>NC_083359.1:103880365-105080365 GCF_030254825.1 Meriones unguiculatus
CAGTGAAGTTTATACAACTGAGTCTCCAGAGAAAAAATGAGCACATCTGCCTAAATTAATTCTAAAAATATGGTGTAAATTCCTTTGCAAACTTCCTCGTGCTTTTATTCCCACAGCACCAAAGTGTTACAGCAGATTCATGTCAGAAATTGTAAGGTGTTTTTTCTTTAAATCATTACACTGGTTAACACTATAGCAGTCAAAACTTTATTCTAGGACCTTTAATTGAGTTACATAAAGCACATCTACCAAATCCAGTAATTAATCAATGTGAACATCATTTTTTAGTGACCTGGAATTTTAGTTGGTGACTTTAACTATGTACATGAACACAGGTCTTTATCCAGCATGCCTTGGAAGTTCACACATACACACACTCTAACCAGAACTTTAAAAGTAAGTATTGTGTCTAGGGCTGCTGAGATGGTACAGCAGGTTAAAGGCACCCACTTCCGAGCTTGATGACATGAGTTTAATCCCCAGGACCCAAATGGTGGAAGCAGAAAACCAACACCCAGAAATTGTTCTCTGACCTCTATTTGTGTGCAACAACACATGCAGTACTGCAGTGGCCATCCCATATCAATTTTTTAATGTCCATGTGACAGTCCCTCAGATTTTTAAATCCTTCATTACTTCCAGAAAACAAGTAGCTATTAACTGCATGCATTTGCTAAGCACTTCCAGCATAGCTGTTCTGTACACAGCACACACACGTGTGAAAAGAAGAGGGCCTTTTCCTGGTGTATTCCGGAGTTTTCTAAAGCAACAAGGTCAGTTCTGCAAACTGTGGTCACCACTGCTTGATTGCTGTGGCAATCCTGAGGTCTGGATCTCAAAGAGCACATCATTATATGTAGAGCTGGCTTACAAACATTACTTTTCCATTTGAAAGCCTATCACAGTTTACATCCACAGCAGAACCAGCAAGGCAAGCAAGGCTGGATTCTGGGGAGAGTGACCACCTCTTGGTCTTTCTCCTTCTTGGAGAATGGGGTGGATGGGAAGCTGAACCAGCTTTCTGTATTCCATACATTCCTTCTCAGGGTGTCTTTTGGGTGCTTCAGAATGTATTAGAAGGCTATGACACCTTCTAATATAGCTATGTATAAAGTACTGACATAGGATTCTGAAGCTCTGGGTTCCACTGCCAACACTAATTCCTCAGTTTAAACAACTGGCCACTGGAACATACATTCCTTTCTCATTTGTGATATTCAAACAGTTATACATAAAAATCGAGATGGACCAACAACATGAATTAGTACTGTTATTCAGTTATTCATCATTTCTGTGAAGTGTGAAAGATAGTTTATAAGTATGTACCAAAATGAGAGGTGCTAGTAAGAGCCTACAGAGAAAAGGCTAAGTGACTTATTGGAGATAAACTAACCAACAATCAATTTGTATCACAGCCTTTTGATTTCTATTGCTAGGCTTGGTTACAAAAAGACTGGGAAACTCCTTGAAAAGCAATGAAGGACAAAGATAAGAGATAGTAAACAGATATTCAACTCAGAAAAAAAGCAGCAAATACATAATCTTCTTCCTTAGGTTGACTGTATTCAACATTAGCTAAAACCAGAAAGACTGACAATGTGTCACCGACTTCAGCATGTATTAGCCCTTTTTCTAGCCCACTGGTTCTCAATCTTTGGGATTGGCAACCCCCAAGGTTGCCTAAGACCATCAGAAAACACAGACACAGATAGTTACATCACAATTCACAACAGCAGCAAAATTACATTTATGAAGTAGCAACAGAAATAATTTTATGTGGCTGGGGGCTACCACACCACAAGGAACTGTATTAGAGGGCTGCAGCATTAGAAAGGCAGAGGACACTGTCCTAGCTCCTTTATTCCAGCTTATCTTCATCGTAAGTCCAGAGAAACTACCTTCCCGGCACTAAGTAGCCAGTGGCTGCTATGGGTGCCTCTAGCCTTGTCCTAATACACACCACCACAGTGACACCTATTTGGGATTTCATTATGAAATAGGAATCTTCTCTTAACTAAGGGCAAAGAAAAATTTATTCCATTCTGATGTTTCCTAAAATAGCCTTCCCCAGGGAAGAGCACATGAATTGCTTAGCCAATACCAATGGTCAGCCCTGAAAACATACATTCCAGTACCATTATGCAGGTTATATTTAGGAATGTATACACATACATGCATATAACAACAATTAATGAAAAAGAGTCCATTAATTTGAAAGAGAGCAAGGAGGGGTGTATGGGAGGGATTGAAGGGAGAACAAGGAAGGGAAAATGATACACCTTTTTTATAATCTCAAAATTAAAAGAAATAATGTTAAAAAAAAACCAGAAGACTTTATTCAAAGATTATAGTAATACTACAACAGGGAGGAGAGGCCATGTTCAACAGGAACATGATGGGTTGAGGAGTCGGAAGATGACTAAGAGGAGATAGCAAAGGAGAGGATGTACTTCTCCGTTAGGTACGGGGCAGTGCCTCACTGATGGCCCTGTGAGCTCCTGTACTAAGACCGAGCATCAGTAGCGGGCAGACACAGAAGGCCTAGCTGAGGTGGCTTGGAGAAGCCCAACTACAGTGATCAGAGCTCTGTCACAGATAACAACTCTTCCCAGAGTGTCAAAAGGGTGTCTGTAAAAAGGGGGTAGTAAAAGCTCTCCCTGGATGGCAACAAATCAGCCTGCTGGATTTCAAGTCTGTGGTGTTCTTAAGGCACAGAGGCTCCAATCCTGCAAGTCTAATCAACTGACTTTCCACCACACACCCCCCCAAGGTTGGGGCGGCCTCTCTACTCTCTGCCCAATCCTCCCCTCTCTAACTACACAAGGTTCTGCCTCCTGTCTATCCCCTCCTCCCCACCAGTGTGACTTCCACAGAACAGCTTGGCAAGGGAGTCCTCCTCCACCTTCTCCAGCAGCCTTTGTTTCCTGTTCTCTGTCAGATGACAGGGAGCTGTAACTTTCTACTGCACTTGTTTGCCTCAGTGTCCTGCTCCCTTTGGGCTCTCAGTTGCTCCCAGCAGGGCTTGGGTTTCATTGCTTTTGTCTCCTAACTGTTTTCAATTATGATGAAGCAAATAGAAAAGGAAATAGAAGAAAACCTCTTTCAGGCAGTGAAAGCTGCACTTCTAACCCCAGGAGGAAGGCAGCCATGCTCACCGTGTCACCATACCCTTTACCAGCAGGTCATGAAGCTATTGAACAGTGCCTGGGCCGGTTACTCCTTAAAATAAGTTGATAAAGAAAGATGGTCAACAGTCTCAGCAGGGGCACTGTGGGGCTCTCCTGTTGTTGGAGGTGTTTCTGGATTTTTACCTCCTTGTCACATCCAGTTTCCTAATGGCTAACCACTTAAAGCTGAAAAAAGGGAGTGAAGAATGTGGGTTCTTCCTTAATCCTTTTACTCTCAGGACTCCAAATGCTTTATGCATCTCCTGTGCTACCTTCAAACCAGACAATCCCCTGGTATTGTCTATCGCTGTCACTGCTTATGAAAGGACAGTCATCCTTTTTGCCACTCTACTCTCTGAAGCACTAACTACAATCCTCTGAGGAAAGAAGATGCATATGCAGTCTCCATCGGCAAATAAACCAGTATTTTTTGAGTGCATACCTGTAGAATGAGGAAAATTATCCTTAATCTAGAAAACCTCTAGGGGCACATGATGGCTGTTGAAAGATTAGGGATGTGAATTAGGAAACTATCTCCCCCTCATAAACTCATTATATTTATAATAAATGAACAGACTTTGGTTCATCAAATCATTAATATAAAAATATAGAAAATAGTAATTTAGGAAATATACAGAAACAACACTGTGCGCAGCCCCAGTTTAATTAAGAAGAAAGAGTCTGACCTGGACCAGGCTAACCTCTGACAAAGATGACAGCCATAACCTGTAAACTTTAGCCCCAGGACCACAAAACTAAACCGTTTAACTATGGATTCCCACAGAACACCGACTTCCCAACTACGTCTGAGGTACCTTACAGATTATGAGCACTAGAAAACAGCACAATAAAATGAGGAGTCACAACATCTGAATGGACTGATTTCTACTAGTGCCACTTTTCTGTGGTTGGCAAACAATGGGACAGTACACAGCGAAAATGACTCTTGATGTGGTCTAGGTTTAGTAACATGATGCAGAAAACTGAAGGGCAGAGAGCTGTAAGCTTGCCTTACGGTAACACCGGATTTCAGTGGGAAGGCACCTCACAGAAGTGGGCTAAGTAGGCCACCTTCTCTCATTACACTTACTTCATTATTATTCAGATTTTAATCCATCTATCAATTTTAAATGTTGGTGAAAAATTCTGCTGGCAAACTTCTACCCTCCTGATGGCAAGCAGCAGTTTCTGAAAGCCAATCATTTAGTAACTACAACAAATTTCCAAAAATTAATTTTTACTTTTGAAGGGATATATCACCCCCTCTAAGGCTCAGGAAAGATAGCGGAAGAGGAAGCAGAAACAATTTAAGAAGCAGAAGATAGGGAGAAGAGCTGTGAAATGTTATGTTGTAGACAGCCATTGCAATCACTGCAACTGTGGTTAGCTGTGCTGAGCCTAGACAAGGCTGGCCCTGTCAACACTGTTATGGGTAGGGGATGTAAACCCACGGTCACAACGCAGCCCTTGTTAAAACTTAGTGAGTTACCACACAAAATAACATGACTGTGGGAAAGGGTTTTGTAGGGAGAAAAGGAGTTGACGGGTAGGAGGGAGATTAGAGAAGGCAGGAAGTGAGAGTAATCAGAAAGCATTTTTTATATACAAGTATGAGATTGTCAAAGAACAGATTTAATTTAAAAAACTAGAAATAAAAGATTGGGAAACAAAAATTGTATTCATTTTTAAGTATGCAGGTAGAAGAGTCTCAGAAATGACACATTTTAGGTTCATAAAATTACATGAGGCTTTTCCAAACCTTCATTCCAGGATTCTTTTTCTGTAGAAGACTCAAGAAGCAGGGAAGACTCCTGGGGAAACAGGAAACACATACTTTTGAATTATTGTGAAACTGGAAGAGAAACATCCAAGGGCAAAACAAAAACAGACAAACATTCAAAAAAGAAACAAAGAAGGACAGAACAGTAGAAATTAACCACAGAATACAGAACTGCTCTGGGGTCAAATTCTAAGCCTTGCACCCTTCACATGGATAAGGGCTAAAGCCACTGTCCTGGAATTCCAGAACTGAACAAGAGCCTCTCTGGTCAACAGGCTCCCAGTGGAGCAGACACAGCCCTCTCTTAGGAAGTCGTTCTCTAACTCCCAAGTTTCACACAGATAAAATTAGGCAAACAGGAATTTGTCATAAAAAAAAGGAGACAGAAAAACAACAACAAAACCAATCAAACAAAAAAACAAACCCAAAACAGAAACTCCACAGTAACAGACATTCATGGGTACAAATAATAAATTATACATCCAGGAGCTTCAGATGACAGAATTTCCAGAAAAAGAATGTAAATGCATACATATTAAATGGTTAGGGAAATGAAATTATAAAAATTAAGCAAGGACCAAAAAACTATTTCAAAGACAGAGTACTTTAAAAAAATATCAGATCTCTCAGAAATTACAAATAGAAGCGTTGAGATTCAAACTAGGCTGGTGAGGAAAGAGAAGAATGGGATGAGGGTCAGTGCTCTGACTGGGGGCTGGAGGCTGGGCTTAGATGCTCACAGATATATATGCTATATTGTAGATGTCACTGTGGAAATTAATGAAACACACAGGAAGAGAACAGGAAGAGGACAAACAAGTCTGACAAAACATTCAAAATAGCATCAGTCTTTATTACATTATGCAAAGGATCAAACACTTCAATAAAAGACAAAGACCAACTAAGTGCTGTTGATAAGAGCCCTGCTTTACAAGGACACTTGTAGGGTGAAAGTCAAAAGGTATTCCATTTAAGCAGTATTGAAAGAGAGCAGTGGTGACCATATTTATATCAGATGAAATAGAATTTAAACTAAAAAAAAAAAGCCATAAAAGACAAAAAGGACATCACATAGTGACACAAATAAAGAAGATATAACAATTACAAATATATGTACTCAACAGCAGAAGACCTAAATGTATAAAGCAAACATTGACAGAGCCAAAGGCAAAAATAGTCAGCAACACAATGGAAACGGATTTCAATACTCTACATGCAGTAATGGATACAACATCCAGACAGAACATCAATAAGAAAATGAGGACTTGAACAACATCACACCAAATAGACATATCAAAAGCACTGCACAATGAGATGGTGGGCCATACTTATAATCCTGACACTTGGGAGGCTAAGACTGGAAGCTTGCAAGTTTGAGACCAGCCTGGGCTACATGGTGGGACACCGTCTAAAAACCCAACAAGAGAAAAAAGAAAAACACACACCCAAAAGCAGCACAATATATATTCTTAAGTAAACATAGGATATTCTCCACAATAGATAACATTTTAACACACACACACAAAAGAACACATTAAAATGGATATCATACCGTGTGTTTTTTCCAACTCCAATGGCATGAAACCAGAAATAAAGGACAGGAGAACTGGACAATATACAAATTTGTTGAAATTAAACACATTCCTCTGGAGAACTCTAATAAACCAACAAATACTCTATTAAGAAGACAAAGAAAATCTACACAGATCTACAACTAGTAAGAATCAGTGATTAGAAACCTTCTAGTAAAGAAAGACCAAGAGCAGATGGCTTCACTACTGAAGTCAGCAAATGTTTAAACAAGAACTAACACCTGCCTTTCCCAGCTCTCCCAAAACTCAAGAGGAGAAAGTACTTCCTAACTCATCTATGAATCTGGCATTACACGGATACCAGACTAAAAAAAGGCATTCATCAGGCCAACATGCCTAGTGAACATAAACAGACAGCAAAAGTTCTCAAAACGAGCAAATCCAAACCAATAGCATGTTAAAAGGACCATCTACCACAGTGCCCACCTGAGATTCAAAATCAGTGTAATATACACCATATCAACGCAAGAGAAATTAAAATTCCACAATAGTTTCCATAGATACAAATATTATATGTAGACATTACATCAGGCAAGATGCAATACAACACTCAACAAAAGGGGTCGAGAGAAAATTATCTCAGTGTAATAAAGACCACCTGTGAAAAGCCCACAGCTCATATCATGGTTAATGGTAGAACAGAACAAACAAAAAATGTCTTCTAGGATGAGAAGCAATGGCAAATGACCATCCTCACCACTTCTATTCAATACAGTCCTGGAACCTCTTAGGCAAAACAATTCAACAAGAAAAAGAAAAGGTGTTCAAATTGGGAAGGAAGGGGTAAAAATATGTTTTTAGATATGACAATCTTATATGCAGTCCCCACATGCCCCAAAATGATCTTTTAAAACTTAATATACAAATCCAAAAACCTTCCATATGCCAAATCAATACTTACACACATGCAAGCACACAAATACACACACACACAATCAGATATGTGTCTGTCAATAACAAGGAACTATCTGAAAAAATTTCAGAAACGTGGACAATTTTTATAATACCAAAAAGAATAAAATATTTTGAAATGAGCTTAACCAAAGAAACAACATATTGCTGAAAGACATTAAAGAAAAAAAAGAAAGACAGCCCATGTTCATAGATTAGAAAAATTAATACTGTCAAAATGTTCAAACTACCTAAATCAATCTATAGATCCATTGTAAACCCTATCAAAATTCAACTGCATGTTTTAGTAGAAACAGAAAAACATCCTAGGACTCGTAAAGAACCACAAAAGACTAAATATTCCAAACAATCAACAACAAAAGAATGAAACTGGACCTTCATGCTACAATATACACAAAAACAGGTCAAATTAGATTAAAGATTTAACTATAACATTCAAGCTATAGAATTCCTAAGAGAAAATGTCAGAAAAAAGCTTGGCAATGATTTCCTGGATGTGACTCCAGCTCAGGCAGCCAAAGTAAAAGTAGATGAGGAAGATGAGAACAAGGACATGGAAAATAGAGAAAAGAGGACCTAGAGAATGGGGGAAAATATCTGCAAGTCATGTATCTCATACGGTGTTACTATTCCAAATATATTGGGGATTTCCTACATTTCAATAGCAAATATGTAAATAATCTGTTTTAGAATATGCACAGGCCTGTAATGGGCATTTCCCCCAAAGATTACAAACAAAGGGCCAACAGGTGTTAAGAAAACAGGCTCAACATTGTTAATTACGAAGCAAACACTAGAACCACAAAAAGTACCACTTGTTAGGGTGGTTATTGTCAAGCAGTGTTTTCTTGGTTTGTTTGCAGTTCTCAGAACTGAACCCAGGGTCCTGCACATGCTATACAAGTGCTGCTGAGTTACATCCCTAGTCAGGATTGTTAACTGTCAAAATGAAAATAAGAGTCGCGAGAAATCTGAGTTGAAGTAGATAAATCAGAATCTGTGCACTGTTGTAAAAAGTTGGAGTGTCTAAGAAAAACAATATGGACGTTCCTTTGCAAATTAAGATTATAACAGGACCTGAACAGGTGGCTCAGTGGTTAAGAGCACTGTCTGTTCTTCCAAAGGACCTGGGTTCAACTCTTAGCACCCACATGGCAGCTCACAACTGTCTGTAACTCCAGTTCCAGGTGGTCTGACACCCTCACACCAGTGTACATAAAATAAAATTAAATAAATTATGTTTAAAAAGAATATAACAAGATGTAACCAATCAACTCCACTTCTTGTTATTTACGCAAAAGAACTGAAATTAGGGTCTCCAAGAGATATTTTCATTCCAATGATTCTTGAAACATTTACCCTAGAAGTAGAAACTAAGTATCTATCAATAAAGGTCTGGATAAATAGAACACACTATATACTCACAACACAACATTATTCATTCATAAAAAGACAAACATTTTGTAATATACTGAAACACAAATGAACCTTATAGACACTACGGAAAAACGAAATACACTAATGACAAAATGATAAATACTATGTGGCTCCATTTTTATGAATAAAGTATTTTAAATCATCAAAGCAACACTGGTGTTTGCCAGGGACTGGAAGAGGAAAAGAGAGAGTCACTGCCCAGCAGGTGCAAAGTTTCAGTCATGCCACATAAAATGAGTAGATATTTGCTCCAGCACACTGTTGACAGGCAACAATACGACACTGCATACCTAAAGACTCACAAAAGCAGATTCTCCCGGGAAAGGTGTTTTTAAACACAATTTAAAAAAATCAACAGAAGGGTTGGGAGACATTTAAATACAATTGAAAGCAGACATATCTAAACATTACAGATTGTACTACAAAGAAACAATGAGCTGGGAAAAAAACATGAATCAGGGTAAAGACATATGGAGGACAGAATGAAAGTTTAGCACAGTTAACCTAGTATCAGAGACACTAGAAAGAAAAGGGGTAAGCCAAGGCCAAAGAAACCATGGTGGACACATTTCTAAAATGATGAAAGTTACATAGAGCTTAACAATCAGACAGCTCATCATTTCAAAAGACAATGAACTAGTAAGAAAAATGAAGATGTGAAAGCATCTAGGGGAGCCAAAATCTAACAAAAGCCAATCTGAGTACAAAAAGAAAGACACAGGGGTGCCAGAAGGAAGACAGTGATAAAAATATAGTTGAGAGGCACCCAGAAGTTATGAAAACATGAATTCATAGATACAAAGAGCAAACAGCTAAACACACTACAGTAAAATTCCAATACCAAAAAAGAGAACTTTAAAGAGACAGACACCAGCAGACACGCTATGGAAAGAAGAAATCTCACGACCTAAACAAAGAACTCCCAGGCAATTAAAGAATGCTGGAAGATGGAGAAATAGTATTCCCCAGGGAAGAGTCCTCCAATTGGTATTCAATGCCAGTCCTGAAACTATATAGATACAGGAAGAGAAAATGGTCTGAGCATATTGTATTTATATATTTGAGCACACACATACACACACATACAAGCCTGTAACTGTAGGCATGTATGTATATGTATATAACAACAATCAAAAAGAGGGCATGAATTTGAGGGTGTGTGTGTATGGGAGAGGTTGGAGGAAGGAAAGGGAATCGAGAAATTATCTAATAATATTTTAATTTTTAAAAGCTAGTCTGTGAGTTATCAGATGATTTCAGTGTTTTCTGACCCCTTTAAGAAATTAAACCAACAATCTTAGTTATAGACTAAGAAATGCTGTCTTTCAATAATAAATGAAACTATTTTCAGATTTAAAAAAATTACACGCAGATATAGTGGCACACACCTTCAACCCCAGCACTCAGGAGGCAGAAGCACTCAGGATCTGAGTTCGAGACCAGCCGGGTCTACATAATGAGTTTCGGGACAGCTGGGTCTACATAGTGAGACCCTGTCTTGATAAAGCAAAACCACAAGAGGCTATCATAAACCAAAAGAACTTACTTTCTCCTTTTGAGACAGTGTCTTGATCTACAGCCCAGGGCAGGCTCAAACTTGGGATACTCCTGCCTCAGCCTCCTGAGAGCTGAGATTACAAGCATATGCCACTTATGCCCAGTCTCACCAAAAGAACTTCCAAGGATGCTCATCAGGGTAAAGAAAGTGAGTGAAAGCCTCAGACAGAGGCAAGTAATAGGATTGTTATTTGAAAAATAAGGCGAACCAGCTAATTGTGCACATTGTAGGCTTTCAGAAAACACAAGAAGGTTAACGAGATGGCTAATCCCTGGAATTCACACAGTGGAAGGAAAGAACCCATTCCTGAAAGTTGTCCTCTGACCTCCACACACAAGCCATGGCACTCAGCCACAAGCCCTCCAATAAATGCAAACACAAAGCAAAACACAAAGATTGAATAATAGCACCAAGATCCGAGAAATAATCACGTTAAAGGCATTTCCTTCCCCAGTGGACTGTCTGCACTCCCACTCTGGAGACCATGAGCCTGGACTTCATACATTCACCAGGGATCAGATATAAAGGACAGCAAGGATGGCTACAGTCATCTCAGAGTCTTGTCATGTGCTGCAAGCCATGCCACAAAGGATTTGTAAGTGTTTGATAAAGGGGAAAGGGCAGGGCACTCCAGGCGACTAAGCAGGAAAGGACCAGAAGTAGTTGAGAAAAGTATATCCTGTTCTTCCTCTATTAAGGTGCATGCGTGTTCATTTTAAATCTCTAAGCCCAAACCAAATAAACCACCTCCTAGAAGCAATAGCAGAGCAGAGTAACAGTTTCAGAGGTCAGAAATCTACTCTGACCTTGGGCGGGTCATCGGACTCTCTGAAGCCTTCAGCCTTGGGTGGTGTATGAAATGGCTACCCTTACCTCTATCACTATGTGTTCTGATGATAAATGAACTGACTGAAAAGGGAATGTTACAGCGCTGACCTCTTCTATACATTAGTCACTGAACCAGGGCGAGGACAACACAGAGGAGACAAACCGGGCAGGAAGTGCGTGCGACAGGGCGGGTTCTGGGACTCATGCAGGGAGCAGAGCCGGGGCCATGTGAATGTATGCACCCCGCTTTTCTTTCCATTTACAACTAATGATGGTCTGAACAGCCTGCAGCTGGCCACCTCAGTTACTGTAACAGTAGCTTGCCAGAGTTACCACATGAACTTCCAGTCTACTAAAAGACACACCAGTAAGAGGCTTACTAAGAGCCTTCGAGCCTACCCAAATTCATAATTTTAAGACAGTCCAAGAAATAATCACACTGACTTTTTTCAGGCTGACCTCTAATAAGGAACATAGCATTGTTTTCAACACAGAAAATCAACCAGGACATTGATGACCCACCAACAGAAATGTCAGAAAAGGTATTCCAAAACACTTATAAAATTGCTTCATTGAAGAAAGAATCACATTTAGTAATAAATGTTAGCACACTTCCTATATCCATGCTGGAATCATCCAAGAATAATCTGACAATAGAAAAAGAAGAAGAAAATAGAGACAAGTTTTTCAAACATGTTTTTATTTTTCTAGACCTACAACCTGAAATCCAGCACATTTTACGGAGATTACTTTGTATTATATCTCTTCTACTTCGCTGCAAAGTGTTTACTGTCTTAAGAGCTAATCACTGTCCTGTTACACTCAGTCAGTTGAAGTCTATCAACAAGGCACACACAAGCCTTCATCTCAGGAGACTCCTGGAAGATTACATGGAATGTTCCCAAAGAACAATTCTTTCCCTGCTGTACACAGTGGTGGATGAGACAGCGGGTGACAGCATTCCTTCTTGGAAGTTTAAATCTTGAACATGCATCAATGATATTGCAAAAGATTAGATGCTATATATTCCAAGGACACAAAATCCAAGTATGGCACATGCATGCTGTCTATATACATACATATGAATATATGATTAAGAAATGTTTCTTACCTGCAAATAACAATATACTACTGATTTTAAAAAAATACTGTATTTGTTTATTTTAATTTCTAAGGGTAATAGTGTTTTTGGCTACTGTCTATCAAAAAGACTTAGCAGTCATATGAAACAGACATCTTTTCATAGATATTTTTAGAAATATGTCATGTGTGGATATACTTAAAAATGTCCTGTAGGAGTACAAACAAGTGTACCTTTTGGCCACCATACTGGCATTAATACATGCACTGAAAAGCAAGACTGTTCCTCTATTTCACTGACGGGAGGTAAGGAACATGAATAATGACATTTAGGACTTCAGCGGTCATTTAACAGCCTCCAGTGGTGCCCCCTTCCATAAACACCGGGGGCACGTACAAGCCAACTCAGCCCTAGCTACACCGTCTTCTACCATATACAATTTGGGATTGCACTTATCGCTTCTGTCAGCTCTTAGTGGGGAAAGGCCTTGTCTTAAGCCCTGCTGCACTCCCTTTCAGCTCACAAGCAGAGTTAAGAGCATACTCATTGATTAATTAACAGCCATAGCACAGTAGGTATTTTCCACGGCAATGAGGAGATAATTAGGATGTAGATAAAGCAAGCTAAATGGAGAGACGGTTGTGTAGCAGAGTAGAAGCAAGACTGTGCACGAACACGCTCAGAAACAAAGCAGAGGAGTTTACACGGCACAACCATTCTCAGAAGGTACAACACAATTTATAATGCCATCATTGCTGTTCTTTTGTTCTTACATGTGAAGCTGCGTGTGGTACAATTCCTTGCTGCCTATTTCTTTAATGCCATCTCATGTCTGTGTGAAAAGCCCTATCCACCCAAGCCCGAAAACCCAACACAAAATCAAACAACGTGCTTCTCCTCGGTAAACGCACACAGAATTCTGCTAATAAAAACAAAGGTCAATGTCTGTCTGACCTGTTTGACTTTTCATTCTCACTCTTGAGTGACAGGATTTTATTTTTAATAACAATCCTTTGGCTTTAAAAATCTATTGCCACCCAATTTTTTTCCTCCAACCTCCTTTAACGTCTCAACGAAAATTATGCAATTCCATTTCTCAAACAACAGTTACGATGCAAATTAAGCTGTAATGTATGGTGGTGACAGCCTTGTGTCTTTATCATCTTAAATGTATGACACAGGGACAAAGCACACCCGCACATCTTCCTAGTTCTTCTAACAATGGTCTTGGTAGAAGAATTTCTTTTTCCTTCAAATAAATATATTAAAATTCTGCAAACCTCCACTCTCTAGATAAAACACCATGTTTATGCTTCACGGCGCTTCAAAAAGTGAGCTTGCCTGTCACCCCTCCCTTATCTTTTGTCTCACAACACCAAAGCACTTCAGTATTTTTACTTTACCACCCCTATGAAGTCACTGGTACATTAAGCACTGGAGGGCTGATGAGGTAAGTCCATGAGCAGAGAGGTCTGGACGACCGGCTAGCTCCTTCAAACTTGTCAGCAATCATACCAGACCCTCTGGAGCCTCGGGGCACCTTTATAGGTCACGAGGACTTTAAAACAACAGTGACAGAGAGCCACCTTTCCTGCACACACATGAACACAATCGCACTTTTCAGAAGGTGAAATTACAGTTGGCCTTGTTCTCTTAGTTTTTAAGAGTTCAAGTACCCCGAACACGTCAATCTTGTTTTAAAATAATAATAATAATAATACAAAGTCCTGGGGGCAATTTAATCAGACACGGAAAAATCCTCCTTTCAAAGAAATGCACCCTGTGACACTTTCAAGGAGGAGAGGTACTTAAAACCTGTCCCTGAGTCATAAACGCTGAATTGAGGAAGAGAAGTCAGTTGGCTTCCTGGGGCTTTAAAACATTTTCTCTCGCACCCGGGGGCTACAGGAGCTGTAAGTGAAATTCTTCCACTCTTCACTACTAAGAGTATTGCAGTGACATAAAGTCACACACACACACACCCTCTACTTCACTGCCTTCTTCATCCCTAAGGTGCCCATGCCTCCCCACCCCGCCCCAGTGTGGACCTGATGTTACAAAAAGCAAAGTCATGGGGCAATGCGGGGGGTAGGGTGGGGGTGTATGTTTGCAAAAGGCTCAAAGATCCAGAAAAGCAAAGGGCTAAAGATCCCAGGACAGCCCCGGTGGACGAGGCTTGGCTGGCTCGTAGGCTGCCGCCGAGCATCCATTCAACTCCGGTGTGGAGGGGGTCCAGAATGCTGGGGTCGGCACGAAGGCACCCGGGATGCCACCCTGTGCCCTCCATCATCTCCCGGTCCCCCAGGCAGGGCCACCTCTGAGCAGAAGGCAGCCCCGGCCTCCCCGCGTGGGGATGGGCAGGACGGGGTGGGGGGTCAGGCCGGGCTCGCCCAGGTGGCCGCGCCGGAGGAGGCTGGGGGGGAGCGGGGGGACCACTCACGTTCTCCGTGTCCCGCTCGTTCACCGTGGGCAATGGCGTCCGCGCCGACATCTTGCGCGGGCGGCGGGGTCGGGCCGGGGGTCCGGCGGGGTCGCGGGCCGCTGAGGGCTTCGGCGAGGGCGGGCGGGCGGGCCGGCGGGCGCGCGGGAGCGAGCGAGCAGGCCGCGCCGGGGAGCGCGCGGCTCCCGCAGGCCGCGGGGCGGGAAGGCGGGCGAGGCGGCGGGGGGCCGGGCCGCGGGGACGCCGCCGGGGCGCGGGGGGCCGCGGCGGGCTGCCGGGAGGGCGGGCGCCCGCGAGCTGCCTCAGCGCGGCGGCCGGCGAGCGCGGCCCTGACAGCGCCTCCCGCGCGCCGCCTCAGGTGAGCGCCGCCGCCGCCGCCGTCGCCGCCGCGGCTGCCGCATCCGCCGGGCCCCGCGGCCCCGAGCCCGCGCGCCGCTCCGCGCCGTCCCCGCCGCGCTCAGCCGGAGCCCTCGGCGGCCCGAGCCGGTGCGCGCGGAGCGGCGGGCGCGGCACGCAGCGCCCCGAGGCTCTTGGCGGCCGCCGCCGGGTGGGCGGGCGCCAGCCAAGGGGCCTCTCCATTCATTCCCTCATTAGGGATGCGGGGCCGCCTCCGCCCGCCCGGCCGGGCTTCATCAGCGACTCGCCCCACCCGCGGAGCTGGCCGTCCCCCCAGAACCTCCGGGGTCTTGAGATCTGATTTGGGGTCGCGGGGTGCGGGGTGGGGGTCGTGGGAATAGGTAGCAGTCCCCTCCTTCCCCCGCTTTTATGGATTGCATTTGTTTCACTGGAGGGAGCTTGGGTGCCATCCTGCCCTGCACTTTGCTTAAATTCTTTCCTCTGCTTTAATTCCTGGTTTCCCTGGAGTCTTCTTTCGGGCCCCTTCTGCCCTGAGGTGGTGTTCGGGGTCAGGGTTGGACAAAAGGCACAAAAGCCTCGTGTAAGGAGCTGGCCCAGAGAGCGTGTGGAAGAGCCCCCACCCCCACCCCCCGCACCCCACAGCATCCCTGGAGTGGGTGAGACTTGGGAATCACGATGCCTACACTGGCGGATCGTCACTTCCTGGGATACGAGGAAGTGTCACTTAGGCCAGCTTACTCAGGGAGAGGGGAAGGCTGGCTCTGATTGTGCCCTTCCATCCACCTGCCACTCTTCGGGTCCTGTGTGTTGTACTTTGTCCGGATGCACTGCTTCTGTGCCTACACTAATGTTCTGCACACTTGGCCTCTAGGATAAAAAACTTTTACCATCTCCCTATCCATTTTCTTTGCAGAATTTTTATCACATTCCTTCATGGATGGGCGGAGAGATAAAAGGAGGGACAGATAGGACAAGATTGATGGATTTTGTTGAGCAGCTTTTTTCATCCTCGAATGGGAATCTTGGGGTGATGGGAAATTCCTCCTCTGTCCTGAATGCATCCATTTGAAGAATTCCTGCACCAGATGGTTTTTATCCTGACTCATTAAAAGTTGTTTCTGAAAAGTTAACACTTGACCCTTAAAACATGGGCCAGAAGGGCCTAAAAATAGCAAACACATATCTCAAGGGAATATATATATATTCTCTCTCAGTGTGTAGTCACTTCTAGAACACCAGCTGTGTATTTATTTCTCTAGCATCCTATGTTTTAAACATTTCTCAGTTCCACAAAGCAAAGTACAATCACAAGACCCCTTTGGTGGCCATCTTGACTGCTCAACGAGGACTCGGGCTTTGGAACTAACTGCAAGGCCAAAGCCAGAATTACAGTGTGTCCTTGGAACTGCCACGCTTTTAGGGTCCTTCAGAAATGTCGGTTCACAAAGACATACTGAAGCACGAGTTTGTACTTTTCTCATCAGCTGAAGGTCGCCCACACAGCAGCCCCACTGAACACTGCTTATGCAGAAGTCCCTCGTGCTACAGCCATATCTGCGTGAACCTAGGAATAAGCATCCCTGAGAAGATGCCGCCCACTGGGATACCCATCACTTCTTCCATCAGTACCTTAGATCTGTTCACATATGATCCCTGACCTCATCCTTGAGGTGACCCTGACAGGCGTATTTGTTTCCATTTTACAGACTTCCGCTGAATTGACCTATTCATGGCCATAGCTGCATCAGGTTAATGAGACACAGAAGAAGATAACAGAAATGTGCAGGGGTGTTCAAGCTTGCATCAGTCACAAGACCTATGAGCTCAACCCTGTAAGCCATGAGGCTAATTAGAGACAGAGCTCAAAGGAGAGTCCCAGATCTGGACCCAGTGGCTTCTACACAGACAACTCCTTCAGCTACACCTGTGACATTTTGCCCAAATATTGAAATTGACTATTATTTAACAACACAAAAGGACACTTGCTTTTATGTCATTGCTGAGCAGCTTTCATGGCAATGGCACTACATTCAAAGGGAATCATTTTTCTATCTAATAAGATAAATGAGAAACAATTCTATCTTTAAAAGCTAGCATTTAATTCATGGTAATACCCACAGTCCTAGGCTTGGTATGTAGTGAAAATGCAACTTTTCATAGGTTAAAAAAAAATCCCCCATTAAAAAAAAGTTGCATGTTCTTCTGCTCTAAAAAGGCATGAGGGGATGTTGGGACGGTGTCAAAATTGTTTAGCCTTAGTAGTTAATAATGAAAATGCCCACAAGCAAACTTTTTTCCTGCATGGCGTTTTACAGCTGTGACCATGCGGAAATGGCAAAGGGAATTTTTAAGGCTTTTAGCAATTCTCTTTGGGGCTATTAACAAAACGTGGCGCGTGTAGTTTAGAAGTTTAGAGTTCCAGAAGGAAGTCGAAGTTCTGACAAAACGAGCAATGAGGATGGACAAGGTGCTACGCTATGGCTGGTGCTAAAAAGTGCTGTTGACATTGGCCCCATGGAAGAAACTTCTGAACAACTACAGCTACACTTGGCACTTGATAAGTCATTTGAATTTTATTGATTTCATCATAATTTAAATCCAGAAACCAGTCTGTTCCAGTGTTTGGGTGTTCTTTAAGCTATATAGAAAGAACGTAACTGTTGGAATCGACCTTTTCAGCTCCAGACTTCCTGTAACCTAAACACAAGATCAAGTATTTCTCATAAAGATATATCACCTAAGGGCTGAAGACGTGGCTCAGCACGTAAGGGTACTTGCTGGGCAAACACGAAGACCTGGGTTTGCATCTCCAGCATCACGGAAAAAGCCAGGTATGGCCACTCAGACTGTAGCCCCTGACTGTGGGGATGGGCACAGACAGATGCTTAGCTGTTGGCTCCAGGTTCGTTGGGAGACACTGTCTCAAAGGAAGAAGGCACACACACTACACACATGCACCACACACATATCACACACATGATCTCTCTCTGTCTCTCTCACACACACATGCGCGCGCACACACACACACTACCAAGTGTATATGTTTAAAAGAATAGGAGAAGAAAAGATGTAAGAAGTCTCACCGACAGACATGGATAACAGATTAAAATGTAACTTTTGATACATTAAGCTACTAAAATAGATTACTAAGATTCATTTTGGCATTGTTTTGCATTTTCAGGTGTAGACACTGAGGAATGTACGCTTACAGAAGTGGCTTACATATTACACATCCAGTGCACAGCCCTTCTGTATTAGTTCAAAATTGACAATAAAAAGGTTCGAATGCTGAAGAGCCAAAGGCCTCGATTAGAAGCTATTAATTACTTATTCTGTGGGACAGTGGCACCCAGCACACATTTATTGAGTAGCACATGCCCAACAGACAGTGTCCAAAGAGACTAACTACCCTTCACCAATCAGCAGCAGCAAGCAGCATCTTTTTAGAGAGTTTAGTGAGAAGCATGTTGAAAGCCTACAAACCAGTGTGAGCAGGTTATAGTCATTTGTCAACAGTGACCAAATGTGACAGCAGCGTTAATAGTAAATTCACAAAACTACGGGTTTACTATATCAATGCATTATAGATACCTGGTGTCTAAGGCCCGCTAATGGCTCAATGGGTAAAGGGGGTTATGCACGCTGGGCAACCCAAACTCTATCCCCAGAACGTACCTAAGTGTGGAGAGAGAGAGCCGGCTCCACAGCGTGATCCTGTGACCCCACTCACGTGCTGTGACAAGTGAGCCCAACCCAATGGACCACGTGCACAATAACAAATAGGTAACTTAATTAAAATACAGCCAATATCCAACAGACCTGGCTGGAAAACAGTTACTTATTGGGGCATACTTTGTTTCAGATTCTGTGGGAAACAGACCTTTCCACTTAACCACTCAAGATAATGGCAGGCTGGGCAGTTCTGTAAGGTGATAAAGACTGATCCCAGCTAAGAAAACAGGGCCAATGCCCACCAATAAAGAATCCACATTTCTTTTCATAAATAATCTGGCTCCTGATTGCATTCCAGTGGTTAACAGGCTGCATTGTCACTGTGTGTCGACATTCATCACTGGGGAATGGACAAAGGTTTCAAGAGAATGAAAGACCACACAGCTGACACAGGGAGGTAACTCAGTTGGCAAAGTGCTTGCCTTGCAAACACAAGGGCCTGAGTTCAATCTCCAGAACCCACATGAAGGGTGTGGTATGGTGGTGAGCACTCAAAACCCCAGTCACGGGGGCTTGCTAGACAGCCAGCCAAGCCGAGTCGGCTAGCCCCTAGTGAGAAATCTGCTTTCTTAGAAAAGATCTCTCTCTCTCTCTCTCTCTCATACACACATTCACACACCCACAGAGGCATGCAAGCACACAAATTAACACTAAAGATCTGAGATTGGGAAGATGGCTCAGTTATCAAAATGCTGGCCATGCGAAAATGAAGACCCAAGTGCTCCCATATTTCTAGTGCTGGAGAGGTGACAAGCATCTGCAGGGCTGACTAGCCAGTCAGTCTAGTCAATTAGTGAGCTTCAGGTTCAGTCAGACTCTGTCTCACAATAAATAAACAAATAAATAAACAAATAAATGAATGAATAAAAATAAGCTGAAGAAGCAGATATAGAAGACACCCCATGCTAACCTCTGACCTACATACACATACATGTGCACATATGTGCAGGTGTGCCCATAGGCTTGTGCACATATTACTAAATTAAATTAAAATTTAGAACTCGGCAGGAGAGGGCTCAGCAGTCAAGGGCACTGGTTGCTCTTCTGGAGGACCTAGGTTCGAGTCACAGCACATGGCGGCTCACAACCATCTGTAGGGATGCAGCATCTTCTTCTTGACCTCCTGGGACACTACACACACATGGATACATACACGCAGGCAAAACAGCCATACACATAAAACTAAAAGACTGGAGGACTACCCCTTGTAGTGTGTATGTGGTCATGGAAAGACTGTAAAGTCCTTTGACCACTTAAACAGCGCTTGCCCTCCTAGCCATCAGCGCCAGCCTGAGAGTGAGCCCGGCGTGCCCTCAAATATGCCACCACCCACAATCAAAACCAGGATCTGCATCCAAGTGCTGAGCTGGCCTTCCATTCCCCACAAACTCTCTGGTCAGCAGAGTTGGGCCATTTGGAATTCCCCAGTCACGCTGCACTGCCTGACTCCTGTCTGACTTCTGCCGTCCAGTCTCCCTTCCTGGAATGCCCTCCCCAGCTTTCTACCTGACAGTCTTGGGCTGACCCTTCACGGCCTTTTGGAAACCTTGCCTGCTGCCCAAACCCTCCCTACGCCCACAGTTCATCAATCACCCCGCCTGTGTTAGCTTTGTAAATCGGACATTCTTTCACCGTTGTTTCCTTGTGCTGTGTCTCTCACTGATCCCTACCCAGCTGTGTGCTAAGTTAACACCGCCTTTAATATTCTTTTCCCTTCCCAAAAGTCTAGTATGCTGCCTAGAGACTGATCTATGCCCAGTTTCCTGAATGTTCTCTGTTTGGATGGTTTCTCTTCCATTTCCAGTTTCTTGAGTTTTGAAGAAGCATCAAAAAAAAAAGGATTTGAAAATATGTTATAAAATAGTTATTAAAGATCATGCTCAGGAGATAGGCATAGCTAAGACCTCACACACTGTGCAGAATATCTCCCCAATAAATGCTAGGCTGGGTAGAAAACTGACTCTGTCCTGTCTTCCGTGGACAGGTAGCTTTAGCACAATGCTGGCGCTTACACTGCCTGTGGTTTTCCTGCGAACATTCTGAGTATGGTCATTCTGACTGTGCCGAGGAATTGCTTGTCACTGATACTCTCAACAGGACGCTCTTTCAAACAAGCTCCTACATAAACCAAGCTATCCTGACGCCAAGCAGCTCGTTCAGGAAATAGCCCTTCCAAATAAGTTGCACCAGTTAAAATGAAATGACACGACAAGGCTATGTTAAAAGCCATGGAGCTGGCAGATCAACCCCAGAGAATAGTCTTCAGAACCCGATTGACTCAGTGGTGAGCGCTTGTCTAGATTCGCAAGGTCCTGGAGTTTATACTCAGTGCTGCAGATAAAAATAACACAGTGAGATTGTGTGGCCTCTTCTTAAAATTCGTTCAACAGCCTGAGCATCATAGCGCCACGTGGCGGAGAAAACTTGGGACAGAAAAAAAATAGGACACACGGAAGTGGTATTCAAGCGGCAGGAAATGCAAGCGAAAACTCAACGTGTCCCTTCAAATAAAGGGACAACCATTGCGCATGGGTTCCTAAATGTACAGACGTGGAAGCACCCTCCTCATCACAGCATCCAAACCATGGCTTTGTACCACAGAGAGAGGGAAAAACATTCCTTTGGGTGTCTCATGGCCACCGCCACAATGTGAAAAATTGGTTAGAAATTGTTTATCTTTCACTTGGCATTTGTGACTACAAATGGAACGTAATGGAACATCATTTCCTTTTTAATAGCCTTGTGATTTCAATACTTGATTACACAGACAACATGCTAAGTGAATGATTCCCCTGTGTTTTATACTAATTTTGTTACTAAAAATATTAGCTTTGGGGGTTGCAGAGATGGCTAAGTGCATAAGAACACTTGCTTAGCTGGCTGGCATGAATGAGCACCTGAGTTCAATAAGCACACACACACACACACACACACACACACACAAGCTTTGTAGTTTCCTTCCATAAACTTAATTCAAATTATTACTATTATTTTAGTTTAAATGTTTCACCACTTACGTTCAGTGATTTTCTTATTTTCCCATCTATGAAGATTGGCACCATTTGTTGTTTTGCATTTCATTCATTCACTTAAAAATCATGAGGCTTGCTAAGGCTAGGTGCTATTCTAAACACCTCTGAAAATCCTCACCAGTATACAATATTACATTTTAGTTGGCTCTTTCTGCATCCAGGCAGTTAAAACTTTGAGGCTCCTGTAACATCATTGCCTGGTATGCTGTGATCATTTCCTCTTTTAACTAAAGAAGTGACAGGTGACAGTCCTAAAATAAATATGTGAATTGTATTAGCTAGATCTTTGCCCCAATCTAAATGTACTTGAGTTTGCTTTCTCTCTTATTATTTTGGCCTTTCTCCAATAAGCTTTTGTATAAACAGCTTTAACTGGTTCCACCAGTAGCCTGGGCACTTTAAAACCATAATAAAGATGGCTTGCTGAGCGGGTGACTAGTACTTGATCTACATTCTGTAATCTTACCCTGGCTTTGCGTTAATGACAGCAGCACGCTTCCCATGTTTCTTCCTTATGAACCGTTTTATCATCAATCACTGGTGCTCTCCACATTTCTGTTCCTTCTAGATGAACTACTAAGAGTCTAGTAGTTTAGCAAGAACCATATGCTAATAAGGAACTATGCTTTTGACCATTTCAGCAGCATTCCCCCTCCACTGCACCCCCCCCATAAAGGAACAGTTTTAGAGAGGTCTCCCGTGGAAGTTAAGTCTCCTTTTGGTTGCAGAAAGTCTACTACAGCACTACATCATAAATGGATATACTCCGCTTTGCCTGCAAAGCTATTGTGGTGGTAGCCATCCTGGAGACACAGTGACCATCAGCCCGATGTGGGATCTCCAGTGCTCAGCACAGTGTTACATGGGAGACCCTTGGTTCCTTGGCTAGAGGAAAG
Organism: Meriones unguiculatus; assembly: GCF_030254825.1. Taxonomy (NCBI): domain Eukaryota; kingdom Metazoa; phylum Chordata; class Mammalia; order Rodentia; family Muridae; genus Meriones; species Meriones unguiculatus. The sequence goes on from NC_083359.1 coordinate 103,903,178, forward strand.
CATGGTAGATGTAATCATTTATCTGAAGTTGAACATATGTCTTCAGAACATATGCTATGTTTCTATCTAGTGACCTTGGGATATGGCCATTTACACATGAAGAACCTTTAAGCTTTAAAAACTAACTTTTCATGGTCACTCCCTGGATATCCATTGCTTAAGAGCACATTGGCCAAAGTAGTCAGGTTAATGTGTTCCACTGCTTGTCAATATCGTTCTTTTCCTGTTCTAAAATGTGTATCTGAAATGCTGACCTATAAAGGCCTCTATTTTTGAAGGCGTTAGAAGAGCAGAACATGCATTTTAGAACATTGCCGTGGCTAGATTCCAGGTCCACATGTGGACTGTGAACTGTCCATACTATTTTAACTGCTCTTTTTTCAACTTAGACCATTAAAAGCTTAACACTAGGTAACAATTGTCTCCCACTGAACCCCCACTACATGCTCTGGTCTATGTTAAGAGGAGCTAGGCACAATGTGTGATGCTAACATGCTGTAATTCATAGTTTACACATAAAAGTTGGGGTGGATCTGTCAAGTGGTCCCTCTGAGAAGATACTTATTTAGTCCGGTGAGGGGGTGCCTTGAGGAACCTTCCTTTTTAAAGTATTTCGTGGCTTGTATCACAATCTGCTATGTTTTCTAAATGGCAGGAAAACATCGACTTTTGAGGGTTTTTTGGCTTCCTTTGTTTTTTGTTTGTTTGTTTGGTTGGTTGGTTGGTTTTTGGTTTTTTTGAATAACGCATCATTCAGACACATCTGTGATGAGAAGCATGGATGCTTAAATCGGATAATGCCACATTTGTTCAAACAGAAACACAAGGGTACAAACAATACTTTCTTGGATTCCTGAAGCTGGGCGATATTCTTAAAGCCTTTAAAACACTGCAAGAAGGCATAGCGCCTCACACCAAGCTGAAGCAGAAGGATTCCTGTGAATTCCAGGTCAGCCCGAGCTACAGAGTGACACATTGTCTCAATTAATTAAGATGAAATATTGAAAGATGCCCTCCTTCCGAGCAGGACCCTTAAATGCTCCAACTGCTCTGTAGTCACTTCTGCATGCTGACTTTTGGTCCGCCCAGCCGAGGGACACTAAAATGAAAGGGCAAACATCAGCATTAACTGCTAAGTATGAGGGCGGTGCTGGGAGGTCTTCACACAGGAGCACCACAGCACAACCTCATTTCTTCACTGAGAGTTAATGTTTATGTGAGCTTTGTAAAGCCTTTCAGTATGGTATCTTCACTAATCCAGAAAATAACTTACAAAGAAATATTCTTCCACTTCAGAGATCCACCTACCTCTGCCTCCCTAGTGTTGGAATTAAAGACGTGTGCCACTATGCCTGGTTCAAAGAAATATTCTTAGTCCATTCCTTGAAGAATGAACAAAGGCTCGAGGGTGAAATGATTTGCCTAGTACCACAGAGAGCATGACAAACTGATCTAGAAAACTGAGGCCTCTTTCCATTCACCTCATGTGTACATACAGGTATCTGCATAATGATGGCTGATTTCCAAGTTTTCATCCTTTATCTCTCTCACTCTCTCTCAACTCTTTTGGTTTTCCTTCTTCATATGAAAACAAAAGTGTAGCAGCAGAAAGCACTAAGGGCATAAAAAAATCATGAATGACTAAACTTATTCTGCTATAAATTAAATAAAGCCAAGTCTGACCCTAGAGGTACTAAGACAAACTGCATTATGAAGCATGCCTAATATTTTTATGCGGATGAAATCAGATTAGAATCAAAACCAATAGCAAACAAGAATTAGGAACAAGATGCATAATTTACAGCCCAGAGAGTATATGGCAAAAGGAGGATAAGGGGTATATTATTTACATGAAGAAATGGAGATAACATTCCTGACCTGATGCCTTTGGTAGAGCTTGAGGATCACACTGCTAAAGGCATTGGAACTTTTGGTGGAAAGAGGTCTAATTGTTTAAGCAAGTGCCGTTCTAGAAATAATGCTAAAGTATACACAATCGATGTGCACTTAAGAATGGCCAGCTGTTTATCCTATATTATATGTTTAATATCCACTTATAAGTGAGTGTATACCATGTATGTATTTCCACTTCTAGGATACCTCACTCAGGATGATCTTTCCTAGTTCCCACCATTTGCCTGCAAATTTCATGATTTCCTTGTTTTTAATTGCTGAGTAGTATTCTGTTGTGTAAATATACCACAATTTCTGTATCCATTCCTCCATTGAGGGATATCTGGGTGGTTTCCAGATTCTGGCTATTATGAATAAAACTGCATACTAAAATCTGTACACCTAAAGAAGCTAAGCAAGAAGGATAAGATGATCAATCCTCACTCAGAAAGGCAAACAGGACAGACATTGGAAGAGGGAGAAAACAGGGAACAGGACAGGAGCCTATAACAGAGGGCCTCTGAAAGACACTACCCACCAGGGTATCAAAGCAGATGCTGGGACTCATAGCCAAACTTTGGACAGAGTGCAGGGGATCTTATGAAAGAAAAGGGAGATAGAAAGACCTGGAGGGGACAGGAGCTCCACAAGGAGAGCAACAGAACCAAAAAATCTGGGCCCAGGGGTCTTTTCTAAGACTGATACTCCAACCAAGGACGATTCATGGAGAAAACCTAGAACCCCTGCACAGATGTAGCCCATGGCAGCTCAGTGTCCAAGTGGGTTCCTTAGTAAGAGGAACAAGGACTGTCTCTGACATGAACTCAGTGGGTGGCTCTTTGATCACCTCCCCCTGAGGGGAAGAGTAGCCTTACCAGGCCACAGAGGAAGACAATGCAGCCAGTTCTGATGAGACCTGATAGGCTAGGGTCAGAGGGAAGGGTCAGAGGACCTCCCCTATAAGTGGACTTAGGGAGGGACCTGGGAGGAGATGAGGGAGGGAGGGAAGGATTAGGAGGGACAAGGGAGGGAGCTACAGGACAAGGGAGGGAACTACAGCTGGGATACAAAGTGAATAAACTATAATTAATAAAAAATAAATTAAAAATATGGCCAGCTGTCACAGCAAAGGCATTGGGTCTGAACTCCCACCTGGACTAGCTTTGCAATTCAAGTGGGTGGTGGTTTGAGAAAATGGGGAAACGGGTGCATTAAAATATTGGCGGGCAGGGTGGCTGACCCCTGGAAGATTTAGGGACCAGTTCTCTACTTGCTGTTGCCATTGGTCAGAAAGAATCTGCCACAGGAGTAACCACCAGATCTTTGCTCTGCACTAAGCTGGCTTGTGGCCTCTAGCCACGTAGTACCTGCACTCACCTCTAGTTTAACAGGTGGCTGCAGCTGCTTTAAAACTCTGCATAATTCTTGAAGGAGAGACTTGCTTTGCTCTCTGAGTTTATGTGAATTTCTTTCCTGATTGCAGAATTGTCCTGAGGCTAAGTAAAATACTGTGCACAGGGCTGGTGAGATGCCTCTGTGGGTAAGGTTGCTCATCACCAAGCCTGAGGAACCCACGTGGTGGAAGAAGAGCACTGACTCCCATAAGTTGCCCTCTGCGGTATACTGCCACCACCCTCCTCAAAGAGAGAGAGAGAGAGAGAGAGAGAGAAGTGCAGTTTTAAAAATGAACAAAAGTAAGCTTAGTGTGGCGGCACCTCCCTTTAATGGGGAGGCAGAGACAGGTCTTTGAGTTTGAATCTAGCCTGAGTTCTAGGCCATTCAGGGCTATACAGGGTAATCCTGCCTCAAAAAAAAAAAAAAAAAAAAAAAGTAGAATATGGTTCCAGGTACCATAATTAGTGCTCAGCCTTGCTCGTTACCATTGTTGTAGTCTATTATTGTTAATTATTATTATTGCTATGATGATGATAATATCATGCTCCATGACTAAAGAACTACGGGGAAGCAGGATGACTCAATCTTTGCAGACATCACTAATATCAGCACCATTAGCAACAGGGAGGATGAGCATGAAAGACAGGGTGTGTCCTAACTGCAGGTGTTGGTGTTAATGACCACCTGTCTATCTTAGAAGGGTAACTGTGAGCTATTTTCCTCGAGTCACCACTACGTCATGGCAACAGATACAGCCAGCACCTAAAGCATTGTGTTAGAACCACACACAGAAATTGAGAGGTCCGTGGGCCGCAGAGATGGCCCAACAGGTAAGAGCTGCTCTTCTAGGAGATCCAGCCTGGATTCCCAGAACCCATGAGACAGCTCACAACTATTTGTACCTTCAGTTCCAGGAAATCAACACCCTCTTCTGGCCTTCTCCTGTACCAAGCATGCAAGTGGTGCAGGGACATCAACGCAGACAAAACGCCTATGCCAGTAAAATGTACAAATAAATTAAACGATTCCTATGCCGACCGCCTGAAAGGGCCCTGCAGTCCGTGGTTATCAACCAGGTTAGTTCCCTCAGCTGTGCAATGAGAGTCGTCCAGAGTCACACTTAGTTAACGTTCACCACACACTAGTGTCACCGGGGGATTGTCTCTGCTCTCGGTGAGCTCGCAGCACAGGGAGACTGCGCTCTGGTAGGCCGTGCTTCACCATAACCCGACTCCCGTACAATCACACACTTACGCTTACCCATGCTCACGCACACACCACACACACGCGTTGTGCTTTACCACTTCACCAAGACCCTACCCTCCACGCATATGTCTGAATGCACATATACCTTACAAACTACATGCACATTGCACATACATGCCAAGCATCTCACCTACACGCAGGTATACCTGCGTGCATGTGAAGATTACATACACGCAGGTATACCTGCGTGCATGTGAAGATTACATCTACACTACATACACACAGTACACACACACACACACACACAGGCATTATACATACACAAACACCGCAGAGCTGGAAGCACTGTCAAACAAAACAACTGCATAGAAATACAGGGCGGAAATTTCCCAACTAAGATCACAGGGAGACAGCTGAGTCTGATCTACACAGGGTCCATGAGAAAAGACTTTTGGGGGCAGCTGAGATTTACACTAAAGTTTAAGACAAAAAGTGCTTGTCTTTTAAGTAGAGTGAATCAATGTTTTCTGAAAAGTGAGGGGCAAAGACATGGAGGCAAGCAATACCACACAGTGGGCGGGGGACGATGCATAATTGTTATTAGCAGGAAGGGAGTTTCAAGCAGACCTGAAGGATCACCCATACAAAAACACTGGAAGACTCAACTCGTGTTTATCTGTGAACGTATCTTTCTTGAGTAGAGCACATCGCCACTGGCTGTAGAACCATTGGTTTCTACTAAAATAATGCTGAAATGATGCTTCAAATCATCAACAGCTTTTTTCACTTCCTTCATCATTTTCTCCTTATGGGACCACTCAGTTCTTGTCTTTGGGCTTCTCTGAATTTTAACAGTAACTCTTCACAGAGATATACAGCATTCTATAGGCTGCTTATATAGTACCATGGAATCTATTGGCTTAAAAAATTACACTGGCCACCAACTATTTCCTTAAATGCAGAAAACAGTCGTTATTTGTACTTGAAATGTATTATTGTGCGTTTTCTGCCAATCCTTTCCAACAAAAGACCACAACTATTTGTAGGAAAAGAATATTTTTGTAGTTTGACATGTTGAAACTTGCTTTTATAAGATCTGCTAATGCATTTCCAAGAAAATATGTTTTCTTTGCTGCCTACTATTTTTATAGAGCATTTGTTTGTGAGACTAAGACTTTAAACAATAAACTGTCACGGTCCCAGGCCCCCGGCATCTCCTCTGGGGAAGAAGCAGGGTCTAGATGTGAAACTGCACCAGATGATGGGAATGCTCTGTCTGACTCATGTGTCCCAGCCTTGGTTTCTTCATCCATGATGTGGAAACAGCCATTGCTCCTGATCAGTGCTGTTCAGAGTATGCTGAAAGCCTGGCTGACCTCTCCGCCGCACATTCCACATCAGTCAAAGACAATATTTTTTTAATAATACAAAATAACAGTGAATTCACAGGAAAAAATAATGTAAACATACAAAATAAAATAAAATGTATTATATTCGTCAGACAATAGGGGCAGGGAAGGGTCTATCTGGGTGGTAGTGTATTTGCCAAACATATGCTGGACCCTACGTTCTGGCTCCGGCACTGCGAGGAAAAAGTGATATGGCAGAACAACAAAACAAATAAACAAAAAACCAGGCACGCTGTCAAATCCATAGGTTTCTAGACAGTGTTAGTCTCTTCCCAGCCCATCGCCGAGCAACAATGAATAAATGATTCAGGCTTGGAAAGTGCAGAGGTCTGCTGCCACCAAGGCCAGCAGGCTAACTATCTGTGGAGGTAAGAAGGTAGTTCGGTTTAACGTGACTTAGTCGCCAGTGCAGGTTCAAAGAGATTCTGACGGAGTAGTTTATTTTAGGTACGTTTTAGCCCAGCACAGTTTGGTGGGAAAAAAAAGGTCTGATGATAAATAACTCAACCTCATGTGCACAATAAAATGTAAGACGTGACTACATTGAAACTCTTTGTCAAGTACATGTAACATTTTCCACTGGGTTCTATGGACTGAGAAAAAGAAGCGTGCAATAGAGGCCTTGAGGAGGATGAGCCAATGTGGTCTCAGCCACACGGATAGTGAGAGGACACCAGGCTGTACACCGCATCTGCTGCCAGCCTTCCGGGCAGAGAGCAGGTCACACACCTCTCCCTTGGAAGAGATGGCCTCTGTGTTTACCGTTCCTGGCTCCCTCAGTACTTCCCTGTGAGCACAAGGCCCTCTTACCTCCCACAGGAAAGGATGTGTGGACTGGATATGCTTCGGAGAGCATTTCCTGGGTCATTCTCTTCCTAGGCTTTCCCTCAAAACAGCTTTGTGTGACACTACACTGGGGTGTCTGAGGATTAGAAGTGGCTTTTTGCCCTGGATATCTTGGAGCCTTTCTTGGCTTTGTTTCTCAAGCCAAGATGAGTCGGAGACGTTCCTTAATCGCTGAAAATACTCACCACCTTGTAAGGCCAGCTCCTCCCCCACACCACCACCATCGACACCTCTAGAACTTTACAGTGATCCAAAGTGGTGCTCCTGCGGTAGAAGCCATGCTGTCGTGAGAAATACTCATACAATTATCCTTTTTAAAAAAAATTCTCATTCAAGTGTGGTATCCAACAAATCTCACTATTGCTACAATAAGACAGCACGACCAAAGAGCTTACTTGAGCTTACGGTTGCAAAGGGTAAGAGTCCATGATGGCAGAACAGGGAGAAAAGGCCATTGGAGCAAAACACTGAGAGCTCACGTCTTGAACCACAGACACAAGCAGAGAGAGCAAACTGGGACTAACACGTAGCTTTTAAATCTCAAAGTCTGCCCCCCAGTGACATACTTTCTCCATCAAAGCCACACCTCCTAAACCTACCCAAACACTGCCACCAACTGGGGATCATATATGCAAACATCTGAGTCTATGGGGGATCATTTAATTCAAACCAACACACATGGTACTCAACACTTTGTTATAAATTGGGTGTTTTTTTTGACGTTAACAACAATTATATTTATTAATATTATAAAATAAATTAGAGCAAACACACTATAATTGGTTATTTAAAATATTAGTTGCTTACTTCTTTTTTTCATTTTTATTTATTTATTTATTTTTTATTGTTAGTTACATTTTATTAACTTTGTATCCCAGCTGTATCCTGCTCCTTCATTTCCTCCCAATCCCACCCTGCCTCCCTTAAATTGGGTTTTGTATTAGGTGATTTTGCACAATTACGGGCTGATGGAAGCATTCTGGGCATGTTTAAGGTAGACTAAACTAAGCTGTCGGATTTAGGAAGGCAGGCATAGATGACAAATTAGTCTTGAGTGTCAGCTTGATGGGATTAGATTCGCTGTGGAAACAAAACACCGAGCAGATCTGTGAGGGATTAGGCTAGATTAGGTTAATTAGGTGAGAAGACCTGGGAGGTACTATTCCAGACGCTGGGATTGAATGAAAAGGCAAAACTGAACTGAGCGCCAACATTCATCTCTCTCTGCTTCCTGACGTATGTACCACGTGACCAGTGGCCTCATGTTCACACTTCCACAATGGACTGTACCCTCAAACTGTGAAACAAAAGAAGCGCGTCCTTCCTTAAGCGGTCTTGTCAGGTATTTTGTCGCAGGGATGATTAAGGAAAGTGTCGCAGGCATTTTCAATCTAAAGTAGTTTTCGATGTGTGATGGGCTTATCGGGATGCCGTGCCATAATAAGTCAGGGACTCTAGGCTTGCCTAAATAAGTCTCAAATGTCCATCACCAGCGCTTCCAGGGGAGATTCCCGAGGCCTGCTGTAGCTGTTTCTAAGTCAGACCCAATCACTTCCAGGCAAAATGCAACGTCTCCAACTTGTGGTCCAGAAAATAGGGCCAGAAGAGCCATGGATGACAGGAGCATGCCTGTCCTCTGCCTTACTTTTTCATCACTGTGAAAGAATAACTGACAAAACAAGCTAAAGAAGGAAAGGTTTGCTTGGTTCCTGGTTGCAAAGGCCCTTAGTCCATTGTGGCAAGAACGGCACGGGACATTGATGGTGGTATGAGCATGTAGGGTATGGGGTTGTGCACCAGGGAAGCCCCGGAAGAAGGGAAAGCTGCCCAAACTACGGCTGTGTTGTAAGCCCCAAGGCCTGTTTCTAGTAGCCCTTTTCTATCAGCTAGGTCCCATCTCTTAAGGGTCTGCAGCCTCCTAAAATATGGCTACCAGCTGGGGGGAAATGTGGTCAACACATGAGCCTGTGGGAGGCATTTCCGACTCAACTCATGACATCTTCCTTCCAAGCCCTTGCTTTTAGTGACCTCTGCTACCCCCATTAATGACATCTGTCTCCTCAAGAACTATTTCCAAGCAGTCATCCTTCCTTATTATCAGGAAAGATTTTTCTCGAATGACCTCATGCCTGTGCTATCAGAGAAAACAGAAGGCTGCCAGCGGGTACCCTGTCCCATCATTCTCTGAGGCTGGGAAGGGGCAACATTTTAAACTTCAGCAGCATGCGCACTGCTGTGCTCTCTCTGCCCTGACCCCGTGACGTAATGAGGTGACCCCATGACGTAATGAGGTGACCCCGTGACGTAATGAGGTGACCCCACTCCTGACTCTTGCTCCCACATAGAGCATCCTGCTATTTATCCAGTCTAAAAATGAGAAACTTTTAAAAAGAGAGATCCAGAAGATCTTTGAAAAGGGAGAACAAACTGTACATATATGTAAAACTTTCTGTAAAACAAAAACCCCAGTTTTAGCCTTAGTTTCAAAAGAACCTACTTTTTACAAAGTTTAAAACCTCTATGTTAAAATAGAGAAGTAGCTCTCTTTCTGTAACGTCAACCTTAGTCCCTCAGTGAATGAGAGTCAAACTGTGTTTAATAGTTTTTCTTCATGTAGACAGTTTTCCAAGGCGCATTTGTGGGCCACGCCATAAATCAGAAGCATTAAAAATTAGCTAGAGTAGAACAAAACAATCACGAATGTTTCACTATAGTAAATATGGGCACTATTTCTGGTGGCACATGTATGTACTGCAGCTCTATATAAGAGACATTTCTTACCTGGGCCATGTCCAAAATGGGCTGCAATCTGTGAATACTGAGCTTCGGCTTGAGTGTGTGCAACAGTGACCTGGCAGGGAGTTAAAATGTAGTTCCCAGGCTTTGCCTGCTCAAAATCTGCACCTGTCAAAGTGACGCAGAACGTCTTTGGGCACGTGGGTCAGACACTCACCTGGCAGCCCTGACTGCGCTCAGTGTGTTACCATCAGGTCAGTCAGCTTCCCCCACTCTGGCCCTCTGCATGCTTGGCTTGCTGAGTGCAGCTCCAGTTATCTGGTGACTGCAATAGCAAATGTCCTCTGACACTTGGGATTGCAGTAAGTATGACAGTTTGTAATTCCGGTGTCCCTTGGGGTATAGCTCAGGGCTAGAGTATTTGCCCAGCACTCATGAGGCCCTGAGATTCATCTCCAGCACAGGAAGGAAGGGGAAAGAAGGGATGTAGGAAGAAAAGGGGAGGGAAGAGAGGGAAGGAAGGGGAAAAGTAAAAGCCTGGATTAGGGTTTGGGTATACAGAACTTTAGTATTTCTACAAGGTGATGAATTAACACTTAAAGTATTAGTATGTGTATGTGCATGTATGTTTTTGTGTGTGCATGTATGTTTGTGTGTGTGCATATATAAGGAAGACCTTGAGTACCTTCCTTAATGGCTTTCCATCTCTTGTTGTTGTTGTTGACTTGCGTGTGTGCACAAGGCAATCTTAATTACCTTCAAAACTGTCTTGGGCTATTCCAGCTGCCTTCATTATTTTCCTTCTCCCAAGGAATGTAAATCATTCTAAGGCAACAGGACGTGAACTGATCTAAGCATGACTTTATTTGTGGTTAAGTTTATTTCACTAAGCTTGTAAGTTGGTTGAAATCAATATAAATCCATTCTCAAATCTATCTTGAGAGCTGAGAAAAGTCAGGCGTGATACAGATTGTGTCAGCTTACTTTCATGAGAACACCAGAGCACGACAAGACCAGTCATGCTCAGCCCCCACCCGCAGCATTTTCACTCTTCTGTCTGACACCTAAGCAGGAATGTCAGTAGCATGTGTCTCCTGGGTAACCTCAGGAAGAACATGAACTGGAACACGGTAAGGGAGAAGGCAGGGAGAGCCTGCACATGCACTTGGCAGTTGCCTCTGAGATTCAGTGTCCCCCTTCTACAATGCTTCGCTCCCAAGAAGGTCTCATTGCCAACAGCAGGACCATCACAAAGCATGCGAGGAGCCAGGCCTTTTTCCTCATGAAGTTTATGTTTACCTTTTCCTGTGGACTTCAGTGAAAACAGATGTGTTTCAAGTGTAAGCAAAACTGTAGGTAGTTCAGCTGCCTGGTAAGGATGGGATAAAGGAACGGATTTATAAGTAGGGTAGCTTTTAATGGATAATAGGTAGATGATAGACAGACAGATGATAATAGATAGATCGATGATAGATAGATAGATAGATAGATAGATAGATAGATAGATGATGGATTGATAGATGATAGGCTAGATAATATCTCAGTATGTATAGAGGTACATGATTGATTATAGATGTTAGATAAATAGATAGCTGATAGATAAAATAATTTATAAGCATTGACTTTATGCCAGGTGCTGTGCTAAATGCATTTCTAAGATTAAACCACAAAATAGATATAATGTTATTCTCTACTTTGTGGTTTAGTTTATTTGCTTGCTTTTTGGTTTCATTTGTTTGTATTTGGTCTTTGGAGAGAGCATCTCACTATGTAGCTCAAGCTGGACTGAAGTCCATTATGTAGCCCAGGCTAGCCTCAAGCTTGCTAGGCCATGGTGGATGACGAGCTTGAACTCCTGGTCTTTCTCTCACCAGCATCCAGTGATGAGGCTATAGTTCCAGACCACCATACCAGGTTATACAGAGATGGGACCTGGGAATTATCGAACCCAGGGCTCTGTGCATGCTCTGGCAACTGAGCATGATACAACTAAGCCACACACACCCAGCCCACCAGTGTCTATTTTAAAAATGACGAACTGATGTTTTTAAACTCAAAGCTTTATGTTCTCCGAAGCATAAAGAGGAAGGCCAAGCTGACCAGACTTCTTCTGCATGCTAAAGTTCAGTGGTTCTCAACCGTCCAGATGTGCGACCCTTTAGTACACTTCATGTTATGGTGACTTTAGCAGGTGGAACCATGTGACTAGTGTCTCATTTACCATGAGGTAAATGGTGTTGCCATGTATGCCACTTTGATATGCTACATCTCCACAGGGCCCGAGGCAAAGAGGATGGCCAGCCACAGTCTGAAACCTCCACAACAATGAGCCAAAAGAAACCTCTCCTCTTTGCAAGTCAGTGGGCATTTGTTACAGTACCAGGAAGCTGGCTAGTGCTGCCCTTTTTACTTGTTTTGAGACAAGATCTTGGTATGTGGCCCGTGTTTGTCTCCAACTTGAGATTCTACTTCTCAGCATCAGAAGTGCATTATGGGTACACAACACCATGTATGGCTGCACTTTCACTTTATACTCAGCAAAATGTCTGAGAATAGCTGAAAAGTCTGTTCTCAAGGAGCTTCCTGGGAAATCTGAATGCTGAGGAGGGCCTGAAAAATGGCACCTAAAGTGCCTACGATGTGATATCCTGGAGTCTCACTGACCAAGGAGACCAACTTTCATTAGTACTTAGCTCTAAAACTGAGACCACTGTGGGTATAATCTGGGGTTCAATTTTACACGTTAAGCAGTGTGGATTGTACTTAGAACATCTGAAGAAAGGGCATGGGCTTATCCCTGTGTTCTGATGAGTGGTGTCACTGCATTCTTCTCCACGCAGACCCATCCATCCGTTCCACGTCACCTTGCTCAAATTTTCGGCTCAAAAATGGGGGGAGCAGCCTTACCAGGCCACAGAAGATGACAATGCAGCCACTTCTGATGAGATCTGATAGACTAAGATCAGAAGGAAGGAGAGGAAGACCTCCCCTATCAGTGGACTTAGGGAGGGGCATGCGTGAAGTAGGAGGTGGGAGGGTAGGATTGGGAGGGGAGGAGGAAGGGGCTTATGGGGGGATACAAAGTGAATAAAGTGTAAATAATAAAAAAAGGCCATTCCTCAAGCCATAAACTTATAACTGCATCTGCTAGGGAGGCTTGGGTAAAAGGATTCAAAAGTTTAAGTCCTTCCTGCATAGGCTAGAAAGAAAGTTTGAGCTAGCCTGGACAGCTTAGTGAGACCTAGTTTCAAAATTAAAAACAGAAAAAGGCGGGGGGGGGGGACGGCTGGTGAATGTAGCTCCGTGTAGAACATTTGTCTGCCATGTACAAAGTCCTGTGCTTAATCACTAGAACCACCAAGAAATAAAGGTAACAAATAAGTGTGTGTGTGTGTGTGTGTGTTTTGTAGGAAGGAGGGAAGGAAGGAAGGAAGCAAGGAAGGAGAGAGAGAGAGAGAGAGAGAGAGAGAGAGAGAGAAAGAAAGAAAGAAAGAAAGAAAGAAAGAAAAATTGTCTTCCTGGGATGTGTTTCTCTGACCATACTTTGTTTTGGTCAAAACCCATTAAGTGCATGTCATTGTCATAGAAGATATTACACTGTGCAGATGATCCTTGCTTTCTCCACTTTTCCCATTGGGGCTGCACCTATCTTAGGAACTGTGAGCAGTCCATGCCATCTCTGTGTGGTAGCTTACAGACTGGCTCATGGCACCAAAGACACTTAAGGTTTCCAGTAATGAGTTAATAAATAAATCATGACAGCACAGAGCCTCTAAGTCTGAGGCAGGGACCTTCATCTCACAGCTCATAGGACATTTACGAAGTGTAAATAAGCGGGGGAGCACCCAGGGCCCTGAAGCATCAGCAGAGCCCTTGGGCTGCAAAGTGTTGCGGTTCTTGGAGTGGAAGACCTTGGAGGACAGTTGTTCTCACTTGTCACTGCAGATATACAAAAGGCGTCGCTGGGTTCCCAGGAGCAGCTGGTGCCACAGACCCTGCAGCGAGCAGGTCCCCTCTGAGTGTACGAGAGCCGGCTGGCGGGCTGCACAGACAGGAGGGGTTGAGACAGGAGCGTGGCCTTGCTTCTCGCTGCGCTTTCAAACGAGGTTGTCTTGATGTGTATTGTATTTTTACAGACAGGGAGCGTAGTCCAAGGTCACTGGAGCTTTGCTGGCTGCAGAATGCAGGTTCTCTGGCCCTCGACAACAATCTTCCTAGCTCTCCCTTCAAAATTATCTTGAGCCTGTATCTAAGAGAACTTCTGTGACCAGCCTGCTTCCAGGCCTGTTTAAATGTCCTTTTCCATCTGCTCACTGCTACGCACACATTTCATTCTTACACCTACCACCTGTGGTCAGAGGGGTGGCCGATAGGAACTGGTCTGTGTCCTGGCAGACTCCCAGAGACAGAACCTTGCCTCTTACAGTGGAGATGAAGGTTTCAGCAGTGTGACAGTAATGTTAAGACAAAGACTGACCAATTCCAAGAGCTGGCCCAGCTCCAAAAATCGAAAATCTAATTTTATTTGAGGCCACTTCCCTGTAAGTTCCCTGTAAACTCTGCCCCCTGCTCAACTAACATGAGAGAAAATGAGGTTTTCCTGTGCTGGGAACCCATCTGAATTCATTATCAACCCTTCTGAGACTTTCTGATCCTTTGGTGGACTGAGCCTCGGCAGATTCACAGTGCATCCATCTGCTAGCCTGGGATGAAAGATCACAGAGAGAAGATGCTGAAACCATCATTATAGATTTTCCCGGCAGTGGCTTTCCACAGACTGGAATCGAAATGGTAATTGGTGCCGACGTCTCAGAGGTCATTGGCGAGCAGGGAAAGCTCTCTGGCTTTCTATAATAGCGTCTCTTCCTGAACCAAGTAATGACCTTGGTGTAGCTTCAAGATGAATTCACGTGGGGAGAATGTCTAGGAACATCACCTCTCAAGAGCAGCTGATAAGCTGGTAGAAACAAGCACAGTGACGAGAGAGAAGGATTTCTCTTTAAAAAGAGTCTCTGCCACCAACTCAGGGACACATAGAACCAGAGCTCTGTTTTGTCAGGAAGTAAACCTTCTAAATGAAATGAGCCAATGACATTGGTGGATATTTTCAGTAATGAGCCTGCTTCTCAGTGTGGTGGAGAAAGGAGAGAGAAGTTTGCTTGTCCTTCTGGCTGCAGATGACATTAAAACACACTGTTAAATAATAAATGTCCATTAACCAGTCTTGCGATAATTGCGTTTAAACCAATTTTATGATCATATAGAACCGCATTTTACAACAAAGTGCAACCAGATAGACGTACTCCACACTGCAGATACGAGCCAGTAGCAGGGAGAGATTTGCAAGAAGGATTTACTGCCAGAATGACAGGGACCCCAGTTTCTCTCATGCACAATTTCACTCGCTTATGGCACCAACCTCTTCTTTCCCCATCAAGAAATGAACGAGAAACCAGGCATAAGTTCTAAAAAAAAATTGTTTGAAATATTTCTCTTGAAAGAGAGAGAGGTGTGAACTGGGACTCGGTGGTAGAGCCTTTGGCTAGCGTGAACGAAAGTTCTTGGGTTCAATTCCTAGTACTACTAA
Organism: Meriones unguiculatus; assembly: GCF_030254825.1. Lineage (NCBI taxonomy): Eukaryota > Metazoa > Chordata > Mammalia > Rodentia > Muridae > Meriones > Meriones unguiculatus. Next base: position 103,918,250 of record NC_083359.1, read on the forward strand.
AAAAAAGAAAAAAAAAAGGCCTGAAAGCAATCTAGGGGGGAAAGGGCTTATTTGGCTTATAGCCTACAGTCCATCCTCAAGAGAGATCAGGACAGGAGCCCAAGGGAGGAACCTGGAAGCAGGAACTGGAGCGGGGACGTTGAGGGGACACTGTTCACTGCTTGCCTCAGCTTGCTTTTTCCTTCCATCCAAGAGCACCTGTTCATGGGTGGCCCTGTCCATGGTGGACAGGGACCTCCTGTACCAATACTAATTTAAAAAATGCCTCACGGACATCTCTACAGACAATATGATGGAGGTGAGAATTAATGTGCCAAACTAACTAACTCCATTGCGAATTCAAGGTTAAGTATTTTAACTAGTAATTTGCCATCTAGAATCAGAGAAAACCTGCTAATATTCACTGCCCTCTAGGGTGGTCAAGAACTCGAGCAGTAAAGGACAGGAATATCAGTTCGTCACTGCTAGCCTTTAGCATCTGTGCAATGATGAGGCTCCCATGCTCGTCAGCACACTCTGAATTCCTATGTCCATGGCAAGTTTCCTACTACAGTGAGGGCGCTTCAGATGAAGAACAGGATACAAAGCCTGTCCTTCACCCTCACTTCTGAGCTCCAAGGCCAGAGAGATCAGCCTATCTCCACCTCCTCAGTGCTAGGATTACAAGCGTGTGCTGCTAGATCCAGCTTCTTACGGCTGCTATGGATTAAACTCAAGTGCCCACACTTGCACAGCAAGCACTTTATGCACTCAGCCATCTCTCCAGACCCCTATATTTCTAGTAGTCAGCAGGAGATTTCGTACGTTTTTAGAAGAAACAGGACAGGGTTGGGGGTGGGTCTCAGAGAAACACCTATCATACCATGACACTGTAAGCAGTCACATGAAGAGTTCAAAGTGAAGAACTTAGGGCAAGTCAGCAGAACAAGAACACAACTCTAAATCTGTCAGTTGCCTTGGTGATGGCTTTGCTGGGACGCTCTGCCTTCTCCCTCGTACTCTACCTTAATGGATCAGCACTGGGGTGAAGTCCTCTGTGCATCCAGCTCATTACATGCAATGAGCACAAACATGCAAGGCACATTACATGCAATGAGCACAAATGTCGTGCAAAAACTATGCTCTTGCTCTGATGATCATGTTCTCCCCACCTTAGTAAATCATTCGACTGCCCAAAGCAGAAAGGGGAGACTGGAGGAAGGCAGATCCGACTGTAGCTTCCCTGCTGTGTTTTCAGACTGCCCCTCACTCAGCCCATACACTTACAAATGGAGTATCTCTCTTTTTAAATACTCATTATATTCTAGAAGGAAGCTTTAACATCAACAGTAAAATAGCATTAGTTTGATAAGCAGTTTGACTCTCTACCGTTACTTATAAAGCAATGTGTTAGTCACGTCTGTTGGTTCTGCGAATGAACAGACGCTTGACATAGCAGCTTAAGGGAGGAAGGGGTTATTCTAACTTACAGTTTCAGGGGACACAATCCATCACGGCTGGGAAAGCATGAGAGTGGGTGTCTGGGATGAGGTGGCTGGTCACCTTGTGCTGCAGAAAGCAGATAGAGATGGATGCTGGTGCTCTGCCCCCTTCTCCTTTCTATTCCACCCGGGGCTTCAGCCCATAGCATGGGTCTGCCCTCATCAGTTAAACACTTCTAGATATATGGAAACATGGAAACATACCATGAAGTATGTTTCCACGGTGGTTCTAAATCTTGTCAGGTTGACCATGAAGTTCAACACTCACTGGCAGAGACGTAAATGAGCGGCAGTTAGGCCATTATGAACACCAGTCCTGGGTTGATGAGGAAAATGAATGCAGATACCCACTCTCCCTGCCCTTCCTGTTGGGTTGGTCAGTCTCCTGTCACTGTAACAAACAGTTTACGAGGAGAGAGGTTTCATTGGTTCATATCTAGAGAGATTCTGGTATATGACAGGCTGGTGTGTAACTGGTTGGCCCTGTTGCTTTGGGCTGTTGTGAAGCTACACGTCATGATATGAGAGCGAGACATCAGAACTGCTTACATCAACATCCGTAGAGCAAAAACGAGGAGAAGGGCCAGAGCTCCCCTCTTTCCCTTTAAAGGCAGGTACAGAAGAGTTAAGACCTCCCACAATGCCCTTCCTCTTAAAGGCTATACCTCCTCCCAAATTGACACTATACTAGGGACCAGTCCTTTGGACAGATGGACATTTGTGAAGCACTCAGCTAAGCTACAGTGCCCTTCAATCCTCAGTGGCTACCTACACACCTACCATGCTGGATATAAGGAGAAGGGAAGAAGGGCCCTCAGAGGTATGCCTCCTCCACATCAGAGAGCCCCATGCTGGCAGTAGTTTATGGGAGGAGTGACTAAATGATCGTGCGCCCTCAGCAGGTCAGTGTACTCTCTTGGTAGAGGGGCATGATTTGAGTGTGCCCTATTCTCACCTCGTGAAGAAGAGCTTATATGCAGTGGTGGTTACTGCATGAAGGACCGACTTGAACTTAGATACTCCGTTTCTCACATCTTTCGCTCAGGAAGTTCTCACAGTAGTAATGGCATTTAATGGGAGGGTCTTGTAGAGAGCTTCCCGGGCCTCTTCACTGTGTAGATTTGCTCTAGTGTGTTAGCAACGTAGAGGATTGTGATATATACTCCAGGTTAGGAGAAACAAACCACTAGGAAGTGCAACAATTAGTGTTAATTGTCAGCTTGACAAAAACCCAGACCACATCAATAGATGAGCCTGTGCACATGCCAGGGAGCGGTTCTCTTGATTGTACTAACTGACAGGAAAGGGCCTGTCCACTGTGGGCAGCACCATTCCCCAGCTCAGGCAGGGAAAGGGAAGAAAAGGAGCAGAGCAGCACATGCATTCCCTACGTGTGTGTTTCAGGTGGCAAATGTCTCATGACCAGCTGTTGTACGTTTCTGTGGCCTTGACTTCCCCACTGCGGCAGAGTGTACCTGAACTGTGTGCTAAAACAAACCATTTCTCCCTTAAGCTGCTTTGTCAGATATTTTATCACAGCAACAGGAAAGGAAATTAAGACAAGAGGGCATGAACAGATCATCGTAAGAAAAGACCCAGGATGAGAACAAATCTCCAAGTCATGAGTGGGTCACTATCTGTGAGAGTTGCTGGGGTGGCCAGAGCAGCGGGCACAGCAAGGCTGAGGAGTAATAGTTACTTAACCCCATGTACCTCAGCCTTCATGTCTATAAAACAGAGGCAGAAACACCCATCTCACAGAATTGTTCGGACTGGTCAATTGGCACTTGGCATGGTGAGTGGCATGTGGGTGTCTTCGTAAGAACTAACTGCTGCGGTGTTTGTCAAAGCTGTTGAAGTAGAAATTGGAGAGTGCAGCAAGGCTGTTGGGTAGGACCCTTTTGAGAAGGGGCTGGGGGAAGTTCAAAGGAAATGGAGTTGCTTGGTCTTCTGAAAGTGCAGAGAAAGCTGGACACTCTACTGTGGCTGGTCTGCTGTGCTTCCCGAGTGTAGAGGCGATGGGACCAGCCAGCCTGCCACCGCGCCTCCCCTGGCTCTACCATGGCTTCCATCAGCCAGCCTCTTGGTCCTGCCAACATGCCTTCCCTGTCTCTTCCATGCTTCTTCACCACGATGGATGGCATCTCTCTAAATTCCCAGCCAAAATAAGCCTTTTCTCCTTTAGATTGCTTTTGTCAGGATATTTTATCACAGCAACAGAAGGTGCTTTTGGATATCTGAATGTTCACAGAGAGAAAAATGAGAAATATGCTTTTATATAATGGGCCCAAATATTAGGTGTCAGTGTGCCACAGTCGGGAAGGCTTTCCTTGAAGGCTGCTACCTGATATAAGAACACGTGGGTCCACCCTCCCCAGTGCTGCATAAGCAGCATCGATTTCAGGTTCATCCACGCCATTTATTCAGCGGCTGCTGTTTCTGTATGTTCTGCATCCTGTCTTACAATCTCAACATAAATTAAAATTTAATGCTCCTTTTATATTAAATATTTATACGATACAAACTTATTCTCCACAGATCTGTGACTTTTAAAAGAAAAAGGACTATTTCCAATAAAGAAAAAAAAATGACTTGAGCTTCTCAAACTGTATCACAATCAAATAAGGAAAAGTCGTTCAATAACCTTCATGAGCATGAAGGTGAAAGCTTTTTTCATAAAAGCACCCTGGGGTTCTCTGTCCAAAGTCAAAGAAGGCATTACTCTGGAATAATTGGGTCCAGCAGCATGGAGATCTTGTAAAGCACACAGTTTGTGTGCTTTCTTTCCTCCCACATTTCATCAATGTTAGTATGCATTGGAAAGACTATGCAAAATAAAGACTATATCTAAGGGACTGGGGAGATGGCTCTGGGATTGCGAGCACTGCCTGTTCTTAGAGAGGACCTGGGTTCGGTTCCCAGCATCCACATGAAGCTCGTGACAACCAAAAACTCAGACACATGCAAATCGATAAACTATTTTTTAAAAGAATATATTTAACATTTTACATTTTGATTTTTTGCTCTGTAGTATCATTTCCCAAGTTAAGAGCTATGAAAAGAACATAAAAAATGTCTTTTATTGAAAATGTTTGTGTATTTTTTGATGTCCTACTTCATTTATTCACTTAGTTTAAAATACTGGGATCAAAGTCAGGGCATTGTTCATGCTCTGCAGGCCCTCTGCTGCTCAGCTGTATCCCCAGGCCCTTGATGTCAGGTTGATGTGATCATGTAAAACATTTCATCTTTTCTTTTAAAAATATTCTATTTGTATTGTTCTTGTTGTGACAACTTTATGAAAGGGACAAAAGATTGTAAGCCTTAAGTATTCCATCTCTCCGCTTGTCACATTTTAACCACTGTTCTAGGCGTCACAGCTGTTTGCCGGTGCATCTGTTCATGGTACTCAGAGGGTGCTTAGGCATTGGGAGGAACTGTGAAAAGGTGCATGATCATGAAAACAGGGTGACAGGAATTTGAAGGCAGAGAAGAAGGGAGTGTAGAGGCAGCACAGGGAAAGCTCTGGAGGCAGCATCCTTCAATAAGGAAGGGGAGGAGGGACTTTCTGCTCCCTGAGCTTTGTAGTGGAAGTCCTCCTGGAGTCCTGTGTCGTGGTGGCTTTTGCAGCTGATTCTCCTTTCAGATGTTTTTCTGTGCTGAGGTGAGGCTTCCTGTGGTCACTCAGGGCACAGCCTGTCTCTGCAGCTTCCTTTGTAGTCATTTGCTAACTGTGGCAGCTCTTAATTTCTACAATAGGAAATCCACTCCTGGGCCATCCTATGCAAGGGAGATTTTGCCAAGTTTCATGGCAGAGACAGAAGAGACAATATCTCTGTCTGGTGGATCACTTCCCTGTTTCATGTCCCTTCTCCCTCTCTCTTGGGTATGCCTTCCAGCCCTTAATGATCTCCCAGATCTGGTTATATGCAAGCCCACCACCTCCCTAGACATCCACGAGGACCATAGAGTAGTTCCTTTTCATAGTTCCCAGCCGTAGCCACCTGAGAGAGGAGATTTATTTTGACCCAGTTTCACAGGGTTGAGTCCACTCTGAACAGTTTGGTCATAAACAGAGAGAAAGAAGGGAAAGGGGAAGCATGTCAGCACTTGGCCTCAGTCTCCTGGGTGACTCGAAGCCTAGTCAAGCTGACGGTGACAATTAAGAATCCACAGACTATGTATGAGCGTCTTTTCACTGGTGTATAAAATTCAAAAAGGAAAATCAATCGTATTTTAATTATTTATGGCAGCAATTGTGTAGCTAGTTCATTTTTTTTTTCTGGCATGAACAGGAACCAAATCCCCATTGTATCTCTGGACTGCCTGTCAGTGCTGTGTCAGTGCGTTCTAATTTTAAAGGAGCTCTCATGTTTAAACCCAAATCAACACAGGAAGACCAAGGCAAACTTGCATCATGTGACCAGTTCCTAATGGCAAGTCCTATGCAGGTAGAGAAGCTAAGAATTTATTTAGTGTTTGCTGTGTTCCTGCTGGGAGCCATACCCAGAGCAGGATGCTGGGGTTAACTGTGAAACAAGATAGGCTAGGCCCCCTTCCTCAGGAAGTGTGGTGGGGAGACAGCAACCATCCAAGTTCAAAGAGAACACACTTGTGTAGCAGGCGAAGGGCAGGTGAAGTGAGATAACACTCCTGCATTCCCCGGAGGCTAGACGGGGTGGGGATGGGGAGGAGAAGGTCTTCGGAGCGGAGGTAACACCAAGTGTGTAGACATGAGGCACTAAAGAAACATGCAGTGTGTGGGGTCAGGGCGTCAGGAAAACTTAGGCCTCATATGCTGCCATATGCCTGGCATCTCAGCATTCAGGAGGAAGAGGAGGAGGCAGGAGGCTGTCTCAGACCACACAGAGAGACTCTGTCCCAAAAAGTTAAAGAAAGAGGGATAGAGCAAAGAATGGCAGGGAGGGGGAAAACCTCATTTGGGGCTGGGACACAGAATGTAGAGTGGCTGGGTAGGTGTGGCCCCAGTACGGGCTAGAGAAGTCCCATGTATGACCCCCATATATTTTTTTGACATGGGGTCTCTCTACATAGCACTGGCTGTCCTAGAATTCGCTATGTAGACCTTGCCCTGTACACCAGACCAGCTTGGAACTCACGGAGATCTGCCTGCCTCTGTCTCTCTAGAGCTGCAATTAAAGACGTGCAACTTTGGGTTTCTCAAGCCTTTTTAATGAATTCATTTATCTCCTGTTTCCTCATCAGCTGAGACCCAGCTTCAGTCTGAGCTCATGCTTGCATTCTGACCATACCTCTGTCTTGCTAGCATGGACTTCACCTAACACAACTTTCCGATAGCTTGGAGAGCCACTCAAGCTAGAGTTTTACTTTATGTCTCCTGCCTTTGTTAAGCTATCAACCGGGGTCAGGGGAGGGGATGAACAAAATACAATTTCTATTGGTATCTATAACCTGTGTGAAGAATTTTTTTGACTAATCTTCAAGATAACAGTAATATGCTGGCTATTACATGTCTTTTTCTTTTAGCTGATGTATTTTGGAGACAATGACAAAAAACTAATTTTTAATTAATCAATTAACCAAGTAGTAATAGCCACACACTAGAGTTATATAAACAAGAAAATAGTACTCCAAAGATTCCAAGGTCTTGGACACACATAAACACTGCATGTGTCCACGCTCATGACAGACATGAGTGTATCATTGTAACTCAGATCTGAAGCAAGAGCGGAAATGGTGGGAGGCTGACAAGCTCACTTAGAGGTAATAGTGAGTCTCAGAGAACATTGTTTATAACTTGCCCTTTTCCTCTTTGCTCCTTCTGCCCGATTGTTGCTGTCCACCAAGGTTTTCTGAGCTCTGTCTGCAGAACCAATGCCAAAGCAGTAAGCAGCTAAGAAGACTGTAAGGAAAGTATGCTAGTTGCAGAAGGCCTGTGTTTGCAAGAAGGGGACCTTCTCATGGAGAAACAGCCTCCTATGCTCAAGTTCCTTCTTACTGCAGTTTGCCCATCTGGCCACAAAGACCAAGGGAATCTACATTCATGGAGAGGGACTACTAGCAGCCATGGAAAGAACACACCTACCAACACATATCATAACAAGAAGAAGTTCAGTTTCAGACATCATGTGCCCGAATTGTACTACTGATTTTTTTATTTTTTGGCAAATTTGAAATCCTTGTGGGAGTTGATGGTAAACAGTTGGTGGCATTGTGAAGGAGGAGCAATTGTTGTAGTTTTTTCTCTCCATGCACCTTGTAGTAAGCTCCCAAGAACCTACACTGAGAACAGGTGATCTCTGAGCATGGAATAGCTATGTATGTATTGTAGATTATCATTAGCAGATATCTTTTCACTTATTTGTTTCTGTATGCCACACGGATCCCAAATATTAATGACAAGGTCATTTTAATACTTGAAGCATCAAAGCACAGTCTGATGACTAGAATAGAATGCAATAGAGAGACTGTGGGTCACAGAGGATGGGGCCGTACTTATCATTCAAAACTCCAGCACTCAACACGACACTTGGCTTGGAAATAGATGCTCATGAAGCATATGCTAACTGATGTGCGTATTTTCAGGTGCACACTAGGCTATGATAGCTTGGAAATAGGACATATCGTCAGACAGGGTTGGGGGGGTGATGCACTGCTGACCTTGGGATGTAGATTAGCCACCATCTTGGCTGAGTGTGTGGTTTTTCTCAGCGGTACTCAACTGCTCTGTTAGAAAAAGAACCATTGGGTGATTTTAAAAAGTAAGTTTCTGAAGACCAACATATAGAGCTGTGGGAATGCAAAGATAATGGAGAGTGGGTGAAATGATTAATCATGAATATCATGGACAGGAAGGGGAAGAAAGGAGCTCAAAGGGAACAAATGAGGGCATTCGAGGCACCGTCAGTCTCAATAATATTTGAAGACCAGAGAACAGGGGTAATGACGAAGAAACATGACCAATATTGATGCATATAAAGAGAGGATAATGGTGTCTGAGATTACAGAGGTGGAGCTGTGCTGGGTAATTCCAAATTCCAGTGGGAATGCTGAGGTAGAGGTGAGGACATCAGAGCCACCTGTGTGCTGTAGTGATGAGTGAGTCATCGTTGCTGTGTAGGAGTGTGTCTGGAGCAGTATCGAGGGGCGGGAGGAGTCAGAAACCAAAGACCCCAGTGCACCAGTGGCAAGGACAGCACTCTAAGAGGGTGAGGCCCAAAAGGATGCTCCCATAAGCAGAATCTTCACAGGATTCTGTGAAACCAGAGGCTGCGTCATTGGTTTACATTCACTGACTTGATTTTGGAACAAGATCCCAGGGAGGAGTGGGAGAAGGATGAGGGAGTAGCCAAGGAGAGAGAGAGACAGAGACAGAGAGAGAGAGAGAGACAGAGAGAGAGACAGAGGAATGGAGAGAAGGAAGGATGGAAGGAGGGAGAGAGAGAAAGCAAAGCAAGATACACCCCTGAGTAATTGTCACTAGAGGTGAATAAGATCTCTGTCCCGATTTCAGAAACTTCCAAGAAGCCACATGGCATGACTCTCAGAATCAATCTGCTTTCTTCTTCCGCCATCGGGGCTGCTTTGTTACGGTGGGAGCCCCTGTCAGTGGTGTCATCAGACAGGTTTCTTCAAGCCCATTCCTCTGAGGTTCTCGGGAGCTCCAGATAGAAATCGAAACGGCCTGTTGCAGCTGAGGCACCACGCTGCCAGGTTTCCACCTGCCTGGAGCTGTTTGTCATAGCAGCAGCCGGAGAAGAATGTGGGCAGGGAGAATGCAAAGGCGGGCACAAGAAGCGTCTGCCGCCAAGTGCAAAGGAGTCGCTGTTAGTAAGCAACAGGTAGGAGAAAAACGAGAACCCAGTGTAGGCAAAAGCTTCAAAGCTACTCCAGGTGACACTAGGGATAGAATGTTCAGCTTCAGCTTCGACCCAGAACGTGGAGAAAACATGGATGAAAAGTCATCCGGCAAGTGAGCAAGACTAGACTCCAAAGAAGAGGTCACTTTGAGCTTGATAATAAATCCAATCTACAGAACTTCAAAGCCCAGGACCCCCGTGTGACCCAGTACGCAGTGACCACAGAACAAGCAATGCCTGAGAAGTCTGCCTTAGCTCTCTCCTGGATACCTTAACACTCATCTTCCAACGTCAGCACACTGTTGTGTGAAGTTTTGTCACACAGAAATAAAGGTATGTTTATGTGTCACTTGTCGCCTTTTGCTGTGTGATAGTCGTTCTCACACTCAGGCCAACCTGAATGTTTATTGCCTTGGTTTCCACATGTCAGGACTCTACCGGGCCTTACTTGGTGCTTGCACCTTCAACAGACTGCAGGCCAGATGGCAGCTGCAATGTGCTCATCTGAAGATTTGACTGGCCCAGGATCTTCTTCCGCTTCCACCAGGTGGCTGGAAACACTTCAGCTTGTGTGGATTTTCTCTGGTGATACTTTCCTGAGGAGTCCACTTCTAGTCACTCCAGATAGCGTAATGTCAGACCAAAGAAATGATGCAATCCAAGTCCAACTTGGAGAAACAGTAAGTTTACTTAATCATGCTTGAGTGATGGTTCCATACAGGAACGTGACTGTTGGGGTAACCTTCTTTGCCTTGTGTAAAGGTGTGTCTCTGTATTTTCAATTGTTAATCCTGTACCCGCAGAAAGCTAAATGCTGGCAGGATATTGGTATTGTAATTTCTATGGCCAACCTTACATTTGTAACCACACCTGCTCAGACACGTGAAGGTCAGACAACCCTCTAGGCCTAGAGGCACTCTAGAACTGTATCAGAAGTTGTCCTGCTGTAATTTAGTTGTAATAAAAAGCTGATGACCAATATCTAGGCAGGAACTAGGGGTCAGAACTTCCAGCAGGGAGAATGGAAGCAGAAGCAGAAGCAGGAGATTCAGAGAGAGGCATGAGGGAAGAGGAACCTCAGCAGAGCAGAGAGGTGAGCTAACCACTGATGACTCGTAGGCAATATAGTTGGGTAAAATTTAAAAGATAGTTGGGAAAACTGCAAAAGGCTTAAGCTTTAAACTTTATTAGAAGCCTCCACATCATTATTTATACAGCTGGGCCAAGAAAGTTCCCCTACACTTGACTGAGTCAGCTGCCACACTGAGAAGCTCACCCCAACATGAGGGATTCATGACAACTGTATCACTGATCCCCTGAACACTTTTAGGCAGCTATACAACTAAGGAGCTTCTCCACAAGTCCAAGGCCAGCCTGGCTCTACACAGTGAATTTCAGACCAACCAGGGGTTAATATAGTTAGACCTTGTAAAAAAAAAATACTCAGACAAATTTTCTTCTAAGATCATGAAGCAACTGGGAGGTTTGCAGATTTTTCCTTCTCACATCTCATTGGTACCAACTGGAAATCTAAGTGGAGGCTGGGAAGTGAAATACTTGTCAGACATCTATGTATCCTGTGAAAACTCAAAATCAGGGTGTCTTTTAAACACAGATTAGTGACTAGAAAGAGAATGATAAGCAGACTTCACTACAGTGACCAAGAATGAGTGGAGCGTTTAATTTGCTTTTTTTTAGATAGTCCAGCCTGTGTTCATTCGTCCCCATGTCTTATGATCACCAACCTGGCAAGATGCGGTCGTAGATGCAATAGTGGCATGAACATCACGGGGAAAACCAACGACTTTCTGATTCTGTTAAAGGCCCTCCTGGCAGAAGGAGACTCATGCCCATTACTGTAAATCTTGCTGAGAACATGTGGTTAAGGAAGTGATAGGTCCCAGGGGAGAAACTGCCACTATTACATTCTTCTCATAGCTGTGGTGATTGTCTAGAAAATGTTATACACTAGAATACTGGGTGGGTAAAAAGAGGTGAACAGTTTTCTACTTGATTAAAATGTTAATTTGAGCCTGTGTGGTGTGACTTGTTTGTAATCCTAACACTTAAGAGGTGGAGGCAGGAGAAGCAGGAATCCAAGATCAATCCTCAGCTACATAGTGAGTTCAAGGCCATTCTGAGCTAGATGAAATCATGCCCTAAAATATTAACAGAAATATATATAGTTATATATAAATAATATAACACACACATGTATGTTATAGTCCTAATTTGAGGGTTCATTCCAGCATAATGTTCACTTACCAAACTAGAAGAAAATTTAAGTGCAACTGTTATTAAATATGTATGTATGTATGGATGTATGTATGTATGTATCTATCTATCTATCTATCTATCTACATGGTTTCTCTGTGTAGCGCTGGCTATTCTGGAACTCAATTTGTAGATTAGCTGGCCTCAGACTCAGAGACCCACCTGCCTCTGTCTCCCAAGTGCTGGGGTTAAAGGTGTGAACTACTACAAACAGCCTTAACATTTACTCGTTAAAACCAAACTTCTAAAATAGATTATTGGATAATTGCTAAGATAAACTTTTCATACACTTACTCACTACTCCGTCAAATCAAGTTCGTCCTGAGTGCATTTATTTTAAGAGATTAAGTTATTAAAAATTCTACATTCCCTCCCTAACATCAAACAGAGTCCTGATGGATTATATTAGGAATGTACTGATTAGATGTTGATTGCCACATATCTGTGTCTGAAGGGCATTTCCAGCCACTGACAGTGGGCAAATCTCAGCCAACAGGAGGGGCCTGGAATGATGCCCAGCGTTTCTGAGCATTTTTAACATATGTGCTGTCTTTCAGTCATACACTTTCTTAACAGAGGGTAGCTTTTTTTGTTTGAAGAAAAATGTCAGACTTAAGAAAAGTTTTTTTTTTTTTTTAATTAAAAAAACCTTCCTATGTTGCGGTGGTTCTCAAGCTGTGGGTCTTGACCGCTCTGGGGGTCAAATGACCCTTTCACAGGGATAGCCTAGGACCATTGGCATATCAGATATTTGCATTAGGATTCATAGCAGCAGCAAAATTACAGATAAAAAGTAGCAATGAAAACAATTTTGTGGTGTGGTCACCACAACATGAGGAGCTGTATTAAAGGGTCACAGCATTAGGACGGCTGAGAACCACTGCTCTAGCTGTTCTTTTTGAAGGTGCCAATCTATCCCTCAGAACTTACTGATTTTCCTCCACCTTAAATTCCGTCAGCAGATTCGCTGGCCAGGATGTGGCTGATGAACAGATGGGATCATTGGAAATTTGGGGTAGCTCTTTGGGTTGAACTCTCCAAGCCTTCCAAGCCTTTTTTTATTCCAACAGTTGTAACCTGGTGACATTTTGCAAGAAGCATAAGAAATTCAAATACACCTATGCCCTTTCACCTAACTACTGATCATTTATTTATAACTACACTTTAGACCTTTTTTGTTCTCTTTTGATGCAACACACAGTTACGGCATGTTTTCCTTGCTTCTGCCTATGAATGCTACATGAGCTTCATGGAACAGCCTTGAGAATGCTCGGACATTCTTAAAATTGCCCTGAGGTTGTCCCTACACTTCCAGAGCCTTAAAGGGGCATTTGACATTTACAAGGTTAAGAACAATTCTTCCAGTGAGTGACACAATGGTGAAATGAAACCTAAAACGAGGAGAAATGACAGTAGCTCCCCTTATTGCCGGTGTGACAGCCATTCTGCTTAGTACTGTATATAAATACATCATTTCACTTTCACTGTAACTCTGTGAAGTACATAGCAATATTGTATTTTCAAAAATACAGATCCCAAGATACATGGCGTGTTTCAACAAAGTAGAGAACACCTGACCTGTTTCAGGAAATCCTCAAAAGCGAGTTTGGCTCTTGGATGGATGAAAGAGGTTTATAATACAAAGTGGAACAGTTTGTAGAAAGAATACGCATAGCTAGAAAAAAATGATAGAGTCTAGATTTCAACACAGCGTCCTCATTCCCAAGGCCAGGGTTCCTGTTTCCGATCAATGACCTATAATTTGCTATTGTGCCAGGGTCAAGGTGACCTTTTCTTATATTGATGAGTAATAGCCACAACTACAAGGAAAGTTTAAAACTAGGAGCAAATTTTTTGGGGGGTCTACTTTTAAGTTTAGGGGTTGGGTTCATTCAGTCAGTCATTCAAGTAAAAGATATTTTCTGAATCTTTAGTATATATTAATAAGCACAGCACTAGCTAAATGCCACGACCTCAAGGCTAAAAGACAAATCAGAGATGATCACAAAGAATTCTTAGACTGAAAATGTAAAGACATGTTCATCTTTTAAATTTTTTTCACAATTTATTCATTATACATCCCAATTGAAGGCCCCTCCCTCAACTCCCCCCAGTTCCACCCTCCCTCCCTCTTCCCCTAGTCCACTGAAAGGGGGAGTTCTCCACCACTGCCATCTGCCCATAGCTTGTTAAGTCTCATCAGGACTGCCTGGATCCTCTTTCTCTGTGGCCTGGCAAAGCCACATCACCAGGGACAAGTGATCAAAGAGCAGTCAACCAAGTTCATGATGGAGGCAGCCCCTGCTCCCCTCACTCGGAGATCCACATGGAGACTGAGCTGCCAATGGGCCACATCTGAGCAGGGGGTCTAGGTCCTCTCCATACATGGTCCTTGGTTGGCGTATCAGTCTCTGTAGGACCCCCTGAGCTCAGATCGTTTAGCTTTATTGGTCTCCTTGTGGGGCTCCTGTCCCCTCCATGTCCCTCTATCCTCACCTCCCCCTTCTTCCATAAGACTCCCTGCTCTCTGCTCAAAGTTTCGTCATGAGTCTCAGCATCTGCTTCATTTCCCTGTTGGATGGAGCCTTTCAGAGGACCCTCTATAGTAGGCTCCCATCCTGTCTCCTCTCTTCCACCACTTCTGGTCATTTTTAAAGGATATGTAGGGAAGGTATAGACGAGGGAGAGGGAGGCCCAGGAGAGACACCAAATTCAGGGAGTATTACACAGCATCATAAAAGCTGGAAGAGTGGGGTGCAGGCACTTATCAAGGAGGCTGCAATGTAAAACATAAGGGGGAGAGCCTTGTATGTCAGCAACACAGTGGAGACAGCCAGAGACACGGAGTGCCTGGGATACAGCCATTTCTGAAATACCAGAGACACGGAGTGGCTGGGATACAGCCATTTCTGAAATACAAGGGCTGTTCCTGCTACACAGGGGAAGGCGGGCCAAGTCGGCACGCCTCCTAGAAAGCTGTGGAGCAATCTTGGTGACCAGATGACTTGTCCTGGATTAACAGAGCGGCAATGGGATGAATCTCAGATACCTATGGGGTGTGGGCAGTTGCTGAGATATGGAGTCACAGAGGGAGGGGGTCAGGCCACGATGGCTTCCAGTATGTGACCTATGTCACTGGTGGTAATGACAATCACGCTCTGGGAACACAGCAAGAAAACTGAGTTTGGTGAGGGAACCGGCAAGTAAAGGTGCGTTCATGTTGGCTATAAGGAGGCATCCTCTGGAGACGTCCAGATGAGAGTCCTTCCTCGCCGTGAGGCACCTAGCTTCATGGGGGGGTCTTTGGAATGCTCAGGAAGGAAGGGCCTCCACTCTCTTCCATGTCCCTCTCTGCTCCTGAGGCCACTGAAACAGCTGCTTTTGCTGAGTTTTCAAATCTCATCAGCATTGGATTTTCCATATCTGGCCCTTTCCAATTCCTTCCGTTTCATGGTGGTTTTGATCTAACCAGCAGAGCACACTCAAGCCACAATCTCTATTACCCCATTTTTCCGAGTGCAATCCCTTCCCTCCACCATCACCCAGAGCCCTCAGTCCCTACGGCTTGTGCAGAAAACACAAACATCTGCCTGCTGAAGGCTGGGAAGATGGTCAGTCACACACCTGGCCTCCATCTCGAGGTTCCCCTCTATGTTCTATGCAGAAGAATAAATAGATAGTTTTGTTTGTTCTGTGAAGGAGTCTCACCACGTAGGCCTGGATAGCCTGGAACTTGCTATGTAGATCAGGATATCCTCAGACTCACAGAGAACCACTCTGTTTTCCTAATTCTGGGGTGAAGATGTGTGCTGCCTGGCAAGTTTTCAGATTTATTTATTTTTAATTTACATGTGTGACTTCTTCACCTGTATGAACCTGTGTGTAGCACATGTGGGGAGTTACAGATGACTGTGAACTGCCATGTGAGTGCTGGGAGCAGAAGCTGTGACCTCTTGGAAGAGGAAACAAGTACTTTTAACTGCAGGGCCATCTCCTGAGTCCCAACCAATGATGGTTGAGGGCTGGTGGTAGTGGTTGTGATGTGTGTGTGGTTGTGGTGTGTGTGTGTGTGTGTGTGTGAGAGAGAGAGAGAGAGAGAGAGAGAGAGAGAGAGAGAGAGAGAGAGAGAGAAGAATCATTCCTCAGGCACCAGCCACAGTTTTTTAATTTTCATTTTTGAAACAGGTTCTCTCACTGGCCTGGAATTCTCCAAGTAAAGCAAGGCTGCTAGGTCAGAGAGCCCCTGGAACGCACCTGTCTCTCCCCCTACCCCTGCTCCAGCGCTGGAATGATGAACACACACCACTGTGCTCAGCTCTGTTTTCATGGCTTCTGGGGACCAAACTCATTCACATCTCTGTGTTCACCAAGAAGACAGTTTACTGACCGAGCTATCACCCCAGCCCACAAATGGGTTTTTTGTTGTTGTTGCTTGGTATCTTTTTAAAATTTTTTAAAATTACACTTTATTCACTTTGTATCACCCTTGCAGCTCCCTCCCTCCCCCCTCTCAACCTCTCCCCCTCTCCCCCTTCTCCACACATGCCCCTCCCCAAGTCCA
Source organism: Meriones unguiculatus (assembly GCF_030254825.1). Lineage (NCBI taxonomy): Eukaryota > Metazoa > Chordata > Mammalia > Rodentia > Muridae > Meriones > Meriones unguiculatus. The sequence goes on from NC_083359.1 coordinate 103,934,407, forward strand.
CTGATATTCGGTATCTTTTTACTTAGCTTTATTTTAAACGTTTCCCATGTGTGTCATAACAAGACTTTGGAACGATGACAAATTTACTGTCTCCTTTCAGTTGACCTCGGGGCTATGACTGAGGTCGTCCCCACTGATAATGAACTGAACGCCCTTCACAGCCTGAATGCCTGGTTGCCAGCCTGCTCAACGTCCCATCTCCATGGTCACCTGGAAGTCACACGTCCATGTGAGAGACCCCTGGTGACAGTAAGCATTTGTATTGCAGAATGAAAAGACAAGTGTGTCAGGCTATGATCAGAAAAAGGAACCTGTGTCCTCGTCAGCACTGACATCACCGCACACCAGTGGAAACCATGGCAATGAGAGTATAATGGGAAATTGGAGACACTTGAACAGTGCGACTGAGAGAGGGCGGAACAATGGAGAGGTACCTGGAAGGAACAGTGCCACTGAGAACGGCGTGAACCGGTGGATCTGGTGTAATTAAAGCTGGGCCTTGAGGCTGGCATGGCCTCGGATCTCAATGGTGCTGGCACCCGGGGCCTTACTCACGAGGTGCTCATCAGATGAGCCTAATATCGGCAGACACCACAAAGACACTGTCCCTCTGAACTAGCACTTACCAGCACGGCTGTTAAAAATTAACCAGGGCATTGACGGTGGTCTGAACACGCGTGGGAACAAAGCCCTTAGCAGAGGCCTCTTCCACCTGCTGGTCACACCCTTCCTGGATAGTTTGTATTGTCTCCCAGAAGAACAGCAACACTGTTTCTGAACTGGAACTTTCTAAGGGAGAAGCCTCCAGGAAGGCCGAAGTTATCCTACGTTCAGTGTCCTTTGGTGCTGAGCTAGCCCTGGGAATGGAGAAAATGTTTTGTTTTGTTAGATACAGTGATCTTGAACTCATTATCCCATCCCTGTCTTTGAATTTGCAGACAGTGATCCTCCTGCCTCTGCCTCCATAGTTCCCGGGTCAGGTTCGTGTACTAGTGTATCCAGTTTATTGCTACCCTTCTACTCAAGTGGGTTAATTTATTAGAGCATACATCAGAATCCCCTGAGGATTTTAACATACTCACCTACGGTCCTCAGAATGGGTTAGGGCGGGGTCTGGGCACGTGTTCCAAAGAACTGCTCAGGTACCAATGACGTGTGCTCCCAGTTTCCTGCCACGAGGCCAAAGGCAACTAGCCGGTATGACCTTCATGCTGTATTTTCCTTCCCAAACATGGAGTTTCCACTTCAACAGAACTCACTGTGTGATTGTTGTGATGGATTTAACTAAGATGGAAAGGCCCTTCCTGCCCAGGCTTGTGCAGCTTGTCTCTGGAGATAATAGCCCCCAGGGCCAACTCTACTAAGTTTCCATTACCAGACCCTGGAGCAGAGGCAACGTTACTTGAAAGACAGCTTCCACTCGGGAACATAGCCAGAATCAGAACGATGGCGAGGCACAGATGAGAGGAGCACAGGTTCAAAGACCCCCAGAGGCATTTACATTGTGTAGGGGTGCAGAATTGCAACATAACGCCCTTGCCCTTTAAACAGGTCTTTCACTTTTTTACTCCCTCACTCCATCATGTCGGCCAACAGCCTCTTCACAGCTTCCTATAAAATCATGCCCTGTGTATTCGAGATAGCATGCTACAAAAATAGCTTCCTGGGGAAGCTTGCAATCTATTAAAGGCAAAGAAAACAGAAAACCATATTAAAATGAAAACCAAGCACAGTAAAAGAGAAACTACTTTGGACTCTGTGGGGTAAGCCATTCATCCTGCTTTGTTCCAGTGTCTGTGTAAGAGGAGGTTGAATTAACCTGTCCTCCAAACCCCTTCTCTCTTTCAGGCCTGCAAAATCTATTCTGTTAGTGGCACAGTGTCTACGTTCTCTGTTATGTCAAATGAGTATCGCTAGGGAGAGTGCCCCGAAGCTGGCCTTGAACACTTAGGAGTCAGTTCCTGTCAGCCTTCTTCCACGGGGCCGTCACACTGTCTCTGACTGAAGGTTTGTTCCTTGCAGGGTGGAGTTACCATGGGGAGCACATGGTCCCATCATGTACGGTTTGGGCGTCACTGGTTCTGCTGTCTTGGGTCCCAGGGCTGCTCTCCATTCTCCGTATGTGCCTGCCTGTCTACCTAACCCTGCCTGCTTTGGTTTTTACTTTGTTTTCTTCTATTCTTTCATTCAACAATACTAGGTGCACGTTCTGGTCATGCACCGTCTGTAGCAGCTAGCTAGTGAGGAGGATGAAAGAGCAAGCCTAGCCTTGTTGAGTCCACAACTAACTGTCCTTCGAAACCTGCCCTAAACCTATCATTCTGCTGGGGAAAAAAAATTAAATAAATGCCCAGAGCCCTGTGGCCAGGACTCACTACAATGACTGTGAGTTGAACTTCTCTTTTCTTCTTCCTTCCCTCTCCCCTTCTATTCTCCCTTCTTCTCCCTTTCCCTTTGTTTTCTCCTCCTACTCCATCCCTTCTCACCCTGCCCTCTTCCCTCCTCTCCCTTACACTCTTTTCTCATTTCCTCTTTCTCTCCCCCTCCCTGACACGGGCCTTCCCACCTCTTTATGGTCAACCAACCTCCTTCCATTCTAGATTGTCTGGTCTTGGCTTCCTCCATCAGCTCACCACTCTGTTCCTGGCATGTCATGTATGGTCCATTCCTATTGAGTAATGACAGAGTCTCAGAACTGGTGTCTTGGTCATCCATAATCAGGAACATTCTTATTCAACATGCTCTTGAAGCGTCTTGCTTTTGATGTGTCACAGTTAAAAGCAGGATCCCACAGAGCAGATGGCTGCATGGTGAATCCAGCCCCAGAGCATCAATGGCGCTGAAGTGATAGCAGAGTTTCCCACCAGATGCCGACAACCTAGAGGAGTAGTTTGCAAAAACTGAACGATGAGGAGTATTCTGCCAGGACCCCTCAGTTTGCCCTTTCTAAGCAGGCCAGCTCCCAGTGGGAGAGATGACAGTGTCAGGAAGAGCCAGCTTTCTTTGGAAACATCCAGTCCAGGGCTCTGTTATCTGTCCCTCTGCTTCCCCTCCCCCACCAGCCCCACCCCAGAAAGAATTTAATATGCAGCACATATGTGCACTTCCCTTTGGCTGGGGCTGAGCGCTGGAACCCACATAAGGTCGCTGTGCAAACATATGGGCTGACCCTCCTTCTCCAGCCTCCTCTAAACCCAGAATCCCCTACAGCAGGGAGAGAGAAGTCCATGCAGTCTTATGCCAGGACATGGGGATGTTTATTCAGAACTGCAGCGGCCCAGCCTCCACCACAGTCAGTAAAAGGTCAGGCTCCGTTTTCTTTAAGAAAGAAGACTTCGAAGTTGCTGTTTCCCAACCCGGGAGAATTCCAAAGGAAGGCTGCAATGGAAACTGTTGTGACCAACACACTGAGCTATAAATAACAGTTCAAAGTAATCCAGCATGTCGTCACCTGCTCGAACATGGGTCATCTCTTTGGACCCTTATTCCCCACTCCCTGCCCCCAGGGTAGAATCTCAAGTCTGAGCTGATCACCAAATTCCCCTCTTGCTCCTGAAGGCTCCAGCCAAGGTACTAGCACTGTCGGTGGGGCTCCCGGCCCCCAAAGTCATGCTTCAGCATCCCACAGAGAGATGACAGCGAGTTAGAACCATCGCCAAACATCGCTCAGAGGCCCTGAACTGCTCTCCTCTCTTCCCCCACCCTGACAAAGCTTGGCTTCTTCCCCGGCTGTCACACAGGTTAAGATCTGGGCAGGGCATGGAGATCCACAGGTGGGCAGAGTAACACCACAGCCCTCCCACGGATTGGCTGTCACCAGCACTTTGGCATCGGGAGGTGCTTACCTCATCTGTGCATTGTAACTGGATGTCATCTCCAACTGTCCAACAAGGAAATTACATGCTAAAGAAGCACAGGATTTGCCCCAGGTTACACAGGCCATAATCTGGGCAGGGATCCTAACCCAGGAATCTTGTGACTCTGGAGGCTAACAGATAAAATAGTTTAGTTGCTCTTTAAACCTGGGTAGGTACTTTTATAAATACATTTAGCCACTCAATAATTTTTTTAGTGCCTTTGTGTTGGGTGTTTACAATACTTTAAATTTTCTCAGTCTCATAATGTTTAGACCCTGATGGGAGGGATAGGGAAAAGTAATTTCAGATTATTATTATTTCTTTTTAGAAATTACATTTGTGTGTGTGTGTGTGTGTGTGTGTGTGTGAACAAGTATGTCATAGCATGTGTGTGGAGGTCAGAGGACAACTTTGAGGAGTTGGCTCTCTCAGTCCAACACGTGAGTCTCAGGAACTGAACGCAGATCCTCAGGCTTACATTATACACCGAGTCACCCCAATCGCCTCAGAGTTTTTGCTGCTGTGGAAAAGTGCTGCGCAGAGACTATGAAGTTGAATCAGTCACATTGATGAAAGCCCCGAAATTCAGCCACCAAGAACCATATTAGCAGAGAAGTGGGTATCCATTCCATCGGTGGGGACTGACGGTTGCTGGTCTCCTGGGTTATCTTTCATTGTGCTGGGTATCTTGAAAGACCAGGAAACTGCCTTTCCAGGGGTTGAATTGCTTAGTCATTCTGAGGTCATGACTACAATGGCCAAGTGCAGCCTTGAGTGGACAATCGCATAGTTCTTCTGCAGAGGCATGACATGCCTGAGCCCTTCTATATTTCAATAAGCAAAAGATGCCAGCACATATGTCAAAGGCAGGCTTTCCCTTTTGTTTTTTGTTAAATCTTGTAATTAATTTTAAATTATCATGCATTTACTGTACAAATAGACAGGCTTCGTTATGACATGTTTATATACATTTATCAAATATCAGCTTCTTTGCCCACATACATCCCCCCCTACCCTCTCTTATCTGTTACTGCTCCCTCTCTTGGTCAAATATTCCCTCCAATAGTCCTAGTCCTACTTCTATATTCATCTGTGTGTGTGTGTGTGTGTGTGTGTGTGTGTTAAGCATAGAGTCCACAGATGCAGTAAAACATTCAATATTTGTCTTCTGTCTTGCTTATTTCACTTAATGGGAAGATCACTACCTCCATCCATTTTCCTACAAACGCTACCACTCTGTTTTTCCTCACAGCCGAATAAAAACCTCACTGTGTCTATGTATCACATTTCCTGCATCTGATCATTTGTTGGTTGTCCTATAGGCTGATTCCACACCTGGATGTGCAGAAGCTTTTTAATTTAATTGCAACTACATTGCTCAATTCCTGCTCTTATTTCCATTGTTTCTGTCAGAGTTCTCAGAAAATCCTGACCTAGGCCTGTATTTTGAAGTGTTTTACTGTTTTCCTCTAGCAACTTCAGTTTTCAGGTGCTACAGCTGTGGCCGTAATTTATTTTTCTAAGATTTTCAGCTCTATTGTCGCCTTTTGAAATTCCCGGTGCTCCCCCACACCACCAACACCATAGTCTATCTTTTGCTGTTCTGTTTTTTCACTCAGTGTCACAAGGAGAAGGTTTGTAATTCATCCTTTTCTTGTGTGGCACTGGGAAGACATGAACAAATATCTACTCACAGCCTATATAAGGAATTGACAACAGTCCCATATGGTAACAATACCATGAAAGCCCAACTTGGTGAACCAATAAGCGTCTTGGAGTTACCCGCAGGAATATGGAGGAGGGGTTACTTACAGGAGCAAGGTGACTCAAAGTCCACCTTGGCATGGATCATGGCTCATGAAAGCTAGAACCCTAAACAACTTGTAGGCAGCTCGGCAGGTTTCAGAGTCTTGTCTTACAAGTTCTTACTGCTTGGTGGAAGGGGGAAGGGTTCTGTGCGTCTGGTAACTCTCAGAGGCTTCCTCAGACTTTCGAGTTGTTTACTTCCCGTGTCTTAATGAGACTTCCTTAAGAACTTCTTGAGTCTTAAGGCTCTTCCCTTATAAATACAATGTTTCCATTTAGAGGAAATAGCGACTTGACACTATATTGCCCTGGAAGTCTCTTCCCCCTTAAACCTATCCCTTAGAAAGGATAGTTCTAACAACTGATGTCCAGAAGGAGAGCCCGCCTTGTATTTCCATAGGGCTCAGCACAGAAAAGAGAAATAACTCAGCACTTGGACAATGAAGTTATGCTTAAGCATGTGAGTAACATGAAGTTAGCTTGTCCCTAGGATGTCACTTTCTCTGAGCACACTGATTCACAGAGTAAGCCGTGATGGTTTTGATGAGGCTTCGCTAAGATGAGCTGCTAAGATGAACATTGACAGCAAATAGCACCAAAAATGCTTCAAATCCTTCCTCTGCCACTTGGCAACAGCGTCATTTTGGATGTTATTTCATGTCTGTGCTTTTCTACTTCTAATAGAGAATAAAATAGAATCTACCTTCTGGGGTCACTGCGAGAGTTCTCTGAGTTAGTGCTGTGAAGGCAGGAAGTTGAGTAATGTATGGTCCCAAAGAAAGCACTCTACAACAAGAGGTATTTAGTTAGAACTGTGGGTCCATGGGGAGGTGTCTACCTTTCACTGAAATGTGTTAGCAGTTTGATATAATTCAATAGCGTTTGAGAGTTCTTGTTGTTTTTGCACAGAGATGGTTAAGGCTGTGTAGAAATAACTCCATGCCAGGTTGAAAGGTCATGGCTAACTGACAAAGGGCTTCTGTGTTTCTTAACAACAACAGCTGATTTTGGTTTGCTTTGCTTTGCAATACTGGGGATTGAACCTAGTTCCTTGCACATGCCAGACAAGCTGGACAGAACTACATCCCAGAGCTGGGTGTGATCCTGAGATCACATAATTCCTGAGATCCCAGCACTCAGGAGGCTGAGGGAGGAGGAGCCAGAGTTTAGACCAGGCTGGGGTAACAATGAGTTCCAGGCAAGCCTGGGCAACACAGTAGAGCCCTTTCTTTAAAAACCAAACTAAATGCTGATGCCATGCCAGCATGAAAGTAACTGCTAGAAAATTGTTTCCATTAATAGCTGGGCAAACTTTTAGAGGGAGTTAGGAAAAGACATTGCACTAAATTCATGCTCGCCTTTCAGTTTAAGAAGAAAGCAGCCATGCGAAATATGTGTTTCCTCAGGGGAGATGATTATCTCTGGCAGCCTTCTGAGTGATTTGTCAAAATGGAATACAACCCAAAAGCCGAATGCTCCGGGATTTCAGGGTTATTATAAATGGGACAAGATGTGCCGAGAGAAGCCGCCTGCTTCTTTTCACGTGTACCCAGGCGGTAGCGTTCAGACCCTCCAGGCTGAAAAGGAGGCACTGATGATGTTGAAGGAATGTCTGTCCTTTTCGTGACACAGCCTGGGTTCCAAATATCGTTTACCTGTCACAAAGAGGAAAACCGAACTTGAGCTTCCTCACCTTAACTTTCAGTTCTGAGACAAACTTCCTTGTGACTCTGAGATTATCAGGCTGGGAACCTGTGTGGACAGCTAGTTGATCAACAAGCTTTTTGGGGGGCTTAAAAGAGGAGTTGGTGGCACTAAGAAGAGAAGGTGGCTGTCCCGTGGCCTCCGCTGGGAAAAGAGAGAGAAGGTCAGTGTCTTACGTCACTAATGAAGCAGTCTTTCCTATGCGTTATGACAGCAGGTGTTTTATTGGGAAGCTGGTAGACAAAATGTCCAGCAGTAAATCGTGTGGACAGCAAAAGACAGTGTACACACTGCTATATATACTAAGAACCAAGATGAACTGGGGGAGCTGGATGCAGTGACACACGCCTGTAATCTCAGCACTCAGGGGGGTAGAGGCAAGGCCAGTCTGGTTCACAAAGTCTAGGACATCCAAAGTTACACAGAGAAACCCTGTTTCTTGATGGGGGAGGATGAGCTGGGAGATTGGGAGGTGGCTCAGTCATCACAGCGCTTGCCTCGCAGGCATAAGGACTTGAGCTCAGACCCCCAGCACTCTCAATAGAGACTGACAGCACACCTACTTACACCAGCCAGCTAATGGAGTCCTGCTAGCATGTTCTCCAGATGAGGAGACTCTGGGATGAGATAATGGAGTGAGGCTTGGACCAAGCAGTGCTGTCTCCAGAAGTGTCATATTGTAGCCAGCATGGTGTGTCAGGTGAGTTGCTTTCAACAAATAAACAGTTATGTTGAAAAAAAAAAAAACAAGTGAATTACTTGAAATTCATAAATGGACTCATTCTAATGGAACGGAACTGTAACCTGTGTATTAGTTACAAATCTGTCAAGGTCCAGTAACAGGGTAGAAGACCTGTAGATTTTATATGAAAAGTGGCAAGGCATGATGTATTGTCATGATGCCATTGTCTCCCTGAACTCCATTACTGGATCAGTTTAGTGTTAGAATCACACTTCCACCGTGAACATGAAAGCTAAATTGCTATGTTCTAGAAAATGTACATCTTGGGACTCACAGTAAATTGTTTTAGCATGCAAATAAGAGTGTATTAATTGCCCTTGTTGGCAGCCATAGATTTCTTACAATTATAAAAAAAATCTGAATCTAAATTAATTGGCCTTGAATCTATTCCAACAGCAATTTAATTATTCACTAGCTAGCAATTCTCAAAAGCAGCTTTAACATTAAAATGTTTCAAAAATGTGCCTCTTCAACCCTATATAATAATTTCATACAATATTTGTATCAGCCTGAGTTTCCTCTGAGGCCTTTATAAATGCGTATAATGTGGTTTGCATTCAGAAAACAACCTTACAATCCTGTGAATACGAAGAACATCATTTGCATGATAACTATGAGTACTTTCCAAACACCTTGGTTTTTTATACTGTAGTTTCAGTCCAACTGATGCTGATTTTTAAAAATCAACAGTAGGGTGTGTGCGCACATGCGTGTATGTGAGCAAATGGATGTGCACAAGCCTAGTCTTCCCGCACAAAAGTATATCATGAAGAACACAAACAAGTCCGAGAACATACTATGTCAGAGCTCAGCTCATGTTGCCATGGAAACGTTTACACCACAAACGATCAAACAGAGGAAGACAATTGAAAATAAGAGAAAAGTGTACATGGACAATGGCAGAATATGTTTCAACCTTAGATTGAGCTTCCTTGATGAGAGGGAGTTTGGGTAGAAATGTTTTGGGGAAATAGAGAATGGAGCAAGGAAGGGGAATCTCACAGAGGGTCACTTTGGTTGAGTCTTGAGAGAGAATTTTAGAGGTAGGATCCTTCGCCAATGTGCATAGGTTAGGAGACAGCCCAGCTGGGAGGTAGAAGATGCCATCTGGAAATTTCCAAGCACCTTGTCATCTGTGCTGGCAGGTGAAGCAGGCAGTGGCTGCTGGAAAGCACCTTTGACAGAGCTGTGTGTGTTGATACTTGGGGTTGGGAGTATTCAGTGTGATCAGTATGCCTGGAAATGGCTCTGTTAACCAGAAAGGAGGGGGATTTGGCTACCTCTGCTGTGGTGGGCCTGGGCTGGACACGACTGCTGAATTAATTATGAGCAACTATGGCTGCACTTGCAGAACAGAAAGGGAAGAGTCTCTGTCCACAGGGTTTCTGCTCAGGGACACACTGGCCTCAGCCCGTCATCACCTCTGACAAGGTAAGTCCACCTACTGGTGTTCTTCACAAGGAAGTCACTTGCTCGGAGATAGAAAACACGCTCTGCAGCACCACATTATTAGTGGCAAAGATGACATGCTCACTCCATTTTTAGGCACTGACTCTCTTAACTCAGCACTCGGGTGAGGAAATGAGGTGTTAGCTCTTGAGTTTTCTTAAGTGGCAATAAATAATAACAGCATTTGTTGAGCAGTGTAGACTAGGGAGTCTAAGGGAATAACAGAAACGATTTTACACCACCCTTCCCTCTTAAAGTTATTTTTATAAAGTAAATGTACAGATCATTGGCCTTGGATTTTTTTTTTTTTTTTTTTTTTTTTTTTTTAGGAATACATAAAGTTAGGATGGGCATTTGGGAAGAGTTGGATGGAGGAGCAAGAGGTAAACATGATTTAAATTTTCAAAGACTGAAACAATGTCATGTAACAGCAGGTTTCGTGGCAGCTCTGGAGGAAATTCATGCTGGGACTGTAGGTCTGGCCAGGGAAGGACTGAGAGTTTCTGGGCCCTAGAGGTGAACCCACGACTACTTCCTAAGTGAACAGAGCGTCCAGCTGCTCTCCAAATATGGAGGCTGGCGCAGGGCTCGGTCGTTCTCAGAGAAGAGTCTCTGTACAGGACAGCAGTTAAGACAGTCATGACCAAAGGGCAGAAACAAGTGACCACGAGTGCTCAGACATAAATGGGGTTACATGCTGCGAGTGGTTTGAATCTGTTTATATATGTCTAGTTTTTAATAATATTTGAGGGTGTGGGGTGTTTGTGCGTGTGTACTCCCACTTGCGTGCATGTGTAGAGGCCAGAGGTCAGTGTGGTAGGTGTCTCCCTCTACTGCTCTCCATCTTATTGTTTTATTTATTTCATTTTCTGAGACAGAATCTCCTATGGAGCCTGGGGATTCATGTCTCAGCTGCACTGGATGGAGCACCTCGTGTTTGGACATCGAGCCCCGAGCCAGGGAGCTTCTTCTCCAGCAGGAGCCAAGTCTTCATTTCAGTGAGAAGCTTTGCAGTACAGCTCAGGTACTTTAAAAAAGAGAAGCAGATGTGTTTACATCCTCTCTGCCTGTCTGCATTGTGTGTGTGTGTGTGTGCACTAATTAGCTCTCAGTGTCTGTTGACTGGGTATCTGAGACTGAGGCTGTAAGTGCAAAGTGGTTGCACTTTCCCAGCATGCTGTGGAGGTAAAAATATGCATTTTCGCAGATTTTCTGGGTCACCATTCTTTCTATTAGGGCTGTGTTGATCCGGTGCAGTTGCTAATGATGGGAATTTTAGACATTTTCCAACAAGCTGTTCTTCCCTTCTCCAGGTTCACCTCAGTCTCCAGTCACTGAAGGGGCAGGTGGGGGAGGGAGTCTAGGAGCCAACTGTGCAGAGGAGGGCGGAGGATGCTCACCCTGTTTTAGCCACAGAAAGGAGCTAGCCTAGATGCATGTTTATGAACTCATTTGTCTGGGAGGTAATGGATTGTCACAGGAGACAGGTGTGGAGGTAATAGGTTCCAGGGGTGTTTATAGCTTCTGTGGAGGACAGTGGCAGTGACCCTGAAAAATGGATAAAAAGATCGGGAGACTTAAGAGAAACAGAGTTCATGAAAGCAGCCGCAAAGGCCTCTCATGGCCACCAGTCAAAAATAGGAGTGTATGACATCAGGGACATGACATGAGAAAAGACCAAAGTGCATCAGAGCCAAACTGAAACCTCTGCTCTGTGATATGTCTCGGTGACCTTCCCATGTGGACTTCCGGTTAAAACAGGAAAAGGCATGAGCTGAGTCAAGCATAGATATAAGGAAAATTTTTTAAAAACAGTTGAGAGAAAAACACTGTCCTGTATTTGCTGGTCCACCAAAGGTGATCGTGGGTTATCAAGGATGTTGTCTGGAAGACCAGTGAGCTCTGAGGCCTGTACTGGGTACCAAGCCTGAGGAAACTGGTCCCCAGGCACAAGAGACTGCTGGGCTGGTCTAACTGGCTTGAAGTAAAAAAAAAAAAAAAAGGACTAGCCAGGCATGGTGATGCACATTTCTCATCAGCACTTTGGAACCTGATAAAAGAGAATCATGACTTTGAGGCCAGCCTGGAGCGACAGAGGAGGAGACCTGGAGACATGGGTGTGGAGACCTGTGGGTGTGGTGGGGGAGGGGTGGAGGAAAAAGACAGGAACTTACAGGATGTTAAACGAACACAGGTGAGGATGGAGAATAAACCTCAGGAGGCTAGAGAAGGACCAGGGAGATGGCTCTACCAATAAAGATGGCTCCTGTTTGACTGGAGCTCAAGCCCCAGCACCCACATGGAAAGACAGGGGAAGGTTATAAAATGCTTATTCATAGCATGCATATAATACGTATCTCTATTGCTAATAGCTGGGTTAAAGTCTTCGCTTTGCACTTTATTTGCTCAGTGGCTATTTATGAAACACACACCCCAGGCCAGTTACTGTTGTAGGGAATGGGCTTCCAACATTGAGCATCACATTTGTTGTCATGGAGTCAAACAGGGGATGAAGAATGCAATAAATAAGCCGCACACACAGCATGTTTAGAAGTGACGTGTGTTGTGGAAAACTGGATAAAGCACTTCTGAAATGAGATACAAACAAATGCAGACTCTAAGACAAGAACACTTCAGAGCCAAGAAACACACCTTTCAACCAGAATAGTGGAGCTGGCATCAAGAAGTATCTTCACGCCTGAGTTGCAGTGCAAGCAGGCATAAGAGAGAATGACGAGCAAGGAAGAAACTTGGAGAGACCTGTTCCGTGTCATCAGTCTTCAGGATCCTGAGGCACCCTGCAAGCACAGTGAAGTCAGCCTTTGGATACTACTCCCGGACATTGCTTAGTCATGGACTATAGCTACAGCCCCTCAGACTGACTGTTAATCTGTTTCTCTTCAAATGAAAGCCAGACATCTACAACCAGATCTTGAGTTTAAATTCCAGGCTCCTCTGTCAAACTCAGAAAAGGCTTGAGTCAATTGTTGCAGAAATCAGTGTTGAAAAGTACAAAGAGGCAAGCCCCCCTTTTCTCCCTAGTCCCCTTGCTGTCTGCTCAGGGTCCCTAGGGAACCTGGCAACCATCATTCATTCTGAGGACCCAGTTTCTTGTCTTCCCCAACCAGCTCTGTATGTGTCAAAGGCAGAAACTGTGCTTCAGCTTTTGAATTCTTGGAATCTAGGTCTAGGGGCCATGAGATGGTTTGGGTATAAATGCCCTTATGTATTTGAGTATTTGGTTCCCAGCCAGGGACATTGTTTTGGGAAGGTTATAGAACCTTCGGGAAGTGGCATCTAGTTGGAAAAAAAAGAAGGCCTCATGTAAAGTGAACCCCGTCTCCACTCAAGTCCCCCCAGCTGCCGGTACTTCCCATGCGCTGCCGTGCCTTCAGCCGCTTCCGCCGTGTCCTAGCTACCATGATCAACAGACTGGAACACCTCACACCAAACCACGAGCCAATTGCTTTTCCTTCCTTTAAGGCTTTTTGGCTTTCTGTTTGTTTGGGGGCCTGCCACGTACTTTTGTCTCAGCAATTAAGGAAGTTTCTAGTGCTGAGTACCGTATTGTAAGCTAATTAGAAAACATCTAACAAATGAATAAATGAACGTAAAGAAATGTTGCTGGAATGACAGTCATTCAAGTATGCTGATAAAGAGCTAGATGTCCTTATTGAAGCCAGGATGTATAAACCATTTAGGTGGCTGCATATCGGCTCTCTAAAACCCAGTCATTTGAGGGTAGCTTTTCCCTCCATGGTGTCTGTGCCCACTTGGCCCTCAGGTTCAGCTCTGAGCAGGAGAGACCGTCCCTCTCATCATCTAACCCTGCCCTGTCCCATGCTGACCCCTGCCGAGGACTTGTCATCACGTGTGTTAATGTGCCCCAGTAGGGCCAAAGTGGGTGAAGTGAGCTCATGAAGGGATGATATGAAATGCCACTGTGCATGGTGGTGCACTCCTTTGATGCCAGCACTCTGGGAGGTGAGGCAGGTGGATCTCTGAGGGTTTAAGGCCAGGCTGTTCTACAAAGTGAGTCCAGGACAAACAAGGCTACCCAGAGAAACCCTGTCTCAGAAGAAATAAATAAATAAATACATAAATAAATAAATATGAGGTGGGGAAATTTCCCAATCTATAAATTGTGTTTGGAAAAAAACATATCAGGATACATCCTTTGGTTGATTTCACTTTTAGGAGTTTATGGGACAAGAAGAACATAGATTTTATATATTTTATATTATTCATCACTACAATGTTTTATGCTGGTGACATATTTATAAAAATATAAAGTAGGGAAATGTGAGATAGTTCAGTAGGGAAGGACCCTTGGTGGCAAACCTGAAGCCCAGAGTTTGATCCCAGAATCCACATGGTAGAACTGATTTCCATAAGTTGTACTCTGATTTCAACATATGCATAAATGGCATGACTGTACACACACACATACACACACACAAATATAAAAACTTTTTAAAACTTAAAATCCACTAAAAAAAAATAGCTCATAAAGACTGGTCCATCAATAGAAAAACAAATAAATAAAATTATTTCCTTTGGAACTTTTCACTTTTAGCAATCCTGCTGCCTTTATGCTGTTTTGCACACCCCTTTCTACATTGCTCAAAATAAGATCTAAGCCCCTGTTCACAGCAACACTGCTCTCGAGAGCCACAGAGGGAAACTACCCAAGTGCCAAGCAACCGATTACTGGATATAATATAGGATAACACACACAATAGACTATTATTCAGCTCTAAAGCAGAATAAGATCTGACCCATGCTCCAGGATGAATAAGCACCGAGGACATGAAGTGGAGCGATCTGGTTACAAACAGGCCAACACTGTAATTTCTTACATGAGGTGCCTGAAAGAGTCCCATAGACAGGAAGCAGACAGATTGCCAGTGGCTGGGGTACAAAACTACTGTGTGACGTATGCAGAGCCTCAGTGCCGTGACATTAGGAGAATTCTGGGTGACGGGAGGACAACCCTGTCCACACAGTGATACGCTTAAAATAGGGTTGGGATGTAAATTTTCTTTTGTGTCTGTTTCACACAACCGAAGAGGAAAGAGTCTGAGTTTTCAGATTTACATCTCGACACTAGGGCTGTGCTCAGTGTTAGAACCCTCACCTCATGTGTAAGATGCCTTAGGGTTGAAACTCAGTACTGCCAAGAAATTAAAGATGGAAAATAAGAACAGCTTTAATTTCCATCTCACTGGAGAATCAGAGAGGCTTGCAGTACTATATTCCCACAGTAGTTGGCCAGCAGGAGGGGGAAGGGGAAGGTGGGAGCCCAACCCTCACTGTCTCCTGGAGGAAATATTCCTTGGCATCCTTAGCTCTTGGTGGAGGCAGAAACAATGGTAGCTTTGTAAAGAGTGTGGAGAGCAGAACAGCACAGGGAGAAACAGAGAAGGGCCAAAATCAGCGCAGGAAAGCAGGAGCCGAGGTTGACTCCATTGAACCTCTGGCTTTGCTCTCTCTCTCCCTGTGCTGGCAAGAGAGAACAAAAACACGCAAAACCTAGATGATGGTGGTGACACAGAGAAACACCCTGGATACATTCTACCCACAGGACAATTTTCCACCATGAATTAACGCAGGAAGATGGCCGACCCCGAAGGATGTACCTATCCTCTGAAAAGGTTTGCATGATGTTGATGATGTCCTTGAGACTGATGCCCACTGGACAAGTTTTACATGTCCACAGGTCAGTGGGAAGATGGAGAATAAAGGCCATTCTTTACGTAAATGAAGAAGAGCCAACGCTGAACATAAATATTGGAAAGAGTCACTTGGTTTCAAATGCCAGGTTTCGGCAGGAAGCCTGGCATCGATACTAAGCCTGCTGCCCTCATGAAGTCCCTGCCTGCTCAGCAGAGTCCATGTCATAGCAGCGCCACCTTCTCTCTCATGGGGTTTGAGCCTCCCACAGAGGCTCACGTGTTTGAACATTCTATCTTTAGCTGGTGGCGCTTTTGGATACGATTATGGTTAGAGATCTGGCAGGTTTGCGGTAGTTAACCGTGGAGCCTTGCTGGAACCACAGGAATGGTTCTGTGGTTCCGTGCCTGTGCCTGTGGTTCTGCGGCTGAACCCAAATGTGAGGAGGCTCCCCCCACCACGTGTTCCCACCTCCATAACCTCTGCCATGCCTTTCTGGATCTGAGAGCTAAGATGCACTGGTTGGGTTGCTCCTCTAAGCAATTTGTTGCAGCAACAAGAAAAGTAACCGGACAGATGAGATCACTGCCTGTGACCCTTGGTCTCAGAAGGACCCGCCAAAGGTGGCTCCCAGATCTTCCCGTCTCAAAGCACAACTCTTCTCTGACCATCAGAGTCGTTTCTTCCTGCTTGACCTCAAATGACTGTAGTCTCCCAGAACACTCCCATTGACTGGACCGTGAGAAATCATGATCATGCAATTTGAACTTAGATGGGGGGTTCCAATGTGACACATGCACTTTCCTAGGTCTCATAGCCGAGATCATCAGAAATGTTCATCAAGGGGGTTTTCTTGCTTGCCTGTGTTTAGTGTGTTTTGCTACTTTGCTTCTCTTTTCCCTAAAAATATCACTTGCTTTCTCAAGATCAAGGGGATTCTTTATCATATGACTATGGGGCATTCCACAACAAAAATACAATATAGTTATAGATTTAACTTCAGTTTCCATCTCCAGGGATTCAAACAGTGCATCTTGGTTCCTTAAAAATTTGGTTTGGGGATGTTTTATTTTAAGTGGTTATTAACTTGATCCATTGTCAACTTTTCTTTCTAGATTTATCCATTATTTACACATGTGCATGCCTTTATGTGCATAGCATGTTTCCGCTGTGGAAGCCAGAGGGCACTTGGTCCCTTGGAATTGGAGTTACAGGTGGTTTGAGCCATCTGACGTAGGTGCTGGGAACTGAACCTGAGCTTTCTGCAAGACCACTTAGCACTATTAACCTCTTGGCTGCCTCTGCAGTCCCTTTTATCAACTTTCTTTCAATAACTTTTTGGGTTTTCTTTCTTTCTTGCTCTCTCTCTTTCTTTCTTTTCTGTCCTTCCTTTTTTTTTCTTTGAGGGGGGTGCACAACTTTTCCTCAGCCTAAGAAGAATAGTTGGTCTCAGTTTTTATAGACCCATGACTGCTAGAGAAGAGGGCCTGCTAGGGTCAGGCCCTAATGGTTCATATATACCCATGCACTCCCCCCAACCCCCAACCCCATGAGAGAAGAGGGCCTGCCGGGGTCAGGCCCTGACAACAAGGTCCAGGTGGTGTAAGTTCCCTGCTTGTCCCTGCTTTATGTAATCCATAGACATAGCAACAACACAGGGCAGGGGGTGGTAAGGGCTGTGGACCCAACAGAGGAAGAGACCTCGCCGCAGCAGGAATCTCTAACAAGTTTCAGACAAAAAGTAACCATGAGCTAAGCCCTCAAGGACTGATAGGTTTTTGTCAAGCAGGGACATTCTGATTGCAGAAAAGCCCAGGAGACCACAACAGGCTGGACCCTGGGAGTGTTCTGCAGCAGCTAATAGCTCAGCCCAGCTGGAAGGCAGCATGTTTGGAGGGAATCAGTGAGAGGAAGGTTAGGAAAGGCAGGGAAAACAAGTTGAGGGCACAGCTTCCCTGCAGATGGGGTCTAATTAGAATGAGCGCTCTCAAAGTTATGTGACCTCAGGAAGGGAACACTGGAATATGCCAGCTAACTGATGGCTTTATATAATGTTTACAAAAAGATGGCCTAAGAGCAAAGAAGCTGGCTATGACTCAGGGTGGAAAATTAGCAGCTGGGCTGGAGGTGTAGCTCAATAGTTGAGTACTTGTATATCATGCACAAGGTCCTGGGCTTGATCTTCAGCACTGAAAACCAGCAGCAACAACAAAAATAGCAGCTCCCATCAAAGATGAAAACAACAGGATTCTTCATATCTTTGCAAAGGTCTGTTGACCTGAGACATGAGCCTCTGTCACAGAGACAAAGCCTGAGGCTGCCAATCCCTCGTAATCATAGAGTCATGACCCCCTGTGCTAATGCAATGCTGTCTGACCTGGCACCAGGGCAATGCTCACAGACCCTAATCCTGTCTACTCACCCATGTCTCTCTCTCTGTTCTCTTCGAATGTCAAATTACAGCACAGACCAGATAGATGGAATCTTATGCGTGACCTGGGCTCTACGCCTTGGGCTGACTAACATGAGTTTGTCCGGAAAGCTACAGAGCGAAGGGCCAAGGGAGTGCCAAAGACAGTCGTAGAAGTCAGCATCAAACTCGCCAGTCTGTCCACCTAAAAGGTTGCAAAGGGGACAGGCAATGAATACACTATCCAGTCACCTAGGCAGGGAAGCTTAGGTAAAAATCCTATATGCAGGAGGCAAGCCTAGAACAGCTCCACGCTCTGAAGCCCTGTCTCAGGAACTTCTCCTGGCTTTGTTGTTTTTTTTATTTTGGTCTTTTGGGGTTTTGTTTATTTGTTTGTTTGTTTTTTGAAACAGGATTTCCCTGTGTATAGCCCTGGCTGTCCTGGACTTACTTTGTAGACTACACTAGCCTTAAACTTACAGAGATCCACCCGCCCCTGCCTCCCAAGGGCTGGGATTAAAGGCGTGTGCCATCACGCCCAGCTAGGAACTTCTTTATAGGGCTGTATCATTCTTTCTCAAAGGGGCTGGCAAGATGGCTCTGCAGGTAAAGCTGTTTACCTCCAACCCAGACAACCTGAATTTGATCATTCTCACCCACACGGTGGAAGGACAAACCAAATCAAGTAATTTGTCTTCTGACCTCCACACATGCGCCACAGCATAAAGTTGCACACACAGTCTTGGAAGGATGTACACACACACAAATAAAGAAATGGTTTTAAGAACAGCCCGCAGCAATGGTGGGAGGATTTGATGAATCAATCAAGTTTACTTTGTCTACAGATGGGAGGACAGTGTTAGTGGCATGTGATATGCTCCCAAGAAACCCTCCTCTTGCAGGTGTCTCCCCTGCCACACAAATCCCCTGTGCACCTGCTTGCTTTTATGGTTCCAGACAATAATACTTCGCCGTAATGTTCTTCTGCAGTGGCGGTTCTCCACCTTCCTAATGCTGCAGCCCTTTAATACCGTTCCTCACGTTGTGGTGACCTTCAACCATATTATTTTCATTGCTACTTCCTAGCTGTCATTATGCTACCTTTGTGAACCATGATGTAGATATCTGATATTTCCAATGGTCTGAGACAATCCGTGTGAAAGGGTCATTCCCCCATGGGGGTCTCCACCCACAGGTTGAGAAACGTTGTGCTACAGGCTTTCTTTGATCGGCTCTGATAGAAAGGCATCCTCCTCTGAGTTTTAAAGAACTCTATAGCTCTCTAAATAAGCTTAGAGATCACCTTTCCCAGTCTAGACATTGTAGCATATATTTCATAAGTAAGTGGGAAAAGGTATTTCCAGCAAATACTTCTTGCCGGAAATGGCTTCATGTTTTCAGCATTTTATACCATCTCTTGATTTTGTGCCTTTCTCATTGGCTCAGTTCCATGTTTCTGAGAAGCAGAACCTTGTCCTCCTCTGCCTCTGTAGATGCTCCTGTACCCTCAGATGCTCAACAGAGGACAGGCCTTGACTTCCCAGGTGATCTATCATATTTTGCAAACCAATGATCTATTGGATTTTTGTAAAGAAATAAAGACATATTCTTCAGTTTCCTAGCTTGGATTTAAATCTTGAACGCCAAGTAATACTTCTGTTTTTAGCTAACAGTAAGGGGGTTTTCTGAGCAGCTCTCTCTGCTTCCTTAAGGATTTGCTGTTCTTTCATCTTAAAAAAAAAACAAAACAAAGGAACAAACAAAAAAACAAGAACAAAGTATACAGCACACCCTGTATCAGCGCCTGATTAAAAGACAAAGTATCCATTCCTATGAACCAGAACTCTTCTTCCAGATGGAAGAGTTAGGAGGAGAGAAAAACTCAGATGAATTGGCCAAACCACTTTTAGAGGTCAACTAAACACCAGAGAGACCCAGAAAGATGCTCAGTGTGGGCTACAAATGTAAAAGAAATCAAGAGAAGCAGTGGGTGTTGGTGGCAGGCAGCAGCAGCCTGGCTGAGGGGCATGCTGGGAAATGAACCTCAGAGCTGTCACTCTGTGCTCGCTGCCCTCTCTTCTGTGGTTCTTAAAGTATATCAAGAGGGAGGGCCATGGTGACAGCCATCTCTGCCAAGCTGGCCAGTCCTCCTGAGCGCCCAGAACCATCTTTCAGGCTTCTATTTCCAGTTGCAGAGGCTGCAGAACGTCCTGGAGACTGTATCCATAAATATTGCCTGGATGTGAACGTAGGCAGAGGTGATCTTGTACTCCTTTTCTCTTGATATCACTTTAATGATGTAAGGAACCAAGCCCCAAGATACCACTCTATTGAGGATACCAGCTCAGGAGCTGAAATGAAAGACAAAATAATAATGGTTAGAGAGGTTTGTGACTCTCTGTATTTCAGGAAGAAGTTTAGAATGGGCACAGAAGTGCCATCTGTGTTGATCTTCCTTCTCGATGCCCAGCTTCCGCCTTAGTTTCCTGCACTAGCCCACACTCCACTTGCAAGAGATGAGGGAACTGATCTGTAAGGTCCAGAGAATGATCTGTCCTAGTGGTGTTTGGGTTTCAAATGACTGTGTGACAAACAAACAAAAAGAACAAAAAGCAATTAGCAGATAGACAGCAAACTATCCTCAATCCTCTGCTCACAGATCCAGCAGAGACGACTGGAGTAGCTGGACGGAGAGAGCAAAGCAGGGTAACGTTATCAAATCGGGAGCTTGTAGCACCCAGCAGAAGTGACCGGGGAAGCAGCAGCCACTCTGGAGTTGCTGGTTGGGAGTCTCCCTGTGGACAGGGTTCTTGTTTCTGCTGCAAGCATTTTTATACCATGGGATAAACAGTGTTAACCTCTGTTGCAGAGTTCACGTCTGAGCTGTTCCCAAGGACACAGTGTTTTCAATGCTCTTATCTGGTTCCTGTGTTTCCCTCTTCCCATCACAGAGCCAGGCCAGCCTGACCCAGGACAGGGGGCTTTGGAGGACACTTTACATAAACCTGCTTGAGTCTGAGATACGAATGGGCCTCCTTGCTCCCAGAGTCCATGTTGAATAAACTCAAATAGCGCAAGACATTTCAAACATATAATGTACATTACTGGGGCAGATGTTCCTTTCATCTTAAGGATGAGCTTTTGTGTGTGTGTGTCTTCTGCTGATGGTCTGTTGGTCAGAATCCTGTCATATGTTCTGTCCATCTTCAAGGGAAGCTGGGGACTGTGGTCCTTAGCAGAGCAGTCCATTGCACATGAGAACAGAGAAGGAAGGGACATGGCCTCTGTCACATGGACATTTAGGCCCTCTTCTGGGTAGCTGATAAATCTATCACAATTCTCTCTACCCAGAGCTAAAGGACTTGAGAGGGTGAGGAAGGAGGATGTGTACACTGGACCGCTGGCTTAGCTAGAGTCATTTTTAGAGTGAGCCCGACATGTAGCTGTTCTGCCTCTCAGGCTGGGAAGCTCAGCCTAAGTCTCTGACCAGTTCCCTCTTGCCTTCTTTCCCAGGCCTCTTGTCTTCCTCACCACCTCCTGAAAATCCCTGGACTTCCTGGGTCAAGAACAGATCTCCACACCCCTGCGTGAACCTGACCACCAACTGTCAGTCCCTTCCTGGGCCTGTGGTGCCTGTCCACTGCTGCCCCACTTCTGCAGGTTGGAGCTCAGAGATACAGTCTGCGGGTGGGTCTCTTAAGCAAATATACGCATTTTGGAGCCAGGTATGTATCTAAAAGAGGACTAGTCAGTTCAGGCAAGAGGGGAATTTCCAAACTTCTTGTTTCAGTAGAGAAAAGCAGTTGTTTGAAGTTTCTACTTCCTGTTCTGGTATTGCAGAAGCATCAAACCAATAAGCATTAATTAGCCCTTACAGAAGCATGATGATAGGCCTCAAAGAAAATGGGAACATTTATAAAACAAGGTTTCTAGACACCAGGAGACTGCTTTCTAAGTGAGGGGGTAATGGGAGTTTCTCTTACTGATGCTTCAAATGAACACAAAAGCTGTCAGGTCTTCATTTTATTATCCTATAGGGAAGCCCACAAGTAATAATCCCTGCTCTCATGCAGGCCTTTCAGGCAATACTGTAATACTTTTTTTTTTTTAATTTTCCGAGACAGGGTTTCTCAAGCTGGCTGTCCCAGCCTTGGCTTTGTAGACCAGGCTGACCTTGAACTCACAGAGATCCACCTGCCTCCGCTTCTCTGAGTGCTGGGATTACAGGCGTGCACCACTGATCCTGGCTTAATACTTTAGTATCTTTATTATAAAACACCAAGGACCAACATTCACTTAAGAGAATATTCCAAAATGGATAAATAAAACATATAGAAAAACAAATAAATAAAAGAGTTAAAGTAAATATCTAGAAACTCTAATAAGAACAGGATAATATTTTAAAAGAGGACTCAAAAGGTAAGAAAAAATGGACATCTTTCCTAAGATTAGAATGAAATGTTATGAAAAGGAAAGATTCTAACTAAAGGTTCTTGAAAAGTCGTGAGTATAACTTTTTAAAGTTTAACTAATATGCCAATATAATATGATGTCCACTTGTGATATAAATAATTCTCTCATACTTTTATGAAAGCATAAGCCCAATTAAATGCTTTATTTTGTAGTTGTCTTGGTCACAGTATATCACTTTTGTCACAGTGATAGAAGTGTAACCAATGCAATAACTGAGGGGCAGAGCAGCTCCCTGCTGTATACAAGGTCCTAGATTCAGTCCCCAGAACCATTAAGCAAGCCAACAAGCAAGATGGTGGATCAAATATGATCAACTGTTTTTTGACAAAGGTGTTGACACTATTAAATGGAAAAATAAGTTGCATATCAAATAAATAGTGTAGGAAAATGGATATCTACATATAAAAGAGTTCATTTGTATCTTTATATAAACACAAAAATTGTTGCAAAATAGATAAGAGATCCAAATGTAGGAGCTAACAATACAAACCTACTAGGAAAAAATGGAGGATAGCCTCTATGATAACAAATCTGAAAGTAGTTTTATTAATGGACAGTTTTCATTAAATAAAACCCTTTTTGTATCAACTGCTACATTCTAGAATTAAAAGACAGGCTATAGGATAGGAGAAAGTGTCTGCAAATCACATATGAGATTAACATCCAAAATATACCAACAAATCTTATATCTCAACAACAGAAAAGCCAATCCAATTAAAAGGCAGAATGTAGCTGGTTTTTGCTACTTTGTGGGTTCTTTTATCCACCCTTTATCTCCCCAGCTGTCAGTAGATAAGAGAGAAAGGATGGAGGAGAGATAGAAATCCTTGAATCTAGTTTCTTTCTTCTTGCTTCTTTTTTGAGCACGACTACTAACAAACCACAACCAATGCCCCTGCATGACTACCACCAACTTCTCTCAGGGCCCTAGCACTTATATACCCTCTGAAAAGTTCCCAGAATTCCAAACGTCATACAATTGCAGAAACTATCTGCAGCTGGCAAAACCATGCCTCTGCTAGAGCATGAGACAAATCAAAGTCAGTTGCTTTGAACAGTTGGAAGCGTCTCCATATCCCCACACCTGGGATTAAAATGAAAACATATTCTTATAATATTTCTGTGTTTTTTAAAGAAACCAAAATTCCAAAATTGTCACTACAGTTGACAATGAACTTGAACAATTCCCTTTGAAAATGCACAGATGCCAATAACACACTGAAGGAGCTCAGCCCCACCTGCCACTGGGGAAAGCAAATGAAACCAGGTATAGTGGTACACTCTTGAAATCTCAGCACTCAGGAAGCAGAGGCAAGAAGCCTGGTTTACATAGCTCTAGAATAAGATGTGCATAAAAATATTGTCTCAAAAGACTCCACACTAGGACACCACTTTGCACCTATTAGAATGACTTCTGTCTTTAAAAGGGACATAAACACTTACAAGGCTATAAAGAAATTAAACCTCAATACATTGTAAAATTGCATCGTGTGGGAAACAGTTTGGCAGTTCTTTCTAAAGTTAAATGAAGAATGACTACATGATTCAGCAATTCCACTTCTAGGTATATTCCCAACGAATCAAAAACAGGAACTCAGAAAGTACGCTGGAGCTCACAGCAGCAGGCACAAAATGACCACAAAGCGGAAGCAGCTCAATTGTCTATCAACAAGTGAACGGATAAGCAAAATGCAGAGCAGGCTTACAAAGGAACGGTATTCTACCTTAAAAGGAATGACATTCTCATAGATGCTGACTACAACAGGACGAACCTTGCAAGAATGATGGAAGTGAAGTGAGTCAGATGCAAAAAGACAAATAGTGTTTGATGTCGTTTCCATGAAGGGTGAAAAACAGGCAAATTCACAGGAGCACAACAGGGTTACACAACAGGCAGTAGAGAATGAGCGAAGAATTGCTATGTAACAGCTACGATGTCTTACTTGACAGGATAAGAATGTTCTAGATGATAGTGGAGCTAGTTGCCAAGCAATGTGAATGTTTTTGCTGTAACTGAATTGTGCACTGAAATGGCTAAAGTGGTAAATCTTGTGTTGTATATATATTTCCCACAATGGGAGGAATATGCAAACAGAAAGAAAAGGAGTGTTAGCCAGGGCAACACCATTTTGTACAGCTCCTCTATTTTGGTTGAACTGTGGCAGTTCCCCAAACCACAGTAATTTGGTTATCAGAACTGAGGTAACTTGTTTTTCTAGAGTCTTGTCCTCCCCACCTTTACAGCGAATTCCAAGACAGCCTAACTACAAGTGTGTGCTATGGGTTATCATCAATCACATTGAACTTCCCTGCTGCCCCTGCAGAACAGACCCTCAAGAACAGACCTCCCGACTCTGCCACATAGGCCTGAACTCCCCTCAGAGCCATCTGCTGCCTGTCAACATGTTGGTAACTCTTCCGATAGATCTCCTACCCAGAGGACAATCCATCTTACTGTCACCCCTGACCCCAACCTTTCAATGTGAAAATGCCTTTAAATGACTATAAACCAATGAATAGCAAAATATATTTTATCATCCAATCAAATTTTCATTCATGAATGAGAACATAAGATAAAGACAGTCTGGGGCTGTGAAGAGATTTTAAGGTCTTACTTTCCATGAAAGCTCTCGTGAGAAGCTTGTGTTGATTCATTGTCAGCTCAAAGTCTTTCCTTCTTCAGTAGAAGGGGACGGTGAGGACAACCAGTGATGTTTCAGGTGTGCACTGTGAAGACACAGCCTGGTGCACTTGGACAAACAACCAGTGTGTCTAGAGGTGCTAGTGGTGACCTAGAAATTTTTGCAGAACAGAAAAGAACTGGCAGCCACCAAAACCCTTCTACTTGGTATGGCCAGACTTGAAATGATATTATAACAATGGCACAGAACATAACGGAACAATACTTCATGGCTCTGGGATTGACCTAAGTGAAATTATGAGCAAATGAGAACAGGACAGCGGGGCGCAGTGGTGCACGCTATAATCCCAGCACTCTGGCAGGCAGAGGCAGGTGGATCTCTGTGAGTTTGAGGCCAGCCTGGTCTACAAAGCTAGTTTCAGAACAGACAAGGCTACACAGTGAAACTCTGTCACAAAAAGCCAGAAACAAAACAAACAAACAAACAAAACTGGGAAAAGGACAGACACACAGACACAGGTCCAGAAAAGCAGAGATTGGGTGGCTGTGTGCACTCGGATGGAGATACAGTAGCTACGTAACAGCAGCCCAGAACCTCAGCACACTGATTATACACCACACAGAAGCAGGTAGCTGGTCTCAGCAGGTGGTCTCAGGTTGCAGTCACCTAGGAGGAGGAAGCTGCAATGGTTAGTTTTTGCTACACTGTCAACAAGCATCTGCAAGCAGTATAGAGGAAGATGATGCCCTCAGTTCTCTGAGTCCAACCCCAGGGAAGGCTTTGCCACTCCTGTGGTCTCAGGCACTGGGGTCTTTGCAACAGCACTCTCTGCTCAGGCCTTCCTCCTCTCCCCTCAGAACAGAAAGAACATTTTTTTTTTCTAAGTAAAAAGCTAAGAATAAAATCAAGGAAATCTCTCAAAACAGGCAGGACCATGTAAAGATCCTGGTCCATCATGTTTGAATCTTAGAGTACAAAGACAGTGAAGGGAAGAGACGTGTCTAAAGGAACAGAGGTGCTTAAAACTTAGAAAGTGAAAAGAACCAAAATTCTTCACAGGGCATGGGGCCCTCGGTGCCAGCCTCAATTAAGAGAAACGGCAAAAATCCTTATACCTCAATCCGTGCACAAGAAATTTCAGGACTGCAAAGATAAAAGATTTTTAAAACTCTTAGGGAAAAATTAAATTTAGAAACGAATTAAAATTAATCTGTCCTCATACACTGGAAGTTCCAGTAATTGCCTACAAAACAACTCTCTTTTCTTTCTTTTGTGTCTGTAGGTGTGGGTCTGTGTGGGCACGCCTGTGGGGCTTTAAGGACAACTTTCAGGAGATGTTTCTCTTCTTCCTTGGTCTGATGCAGGGACTTTCTTGGTCTGTTGTGCAAACTCCAGGCTAGCCAGGCAACGAACTCCTCAGCAGCTCTCCTGCCTTTGCCTCCCATCTCACAGAAGCTGCGCCAGGACTATAGATGCCTGCTTTATGTGGATTCCAGGGATCAAAACTGCAAGGCTGTCCACTCAGCAGGCCACATCCCCGGCCCTCAGAAGGGTTTTTAACTTAGGAGTTCTATGTATAACACAGTGTGAGTTGGGCAGCATGAAGTGTTTTGAGAAACATAAAACTTCATCTATTCTTAAGAAATAACAAAAAAGGGGAAATCTTTAAATCAATTAAAATTAGTAAAGTCCATTTGAGAGAAGTGGGAAAAAACAAAACAAAACAAAAAAATCCAAACCATAAACAATAGAACACTAAACACAATTTCCTTAATTGGGACAATCCCAAGGGCAGAGCGGGTTCTGAGGATTCTAGCCAACAGTGTGATAAGAAAAGCACAACTAAAGCACCACGCAGTCCATAAAACCTGTCAACTTGCTACAGCTTCATTAATTGGCTGTGAGGTGTCCCTCAATCAACAGAAACCCCAGACATTAAACTCCATATTGGTCCCAGCAGTTGGGACAGAGCAGAAGCCTAATTCAAAGCAACAATTCCTACATTTCACTCAACAGAAACCACTGAAACATAGACACAGCAATAGGGAGAAAAAAAAAGAAAGATCTGATATAGAGGACCCGACTGAGGAGGCAGGAGAATTCTCAGATGTGAGCTATGAAGTTAAGCTGAACTAGACCAAGGCCTCAAGGAGGCAGCGGGGCTCTGGCAAAGACAACCATAAAACGTGTAGAAATGAGACGAGATCAGAACAACGTGAAGATATGATACCTTATAAGAATACAGAACAGAAAATCACCAACTCCAGGAAAAACAGAATGATATCCAAGAAAGACTTAGATCAAATATCGAGCAAACAAAACCATCTGGTGGTTTTAATTAACTTGTGCAACTTAAAGAAAAAGAATATCCATTTGACCTTGAAACTAGGAACATTTTATTTTAGTTAGTCTATGGATCTTTCCACTGTGTCCCAGAAAAGGAAAGTAGCTCAGCCTTGAGAATAACATGAAGTAATCAGAATAAGGAAAAGCATGAGTTTCATTTTGTTCTTAATTTTTGAGTGAACAATAAGCTCAATACAGAACATTTCAATACTGGAGAAGAAAATGAGAATGTTAACCTCAGTGTGCTGTGAAAGAAGACAAGATATTCCAAGAATAAGAGATGAAGTTAGGGAATAGAAAAATAATAGAAAAGATAAAAATGTCCTCATTAAAGGATTCCGTGCAAAGTTGACATACCATGAAACTGAGATGCTAGGAAATCAAAGATTAAGGTTTCAACATAACTTACAGAAGAACTGAAAATTGGACACTTAGAGGAAGATGGTGGAAAACAGCGTGATACGAGTTACATGTTCAGGGTCTAACATCAAGGATTCAACAGATGTTTTTTTTTTTCTTTTTTAAAAAATTTAAATTTTTATTAATTACACTTTATTCACTTTGTATCCCAGCTGTAGCCCCCTCCCCCATCCCTTCCCAATTCTACTCTCCCTCCCTCTTCTTCTCCTATGTCCCTCCCCCAGTCAATGATAGGGGAGGTCCTCAACAGATACTGTTTAAAGTTAGTTTAATGTCACTTCTTGGCAGGATTTTATTTTTGTTTTCCTTTCTTTTATTTATTATCTGGACACATGTGTGAGTGTGCACAGGTCAAGGAGCATGTGTAAAGGTCAAAGGACAGCTTTTCAGGGGTCCCTCTCTCCTTCCCACCTGTCTCCAGGTGGGGTCTTGCCCTTCTGCCGCGCCAAGGCTACGTGTTCCAGGCTAGCTGGGCTTCAAGCCTTAGGAAGATTTTTCTGTCTCCTTCCATTTTACCATAGGAATGCTAGAATGATAGATGCATACCACCATATCCGCTTTTTCAATGTGGTAATCAGGTTGCCGGTCTTATGCTAAAAAGCACATTTTCCTCCACTGAGCCATCTTGTAGACTCCAACAGAGGTTTGTTCTAAGAGATCCATTACTGTATTACATTGTTGTTGTGCAAACATCAGAGTGTACTTACAGAAACTTACATGATCTTACCTACACACACCAAGGCTGTGTGTGTATGCATGTGTGTGAGTGTGCATATGTGCATTTGTGTGTGGACAAATGCTGTGTTGGTTACTTTTCTCATTGCCATGACAAAATACCTACCGGCCACCATAGCAGGGTAAACAAGGCTCCAGGAGCATGGCTCTGGTCACATGGCATCTGCAGGCAGGAAGCAGAGAGAGGAGGATGCTGGTGCTCAGCTCACTTTTCTGTTTTTATTCAGCCTGAGTTAAATCTTTCTGAAAATGCTGTAGGCGTGTTATTGTGCACTGTGTAAAGATTCAAATGCTGATTTCTGTGCCCCGGCATCAGATTGCAATCCTTGTTCCGAGAATCTCCTGTCTCCATGTTGTATAAACACTGTTCCCTAATCGTTCCCTGATCTGTCAATAAAGAATCTTAACAGCCAGCAACTGAGCAAGGGAAAGAATGGGGCTGGACTTCCTGTCAGCCAGGGGAGGAGGACAGAGAGAAAGGAAGTAGGGATTGAGACATCATGAGAAAGCCTTAAAATGCAAGTATCTCAGGGATTTCAGCTGGAACGTATCCAGATTAGTTTAAAGGGTAAAAATAGATTGATACTGCTCAGTTGTTGTGCCATAAAGCTTATTAAATAACTATAATAGT
Source organism: Meriones unguiculatus (assembly GCF_030254825.1). Lineage (NCBI taxonomy): Eukaryota > Metazoa > Chordata > Mammalia > Rodentia > Muridae > Meriones > Meriones unguiculatus. Next base: position 103,963,295 of record NC_083359.1, read on the forward strand.
CCAGCCTAAATTATTTGGGTGCTAGCCAGGGTTAAGAGAAAAACTATGATACAACTTTAAAATAATCACTAACAAAACTCCCTTGTAGAGATGCCTAGAAATGTGTTCCCCTGGTAATTGTAAATCTTATCAAGTTGACAGACTAACCATCATATATACATCACACACACTTTTTAGTCTGTTGCTTATGGGGACACAATAACAGGTCTTGTTAAGAGTAAGAGAAAATGATCAATCAAGAGGTGAAAATAATATGTATGGGGCTATTCCTAGGGAATAGGTCATTCTGATTTACTGTAAATTTTAAAAACCTATAAGTGGAAGTACACCTAAAACAGTAGTAGAACTATAATAAAAACAGAAGCCAGAACCACTGTCCTTTGCTATCATTTCCAAGTCTTGAAGACAGTGTGTAACCAAATGTGCAATGCTTTGATACTGTGGGAAGCATGCGGCAGTCATACCAGTCTCACCACAGACGTAGGTCACTGTGCTGCTGCCAACATCATGAAGCCTATGGCATAACTAAGCACCCTTCAGCTCCTCATGAGAGTTTATACACTTTTAGTTTGTTGGGGGCGGGGGATGGGCCATGCCATGGTGCATGTGTGGGGATCAAAGGACACCTTTCGTGGAGTCGGTTCTCTCTCTCCACCTTTCTGTGGGTTTTAGGGATTGTACACAGGTTGCAAGGTTTACACAGATGTGCATTTCACTGATGTGGCGGTTTGAATGGGCATGGTCCCCATAGGCTCATATGTTTGAGTGATTGGTCCCCTGAGAGTGGAACTGTTTGAGAAGGATTAGAAGCATTAGGAGATGTGGCCTTGGTGGAGGAAGATGTTTTCTTTTAAGAGTTGCCTTGGTCGTGATACCCACTGAACCATCTCTCTGGCCCCTCTTTCACTGTTGGCCACAGTAACATGCTTATGTTGATTAGATATTGTAATGTACCACAGAAACTAGCAGCATTAGCAAGCGTGAAAAAGCTTGTTTCCCAGAGGTGGGGCTGTGGATGAGGAGGCAGCAGAGCTCCACAGCTTTGCTTTTCATTTAAAATGAAAATGAGGTCATTTTCATTTAGCAGATGTGAAAGGTTGTGGTCCCCAGGGATGCTGCTCCTGGCCTCGCTGCTCTGGAATTCCTGAGGCCTTTGGCACTCCAGACTCACCTGTCAGAGTCAGCGGAGAAAGGCTGCTTTCTGCACGTGGGTGTGGGCTAGCCCACAGAGGGGAAGAGTGTAGACTCTAAACAAGGCATGGACTGCTCATCCAAGAAGCCACTTCAGGATCTGTACGACTCATCTGTGCTCGTCTCTTGATTTCACCCGCTGTCTTTAAAATTGTCATTTTTCCCCCAAGGGTTTGAACCTGATCCATTTTCTTAGCACTTATTCATCCACATGGCATCAGTCCATGAATTTGATCCCTTAATAGTAAATAATCCCACTCAACACAGTCTGTCTGCAACATACACACACTCACATATATACCCACATACATACATTCACATATACTCATACTCACACACATATACTCACACATATACACTCGAATGCATATATTCTTGTGCATACATTCACACAATGCAGTCACACGTATATAGTCACATGAACACACATTCAAATACCCACACCCATAGTCACAGACACACACACACACACACACACACACACACACACACATATATACTCACACACCTATACTCACATTCACACATACATACACACACACACAGTCTACTTTTTTTCCATCAATGATAAAATAAAATGCTAAATGATGAGCTCCTTTTCTGAGTCATAGCATGGCCTGGGACCCACTTTCCTCTTCATCTCTCTTGCAGAGTGGACACTTACTTGCAAGTCATGCGGTGGCTTTCCTAGAGCTTGTTTTTGCTGTCCTTGTGAGATCCCTTCCTCTTTGCTTTCTTCCTCGGCCTTATGAGGTACCCCCAGCTCCACCCTCCCTCAGGGAGTCCCTGTCTGCTTCATAACCTTTTCCTGCTCCCACCTTGGGGCCTGAAACTTCTCACTTCCCACTGACAGCCCCATGGTCCGTCTCTCTTCTGTCTGGTTCTTAAGCATAAAGGCAACAACAAAAGGATGTAAATAGCATCCTGGCCAAAAAAAGGAGAGAGAGATGTCAGAAGACAAGGCTTGATTAATTACCCGCTGTATTGTGCAGACAGTAATTGCCAGGGGAGGTCAAGGAGAGCCAGGGTAAGCCCGCTGAGGAACCATTCTTTTTCTCACCAGCCGCACTCACTTGTCTCCCGTCGCTTTAATCAGGACAGCCTTTCTCAAAGTGCAGTTCCCGGAACAGAGGCTGTACCTGAATCTCCTTGTTAGAGTTTGTAAGGGGCTCAGACGGAAGCTCAGGGAGGAAGGTACCACAGCCTGTGTTTGAACACATGCTCCCAGAGACCCAAGTATGAAAACCATTGCATCAGTATGAAAAGTCTAATAAAAGCTCACCACAAAGAGCGTCTCAAGTTAAAAGAAGTTACAGCGATCTCTGCGGGCTAAAACAGGCACTCGGGGCCAGTGAGATGGCTCAGTGGGTAAAGGTGCTAGCTGCCAAGACTGATGATCTGAGGTCAAACCCTAGGACCCACAGCGGAAGGAGAGACTGACTCACAGGAGCAGTCCTCTGACTTCTACGTGCTTGCTGTGGATTGTTCACGTGTGCACTAACACACTCACAAATTCACATGTGTATACACACAGACACATACATACAGACACACACATAGAGACACACACACATGCACTAATAAATAAGTAACTAATTATATGATACCTCAGAGCTTATGCATGTGTATTTCATATCCCAGAACCTCTTCTAGTCACTCCATGCTATCCATTTCCAAAGGCCTAAACATGTCCGTTCCTTTCTGTGACTCTCTGTGGGGAATTCTTTTCCTCTAGCTTTACAGGTTTAAAGACAAAAATCACAGTCCTTGATCAACTGTTAAGACAATAAGCATCTGACATCCTCTTACAAACTGCTCACGTGGAATACAACAGCATCAGCGGTTACAGGCAGTTCATGGCAACCAGCATTCCAGGATGCAGGCTTGCTTGTTTCTTAGAAGCTCCCAGGACTGCGGTCCTCCCTTCAGAGAACCAGTTTCTTCAGATCACATCACTGGGAAGGGGCTGCTTGAGGAGCCTGGTTTCCATGATGTCTGTTATCTGCCAATTCAACACAACGTAGAACTACCTGGGAACTGAGTGCTCATGAGCAATTATCTAGATGACACCCATCCATGGACACATTTGTGGGGGGCTATCTTATTAATGGGGAGACCTGGCCCGCTGTTGCTATCACCATTCCCTAGGCAAGAGAGCCTGAGCTGTGTAAGAGGGAGCAAAGCAAGCAGCCTTTCTCACCGCTCTTGACTGGATGTGACTAGCTGCTTTGGCCTCCTACTGTGCCTTCTCTGCTATGACAGACTGTAATCTGCTTGGTGACAGAGTTTGCACTGTAAGCCCCCAAAATCCCCTTCTCCCACAGGTTGCTTTTGTCAGGGTATTTTAACAAAGCAATGGAAACTCAACTGGCACAATTCCAAAGGTGCTGAGATGAGCATTTGTGGCGCTCTTCTGAAGCTAACTGCTCACCTCCTCCAATGTACATGGAGCTCTGGCCTCGCTTTGGACAGCATGTAAGCCAGACAAGAGCCCGGCATGCTAGATCCCCGGGACCGTTCTCCCATCCTCAGGCCTTGTGCCTCCCACTCAGTGTTTAAGGAATGCAGAAAAGACTAGTGTTCCCCTCCTACCTTCTTACTGCTCCATGGGATTGGAGGAAAGGTGGGATTTCGTTCTATTTAGACCTTCAGCTGATTGGGTGAGGCTTGCTAAGTTATGAACAGCAATTACTTAAACCTCAGTTCACTGGTTTAAATTTAACCAAATACCCAACCAAATACTCCAAGAAACTCCCAGAAAGATATTTGACTGTGTGTTCAGGAACCTCCTGGCCAAGCTAGTTGACACAGAGCATTAACTGTCACTGGACTGTCCACCATCAGGCTGGGATATAAAAGCAATAGGACAAGTGGGGTTTGCAGTGTCCTTATCCTGAGGAGCTGAGCCTGCCTTACTCACTGATTTGCCTTGCTTTCTAGAAGAGTTCACAACACAAAATTAAGAAATAAACTTTGGTTGAATAAACTAAAACACATTAATGCCAAAAGAAGGGCTATTTCTTTCATGTAACAGAGAAAGATGTGAGAAGCGCTTTTAGTGTGTGTGTGTGTGTGTGTGTGTGTGTGTGTGTGTGTGTAGGGTAGAGGGCAGCTGTGATGGCTATTCTTGGTTATCTACTTGACTGTGTCTGGAATTAACAAACACTTCAATGGCTGGGCACACCTGTGAAGGACTTTTTTCTTAGTTACGTCATTTGAAATGGGGAGACCCACTTTTAATACAGATGGAGGTGGGAGACCTCCTGCTGGCAGCCCATGGAAGGGTCGTGGAAGGACAAAGCACTGCTTTCTTTGCCTGCTCTTGTTCTCCCTAGCAAGCCCATTTCCCACTGGCATTAGAGCCCACTTCCTCAGGACTCCAGCATACACCGACAGCCAGCTGGGACATCCAACTTTGTGGTCTAAACAACGACTGGATTCTTGGACGGCCACTGGTAGACGGCCATTGTTGGACTAGCGGGACCACAGCCTGTAAGCCATTCTAATAAATCCCATATATATGTTAGAATATATATTACAACAAATTAGAATAATTTATATATTCTCTAAGATTTCTCTAATATTCTACAATAACTAATAAATTAGATATATCCTAATACCTCTTCTAATAAATAAACATATCTATTTTCTCTAATATATTACCTCTTCTAACAAATAAACATATATATAATAAGCATATATATCTTCTATTCCTCTGAAGAATCCTGACTAATACAGAGCCTTAAATGTCATTACTCGGGTGCTATCCTTGTTTTTATTTTTTTCTTCAAATGAGATCTCATGGTAGCCAGAGCTCACCAAATAGGGTAAGTTATCTGACCAAGAAGCCTGACAGATCTGTCTCTACCCACTATCCCTACCCCCAGAACTTGGATTACAAGTGTGTGCCCCCCCACACACACACAGCATTTTGAGTTTGAAACTCAAGTCCTCAGGAACCTTGCAAGCATATTACTGCCTGAGCTGTTTCCCCATGTCCCTGGCTCTCCTTCCAGTGAATCAAAGCTTAAGTACAGAGCAGTCACTCACAGCAGACCTGATACCCTATTCTATCTCCTTTGGACTAGTGAGTCTTGGAGTAATATAGGAAAACCCAAGTAGCTGGTTTCATGTTGCTCCTACAAAGTGGAGCCAAGAAATGTTTCTATTCTCCTGCATCAGTCACTTCTGAAATGGCTCCCACTAAATCCCTGACAGAGAGTAGCTTGAGGAAGAAAGGGTTTGTGTGGGTTCACAAACTCAAGATAAATCCCATCCTGGAGGGGAAGGCATGCCGACAGGAGCCGGAGGCCACCAGTCCTGCTGTGTCTGCAGTTCAGAGACAGAGAGAGATGGATGCTGGTGCTCAGCTCACTTTTACAGATCCTGGGACCCCGGTCCATAGGAGGATGCTGCCTAAATTTAATATAAGTCTTCCCTCTTCAGTTAAACCTCTTTAAAACTTCACAGGGCTGGAGAGATAGCTCAGTGGTGAAGGCACACACAACAAATGAATAAATTAACAAACATCTAAAAATCTTAGACCACCCTCCCAGAAGTTTGTCTCCAAGGTAACTCTAAACCCATCAACTGGCAGCAAATACTAGATGTTATTCCTCCTCGTGGAGTTACATGTCATGACCCACAACTGGGCTCTACATGTCAGTTTGTAGAACATACTTAGACACATCACATCATACATGATGGGGAACTGGTTCTCCTCTTTGTGACCTCAATTAGCTTTCAACACGTATTGATAACTTGACTAGTTCATCCTTTTGGATCAAATGACAACAGTATTTACCAAATGATCCGTTTCCCCACCTGCTTCATAGAGCCCCTTGTAAGGCAGTTAATTTTAGATTGAGGTAAATAAGAATCCCTGGGATCTGTGCTAAAACCACAGACATTTGGCTCATCAGAAGACACTCAGTGCAGCAGGGCTAAAGCTACATTTTCTGCCCATCCTACAGCAAGCTGGGAGGTGAAGACAGGAGATTGGCCTGGAAACTCCTGAGGCCAACTAGCCTGAGGTGGGCAGTGTGGGAGAAACAGAGACCCTGCTTCAACACAAGCCAAAAGGAGAGAAAGCTGTCAGCTAACCTACACACACACACACACACACAGAGAGAGAGAGAGAGAAAGAGAGAGAGAGAGAGAGAATAAAAAAATCAAGAAGAACACTAAGTGAACTTAATCACCGTCATTAAGTGTGGGGAGCTCAGCTGTCCCCTTGCTCTCGTCTGCAGGAGCTCTCTGCCTGGGAAAGTCCTGTTTTATACTTGGCTTCACAATTATTAATAGCTCCCTCTTTGCTCCCAGAAGTATCTCCAACTGGATGGTAAATTAGGTGAGCATCGTGCTCACTTGACATCTCTCCCAGGATCTCCGCTTACGTGTTTTAGAATAATTTGGCATCTGGTGATTCTCACTGTGGTCACACAGTAGAATTACTCAGGGAGTTTATTAAAAATAGATCAAACCCCCTCTTACCTCCCCCATCTCCCCCCCCACAAACTATAGCAACAATATTTTTAGCACAGAGCTGAATGGTCTGTGTTTTAGGAATGTTCCCAAGTGATTCTGATCCTGTTTTTCCAGACCCAAGCTGACAAGGAGGACTTGTCAACTGCGTTTCTGCTGTGCCCCTGGAAGCTGTGCGTTCAGGGTGGATTACTCAGACTCTCCCCACGTGCTCAGCATTTCACTGTTGCATAATGTGGATCACCACCTTTCCGGCCTCGGAAGTCGGTTTCCTTGATGCCCGCCATTCACCTGGTAAGTCAACGCCACAGGCCTGGAAGCTTTGTTCTTCTGGTCAACCCCTCACTTCAGGGCACTGGTATAAGCAGGAATCTAATGTAAAAGAATCGCTGGAATAAAGTTTTATTTCTTGTTTATACTATGGTGTGTTTTCTCTGCCACATTTTCTTTAAGGAACTTGACCTTCTGTAGAGTGATTCCAACAAATGTCTTCCTGTCATGGAGTTTCCTGCTGCATCCTTTGAGAGATGGGTTAGAGATGAGTCTTTATGCCCACAACCCCCTACCCTTACCAACTGTGGTAGTTTGAATGAGAATAATCCCCATTGGCTGATAGATTTGAATAGTTGGTCACCAGGGAGTGACACTATCTGAAATGATTAGGAGGTGTGACCTTGTTGGAGGAAATGTGTCACTGGGGGTGGGCTTTGAGGTTTCAGAAGCCCATTGCAAGCCCAGGGTCTCCTGCAGATCTGGATGTAGAATTCTCAGCTACTTCCCCTGCACCGTGTCTGCCTGTGTGCCGCCATGCTTCCTGCAGTGAAGACAGTGGACTAGACCTCTGAAACTGTAGGCCAGCCCCAATTAAATGTGTTCCTTTATAACTGTGCTGTGGTCACGGTGTCTCCTCACAACAATAGAACAGTTGCAAAGACAGCAACCTACAAGGCAACAAAGATTCTATAATAAAGCTGTAGGCCTGGGGAGAAAGAGAAGTGGCTGAAAAAATAACCATTAATCAAGTAATCCTGAGATGTTTTGTGAAAGGGGAGAACAATGGTCATTGTATCCCTTCATGAATTTCATGCTGTTGCAGATAGTGTTGTCAGCTCGACACACACTAGAACGAATCACCTCAGAGATGGGGCTCTGGCATCTCCATCTCTCTGGCATCTGCCTCTCTCTGCAGGGGATGATCATGAGAGCACTAATTTGCATGGGAAGAATCACCTTAACTTTGGGAGGGACCACTCCTGGTCAGGAGGTCCAGACTGTCAGATGGAGAGAGATTGCTGAGTTCTGTTTTCTGGATTCTTTCCTGTTTCTTGATTGTGAGTAGGATCCGACCAGCTGTTCCATGCTTCTGCTGCCCTGACTTCACTGTAATGGACTGCACCTTGAACTGTGAGCTCATAAAAGCCCGTTATCCCTTAAGTCGCCTTTGTCAGAATATCTTATCACAGCAAACGAAAAGACACAGGCAACAGTGCAGCTGAAGGCGTCTAGTGAATGACCAATATTTTTTCTTTTAAAGATTTACTCACTTATTTTGTGTGTATAAATGTTTTGCCTGCATGTATGTAAGTGCACCACATCACTGCTGTGCTAATTATTTAATGCTTAGACCCTTAAGTCTACAAACAGAATAATGCAGTGCTAAGTCTGTGTTGTGCCAGCATATCTAAACTGGAGTTGCTTCCAAGTCTACGTTGTTCTAAGTCAGTATGGGCCAGAAGTGATCGTCTGCTCACTACTTAGGAGAGGTGATGTGGAAGCCATATTCTTCTGAAGGCACTGGGGTTTGCCGTTCACAGCTGCTGGCCAGATACCTGTCACCTTCATGGTGGAAGGTCCTAGTTTAACACGTAAGAACCCAAAAGAAGCAGAAGGCCACTGCAGGCTCTGGGCTGTCCTTTGGGGTCCCAGATCACTTGGGGGTGGGGAGGTTCCAGGTTGCCTTTCTCTATTCGTTGTTACTTCTGCATAATAATGGACCCCAAGTCCCCAGTTTCAAGTAGAATGTGTTGTCTTGTGCAGCCAGCCAAGTCATCAGAGTGAGGCTCAGCGGGGGATCCTGACTGAAAGTCTCAGGCAAACTTTTGAGTCCACAGCGAGCTCACCGTGTGTGTTGTTGGGTGCCCCTCACTCCTCACTGTCTGTTGGCTAGAGGCCTTGGCTCCTTGCAGTGTACGATGGGCCACAGGGTTACCACAATGAGACAGGTGGCTTTTTTCAAAATGTTTGATGAGGGAAAGAGGGTGGGGCGAGGGGGGGAAGAGAACACAATAGGAGATACAGTCCCTTTACTTTCATACCCAATGTCAGAAATGGCGTACTGACGAGCTCTGTTCTGTTGTTTACATAAGCTGATTTTGGTACAATGTGAGAGAGACTACACAAGAGTATAAATGCCTGGGGTCACGAAGACCACCTTAAATGTTCGCATCTATCTATTGCTTTCCCTCTCACTTGAGGACTTAGCTCTCTCTCTGTCTGTCTGTCTGTCTGTCTCTCTCTCTCTCGTGTATGTGTGTGTGTGTGTGTGTGTGTATGTGCGCGCGCGCGTGCTAACTTTGCAGCCTTTATGAAGCTTTCCTGACCTCACTCTGCTGTATTCTCCTGCATCATTGGTACATTTTTATTTTATTTTTTTTAATCTTCTTTCTCCAGACACTGGGCATATAGGTTAAGATTCTCCAACAGGGGAAAAGGGAGAAGTCTCTGCTGGGCATGATTCCTGGGAACAAAAGAGGAAGTGGGAGGCACAGGAGGGAAAGCAGGGTTGCTCTGGAAAAGGCCAAGATCAACTGTCAGAAGTAGCTTGGTGAGCAAGCTAACTAGGAGCACAAGAGGTGGCTCAGTGCTAAGGGCACTCGCTGGTCTTGCAGAGGACCAGCTTTCATCTTGAAGTGCATAAGGAGGAGAGAGCAAGCTGAGCAGGAGCAATCTTGTATATGTGCTTCCTGAGTATGGAGGCAATGATGCCTCAAGCTCTTGCCACCAGGACTTCCCTACCACGAGGGATAGAAGCCTCAGAGGATGAACCAAAATCTCCCTTAGGCTGCCTTTGTTGGAGTATTTTATCATGGCAACAGGAAAGTAACTAAGACAGGCTTAAGGTGGGAGAGGCACAGCAGGTGCTCTGCCTGTGACTCTACCCACATAGCACAGCCTCGATATGGCCTGTATTCTGGGGCTATGAATAAAATCAGTCCCCAAATCAATGATGTCAAGGAGTCTGTGACACACAGAGGCATGTAGATCCCAGGTATATGGGTGCAATTTTCTATTCATGAAATAATAATTTCTGTGACATTAAGAATTCTTACTGTGGAGAAACAACCCCTTTGTTCTCGAGAGTGTGTATTCCAGATTTCTCTCTCCAGATAGATGAAAACCTGCTTACTATAACTAGGACACTCTCCAATGCATAGATTATATGCAATTGATAAGAAACAAACTCCCAATAAAAGAAAAAAGTTGAAGATTCTCCAAGCCCAAGCTTGTTGTGGCGGTTTAAATAAGAATGGCCCCCACAGACTCATCTGTTTGAATGCTTAGTCACCAGGGCGTGAAACTGTTTGAAAGGATTAGAAGGATTAGGAGGTGAGGCCTTTTTGGAATAGGTGTGGCATTGTTGGAGGAAGTTTGTCGATGGGGGTGGGCTTTGGGATTCAGAAGCCCATTTTAGGCCTCAGCTCTCACTTCCTGTGTATGGATCATAATCTAGCTCTCAGCTACTGCTCTAGCTCCTGCCTGTTGTTGCACCATGCTGATGCTAGCACCATGCTGATGATGGACTAAACCTCTGAAACTGTAAGCCCTGCCCCCCAATTAAATGCTTTGTTTTATAAGAGTTGCCTTGATCATAGTGTCTCCTCACAGCAAAAGAACATTGACTAAGACAATCGTGTATACCTTTTTTTCTATTTATTTTCTTCCCTTCTTACTGAAACATCTGCAAAAGATGTTTCATTGATCCATTTGCCTCACCTCTTCCTTCTTGCTGTGATTTTAAGAGACTGGCCGTGTTGCCAGCTCCACACGAATCATTGCAAGGTCACCACACTATGATAACATTTCCCTAAAACAGCAGCTAATAAGCTGGCTATTTTAGTCTTTGACAAATGGACTGTGATTTTTGTTTTCTTTCCTATCTGTTTCTAACTGTGCTTCATTTTGTTTGCCCTATGGTTTCTGGAAGCAATTGTTGAGAAATAAATAAGCAAACAGAGGAACACATGGAGAAAAAATAATGAGGGAAATATGTGAAAAATGAAAAGATCTTAGAAGTCAAAGCTGTGTTTAAATGGAGGCCACTGATTAAGGTTTTGGACAGACATTTTCTGGTTACACAGATGTGCTCAAAGACATCTTAAGTAAATATTGACTTCAGTTGACAAAGGCTGACATTTCCTCCAACCTTCCTGATGCCAGTAGGACACTCATTTCATTGTACATGTGTGAGGGCATGGGGCAGGAGTGGGAGGGGGTGCCCAATAGAAAGGACTCCATGCACTGTGTAGGAAAACAAAACCAAACAACAACAAAAAGAAACACCAGGTAGCAGTTAAAAGAGGTTAAAAATTTCCCACAATGCAGTGGTGGCCAAGCCTGGGAACATTTAGCAAACACACATTCCTGCGCAGATCCAGATTCAGAAAGCTTGGGGAGTTAGGTAAAGGTTCCTAGCGCCATTACAGCAGTTGACCCAGCATCTCTATCAGCAAGACTGATGGAGGCCAAAGATGAACTTAAGTGTGAGGGGTGCTTTAACCCCATGTCTTACACAAAGGAGGTCCTTCAAGGTTAAAGCCAAAGCACACGACTACTGTGTCCAGGTTTTGCATAAATAGTGGAATTTATCCTTCAGCCTGACAATTTGGCACCCATCCAGAGCATTAAATTTATTTAACAAGTCAGAAAATTTTCCATTTTTTTTTTCTAACATCATTTTAGTTACAGTAAACATCAATGGACAGTGCTCGTAGCTCCTTCTTGGAAACAGTGTGGTTACGGTCCTACTGGCAAGGAAACATCAGGACACCTTGCATTTTCAACATCTACAGCTTCTCTGAGAATCAGACAATTGGACCACGCTTGCCCGTTATCGTTAAAATGGAACACAAACCCCCGGAGTTAGCTAGACGTGAGTTTGAATACAGGTTCTCACTCTTGCTGGCTGTGCCCATGCCACAAGCCATTAATCTCCGAGCTTGTTTCTATTTTATGAAGAGAACAGTATTAACTATCATAGAAGTTGACATTTGTAATGAGATACCCCGATGTGGCCTTGGGCATTAGGACACTTTGTCCCCTGATGCTGTCTGAGGACAATTGGTAGGTGTGGCCTTGCTGGAGAAAGTATGTCACTCGAGGTTTCAAAAAGTCACACACCATTTCCAGTTAGCTCTTTCTGTTTCTTGTTTGTCATTGAAGATGAGAGCTATCAGCTGCTGCTCTAGAATCCTCTGCTGCCACCTGCTACCTCTGTTCCAACATCACAGGCTGTTGTGCCTAATAAACCCTTTCTCCTATAGGTTGCCTTGGTCATGGTGTTTTTCCTCATGGCAATAGAAAAGCAACCCAGACAGAGAATATGAGTTATTGTGTTATACAGGCCCCTGAGTCATTGCCTGGCACAAAGAGCATAGTCAATGGGTTAGCTTTTCGAGTTATTATTATTGTTACTGACTCTCCAGTGTGATGAGAATGGCTATGGGGAAGGCAACTGAGATTACTCTTACAGGCCGCCATCATCTCTGAAGATAAAAGGAAAGACAGTGAGACACAGCCTCCCTCTGGGTCAAGTTTAAAGAAGTTGGTTTTGAACTCACTCTGGGCAGAGTCGAGCATCCTCTCCCAGTCAGCGTCACAAGCTGACAGAAATACTCTACAAGAAAGGGAGTCAACATTGTGTTGGGAGGAGGAGTAACAAGCACTCCAGCAGAAAAGGAGGCGGGTTTGGAAAGAAGTTCATCTTTACAGTCTCTGAGTTCTACAGCATTCAAGGCAACTAGCCACGACGCTGAGAGGAAGCCTATGGCACTCGAGAGGCGGTGCCAGACAGAGCTCTGTGAGCTGGAGGCCGTCTCCGTCTAATTGTCGAGTTCCAGGACAGCCAGAGTTACAGTGGACCCTGTCTCAAAAACAAAATAAAACAAAAACGCCCCCTATCAGGCCGAGTCCTTAGCGCGGTTGGCAGAGTGTTTGAGTACCATGTATGAAACCCTGGGCTCAATCCCTGGCCATACACAGACCAGGCATGGTGACGCATTGCTTGTAGCCCCAGCACCTGAGAGATGGAGGCAGGAGGTTGAGAAGTTCCTGGTCTACATTTCCACTTTGAAGACAACCTAAGATTCATGAAACCGTGACTCAAAATGTTATTTTTAAAATGCCCAATGTCTTCACTGAGGTTGAATATAGAGTAACCCCAGGGAATGTTGGGAGATGCAATGTTTCCTGTCACTGTTCCTTGGGAACAACCTACGTTGTAAACTCTGACCTAAAGAAGAGACCGTTTACAGAGACCGTCGTCTATAGGCTGTTGTCCCATACTGCCTGTTCCTGACTTACTCCGTAAGCGAGACAGATAGCAACATGTCTCCGTAAGCGAGACAGATAGCAACATGTCTTATGGCCAGAAAATGGGGATTTTCATTTCCTTCAGGAGTTTGTTGGTATGTTTTGACAGACATTGAAGAACTAAAGGGCAGCATAAATAATGTAAAATACAGAGCCTTCCAGGGATCCAAAAACTAGGCCTTTGAACTTCACAAGCTTCCCTCCTCTGGAAACCTTTTAGATACAAAAAGGTCATCATTGGAAACAGCTCACACTGTAGCCTTGCCTGACAGGAAGCTTTACTGTTGAACCTCTGGATCTTCATATACCAAGTTTTTTTGTTTTGTTTTGTTTTGTTTTTCACTACTCCTCAAAAACCCACATACACGGTGACAGCATCCACAAAATCTCATTTTCTCTTCCAAACCCACTTATCTTGAGCAAATGCAGACAATGACATATAGAATTTAACTCGATACAGGTCACAAAGTACTTTAAGCAGTAGGCCCATACCCAGCCCCCACCCTGATTCCAGTCATGAATCCATTTGCTTTGTAGGGAAGCAGAGGAAGGAGTGCACAGAGGTGTCAACGGGTTTCCCTGGGAAGCAGCAGGCTGTATGTCTCCTGGAGCTGCTTCTGGGAAAGCTGACCCAGATGGGTGGAGCTCAGGCTATTGGTCTACGTAACGGTTAGTTTTGGGTTTTAGTGTTCTGAGACAATATCTCAATATATAGTTCAGGCTGACCTCAAGTTCATAATCCTCCTGCCTCGGCTTCCCAAGTTCTGGGGTTACAAACATACTTCACCAGACATATTAATATGTTTTTTTTTTAACACATTCAAAATAGAGCAGAAACTTGAGGTTGGGGCTGGAGCAATGGCTCAGTGGCTAAGAGCATGGCCTACTCTTCCAGAGGACCTGGGGCCATGTCTAATTCTAGTCTCGGGGAATCTGGTACCCTTGTCTGATCTCCTTGGGCACCAGGCATAGGTGTATAGACATTCATGCAACAAAACCCATACTCACCAAATTAATTAATTAATTAATTAAACACACAGAAGCACACACACAAACCCTCAAGCCTGTGCATGGTGGCATACACCAATAATCTCAGCACTGAGGAGGCTGAGGTCAGAGAGTCCTGGGTTAGCCTGAGTTACATAGTGAGATCTTTGCTCAACATAAACAAATAAATAAAAGCTTACGGTGTGTTTTCCTCAAGTATATTGTCACTTTCACTTACTGCAGCTCCCTGTGACTCCCTTCAGGGCAGGTTAAGGTGTTAGGTATTTTGAGAAAGGCAGCTGAGTGCTAGGTTTTGGGTAAGAACATGGGTCAGAAGGTCAGAGTTGATTTCATGCTTGACTATGACAGTTTGTGTCATGGTCAGCAGTATAATTCAGGTGTTAACCATTGACAAAGACGGGAATTTGTGTTGTCACAACCTCAACTCAACTCGACTCAAACCACTAGCTCTTTGGCTCTAGTAATTCCCATTGGTGTCAGGGTGTTAAAGGATCCTCAACTCTGTGGAGAGGAGGGATGGTGCTTGGGAGGACATTTAGTACAGAGGGAAGAAACGGTGGCCTCACAGGGAGTCCTGGCCTCCACAGTTTCTCACACTCCAGGGTCTTGGAAGGTTAGAAGATCTTTAGGTCCAGCTGTTAACCCCACAGTCCCCACAAACATTTTGTACACATTGAAATATTCATTCATTTGTTCTGTGAGACACAGAAATAGAAGGCTGGTGAGAGAGCAATAAGAAAGAGGATATGGCTGAATTATGGACACCCACGATGAGGGGTCAGAGGAAGGTTTGGGGACATGTTTGTTTCTTTTACAAACACATTTTAGAAACCATCTGGATGTTTAGCTTCCTGTAAACCAAGATGTACGCATTGGAAATCTTCAGCCAATGACTTAGATATCATTTCAACGTGGTCTTTGTATGTGAGCCACCATTCATTCGGTGAATGCATTCCCCAAAGGCTGTGTTCAGGTCACGTGCCAAAAATCAAGTCGTATTTACATGTACTCAGAGTTCTTACTGCTTAAAGAGATCCTTAAACACTTTATCTATCGAACACACACGCGTAAGTACACAAACATTGTATCTGTGTGTAATGCAGTTTTCTTGGCTTAAAACTGAGGTTTGCTTGCTCACTACATTTCCCATTTACTGAAACCCTCTTTTATCTCCAGTGACTTAATGCCTAAAAGCCACTGCCCTAAATATCTGCCTGATTTTCAGACAGGAAGACACCAGCCAGCCACCCCACATATACAATGAGCTACTGTCAATAAGATTTCTGACATGCACAATGTCTGGCAAAAGTGGTTTATTTTTAACAGTACGAGAGGGAGGAAGGGAAGAACTCTGGCCTCTCCCCGGATATCTGTGTGGGATATTGTTGGTCTGCTTTGAAGGACTCGGTGAGTGGGTGAAATAGGGAGGGGATGAAGACTGTTCAAGGCAAAGGGATGCTGGGGGAGCGGAGGAGGACCTCGCTAGACCTCGCTGGGAGAAGCTGCACAGATCAAAGAACTGCTTTGCTGAGGCTAACACTGCAAGACCTTTCTGAAGTTCTCAGTGAAACCAGACAAAAGGGAGCCTGTTGCCTTAATTACCCACCTCATGACGCCAGATTCCCATTTCGCTTGGTCAGCAGGAATCTTACTCACATATGAAGAGGCACCACCCCAATTTGCATGTTAGAGCCATCTGCTTTCTTCTCATCTGGAACAGGCTGGCTGGGCTGACCTTGTCTGAACATTTTTCTGGTCATCTTGAACTTAACTAGTCCTTTAACTGCCACCAGTTCAAGGCTCTTTCTCCGGATGCTTTCTGTTGCGGGACACTGAGTGTTCTGGGCACTGATTAGCTCCGTTCCAGGGAGATAAAACCTCTGCCAGAGCAGAGCTGGGACTCTGCGCAGCCCCTCTGCACTGGTGTTCGCCTGCCAGCTCATGCACACTGCCTTGGTCTGCATATCCATCACCCAGGACAAGCAGAGACTGTCTGCAAGGACTCACAGGACTTTGGACTGGTTCTTGCAGAGCTGCAGTATCAGCAAAAGCCCATAAGGAAAACAAAACAAAATAAAACTGCTTCCTTCAGATGAAGAGTGGAATCTCTGGCTGGTATGGAGACCTAACATTCTAGTTGAGCCCTTCAATCACCAGGCTAAGGGACCACCCTTCAGGAATGCCTCAGGAAGGCAGAGCCACCTTAAGCCAGGTTAAAGAGATAGGAGGAATAATCACCCCTTTCCTGAGATAATATTCTTTTCTTTTATCAGTGTTTCCCTTCTCTAGTAACTGCCTACTGTGGCAGCAATGTCACTTTGGAGGTCTGCCCCCTTCCCCAAATTACTCAGAAAAGCAATCTCCATCGTGTAACTGCCTGCCCACCATGAGTCTGACCTCCCTGCTGGTGGCTTTACTCAAATGACTTGGTCTTCACTTCTCCATAGCTCCATCTCCCTCCTCCAGGAAGCCACTAGGATTTATAGCTCGACTGCTTTAGTCTTATCTTAAAATGATAATAAAATTGTGAGCTTCCTTTGGAGCCTCTCCTTAAGTTCTATTATTGGTGAGTCCAAGAACTCCAAGAAGGGACCCCTATTTCCTGGGTAACATGAGGTGACTCCAGCAGGACTCCCCAAACTTTCTGGTAACAATAGTTGTACAACAGGAGAGTATTTAATCAACTCTGGGCCAAGCTAATGGCAAATTTGAGATATTGAAATGTAATGTTCAGATATGCCTTTAATTCATTGTCATGACTAAACTGTCTGTGGGGTTGACTCTTTCCATCATTGACAGGATGCTGGGTGCCACGCTGACGTCTCTTGAGTAGCTTATCCTCAAAGGTAGGATGGATTCCTTTAGAAACCCAATACACTCTTGGAGAATTCTGGGAGCCCACAGGAAGACTCCAAGGACTGTAAGAGGAACAGCTGAAGTGGGACCCGACATGTAACAGGCTGATTTTTCTAAATGTTTTATGAAGTTTCATTTGAAATCATGGTGCTTAAGACTATGAAGCAGAAGGAAGTGGGGAGGTTGCTCAGTCAGGAAAGGCCTTGCAAGCATGGGTGTCACTGGGGCTCACAGCTGGGCCAGGTATTTCCAGGTTCGTGACCTTTTATCCAAGGGGTCAAAAGTAATGGTTTACAGATTTGCAAAAGAAGCAAGGTAAACTTCACTTGGGGGAAAGCAATAAGATTATAGAGCGATACACTCAAGGTCGACAGCAGGAGCCTGAGTGAAGACACCCCAGGGTCCCAGGCTACCACCTGGGGCTGAAGGGAGTAGAGGCTAGTTATTGGGGGTATTATTTGGGTGGCTCTTGATTTTGACTGATACAATAGGTGACACATTCATTCCTCCTATTACACACGATTCTCTTGTGGTGCATTTGATCTTAATCATCCACATGCCCAGCTTTGCATAGATGGTAATAACATGGTAAAAGTTTTCTTGAAGGACCTAATTTATCTTACATGCACCAAAGACCAGTTCAGGCTGGATGGACCCTTCTATTCTTCCTACCTAAAGGAATGAGAATGCACTTGAATAGTGACCATCTGAGCTTGATTGTTAGAAAGGTAGAAAATCTGCACTACTGTTCCAAGACAGGAGTGTATATAGCCTGCAGCAGATTCTAGAGGAGTCTGAGGTTTGGAGGTGTGTTGTTTGCAAAGTACTGTGTGCATGGCACATGCGGGCAAAAGAACTAGGTTGCCAAATGTTTCATTAGAATAGGAGGGTACGTATAATCAAAACCAAGTCAGGTCCCAGGGCACTGAACTGTCTCCTGTGCTTGCCTCACGAACATCTGAGAACCACAGGAGAAGAACACGCCAGTCCTGTTGGCATCTTCTTGAAATGCAAGCTCTGGAGAAGTGGACAGGGGCAGATCCCTGGGAGCTGCTGGCCAGCCAGCCTGATCTTCCTGGTGAGTCTCAAGGGAAGTTCCTGAAGAATGACACATGGGGCTGTCCTTGTCCTCTGCTTTCCCCATGCACTTGCACATGTGTCCGTGTACACCTGAACACACACACACACACACACACACACACACACACACACACACACGGGCAGCATGTGAAGAATATGAAGAGCAATGAGATGGAACTTCATACACAAAGAAAGATAGTAGATGTAACAAATTTCTTGTGAAAGTAATTATCACATTTCCATCCAAATGTTCATTCATTCCACCATGGATATTTAGGCAAACAGGACCCACAGGAGGGCTCCGTACTTATATCTGTGCCTACATAAGATTAAGAGTCTGATTTTAAAGTTGTCATATGATCTCATACAAGTCATAGCAATGGCTGCTGTGAGCACCTAGAAAGGGCCACGCCTTGCAGTACACACTTTGGCCAACATCACCTTGTTTAGTTAGCCTTCAAACAGTGCTGTCGGATCTTTATTTTTATGTGCATTTTCCTGATGAGGCAACAGAAGAATAGATGTGATTTGCTTTTGTCAGCTCCACTTCCCTTCCAACCTTTCTCCTAGTCTGTAAGTCACCAGGACCTATATCTCAGCTCTGTCCCATCACAGCACACAGGCAAAGCACATATCCTAGATTGGCTGGTCCGAAACTGTTCTGAGAATGCACATTCTGAGTGGAAATAGCAGCCCAGAACTCAAAAGCCATCGAGAGTAGGGTTGTCTGAGCTAGGCATCCTAAAGACACAGGATACTGAGCCTCCTGCCAAGATCTCTGAAGCAGGCCAGGTTTTCGGATCATTCTTTGAAAGACCCTGTTTTCCTTATAAAAATACACCCCTTCCCCCCACCCCTGGGTACAGTTTGTGTTGGCAGGAGCTATCTTGTGCTCTTTGCAACTCAAATAGGTTCAGTCATGACTTAGAGCTCAAGTGGGGGAAGGTAGGACTTTCATTCAGGGCTACATGATTTTGAAACCTCAACAGTCACTGTTGAGTCATAACCGGCGATTCATTTGTCTCTTTGCATTAATTTAGGGGCTTTCGTTATCTCACAGCAAAAGACTTCGTCATGTTTTTGCTTTGCTGCTGAAGGCTTTGGCTAGTGTCTCAGTACAACACACCCGCTAGTCGGGGGTGCTTTTGTTTGTGAAGCCGAGGAAGGAACTTGAGACCTTGGCCACAGGATCAGAGACCTCACCACGGAGTCGTGGCCTCCCGCCTGCTTTCTGTTGCTTGGTTCTGATAGCACATTAATATTACACTCCCTCTGCTATCATTGCACTATCAATCTAGGTGTCTGCCACCTCCTGCACCTGTGAGATCAGGGTAGAAAAACAGCACAGGGCTGCAGACTGCCCTTCAAAGAAGAAGGATGCTGGTAACAGGCAGGTCCTGTTTTAGCTGAGCATGGGTGATGGATGAGGACATCAAGTGAACTTAGACTTGTAGAGACAGCTAAACCGCTCAAAGGCCTAAGCAAGGATGATCTGGAGCCCTGAACCTTAAAGACAGTAGATAGATGAACCCCAAAGAATTTAGCACTTGAACACGTTCATACTCTAGCGTAAAGTGAGCGCCCTCAATAAAGTACTTTTGTAAATGGCAAACACTGAACCATCCTTATATGTTATAAAATACATTTTTAAAACAGCAACAGATAGAGGATATAACGAAAAACAGAAACATTTTACAATGTCTTATTTTGTATCTATAAGATTATTTTGTGCCTCTTGTAATATTACCAGATTATTTTGGGGCACCAATTAATTAGGAGCCTGGAGAAAGAGATCTCTACAGTGACTCAAGATAGATTTCCGTTGGATCATGACTTTTGTAGAAGGACTTTTGAAGGCCTTTGTCTATCCCTAACGTTAGTGTATACAAATTGTTTTCTTAATACTGATTGTTCATTTATATATTTTTCCTATTAGATCACAACTTTCTTGAGTAGGAGAGACAAAGTCTTACTGTGTAGTTCATGCTGGCCTTGAACTCACTGTGGGGCCTTGACATCCTCCTCTTTGGTGTTTGAATCTGAAGCGTTGCCAACAGACTCAGGCTTTGAGCACTGAAGGGCTGTAGCGTAAGGGTGTGGAATCTTCCTGGTGGGAGGAAAGACACCACTAGGGGCTGGTCTCTGGAGGTTGTATCTGCCCCTGCTTTGGCAGCTTCCTGCCAAAATGATCTGCCCTTCATCGTGTTCCTGCCACTACAGACAGATCGCTTCTTCATGGCGATGGGCTGAGACCCTTCAAAGCCATGAATCAAAAGCATCCTTTCCTTCCTTAAGCTGTTTCTGCCACGTACTTAGTCACAATGCTTCAGAAGTTAATTGATGCACTGCCTGGGTCTCCAGAGCGCTTGGATTAAAGACGTGCCACCACACCTGGCACTGAGCTGTGACTATCTCAAGGTCAAGGACTATATCCCATTTATCTTTGCAGGTCCCGTGTGCGACTCCAATAAGCCATCACTCAATTTAATAGAACCCTGCTTCCCACAGAACCTTCCTTCCTGGGTGGCCAGGCCAGGTTCCATTCTTCGTATTGGTCAGGCTGGGTCTCCACTGGAACGGTACAGCCAAGGCCCAGGGAGCAGTGGCTGAGAGTCCCAAGACTGACAGTTTTTATCTTGATCCGGCCTTATTGATCAACAACAACTGATCAATACATTTTAAGCACAAACAAATGCAAAGACTGGAATATCAAGAAATTGGGTGGAGGTTCAAGGAAATCTAACTAGCAATGGCTTAGAAGCTGCCTTTGCCATTCTTGGCAGTTTCTGTTGGCACCGTGGGTAAGCTCGCAGTGCGAACTTGCTGAGTTTACAGCACAGGAGCCACCGCCTTCTCAAAGCTCTTATAAACCTCAGCTGTGAGGCAGGGGGTGTCTCGCCGAGATGAGGACACATTTCCCATGTCTGCAGCTCTCGGGTCTGGAGGCACTTAAATTCTGCAGTGAAGATCTTTAATTGCGCCCAGGCCAGGAAATAGCACACGTGTTTCTGAGGCTCTCTAATCCCCGGGCTGTATATTACCACGGTTGACAGAGGGGCGGCTTGCTGCTCACATTTTGGTGAGATTATGCAATTTGGTCTTCCTTGAAGTCCCATGAGAAGCCTGGGAAAATTTACAATTTCAGTCTTTTTTCTTCCCTGAGAAGGAAGTAGGATTCCATTCTATTCTTTTGCCTGGCTCTTTCCCCACCCCCACAAGAAAGAGTCCCATAGCGGAATAATTCAGAGAACTCACAGAATAAGTGTGTCTGGGAGGGAAAAGTTGATCGGATTCCCAGGGTCTAAGAGATGTGATCTGTAATCTTCATGGACTGAGCCCCCTCACACATTTTCAAATGATGAAATAAAGGAATAGGAGACCACATTCCCTCTCTGGTGACTGACAGAAAGACCCAGCAGGAAAGAGAGACAGAAGACAAAGTAAACACAGAGATTGCAGAACTGAAAAATGTATTGTATCCCCCAAATGAAAAGGATATTTTTTGTCTGCGATGGGGACACTTCTCCGGAAGGACAGAACGTTAGTTCTAAGACCAGAATTCTCTCTCAGGGAGGTAGAGCCCTCAGAGAGACCGACCTCAAGGAGGTATTCAAGTCCTCTTTCCCTGTGCGTAAATGCTGCCTCAGCTGTTTGAGACGGGCACTTTCAGATGCAAATGTAAAGTTGGTCCCTCTATGCTAATCTGCTTGCTATTCTCCTTCAGTCCTGGGTCCCGAAAGACTTGGCTGTTTCACCAAGAGGGCCCTGCAACCGGCCATGTCATGTCACCTGGAGGCTCCACTTTAAAAGAAACACACACACACACACACACACACACACACACACAACTGAAAAAAGCAAAAAGTCTTGACAGTGTTTCACCGTCCGAAGGGGCCAGTCAGTTATGGTCCTTCTTTGGCCTCTGCACTGTTCAAGTGAAAACCACCCAGCCTACAGTTCCCTAAGAAACTCACTGATCTGGGGAGAAGGGGTAAGAGGGTGTCTTTCCAGGGATCCTCTTCTTGTGAAACTGTAGACAAAAACATTGCCATCACATTTGTGCTAATGGGCATTTTGCTCCCTTTGGCCCAGAAGCCTCTTTACTTGTCCCCCTGGGCTCTGAGGAGAAGGCGGTCGCCCTGGCTATGCTTTCAGCTGCATTAGCTCACTTTGCTTCTGACAGTGGACAGACTTGCCACATGAGGTTGCGTGGTCTTCAGGGCTGTCAGCAAAATAACATCCCTCTTTTGTGACAGGGTGACAGGCCCACAAAGGGGGCAGCCCATTTTATCTGCTCATGCTTGCTGCCAACTTTTTAAAAGACTGTTTAAACATTTTCCCACAGAATGCATGCTAATTGGGGAAAAAAAAGCTCATGGCAGACAAGCCGAATAAGGGAGAAGGTCCCCCTAAATTCCACCACTCAGAGGTAGTCATGATGCATGCTTTGGACTCTGTCTTGCTTATCTTTTTTCCATATATAAATTTTATTTTTGAGTTAAAAGAGCACCTTTTGTGTGTGTGTGTGTGTGTTCGTGTGTTCATCTTACTCAAAAAGAAGCCTGTGGCTTCCCTTGGGCTTTGGTACTTACACACCACCACTCACTCTCGACTTGCCAAGCGCAATCTGACCAGGTGCTAGGCCTCCTGCAGAATAAAGCCTCAACCCTCTTGGCCACCCAGCCTTCCCGATGCCAAGACTGGAAGTGACCAGAGTTCTTAGCTTCAGCAGCCCCAACAAGCTAGGAAGAAGTAATGCTGAAAGGCAGAGAGACTTATCCAATGTGACCACACCAACAAGAGGAACAGATAAGTGTCCAGTGACTCCTCGTCCCAGGTCAGCCCTCAGGGTGCTGACATAAGCTTCATGTTGAGAGCAGGGCAGAATGGGGACAAGGGACAACAGAAACCCATAGGTTATTGGTTCTGGTCTTAGTGTGGTCTGGCTCTTCATTGTCCCAGTTCTGGCTGTACATGGCGGTCAGTAGAAGCCCTTATTGCGTTCACCTGCAAGGGCTTGAGCTCACCCGGGTTCGCGCAAGGGGATGGCCTCTGCTCCAGGTTGCAACCTCACCCCTGTGGATAACTACCCTCCTCAGCCATTGCTCTGTCTTGCCAGGTTCTGCTGTGCCAGAACCCCAAAGTGACTCAGGAGGAAAGGTTACAATGGCTTGCCTCAGTGCTTCAGCCAAAATAAAGGCGGCAGACACAATGGAGGCAGAGAGCTCAGGCTTTCACCTGCTTTTTGTTACCTCATGGGCCAGAGGAGTCCATGTTTCTCAGCAGAAACAAATTCTACACCCCTGCTTCACAAATACAACTATTTGTCTTTCTTCTCCACCTGCCTGTTAGCAAGGATCTTTTTCTAAGTCTGTTAAAACTTTGAGTTTATTTTCATCTCAGCAGAAATAGACAGTAACTTTCTTTAGTACTTATAAAGATTTTTTTTTTCTTCAGTCTTTCAGTGCTTTTTAGAATGAAGAGAGTTCATAATTGTTCACTGGGGTGCTTTTGCTGTGACTGCTTTGAGATTGCCAGACAATCCTAATGTCTACACAATCTTTCACGAGCTTAGTTGTTGGTGTAGTAAGTGATTTTCAGTTGAAACTGAGTATTTCAGTGTTAGGCTGTAAGCCTGATCTCACTCTCCCTAGGCTCTTCAAGGGGAAATCTGTGAAGTCACCCTGTTACCTCCAAATGGGGATAGAGTACAGGCTCTGCTTTTGGCCAAACTGGTGGTGCTCCTCGTTACTGATAGGAACTGGAATCCAGGCCTTCCATAAAATTATAAAATCACAGTAAGTTTCTTTTATTTCAGAGAGAAGCATAATTTGTGTCCTTATGGAAACAAGATGGGAAAAGTGCAACTTCTGTGTTTGCTAACTGTTCTGCTTTCATTCTGTTGCTGTGATAAAACACTCTGGGCAAAAGCAACTTAGAGGAGAAAAGGCTTATTTCAGGTCACAGTCCATCATGGAGGGACGTCAGGGCAGGAACTCAAGCAAGAACTTGAAGCAGAAACCATGAAGTCTTCATGATTAGTCTCTGTCTCTCTTGTGTATGTAAGTCTGCAGGTGCCCACAGAGGCCAGAGGGCTTTGGATCTGTCGATACTAGAGTTTCGGGCAGTTGTGAGCCACCTGACATAGCTGTTTAGGACTGAATCCGGGTTCTCCGCAAGCGCAAGAGCCCTTAACTACAGAGGCACCTCTCCAGCCCCTTAGCCAGATATCCCATCGGGCACAGGACTGCCTGTCCAGGGAATTGTGACACATAGCATGTGCTGGACCCCGTGCAGCCATCAGGACAGTCCCATGGTTATGTCTGCAGGCTGAGCGGATCTAGGCCCTTTCCCAACTGAGACTCCCTTCTCAGGTGACTGTCAAGTTGACACAGCGCTAACTAGGACAGTCCTGTAGAACTGGCCTGCAAACGCGGCTTGAATAGGAAAACAAATGCCCCACTTCCAGTAAGAAGCTTGGATTTACTAACAGAATTCTAGTTGAACGTATCTGGATAAACCATTCATTGGAATGAACTATCCGTGCTTTTTAGTTCCTAGACATGATGTTTTTTTTTTTTTTTTTTTTTTTTTTTTTTTTTTTTATGTCCCTCAGTCCTGAGGGGAGGGGAGAGTGGTGGGTATCTGTGTCAATAGTCAGTGAGTGGCATAGCCTCAAGAGAGAAGAAACAGACGAAGAGAAAAGGCCTCTAAGACTGAACCAAGGCATCCCCACCCCTAGTGTCCAGACCCGCATGACGAGGGGCACTGCCTCGGAGGGCAGTGGGAGCTTCCTGCTCTCTCTTGTCAAGGCTTTGGCCTGAGAAGGAATGAGGGCAGAGATTACTTCTCAGTAGCCAGCACACAGCCATGTAGTCCTTTGTAGCCATCCACTGGAGGAGCTCCGGGGGACCTCAGGGGATCCCAGACTTTCTCCAAAGCTAGATCCTCCCCTGGGTCTTGTCAGTTTTGAGTCTAACTTCACACAGGCTCTGCAGAATGGGAAAGGAGATGTAGCTTCTGGGAGCCGCGTGAACATCTGTCTTGGTACAGGCTCTTGAATTCACAGCCATGCACTCACACACCCACTGGCCTACAGAAGCACTGGAAATTCACCTGCATTCACAAAATTAGTCCAGACCTTCTGGTATTGGTTAAGGTCCAAGGTGGCCAATACAGTTTGAGATAGAGTCTTACACGAAACTTGGATTTTGTGGCTTGGATTTGAAATGGAACTTGCTTTGGCCAGGTTTGCCTTCCAGGCTTTCATCACCTTGCGCTACCCTCACTCCTCAGGACCACTGCAGCTCTGGCCCATAGCTGCTGACCCTCGGCCCAGGCACCTGGCCCACATTCTGACCACATGTGAGCTTAAGCAAATGGCTTATCTACTTTGAATCTTAGCTTTTTTTAATACAGTGCATCTCTTCAATGGCTTGTTTTGTGATTGCCCGTGAAATATGAAGCACTGTGCTTTATGTGTGTGTGTGTGTTTCTGTCCAGAGCTGAGACAATATCAAAGCATTACTTAGTTTTAAGCATCTCCTTTTAGAGGGAAATTGATAACATAAAGTATACAAAGAAAAACCAGCCTCAAGACATGGAAACTAATTATAATTATCAAATACCAGTGTGACAGATTTGTGTTCGTAAGTTTATAGTTGTTCTTGGTGTTTATTTTTTCACACACTAACACACACTTATACACCCCACTGTAGCTGGTATTATCCAGGCTTCCTAATATCATGGAAATCAGAGCAAGGCTGAAAAGAAATTCCATCCCCAGTCAGTTTGATATGAAAGCTTGCACTCCGTGTCCCTGCCCCTACCATGTCATAGAGTGGATGTGAGGCCCAGTCACAGAGCAGGGAGGAAGAGTCACTCAGAAGTCAGCAGCTCACCCCTGTTCTAAAGTCCTGTGGTTTAGTGACCAGCAGGAAATGGAGCCAGCCTGGAGTGTGTGGCCTGCGAGGTGAGCACACGTTCTGGTCGTGGGCCTTCGCTGGTTCTCTGTTCTCTCCACGTCTCTCTCTTTCTCACCTGACACAGCTCGGGCATTTTGGTTTTGTTTGTTCTGTTTTCCTTTTCTCGAGTCAGGGTTTCTCTGGGTAGCCCCAGCTGTCTTGGAACTCGCTCTGTAGACCAGGCTGGCCTCTAGCTCACAGAGCTCTGCCTGCCCCTGCATCCCGAGGGCTGGGATTAAAGGTGTGCGCCACCTTTGTTGGATATAGGGTTGGTGAAGACTGCTGTTTTGTTCTATTGACAGTGTCCTTTGCTTTACAGATTTTCAGTTTCATGAAGTCACATTTATGAATTGTTGATCATAGATCTTGAGCTGTTGGTATTCTGTTCAGGAAGTGTCCCCTGTGCCAATGAGTTCAAGGCTCTTACCTACTTTCTCTTCTAATAGATTTACTGTATCTGTATCTGATTTTAGGTTGAGGTTATGTTATGCCAATATCACGCAGTTTTTATTACTATGCTCTGTAGTATAGCTTGAAGTCAGGGATGGAGATACCTCCAGAAGTTCTTTTATTGTATAAGATTCTTTTAGCTATTCTGGGGTTTGTTTGTTTGTTTGTTTGCTTGTTTTTGCATATGAAGTTTAGAATTGTTCTGTAAAGGTCTGTAAAAAATTGTGTTGGTATTTTGGTGGGGATTGCATTGAATCTGTAGATTGCTTTTGATAAGATGGCCATTTTTACTATGTTAATCCTACCAATCCATTAGCATGGGACATCTTTCCATCTTCTGATATCTTCGTCAATTTTTCTTGAGAGACTTGAAGTTCTTGTCATATAGGTCTTTGACTTGCTTGGTTTGAGTTGCACCAAGATATTTATATTATTTGTGGCTATTGTGAAGGGTGTAGTTTCCCCAATTTCTTTCTCAGCCCATTTGTCTTTTATATATAGAAGGGCTGCTGTTTTGTTCTTTATTAATTAATCTTGTATTCAGCCACTTTGCTGAATGTGTTTATCAGCTTTAGGAGCTCTCTGGTGGAATTTTAGGAATCATATATATACTATCATATTATTGGCGAATAGCAATAATTTGACTTCTTCCTTTCCAATTTGTACCCCCTTGATATCCTTTAGTTATCTTATTGCTCTGGTTAGGACTTCATATATTGAAGAGATTCAGGGAGAGTGGACAGCCTTGTCTTGTCCCTGATTTCAGTGGGATTGCTGATTTCTCTCCACTTAATTCGATGTTGGCTATAGGCTTGCTGTATATTGCCTTTATTGTGTTTAGGTATGTATCTCTGATCTTCCCAAGACTTTTAACATAGAGAGGTGTTAGATTTTGTCGAATGCTTTTAGAGTATCTAATGAGATAACCATATGGGCTTTTTTTAAAATTTCAGATTATATATATGGTGGATTATGTTGATGGATTTTTGTATATTGAACCACCCCTGCATGCCTGGGATGAATCCTACTTGATCATGGTGGATGATATTTTTGATGTGTTCTGATGTGGGAGTATTTTGTTGAGTATTTTTGCATCAATGTTCATAAGGGAAATTGGCCTAAAATTCTTTTTGTTGGGTCTTTGTGTGGTTTAGGTATCATAGAATTAGTCTGGTAATATTAACCTGCAAGATATGCAGGGATAACAATAGAGCAGAGACTGAGGGACCATTCAACCAGGGCTTGGCCCACCCCATAGAAGAGAGGCAACCCCTGACATGATCAACGGTATTCTGCTGTGCTCACAAACAGGAGCCTAGCATAGTTGTCCTCTGAGAGGCTCCACCCAGCAGTGGATCCAAAAAGATGCGGAGACTCACAGCCAAACATTGGGCGAAACATAGGGAGTCTTGTGGAAAAGTAGGAGGAAGGACAGAAAGGCCTGGAGGTGATAGGAACTCTACAAGACCAACAGAGCCAACTAGCCAGGGCCAATGGGGGGCTTATGGAGACGGAAGCACCAACCAAGGACCATGCATAGACCGGACCTAGGCCCCCTATACAGATGTTAACAGATGGGCAGCTTACAGTTCAAGTTCATGTGAGTGCTCTAGTAAGGGGAGTGGGGATGACTCTAACATGGACTCTGTTGTCTGCTTTTTGATCACTCCACACTGCCTTACCAGGCCACAAGGGAAGAGGACGTGCTTAGTCCTGATGCAACTTGATGAACTGGTGTAGGTTGGTAGATGGGGGCTCTGCTTTCCTGAGGAATAGGGGAGGAGGGATGAGAAAAGAGAGAGGGAGGAGGTTATAAGCAGTATGTGAATAAATAAACATTTTTTTTTAAAGAATACACCACTACCACCCCACAAGCTCAGGGCATTTATAAAGGTTTGCTTTTTAGGTCGAAGCCCCTACAGGTGACATGCTGATCAGAGAGATAATGGCTGAAAGTAGCCCCCAAGATGCCTTCTAACCATGATGATGATAACCAGTTCTTGGGGACTATTCTGTATACCCATCCTTGCTTGGCACTCTTCAATGCCCATTCAAATAAGCGTTGTGGCATACATGAGAAGCGTCTAAATATTCCACATTGTTGACATCACATCTTCTGAAGTCTTGTCCCAGCTGTAAAATTTGATACTCAACTCCTTTAGAACAGCTTGCTCAGTGTGAAAAAGTATCTGCAGAAGTGGTCTCTGGAACTGGCATTGCCTACTTGCATTTGAATCTCAGCTCAACTCACTGCATGACTTAAAGGTAATATAATATTTGTCAATCAGGTCATTAGAAAATGGGGAAAACAATTAATTGTGCAAGAATTTTTAATGGACCACTGGACAGTCGTAAGTCCCTGGAGAGCTGCCTTTATGTGTCTCTTCTTGTAAAGAAAGTGTTGGTGCCTGCCAAGTTTTTTCACCCATGCTTGTATCTAGTTGGAATGTCCTCAGAGGAAAACCTCTTCCTGCTTGTATAGTCATTAAGGTCTTTAATGTAAATAAGGATGCTTTGACTTCTTCCTTTCCTATGTGTATCCCCTTGATCTCCTTCTTTTGTCTGTTTGGCCTAGCCAAGACTTCAAGCACTTAGCTGACCAGGAGGGAAGAGAAGGAGCATCCTTGTCTTGTTCCTGATTTAGTGTTTTGAGTTTTTCTTCATTTGGCATGATGTTGATCTCTTTCATAGGAGGATGATATAGTTTAATCTTTAAATATGTGTGTTTAAATTGGCGTGTCAATGGGAGGCAGAAGACTAGGAATGGGGTGGGAGAACTTCAAAGGAGAGGGCCTAGAATGCGGCGGGATGAAAGCAAAAGGGGGATAATGGAACAGGAAGGGTTAAGTGGAGTAGGTGTGGGTGGGAAGGCAGGGTAGAGGAGTGAGCATAGGGAGGATAAGTAACATGAACTACCCCTAAAAAGGACATGTGTAAACCTGTAAGGTTCTTCGAATATACATACACATATATAAAAGATGTTTAAATGACACCATAGTCTATCAGATTAAAAAAAAAAAAAGCACACTGCCAGTTGGGTTACTTCTTTCTGAGCTGTCACCTGGTCAGGGAATAGCCTGGACTTCAGGCGAAATGACTTCTTACTGTTCATTCACACCCAACCCCTCACTCTCTGGTCTGTGAGAACACTAAGGTTCAGCTAGATGAGCCATAGGGGATTAGAGCTCAGAGGGAGGAGCTAAGCCGTGTCCTCCATACTCTGGCTTTCTCCAGACTTGATTCCAGTGCTTTGGAGAAGGTGTCATGGGCTGTACTCACTGAAGCTCTGCCTGAAGAGAAACACGTACATAAAAAGGAGAGGGAGAGTTAGGGAAGTGAGGCATTTGTGTTTGTAATGTGAAACCTTCATCTGATTTTTAGATTCATTGAAAAATACATAGGTCTACACTTACACACCTGTCATGGTTTCTCTATGACAATCAGTCTATACTATTGTCAACTAAAGCTGGAATTTTTTGTTTTGTTTTGTCTTTTGTTTTTTTCAAATGTCAGTTTCCTATTGTAAGATGCCACCTAGAATACCACGATATACTGAGCTTAGGAGACACAAGTCCTCAGGCTGTCCTTCCTTTTGATCTCATTGTTTTGAGGAGTTCAGTCAAGTGTTTTGTGGGATCAGAATATGTCTGATGCTGGTCTTACAGTTGGGTTATGGGTTACATATATATGATGCTGTTCTGTCACATCATGGGTGTACATGCATCGACATGTACCACAGATGTTATCACCATGGACATCAGGCTCCTTTGCCAGCCAAGTGCTTACAAGATTATCTGAAAATAATGTTTATCTTCCCTTTTATATAATGGATGAAATTATTATCACTAGTTGTACCACCTCCTTGAGAATGGAGTATCTTTTAAAAAAATATCTTCAAATCGAATTGTTTATCCCTTATACACACTTATTTGTTTGTTCAATAACTTATTTATAGTAGTATAGACTAAGAATGGCACCAACAATATCAACTTATATTTGACACAAAAAATAGTTGAATAATGGTGTGTGTATGACCATATCAGTTCCTGCGTTAAAGTTGACAATAGACTATAATAACAAGCATTAGTGCCCACAAAAACTTGTATGAAAATGTTCATAAAAGAATTACTCATAATAGCTCAAAAGTGGAAACAACCCAAAATGTACATGAACATTAGCTAACAAATATATATACATATAATCATATATAATAAATATATATATATGTTGTGGTATGTATTTAAGTACTAATGTATATTATAAACATACAGATGATCCTTGAAGGCATGTCAGGTGAAAAATGCCATTCATAAAAGGTCAAATATCATGAGTCCATTCATACAAAAGCTCCACAAGAAGGACATTGATAGAACAGAAAATAAAGACCTTCCTATTTAGGGTTGAGAAATTGAATGCTATTTGAGATTGGGAATAAGAGGCTATTTGGAGGTTATTCAAAGTTGGGCAGTAAGGAAGTGATAGTTAAAAGGTACAGCTTTTTTTCAGAAATTAAGAAAATGTCCAAAAATAGAGTATAAATACAATCATATATCTCAGTAGATTTAATACCAGAATTATTCACCTAAATGAGCAAATTTTATGGTGAATGAATTGTACATCAATAAAGTTGTCTTAAAGCAGCATTCCTCAGCCTGTGGGTAACAAACAAACCTTTCACAGGAGTCACCTAAGGCCACTGGGAAACACAGATATTTGCATTATGATTAAAAAAAGTAGCAAAATCACATTATAAAGTAGCAATAAAAATAACTTTATGGTTAGGGTTGCCACAACATGAAGAACTCTGTAAATGTTGCGGCATTAGGAAGGTTGAGAACCACAGCCTTCAAGCATCATGCAAATAGAGAAACGCAATTTTGTCTCTCCTAGGCTGATGTGGAGCTGGCTGGAACTTTGCTTTAGATGCCTGGTTTATTTGGTATGGAAGTAATCAGGGATAGACATTAATCAGGGATAGACATTATTTCCACACACACACACGGTCTGAAAGTCACCGCCGTGGTTTTGCATGCTTTCTTATGCTGTGCCTCACAAACAATATACATTTACCACCTCTGAATCCACAAAAAGAGGCGCAATGGGGAAAGAAGACTTTGAAACATTCTAAGTGAAAAGCCATCTACAGTTAAAACACAGTTCTAGTGATCTCAGAGAAGAAGAGCAATATGGAGAGAACAAGCCACCAAACACACGCCCACACCCACCCTGCCCCACACAGCGTGCTATCTCTACATGGGGCTGACACTCTTTCCTCTGTCTTCTGTCCTTCATTAGCATGATTACTATCTCCTCTAAGAATCTCTGGCCCCACACTATTCAGCCTAAGGCTCACAGAAATGGGCTATTTAAACACTGAACAGAGCCAGATAGACATAAGGGGAGCTACAGCTTGAAGCCTGTGAACTCGAACTGTTTGGCAGATTCTGACCAGCAAATATATGACACTTACTGAGCAGAGATTAGCTCATCGTTTGTCTGTGGAGCTGGCCCAGGGCGATCGTTTATTTCCAAGTCCCATCTGCATCCCTGCCATCCCTATGAAGTGGGCTTGGCTCCCCACCAGAGATACGTTTTTCCAAAGAAAACTCAAGAAGTGCCTCCAGTCTTCCTCACCACCTGGCAGTCTGCTCTTAGCTCAAGGCAGGGCTGCTTAAACACAACAAAAGTGTTCTGGGAGTGAGGGGGAAGGAAGAAAGATCTTGACTGAGCCCTGCCAGTGGGGGACAGAGGTGCGCCAAGAGCAATGTTTTCCCTGTCATGAAGTCATACGCCAGGGTGATGTGAGGCGAGTGAGCAAGTGGGGCTGCTGATTCTAGGCTCAACAGGAGGAGCTGATGTGTTTGAGGACAACGGAGAGGAGAGAGAAGGAAATCTTCCAGCCCAAACAGTTTTATTATTCTCAGCAGAGGCTGCCGGAGGTTAGGGTTCCTTTTTCTGTTGGACTGTCTATTGGAGATTGACACAGGAAGGAAATGTGAAAGACAGAGATATGAGGGGAACTCTGAATGAAGAGTGTCAGGCCAACCTTTTGCAGGGTTCTGGACTGAAATTCCCCATTCAGGTTTGCATTCCTGCCAGGGTCTGTGGAATTCACACCAATGTCCCCCAGTCTTTCCGATCTACTTTTCTTTTGAGACCATCTAGACTCCTGGCCCTAATTTCTAAAACTATCTTCCAGGATTCCATAGATGATCAAGAGTTATAGAATTCTAACCATTTGTCTGACAGGGTGGCAGTGGTGCATAATTTTAATCCCAGCACTTGGGATGCAAAGGCAGGTGGATCTCTGAGTATGAGGCCAGCCTGGACTACAGAGTAAGTTCCAGGACAGCCAGGGCTACACAGAGAAACTCTGTCTTTAAAAAAAATAAAAAATAAATAAATAAAAATTCACCTAACCCCTAAGCATTTGTCAATCAAACCACATTTCCTGAATCTCAGAATAGATTGTGTCTTTGTTAGTCTGGGCTGTTCTAACATATCATGGACTGAACAGTAAGTAAACAAGCTTTTGTTTCTCCTGTTTCTGGAGGCTAGAAGCTGAGGCCAGGGTGCTAGCGTCAATACGCTTTTTCCGTGCTATTTCTGTGGGTATGACCTCACACGAACTTCTCCGGAGAGTATATGCGAAGGATGGGGAGGGAAGGAGAGGAGAGGAGAGGTAGGAGAACAAAATGCAGATAGGGAGTGGGTAAGAGGGAGAAGGTGAGGAGGTCCTGTCTCTCCTTTCTGAAGAGATGTTGATCTCATCCAGGAGACTCTACTCTTAAACACTCTTCTAAACCCAAGTACTTTGTAAAGGCCTGAAGATATGTTAGCGATTAAGGCTTCAACGTGTCTATGTGGAGAAGGACATAGGCGTCCAGTCCATAGCAGATCACCAGCCACAGCCCATACTTACTAAGGTCTAAATGTGTCACCTCAGATTCCACTATGGAAACACAAATACACTGTGATAGCATCAAGAGGTACAGATTTCAGGAGGGTGATTAAGGCACAAAGGCATAATCCCCATGAATGGGGTTAGGGCCCTGTCTAATGGCTGGAGTACATTCTATTCTCTTCAGCCCTTCTGTCATGCTAATATGTCCCTTTAGCCACCTGCCTTTTGATATTGAGGACAAGGGATTTGCTCTTTCTGGGCCTAAGGCCTCCCCATGCAGCCCTGTGCCAAACGTATGTCAAAGGTCAGAGTTTTGACCTTGGGCTGTCCAGTCTTCAGTGCTGTAAGATTCTACTGGTTGTAAAATACCCCTGTACTGTATTTTGTACAGTACAGATGGACCAAGAGCAACTCACTCGGGCTACGCTCGGGCTGCTTCACCTCCACTTGAAGGACGGACTCAGGTGGGAGAGAAGGCAAGAGCAGGAGAGTGCACATCCTTTGCGCCCTTCTTTAACCCTCCTGCTTTCTGAGCAAAGATGACTGATGACCTCTGCTGTAGGCGAAGTTGCTGTGGGCATGCATGGTGGGGCTGCCAAAAGAAAAGCAAAGGTTCAAACAACAGTATCAGCTGTGCCCACATCGGCAAGTTCAGTAAAGCATACGGCTCCTGCAAAGTCTGGGGCGGCTTCTTTCTGCCCCGCACTGCACTGCAAAGCCCCTGAACAGGACTCTAGAATACCGCCGCAGGAAATTCCCACTTAAACCCTCAGTACCGAGCACTGCATGAAATGTCACTTTCAAGGAGTCTTGGCAGATGTTTCTGTTCACTCGACATGGGAAATTCACTTGCCTGGGGCTCTGGCTTTACCCACCCAGTATCTTGTTTGTATTAATTTGCCACTGATGTGAGAAACATCAGTCTAGCAGATGAAGCAAGCCAGACCCTACAATGTTCCCAATCCACACTCAACCTTTTCAGCACATCTATATATGTAATCATAGAATTTTGCCTTAAGTTGCAGACTGTCAGTTATCAACAAATGTTTTCTCCATTCTATAGGTATATTTTAAAGACTTCATAATTAACATGGTACCTAGAAAAATTGCCTTGCCTGGACTGGTTAGCATGGGATATCATGACTGATGGTATATAAATGAAAAAGACCAAGATATAGTCTGTATCAATAACTGCTTTTGTTTCAGGTGAACTGACCCAGGATTAAAGAATAACAGCGTTTCTTATGTGTATGACACTGAACACTGAGCATCACAGGGCTAGACCACACTCTGCTGGGTGGATTCTTCAAAGAAGGTGCATTCCAAGTTGTTACTAATGGATGGTGAGGACCAGGGAAATAGCTCAGCAGGTAAAGTTCATGCCACACAAGCCTCAGCTCTAACGGGGCTCTGACCACAAGCTCTGTCCTAATAGGAAATGGAAGCTGAGGTAAACGTTACCTGAATAAATATTGCATGTCTCCTCTTATATGGAAGATCTAGACTTGAAAAACAAGAGGAGATGAAAATGGAAGAGACCAAGAAGAGAAAGCATAGAGAACCACAGAGCCAGCTCAAGACAACCCAAGACCAAGGAGATTTATTTCTCCAGAGGGACAGAGGACAGGGATAAGGGATAAAGACAGGAGACAGAGGGTGAGGGAGAAGGGAAGGTAACAAAGGAGAGGAGAGAAAGGGGTTAGGGAGAGGGAGATGGGGTGTTTGTCTGAGGGGAGGAAGGAACAAAGGACAGCCTCTGGATAGAGAGGAGACAGATGTGGCACACAGGCAAATGGCAGTTTATAAAGGTAAGAGGGGAAACCCCATGTTACAAAGAATTGGTTTGTTTTGATTGGGCATGTTAATTAGGTGAACCATAGGAGGCTTTTGATTGCTGGGCTTCAGTACTCTGATAGCTAGATCTTGGTAGTCAGCCTCTGGGGGAAGGCGGGGCTAAATAAGGGAATAGATCTTGGTGGCTAGCTTTAGAAATGTAATCTAACAGTTAGGCAGAGGGAATGGGGAGAAGGGCCAGGCCTGCCAGAGCCATGCCTACCACACTTGAGCTGGCCAGAGCCCCTTCAGAAAGGGAACCAATTGGCTGAGAACACGAGAATTAAGATGACTGAAGTATATTATTATATCATGCAGGAGATATAAAAAAAAAATGGGATTGTGAAACCCATTATTTTGTACACTGAAGATATGTTACAAAATAATGACAAAATTTAAAAAGGTCTGGAGCTGGGCATGGTAGTAAACGCCTATAATCCCTAGCAGCCAGGAAGCTGAAGCAGGAAGATCATGTGTGCGAACCCCTGGGCTAAATAGCAAAAAACTATCACACAAACACTTTGTCTGGGCTTGGAAGATCCACACCAGCGCCCACACAGATCTGCAACAATGGAGCTCTTCTTGACTCACAGTGTAGAAGGTAGAGTTCTGTCTCATTGTTGTTTAACCGCCCAGCTATGGAGATCCAGGAATAGCCAGAAGGAAGCCTGCTTTAAAAACATTTGTAATAATTGATGGACTTTAAAGCCGGAGTAGAGAGGTCCAAAGAAACAAACAAATACATACACAAAATGGCAAAAATAACAACCCCTTGGGAGGATTAAGATTGAGATTTGGCTTACAGAGTACCTCAAATGTCTGTGTTGTTGTTGTTTTAAATGACCAGAAATGCTCACCAATGAGAAAATATGTCACACAGAGAAAAATACAAAGGAGCATCAGAAGGCCAGAGTATAAGAAATACCAAAGGTTGGAAGGAAATGGCCTCAGACAGTGCCCAGAATCCATATGCAGAGACAAAAGCAGGAGTGTAAGTTGGCTTGTCAGAAGACATAGTATCAACTCATTTTTTTTCACTTTCCTCTTAATACTTTCAAAACATAACTGCAAAATAATAATATATTAATAAAAAAGAGGGCCTGGAAGTGCAGCTCAGTTCTTAGCATCCCCAAAGCCCTATGTTTGATTCCCAGCATGTATGTTGATACATACCTGTAATCCTAGCACTTAGGAAGCAGATGCGGGAAAACTAGATATTTGAGATCATTCTCAGCACACAGCAAGTTTGAGGCCAGTCTTAAGCCTGCAAGACCCTGTTTCAGTAACAACTGAAGAAGAGGGTTGCAGCGATCCTCCTTCTGCAGTACTTAGTTTAATCATGAACTTGACACATCCCCTGAAAAGGGGGACTCAGTGAGGAATTACCTTGATTAGATTCCCCCACCCCCCATAGGGGATTGTCTTGGTTATGTTAATTGAAGTGGGAAGGCTTACCCACTGAGGGTGGCACCATTCCCTAGAAAAGGGGTTCTAAACTATGTCAGACTAGAGCAAGTGAGCTGTCACCAGGACACATGCATTGCTTCATGGCTCTCTGCTCTTGACTACAGATGTGGTACAACTAGCTGCTTTAGTTCCTGTCCCCTTGATTTCCACCAAGTGATGCATTTTAAGGAGGAATTGTGAGCCAAGTAAACACACTTTCTCTCTTAAATTGCTTTTGTCAGAGTTTTAAATCACAATGGGAAATAAAGACGCTTTCCTAATCCCTGTGAGGATCAGTGTGGTGTGCGGTGTCCTTGCTGGGGTAGTATTCTGTGCAGTCAAGGCCGCTCAGAGTCAGGAACAGAAAGGTCAGAGAGCCTCATCTACTAGAGCCAAGCTTGTAGCCTACAGCATTGTTTAACCCAGGCGTCCTCTGTAACCCTGTGGAATGGGCCTGCTTCACTTTCCCAGCAGACTTCTTGGGTCAGGATAGCATACTTTTCTGGATCCACTCTGTTATACTCTAATTTTCAGCTAGATACCCAGCCTTGGTCATTTTTGGAGGCTTGACTACTTTTGTATTTTTGGTTTAGTAGAGACTGTATATAAGCCAAAGGTGCCTGGGAGGGTTAAAATATTTACATAATCTCTCCAAGATCTTGTCTCACTCCTCTTGGCATAGCTGGCACATTAAGTATGAACAAATATTGGTTGAATGAATGACTAATAATCAGACAGTGATGAGGTCATGGTGGTCTAGACTCAGGGCTCCTGAAAGACTAAGTTAGAACTTTTGACTAAGTCATAATCTCCCACTAACTAAGTATGTTTAGAAAACCAATAAAAATCATGGTCTGACACCATCTCTATAGCCACACTTTTCCTCCACATAATTGGTTGCCTTGCTCATCTTGCTCTAAGTCAATGTCATCTTGATGTACGGAGATGTCAGGAAAGAGCAATCAAACTTGGAAGGTTGGCCAGCTGATGGAACACAATCTGTTCTGTTTAAGCCTCAATAGCTTTTGATTCTTCCATCAGAAGGGTCCATGGCCTCCTGTACAATACTGACTTCTAGGCTGAGACATGAGTTTAGACCACTGGCTTCTAGAAGTTCAAATTAATTAATGAAAAGACGCAAGACTCTCAGCAAATGCCAAAGAAGAGAATACTACTCACCATCAGAGATAAAAATCACTCTGGATGCTGTTGTTAAGTAAATTTTGATGTTTAAATTGAAGCTCCTTTGAAAGTCATGTGTTGAGATGGGTATCTCTTACTTTACATTCCTTTCCTCTTTTCATTCCAGCAGTTAGGAGGGGGCAGATTTGAGATGCTGTTCTGGTTGTCATGGGAACTATTCACCAGAAGCAAGTACTGAAGACTGGGGGCAATGAGGTAGAAACGGAGATAAACTGTTGTGAGCACCAGGTCTGGTTACAGTCCAGAAAAACAGCTGGGAAAAGCAGGACCTTAGGAAATTACAGGTATATCCCCAAGCCGTCACTCATCTGCAGCTCCTACACATTCCCTTTACCATGGGCTCAGAGAATTCACAAGCAGAGGTCACTGTGGACAGGGAGACAGAAGCCCAGCTGAGAGGAGGCAGCTCTGACTTCCCTTTTGAATGTAAACTTCTAAGGAATTGCACTCCTGTGGCAGTGTTCTCCAGAACATGCCAGGCTTGTTCAGAGGACCTCTGAGCTGCAAGGCAGGCACATGCAAGATGCGGCATGGACCAGGCTGTGCCCTGTGCTCTGCAAACCTGGAGGCGCAGGCTTGAGGAAGTCCATTCATCTTTTTTTTTTTTTTTTTTTTTTTTTGTCCTTTCGTGAATTCATCTTCCAAGCGTATGTGTCTGTTTCAGGCTGTCTGCACATAACAGACTTGATTTTTACAGAAAGACTTGACCATCAGAAATAGCAGCTTCCTCTTGACGCTATGAATGAGGGGCTAAAACTCTATAATAACAGACGTGTGTGGCCTGATCACTGTGATACTTAAGAGAATGGCTTTATCAGTTTGGTTTGGTTTTACTTTGGATTTTTTGGGGCAGAGTCTCACTATGTTAGACTCGCACCAGACTGCAGAAAGGCAGACTTTGTTATGTGTGGATATTTTGATTTTAAGAAATGAGAAGTGTTGATGTACTTTTAAAAACGATTTCATTTTCGTTTCTTTTATCTCTTCCTCTCTTCTCCACCCCAAGCCCCTCCAACTCCCCAAAACTAGGTAGGAAAGAAGGAAGTTTAGTGATGAGAGGAGGCATAGTTCTCTTTAGCTACTGGCTAGGGTCCTTGGGACAAGTCCAGTCTTTGTTTCAGGAGGTCTCCAACTTCTCGTCAAACTGCATCATCAGGAACCAGGAACAGCAGGGAGGAAGCATCAGCAGCCTCCTTCTTAGAGCCTCTGTTTCTCTCTGGGCTCTAGCATTTACTCCCCCTCCAGAGTCCTCAGAAGTAAACTACCTGCAGCTGGCAAAGGGCTCCTCTCAGAGCAAATAGTCTGCTGCTGTGGACCATCTGAATCAGCCCCACATCCCACACCTGGGATTAAAACAAAAACATGTTTATATAACATAGCTGAGTTTTTAACAAAACTTCCATAGCAGAGAAGATATAGGTTCTGGACTGTGTGTGTGTCCAAATAAGAGAAATTAACAGATTTATAGATTCTTAACACCCACTGGTGTGAACATTTGAAATTCAGGGTCCTAAGTTCCAGCCTCTGAAATTCCTCTGGTGGGCAGGTGAAGCACTTGGAAAATGCATTCTCTCTGAACGTTTGTTTTCTGATCTGTAGCTCAGCACGCTACTGACTGGTGATGTAGATTTCCTGTGAACTGAAGCTTTCCCTGTAGAGGGAAGGCAGAGAAGCTCACAGAGCTCACAAGAGAGTTGCAGGAATTCCTCAATTTATAAGACTCACAAGGCCCCTCCCCGAGGTGTTTAAATGCTAAACCACTGCAGAGGAGGTTCTTCAGCGGCGCTGCCTGTGACTTGTGCAGAGAAAGACTTTGTGGAGCTGCCGCTGCCCACTCCAGTAAGCAAATCCAGTGAGGTCATGACTTAACCAGCTACACTCAAAACAGCGGTTTCTTTGGCCTGTTGTTGGTGCCCAAAGTGGAGTGAACAGATGTTTGTTCCCCAGGAAATATCAAGCAACACTATGTGGGGATACAATGGGAACTGAAAGCGACATCTGTGAAATGTCTACAGTGTGCTGGGGCTGGCATGGGAGAAGTTTTTCAGCATCGCTCTCTTTCACCTTCTTTGATTTTGATTCTCAGCACTTCTGTAGCTTGGCCATGGTGAGAGTATTTACACATCAGCACAGATCTGGTTTTACTTTTGAGTCTCACAGTAAGCGCTCCCTGGCTGACAGTCACCACCATGTAGTAACTGATGACAGTCCACTGCGTTTCTAAAAGACTCATGCTCAGCATTAAGCACAGAGGAAAAAAGGCAAATATGAACAGAGTTGGAATGGCAATTTCACTAGTATTTGCAATGATCAGAAGAAAGTTTGTGTTTGGTCAGCATGGACCTTCTAAAAGAAAACAGTAGGCAAGGCATGGTGGCACACACTTTTTATTCCACCGTTTGGGAGACAGAACAGGCAGGTCTTTGTGAGGTCTGTTAGATCTATATTAAAAGAAATGAAGCTTGGTCAACCGATCTTCTATGCAAGGAGTTTATTAGGAGGGTATGGAGGGAAGGGGGAGGGAACAGGACATGATGGGGAGGGAGAGAAAAGGGAAGGGGCACCCAGAGAGAGAGAGAGAGAGAGAGAGAGAGAGAGAGAGAGAAAGAGAAAGAGAGAGAGAGAGAAAAGAACAAGAGAGTGAGAGAGCATGAGAGAGAGAGAGAGAAAGAGAGAGAGAGAAAAGAAAAAGAGAGTGAGAGAGCATGAGAGAGAGAGAGACCACGTGTCAGGGTTGGCCCTTTTAGGGGCAAAGTAACCACGCCTTCCAGGTGTGGCCACCTGGCTGGGGACACATGATGACATCATAAATTTCTAGGTAATCCCAGAAGCAGGTTGTGTTCCAAAATACTAACAAGGTCCAAGTCAATCAGGGCTGCATTTTGAGAGCCCATCTAAAGAAGAACAAGAAGAGGAGAGGAGGATGAAGAGAAAGAAGAGGAGGAAGAGGAATAATAATAATAATAAGCTGCTCATAATCAAGCCTTTCTTGCTCATGAACAGGAGACTTAGAAGACTAACGAGGATTCACGTGGCAGAAGTTTGATTCCTGTCACTGAAGAAAACAGTTTAACTTTCCACCTGAAAATAAGGTTAAACAGGGGCGAGGGCTGCAGCTAAGTTGGTAGAGTGCTTGCCTGGAATGTTCAAAGCCTTGGATTCCACCCGCAGCACATACAAGAGGCATGCTAGCATCTACGTACAACCGTAGTGGGAAGGTTCAAAAGTTCAAGTCATCCTTGGTTACATGGCGAGATCTAGGACATTCTGGACTGTTCAAGACTCCATCTCAAATTAAAAAAAAAAAAAAAAAAGGTAATGTTAAACACAACAGCTTTGCTAATAGACTAGGGATTGAACATGTAGCTCTTGTGCCCAGATTGAAGATGCTGAGATTTCCTCAGGAAGCCAGTTTCTGGAAGCGGATCTTAACCCATAGCATAGATGCATATGATCTTGTGTGAGAAAAGCAGACCAAGCTAGATGAGGTGGAGCAGGCCTCTAATCCCAGGACTCAGGAAGGCAGAGGCAGGCAAATTTCTGTGAGTTTGAGGACAGCCTACAGAGTGAGTCCAGGACAACCAAAGCTACACAGAAAATTTCTGTGAGTTTGAGGACAGTCTACAGAGTGAGTCCAGAACAACCAAAGCTACACAGAAAACCCTGTCTCAAAAAAACCAACCAACCAAACAAACAAATAAACAAAAAAGCGGACCAGTGTTTCTGAGGTCATCCTGACACCACATCTGTTCTCACACTTGTCTCAGCTAGTCCATTTCCTGTTACCCATCTTATGGAAGTAAGAAAAACTCTATCTAATTTCTCTCCCTCCCTCCTTTCTATTTCCATTTTCTTTTTTTTTTTTTTCTTAGTTTCCTGCAAACCCATCAAAGAGCTGACCAGCAGAGGGAAGATGTTATCTTGGCTAACTTGCCAGGAAGAGCGCTCAGATGCAGGCAATCCATAGTCCAGAGATGACAAGCACAGCAAGTGGGGTGGAGATGTCTGGTTAGGCACACCATCACCACCAAGAAGCTGGGAGTGTGGGAGGGATGGCGGTCCTCCTGCCTGAAGATAAGCACTAGGGGAACTAAGAATGTTAAACACGCAGGATTGCCCCTACTAAAGGGAAGATGTCTAACTTGTTTTCTGCCTAGAAGGCTGGGAGTGGGTGTGACTAACAGCCCGTTGACCTTTGCACTATCTGTGTGGTTGAGACCACACAGGATCCTCCCCCAGACCCTTATCAAGAGCAATAGAATCCATCTTTAAGGAAGATGTCATATGTTCTTTACAAAGAGTTTTGATATAGTCATGTCTGAAGCTTTATTGTGCACACACTAGAAAAAATTTCACCAAATTGTGCTGTGCTTAAACATACCTAAAATAAACTTCTCAG
The DNA here is from genome assembly GCF_030254825.1 of Meriones unguiculatus. Classification (NCBI taxonomy): domain Eukaryota; kingdom Metazoa; phylum Chordata; class Mammalia; order Rodentia; family Muridae; genus Meriones; species Meriones unguiculatus. The sequence goes on from NC_083359.1 coordinate 104,005,701, forward strand.
GGCCAGACTTTCACAGTTTGAACCAACCCCAGCTACCGAGTCCTGTTGAACCAACTTTTTGTCTTCTTGCCTCCCTCAGATTGTCCCTCTGCCACTCTGCCTGCTGGGCTGTTCTCAGAGAGCCCTGCATGGGAGAGAGCAAAGTGGGAAGGTCCCTAGAAGCCATACCGTAGAGAGTAAAAGGTGGAGAAGGCCCTGTCTCCGTGAACCAGGCTACAAGGAATAAGGCAACACTCAGACTTCATTCCTAGTGAAGGTAAGACACTCAATACCTTGAATGCAGTGTGAGTCACTAGGAGAGTAGAAGTCAAAACCAGAGGGAGGGTGATGAGGGGACTGGCTTGGGGCAAGCTGTCTGGCCCAGGAATTTCTGACTGATGAAACCCCACACAGCATATAGCTTTGGTCATGACATTTGCTGTGAAAAATATCATGACTTAGAACAGAGTGGTCAGCTCAACATTAGAGGCTGAACACTGTTTCTGTTTCTGCATAGAGACCTCAGGCTAACGCTGTTTCTTCCTACTAAATTGATCCAGCCTTATCCATCAGCAAATGAGTACATCGGTTCTTATTACTCTTCACAGATGGGCAGCAGTAACTCCACTTCTGCCAGAACATTTTATTCTCAAGCTCATATATATAACTTGGCAAGGCCCTCTGTTCCTTTTATAAGACTTTGACTTGAAACATCTGGGATATTCAAATATCAAAACACTAAACCAGAGACCAGAGTCCCAGGTGACTGTGAAGGTTAGCATTTACTGTCAACTCAACACAACCTAGAATCACCTAGGAAGGGAGTCTCAGTGAGCAATTGTCTTCCATGGGAGGCCATGTCATCAGGGGACTGTCTTAATTAAGTTAATTGATGTGGGAAAATCCAGCCCACTGTGGGCAACACCATTCCCTAGGCAGAAGGTCTAGACCTATTCATGGGTGAAGAAATGGAGCTGAGTGCAAGTAAGCAAGCAAGCATGAATACATTTATTTCTCTCTGCTGTAACTAGCTGGTTGAAGTTCCCGCCTTGACTGCCCCACAATGATAGGCGACAAGCTGGAATTGAATATTTAAATGTTAATATTTAATATTCAGTATATCAATCCTTACATATTTTTGTCACAGTATTTTAATCACAGCAATAGAAATTAAACTAAAATGGCAGTTCATATTTTACACATACCCCAATTTACCCATACTCAAAGTAGTTAGTAGCCTACAAATGGCAAACCTTTCCTGAGTTCCAAGACTTCAAGGTCTTGCTATGAGGTGCCAACTCAACTCAGTATTTATTGAGCACATACTACATGCCAAGTAAGAAGCAAAGAACTATGGGAATTCAGCTGACTAGCTTCAGTGGTTCAAACACAGCATTGATAAGGCCAATGGCCTGGCTTTAAGTATTGTGAGCTAGTGAGCAGTCATATTTTAGCATGATGGTATTATGAGTCTATAATGATACAGAATTGACTGCCTATAAATGTTTAAATTTCTATACACATTAATGACATCATTCGTAAAGTTTAATGATGAGACAGACTTGGAGAGAAAATACCTGCTATGGCTATACAGGACAAATTCAAGTTACAAATTAAATATTTTGGTAAATATCTTTGCCTGGGCAAAACAAGAGTATTTTGGGTCATAACCTGCAAGAAAAGGTGGTCTCTGCAATATAAGTTCATGCCACCACTCAAAAAAACAAAACCAAAAGAGCCCCCCCCCCAATAAAACAACCTGTGGTGGAAAGCTATTTAACAGGCCTCCCATTGTTTGGAAGCAGCAGTTCTTTTTCCTCAGATGAGGAAATCCCCTAGTGGCAGGACATTCAGAGGGGCCACCCACCCAGCGGGTCCTAGTCATGCCCCAAGTTTGCAGAGGCCGGGCAGGTCCTTGTTCCCAAGGATCTGACTCCTGTCCAGACACGCAGGGACATAAAGACTGTTGCACCTGAGTCCTGACGAGGCTGTGTCCCAGGCTCCCGACACCATGAACCCATCATGACAGTGTGCAGGTTCCTACTTGCAGACTCCATCATGGGACCTCACTCCAGCCTCGATGAGACTGGTGCTCAGTTCTCCCTTTAGAGGCTTTCAGCAATCCCAATGTCCCACTTAAGATGGGTTTTTGTTTGCTTCCAGCCAAAACCCTTGAGAGAGAGACAGAGAGAGAGAGAGACAGACAGACAGACAGACAGATAGACAGATAGAGAGATTGGAGAAGAGATCTCAGCTTCATCTCTGGGTAGAAAGTGTGGCCTGGAGTACCCTTCACTCCTTGGAGCTGGCTATGATTTAGATGTACAGAGTGTTTTAATCAGAAAGGTATTTATGACCGTCTTTCAAATTTGATCAATGCAGCATTATGCCAGATTAACCGTCTCTTGTACATCCTTTTCTCTTACAGATCACCATAGACACAGATCAGTGTATATTTAGTGATAAATTTCCCCAAATGGGATTCTACTATACACTGTTACAATGACACTTTTCCACCTCATGTCTACACATAGTGTTTTTACTTTAAAGGTTTTCAGTCTACCTAAGATAGGTATTGAAGCATTTCCCAGTCTTTGCTAATATAAGCAATGCTATGATTTTAAGGCGTGTCTGTGATTAAGAGTGTCCCCTCAGCCTCTGCCCCAGAGGAGGAAAAAGTACAGATGTCCCAGAGAACTGTGATCAAAGCAGAGATTAGATGCAGGAGCAGCAGGTGTTTGCCTGCATGTCAGGAGACTGACAGCTGAGATGCTGCCGTCAGTACACCCAGGGAACACACCTGGAGAGTCCTCAGTATCTTATCGAGGTCTAAGCAGTGCTCGAAGCCACTACTCAGAGCTTCTGCATGACACATTGAATTCAAGTTTCCAGGTACACGGTGGACACAGACAGTGACAAGAGGGAGGCTTCTTCTTGCTTTTTAAAGTCTTCCTCTGCCAAGATGCCCCCAACCCACTCCCACCCACAATAAAGGGAACTGTCAGCTGCATAAATGGAAACTTCCCACAGTGCCACTGGAAAGCTGAGTCCCTGGCTCAGTAAGGAAAAGCTTTAATTTCAGAAGATGGGGAAGACATCATCGCTGAATCTAGGGGAGCCAGCCAAGGCTGCAGTGATCGCATAAAGATCAGAGATTGCACCACAGTATACATACTTATGTCCTGAGCCAAAGATGATATCAACAGTAGCCATGCCGTAGGCTCTGTGAGGACAATGACCCTACCTTCGTCACGTCCCGAACTCCAGGAGTGAGTTATTATTAAGTGGTTGTCATAACCTTGAACTATTACCAATGCTGGCCTCATGCTCAACGCCATGCTCCCTAGCTCCAGGGTCTCTACAAACACACTTGGTGAGAAGTGGGTAGCCTGGTCAAGTGGAAGGCTTGGCTTAATGTGATTTGTTAAAAGCAGAAGCAATGAATGGAGCCGTGTGAGACTCACCATTCATCAGTATTATGTTCTTCTTGGAGATTCACAATGAATATAAGCTCTGATATCTGAGATCATGGAAGTGGAGGAGGAGAACTTGACCACTGAAACTTCAAGTACCAGAGAAAAGCATTGAAAATAGGGGCTGGGGAGTCAGCTCGGCTGGTGACATACCTCATTGAGGACCTGAGTTTTTGTTGGGCCTGATGCACATGCCTGTAATCACAGCCCTGGGGAGACAGAAACAGAGACAGGTGGATCCCTGGAGCCAGCAGGCTAGCCAGTCTAGATTGTTTGATGAATTCCAAGCTGATGTAGGCTTATTAGTGTTGTTTGTTTGCTTGCTGATGTTTTTAAAAGCGGGTAATGGTAGCTGAGAAATGACACCCAAGCTTGTTCTCTGGTCTCTGTGCTTTTGAGCACACACACGTGCCCATGCTCAGGCATGCATACATATGAACACGCACACACACACTTTTTTAAAATATTGAAAATAGTATTAATTTCCCTCTGAGAACTTGTCCAGTTCTGAACCTAAGGAAGAAAGGTGAGTTATCAGACATACTTCCTGTTCTTACCCTCAGAAGTTTCTAGATCCCTGTTATTTCATATATAAAAAGAAGCCAGCCAACAATATTAGCTAAAAAAAAAAACCTAATGTACAGGAAGGGAACATTTTAGAAATTTTTACTTGAGGAATTTCACATTCACATTGTCTTCTGAAATACTTGCTATGACTTCTCGCTGGAGTAGTTTGGTTAATTATCAGCTGAAAGAGTGGAAGGATGACATGCCTCTAGTCAGCAGCATTTGGAGAGCCAAAGCCTTCCCAAAAGAGCAGTGTTTATCACCATTTCTCTGGGTTTGGGCTTGACAGAAGCCTTTTATCTAAGGATCGCAAGGCACTTTAAGACGCGATGCTCGCATATGTAGACACACACACACACTGAGTTCAAAGCTTCACGGACTTTTGTTATCCTTATACCCTGGGATCCCACCAGCAAATACACAAGTAGATAGGTTTTAGTCTGTGACCCACTACAAAGCCCGTCTACAAGCTTGTTTTTTCTTAGGACTGGTTCTGCTCATGTAGCCCAGGGTGGCTTTACTATCTACCCAAGGGTGACTTGGAGCTTTAGTTATTCCCTCTTCCATCTCAGGCATATGCCACTGTGTCCAGTTTTGAACCCAGCGGGGGATTGAACCCAGGGCCTCATGCATGCTAGGCAAGCACTCTAGCACTCTACCAACTGAGCTACAGTCCCAGCCCTCCTGCCGATTTCTTACAAATATAAGCAAAGCTCTTGACACAGGTGACCAGATCACTGTCCTGTGGTGATTCCTAGGACAAGGAAAGTCGTCTCTTACTCAAGGGGACTCCATGATTTGCTCGCACTGACTAAAAAAGGCGCTCCTGGCTCTGCTGGAAACTTTGCCCCTATTCTTTTTGAAGCAGATGAACCCAAAGGCCTCTTCCAATAGCTCATTCAAAAGCCCAAAGCCACCAAGGTCTGCAAGGAAACATAAAAGATGAACAATGAGGGTGTGAGATAAAGCTTAGTGGAAGAGCTCTTGCCTAACACACACCAGGCTCTAGGTGAACAGCTTTCCCCATTAACTCCCACGAAAGTATCTGCTCCACCAGGTCTTCCCTGCTGCCATAGATTGAAAACCCTCAGAGCCGTGCGCTAACGCAAATCTTTCTTGCTGGTTCTGCTGGGAATTTTGTCATAGCAACAGTAGAGTAACTAATACACTCTCTGCGCATGCTGCAAGCCACAGCCAAGTAGCCAGCCACCCTGATAACGGCTACAGTGGTTCAGTCGTATTCATCATGGCTCTTTCTCCCTCTTGTCTCCACAGAAAGGACAAAATGCTGTTTTGTTTTCACAAATCAATTTCCCTTCCTGTGCCCTGTTTCTGACTCCTGGGGCCCTGTATTCTCTGTATCATCTCTGCCTGCACCGTGTCGGTCTGGGTAAGTCCAGTTACTCCCCATCTCAGAGCCTGGAATTGAGGCAAGATAGAAAGGCAGTGAAAATTAAGGGGATTCTGGAAAGCAAAAATAAACGAAAACAAAAACTCACCCTGATGTTTAGTTTGTACTTTCTGCTGGCTTAGAGTCAAGATACTTCAACACGACTGGGTAAAACCAAGACTCCTGCAGAGCAATGCTCGCTTTCCTAAAGACAGCTCCACCAAGGATGCTCAACAGCAAGCTTTGCTGACTCAGGGCCAGGATTCCTATGGCCTTGAGTTTAACTTGTTAGCACTCTAAATCTAAACCACACATCTCACCAAGCTGCCTCACAGTTTCGCTAACGAAAAAAAAGCCTTTAAGAAAAATAAGTAAAACCACTAATATACTTTTAACTTTATTTATAAACTTTGCTTAATTTTAAAACATTGATTAATCTTTAAACCCTGTTGAAAATTATATTCTTTAAACACAGAATGTCTCACAAACATATGCACACACACACACATGCACACAAATGAGTGTGACCTTCATAGGTCTTCAGTGGGTACTGTCCTTGCTCTAAGCATCTCTCTCCTGTAATGTCCCTGCTTAAGTCTACATTAAGATCACTTCTGTTTCAATATTGGGCTAACTAAACAGGACTGGAACAGTGGCCATATCCATCGGCAATATTACCACGTAGAGGGAAGATTTCATGGGTTCCCACCTCTAGAAAAAAGACTGCAGGCAATTAATGACTGCTGGGAAAAGGAAAGCCTCCTTTAGGCGTGAGCCCCTTCTGGATTGTCCAATACAGAGTGGTCAGCCTTGAATCCATATACAGACCATCAACAAAAATGGACTCCGCAGGCTGTACTTGTATGTACTTGGGCATACACATACGTATATACACACATGTATAATAGTCAAAGAAAAAGAGGCTTGGTGTTGAGAGTGGGAGGGCAGGGGAGGGGTTTGAGGAAGAGTAGCTGGGAGTGACTGGAGCAAGTGAAGGGAGGGGGAATGATGTAATTCCATTACAGTTAAAAGCATATTAAAAATAAATAAGAGCCAGGCACGTGCCTGTAGTCTCAGCACTTGGGGAGACAGAGGCAGGTGGATCGCTGGGAGTTCGATGCCAGACTGGGCTACAAAGTGAGTCCAGGACAGCCAAGGCTACACAGAGAAACACTGTTTCAAAAACAAACAAAAAAGTAAATAAATATTGTGCTAATAATGTAGTTGTATTATCCTTTTGGCTGCCAGCCTAGCCTTTAATGTCTGAGCCATCTCTCCAGTCCTAATTATGTAGTCTCAAATGATTCCAATGGTGATTTCACTGTTAATGTGACAATGATGTTTACTAAATTCTTGCTTTAAAAGAATCTTTTCCTGTGCAAGTCTGCCTGTGACTGCTGGCACTAGACACAGTGCACCTATAAGGACCAGAAGGAGACCTCCTGTGTCAGTCCTTGACCTCCACTTTCCTCGAGGCAAGGTCTCTTTGTTGTTTCTGAAGCGCCTACAAGGCTAGCTTGCTCTCGAACTTCCCCAGGATTCCCGTTTCCTCTCCCACCTCCTTGTGAAATCACCAGGATTGCAGATGTGAACAACTACACCTGACTGTATGTGGGCTCTGGGAATTCACACTCATGTCCTCATGTTTGTGAGGAGTTTTGCCTGCCAAGCCATCTCCCCAGGCCCCTTAACGTTTTGAATGCTTAGTGTATACCAGACACAATGCTAATTGTCTGCATTCAGAACTCATTCAGGACCTGGGCTTGTCCTGAAATTCTGTTCTACAGTGCAGCACCAACAAAGGTCTGGCTTTACCCGAGTAGCGGTGCCTCGGAGGGAAACTCCTCAGGCTACTGCGGGCAGTGCCAGGATGTGTCTCCTTGACACTCTTGGCAGGATGACCAGGGTCCTTGATGATCCAGTGTTCTTTCTTTCGTTATTTTCTCTCATTAGGAGAGATGGCTCAGAGGTCAAGAACACACACTGTTTTTTCTAGGAGACCCACGTTCAGTTCCCAGCACCCACATGGGGTGGCTCACAATTGCCTGTAACTCTAGCTTGAGAGACATCTGATGCTTCTGGCCTCTGCAGCACCACCACTCACAAGAATACACACACACACACACACACACACACACACACAGTAAATACATAAAAATTATTATTTTTTATCCTGTCATAGAATTGTAGACAAGAATAAGTGTGTGTGGGGTATGGGGTAGAGTTAAGAGGGGACCAGGCCCCACAAACTGGAGTTAAATGTACTCAAAGTGCTTTGGTCTTTTGAACCTTTCCACAAGTGCTGACTCTGGCCTTCTGCAGCCTCCTCGGTGGGATGCAGTCCCTTTCATATGCTCTCAGTGAGTGCATTTGATGTGACCTTTGATTGGAAATGTGCAGACCTCTTCCAATGACCTGCGCAGAGGGGTCAGCCAGCACTGGAGAATGCAGTTTCCAGCACTTGCCACCCACCCCTTCTAAACCGACTCCATGTGTAGTATTTGGCTCCTTTGCTCCCAAAGAAAAGTGCCTTAAGCCTTGTTCCCATGTAATGCTTGGGCCCAGAGTCTTTGGGCCTGACGGGAAAATGCAGCTCGTATTACATGGGCGTTGGTGCCGGGAGCTGGAGAGATCTCCTTCAGGGCGGCTTTCCTGCGCAGGCTTCATAGTCAAGCACAGTAACAGGTTACTGACATGGCAGATGACACCTTGGGGGTGAGTGATTCTGCCATCTTAGAGTCCATGAGCCAAGGGAATGCTGGGATCAATTTGGTGTGGAAAGCACAAACTGGGTGCTGAGAGGCAGAATGCCATGAGCAGCGAGCGGTTCTGCAGGGAACTGTGTTTAACTGAAGGTGAAAGGTCCCAGAGTAACTTGGATGCCATCCTAAAACATGACCCTAATCAGTTCCAGTGATTGTTTAAGTCACTTAAAAATTCATGTATGTTTAAAAAAAAAAACCTGTTTATTAAAGCCTTAACATATACTCAGCATCATGCTCTCCAGCAGTGGTTCTCAATCTCTCTAATGCTGAAACCCTTTAATACTTTAATAATCTTGTTGTGAGGGACCACAAAATTATTTTCATTGCTACTTCATAACTGTAATTTTGCCTTACAGTTAAAGCGCTTACTCTGCAAGCATGAGGACTGGAGTTCAGATTCTTGGAGCCCATGTTCTGTCTGAGCATCCCTGGAGCCCACTGGTAATCCCAAAGTTTGGAAAGGAGAGACAGGGGACCCTGGGGCAAGACAGCTAGCGATTACCAGCTGTATGAGTGAGCTCTGTGGTCAGGTAAGAAACCCTGCCCCAATTAATAAAGTGGAGAGTGTTCTAAGGTAACTTATAGTGTCCACCTCAGGCCTCCACATGCATATATATATATATATATATATATATATATATATATATATATATATAAAACATGCATGCATACATGTAGATATAGCACACACAAGAGTACAAGTCTCTTCTTGTATACACACAAGCTACAAAGAAAAGACAAGAAAGCAATGTGTCTTTACAGCCATCTTCACACAGAGTGTTTGGAGGGACCTGGTTCCATCTGGAGAATTTTACTTGGCCCCCGAGTTAAAAATGAAGTGGTAGCTGTGACTCTTAGGAAACCCTAGTTTTAGGCTGAAATCTCACACTCCGTGTGCCTGTATTTGGAGGTCGGTCCTGTAGGAGGAAGTTCAGGTGAAGCCTTTGTGACTAGGAGGAGAGCTCTTATGAAGAACGTTCAGGTTGCTTTCCAGAGCTCTTTCCACCACGTGGGGCCTCAGGATGATGTGAGCGATCTGCAGTCCCTCACTGGAACCCAGCCACGCCAGCTCACTGATCTTTAACTGCCAGCCTCCAGATTGTGAGAAACAGACATTCAGGGTGTAAGCCACCTACGCTATGGTAGTTGCTTGTAGCAGCCTGAGCTGAGGAAGACACCACCTGAAACTCTTGAGGAAAGAAGATGGGATATACATTTAGAGTAAATAAACCTAAGAGTTACGTGTCTGTTGATAGCATAATATATGATATTGTAACTATTATAATCATGGATCAGAGCCTGGAGGGCACCTACTGAGATGTCCAGGTTCTTGTGTCCAAGAGCAAGGATTGTCCAGGGACACATGGAGAGTGATAGGAATAGAAGTAATTTATTAGAAATCAGGAAGTCAGTCACTCCCGAGAACAGAAGTGAGCCAGAGGGCTGGGGCAGAATAGAAGCTTGATGGCCCCAGCCACACATGGACAAGCCCATATACATCGTTGAGTTAGTGGAGCTCATGGGAAGCCCACATGCTCTCTTGTGTTTCATGCAGCCTTCAGCCTTCAAGGAGGGGTCTTTCTCCTATGTTACTCTTCTTTTGTTTTTCGAGACAGGGTTTCTCTGTGTAATAGCCCTAGCTATCCTGGACTCACTTTATAGACCAGACTGGCTTTGGAGTCACGGAGATAAACCTGCCTCTTCCTCCCTTTGTGCTAGAATTAAAGGCCTATGCTACCAGGCCTGGCTTCTTGTGTTACTCTTAATGCCTCTAGTACTCCTCTCTTCACCTTATTCTCCTCCCTAAGGAGTGAAAACAGAACAAAACACAGCCCCAAGTCAAATCGACTCGCCCCAAGTCAAATCGACTCCCCTGGGCTAAAGAAACCTTTTTCTTTCAAGTAAGGCACATGGATTTATTTACACGAGGTCAGTGTCTACTTAAGTGGAGGGACAAGAAGGAAGAAAGAAGAAAATTCTTTGAAACAGTTATTTATTAGTTAACTAAGGGACAATCATCATCTTAGTAAAACAACAATATCGTTTTTCAATCCTACGTTCTATTCTAGGGACTTCTGCAAGCCTGGCCAACTATGGCTTGGCTCAAGCCTCCTCCTCCAGGGTCGTGACAAGCCTGGGAAACAGAGTCTGAGAAACAGGGCTTAAATTCACCCAGTCTTGCTGCCAACTTGCCCAAGTGGCGAAGGGGCTTCCCTGTGAACTTTCTCTGGTTGACAGGCATTGGCTTGAGCCTTCAGCTACTTGGGAGAGATCCAGAGGACATAAAATCCCATGAGATGGGCAAAGACACCATCAAGCACTGCCCAGCACCATCCAATTCATTAAAAGGCCATCAGCGACTAGGGTCCTCCAAAGCCAGGAAACAGGAAAAACTACTGTTCTGATGTGACACAAAAACCTGGGCTGGGATTCTTCTTCAGTGACAATCTCCAAACTCTGCGAAGCTATTTGTGGGGACAATCACAAACCCCTTCTTCCAGACGACATCCCTCTCCTTCTGACCTTGACCGCCAAGCTTGCTGTCAGTCTGTGACTCTGAACCTGCTGTGTCTAAGTTCTGACATCTATCCTCTGTACCAGCTCAGCCTCTTCCCATGGTGACTCTTCTCCAGGCTCATTTCCAAGTTGTTCTGGGCTCTTTCGTAGCCTACACAAAGTACCTACATGACTTTAGAAAGCCAGACAAGACTATAGAGCAGCACAGAGATGGAGCCAAATGCCCACCTCAACAGAAAGGCAGAGGAAGCAGGTGATCGTGGAGAAGCCATCAGGGTGAAAATGAATGTTTCAGAAACAAAGAGGAGCAAAAAGGAGTTGAACTCCAAAAGCCAAGCTTTACGGCTTTCCAATCACTGGAGGAAACAGGAAAGGCTTTTCTGTGCTGAGTTAGCTTCTATACAGCAGTGTGCGTAAAACCACACTCCATTAGAGACAGTTGTGCCTACTGGCACTCGAGAGAGGAAAATGGCGTTTTGATGCCCTTCAAAGAAAGCTAATGACCGCTCATAAAGGAGGCAGCGGCCATGAGGAGGCCAGCAGAGGGGGTTTCCTGACCCCTCTGCCGTGAGCTTTAAGATGGAGACAGGAGCGATGTAAAAGGCCACAGCGCAAGCACGCATGCTTCCCAGGTCTTCCCTCCACTTCACCCTGGGAGCTAGGGTTGGGAGCTGCAAGTGTGGGTCTGTCTCATTCAGGGCCCACAGTGCCTGTCCTTGAGAGGACATTGGAGTCATTTGTGCCACAGTTAGAATCAGCGGACCTGTTTCTGAATGGGATGGTGTCATTTATCACCCTAACACACAAATATACACACACTGTCGGATGCCACATTCACTCATGCACACTCATGTACACACATTTACATACCCTCAGGAGTACCCTACACACATGCTCACACATACATACACACATACATAAACATATATGTGTGTACAAAAATATACATGTACACACACACACAGCATAGGTGTCACATACACACATATACACAGATAAACACATACATGTACCTATACATACTCACATGCATAAACATACAGTAGGGTGTCACATACCCACACATGCACACATACATATAAAATATCACATACACACATATATACATATGCATGCACATATACATGCATAATCATATACACATAGACATACGTTCTCATATTCATATACATGTGTGTGCGCACGCACACACACACACACACACATATACACACACTGCAACAAACCAATGAAGCTTTCAAAGGATGAGGTAGTAAGAGCTCCCAAAAGGAGCTGTGGGTTTTAAAAGCATAATCAATGTGTATTAGCACAAATGAGTTCAAGCAAAGCTCCGGAATGTCCCTATTGTTATGCGCTTGCAGACAACACAGGGAGTAAAACCACTTTGCTCAGCAGTACTGGGCCTTAAAAAGTCACTGAGAACCCTGCCTGTGTCTGGCACTGTCCTCACCAGGGACAGCAGAGACAAACTGAGCATGCAGGGGATTCTTCAAGGTCCTCAGTCTTGTACCTCAGTGTTTAGAAAGAAAAAAATAATAATAATCAAGCTGACCTCCAAGCAATTGAATCCGCAGGGGGAAAAAAATCAGTTTGCATTAACCGGCTGGGTGCTAAGAGGCCTGGCCGCCGCTGCTTCAGTGGGATTCCGCCAACAGAAGCCTGAGCTGTCTGAAGCTTATCGAGCGATCGATTTACCTCAAACAGCGACCGAGTGAGTCACGGCTGATGCCAGGCAGTGCGCTGCCAGGAAATATCAGGGAGATGCCATTGGAGGGGACCTGGCAGAGCTCCAATAAGGTGGTGTCCTGATGGAGGGGAGCCTGGCAGGTTCGTGTGATTGGAATTTTAATACACAGATTTTTCTACAAGGATTGCAGAATGTTGAGAGTTGTCGGATCAAAGTCAGAGCATTGAGTCCCAGGCCAAAGATATCTTTTCCACCTAAAGCATAAAGCTTTAACACCCTCGTGTCTTTAGCTCGGCTGAAACATAAGAGGGCTTTTTTTTTTAATTAAAAAATTAAGTTATGACACTTGTAAAGTATCTCAGAAGTGATTTTGTCTAAGCAGGCAAGAGGTAGCCTTCTACATGAGTCTGAATAAATAAATCTTCGTCCTCGCATGGTCTTCTCTCTGAACGTTTGCAGCTTTCTTCTTGTTTAAAAGTGTTCTGTGGTGGAGTGTGTACCACAACACTCATGTGGAGGTTAGAAGACGGTTTGCAGAAGGGAGTTCTCCCCTGCTACCCCGTGGGTCTCAGGTCATCAGCCTTGGCAGCAAGGATGCGCTGAATCACCTCGCCCATGCTATTCCATCTTACAGGTGCGTCAGCTACGTGGGATTCAGACCTGTTCTAACGGCCTCCCTACAGACACACCTCCAAAGCCAGTCACTTCCTGACATAGAGATAGGACTTCCACATACGAATTTCATGGGAGGCGACCACCAGCCAGCCCTGTGGACAGGCTGGCAACCTCCCTTTGTGGCCTAATGGTGGGATCACTGTTATCTGCTGAGCTCTCTCTTTAGACACTTAATGGTGACAGGGACCAGAGTCAGCCTTGTTAGGGACATGTTGCTGAGCACAGCTGGTGTCCTGGCAAGGCTCCTACCTCCTGGGAAGGTGTCTTCCTGAGTGGCCAGATATACCGTGACAGTCCACTTAGGCTGGCCAGCATGCCGAGCAGCCCCGTTTGTAGGAGTAGTTAGGGGGATCTGGCTGTTCGCTCATGCCTTGCACACTGAGTCCAACTTGTTCACTAACGGTTGTGGGGAGGGCATCACCATTTGTACGGCAGCACTCATGGTTTGGCGAATCAGATGGCAACACTTTTTGGTGGACAGCTTACATCACATGGTCACTATCACGGTAAAGTGCTCAGTTTGTTATAGCTCCTTCTCCTAGCTTAGGACCTGCCCTAAATCAATAACACTAGCTTTAATGGCAAGTTAGTAATACCAATAAGGAAATATAATAATATTTCTATGATGTTTCTTTGAATACAGCAACTTCTTTTAACTCTTCATAATATTTAAATTGTCCGTGTCATGTGTGGGATGTGTGTGTGTGCACGTGCGTGTGAGGGTCAGAAGCTGACATCGGGTATTTCTCTCAGTTGTGTCTCACTTCCTTTTGGGAGATGAAGCATCTCGTTGAACCTGGAGCTCACGTGTTCCATTGGACGAGGCTGGCTGGCCAGTGAGTTCTGGGGATCCGTCACCTGCTTCTGCGCCCACCCCTGCCCAGGACTGGGCTTACAGATGCACACCAACACTGTGGCTTCTACATGGGATATGAGCCCACGTTCTCACGGCGTCTCCCCAGCCCTCATACTGACATCTTATAAGCTATGTGGTTGTTTAAAAGGTACATACATGTAGCCAGGCATAGAGGTACCTAAGCACTCTGAAGGCTGAGGCAGGAGAATTATTCATTCAAGGCTCACGTGGGCTACATGGAGAACTCCAAGTCAACCTGGACTGCATAGTGAGACCCTGAAAAGACTGCATAACTATGTAGTATTTTTAAGATGTAACGGATACAATAGGGTTAGTTAATCTGAAGTCATCGACTTTAACAAAAAATAAAGCAAACAAACAAACAAAAAACCAAAATCCAGCCACAGACATGGTTCTCTCTGTGTCATAGGCCAATCAGATATTTCCCTCTGCTCACAGTATTACTTCTCCAAGATCCCGTCAGCCATAATTTTTCCTTCTTTTTTTTAAGTAGTAATAAATCCAGAAATTCACTTTGATCCACAGTTCTGTCTTTACTGACTCCACATAAACTCACTCCAGATTTAAATCCAAAATGGCAACAGCAAGTTAACTATCCTTAAAACCAATAGATCTGTACTTAGAATTGTTCTGGATTTTACTTATTAACACAGACTTTTCAACTCCCCAAATGCCCACCTACTTTACATTTACAAGCAATTTTGGTAGAGCAGTTGCTTGTTAATTGGGTTCTTTGAATCTGTGAATTGTAATTTTGGCTGTCACATCTAAAATGGTCATTGTGTTTTGACAGTCTGAAGCGCATTAAATGTCACCATAAGGCAAAGGCCTTCCCAAATGGTTTGAAGGCAGAGAGGTTAATTTGAACTTCTAAAATCGGAGTTAAATTCCCAGTAAGTGATAGTTTTAATAAAAACATGGGGAAGTTTTGTTTTACTTGGCCACCGTTTAGTGTTGACACTTTTTTCCTTTTTAGTTCTGAAGCAGTTTTGTTTCATCCAATGTCAGTTTCCTCCTCCTCTCTCTCCTCCCCCCTCCATTCTTCTCCCTTCTCCTTCTCCTTCCTTGCTAAGTGTATAAAATTTTAACCACCAGTATTGAGATGCTGGCAGCTCTGAGCCTGTGTGGTCATCTTTCTAGGCTTCTGGGGTCTTTTCTAGGACTGCAGCTCAGAGAGCCAGAATTTCTGCTTCATTTTAACCCTTTCTTCCTTCTTCATCCTTGGTGCTTTTCCAAATGAAAAGCCATCCTTTTACCAACAGTGGGAAATGGAATTTTATTCCTCCTTCCCCCATTTTTCTTCTTTTTTGAAGGAAAGTTTGTAGACTAAATGGAATTCTCAAAACTTATAGTTGTAGTGCCCTGGAATATATAATGAGTGTGTACATGTGCGTATGTGTGTAGAGGAATTTTAATTCAGAACATGGCTGCTCTGCTAAGAGATCACATCCAAAGATCTTCTAGGTCTGTGCGATTGGACTGCAGTACAGACACACCTTTAATGCCAGCACTCAGGAGACAGAGGCATGCAGATCTCTGAGTTCTAGTCAGTGTTCTTCAGTCAGGTCGGCTGAGTCAGTGAGTTGAGAAGCAGTGCAGTGGAGTTGAGTTCATGGAGGTTCAGCTCATGGAATTCAGAGGCAGTTTTTACCAGGGAGAGCTTTACAGAAAGAGGTTGAAGAGACAAGCTAGACACAGGTGAAGACAGAATGGTCAGAGAAAGAGAAGGAGCCAGACAATTAGAACAGATTGCTAGAGTTAGTTTGAGGCCAAGCAGAGCAATTCAGAGAGAAACTGAAAGAAGCCAGATTGAATCAGTCAGCTTGGAAAGGAATTTGGGCCAGAACTGCTAAGTTGAACCAGCTAGCCAGAGTTCAGAAAGAACAAGAAAGAGTGAGTTTATAGCAGTAAGTCTCAGAGGCTGAAAACATTAGACTTAGATTAGATTTAGATTAGATTGTACAGAGGCTAGAAGCTTCCAAAACTAGGCATAGGTTTAGCAATTAAATCAGTCAAATAAAAGTTACTTTTACATATGTGTGTATGAGCAAGGGACAAAGTCTAGTTTAGATTTGGATATCAAGTCTTTCTAAATATGTTGTACAAAATAAATATTTTAAGGAATGAGTTCTTAATCAGGGATAAATTATCATTTTATTTTCTCTGATAGCTTTATCCTTTGCCCCTCCATCTTTGTCTCTTCTCCCCTCCTCTGGCCTCTTTCTTCCCCTCCCCTCTCCTTTCCTTGCCTCCTTTCTACAAAGCTGAAGCTGGCCTTGGTTTCCTGATCCTCCCACTTTACTCTTCTGAGTGCATTACAATCCCCCACATTCAGCTAACAACTACTTTCTAATGATCGTTACAGTGTCTACTGAAATATGATATTATAACACCCACTTGATATCAACATGCACTTAAAAACTCAATTTTTAAATATTTGGATTTCACATAATTCTTTCATACATTTGAATTTGTGAACCTGCTCTCCCCATGCCCCAGCAATCAGACACATACAAACAAAAAATCTGTCTTAATATATTTAATGACTGAGCTTCTTGAGTCATCCCATTGTATGTTCAATAAAAAAATTTGGTCAAAAATTTTTAATTACCTATAACCTAAGATGTTAGTTATTCAAAAATATTAGATACATCATTATGTGTCATTGTTAAGTGCAACAATCACAATAAATGCAATACTTATGTCAATGTATTATAACAATACTTACATATAACTTTTCTGTTAATGAGTTAAAACTAATTTTAAATTTTTATAAGATGAGATAAATGTTGGTTGAAGCTAGAATGAATATTTCATAACATGATTTTACAATGCAATTTTTAAATTACCACTCCTGAAAAAAAAATAGCCACATAAAACATTTTATCTGTGCATTTTTCTGCTGATGTTTCCTGGAAAGGGTCCCTGTTACATTTGAAGGGACAAGTGTCCCTTCAAAATACTTATAATACTTCAAAAATAGCTGAGGAAAAAGAAATACACTTAAATTTCTTAAGAAATCTAATTTTAGCATTCTGTGTTTCTTAGTGGTAGTCCCTGCTTTGTTTTTAAGAGACTGTCTTTCAATAGTCAGGGTGAGACTATTAAGCAAGCTTTTTCCTTCTTCACACAGCCCACCCCTCACATGACTGAACCAAGACCTCCATTATGGGGAGTGTTCTTGAGTACCATTCTCTAGTTTTAAGAAACAGAGTAAACCAGAGAGACGGGAAACTTATGGGTTTGTTATATCTTCAGGATCTGTCAAAACCCCTGTCTCTCCTGAGCACTTGAAGATTTTACATCTTGGGGCAATGTACCCAGAGTACGGTATGAAATAGGGAAGGGACATGGGGAATCCAGGTCCACGCACTAGGGCAGAATTTCAATAAAAGTTGACATCTGGAAATTTACTTCCTTAAGCTTCATCATTATATCCTGTAAAGGTAGTTTTGTGCAGCCAGGAGGTGAGTGACTAGAAGAGTGCGGCTAAGCAGTCACACACAGTGCGGCTCTAGACAAGCTCCTTAGTCTCCCTACATGTGTTTTCTTGAGGGCAAAGTGG
This sequence comes from Meriones unguiculatus, assembly GCF_030254825.1. Taxonomy (NCBI): domain Eukaryota; kingdom Metazoa; phylum Chordata; class Mammalia; order Rodentia; family Muridae; genus Meriones; species Meriones unguiculatus. The sequence goes on from NC_083359.1 coordinate 104,023,196, forward strand.
GAATAATAGCATACATCTCTTAAAGCTATGGTGGGGAAAGACAATGACATATACGTTGTTCCTTGGCTTAAACCAGAATGGCAACCTGATAAATTTATCATAAAGAAGAAGTATATTAAAAATCTGTTTAAGAACACTTGCTGCTCTTGCAAGAAGACCCAAGTTCAGTTCCCAGCATCCACACAATCACCTGTATTTCCAGCTCCCTGGGATCAGTGAGCTTCTGTCCTATGCCTCTGGGGATATCAATACACATATAGAACACACCGACACATACACACAAATCAAAACAAATAAAAGTTGTTTGGATGGTGATGTATTTAACATACCCAAGCTACCATCACATCTTAAGGCCTAGCGTACCTTAAATATGCTCAGAGCACTGACACTGAGAACCATCCAATACAAAGCATATTGCTAACAAAAGTGTCAAAAGTTTATGTTCATACAACAGCGGGCATTTCGTGGGCATTTTGGCAAGATGAAAAATGTGAAACACAACACTGAAAAAAATGCTGTCAACATAGTGGCAACAAACCGTTGGTTGTTAACTCCTGCAATCATGTGGCTGACTAGATTCTAAACGAATGCTGCTGAGAAATAGCAATAGAATACTGTTGGTTTTGTTGCTAGGTTGCGAAAAGATAAAATTAGAGGTGCATTTCCTAGTGAATAGATAGATAGATAGATAGATAGATAGATAGATAGATAGATAGATAGAGATCACTTTGTACCCCAGTAAGTTTAAAATCATAAATCATACCATTGTTAGGTCAGAGACCATCTGTACATGAAGCAGTGAATCCATTAGCTTGCTGACACACTGACAGGAAGAATTGCTCATCCTAGAGGAAGTGGCCAGTAGCAGATTGTCCGTGCTCCACTGGGTGGTTCCGTACCCATGCACATGTGGACAGCACTGACTGGACCTAATGAGTGAGGAGGGGGAGGAGGAGGATAAGAAGAGGAGGAAGATAAGAATAAGAAGAGAAAGAGGAGGAGATAGTGTGAGGGGGAGGGGGACAAGGAAGACAAGGAGGATGAGGAAGACAAGGAAGACGAGAAGGATGAAGACATGAAGTTTCAAGGTGGGTTTATCCAGAGCAATCTGGAGTGAGTTCAATGGAAGAAAGGGTGGTACAATCATATTTCATTACCTATATATGTGTGTTATATAAAATAATAACTTTTTAATTATTTAAACAGAGGGTGAATGAAAAAGGTCAGGGGTGAGAGAGTATAGAAACAGATTTAAGGATTGCATAATAAATGCAGGTGATGATGACAAGTGATACCTTTTTCTGCCTTATCTGTCTGTATCCCCACCTCTCACCTCAAGTGGTAAAATTGGGACGGCAGTGTGGGGTCAAGTGAGAGGATACTAGATGCTGGACTTAGGGTAAATAGAGAGGAGGCCACTGGGGTCAAACAGTTCAGAGATCTGAGTCAAGGTGCGGGCCTTTGACTGCCATGCGGAAGTGGAAAGACTAGGCTCCCAGTCTCCCCTCATTCCTCACTGCACCAGAGTTGGGTTGTGTGAGGATGTATTTCACGATAAGCTAAAGATTGTTCCTAGGCCAACATTTTCTGAACGATTTTTGGCTTCAGGGAAAATTCTTAAAGTTAACACACACACCACAGAGTAATCTGCATGATAGTACACTTGGGAAATACGAGTGCTAGTCTGCAAGTTGCAATGTGCGTTAACACACTGAGATCCTGGAATGTCCCGTGACCCATGAACCTTTTCGTGTGATTGAGAATTTCTCATATTTTTAGCACAGCATACTGGTTTCACAGTGCCCTTATTTACAAGCTTGTGGAGCAGGGTTCTCAACGGCTAAATTTGGGAAATGTATCTTTGGCAAATGAATTGTGGTTTGGCTGGGGGGGGAGGGGCGGGGAGGCTTGCAGAGAAGCAGGAAGAAATGGGTGGTGATGCACAAGGTCGCAGGGAGCTTTGCTTGCAGCGTGCGAATCCAAGCTGGCTGACCCCAGAGCCGCGTAGCCGAGCTTCACGGCGGAAAGTCTTAAAAGGCAGATAAAAGAGTGTGACCACCCTGAAATTTGGCAAGAGTGGCAAACACTCTTTTCCTTAAACTCAAATCCTTTCAAGTATTTTAACTCTTCAGATTCTCATTGCCAGCCCTTGTAAGAGGCAGAACTGCTCTCCGCCTGTTTGGGAAGATGGCGCTGTAGCTCTGGCACACGTGGCTCTGCAATGGTCACGTGGCGGGCTCTTTCTAATAGTGCTGCCTCTGTCACCTCAACTTCTTCCCAACAATGGAGGTCTTCTCAATCCAGGTTGGAACTATACCTCGCTCTTCCCTCTGAGCATTACAGGGCTATAAACCAAGCCTCCTCAGTCTAAAGCATTGTCTTGTCCTGCTCTTGCTTGTCAGGCACACACACACATACAAGTGCAAAATATCTACACATATACAAACATACAGTGCAAAGGATAGGGAAAAAGTAGTGGTCCTCACACTTGGGAGGTGGTTCCAAGAAAGCTTTGGCTTCATGAGACAATATTAAATAAAATTGAGCAAAAGGCTAAGACACAGAGGTAATTCTTTTAAGCAAAAGATAAGAAAAGATGAACAAGTGTTAAATAGTACTCTAAGATGTATTGGCTATGTTTCTTCTTGTTATGACATGGCAGAAACCAACTTAAGGGAGGAACTGTTTCTTTTGGTTCAAGGTTTCAAAGGGCCTAGTCCATGGTTGTTTGGGTCCATATGCTTAGACAGAACATCAAGGCTTTTGGAGCTTGTAGGCTGTTATTCACTTTGTGGGGACATAAAGCAAAGAAACTAGAATACAGAAGACACCAGTAAAAGACAGCTTCCAAAGACATGCTTCCTACAACCCACTCTCTGCAGCTAGGCCCCACTTCTGACTGTTCCCCACCTCCTGTAACTGAGCTTTTCTACTTTGTGGGTTCTGTTTTCTCCTACCCTTCTCCACCCTTTTCCACCACCCTTCCTCAGGAACTGGGAGGAGTATATGAGTCTCTTCTTGTGCCTAGGCTCAGCCACTCTCAGCACCTCAGGTGTGATGGGAAGAGGGGGGCGGTGAAATGGTGGTGGTGGTGGTGGTGATGTCCATGCGGTTCCTGGTGGGCATGGACAGGAGGCACGGGATTGGCTCGAGTGCCCCTATGGTTCCCTTGGCCTTCAGCTAGCTGGCTTCCCAAAGAGGCGGTGGATGAACCTTCTTCTTTACTTCATTTCCTGGGTCTCCTGTGCCAGTGGCTCTGCATGCCTTCCTGTCTTTTCCCAGCCAATCTTGTTCCTGCTATGTGGCTAAGCACAAATGAACAGGATCAGTGAATACTACAGACAAAACCATCTCACAAAGAAAAGAAGGACCCAAACTAAGTCTGTTAACTCGATAGCAATAACTTTTCATGCTCTGATGGCCTTATATTTTCTTCATAATTCTATTCCAGAAATATTTCCTCTTGCTGCAAAGAGAAAAGAGGCTATCAGGCATAATTTCTAAGTGTAAGGTAACAACACTCTTACCCGCATCCCACCTTCATGGGGGAAAGGTGTCAACCATTAGCAGGAAGGGAGGAAAAGTGGGGTGTAGGCACAGGAGATAGATGAACTCAAGTTTAGAGAATAAGGACAGATTCCTATTTGGGAAACAGCTTGGCAAAACAAAAATGTAGGGTATGGAAAGAGACGAGGCAGTAAGGAGGATATATTTCAAGCAGCACTTGATAAACTCCAAGGTGACTCATGACCTGCCTGCAGCCTCTGAAAAACACTTTATTGAGTTTAGGCAATATTTTCAAGGCCTGAAATGCAGTAGATGAGAACTGAGTGGTCTGGATAAACATTACTTCATAAACCCTTTCTTCACTTGTATTTAAGGGACACAATATTAGCAGACAAGTAGTCATGGTCCCTAGCAAAGATGAAAGGTCCCTAGCACTGTCTCATAGGCAGTGGGGACACAAGGGGCTTGAGACAGGAAGGTGGGACATGCAAGAAAACCAGCAAGCAAGGCGATTCCAGGTTAGGATGGCTGGTCCCAACACCCGTCCTTCATTGGCAGCCCTCTTTGCCTAAATTATCTCTGTGACAACTTCAGAATATGCCACTTTAGGATACTGACTTACCTTTCTAATTGCACATGGCAAATGGAGAGACTTAAATAGTCATTGATTCTCCTACCTACTAATCAATTTTGTTTTAGTTTTATCCAAAAGTAGTAAGGAAAGCATTGTAAAATTGACCCATCCACCTTAAATCAAGAGTGCTGTTCCATATGGCGATTCCCCAGACTCTCCTTGATACCACTCACTACATGTCAGGCCCTTCTAGCCAAAGACACTGCACAGTCAACATAAAAGGTGAAGAGTGTAAAAGTAACTTTTATTCCCCTTTTGTAATTGTCGTCTCAGAGGCTTACTGCTGAGTCAGCCCGCCCTTTCTAGTTCTTTCTGAACTCTGGATGGCTGGTTAAATTCAGCTGTTCTGGCTCAAACTCTTCTCCAAGCTCACTGATTCAATCTGGCTTCTCAGCTCCTCATTGAATATCTCTGCTTGGCCTCAAACTAACTGGCAATTTGTTCTAATCTTCTTGATCCTTCTTATTCTCTGGCTTCAACTGCCTCTGTACCAACTCATGAACAAACTCCACTGCACTGCACTTACTCAGCTGAAGCGACTGAACTGATCTGAACTGCCACTGCACTGGCTCTCAACTGACTTACCTCAACTCAGCTCAACTGCCTCTCCCTGCACTCCTGTGCTGTTCTCATGAGATTGGGCAAATCCTATTCTGTCAAATGTTTCTCTGATTCATCACTTTGTCCCTCAATTAGTTGTGATCATTTGGAATTAAAGGTGTATATTAAGGGTGTATTTGTATTCCAGCCAGAGGGATTAAAGGTGAGTCACTCCAGCCCTAGAAGATCTTTGGATGTGATCAGAGCAGCCATGTTGTTGGAGTAAAATTCCTCCTCTGAAGGGCTTCCACCGTGTCTAGGTTTCCAGGGTCAGAGAAACCATTGTTCTGTACAATGTCACTACTGTGTATAAAAACTCAACTATAACTTAACACACAGTGATGACCAAAAGGCAAAATGATCAGAAACAATCCTCTCTGGTGAGTAAAGGGCTATATCCCTGGAAAAAGCACAGAGGAAACTGTAACTGGCATTTGCTATTTTGTGCGTTCTTTTCCTTCCACCCCTTTTTGCCCCTTTTTTCTTCCCTTTCAGCCCCATGACAATAGAGAGGAGAGGAAAAAAAGGATAGAAAGGAAAGGGTGACTTTATAGGTGGACTACTTCCTGCTGATTAGCAGCCTGGAGCTCCTTGGTGCAAGTTTGATCTTTGCCATCAGAATATCTAGTTTCCTCTGTTGCTTCTTCTCTGCTCACAACTACTTAACAAACCTCAACCAGCAGCCAACAAAAACAACAAACAAACAAAAACAACCAACAACCTGCCTCACCTCTTGGGGCCCTAGCATTTATATACCCTGTGTAAAGTCCCCAGAATTCCAAACATCACACAATTCCAGAAATGATCTGTGACTGGCAAATCCACACCTCTGCTAGAGCACGAGGCAAATCACAGTCAGCTGCTGCAAAGCAGCCCCATATCCCACACCTGAGATCAAAACAAAAACATATTCCCATAATATTTCTGTGCTTTTTAAAGACACAAAAATTACAAAATTATCACTACAATCCCTCAACAATTTTACCAGATTCTGAGCATCAAGGGATTAATCCATTTGTTATGTCAGAGCCATTGGAATGTAGTTATCTCAGGAAACACCACAGACACACTGAGCTGTGTACTTCCTGAATCTTCAAGCTGTTTCTTTTTTTAATTACATCTTCTCTCTTTCTCTCTTTCTATCTCTGTGTATATGATTCAGTTCTTTCCTTTCATCATGTGAGTACCAGGGACTGAACTTAAGTCATCACACTCAGAGGAAAGTGCCTTACTCGCTGGGCCATTTCACCAGCTCCCCCAGTGTTTCTTAATCTGTTCAAGTTTACAGTCAAAGTAACCACCCCAGAAGAAAACCTCTCGAAACATTAATTAGTGCATTTTCAGCATCCACAAACCACACTTTGAGCCACTGCACGTTTCAGAGACAATAAGCTCTCTCCCAAGGGGGTGAGGCCCTGGATATAAAAGCAGAAAGCACAGTGGGCAACACATATGAGCATCCCAAACATGAACCAGAACAGTCAAACTACATCAGAACCAAGGCAATTCTCCTAGGCAACTTGGAAAGGTATTTCAATAATTCCTACTGTGGAGGAATTTGAGGTTACAAAGTGTAGAATTAAATAATCCCATCAAATAAGTATGTGGGGGCATGTGTTTTTAACAAGTAGACTTTATTGTCTTATTGCAAACAAATGTTTGGCTCATAGAATGGACAGACTAGAAAGGCAGCATCCCTCAAAATATGTCGTATTAATTGAATTTAGTCTTGTCTCATTTGCCAATATTATTCTGCCATACTGTGGTTTGGCTTTCTCTGAATACCTATGATCATCTTTTGGCTTTAGAGGACACTAAAGTGAGCCTGGCACAGTGGTGCTCCTAAAATCCTGGAAACATTAGATGCAAAGATGGGAGGATTTATACACATATGACACCAGTCTGGTTTACATGGTGAGTTCCAGGACAGCTAGGGCTACATAGAGAGACCTTGTCTGAACAAAACAGAACAAAAATGAAAAATAAGCCCCCAAACTGCAGAGCAGTAGTGTTGTTCTGAGAGAAAAAAAATAAAGAGGTTTCTTCTCGCATGTGTTAAATTTCCGGCCACAAAGCAATAAAGCCTCACTAGTTTCCCTCTGTCTTATGGAGGTGTCCATTACATCCCAAGACTGATTTTGACTCTAAGAAAAGCGATGCTGTGAGTTGTATATGCTCACTCTAAAGAGAGACATTTATAGTGCATAAGAATAACTTCCTCTCCCCTAGCCCCTCAGAGCTAACGTCAATATTAATAAAATATCAGCAGAGGCCAGAAGGATGCTTCACAGCAGAAAATAAGAGGCTGTGTGGGTATGAAGAAAGGTGATGGCACCAACCACAACTCAAGGGTCCCGTTATGATTCTATGTTGGGTAAGAAAAGACAGACATAATATGAGACCTGCCCAGAGACCCACTGTCTCCAGCAACTCCAGGGCACGGCTGGCAGGAAGCAGGCTTCATCTTCTCCCCTGCCTCTCTCCTAGTTCTCTGAGCTGTTGTCAGAACCAAGCTCTCTTGTGTAGTATCTTCTTTCCAGATCATGTACTCTACTTGGAGAACTCAGGGGAAAATATGCTTAGACCAATCAAAGAGGCAATTGTGTGATGAATTCTCTTCCTGATCTCACTGGCTTCCACTCATTGTGAGCAGAGGGAAAACAACACTAACCTGAGACTCAGCTCTGCGACCTGTGAATGCCCCATGCTGAAGGGAGACTCCAGCTAAGTTCTAAACTGTAGCCCTTTGGTTTCTCTCATGTCTGGCTCCTATTGCAGGAACACAAAATGCTGACCAGTTGTATGGTGGGACATCTTCCCTTAGCCCTTGTCCGCAAATGATTCATGAAGAAGAAACAGATGTGAGATGAAAGCGTGCTCCCTGGAAAAAAATCAGATGTATGGGGCAGAGGAGGGCAGCTTTCCCTTGGGAGCCTTTTTCCTGCTCTGAGAGGATTTGCCGTAGCTTCTTGAGGATTTGTCTGCCCATCTGTGCCCACTTCCATTAAGAATCACTGCTGGAGAGATTCTGTTACTGACAGAATCAAACCTATTCCTGAATTGTGTTGAGTCAGCACTAGTGGAGCAAGACGCAGGGATTGAGGGACTCTTCCCTCAACCTCAGATCAGCTGGAATTTGTGCCAAAGGAAAAATGCTAAAGTTCTGGTAGAAAGGCTGTGACTAATTAAATGTCTCAATACTGTCCAAGATCAGAAGCTGCACAGGTGTGAGGATACCTAAGGGTCGGTGGAGAAAGCTGAGAAATACAGAACAACGCATGCAGTGAAGACACAGAGAGATTGGGCTGTGTCCCAGAGTCCAGTTGCAATGGTCACAGTGAGGAAAGAAGGGGAAGGACAAAGGGAAGGACTCTTGGCTACAGCAGGAGGCAGAGGGAGCCCAGCAACAAAAGAAGTGTCCGATACTACAAGTGCCCAGAAGCATAGCAGTGCATCTCCTTGGTAAGGTTCTGTGTCCCCCGCTTCTGCCCCCATGGAAATTTGCTGTCTGGAATACCTCTATTCATGGAGGTGACTGTGATAACACATTTCTCAATTACCCACAATTCTCAGTGTCTTTGCCCATCCTCCTAAAAGAGGTGATCATTTGAGGAAGGCAAGGCACACATTTCTATCCTTTGCTTTTTGGTCCTTATATAATGTCATTGCAATATGTGTAATGAAGGACCAATTTTAAAAACGTAATATTTAAATTTTCCTTGTTTTGTATTTAATCTCACATTTACAGAACTCTGCCTTGTTGGCATGGAAATTGCACTCATGCCTCCATCCCCTCAGTATCTTCCAGGGAACACCAAGGTGAAAACTGAACCCATTGCAGCTGCTCTTTTCCTCCTCAACTCTACCCCTGCATGCCCAGTAACTTCCCTGCTCTCATCTTTCTTTTTAGCTTTGTCCAATGGGAATGAAAGGGGAGACAAATGCCTGCCTGGCAAGTGCTTTTCCATAAGCAAGGCAGCAGCTGCACTTGAAGGGTGATAAGCAGATGTGTCTAAAGAGTGGCAGGGCTCAGGGTGGTTTGAGCTTGTGTTTTGCAATACTGCCCCAGTGGGGGAAAAAATCACAGTATTTGGCTTCATGTCTCAATTCCAATTCATATTCCTCCTTGTGAGGCACACTTAAGATAGAAGAGATTTTGCCCTCAGCCTCTTGATGTCTTACCAGCCCACACATGATCTGAACCCATTGCTCCTGGGATCCTGTGCAGTCTTTGAACACACTTCACAGGAGGAATTAAATGTAGGTCTCCTTAAGTCTCTCCCGAAGCAGAAACTAGGACTCATTTTACTTTCAAATCTCCAAATGGATCAAAACTTTGGTCAGAAAATGCACAGAGAATGTGTGAGATTTTATCCTATGGGAACAGGTGTTTGGGCAAAATTTCTGCCACATATTTCAGCCTCTGCCTTGGGCTGCAGCACTAAACATCATTAGTGCCCTCTGGTATAGCCTTTATTGTATAAATGAGGGAACTGCAAAAACGTAGAGAAACCAGCGCTTTCCATTCCTTCTACTCCTTCATGAGATGACGAAGCTGACATTTCAGGGCTACTTGTAGTTTATTCACATCATATACAGTGTGTTCACTAGAAGATGAGTGAGTCCTCCTTATTAATCATCATTAAAATACACTTGAGAGTGAGGTATCCCAGAAGCAGAAAGACACACAGGGTGTACACTCACTGAAGACACAAGGGTGGTGAGGAACAGCCTGATGTGAGTAGCCTTCGCTGGCACCTGAGGCCATGGTGATGTCCCAGCCTGTGCTGCCACCAAGGGCCATGTCTGGGTTTGTGGCCTTGCAGCAGCAAGGGGGTTGGGTGTGTGTGTGTGGGGGGGGGGTCTATGTCAATGTCTGTGGACCATGTTATCACCAAAGAGCATGTGAATGTTCTTGGTCTGGGCTGCTGCCTGGAACCATATTGATGTCCAAAGTGCTTTGAAGAGCTGGCCCTGCCCCTCACCTGGGCAGCACGGGAGAACTGGCCATGCTAGCTCCACCCATACCTTGCTTGGGTAGCACAGTAGACCTGGCCCTGGTTGTGGCTGGCAGGTGAGGTGGGGGAGCTGTCTCCCACCTTCCCACAGCTGGGAGAGCTGGCCTTGGTGGTCTGGATGCAGGAGAGCTAGATGGCCCTGTCCTGTGCTGGCTGCAGTACTCTGGAGAGCAGGCCTGCACTTTGCTCTTCTTGCCTGGGCAGCACGGTAGAACTGGCCCTGGTGGCGTGGGTGTAGGAGAACCAGGCCTAGCGGAAGGCTTGGTCCCCCCACTCACTGGCTGCCACAGGCAGAAGAGCTGCCCTTGCCTGGGCAAAGCAGGAGAGCTGACCCTGGTGGCAAGGTGAAGGAGAGCTAGTGGGTCGGCCAACTCAGCTACCACTCAGACAAAGATCCAGGGCTTTGAGTTGGCCCACTCCAACATCCACCCCACTTATAAACTTGGAGTATGGTCCTGCAGAACCAAAGTTGCAGGATCTCCATGACACAGGGCAACAACGGAGTGTCTGAGAGGGGTCCCACTGGGGATACAGCGTTAACAGTGTGGCAGAGACCAGAGGCCTCCAGCCAGACCAATAAGTCACTACAATGAGCATTTGCAGATGAAGCTATTCGGTCAGAGGGTACACCGTATGACACACTGCGGCACACAGCAGCTTCCACGGCAAGATTTTTTTTTTTTGTCTATTTTTATTTTTTGTTTTCGGGGTACAAAGGTGGAGGGTGGATGTGGAGGGAGAGATGAATGGGATTGGGGTGCATAATGTGAAATTCACAAACAATCAATAAAAAAGCTTTGTTTTTGTTTTTTATATATAATCATGGTGAAGAAAGTAGATGGAAATGTGAAATCATCTCTCCCCATAGGGTGAATGGGTAGATTGAGGAAAACTAGTGATTCTCCAAAGCTTCCCTCACTGCAGCCCCACTGATATCAAGCCGAGGTGAAGGCTGAGGGCAGCCACTTCCTTTTCAGGGACAGAAGTCCACAGAAAAAACTTGACTAATGTCCAAGTGAAGCCCAAGATAGCTGAGTGGTTAAGACACAGGAGAGAGTGGGTTTGAACTCTTGGAACCTGTGAGGCTGTAAGGTGTGATGAAATGATAACATTGCTTCTGTGAGAAGAATTTGTGAATGGCTGAGGAGATGAATCAGGATGAAACAACTCTTACAGCCCAATGAGCTCTCCACTTACCTTGCCTTACCCACCCCCTCGCCTAGGAGGGCTGCATGTGTGAGCAGTGAACTCGCAGCTCCGAATCCTGCCCTCTGTCCTGCTCTTCCCTTCGCTCATGTTTCAGTGTGTGTTTAGCCTGGGGAGGCTTAGGACCTCTGCTCAGTCACCTTGAAGACCTCACACCCCTCTTTTCTTTTTTTAGACCTGGACCCCTCGGAGGTGCCTAGTTCTGCACACAGGCCCAATGGGACCATTGTTCTTCAGGGAAAAGAAAGGGCAAGTGGCATTTCCACAAGACAAAAGGAACACTCCCACCCAGGAACTCTCCAACACAGCTTCTTGTGACACTTCGTGAATCAAGAAGGGATAATAAGCTGGTTTTGCATCTTAGAATTCAGCCCTGTAGAATACATTATTAGTATTAGTTGAAGGAACGAATGACAGCAAATCTCATTCCTAGAGATAAAAACTTTCTAATATTTTAATGTTAACTCATCTTAATGTGTGTGGAAATGTGTGAGCCAAGAAAATAAGCTGAAGAGTGGCTTGTTTTTATCTTTATATATATAATATTATGTATAATAAAATAATTTAATGAACAACAACAAAATAATTCAGCCGTGTAACTCCTGTTATTCAAGAAAATACGTCTAGAAGGCCACAGTTAGGACATTAAAAGTAGCCATAGATCCTTCTAATATCTCACATCTAAAGCTAGAGTGCTCCCTATTCCTTCAATTGGATTGACTAAATGATCAGCCCCTACCCACCACCCTCTATTTACGTATTTTCAGAATGATGCCACGTGAACAGGCCTGCAGGATAGCCTCTGGGAAGATAAGCCACATGAACAGAAGACCCCCAAATGTGGTTCACATTGGCCTCCCTAACATGGTTTCTGGGGAATCTGCTTCTTGTTTCTTAGCTCCAGGTTCCCAAGGTATGTATGTGTCCTAGAAAATGCGCCTCATAGACATGGTATTGCCTTACCTAGTGTATGAATTCACACCAGAATTCACACAGAGACACTTCATGCATTCTATTTCTTAAGAGTGAGTGACAAAGGCCAATTCAGTATTCAAAGGGAAGGAAACCAGACTCCACTGTGCTATGAGGAATATGTAAAGGAACTTACAGATGTGATTTAAAACTACCGCAGAGCTCATTGCCACTCCAGCTCTCATGGAAAGTGAGCGAGATGTTTGAGAGAAAGTTTCAATGCATCAGACTGAAAATGCTACAGAAACTACTCCCACACACTTATCACTAACTGGTCTTCCTTTAGATGCAAATAACTATATGGAAGATAGGGGGAAACAGTGCTCAGGATTCCCTAGATCAGAACGAAATGGATTTGTGAGCATTAATGACCACGTCTACAAAAGTGAAAGATGTAACTTCTATAGGACTTCTCATGCAATGATGGTATTTCCAACTTGCCCCAAATTATCATCTTTCCTCACATCAGTAGTTTGTGAAAAAGCATTCTGCACTTGTGGGGGGGTCTCTGCAACCACCATGGCCAGCAGAGTAAGGGCCTGTGGGAGACTCAGGGGTAGTTCTGTTCAACAGGACTCAGTAGCCAGGGTTGGTTCGAACTCTCAAGAGTCTGGCCTTGTGTCTTTTATTTTAGGCATATTTAAGCACAGCACAATTAGTGACAGAAATATTTTGGCGATAATTAACTCAATCCCACATGCACAATAAAACTTAAGACATGTTCCATAAAGATGGATTCTATAGAGTAACAAGCTCCTGATGAGGGTTTGTGGATGGATCTGGGGTGGTCTCAGCCACATAGAGAGTGCCAAGGTTACTAGGCTACTAAACTCCTCTGCTCCCAGCCTCAGGGAAGAACAAAGGTTCTAGTCTTTCCCTTGGAAGAGATATTCCTAGTTCCCCTAGTGTTTATCTGTGAGCATAAGGACTTCCATACCTCCCAAGTATACTTTTTTTCTTTCTTGAATGATGAAGAAGTCATTCAAACATGAGCGTGGTACTTTTTTTCTGCTGTTTAGAGGGAAACCCCTTACCATGAGGGAACTTTGTGCTTTGATAAGTAAGGACACAAATGAAAATGGAATTGAAGCCACAGGTTCTGGACATGCATTAGGGGCTGAAGGGCATGGTTGGTATCTGTCTGGAAATCTCTAAAATCGTCTCATATTTTCACTGTGGGAAGTTACCATAGCTTTTCTGCCTATTTGCCAATAAGAATACGGAGGAGAGTGATGTTAGAGCTTGTGTTCAAAATAACTATCTGTTGCTATTGGCAACAAAGTCTCAGGGAACTGAACTGTAGGAATCTGTGGCCCTTTCTGACTTTCAGATAGTTGAAGGTTTTAGAAAAGGGACTTGGTTTATTTTTAGTTTTTATAGTTCACATATTTCTCAGAAGGTCACTAGGCCTTGGGAAGGTTTATAGCCTATATTTAGATTTTTAAATTTATGTTTTAAATAAAAATGTTGGGGAGTTAGCCAAAAATTAAACCTTAAAAACTGAATTGGGATATCAGTAGCATAGTTTGGTGGCACAGCCTCTCACCGAATGGTGTTCTTATTTCCCAGGAGCCATTGCTCCTACTCTGTAGCCCTTCCTAGTACCCTCTTGTGATGTGTTAGGATTTTCTTTCTGTCTTCACTCTGTGTTTATCCTTTGCACTTGAAGACATTGAACTAACCCAGTATCTGTGGTCCATTTTTTTTTTCACATTTGCAAACAACACCATATTTGACCCAAAAAGAAATCCATCAGCTTGTTTTCCTTGGGAAGTTCAAAAGTTCAAGCTTGAACGTTGAGCTGATTTCTGGGACTGATTTTCTATGTGTGTCTATGAGTCAGCTTCTGTGTTGATTTCTTTCTCTGGTGCTCTTTCTCTACAGGCCTAAAATAGTGCCACCTGCTCTGGAAACAGCTTCCTTGTGACACAGAAATATTGGGTGTCATTGAGAACAAAGGATGCTTTCTCCCCTTAAAGGTCCTGGGGGGGGGGGGAAACAACTGAAGGCCACTGAAGCCAGTGGCTTTCAGGTTCTGTGGTGGTGGTATGGGAGATCAGCCTGGTGCCTTGCAAAGAACTTACTTATGGAAGAACCAAGAATGAAGTTGGGGAGGAAGGTGAGCTCGTTACTCTAGGCACCTTCTCTCCATCTCTGTCAAACCTCTAGGCAGAGGTGTTCACTTGGGAGATAAGGGAAGAAACACGAAACAGAGCTCTCTTCTGGCATGTTTGGTCTCTAGCAAGGATGCTCTCGGAACTGTCATTTGGGGTTCCTGCCCACAGAGGCAGTTTCTATCCCCTGTTGTCACCCCTTGTAAATTCCTATCTGGAGAGCACAGTGAGCATTTCTTATTCAAAACTCTTAAGAAATGTCCAGAAATTCATGGTGATTCAACTGATTTGGATCTCTACCCTACCCTTGTGCCAACAAAATAAGCTGTGACATAAGGTTTAGGCCTTAATCCAGCTTCCACCCCCAGAGCAAGAGCCCCATCTGGACCATGAGTGATAAAATGGAAAAGAAATGGATCCCAAAGGAGAACAGAAGCAGGACTGAATACCAGGGAGGCAAGCAGCAAATATCCAGCTTTGGCCATTAGCACTTCCTCTGCCCAGATGGCAGTCAACACACCAGCCCCGCTGAGCTCTGCATGGCTCACTACCGTGCCTTCTTCTCTTTCTTCTCTCTGATGGCTGATGCTGAAATGTGTTCAGTGGGTTCTGAAAGAGTATAAATGTTCTTCTTCTAAGACAGTATAGATCATACATATTTAGTCACCAGTTTCCATTTAACAGAGCATCCTGGCAATACCAGAGGTCTACAGAAATAAGTATTATGGTTCCCAAATGTATTGACCATGTAAACTGAAGCAGGGATGATTTTAATAGTCTATCCCAATGTAGATAGAAGTATGATAGTGATGGGGACAGGAATATACCACCCCAAAATAGGCTTCTCAGCATATGGACTATTCTGTGCTGAAAGCAATTGAAGAATAGCAGACCTAGGAAAAGCTCGGAAAAAAGAACATGTTTCCCTTTTTGAGGACATCTACACTTAGAAAAGCAATTCCCATTTGTAAAGGTGTCACACTGTCCTGTACCAAGAGGATGAGGGCTGTCACTCACCAAAAGAGAGAGCACCAAGTCAAATCTGCAAAATGCATCTTAATAGGCTGCATCTTAATAGACTGCATCCTAATAGGCTGCATCTTAATAGACTGCATCCTAATAGGCTGCATCTTAATAGGCTGCATCCTAATAGGCTGCATCCTAATAGGCTGCATCTTAATAGACTGCATCTTAATAGACTGCATCCTAATAGGCTGCATCTTAATAGACTGCATCCTAGTAGGCTGCATCCTAATAGGCTGCATCCTAATAGGCTGCCTTGCTCATCATGTAGCCCTTGGCCATCTTCTCATATGTCCCCTTCCCCACCAAGATTCAAATCCCCTCTCCTTACCAAGCCTAAGGTGGCATATAAATGCCTGATTCTGGCTGCTCCCCTGAGCTACATTTTCCTCTGTTGGCAAAAATGCAGATGTAAATAATTAAAACTGATTTTGTTTTTCACTTGTTCATCTGTCCTGTATTGGTTTTACTCATAGGCCCCAACCATTGACCCTAGGAATGTAGAGAGCCTGAGACCTGTAATGCTAAGAAACATTTAACAGTGGCAAATAAAATTTAGGGATGCTGTAAGCTCTGTTATTTTTAAATAATTAAGGTTCTTATCCTCTAATCAATTAATCCCTTTGAAATTACTTCTTTTCAACCCATAGAGGCCAGTTTCAAACATATGGATCACTTTCACTTAAACTGTCAAGTGAATGGGTTTCCTTTATGATGGGGATTGGGAGACATAAAGGATAGAACTAAAGGGAAGGAAACCCACTTGTCATATTTTTATCAAGAGCCATTAAGATTCAGATCTGGGTAAATAACATTGACACAAATATAATGACACAAAATGAAGTTATTGTCCTCAAACAGCAGTCTAGAAAGAAACAGACCCACAAGCAATATGCACAGGACCACACGTGTTAGCAAATGTTGCCAAGGGTGGCAGTGATGACACTGATTGAGAGCCCCTAGGACACGCCACACTTGTCTCTGAACACTCCCACCTGGAGAACAGATGGGTGGTCCAGGCTCTGGAATGGTCCAGTCCCTGCTTGACATCTACCTGTTGGTGACTTCTGCCCCTTTCATTTCACTTCCTGTTAAATTTTGCTTGTTTCCTGTTGCTTTCCATGCTGTTGCAGGCCTGTGAACCGGAGGGAGGCTCACTGAATAATGCAAAGGCCTTGTCATACGTCCAGAAACAGTGCTCTGGTTACCTAAGATAATGAACAGGGCTACCTAAGCATTTGCGTGTGTGTTCCAGACAGGCATACGCTGAGAGTGATGTTGATATGTTGCTAGCTAGCAGGATTAGAGGCCGCTAGGGCTGGACTCCTCCCTCACAATCAACAGCCTGTAAAAGTAAAGCTAGAACTGCAGTACAAGAACTTGCAGAATTACCAGCCCAAGGAATGGACCAGAGAGGCCTCCTGCCCTGGGAGGAGGTGCGAGTTCTGAACTGCTGTATTAGTTGATAACTATCTAAACCTGGTTCCAGGAGCCCTTAACCCTACAAGATTACTATCGTGGTGTTTTCTGATAAAGCACAAGGGCATACCTTGCCCTTTTATGTAAGAGTCAATCCAAATGGGCCTGTCAATCACCTATCCAGGAAAATGCTCCTCTGGAAAGCTGTCTGCTAGACTATTTTTAAATAGTATAAAACAAACCTAAAATGTAGACCAGCACATCTGACTGTTTTTCTCTGTGATAAACTATATGAATCTTCTACACTATCCTTTGTCTGTTTTTATTCTGAATTTTTTTTTTCAGAGAGATCACAAGATCTGGGGAGAATACAGTGAGATCCTAGTGATGCTGTTAACCAAAATAGCCAGGGAGTCAACACTGACCATAAGCGCCCAGAGAATTCTAACGTCACTAGGAATTGAGGAATCATGCTATATATGAAAGAACTGGCTGGATTATTTGGTGAGTAACAGGGCAAAGGCAGAGCATAGCAGTATCATGTTCTAAGACAATGTATCCAGGAGCAGTTACATGCTTTAAAAAGATTAGTGCACATTTTATCATCTTCCTTTTTGCTATGCCCAGCCTCTCAGAGGCATTTTAATAAACACCTCCGCCAAATAAACACAAATCACAAATACAGTGGAGTCCTAAATAGAAGCAAGAAACAAAACATAGAAAGATCTAGAATAGGCCCCAGCAAGGTGTTTATCCAAGTCTCCACAAAAAAAAAAAAAAAAAGGTTAGAACCATTTCTTGCTTTATGAAGCCCTGAGATTTGTTGGAGACTGTTGAAATGTGTGGGTTGAATCGGAGCTGAGCTGGATGTGGAATTCAAGGCAAGCAGAGGAAGACCAGGGACAAAGCTGAGACACGTGGTCTTCTCCCCACCTGCCCTGTGAAGTTGCTTTTATTAGTTGAAAAAAACTGGTGGATTAATTTAAGTAAACTGCTCCTGGTTCATTCCTGTCCCTGCAGGGAACCCAGAACTCAGGCATGTCCAGGCACGTTATAAGGACTTGGAGGCATGTGAAAGACCCACTGGGGATTTTCTTGGATGAGAAATAGAGTGGAAGAATTCCTGCTAAAGAAAGCTCTAGAATGAACAAATCTATGTCAGCACAGTGGTCCAGAGTTGGGAGAGGAGGGCGAAAGGCAAAGAGAGTGCAGGGGCCATCTCAGAGGCTGATGGGGTTTCAGACTCTGTTTTTGAAATGTCCAGAATATTACAGTAAGAGATATCAGCACTAGTTGTAAAAACAGGCATATTTACACATTTTCATTTAGCATACTAAAATACTCGGTTTTTAACACCGAAATACAAAGCACATTGCAAATAACTGGTGTTATTCGCAAGATATTAATGGATTTTGTGAACATTACAAGTTCATACTTCAGGGTAGGTGATCTATCGGGCTCCTCCCAAAAAGACTGAGTGGGGCATTCTCCCTCCCTCAGTTCCGCTGACATCTCTCTGAGACGCTGTCCGTGACCACCCATTCAACCCATCCTCACTGTGCCAGCCTGAGTATTATGGCTACTGGCCACAGGAAAAGAGCAAGGAGCAGACCCTCCTCGAGATGCCGAGCAGGCAGACCTGGTGCCAACACCACCTTCAGCAACTCTGGCAACTGTGGCAACTGCCAGCATCAGCACAGACATTAACACTTGGCCAGGTTTTAAAAGCCTTGGCAGAGCTTATTGTCAATTTGTATTGTTTCAGATATGCTTTTTTGGTTTTATACCCCTAACTTCAAGTTTCTGTCAGATATTTCTGGAATCACCCAGGGACAAGTATTATTATATATTTTCTCATTTGTTATTTTAAATATGTTTTAGTTAATTCGTTAGTTTGTTTCATGAACATGTGTGTGAGCATCTGGGTCAGGGTCAGAGGACAATATGGGGAAGTCAATTCTCTTTTTCCACCACATGGGTTCCAGAGACTGAACTCAAATTGTCAAGCTTGACTGTGAGTGGCTTTCTTTGGGGGTAGCCTTCTGTCTTGTCCTCACCATTGCAGCCTGAGAACTGTGCCTTTAGCTGAAGATTGGTAGGCCTCACCCATTTATTGATTTGTGTGCTTAAGAAATATCTTTTGCTCATCTAACATGTAATCAGTGTGTAGGAACCATCTCTGTGTTTAATAAGTTCACACTCTATCTGGGCAGGCAGCCTCAGTGTGAATATTGGAAATTCAGAATGGCATGACTTACTGACAATTCAAGCCAGTTACTGACGTGGTATAAGGAGGTGAGAGTGAATTCTACTAGTCAAGAGAGTTGAGAAAGTTTCAGAAAACTGAAGACCAGCTGAAGTCAGTCAGCTTGCAAAGAAAGTGGTGCTGAGGACATGGGACAAGACAGCAGGCGGCCCCCAGTTCTGGAAGCCAGTGGGTTGTTGTAACCAACCAGTGATTCCCCCATTCCAACAAGCGTTAACTGAGGGCCTCAGATGTGCAAAAATCTTCCCCAGATTTTTGTGTGGTTGATAAAAGTATGACAGAAAAAAAGGAGCAAGCCACGCGCAGGCAGGTGTGAAAGGGTAATTTTGAGCACTGCTGGCTTTTCACCTCAGGATTGAGCACCCTCCAAGGTCCAACACTTGGAAATGTTTCTGGTGAGGAGAGCTTAAGGCAGCAGGTCACAGCAATGAATGTTTGTGCTTAGCTGCTTCCTTTTTTTCCCCAACATAATGTTTTTATTGGTTTTTGGGGAATTTTCATATCATGCAAATGTTCAAATGTTCATGCAGTGAGTCATTGATCTGCTTCAAGGTCTCTGGCTTCTGTGACACCATCAATACTGGATCCTCACTCGACCTCCTCTCTGTTATCCTGTTGATGCCCTGTGTCATGGAGGTCCTACAGCTTTGGATTAGCACAACTGGCCCTTTCACTCATCCCAACCTTTCCCAGATGATATGGATTTGGGGGTGGGCCAACTCAGAGCCCAGGATCTGGGCCTGTATGGTAGCTGAGCTGGTCAGCATGCCAGCTCTTCCTTATCTGCACCACCAAGGCAAGCTCTCTAGCATTGCTTTGGCTAGGACACCCCCATCCCCCACCCCATGTAGGCAGCAGCATCAGCTCTTCTGCTCTCATACCCTTAGGACGGCTCACCTGTCCTTTTCACACTCTTTAAGAGTTCTTTTTGATAACTTCCTGGTTTTTTTTTGGGGGGGGAGGGTAACTGTTGTCATAGAAGCTTTCCATGTCCCTCTTTCTCAGCTGTGCATCTTTAGTCAGTGATATCACTGCAAAAGTAGCTTCTTTGCTTTTACAGTCAGCAGGAGCACAGATCATGGACTTCTGCATGGTTTCTGGTAACACAGACCATTAACACAGCCCTTGGCCACAGAAGGACCACAGACTCCAGACAGGGCCCTAGGAAGCAGCCTGGACCACGGACATCAACATGGCCTCAGATGGTTACGCAGGCCGCTCATCAGGACATCACCAAGGCTTCAGCAGCATAGACCGCATATATCCATACAGAATTCAGGCTTCATCAAGGCCTGGGGCAGCAGTGTGGACCACAAACACCAACATGGCCTCTGGCGGTATCTCATACCACAGAGGTCTGTCCAGAAAGTGAACCATCCCCAGAGCCAGGGCAATGCTGGAGCCTGGCAGTGTGTTGGTAGCTGAGTCTGAATCTGCAAAAGCTCCAGGCTGTGGCGCACCACCCCGCTGACCCCACTGGGCAACATGCTTTACTGTGGACCTCAGCCCTCTCTCATGCCTGTCACTGGCGGTCGCATCTGCAGTTCCAGCCTCTCTCCACAGTGCACATACTTCTCTGTGCTTCTGTTTTCCCCACCTCTCCATCACATATTTGTTTATTGTAGTGGCACGTGCCTAGTGAGGCAAGGCAACCTGGCTTTATTTCTTTTAATTCAGACTGATACCCAAGCCAAGAGAATGGTGTTGCCTACTCTTGGTCTTCTTAACCTCACTTAGTCTAACCAAGATAATCTCTCACAGAAGAGGATAGGCAGAGACCAGGTTATGGAAAGACAAAAACTTAAGCCCAGTTAGAAAGAGCAGAAATGGGCTTATCTGCTAATAACTCTAATGTCTAATGTCCCTGTGACATGGACCTGCTTTCTACCTGCGGTCCTATGGCTTCTAGTAAATTCTATTCAGGCTTGTTTTTTTCCTTAAGTTATCTTGATGGACTCTTATTTGTTACTGAAGAGGTTTAACATTTAAAATGATGATGATGATGATGATGATGATGATGATAATCAGGGGTTCTTCTGGGATCAACCTTCACCTTACAGTTCTCTCCAACTGAGCATAGACAGCACCTCTGTGATTGGAGATGGCTTTTTTTTCATTTAAGAGAGAGATTTTCACATCATGTCATACTGGAACGAGTAGATATAGGTCACAAATGACTCAGAGAGCAAGGAACTTCTTTATCTGTTGAGGGATTTGGGGACGTAAGGACTGTGACTTACTGAAGGAGTGGGGTAGATATCACGAACACTGCCCCACAGAGAGCACTGACTTCATCACAGTGAGGCAGCCAGAGGAGATAGCCAGACAGCCAGACCTCACTGGTGGACCTGAGGACAGAGGCCTGGCTGGCAGAGTCAGCTAATTCTACTTTTACATTTTCCTGCAATGTAATTACCTTTGGTGATATTAAAACCCTCAGTGAAGTTTTATCACAGCCTGCTCTTGGCTGGACAGGAAGGATCCTTCAACGACAGGAAGGATCTGTGTGGAAGGGAGTAGAGGCATAGACTCTCCTCACTGTGACAGCAGCCATGTGAACAGTCCACTGGAGGCGGGGAGAGTGTTCTGGAGCTGCTGGAAACGGTCAGCAGGAGAGTGAAGGCAGCCCACCGTTAAAAGGACACTCCTCCACACACCCCCAGAGCTGGAATCCTGCGATGCAGAAGCATAGGTGTGCAGGGCTGACCTGGAAGGCCTAGGAGACAATCTCCCTTCCCCCATGCCCTCCCCTTCTGAAGCACAAAGGAGTAAAGGTAACAAGCACAGCTGTCTGGATGGGAGCTCAGTATCAGTTCTTTCTCCTGAGGACACTCAAGACTTCCTCCCAGATTCCTTGCACTACCCAAAGGGACTGTATTAGTTACTTTTCTTGATGCTGTGATAAAATATATAACAAAAGCAACTTAAGGAAAGAAGCAGTGCTCTACTTTGGCGCACAGAAGAAACTGTCATGATGGGGAGGCATGCAGGCAGGAGGCAGCTGGTTACGTGGAATCCATGGCCAGGAAGACTGGCATTGCAGATGCTCATTGTATTCTTCCAGCTTTTTCTTGGGTTCAGGTGGGCATGCTTGCACAGCAAGCTCTTTCACTCCTTTTGTGCTCTCGTAGATCCCAGCCCGTGGAAAGGTACTGCCCACCTCCAGGGCAGGTTTTCCCATCTCAATCAACATCATCTTGACAGGCTCTTCACAGACATGCCCAGAGGTTTGTCTGCTTGCTACTTCTGAATCCCAACAAGTTGGCAATCGAGATGGATCTTCACAGGGATGTAACTGGAAACAATGAAAGCCTAGATTCTAAAATTTCACAGTCTTCTCTACCCAAACACTCTTTACTTGCTTAATTTAGTGGCTATGCAGAGGACTCCAGGAGGGCTGCACTGGACAGCAGGCTCAAAGACAGGGGCAGACTGAGTCCCTGAGCCATTAAAAGGGAGCGTCTAGACTTATTTTGAATCATAATGAAGTAAACAGTTACTGCATTAAACTATGAAGATCTCTTAGGTTGTTTTGCTGACATCAAATTACTTTAACACAGTAACATAAAATGATGTCTGGAGTCCTGTTAATACACAGACCAGGGCTTTTAAACCATCAGAGATTTGAGTCTGTACATGGATCAGCCCTAGATCCTTACTTGAAGAGCTCATCTTGTAAGAAGCTTAGAGAAAATATGACAAGAAGAGGGAAAACAGCAACTTCATAAATGGTTTGTTTTCCTGATGTAAATATTAGTGGTGAGGCATACAGCCTCCAGCAAGCACTTATGCAGAGTTTGCCATAGAGTGAGTCCCTTGAAGGAACTGCTGAGTTGAACACTTATTTTACAAGTTGAGTCATTGAGAGCCTCCCCACACACTGAGTGAGCACACAGGTTTCTGTCGAGGCCCTTTATTTCTGCATGGTCATAGCTTTATCTTTTGCTCCCCTGTGTCTGTCAGAAAGTAAAGTTAAAGAGACAGTATCAAGTCGACTCTGCCTCATCCAAGACCTTGCCAGCACAGTGCGATCCATAAGCTGCTCTAAACTAAAATAGCTGACCCTGTTGGGAGAGACAGTTGTTCATCTGAGATGGGTAATACTCTTCATTTCTTTTAGTCTTCTTTGCCCATTTTCCAGAAATCTGGATCAGGGACCACATTTGAGTTTGCAATGACAGTTCTGTCATGGACCACAAAGTAAAATGGGGCAGGTGGAGAAATCTACCAAGAGAAATGGCCTGAGGTTTATCTTTCCCTGAAGTTCAAAAGAAATTCATAATACAGGGTAGACCTTGGAAACATGCTAAGTAAACACAAAGCCATGAGTGATGGAATTCTGTATCTATGAAATACCCAGGCAGAATAGTAGTTCCCAGAGGCTTGTGGAAAAGGGAATGATATGTAATGGTCCAGGGTTTCTTCTGGGAATGACAAACTATTCTGGAACCAGACAGAGATAATGAATGGTTGAGCAATACTGTGACTAGTAAAAGGTACTGAATGGTAAACTCTAAAATAATTAAAATGATTTTATGTTACATCCCTAGCTAGGGATGTTATAGGCACGGGGGCTGGAGGAATCACCTACTGCAATTTTGTTGCTAAATGGGCACATTGCTAAACTGCCTTCTTCATAATTATATTTATTCCCATAGATTGGGTTCCTCTCAGCCATGGCCAGATGTCTTCTCTCTCATGATCATCAGTTGATACAGAAACTCCTAATTTGGAGAAAGTGGAAAGAGCATGAGAGCTGGAGAATAAGGAGAAGGTGCTGTGAAATGCTTCCTCTGGACATGGCCATCACAGTCATGAACTCACTGCAGCTACAGATACCTACACAAGATCAAGCCAACACAACAGCAGATAATACTTCAGCAGATAGTGTAAGACCTGGGGTCTCACAGCTCAGGAGTTCAATCGCGCCCTTCCCAGAAACTCCCCCAGACCAAGACTCGTTGCAAAAGCAAGAGGTTTATTAACCATTGTACAACGGGGTCACCCTTGCTGGTCAGCAAAGAGTGGCACCGGGAGACAAAGGCCTTTAGGTTTTTAAAAGAAAAATTGCGGGAAATTTGAAGTTGCAGTTTTGGCAATTTAGGATTGGATGAAGAAGTTATAAAGTAAGATAATTGGTTAGTCTTAGGTGCTCAAGCTTGGCCAGTCCTGCCAAGTGTGGATGCAGCTGCAATTTAAGGTGGGGGTGGTTAGCTCATCCTTGAAGATTAGGGGCTACAGACTTTTGGCTGGAGGTCAAAAGCTACTCAGAAGAAGTCTAGGTTCGTTGCTAAGAAATGCTATCTCAAGGACAAGGGTCTGGTCCTTCTTTTGCTGAGTGAAGATCATTGCTTGCTTGCCCTTTTTTTATATCTGTCCTCACAGATAGGGTCACATTCCTTCACTCTCTGGAAAGGTACTAAGAGGCTTTAGCTTAACCTGGACCTAAAACTCAAAACTATAGGCTTTAGAAGACATATAGGTTACAAAGTTAGTCTAACCCTTTCAATAGTACCGGCTGGAATCCTTGGGTTACAAAAAAAGAGGACATGAAATGGGAAGGGAGATGTTTTAGGAGTTCCTGAGTGAAGTGAAAGGAGAGAGTTGGGGGTAGATATTTGATTACATGTATGTAATTTGATTGATTACATGTATTGTCTAAGAATAAATAAAATATATTCCATTTTTAAAAGTAGGTTTGTATTAATTTTTGCTTTCCTCTTCCTTGCTCCCACATTCTTGCTCTGTCTCTGTTACGGTTTGAGTGTGAGTGATCTCTCACATGCTCATGTGTCTGAACACTTGGTACTCAGCTGACAACACTGTTTGGGCAATTGTGGACCCTTAAGGAAGTGGAGGAAATGAGTCACTGGAGGCGGGCCCAGAAAGGCCAACCCCCTAGCTTTCTGCTCTACCCATAAGCCAGAAGCCTCCTGCTGGCACTGTTGGAGCCATACCTTCCCTTGACCCTCAACTGGGACTCCAAATAAACCCTCCTTCCTTAAAATTGCTTCCTTTCAAAGTCACGTTCGTGAGAAAGGTAATTAATACAGTCTCTTATTCTTACACAAAGCTACAGAATTAGTAGTGTTTGCATTATTCACACTAGAAATTAAGTACAACTCTCTGCAGCCGACTGGCAAAAATACAAAACTCAATACAAGACTCAATAGACAGACTGAAGGGAAAAGCATCACAGTCATCTGTACAGTCAGGGCTCTGTAGTCGGGCCCTGGGGGAGCCTGGGCTGCTGCTCAGAATCAGCAGGTTCCTGGGCGGGAAGACAACACATAAAGAATCAAAAAAACACATTGGGGTCCTTTTCCTTTTCTGCTCTACGTGTTTATTGATGTTATTAGTGAGGCTATTTATAGGTTTGTTATCCTTCTCAGAATCAGCTTTTGTGACAAACCAGATTCACGAGTGAGTAAAGAAAGCGACTGAGGCACAGAAAAGGGCGGAGGTTGGATTGCGGCAGTCATGTCAGAGATGCTGTGTCACGCAGGTGAAAGACACAAAGCCTGAAGGAAACAGACGGAAAACGCTTGCTCTGTGTCTCAGCGTGCTCCTCTAGGACTGAGCACTTCTGCTCAGGCGTGAGCTGGGAGAGTGGTTCTTAGGGCTCTGTCACCCCACAAAGAGGCCAGAGCTCCGCTCAGAGGCCCCAGTCTGTTCTGCTAACTGGTTTCCAGGCATCGGCGAGGAAAGTTAGCAGGCGAATCAGATGCAGGTTTTCCATGTGGAGCATGGCATAGAGTGAACATAATTTGGCGCCTGGAGGAAATGTGGAGAGAATCCAGTCAGGCGGCTGGCACTTCCAGAGGCAGGAGCAGTCTGGGACAGCGACAAGAGCCAAGAGTGAAATGTTCAGGAACTTGCAAGGTGGTCTTGAAGAAAACCATCATTTGAAAAATTTCATTACAAACATTACTGGAGCCAAATGAGCTCTCGGTTTCAAGGTCATAGCCCATATTCAGTAGTAAATCAGCAGTAGACCACAGAGCAGATATTAAGATAAACTGATTATGGAAGGATTTAACAGACTGGGATCAACTGTTTCTCCTGGTGTATCTGAATTGAGCAAAGGCTGGCCTTGAACACATGACCTCAGCAAAACCCAGCAGAAACATTTTGTGAGTATCTATTGAAATCAGAATTTGCAGTTAAATATAGTATACATTTTTATTACTAGTCATAAATATTATGTCACCCATTGTTTATGTCAATAAAGTCACGTTTTTTTTTTTCCCCAGAAAGTCAATTGCTGGACTTCATTAGCCCACCATTGCCTAAAGGCTATAGTCCTAGGAGACCTGAACTGAGCAGTCTGTTCATCTTCTCAGTGAAAGAAGGAAGACAGGAAGCTAGTAAGGAAAAGGGGAGGGAAAGAGGGTTGGTTAATGTTGATTGTCAAATCGATTAGGTTAAGAAACGCCCAGAGGATCCATGATGTACACCTCTGGATGTGCCTTAGTCTTACAGAGGCAGAGCAGGAGGCCTCCTGGTGTGATTTTAGAGCTCCCTCAAAGTCAGCCAGCTCAGCAGCATCTACTCCTTTGGCTGACCCACACCTGCTCTTTGAAATTCACAGACTGTGTGCATCCTGCTTCTGGGTGTGTGCCTGTCTCCTACAGCTTTCTCCAGCCTCCATTAGCAACTTATTCCACACTCGTACATAAATAACTAGCACCAGACTTGAACAGCACCAGACTTGCCAAGAAGGGATGTAATCAAAAGTCCCAGCGTGGAGAGAAGCTGGACAGCCACAAAACATCCATGAGATGGGTCTTGGCAGTACAGGTCCACTATGAGGTGACCCTTTGAATTAAGCACAGGTGCTCAAGAAACGATCGGGAAGTATAAATGTGGTGTAGGCCCCATCACCTCCAGACAGCTGGGGTGGATACTGCCAATAAGACTGTATATGCAACTAAGAATGAACTGGAAAGGATAGGTTTGGGTCTATGAAGATGAGTGAGTGCAGGGTCTTCAGTTATAATACATGAGCCATGCTTGCCATGGGCGAGTTTGTGACTACATTGGGCACAGGGTATACAGAAAAATTCTGAGTCTTTTATTCCATTTTTCAGTGGTCCTGAGATTTCTCTGGAAAAATAAGCTTGACTTAAAAATGAGGTTCAACTCTAGTGTCTATATGGTTCTGCAGCAGCTCACTTAGGGCCCTCTTCCCCTGGATCTCAGCATGTTTACCTTCCAATTCCTCTTACCTGGACAGTAATAATGATAATCTATGGGAAAATATAATTAGAACCTAATGAATAAATAGGCACTGATGTGTGATTACCCCAAAGAAAGGGTTAATGGTCTATCGAAGTAGCTCCATTATAAAGTGCTTGACTTGTAAGCATGATGACATTACTTTAATCCCCAGCATTCACATTAAAAAAAAGGTTGAGAGTGAAAGTATGTATATTTCTAATCTCAGGGCTAAGGAAAAGGAGACAGTTGGACACACACACACACACACACACACACATATGCACCTAGAGTCCACATTTAAGAGAAAACAGGTTTATTTCTTTGAGTCTGGCATAAAGTTCTAACATTTAATATGTATAGTTATTTTCTGTTCAAAAACTCTTATAAAAACACACTAAACTTTTAATTCCACGGTTTTAAACAACTTTTACTAAAAGGAATAACAGTACACTGCCTGAAAACTGTTCTAAGAACCATAATGCATGACCCTGTGCAATTTCTTCTCTTTCACAGGCCACCAGTCCACAAGCGTGGATATGTAAAGACTCTTAGAGTCTGCAAGTCTCAGACAAGCATGCATCCATCAATGCCATTTCTCTCCCAAGGTGTCACATCTGAGAAATTACTGCATGCCTGGGCTACAGTCTACCTGGGATCTGTAGAGGAATTTTAATCCAGCAACATGGTTGCTCTGGCAAGGAATTACATCCAAAGACCTTCTAGGTCTATGTGACCTAGCTGGAATGACATACCTTTAATCCCTCTGACTGTAATGCAGACATGCTCTTAGCACACACCTTTAATCCCAAACAATGCAGGTAAAGTTAATTTGTAGAAGGAAGCACCCATGTTTGAAAGTGACATCTAATTGAAAGACAGACAAAGTGATGAATCAGAGAAAGACTTAACAAACTAAGTCAGAGATAGGATATGCTCAACTCTCAGGAGAACAGACAGAAAAAAAAAAGGGGCAATTTAAGAGAGTGGTGTGGAGAGAATGAGGTTGAGTTCAGTTGAGCTCAGTCAATTGGGATTCAGCTCAGTGAGTGTAGTACAGTGGGACTGAGTTTGTTTGTGAGTTTGTGTAGTTCAGTGCAGGTTAGCAGAGGCAGTTGAAGACAGAGAATGAGAAGGAATGATTAGAACAGACTGCCAGTGTTAGTTTGAGACCAAGCAGAGCAATTTGATCAGAAGTCCAAAGAAGCCAGATTGAATCACTCAGTTTGGAAAGGAGTTTGAGCCAGAAGAGCAGAGTTGAACCAGCCAGCCAGGGTTCTGAAAGAACAGGAAAGAGTGAGCTTATTCAGCAGTAAGACTCTGAAATGGCAATTGCACCAGGCAAATAAAAGTTACTTTTACAGGGATCCTTTTTCTCAAATCCTCTTATCCCAGGCAGACCTGGTGATGGATGAATCTATCTAGATGTTAGCCAGCAAGGGATACATTCTGTTGATTTCACTACCTCCATGAAGGACGTAGCCCCATGCAGAGAAAGCATTTAGAATCTGTCTTTGACATATTCTGAAGCTATATTTTTATAGAAGAGCAAGTGTGGTGGTTTCAATAGGTTTGGCCCCCATAGACTCATGTGTTTGAATGATTGGCCCATGGGAAACTATTAGGAGGTGTGGCCTTATTGGAAGAGGTGTGGCCTTGTTAGAAGAAGTCACTATGGAGGTGGGTCTTTGAGGTCATAAATATGCTCAAGCTCTGCCCAGTGTGAAACAAATCCAGTCTCCACCTAGCTGCCTTCAGATCAGGATGCAGCATTCCTGGCCCCTCCAGCACCATGTCTGCCCACACACTGTCATGCTTCCTGCCATGAGGATAATGAACTAAATCTTTGAAATTGTAAACCAGACCCAATTAAATGTTTGCCATTATAACAGTTGCCTTGGTCAGGGCTGGAGAGATGGCTCAGAGGTTAAGAGCTCTGCTGCTCTTCCAGAGGTCATGAGTTCAATTCCCAGAAACCACATGGTGGCTCACAAACATCTATAATGAGGTCTGGTGCCCTCTCCTGGCATGCAGATATACGTTCAGGCAGAACATTGTATACATAATAAATAAATATAGTACTTTGCTGCTTCCAAAGAACCTACATTTATATGCTTTAACTTGCCTTACATGAGAAGCAGTCAAATGTCTTTTTTTTTTTAATTATAGAAAAAGGGAAGAATGCTACTGTATAGGCAGTCTCCTGGGTTGCCTAGTAACCTATGATGTCATCATGTGTCGCCCAACAGGTGTGTGGCAGACACAGTTCAGCTGTGCATGCTCAAGCTATCAAAGGACCAACCTGCCACTTTGCCTTTCTCTTACTCTCCTCTCTTGCTCTCTCTGCCTCATTTTCTTTCCTGGGGACCCCCCCCATGTCTCTTTCTTTCCTTTTCCTCTCTATCTCTCCACCTCCATCCAATAAATCTCATATAATTAAAAAAAAAAGTTGCCTTGGTCATGGTGTCTCTTCACAGCAATAGAAACCCTAACTAATATATCAAGGAAGAAGAAAAATATATATCAAGGAAGATGATGACTATGGAAAACTATTATGTCTTAATAACCTGAAGCCAAACCAGGCATGAAGGCACATGTCTGTAATCCCAGCACTTGGTAGGCTGCAGCAGAAGGATTACCAAGAGATCAGGGCTATCTGAGGCTTCATAGTGAGATTGAGACCAGCCTAAACTACCTAGCAAGACCCTGTCTCAAACAACAAAGAAGAAACAGAAAATGTGATGATATCATGATTACTGGTAGCCCTTGTTATTTCACATTTTCAGAGGGTTGTAAGCAAATGTGTGGCAAGTGCCTCTGGAAGCCTTGCTGGGAATTTTGTCCCTAAACTGTCAAATAGAGAAACTGCACAGTACACTGCTATCTTTTGGGCTGCCTGCCAGGCACTCTAACTCCTTTGTTCTGAATAACGGCAGAGGAAGAGGCCAATAGAAGGGCAATGTGCTCTGTGGGCAGACTGCCTACCTACTGTGCTGCAGTCATGGCTCAGAATAAGCCCCTCTACCCAGGCTGCTGCAGATGCTGTTTTAACATCTGCTGGCAGCATTCATGGGTGCCATAATGTGTAAAGAGCATCCACCTAGAGCTAGACCCTCCCCCCATACACACACACACGCACACCAGCAAAAGCATCAGAAGGGCTGTGCTGGACAGTGGATCACATTGAGGTGAGGCTTCTGGGCTGTGAGATGAACCAACAGTAGATACGTAGGCATAGCAGAGGGAACCTAGGAACTGGAAGCAACCAAGTGGTCCCATTAGTGCCCTCCCCACTGAAGCCTCCTGACTGCAGACAGACACAAAGAAAGAAAGAAAGAAAGAAAGAAAGAAAGAAAGAAAGAAAGAAAGAAAGAAAGAAAGAAAGAAAGAAAGAGAAAGAGAGAGAAAGAGAAAGAGAAAGAAAAAGAGAAAGAAAGAGAGAGAAAGAAAGAGAGTAAGAAAGACAAGAAAGAAAAGGAAAGAAAAAAGAGAGAGAAAAAGTAGATAGGGGGTGAGTGGATAGATAGATAGATAGATAGATAGATAGATAGATAGATAGATAGATAGATAAAACAAACCATAGGACAACCCTAGATAAGTCCTCTTGGTTCAGAAGCTTTAACATACAGTGAAGTTTCTATCTCTCCCTCTTCCTTCTCTCATATCATGGTTTTGCATCTCACCATGGCATAACCTGCCTGCCCCTAACTCTCATGGAGATTTATTTCAACTTGGGTACAGTGATCTATGGATGTCACCAGAGAATCTGAACCATGATTCGTAAAAATCAGTGGGAAGACAAATTGAAACAAGACAGTTCTTTGTCTATTTATAATGTGTGGTAATCTTTATAACACAGTGCTGATTATTGACAACTCTTGAGGACCTATGAATAATACATGTTAAGCATTCTCTGTGTAAAAAACTTGGCATCAGAAGTGTTTTACATTCTTTTTAGATTTTAAATTTTGTCATGTATATACACATAATAAAAATGGTGGAGATTGCACCAAATCTAAACACAAACCTGAGGTCACAGAGATATGGCTCAGCAGGTTAAGAAAACTTGACACGCAAGCCAAATGATCTTAGTTTAATCACCAGAACCTACATAAAGATGGAAAGAAAAAAACAAACTCCAAAGAGTTTGTCTGCAGCATGCAGATGTGCTACAGCACACACACACACACACACACACACACATACACACACACACACACACACACACACACACACACACACACAAGTATTTTTAATTAAACATAAAATTTGTTTCATACACACCTATGTAGTTAGCTGGAAAGTAAGTTTATAGAAGATTTCAGTAGGCCTGCATTGTTGTTGCTTGCATGCTTTGATTTGCTCTGATTTTTGAGGCAGGGTCTTGCTATTTTGACCAAAGAACAAAAACCAATTGGAGATGGAATCAGAAACATAACATGGTACTTTAATTAGCTCACACCTACCTTACATAGTACTCCAGTTCTGCCTGGAAATCTCACTCCATGTCTTCTCAATATGCAATAGGGGTCTTCAGAAATTAATTTTCAATTCACCCCGAATTTATTGTCTCCTAAGCCACAAAACAACAAAGACGTGGACAAAGATTTGAGGTCAGTCTGTCATCATCTGTCATCCAAATGCCCCATGATCATCTGGATGAAACTATACAGCTATGAAAATGCCAAAACTCCCAGAGCAAAGGAAAGGAGAGAAAGCAATCTGAGTTCCACCTCAGACTTCACAAGATGACTAAGTAAGCCGTCACAGGACCGCATGACTGTCCTCCACACTGCCATTTTGAATACTGACAGTACCACCCCTCATCATGCTTACACGAGTTAAAGAGAAACTGTTCCTGGCAATTTGCTGGCATTTTCCCCTTCTTGTTTTGAAGCGTGGCTAATTTTACTAAGAATAGAATGTTCCAAATAACAAAAATTGCCATCAGTCCCCACAGTTCACCTAGTATCTTCTTCTGAAGAATTCAAAAGATTTAAAATTAAAATTTAAAAGGCATCTGTGTGGACGGAATCAACCCACATCTGAAAAGGCTGAAGATTGCATTTTTGTTCTTGCTACCAGCAATTAGACTTTTTATTAAAAATTCTCTAAGAACACTCATGCTGTTGTATCAAATCTGTTTGGATGGGACACCTGAGTCCTCAGGGCACAGGGTTAAGCATTAGATGTGAGAGTCATGTGGAGACAGGAGGGATGAGTGACATGTCTCAGATCATTTATTTTCAAAAGCATTTTGAGGCAGGAGAGAAGAAGAGAAGGACTTCTAAAGAGTGAGCCTTTTTGTGAGACAAAATAGCACCATTTTATCCTGGGAAGTGAGGTTGGCTTTGATAGACTTACTTTAGTGCTGGAAGTCCAGTTATTACTTTCTACTTCTCTTTTACATCACAGGAGCGTGACGGTGGATAGAAAAAGTACCATATGGTTGTGCCTAGAATGCCCAAAGTATATTGGACATTTACAATATTCTCCTTTATTATAAATGAAGGAACAAAGTTCTTTTGTGGGGACTTTAAGGACCGCCATGACACTGTGATGGAAATCATACTCAGACACTAACTGACTTTTTATAATTACAGGTCTTAGAGAGGAAGGTTTGCCAACCACAGTGGAAGACCTAGGGAAGAAGTACACAGGAAGCAGGCTGAGCCAAACAGTGAGCGGTCCACTAGGAAACTACATTTTGGGCTCTGTGGGGGGAACATATAAGCAAAGGTGAGGTGATTTAATTGATGTGCAGATTGTCAGTAGGACATGGTTGGAGGCGTGAAAGAAGATATATCCATGGCAGGAACCAAAGTTACCTATTGATGTACCTGGTTATCCATGCAGGGTGTTCATACCATTTTAGAGAGATGTTGAGACATCGGTACTCTATGGAATAAAAGTTTGTAGGTGAGAGGAGGGGAGAATCAGGACTCACCTGGCTAGACCCTGGA
This sequence comes from Meriones unguiculatus, assembly GCF_030254825.1. Lineage (NCBI taxonomy): Eukaryota > Metazoa > Chordata > Mammalia > Rodentia > Muridae > Meriones > Meriones unguiculatus. The sequence continues at coordinate 104,056,135 of NC_083359.1, forward strand.
GGCAGATATGCAGGATACATAGGATGGAGAGGTTGGTTAGGATGTGGGAGGAATCTGTAGGGTGGGATAAGAAGAGCTAGTACCACTGAAAAGCCTAAGGATTGGTGGTGGCACAGGAAGGAGTGGCCATACTGGTTGTGGAGTGGCCACAACCAGGGCACTGGTTGTGGGACCCAGGCTAGATCTAGGTGATTTGGGGGTGAATAAAGGGGAGGATCAGGAAGATTAGCCCCTAGAGAATGATGTATGACAATGTAAGCTAACAAACCATTTCCTCCCCTAAGTTGCTTTTGGTCACAATGCTTTATCATAGCAACAGAAAGGCAACTAGAACAATTATTCAATTAAGTTAATAGATTTCAGGAAAAGAGGTTCCAAAGGAAAAAGACTACAAACAGCAAATACAAGAAAATAGCGTGGCTTGAATCCAAATTATATGAATAATTACATTAAATATAAATGGACTAACTAGGACTATTAAAAAGCAGTGGTTGTCATATTGAATAAAAGAAAGATTCCATGGTGTCTATTTACGAGAGATGTACATTACACAATTAATACAAATGAGTTATAAGTGAAATGATAGAAAAAGATATATCATGCAAACATGAATTATAGGGAAGTGAAATAAAATGTAAAAGGTGGACTTGGGGATTACCTCAGTAGTAGAGCATTGATCTAAGGAACACAAGGCATTAGAAGACAAAAGTAAGATAATACGAAATATAATCCAAGAGGTGCAACAGTGTTAGTCACTATAGAGAGCAGAATTAAGAAAAGGGTCAAAGAAGTACAATGGAAAAATTTTTCTAGCTTTGAAGGACATATTAAAAAGCCCAATGGTGCCCAATAAAATAAAGATTCTTTAAAATTCCCTTCCAAATACCAATGATAGAGCATACTAAAAATGCTCAGAGATTAATAACTTATATGCACAAGTTTTAAGATAAGAATGACATCAGGCTTCTCAACCAAATTGTTAGAGAGTAACATTTTCCAAAGCCTACGAAAGATGATTTAAAATCTAATATTATGCTCCATCCAGTTACCATTTAAGTGTGACATGACATAGAATATATTTCTAGCCATGCAACACCTTGAAAAATTTAGTTTCCTCCTCCAAAAGCTATTGATGGATATGTATTGTCTGGCAAAGGAGTAAAGTTGAAGCTAAAACTGAGGCTGTGACACTAAAGAACGGAAAGAAATTCTTAGGGTGGTAGAAATAAAAGTGTCCTGAAGTTCTGGCTGAGCATCAAGCCTAAATCATTTTAAATGTAGGAGGTGACAGAACAAACCCGGATGTCTCCAAGGGGGAAAAATGGAGACATTTACATAGGAAAAACGTTGGATGAGGAGGATTTCCCAGCTTCCTTTGCAGTTAAGAATGAGTAAGTAACAGTTCTGGCCAATGCAATGTGAGCTGCATTCTACTAGGTAGAAATGGCGGGGAAACAATGTGGTTCTCACTCCTTCCTCCTGCTTAGAATGGAGATCTGGAATAAGAAGGGCATGGAGAAGACATCTTGAGTCCATCAGAGAAAAACCACACACTAAGATTCTTGTACCCCCAACCACCATCTACCCTCAGACTCTATGCTTGGACCAAGATGCAACTCCTGCATATCAGGTAGTATAGACAGGTAGTATATCAGGTAGTATAATCCAGCAACATGACTGCTATGATCCCATTCATTTTAGGTCTACGTGATCTGGCTAGAATGCAGACATGCCCTTAGTACAGACCTTTAATCCCAAACAATAAAGGTAAAGTTAGTTTGTAGAAAGAAGCACCCATGTTTGAAACTGACATCTAATTGAGGGGTAGACAAAGTTATGAATAAGAGAAAGATTTGACAAGATGGGATATGCCCAACTCTCACAAGAAGAAAGAAGAAAGAGAAGCTACTTAAAAGAGCAGCATGAAAAGAGGAAGGAGGAGGCAGTTTTACCAGAAGAGGGACAAGTTGAAGAGAGAACAAGCTAGACACAGGTGAAGACAGAATGATCCAGAGACTGAGAAGAAGCCAGAAGATTAGAACAGATTGCTAGAGTTAGTCTGAGGCCAAGCAGAGCAATTCAGTCAGAAGCTGAGAGAAGCCAGTTTGAATCAGTCAGCTTGGAGAAGAGTTCGAGCCAGAAGAGCTGAGTTGAACCAGCCAGAGTTCAGTTAGAAAAGAAAGGGTGAGCTTATTTAGCAGTAACTCTCAGAGGCTGAAAACATTCTAGGCCCAGGTTAGATTGTATGGAGGCTAGAAGCTTCCAGGACTAGGCTTAGACTGGCAGGTAGAGGCAATCAGCCTCCAAGACAACAATTACATCTGAAGAATGAAAGTTACATTTTCATTACATCTAAGTCATATTCTACCTCTAGGCCCAACTCACATATCCTCTTTTCTGCTTCAACCAACCTGTCTGCATCTGACACAGAACAAAAGAAGTTCATACATGCAGATATCCTTGCAAAAATACAAATAGCATGAAAACTTAAGGCAGTAGCTGCCCCTACCCCCACAAATCTACTAGTCTTATAGAAATGTCTGGCAATGGGGATTACCTAGATGAACTCCAGGACACAGAATTTTAAAAAACAATCATAAACACCATCAAAAACTCAAAGAGCTAAAAGGACTCTCTCTCTCTCTCTCTCTCTCTCTCACACACACACACACACACACACACACACATACACAACTTAATGGACTTAAAGAGACATAACTTAAGGAGAATAATACCTGAGTAATGCTCAGGAAAACACAAACATAAGGATGATGAAAAAAATCCAGAATTTAAAAATGGAGTTCATTGTTAAAAAATGGAAATATTGAAGAGAACACAAGCTTAAATAAAGATTTAATTGAGAAACCCGACTACCCACCTAGAAAACTCAAAGGAAGCCTTACAAATAGAATGAATCAAGCAGAAGACAGAATATCATCAGAATAGATGATAGCGATGAAACAAGCAAAGAATATTTTAAAAAATTAACACAGGAAATGTGGGCACCATGAAAATATCAAACTTTTAAGTTATAGGCATAAATGAGGGAGAATTCCTACTCACTGACATAGACCAGATATTCAACAAGATTGTAGAAGAAAACTCCCCCAAACTAAGGAATGACATTCCCATGCAGATAAAAGAAACACACAGAACCCCAACTACACTAGGCCAAGAAAGAAACAGCCCAACGGCATATCACAGCTAAGACACTAAGTGTACAGAGCAAAGAACTATGTCTCCAAGATGATACCAAATCCCCTGTAACTCACAATGAAGATTAATTATCACAGACGAGAAAACTGTTCTATACTTCATTATAGCTAGAACTGAAAATCTGATTAACTGAATTTTGCATATCTGAAATATAGTTTTAATTTACATATAACAGAATTGGTTTCAATACTTGAATGGGGCCAATTTTTATAGTGTTATCGATCCTGGACCTGTGTCTGCCCATAGTTTATGATGACTCTAGGGAAAACTGAGGGGTCTTAACATAGAGTAGATTATGTAAACATGGCATGATTGCTACTAAGGTTGATTTTTCACTTTAAAATGAAGCTAAAAGTGTTTTATCCCTAGATTAATCCAGAACAGATTGTCATTCCCACCTTGAATGGGTGCCCAGAGAAATCAAACATTAGCTCCAAAAAAAAAAAAAAAAAAAAAAAAGGTTTCCAACTTAGGAAGGGAGTGAAGACTGCCGCCAGAATAGAACACATTATGGTGTTTGCTGTAGTAATCCCAACATTTAGCTAAGTAAAACAATTCATTAAGCCCCAAAAGCTTCAAAAGATAATTAAAAACCATGTTGAAGAGAAAAAATAATGTATTCAGACTCTAATAAGTGCAATAGCTAGAAACCGCAACTGGGGACTCTGGGGAGATGGCTCAGTCAGAAAAGTGCTAGCTTCAGAAGTCTGAGGGCCTGAGCTCAGTCTGAAGCATCCATGTGAAAAGCCAGACACTATAGTGCACACCTGCAATGCCAGTGCTGGGGCCATGCTGGCCAGGCAGGCTAGGGGATGTGGTTTAGCTCCAGTCTCAATGGGACCCTGTCTCAAAAAATAAAGTGAAGAACAGCCGAGGAAGACACCCAATATCATCCTCTAGCCTTCACATGCAGCTGAACAAATTTGCACACACACTTACTTACACATGAGCATGTACAGACACGCACACACACCTGCTTGCACGTGAACACGCACACACCTACAAGGAAGAAACAGAACCAGCCTCTGGGCCCCACTCCTGCAGCTGCGGAGTTTGATGTGTCTCCTCTCAGATCTGAAGGGTTATCAATGCTCTCCTTGCTCTCATACAGATTTTGCTTTTGTCTTTCTCCGGTATTGATCATCTCTCAGCATAGGAAAGGTGTGTCAAGCTAATTTGCATGTTACCTTCATCAGATTCCCCTCTGAATCCCAGTCCCTCATCCATGAGGGAATTGAAAGCTCTATCAGACAACCGCTTCTGCCTGCCAAGCTGCTAGCACTAACACACTACTGTTTTCTAGAAGTGGTGGCTGGACTGGGAAGAAGAGAGGTGTAGTTTAGATTTGGAACGCCCCCGGAAACTCTGTGCTGAAGGCTTGGCTGCTGTTGGGAGGAGGGGTCAACTTTAGGAGAAGGGGAAGTTAAATCACCCGAGGTGTGCCCTTGAAGGGATTGAGAGTCCTCCTCTCAAGTGAGAGCCCCTCTTCTTTCCTCTCCTTCTCTCCTCTTCCCTCCCCTGCCTCTCTCCCTGCTTCCTGGAAGCCATGAAGGAGTAGTTTTGCTCCACACACTTGAGACGTTCTGCCTAATCACAGGCCAAAAGCCCAATAGACTGAAATCTCTGAGCAAAATAAATCCTTCCCTTCCACTTCAACTGTTTTTCCTGACTGTTTTGACACAGTGATAAAAGCTGATTAACATGAAGAATGTATTATATGATATATGAGAAGAGGGAGACGGGAGTTCCTCTCTCTCTCTCTTGGTTTTTCAAGACAGGGTAGCCCTGGCTGTCCTGAACTTACTTTGACTATGCTGGCCTCAAGCTCACAGAGATCCACCTGCCTCTGCCCCCTGGATACTGGGATTATAAATGTGTACCACCGAGCCAGGCAGGAGTTCCTCTCTCATACACTGGCCTGCTTCCTGACTTGCTAGAGAGTGTCCTGTCCTTATTTAGAAGCTTGTAGCTGCCTTTGGCTACTTTGTAGGTTCTTCTCTGTTCTATCCTTCTCTACCCCTTTTCTTCTACCCTTTTAATCTCCTACCATTAAATAAAAGAGAAAAAGGATAGAGAGGAAAGAGAAAGGACCCCTAAATAAAGTCAGGGGTCAGAAAGGGGGTGACATTATAGTAAGACTACTTTCTGCTGATTAGGGGCATTGAGTTCCTTGGGGCAAATTTGATCTTTGCCATCAGGATATTTAACTTCTTGTTGTTGCTTCTTTTTTGTGCACCACTATTTAACAAACCACTACCAACAGCAACCAAAAACCAAGCAACTACCCTATTCCTCCTCTAGGGGGCCTGGCATCTATATACTTTCCAAAAAGTCCCCAGAATTCCAAATGTCACACAATCACAAAAATTATCTGCAGCTGGCAAAACCATACCGCTGCTAGAGCACAAGGAAAATCCTAGTCAGCTGCTTTGGACAATCTGAAGCAGCCTTATACCCCATGCCAGGGATTAAAACAAAAACATAGTCTTACAATATTTCTGTGTTTTTTAAAGAAACCAAAATTGTCACTATAGAAAGTATTTTCTGTGACAGGAATTTCTTCTTTCTAACAACTGTGCCTACTCTTCCTTCAGACTTCAACCTAAGTCTCTTTCTGACGAGACTTACTTTGACTAATGTCAGGCTCAACCTCCGCTGTCATAGGATGTCCCAGCAGTTAAGAGCACTCTGCTCTTACAGAGGATGCAGCTGTGGTTCTGAGGACCCACAGGGTGGTTTCCAACCAACTGTAACTCCAGCTCCAGGGCACCCTACATCTTCTTCTAGCCTTCATGGGCACCAAGCATGCATGATGCACATACATACATACACACATACATACCTACACATGATTTGTATTTAAAAGGAACCTGAGCTTCCTTGAATACAGTAAGCATCCTAAGCAAAATCACATGCTTTGCATTTACAATATTCTAGGTTATAAACTCCATGGTTGAAGAAGCCATGCCTGAGAACTCAAGGACATAACCTTGAAACAGAAGATGCACAATAACTGACCATTGAGTTGTTAGCCATAGGGGTGATGTGCATGTACAAGTCTGTGTAGACTGTGTTGTATGTTCAAAGTGGAGAACGTGGGGAGGGGCTGTGATAGAATGGGGCCTTCAGAAAGGGATGTTTGTAATGTAGCTTTTTATTTTAGGACCTTCCACACACAGCGTGAGTCAGGGCAGAACAGAGACTGGCAAGCTGAGCTGGACAGGCAGATGCACTGCATGGGAAGAACCCTATGTAACTATGTCCCCTATGCTGAAGGGGACACGGGACAGAAAGGACAGGAGTGTAGAGCAACCTTCACTCATCTGCGGCTGGCAGAGGTAGAAATTGAAGGTATTTGAATCCTGGCTGTTGCCCAGTTTGGCCAGGACCTCAGATAGATCGTTTTCCAAGCTTACTACTTCCTGCTCCTCTTAGTGAGCATCAAGAGACAGGTGGTGCGTAGAGCAGTCAAGGCTCTCCTTCTCTCCTTCCTTTATATCAAGAGGGTAAAAATTGGTGGTTTTTCAAGTGTGAGAAGTAAACACAAGAGTAACATTGTTGCTTCTAAAGAAGACACTTTCAGCAGAGGTCAGAGGAGCCAGGCTGCTCTGAAGCTCCGCTGTAGGTTTGATAAAAGCAGGGATGAAAGAGAGGAAGGAGAGAGAGAAAGAGACAAAACAAATTTTCTCTTTAACGTACATGTGATAGTACCTGAAGATACATATTAATGTATATTATATATTTTGTATATATATGTATCTAATATATATAATGTATATGTATGTAACATGAATTACCCAGAGATGAGTGTATGCACTAAATAACATTAAAGCAGATGTAGAAACATATTATTAATTTATGAGCCTGCTTGAGGAGTGCATCTGAGTACATCTTTAAGCAGTCTTGAAATTTTGCTTTAGAAACATCATTATGAAAGACAAAGGAAAAAAATTTGCACTTCTAAGACTGTATACTTGTCTATCAATTCCTTTCCCTACTACAGTTCACAGGAATTCCTGCCTTGGTGTTATTCAGTGCGTGCACACACACTTATATTTCTTTGGTAAAGCACATTACAGCACATATATGCACTGTACACACGGTCCAGCTGAAGCTTCAGACATAGTCCACTGCTGTAGAGAGCATGGTGCTGCAGCTGCTTAACCAAAGCAGGATTTTGAGCATCGTTTGGAAAAACTTCATGTACACTGAAGTTTCAGAGATGATCCTCAGAAGTGGCACAAGTTTGGACCACATAAAGCTGCACCCCACCCTCTTTGGATTATCAAAGAGTCTAAGAGATGTGGAGTAAGGTGTTGAGTGTCTGTGGATAGTTTTACAAATGCTCTTTCTCCTCAGATTATTGAAGCCAGCACATCACTTTTTGTTTTGTTCTCTTTGTTTTCTTTCCTGAATTCAAAAAGAGCTGTGTTCCGGTGTCTGCTGGGCAACATTGCTAGAGGCCGAATTCCCGGAAGCTCCCTGCTCCAGATGATCTCAGACCTCGAATGACCATACCACCACTTGTCTGGAAGTGTTATGTCTTTTCCAGGATGTGAATCTTCCCAGCATAGAGCTCACGAACAGCCTGCTGCCTCAGAAGCTGCTGCTCTGAGTAACATCAGGCAATGCAGCTTTGCCCAGGTCAGGAGGCCAAACTAGGTGGACAGCAGACAGATATACCTGAGGAAGGTGTATGCCCCCCGAAACACAGTGACCAAGGGACAGGCACATACCACACCCAGCTTAGCTAAAATGGTTAGAGAGCCAGGAATTAACAACAACAAGCATTTATTGGATGTTTCACACATGCTAGAAATCATGTGTAGAAAACCCCACCAGTACGACGGAATAGGTATGACGGTTTCTAAATTGTCAACCCAATGAGATGTAGACTCACGTGGGATATGGCCCTACCTGGACTTGCCTCTGAGGAATTGAATTATCTTGAATAGACTGAGATGGGAGGCCCTGCCCACTGTGGGTGGAACCATCCCCTGGTCTGGGATCTGTGTGCAGAGGGGAAAGTGAAGTGAGTACCAGCTCCTTGCTTTCTTCTTCCTGGCTAAGGCTGAAAGGTGACCTGCTGCTTCATGCTCCTGCCGCCTTGACTTGTGATGGGTAAACCAAAATAAAGCTGTCCTTCCTAATTTTCCTAAGGTAACCACAGCAACAGAACAGTAACTAAAGCCATAGGCCCCTTGGAGTGCTCTTTCTGTTGGGGAAGAGGTGGGGATCTTATGCAGCCATGCTGTCCTTGAGTGCAGCATGGACCTGGGGATGACCTTGAACTCCTGATCCTCCTGTCTCCATCTGCTAAGTGCTGGCCTTACAGCTGTGTACCACCATGATCTCTTTTTACGTAGAGCTAGGGCTCCAGCCTAGGGCTGCATCCATGCTACCAACTGAACATGGATTCCCTAAAGTACCCCTAGCTTGTGTCCTAAATGGGTCTCACAAGGGTTTAACTGGTCACTCCCCACCCAGATGTGCTGAGCTCTATTCTACCACCCGGAGCACCCGAATTTAGCTCACTGCTTTCTGAAGACAAGCTTAGGCCTGGCAAGGATGACTTCAGATTCTCACGTGTATCTTCCCTTCCCTTCCCCTTCCTTCCCTTCTGTAACCACCTCCACTTGTACTTTAACTCAGTCTTTTAAAACTAGATGGGGCATCCAGGAAGTATCTGCTTCCCTTTTTATTCCACAGTCGACAGGTCTCCTAGCAACCCTGGCTCTTCGCAGTCTGGGAGGTGGATGTGTTGAGAGAATCTGGGAAGCAGAGGTGAGAATGTGAGGAAAGCTCTTTCCTCCCAGGCCCTGAAGTACAGAATTGCTACTTCACAGTAATTAATATTACTGAAGAAGGCATTCACTCTCCATGCCATACCATACAATCAGCCCTCGGGGTAAGAAATGATTTGCTAAAGAGGGCTGGACTGCACTTTTGTGCCAGAAGCAGAGATTATTTGAAAATGTCTGAATGATACTGCATCTGGCTTGCCTTGGGCGCTGATGAAAAGAACAGTGAAGTTAAATGTGATTTGGGGGTGGAGTTTACAAGATTAGTTAGATCAACATGCCTTTCTCAATATATATAGAATATTATATACAATCTATAATATATGCATAATATATTACATATATAATTGCCCTTTGATAATAATATACTTTTAAGGGCAGAGGTATCTTGGGATCAGGCTGGTCAAGTGTCATAGTTTTAAGCTGATAAGCAGTGGCCCAGAGATGTAAGACAGTTCACTTCTAATAAGAGAAGGCCAGAGGGGCAGGGTGGGATTTAAACATTGTTCCCTAGTTCAGCCCAACACTTCTACTTATCTGGTGCTGCCCATATAGATGCCCTAAACTGGCACACCCATTGGGGCGGAGCTGCAAAGAGCTTGGTATTTTAGAGTACAGCTTGTGTTATAGACAGAGCAGAAGTACCTGAATCACATGACTGTGCCCTTGGTCTCACTAGCAACTTGTCTTTCCTGGCTGAGGGAAGACAGACACTAGACAGGAGGCATAGAGAGCTGATTGGTCTGCATCTTTGAGCACTGGCCTTGAAAGGCCGAGTCTGTACTGCCAATGCCTCTGCTGTCTCAGTCACTGGGCATGGAGGTTCATGCTTGGGTAACCACTGCTGCCTCCGCCGAGCAGGGAGGCCAGTGCTTGGGGCAAGAAGTGCAGGGGGTTGAATATTCGCCACTCTCAGTCCCTGGAGATGTCCACGGGTGACTTGGATCCAAACAGTCCCAGGTCATGGATTGTTCCCTCTCACCCAGGAAGCCTTTCCTGTTTCCTCTCTGTTCCTTGGTTCATCAAATGAGAGAAATCAGACCAGCCTGACCCTACTATCCTACAGTGCAGGTGCAACAGAGAATGTCACTGCCCTGCTAGTGCTTCATCTAATTAGGGAAAGAACTCAGAGCATCTGAGTTTCTACCTGGCGAGAAACAACTCTCTCAGGAGAACCTGCCTGGCACATTGCTACTGGACTTGAAGGGTAGAAAGTGAGGGAACACTTTGCTGCATGCACATGTGACAAGCACCCTGACCTCTATTCACCAAGACAGGAACACACAGTGATGGCAACCTTTCAAACAGCTATATTCAGGAACAAAAATATACCAGCAGTTTGCCATGTGGGCCATAGAGGATTAGAGGACAGTAAAGATCAGCCTCCCATGTTCTTTATCAAAATTCTTTTATTCCCAAAACAGTTGTTGAGCATATACCGTGCGCTGAAGTACAGCAGCAAGGATGAGAGCATCTTTACTTCTAGCTCTTTTAGTACCCACTGGCTACTTCAGGACTCAAAGACTGTATAAGTGAAGGAATAAACATTGCCCTGAAGCGGAGACCTAAAGTGCTCTCTGAACTACCACGATAACAGTGAGTACACACCTTGATAGTACCTGGGAAGCCATCCTTCAGGAAGTGATCCTTAAGCTAATGTTGTTTGTGATTTTCCCGGGGAGACATAACACAAAAGTCTCTTCACTCAAGATAGGAGCAATGACAGGCCAAAGGAATGAGTCTAGCAAAGTCAAATTTGGTAAACCACAGGAGTTTAAGTGACGTGCTTAACAGCTGCATCCCTGAAAAAGCCACCCAGCAAGGTGACAAGTCATGAAAGCTGTATCCCTGGAGCTCTCTGCCAGTAGCCGGACAGCTTGGAGCACCCTCTCCAGGGAACTTTGCCTCAACTGTTTAAATTCCACAGCGACTCTCTGACTGTCTACTGCCTCTATTGCCTTGGGAGGGGCCTTGGGAACCTTGCAAGTCTCCACTCTCCAGGATTTGTAAGATTGGTCTCATGTCTCCCTCCCCCTTCCTCCCTCCAGCAAGGAATGTTTCAATATGGAAGACATTGATAGCTGAGTTATCTGAATACTAGGAGGAACCAGTTTAGGCCTTGGTCAGAACCAGTTCAGGCCTTGGTCAGAACCAGTTTTGACCTTGGCCTAGGTCAGAAACAGAGCAAATGATATGCAAATGTGATAAATATTTAAAGTTTTAAAAGACATTTTGTAAATTGTCAACACAGGCCATGATCTGAGGCTGCACAAAGGAATAAGAAATTATTGCCCTCACAATGATTTTTTATGGAGGACAAAGGAAAAGGCTTGGAGCCTGTTATACCTTTATTCCCAGAAGGCTCTGGTTGCAAATCAAGCAAAGTTACAATGGTGATTGATGTGTACAGAATGTAGCAGCCAAAGTATACCTTAATGGCCACCACACATTAGGGAGGTAAGCCCTTCTGGATATACACATGATTGTGTGCGCTCTCGTGAGCAAGGCAGCCCGTGTCCAGACCAGAACTTATTAAACTTTTACTTCTTGCAACCCCCTTCTGTCTAAAAAATTCAGGCATAATCCTGGTCAGCAGATATGTATAATAGGGATACTAATCAAAGATCGACTTAATAACTCATAAAGGAACTTATTTGGCGCTACTGCAGAGTTACCCAACCAGTAACTCTGCAGAGTAACTTACTGCAGAGTAAGTGACTGTGGGTACCAAGCCCCAATCAGTACTTGAACAATGCAACCCCAACACCTAAGGCTTGTGGAAGAGGAGACAGAACGAGTGTAAAGACAGGAGACCAAAGTGTCTGCTGTGAGACAGTGTCTTCTAGACATGACATCTGCACCCAAGAAGCTTGACAGTATGGTCACCTAAACAAGACCTGCATAATGACACCACAACTCAACATGCCAGTGAGAGTGGGGAAGTCTCACAAGGCCCCACCCTGAGAAGAAGACCTACAGGTGGTCAAGCCAATGAGTATGAAAGAGGGAGACTTTTTTTTCTCCAGGAATGAACCCCCTGAGAGTTATCCAGTCCCAAGTGGTCAGCCCCAAACACATATGCATAATGGCAACACTAACTGGGCTTAATGGGTTGTATGCACGTGTGCATGTATGTGTGTGTAACAATATTATAGAAAAGGAAGCCATAAACTTGAGAGGAAGTGGGGTGGATACGGAAGAAGTTGGAGAGGCAGGGCAGAATGTAAATACAGTATTCATACATAACTCTCAAAAAATATGCAACAACTCTTCGATAGCCATGCCATTTTACCGTTTATTAAAGATGAAAGTGAATTTTCACACCAATGAGATGAATGTGTTTGTTTCTTTTCACATAAAGAATGAAATCTTGGCTGAGTATTTGATACTGAAGGACTTAGAGCACTGACATCCAATGTTTTGTGTATATGTGTGTGCGTATTTATGTGTGTGCAGGTGTCCATGTGTGTACACGGTATGCATGCACACGGGGCCAGAAGACAATGTGAGGTGTCAGGTGCGGCCCACTTCTTTTGTGATACAGAGTACGCCAGTGACTCTGGTGGTAATACACCATGGCCAAAGGCAACTTAAGGAAGAACTGAATCCACTCTATCAGGGGACACGGCAGCAAACAGCAGGCATGGCAGCAGGGGCAGGAAGCTCAGAGACCATATCCTCAGGCACAAAGCTGAGGGAGTGGGGCTGAGGAGAAGCTGGAGGCGAAGGGCGGAAATAACGTAAACACAGTACTCATGTTCAGAATTTTCAAAAAATAAATTAAACATCCATTTGAAACAACTCTTCGACAGGCATGTAATTTTGCCATTTATTAAAGATGAAAGCAAATTCGCATGGTAATGAGATGAATGTATTTGTTTATATTCTACTTCACTGCAAGCAGAGCAAGAAAGGCTATGGACTCTCAAAGCCCTCCCCAGTGGCATGCTTCCTCCAGCAAGGCTACATTTCCCCATAATCTTCTCAAAGAGCACCGCCAGGTGAGGACCTGTGTTCAAACGCCTGAGCCTAGGGGGAACATTTCTCATTTAAACCACCACGGCCTCTCACTAGCCTGGAGCTCACCAAGTAATCTAGGCTGGCCGACCAGGGAGCCCTGGGCATCTGCCTATTTCTGCTTGCCTGGCACAAAGATTACAAATAAGTGTTACTGTGCCCAACTTCTTAACATGGCTTCTGAGTATTGAACTCAGACCCTTCTGCTCGCACAGTAAGAATTTAACCAACTAGATTCTCTCCCCGACCCTTCAACAATGGCTGGATTTGGTTTTATAATCAACATGCTGATAACACTGCTTTGCATAAATACATAGTATAGATTGAAAGTATGTACAGGGACATATCAAAAGGTTAGAAATTCTGTCTTAATCACAATGCAAACTTCATTGAATGTTTTTGTTTTGTTTTTGAAGATTTTCTTAGTTAGAGCTTCTATTGCTGTGATAAAATACCATGACCAAAAGCAATTTGAGGCTAGAAGGGTTTATTTTATCTTATGTTTCCAAGTAACTTCCCCATCACTGAGGAAAGTTAGGACAGGAACTTATTGCCAAGACCATGCAGGCATGCTTCTTGCTGGCTCCCATTCATGGCTCACCCCAGCTACTTTCCTCTACAACCATGGGCTGGTCCAGCTACATCAATCATTAATAAAGAAAATGCACCATGTGCTTGCCTACAGACAATCTAGATGAAGGCATTTTCTCAGTTGTAGTCCCTCTTTCCAGATAGGTAGCATCTATTAACTTGACAAAACCAAAATAAAGCAAAATATTATTTCTAATATCAGAGATCAGACCTCTACTCTTGCCTGATGCGTCTAAAACAAAAAGGGGGAACTGTAGAGAGCTGCGTAATGCCGTGCCTTAAAGATGGAGCTGGTTTCCGCCTTCCACCTTCCCGATGGTGAGTGCTCTCTGTCACAAACAACTCCATATTTGGCTAAGGCTGAGGATCTGGCTTGCTTCCATGTATGTGGACCTATCTGCATTGCCCACGTGGCACGCCTGGGTTGGCTACCCAGAGGCTATTTAAGCTGTGGGCTGGCTTTCCCCAGGGTCTGAGGATTGTTCAAGGTTCCTGAATAAACTGCATTGAAAAAAAAGAAAAAAAGAAAAGAAAAGAAAGTAGGACAAAAATTATTTTATGTATGTATGTATATATGTATGTATGTGTGTGTGTAGGTATATGTGAACACATGTGTATAGGTGGATGAGTCTATGTGAGTCTATGAGATCCTAGAAGCCAAAGAGTTTTGGTTTTTTTGTTTTGCCATAGCATATCTCCATGTAGCCCTGGCTGTCTTGGAACTCACTTTGTAGATCAGGCTGGCTTTGAATTCACAGAGGTCTGCCAGCTGCTGCCTCCCAAGTGCCTCCCAAGTGCTGGGATTAAAGACATGCACCACCACACCTGGCCCCAAAAGCATTTGAAGGTGTGCTGAATGAACGGATGAGCTGTGGCTGATGCTCTAACAAAATTGAAATAAATGAATAAGTTAAGACAATAATGAAATGTAAGTAAATTAATGAATGTGTTATTGATTCTTGGGAGTTTCTCTATGTCTTTCAAGTTCAAGACAACATTACTATAGAGCTGATGGCCCTTAGGAGGTGACCCTGTGCTTTGGAGGAACATTTAGAAATGTTTAGAGATGTTTCTGGTCCTCACAACTGGACTGACATTGACATCTACAGTGTAAGGAAAGGACAGCATTATTGGCATAAAATGTCAAAATGCTACATGACATGGTGTTTTGTGTGGTCATCTTCTGAGGTGCACGTAAGGGGCAGGCAGATACAGGTGAACATAAGGGGCAGGTGGTTACAGGTGCATATAAGGGGCAGATGCTTACAGGTGCTGGGTGCCTGTGAGCATTTCTGTGATGTCACAGTATAGCAATTGAGCAAGGCGTGGCTTCAGGCCTCTGTACTAAAAAGCTTATTTTGCAACATAAAGGCAAAATGCACCGCTGCCAGGTGCTGGTAAACACCTGGTATTCTAGCACTAGGAGGCTTGAGCAGGAGAATCGTGGGTTCAAGGCCAGTCTGGGCTGCATAGTGAGATCCTTTGTCAAACAAAGCAAAATAGCCAAAAGGTAAGGCACTTGGGACCACGCCATCTCTGGACCCATGTGGTGGTAGGAGAGAAGCGAATCCCACAGGGCATCCTCTCACCTCCACATAAGCTACAACACATTTGCACACACATACACACCATGAATAAAAATCCCAAACACCAATAAATAAACAACAAATAAATAAAATGGACACAAAGGTCCCAAAAATCATAATAAAATTAAATGAGTTAAAAGCATTCATTTGAAGACATTTCAGAGACATATAAGGAGACACTACAACTTCACTGAAATAGCACTGATTCTCTTAATGAGCATCTGAATGTTCGTTAGCAAATCTCAAAAAAGAAGAATCATAACTAGTAAAATGCATTCCTATTTAGGGTGTGATTGATAGCTATCTTTGCCTTTAGATGTCTTACACTATATGTTTATTCATTAAAACTTTTCAAAGTTCCCTTTTCATATTTATTAGTGACTTTTGTTAAACCTCTTATCTATAGATCCATGGTCAATACTAAATACATTAAATTGAAATATAGAAAACATTCAAAGAATTTCACTTACTAAGATTTTAATGTGCATTTATCAGGGCTCCATTTAGTACTGAAATATTTATTAATACATTAATGAATTATTAATTCCTTTATTTTATTCATTACTTAACATCTCAGCACTTTTGAAATTTAATTTCTTTGAAAAAAATCAAAAAATAGATTTTGCCAGTTTATGGAACTAACTATCATAACCTGCAAAAAATATTGTTCTCCAAGGGGAAAGTTTATTTCAGAGAATTTGGCTTATCTAGAATGGCTAAGTTCTGCTAAGCCTGCATATTCTATAATGTCAGGTAAACATAACGTCTGTAATTAGTGTGCAAAGATGAAGTGGGACAGAAGAAGCAGAACAGATAAAACAGAACAGATAAAACGGAATGGTAGAGGTGGCAGCGACTGCGGGGTGTGGCTCAATCAGTTACTAGCATAAAACATAAGATTTCATAAAGTGAATGGTGCTTCTCTGCATGTAAAATCCATATTCATCTGTGTTATCATAAATGAAAGTAACTTTAAACGTTAACGGTTGTGATATATAGAATCCCTAAGTTCACACAGAATTAATGTGTTAACGGTTGTTACACATAGAATCCCTAAGCACTGATTCTTGGAGTGCAACAGTTACCATTTTCCCTTTCAAAAAGCAGGTAGATGTGTCATTCGTGGCTATTTTGTGCTAAGAAAAAAACTCAGTGAGGGGACCAGGAACTAAATACCACTCAGAACAGGATCAGTCTACATCAAAATAAATGTCAGGTGCAGTTAAAAGTTATTAAAGACACTGATGAAAGCTGTGTGTTAAGAAAACACAGCCGGGCAGTGGTGGTGCAGGCAGAGTTCAGGACAGCCAGGTCTAAACACAGAGGAACTCCGTCTCAAAAATCCAGGAAAGGAAAAGGAAATAAAGGAAGGAGGGAAGGAAGGAAGAAAATAAGGAAAGAAAAAGAAGAAAACGCATAAAGCCAAGAGTGGTGCACACATCCCATGGCCTGGAAAGGGCTGAAGACAAAACATATTTGAAGCCATGCTTCAAAGACCTACTTCCTTCAACTAGGCCACACCCCCTAGTGTTTCCGCCACTCCCAACAGACCATTAAGTTGTTAATCGATGGATTAGTCTGTTTATGATGTCAGAGCCCTCAGGACCCAATCACCTCCCAAAGACCTGTGTGTCCTGGAGACTGAACTCAGGTCACAAGGCTTGGTGGAAAGTGTCTTTACTCACAGGGCCATTTCACCAGCACTTAGAATTGTTTTCAATTAACTCTGAGCTAAAATTTGTCAAGTGTTGGTTGCTTTTAGGATATGTATCTATATATCTATATTGATATATAGATTGATTTCAATCTATATATCTACATTGATTTCAAATATGTAGTCCAGGATGGCCTTGAACTTCTGATCTTGTTGACTCCAGGTCCAAAGTACTGATATGACAGGCATATTGGATTTAAGTGGTTACAGGGGTAGAGCTCAGGGTTTCATACATTCTAGGAAAGCACTCTGCCAACAGAGCTATGGCCCCAGGCCTGATAAAACAACTAAGGTTGAGAGTAGTCTCTGTCTGTCTGACTTCCCTGCCCTCAAATGCGGTGTGTATTTTCCGGGAATGAGTCATGTACTTAGGGAAGGTCCAATGCCTGGTAGGTTTTGTTTTGTCTTTTTTTTTTTTTTTTCAATACATAAAATGAATAGAGGCAAACAGATCATTCTCCCTGCCCTTGAGAACATCACCATCTAGTGGGGGAGACAGAAATGCAGACAAACCAAGAGACAAATTGTCACATTTTGAAAGCCGCATAGATTTTAAAGCTATGAAGATTCAAGTTGACTCATTTTGCCAGGGAAATCAGACTTTTCAAAAGGGAATAATATTTGAGCTGTCTTTTTGAAAGATTTCATGATATTTTGAGTGGGAAAAAAAAAAGAATTAACAAATGGTCGGAAATTACTTCAAAAAGTTCCTGTGTCTTGCTAATCGGAAACCTAACGGTTTAAGTCTTCCAGGGCCTTTTTGGTTTGTGCCCAAAGAAAGGAAAATGAGCCAGGGAATGTGGTTCAGTAGTCAGGAGTCAAAGGTTTTAAATGCAAAGTGGCATCACCTTAGTGGCTACCAGCAAGACAGTTGTCACTGAATCCATCGTTAGAAAGAGACTGAACCAAGAAGGACAAAAACACTTGCTCACTGGATGTCAGTCAGTGTAAGGAGAAATTGGAAGGCTGAGCTGGGAACGCTTAGAAGAACACATTAAGGGCACCACCCATCTGCTTTGGGATCAATTTAGCTTCGAAAGTCTTATCAAGGAGGAACAAATTCAACATGAAACTTGACCAAGAGCAGATCAGGGACACCCAGGGCAGAGGACTATAGTACCACCTGCCCTGGCCTGCAAACCCTGGTCCCCTCATACAGTCAGACTGCAATCAAGATGCGAAACGTGGCTTTAATGAAGAAAATGGGAAAAATTATAAAAGGAGGCATTTTTCACCTTTAAACAAACTAAGCAATCTTAATTAGTCCTAAATTTCTGGAGGAAATGAGGCCACCATTCTGGCCTCCCCCACCCCCACAGCATCACACTTCACATTCTAGAAATAGCTGCTTCTCCTTGCTCACACAAGTTGCTGTTGTCTCCCTAGCTTTAGGTGATGATGCAATCTCTGTCCTATTCTGTCTCATAAGCAGCTAAAATCAGCTGACAAGACCCAGCTCATTTTTTTTTAATCTGACAAATTTTTCCTACCCTGCTAGGTGCCCTTGGATTTTTTGTTTGTTTGTTTGTTTGTTTGTTGTTTTTCTCTTTGTTTTCTTGCACTACCACCACCAGGCTGTGTTTTCTTAACACATAGCTAGTCCCTGGCTAGCTTGGAACTTGCTATGCAGACCAGGCTAGCCCAGAACTCATAGAGATCCACTTGCCTCTGCCTGATGAATGTAGGGATTAAGCACTACTGTGCTCAGCCTTTTTATAAAATCGCTTTTAATGACTTATTCTAATTTGTTTTAATTATATGTATATGTCTGTGTTCTGCTATATGCAGGTTAGGCTGGGTGCCCAGAAAACACCCTAGGTACCCAAAGCAATCTTGAGCAAAAAGAATAATACTGAAGAGATCAATGTTTCTGACTTCAAGATTTATTAGAGAGCTATAGTAATAAAAACAATATGGTGCTGGCATAGACATGTAGACCAATGGAATAAAACAGAAGACCCAAACAGGAGTACCAATGATTACAACCATCTGATATTTGACAAAGTGTCAAAAAAATTTTTAAAAAAATGGTGCTGGGAAAATGGATGACCACACTTAGCAGAATGAAATTAGAGCCACATCTATCACCCCGTACAAAGATTAGGTCTAAGTAGATCAAAGGCCTCAACCTGAGACTCTAAAACTACCAGAAGAAAACATGGATGGGCAGAACCTACAGGACATACTCGTAGGAAGGACTTCGCAGGATTCCACTTCACAAGGAATTAAGGCCAACAATAACAACTGATAACTGGGGCCTCATAAAACTAAAAAGGTTCTCTAAAGCTAAGGGAACAACTAATCAAGTGAAAAAGAAACTCATAGAAGGGGAGAAAATGTTTTCCAGATATACGTCTTACAGAAAATTAATATCCAGAATATACAAAGAACCAAAAAAAAAAAAAAAAAAAGAGTTTAGGAAGCAAATAACGCAGTTAAAAAAATGGGTTAGATATCTAAACAGTTTTCAGTA
The DNA here is from genome assembly GCF_030254825.1 of Meriones unguiculatus. Taxonomy (NCBI): domain Eukaryota; kingdom Metazoa; phylum Chordata; class Mammalia; order Rodentia; family Muridae; genus Meriones; species Meriones unguiculatus. The sequence goes on from NC_083359.1 coordinate 104,075,533, forward strand.
GAAGAAATAAAAAGCTAAGAAATACCTCAAAAAGTGTTCAACATCTCTAGCAGGGATGATGTAGTTAATTAGGGAAATGTAAAATAACTGTGAGATGTCATCTCGCCCCAGTCAGAACGGCTAAGATGAAAAAAAAAAAAAAGTAACAAACAACACATGAGCAAATGCTGGTGAGCCTTTAGAGAAAGAGCACCCTTCATTCAGTTCTGCAGGAATGAAAATTGGGGCAGCCTGTATGGAAATCGGTACAAGAATCCTCAGGAAAACCCTGAAAATTAAATATTACCCAGCTATACAACTCCTTGCATGTGCCGAAATGACTGGACATCCTACCCACAGGTATTTGCTTAGCAATGTTCATTGCTCCCCTATTCACAACAGCCAGGGAACACAAACAACCTAAACGTCCTTTAGCAGATGAACGGATGATGAAAATGCACACAAATACACTCAACCACCTCCACTCACAAACCATGATGCAACGGTTATTTTTGCCCCACGTTCAAGTGCAACTCTTTTCTGACTTTTCTCCTTCTTTCCTGCCCTTTACTTCTCACTGTGAAAATTGTTAGTTAGAACTTAACCTCAGCCACCAAAGACTGGGGCCATTTTTTAAATTCACAGAATCTTTTACAGATCTATTTTGGTTCAACCAAAGATAAGAAAACAAGAAAGACTTGGGTGTCTGGGACTTATTTTTATGTTCTGATGAGACCAAAATTACTTAAACAGTTGAAAAAATCCAAGTAATTCATCTAACCTTTTCTAAATTATGCTAGAGAGGAAAAAAATAAAAAAGAGTATCTGTGTAATAGAAATGCTTTGGTTTAGCTAAGATTTATGGAAAATTCTTCTCTTTATTTAGGTCATATCACATCAAGATTAGAGTCTGTCATAGTAACAGGAAATTCCAAATGGCAGAGGCTGAAATGTGGAGAGCTATTAGTCACCTGTAAGAAATCCAGATGTGGTCATCCATGCATGAGACAACAGCTCCAGCATTCAGAGGAGATTCAATTTCTTGCATGAACAATTCACCCTAGTTCATGTTGCTCCCTTGTTTAAATAATCTCTCATCCACACTCCTGAAAGCAACTCACTAGGACACACACACAGTGGAAGAGGGATTACTTGGGAAAAGGAGGGGGTGATCATGTGAGGTGGTAAGGAAACAAGGGAGGGTAATAGGATTCATATGATCAAAATACATTATATACATAGGTAGAAATCCATTAATGTAACATATTATTACATATAATTAATATATGCTAATAAACACAGGAAAGGGTGTAGAAGTTGTAGCTGTGTAGAATTTTAGGTAAGAAACAGGAAAGGTGAAGGAAAGATCAATTTTCCTGAGCTGTCTGTTCCAAGTGAGCTTCCTGGAGACCCCTGCTTCAGCCTAGCTACTCCATGCTTCGTCTCATTGGCCAGAACTTAGCACATGGCTGCACACACTCAACAGAAGCTGGGCCATGGCTTTGTTTTCAAATGTAGGAACATAGCTACCTTGGTCTCATAATGTTTATCTTGCTAAAAAGAAAAGTTAAAAATAAGAGCAATGATGAATGGGCAGGTAGCCTGTCATCCATTCCATAAATGTCAACTCTCACTGCTTGAGAAGTCCCAAATGCACTGGTGTAAAAACCATAGGCCCTACCAGTGCCATAGCAGTACCTCTTAGTTAGCCAGGCTAAAGTCTTTTAAAATTTATTTATTTATTTTTTTTATTTTACATGTATGGATGTTGGACAAACCCACATGTATGTCTGTGCAGCTCATGTGTGCAGTGGCCACAGAGGCCAGAAGAGAGCATCAGAACTTCTGGAACTGGAATTATACATGGTTGTGAGCCACATGAGGGTGCTGAGTGAACCCAGGTCCTCTGCAAGAGCATCTAGTGCTCTTATCTGCGGATCCATCTTTCCAACCACTTGTTTTTTCTTTCTTTTTTTTTTAACATGTATTTTTTTTTTTTTTTTTACTTCTGTATGTGTGTTTGTGTGTGTGTACGCGTGAATATGATGGTGCCTTAGGAGACCAGAAGATGACATCAGATCATCTGGAGCTACTGTTGCAGGCAGAAGTAAACTGCACCTGCATGCAGATCAGAAACAGATTATATTATTTATATTTTAAGGTTCTGGATAGCAGTTATCAAACTGATACCCATCACCCCCTGACATACACACACACACACACACACATACACATTTTCTCCACTATTTCTTTTCTATGAAATAAGCCTAGTGAGCTCTTCTCAGTTTCTCTTACTGAGGTGTATTCAAGGTACCTAAGTATTCTAGTTTGTTTTCTGCTACTGTGATAAACAACAAGGCAAAAACAACTTGGTGAAGAAAGGGTTCATTTCATCGTGTAAATTATAATCCATCATTGAGGGGAAGCCAAGGCAAGAACTTGGAGTGGAAACAAAAACTGAAGCAGAAACCATGGAGAAACAATTCATCCTAGCTTGCTTCCTCCAGCTTGCCAGCTAAGTAACTTAATGAAGCCCAATCCCACCTGCCTAGGGACGGTTCCACCCACAGTGGACTGGGCCCTTGTATATCAATGAGCAACCAAGAAAAGGCCCCACAGACATGCCCACAGGCCAGGCTATCGGAGGCAATTTCTCAGGGGCCATTCCCTCTTCCTAAATATGACAAGTTGACAACCAAGCTTGGCCACCACAGAAGGACCCATCACACGTTGCTTCTTGTTAGAGTTATTTGTGTACATCTGTTTTCACAGAGGGTGTCTCGGTAGAGCTTGTTTTCTTCCCTCTCTGTGATCACAGTAGCACCTACAGTGTAATAAGCCACCCACAGATGCTAGCTGAATCAAAAGTAGTTGTTGAAAACCCTTGTTTCTGTTACCGGTTTTCAAAACTGTCCCTCAGCAAAGCCAGGGGGTAGGGCTTCTGTAACTCCTTTACCTCGAAATGCTTAAGTCCCCACGTCCAGACCTGTCCATCAGGCTTCTTGCTGAGCTACCTTTGGTGGTCTGAATTAAAATGTCCCCAGTAGTCTCTGGTGGTTAAACACTTGTTCCCCAGAGGTGGTGCTATTTAGGGGAGGTTATGGGACATTTAGGAGGTGGAGTCTAGCTGGAAGAAGCATGTCACTGAGGGTGGGCTTCGAAGGACTTCTAGTTCAGTCTCTATGTCACATGTGTGGTTGAAGATGTGATCTCTCAGCTTCCTGCTCTGTCTGCCTGTTGCCGTGGTTCTGGTTATGGTGTTTTATCACAGGGGCACAGCTGACTGTCCTCACGCCCTCTCCTTTCCACCCATGCTTCTTTCTCCGGTAGTGAGAGCAGCTTCAAGTCCCTTCCTGGTCTTTTCTCAAAGCCTACAACTTTCTTGGATTGACCTGAGATCATTGATGAAGAAAATGAGCCTCTGGGGCTGGAGAGATGGATCACTGATTAAGAGCACTTTCTACTCTTGTCAAGGACCTGGTTTCTGTTTCCAGCACCTACAGGGTGGCTAACAACCATGTGTAATGTCTGTTCCAGGTGATCCGACGCCCTCTTCTGGCCTCCCTGAGCATTGTATGCATGTGGTGCACTTAGATACATGCAGGCAAAACACTCACACACATAGAATTTAAAGAAGAGGGTCCAGAAAGGTGGCATGTATTGCCTATGTTCATAAAACTAGCAACAGAACTAAGATAGACCCCAGGTCTCCTAACACTAAGTCCACTGCTTTTGTGACTCAATTTGCTTTAAATCCTGCAGCTTGAACCCTTTGTCCTCAGGCTGCTATTAAGGATTGGTAAAGACCTTCAGTTAACCAGCTTGGTTAACCATCCCTGTTCTAACTACAGCCATTGGTGCTGTAACTCCTGGTGATGGAAACTGGAGAATGGTTACAGTGGTCCCTGCCACTAGCCTATTTTTATGTGGGTCAGAGGATTGGGTTTTTTTCCCCTGCCTCTCTCTTTCAGTCCTGCCTGTGTGGGGTTATCTAAGACCCGCCCATTTCCCACAGCCCACTTTCTCAGCACTGTGTGGATAGTGGCATTCCCTGACACAGTCTTCCAACACTCCACAGCAACCATGGCGGCAGAACTGCAAGCAGGGAAGAACTCAGCTCCTGGGCCTGTTGTAATTCCTGTGAGGGGTATCTGAAGTTCCTCAAAACAGTCATGAATGAAACTTTTCAACTCCACTTGGAAGGAAGTCAGAGAACTTCACTTCTGAGACTGAGCCAATGTAGTAATGAAATTCAGTGAGTGCCACAGAGAGGTACGAATGCCTCAGGACAGAACAAAAGCCAGCCACTTATACAAAGCCATTTACCCTAAGAGGAAGTTGAATGCTTTTCAAACAGTGGCATTGTATTTTTCCACGAAGTGTCAAATGTGCTGTATTCATCGGTAAAGCTACAGATCTAAATTTAAATTTTACTTTAGTTTGGCATAGTTGCTAGATTTTAGGGAAAACGATATTACAATGTGATTATTATTGGAATATCAACTGAGTGATGTTCTGAGAAAGCACTGCAGGCTTTCAAAAAGAACGATTTATTATTTTTATTCTATGTGTATGAGTGTTTTACCTACATGTATGTATGTATACTACATACATGCCTGGTCTCCAAAGAGCACAGCAGAGGGTGTGGGGTCCCCTAGAACTGGAACTATAGATGGTTGTGAGCCACCAAGGAGGTGCTAACAATCCAACCTGAGTCCTCTGTAAGAGCATCAAGTACTTCTAATGGCTGAGCCACCCCTCTAGCCCAACATCCTTTTAAAAGATGGTCCTTAAAAGGACTACTCTGGCAGGCAACTGCCTTTTCTACAGTTTGTAGAGTATGGAATTATAGGTCCCTGATGCCTGAAATGACCTTATAGTAAATCTAATCCAACATATATCTTATAGTTGAAAAGCTAATATCTGCAATTTGATAATATAAAGTTTGTCTTATTTTGTAAAAGTTGTTCCAGTTTAGAAGCAGGAATTAAGTGTAAGAACCAGGTACTCAGTTACAATTTGAATCATCATTGGGACTAAGTGTACAACAGGCCTGAGAGAAACCAATATTCCATGCCCTATCCACTGATCTTGAGATTATTCCTGTAATACTGTCTGCCTAATAAAAAGTGGAATGTACCTCGGTTTCCTTTGGGAACTGAGTGCCTACAGGCTTTAGTACAAACATTAACATAATATCCTTTTTGCTTTTATATACCTAAGAAAATAAAATGGGCTTCAAGAGCAATTTCTTCATTTAAAAAATTGGGATAAGAACTGGGCACGGAGGTGCACGTCTTTGATCCCAGCACTAAGGAGGCAGAGGCAGGTGGATCTCTATAAGGACAGCTGGTCTTCAAAAAACAGCCAGCATCCTGTTACACAGAGAAGCCCTGTCTCAAAAAACAAAAACAAACAAACAAAATCAAACAAAAAGTTGAGATATGGCATACTTCCTAAACCAGCCATGGTGTAGTATACACGTGTAATCCCAGTACTTGGACACTGGGGGGATTGACGGTTTGAGGCTGTTCTGGGCTACATAGTCAGCCCGTACCTGAAACAAACAGGACTCTTAGAAGACATTTGTGACAGTCCAATTAGGCAAGGTATGGAAGTGCACTTTGAAATCCAAGTGAAAGAATCAGGTTGGTCTATTTATGTGTATACATTTCTGCAAATAAGTACTAAGGACTCAATTCTGTGCCAGATCCCATGCTAGAGAGCAGGTGTATACGGAGTTAAACGGATCCCCAGTTCTCCAGCTGTCTATAAGGATGGTGCTTTCCTTACCCAAAACCCAAAGGAAAGTATCCGGGTCAGCCTCCCTGGTTGTACGTCTTTCCTGCCTAGCATTCTCTCAGTTTTAGTTAGCTGAGTAAGTAATTGCTTCACTTGGCCTGTATCAGTCACTAGCTTTTTAGTTCCGAAGCTCTGCGCCTAGAGTGTGACTGGCGCAGAAAACACTGACATATATTTGTTGGGCGGCTGAATGAACAAACACATGAAAAAGCAAATGGATGGTTAAAACACACGACCTAATACGGTGCTGGCCATATTAATAGACTAGGCTTTCACGGTACCGTGGCAATTTATAGGAGTATTTAATACGAGCCCTTACGGAGCAGCTTTCCGGAGCCTTGTTGAGACAGTCTCACACTGCTGCCCAGGTTAGTGGCTTCAACATCCAGAAATCCACCTGCCTCTGACGTCTGAGGTAGAAAGAAGGATTACAGATATGGATGCGGTAGGACCTTTTTGAAAGGGCGGGGGTTAAAAGCGTATACTGCATACGAGTCTTCCATATTAAAAAAAAAAAAAAAAAAAAAAAAACCCGAAATTCTCAAGACATGTTTGCACGCGTACCTGTCCACAGTGAGCTTAAACGGCCTTATCTGTGAACCATGTAGGTCGTATCCGTAGAAACACAAGATTGGTTGGGTGACTCAATGGCCCCCGCAAAGTCCAATTAGATCACCTTTGGAGAAAGGCCAGAAGACGGACAGGCTTGTGCAGGGAGGGGAACCCAAGAGCGGTGCCACGCGCCACGTCTGACTATTAGCTATAGGGCGGCGGGTCACATGACTCGGGCTGCGGCTTTCCCTGGGAGCCCGGGCGGCCTGCGCACGCGCAGCGCTAAGACCGCCTCTCGGAGCGTGCTGACAGCTTCCGGCCTGGCGTCCCCGCCCCCCGGTGGCAGAAGCTTCCGAGGCTCCGCGCTGTCAGCCGCGGGGTAGAGTGGGCCGGGCGTGGCGAGGAAACACAAGCCTCGCGAAACGGGGTCCCTGCAGCCATGGCCTGCTCCATCGTCCAGTTCTGCTCCTTCCAGGACCTGCAGTCCGCGCGCGACTTTCTGTTTCCTCAGCTGCGGGAGGAGAACCCCGGCGCCCTGAAGAGGGACCCGAGTAAGTGTCCCGGCGACGGGGACGCGGCCGATAGCCTCTCCTTAGAGTCCAGTCTCTTTCACCCTCAGCCTTGGTCTCGCGTCCAGTCGCCTGTCAGTCACCGCTTCCCACCCCACCCCCCTTCCCAGTTCCAGCTTCACGTCTTCTCCCTCCGCACACCACCTGCTCCGGGATCCCATCCTCCGCCACAGTCCCTGCCTGATGTCTGTCCTCTACCCTCTGCTTACTCCCACCTTCTCTATCCCTGGGACTGTGGCCTTTTCTCTACCCCATCCAGAGTGTCTAGCATCCCCACCCTCTTCTTCTATCTCTTCTGTCATTCAGATTTACGGAATAAATGGCTGCTTGGCAAGTGAAGGGCTTTTAAGGTGGTGAGTAAACGCCCAAATAAGAAAAGTAACCTCTTTGGAAGTGAAAATCCAGGGTAGGAACTAAAAGTACAGCAACATGGCCAGGAAAAGTTAATTGGCGTTTATTGAGGTGAGAAACATTCCACCTGTTATTACCATCAAACAATGTTAACAAGCTGGTCTTCAGCAGTGTTAATCCCGAGGCTGGCTTGTTAAATGCTGCGAATTTCCTTAAAACATATTCTGTGTTCCTTCGTTTCTTCTTTTGAAAGGAGTGTCTTGTGCTGCTTTCTTTAATATGGAAAACGTTTTGCTTTGTAGCATAGCTTTGTTACTCTGTGCTATAGCAGTATGGTAATAGAAGACCCAGTAACAAAAAAATCCTCTCCTTTTCAGCATTTAGAAGCTATCACAGAGTGCTAGGAAGGTTCAGCCTCACATTCAAGGCCAGCTTTGGTCTGTCTGAAAAAAAATAAGGTTGGAGAATATCAAATTAGGAATGAGTAGTCTGTAGCAGTCATTGGTGCTACACGCTGCTTACGGTTGGTAGTTTCTGTCCTGCAGGACCTATGATTCTGTTAACATCTGCCTGCATGTGTGCACTTGAGTGAAGGTGTCAGGTCCACTGGAGCTGGGGTTACAGGCGCTTGTGAGCAACGTGAAGTGGGTGCCAGGAACCAAACTCAGATTCTGTGGAAGAGCAGCAAGTGCCTTTAACCCCTCCAGCCCCTATGAAGCACTTTTCTAAAGTAATGGTACTTAGGCCTCCCTGTGAAGTAGAAGCTAGAAGAGCAAGAGAAAGCATGTGGAGAGGAAGCAGCTCTGAAGAGATCTGGTGTTTAAAGAGCGGAAAAAAAAAAAGCTGAAATGACTGGAGAGAGGATGTGAGGGGACACTAGAGAGATGAGGCTGTAACACTAGCAAAGGCGTATGAAGTGAAGAAGCCCTGCGAGATTCTCTGGTGGCTTCTGAGAGGCTTTAAGCAGAGGAATGGAATTGTCAGGTTTGCATTTGATCTGATATGCAGAATTTGGTGCAGGCCTATAATGTACTGTAGCAATAGTGAGGAGAGTTGGGAAGCCAGGAAATTTGTTGAGAGGCTAATCAGTAATCCAAACAAAAAGTTATGTGAACTTAAACATAGCCTTAGCAGGACTTGAGGGGAAGTAGATATCAAGGATAGGATCTGGTGATAGAAGTTGTAGGTGATGAGTGAGAAGCAGTTTAGGATGTCTTTGGCTTGGCAGGCATGTGTGTTGAGAGAGAATGAAGGCCATGTTTGAAATGCAGAAAGTTGCATAGTAGATAGGAGTCCAGCACTTGGTATGGCATCCAGAGGCAGGAGTATTAATTTGGGAATTACCAGCAGAGTGTGGGTTCAGTCTATACGATTGTATATATTGTGTTGTGAACTGGCTACAGAAGCTGTAACCCTAGAGAGAGACTGAAGCTTGGAAATCTTCTAAAGGTTCCTGGGAAGATGAAAAGGACCAGCAGAGATAGGAACATGAGGGGTGGAAATGTTTCAGGAGCTGAAGGAGAGGATTTGATGCAGGTACAGGGTGGTCAGCAGTTTTAAAAATGTGGCAGAGGTCAGATAGACTAAGAAAGTGCTTAGTGGTTTGGAGAAGATGAAGGTGACTGGGATTTTAGCACTGTTTCAGTGGCATAGTGGCCACAAGTATGTCTGTAGGGCTTTGGAGGACTTGGAGAATGAATAGTGAAGGTTGTTTCAGGAGCTTAGGTGTGAGGGACAACTGAGATTTGGGGCGAAAAACGGGGAATGCAGATAAGAGAAGCACATCTCTGTCCCATTGCCACTGTCCCAGTCCAGGCCACCATCTCTCAGCCTGGGCCATGGCACCCATCTGCTAACTGAGTTCCTTCTTGCTTCAACACTTGGCTTCTTCTGATTAGTTTTCAACAATAGTCTTAGTAAGCTTCAGAATATATTCTCACATCCTCCTCCTTTTAATCTACAGTGGTTTTTAAAAATTGTACCTTAACTTAAAACTGATAATTCTGGGCCAGTGAGAAGGCTCAGCAGGTAAAGGTGCTTACTTCTCAGTCTGAATACCTAGGTTTGATCCCAAGAACCCACATGATGAAAGGAGAGTACTGACTCTGTAAGCTGTACTCTGACCCCTACACATATGGAGTGGCACAGACATGTGTCAGTGAGTGCACGCGTGCATGTGTGTAGACACACACACACACAAACACACACAAAACTGTTTTTAAAATCTAAAATCCCTATATGGGTTCTAAGACCTTTGAGGTCTACTTCCTGCTGCCTCCCTGCCCCTTGGTTTTGAGACCTGGCCACACTGTAGCCCAGGCTAACCTGGGACTTACTAGGATCCCAGGCTATCCTCAAACCTGTTCTCTTGCCACAGCCTCTTGAGTGCTGGAGTCCAGGCTTAGCCACACTCATTTGTGCCTGAGACCTTTGCTCTTGCTGTTGACTGTGCCTTTTATGTTCTTTGCAGATTTTTGAATGTTAGTCACATCTTTGAGTGTTAGCTTAAATGTCAACTCCTCCTGGAAGCCTTTCTGATCACCTAGTACAATCCCCTGTTCCAGCATTTTATTCTCAAACATAGCATCATGTTTATTTTTATCACTATCTCTGTGCTGTCCTTTGTGGAGACCTCGAGACTTAATGTGACTTTTGAAGCTTTGAAATATGGCCATGCAACTGAGAAACTACAATTTTAATTTAACTTAAATGCCAAATGGGTTATGGTTGCAATATTTTTTTGGTACAGGGTTAGATACTAAGAGTCAGAACTATATAGATTAAGGACATACAGTGTACTTGCCTATGACCATAATGACCGTATAGGACATGTCTAAGACATACTGTGAAGAGTAGGTCCAGGATAGGAGCTCAGTCCAGCCAGCCAAGAATGTAATCTAGATGAACTTGGATTCTGACTATTTACTCTTTTAAATTAAATTATTGCATATATACATATTGACATTATTATGGCTGAAATCTATTTATTTAGAAAATAAACAACCACTGAGCTCCCTTCAAAAACTGTATATAACTTGTGTTAAATGGTGATTTAGTTTACAAGTGAAAGTTGGAAACATAGCTTGTTGATTAGATAGCTTGCTTGGCATTCTTAGAATGACCTGGGCCATGGAGCCATCTTTACAAAGTGTCTGCTTTAGCATTAAGAAAACTTTGACGTAAACTTTTGTTACAACGAAATTTGTATAGAGTAAAAGTGAAGCTAGGAGCAGGAGGTGTATCTCAGTGGCAAGAATGCACGTATGGCAAGGTCTTGGGTTCAGTTCTCAGTACCAACTGAAATGGTGAAGTTGGCAGACAGTAAGACCTGACTTTCCTTTGTAAGCAGTTATTCTATTGGGAAGCAGAATTCTTGTAGGCATTTTAAATTTTCTGTTGGATATAGTATTAATTTGTTAACACAATTCATAAGAGCTATATAAAACAAAAGACTTAGTTACTTGAGAATAGTGGAGGTTTATCACTTGACTTAACAGCACTTTAATAGTACTTTTAATGTGTACACCTGTCATAGAAAACCCCTGCTACCTGGACACCCAGAATGTACAGAGAGTGACTCAATGGCTTTTTGTTATTTTGTATCATTAATTATAAAATAAGACTATGGTTTGTAGCTTAAAAAAAAACAACTCTGGCATGGAGAGAAGGCTAAAAGGTTAAGAACACTTACTGCTCTTCCAGATGACCCAGGTTTGATTCCCACATCCATATGGGAACAACTACCTGTAACTTCAGTTCCAGGGGCTCTGACACCCTCTGACTGTTGGGACACCGGGCACGTACATAGTATACTTACATGCAAGCAGGCAAAACACATACATGTATAAAATAAAAATATATATATAATTAAATAATGAGTGTTCTGAACTCCCCAGTTTGCCAGTTGTTCTGGCTAGTTTTATGTCAACTTGATACAAGCTAGATTCATCAAAGAGGAGGGAACCTTAATTAAGAAAATGCCTCTATAAGATCCTAAAAAAGATAATCAATTGAGCGGACATGGGGTAAGATGATCAATCCTCATTTAGAAAGACAGATGGGATGTGCATTGAACGTATGACAGGAGTCTACTGAGTGCATCTGAAAGACTCTAACTAGCAGTGTTTTCAAAGCAAAGACTCATGACCAAACCTTTGGCAGAGTACAGGGAATCATAAGAAAGAAGGGGAGTTAGTCTGATGGGGAAAGGATAGGAGCTCCACAAGGACCAAATATATCTGGGCACAGGGTCTTTTCTGAGACTGACATTCAACCAAGGACCATGTATGGATATAACCTAGAACCTCCACTCAGATGTAGCCTGTGGTAGCTCAGTAACCAATTGGTTTCCCAAAGTGAGGGGAACAGGGACTATTTCTAACAGGAACTCGATGACTGGCTCTTTGGTCTCCCCACCCCCGAAGGGAGGAGCAGTCCTGTTAGGCCACAGAGGAGGGCTTTGCAGCCAGTCCTGAAGATACCTGATAAAACAGGATCAGATGAATGGGGAGGAGGTCCCCCCCATCAGTGGACTTGGAAAGGGACACGGTGGAGATGAGGGAGGGAGGGAGGGAGGGACTGGGAGGGAATGAGGGATCGGGACACGGCTGGGATACAGAGTTAATAAAATGTAACTGATAAAAAAAAAATAAAATTTAAAAAAAAAAAAAAAGATCTGGCTGTATAGCATTTTGAAAAATTAGTGATTAATGGGGGAGGGCCCAGCCCATTTTGGGTGGGGCCACTCCTGGGCTGCTGATCCTGGGTTCTATAAGAAAGCAGGCCAAACAAGCCATAGGGGAGCAAGGCAGTAAGCAGCACCCCTCCATGACCTCTGCATTAGCTCCTACTTCCAGGTTCCAGCCCTGTTTGCGTTCTTGTCCTGGCTTCCTTCAGTGATAATCTATGGTGTAGAAGTGTAAGCCAAATAAACCCTTTCCTCCCCAGCTTTTGGTCATAGTGTTTCATTTCAGCAATAGAAATCCTGACAAAGATAATCATTAACAGTAATTTTAGAAATCAGATGTCTATTTCAGACATACAGTCTGGTCTTACTACTTTGCAGTCCTTTGGAGTGCAACGGTGAGTAACTGAGGTATCCTTACTATGCGACACAGTGGCGTAGTTTTCAGTGAGGCTGGTTTCTAGAGTAGTTTCTGAAACTTAGGTTTGAGTTGGAGGGAAAGTAAATAAGTAAATACACAAAGTATGTGAGCAAAAATAAAATAGATAATGCATGCATGCAGAAAGTATGTGTCAGAATATTTGGACATAATTTGAGTATGCAATGTGGCTCTTAGCTTAGCTAATAGTTGTTCCTGTTGGCAGGATTTCAGAAAAGAGAGCGTGGCATACAGGAACTGTGCCGGAGTCAGCAGAACTAATGGAGAAAAGGCTTTTTATGTAACCCAAAGTGTGATCATTTTGCGTCATGGGATATAACAGAACATACTGAATATCAGTTTTTTATACATAGTAAATATTCTCTCTATGAGATCCTGCTGTAGAGAGAAGCTGGCCATTAGTAGGATTTTCAATAAACAGTTACCAAATATCCTTAAAAGAGGAAGAACTTACAAAGAAGTTTTTATCAAAAGGAAATGAACACTTGAGTGATCTTTAATCTTTTCATTTGGCTAATAATATATTGAGAACTTATATTGTTAACTGTGAATTAACTACAATGTGAATGTATTTATTTCATTTAGTATTTACAGGTCAGGGGTTAGGTCTAAACTTCCATCTTGTTGAGCATGCCCTCTCTCACTGAATTACACTGAAAGTTCCCTTTATTAGAGAGAGAGACAGAAAGATAGAACATTTTGTTAAGTTGTCCAGGTGGGACATTCTGTAACCCAGGTAAGCCTTCAACTGCTGATCTTCCTGCTTCAGCCTCCAAAGCAGCTTAGAGTACAGGCCTGACCCAGACTTGTGAGTTGGAGGCCAGCCAGAAGTCTATGGTAGTAACCCAGGTCATAGAACAAAACCCTGGAGAAAGAGAGACAGATAGACATAGATATAGATGGACTCCAAATAGCTAAAATAAAATTTTGAATCAGGACAAAAAGACTCAATAGTTCATGATTTCAAAACATACTACAAGGCTACAGTTACCAAAACAGTGTGGGGGTATTAGTCAGTATTAAATAGTATTAAAATTCATAGGTGCCTGCCATCCCTACATTTCTTTAGCAAAAACGAAATCAGAAGTATCTTTTTAACACAGATCACTTTCCTCTGTAGGTCTCACATATAAATTCCCCAGAAGAGAGAATCTTGTCAGCTTAAGAAAATAGATGAAATGCACCCCCTTCTTCTTTTTTTTGATGCACCCCCTTCTTAAGCCCATCAAAACCTGCTGTGAAAGCTGGCTACTGTATCCCACCTTGCAGATGATAAAGCTTCATGGCTCTGCGACACAATGTGGAGCTTCTAGCAGCATGCAGTTAAATCTAAGTTTAAGTCAGAGAGATTCAAAGCAATTCAGTTCCTGAGTCATACTTGGTTGCAAAAGTGGTTAGTCTCCAGATAGCATGCCTGGCTATTGAGTAGCTCAGATGGAACACTGCGTTCACTGCAAAAATCCATGTAGGAAGTGCTGCTTTAATGAGGGTCCATCCACTGAGGGTCCAATCCAGGCTTTTGTGCTTGTGTTTCAGCAGTCATTCAACACACACTCAGAAGTTGCTTGGGAATTCTTCTTTTTTTTTTTTAATTACATGTTACCTGTTTTATATAATGCATATCTGTAACCTTCTTTGGCCTACTTAGTCATATCATGGTGTCTTTCCAAAACTATAAAGCTTCATGGAACTTTCTTCTTTGTCCAATACTCCAACCGAGACTCCCACCAGATTTCCCTTGGTGAATATGAAGGTTGTTTTTCATGTTTTGCTGTGGGAATAAAGCTACAAGCAGCCTTGCTCATCTTGGTCACAGTTGCCAAACTGTTCTTGAGATTGGTTTTCAGATTCACTCTAGCCATGGTAAACAAAGCAACTATGAACACACTTACTTAGAAATTGTCATTATTATGTGTGTGTTTGGACACATGTGTGGTGGAGAGTGAGTGTGTGTGTGTGTGTGTGTGTGTGTGTGTGTGAAGACAACTCTGTGGAGTTGGTCTCTCCCTCTGTCTTTATGAAGTTCTGAGGAATGAATTCACAGCACCAGGGTTGTATGTCCTAGACCTTTAATGCTCACCCTAGTTTGTATTCTTCTACGCTGAGTCAAGTTGGACATTTTAGAAGGGATAACTTTGAAATTTAAGTGTTCACTGCTTTTGGCAAATTTTCATTGGATTTTTAAACTTTTTTTTCTTTTGGTACTTGATGTTGAACCTAGGGCCTTACACATGCTAGGCAAGTGCTCTACTGAGCTACAATCCCAGCCCATTATAATTTTAAAGTATAAGATATATCATAAGTTTTTACTGATCCATAGTGAAACATATGTATATGTATAAATTACACCGTGGTATAGAATGTTATGATGTATGGAATTAGTATAGAATGTGTTATCAGATCGGGATGATTGGCAGCTTTGAAACAAACAACTAGTAATGTCAACTGTGGTTACTGTATGGTGCTGTAGAACATTGACCACTCCTATCCATTCATACCTCCTCTGTACCATTAACTGTTCTTTTCTATAACCCATCACCACTGGCACATCCTCACCAGCACCTCTCTAAGCCCCCTGTCACTGTTCTCACACCTTTACTAGTCTCTGACAACTGTGCTTGTAGCCTCTATTTGTGAAATAAATGTTGTTGTTTTACTTGTTTTTGAGGCAGGGTCTAGCTGTTTGGCTCAGGTTGGCCTGGAGCTCACTGTATAGCCCAGGTTGGCTTTAAATTCCATATCTGCCTCTGCCTCCCAAGTGCTGAGATTACAGACATGAACCACTATGAATAAAACTTTTTAACTTCTATGTATGAGTGAAAATATATATATTTTCTGTATGACTTAATTTGTCATTATGTCCTTTCTGTTTCATCTATATTACTGCAAGTGAGAGTTCATTTTTAATGGTCAAATAATATTCCATTGTGTAGTCTACATTTTCTTCACTTAGCCACCAATAAATCTTCAGGCCTAATTCCATATCTTGGCTGTTTTGACCAGTGCTACAATCAACATAGGAGTGTATTTCTTCAACATGCTGATTTCCTTTGTTCTGTACCCTGCAATAGGAATGCAGTTCTTTTTCTAGAGCTGTAAAGAATTCTGTGTTGTTTTCTCTGATAGCTGGACTTATTTAATTTATATTCGCACCAAGAGTGTTGGCCCACATCCTTGCCGGTCTTTTGTTCTTTCTGCTATTCTTTAATAATAACTCAGCTGTGATTTTGATTTCTGACAATTACTGCTGAGCAGTTTTTTCGTACACTTCCTGGGCATTTTTCCTATTAATGTCATTTACCAATTTTTAATTATATCAGGTGGTTATTATTTTGCTTTTAAGTTGCTTGAGTTTTGTACCATCTGTAGGTTGCCATCATTCTGTCATTTCTTGGCTGTTACCCCTTGGATTGGTTTCTGCTTTTGTTGCCAGCACTTTTTGATCTTACCACCAAATATCTTTACTCATGTTCTGAAGTGTTTCCCCTCTGTTTCCTTCTAATAGCTTCGTAGTTTCAATTCTTAAACTCATGTCTGGTTTATTTATTTGAGTTTTGTATGTGACTAATGTATAGGGCTGTTATACAAAAGCTCATTTTTTGTGCTTATATTTTAAACATATTTATATTAGTTTGTCATTTGAACTTTTCCCAGATCTCCCCATGTCCCTCTTCCAACTTCATGTCCTGTTTTCCTTCCTTCCTTTCTTTCCTTCTCTTCCTTTCTCTTTCTTTCTCTTTTCTGTTTCTCTCTCTCCCTTCCTTCCTTCCTTCCTTCCTTCCTTCCTTCCTTCCTTCCTTCCTTCCTTCCTCCTTCCTTCCTTCCTCCTTCCCTCCCTCCCTCCCTCCCTCCCTCCTTCCTTCCCTGGTGAGTCCAGTTACATCTGCCCATTTGCTCATGGGTATAGGGCCACCCACTGGATCCTGGGTAACCTATAGGAGCTGCACCCTGAAAGACACTGATTCTTCCTCCCTCAGCAGCCACCAATTGCCAGGAGCTCTCGCTAGGGTAAGGTCCTGTGAGCCTCTGACCCATGCTGGAATGTTGACTGGCTTGATCTCACAGAGGTCTTGTGTAGGCAGCCACAGCTGCTACTTGCTTTTATTTCTGTTTTGTTGTTGTATTTGTTAATTGTTGTCCATTTTAATGTCATAGATTGTCTCTGCCAAGTTACTCATCTTTTAAGAATGTCACAGCGATAGTCTTACACATGTATCTTCAAGTTGAGCTTCAGAATTTATTAAGTTTTAAAGGTCAGATTCATGTTGGGATTTTGATGAGCTTATATTCATTTGGGGAGGGTTGGCATTTCCAATGACTAGATATTTTTCTTTCATGCTAAATTTATTGAGTGAGTTGGCAGTAATTATATATATTAAAGACATACAGTGTGAAATTCACTATATGATTTATATGTAAAATGATTATTACAATCAACTTAGCATATCTCTCACCTCACATACTATCTTGGGGGGGCAGAACACTTCCTATCTTAGTAGTTTTACAGTGTATAATACACTATATACCTAGGCTAGATGTTCTTATTTCAGAAGTACTAACTATGAAGCAAAGCACAATGATAAACAGACATCTATATATTATTTTTTACTGTGCTTCTAAGCTGTCACAGGTGCTGAAGTGATATTGTTAAGATGATCAGGTTTTTTATGTGCACTTCAAACAAAAACCTCATAACTACGAGGCAAGATTCAACTAGTATTCAGAGGATTCATTTTAAATATAAAAAAGTATTTCCACAAAGAAATAGTTGAATATCCGAAAAAGCTCAGGAAGAAACATGTAGAACTGGAGTCTCTAGACTATGCAGACTGGTTTCAGTAATTTTTATGCTCCATCTCATTTCTCACTGGCACTTGCTTCTCGGCCTTGTTAGTTGGGGTTCCCTCTTCTGTTCAGTGCATGTGATAAGACTTCACCAGAAAACTCTTAGTACTGATAAACACGGAGCAAAGGGAGCAAGATCCAACTTGCTTAATATTAAAGAAAATAGCTTTCCTTTATACAGACATGCTGAGAAAGAAATTATACTATACCCTGAAAGAAATTCACTATACCCTCAAAAACAAACAAACAAATAAGGTCATTAACCTTAGAATAAACGAAGCCAATGAAGTGAATGACCTCTGTGGGGAAACTTGAAAACACTGAAGAAAGAAATTGAGGAAGACACTGTTAAGAGGAAAAACCTCCCATGCTCATGGATTGTGAAGTGACCACCTTAACAAAAGAACTTGCATATTCATTGTAACCCTGATCACAATTCCAGCACCATTCTTTGTAGAAATAAAAAATAAAAATAAAATCATAATTCACATGGAAGTGCAAAGCTCCCTGGCTAGCCAAAGCATCCCTGAATAAAAGAATACTGATGGAAGTGTTACCATACTGGATTTAAAATTATTACAGGATCATAGTAATAAAAGCAGCATTGTACTGACTCAGAAATAAACACAGATCAGTAGAATAGATATGAGTAACGTTCAGTTACCTGATTTTTGACAAAGATGTCAAAAATACACACTGAAAAAAAGACGACATTTTTATCATACAATATCTGGAAACTGGATGCCAACATGTAGAGGAACAAAACTACATCCATGATTACCACTCTAGACAGAATCAGCTCAAAATGGATCAACAACCTCAAAATAAGATGCCAAACCCTGAAAATTTTAGGAGAAAATGTAGAGAACACTCCACAAAATCTGTGTAGAGGCAAGGATTTTGTAAACCGAACTCCAGTTACTCAGGAAACAAGGCCAGTAGTTGGTAAATAGGACCTCACGGAATTAAAGGTCTCTACTCAACAAAAGTAACTGAAACTGCCACTAAAGAGGCAGCCTACAGAACAGAAAACAAAACAAAACAAAACACAGTCTCTTTTTGCTATACATCTCACAGAAGAGTATCAAGAATATACAGCGAACTCAGAAACACATGAAAACAGACAGAATGGGTCTCAACAGAGACTCCTCAAAAGAAGCAATAGAAATGGCTAATAAACATTTTAAAGTGCTCAATATCATTAGCCATCAGGGAAATTAAAATTCAAACTACTTTGAGATTTCATCTCACTATAGTCAGAATGGCTATTATCATGACAACAAATGTTTGTGAGGTGTGGAGAAAGAGGGACCATTGTTCACTGTTGATGGCTGGGTATAAGCTGATGCAGCCACTGGGGAAATTAGTGTGAAGGGTTCTTAAAGAACTAACCTGACTGAAAGGTGTGTATACCAGGGCATATGTGCACATCCATTTCATTGCTGTTCTGTTCACAATAGTTAGAAAATAGAACCAACCTAGATGCCCACTGACTCATAAGTAGATAATGGAAACATGGCACATGAGTTTAATGAAATTATTATTCAGCACAAAAGAAAAAAATGGAATCAAGAGATTTTCAGAAAAATGGATGAAACTAGCAAATGGAGTGAACTAGCACAGGCCCAAAAGAGAAATACCACATGCCCTTCCGCTCGTATGTGGATCCAGCTTTGAATTTTTAGATTTCTGTATTTAAGTTGGGGCGATAACTATAGAGGTCAGAAAACAAGAAAGAAATCAAGAGAGATGCAGAGGCCTCTTTTAAGGGAGATAATGAAACATGAAAGCGAAGGATGGATACTAGGGATAGAATTGATAGTAAGTTCCTTTAGTATATGAAATATATTTTTTGTCTTTAGTGCTGACCCATTTGAAAACCAAAGTAAAGAGAAAGTGCAGCGGTCTTTATGTGTGACTGCCTGTCACATAATCAGCCTTTGGTAAGGGCTCCCGTAGCCACTGTCAGTGTTCATTATTCCTGTCCTCCTGGTTTCTTATCAAGCCCCGGGGGAGGGGGAGAGTGTTTGACGATAGACTACACGCACCTTGTAGATATAAGTTAGATTCTGTGTTTGCCAAAGTACTGGGTGTGCTTTACCCGGAACCAAAATATTTAATGATTAATGTAGGAGCCAGGTGGCTCACTGAGCAAACTCAAAGGGTGTAGTCACCATCATCAGTGGGGAACTGCTAAAACCTAGATGCGGATTAAGGATTAGCTCCATGAAAACTGATGAATCAAAAGAAAGAAGGAAGATGAATGCTCATTTCATTCACACGATTTAATTTTGAGGGAAGTATGGCTCAGTAAATGAAGTTAATGTTTCTTCTGGGTCCCAGAATCTAAACCATGCTTATGAATTCACATTTTAGCTTGTATTTTGACTTATATTTTGCTAGTTTCGGAAGCATCATCTTTCCCATTTTCTATAGAAAAAAATATGTTCCGACTTACATATCGTAATGGGCTTTTAAGTTACAACCCATTTTTTTTAGTGATTTCTGTATGAAATACTGCTCTATAGTATACATGTAAATTACAACCCATTTTTAGTGATTCTGTATGAAATGTTTTTAATAATAAAATGAATGTATGAAATACTGCTCTATAGCATACAGATATTAATTTCTAGAAACAATGGGTGAATGGAACATGAATTTTCCTTATGACTATAGATCATCTGTTTGTTCATTTTTATATAAGTAAGCCTAAATATTTCTTAAGATTAAAAAAGAGACTTCTTAGGATCTCAGGCAAAAGAAACATGCTTGTTTTTATGTACTTTTAGATGAGTCTTATTGAAGTCAGGAAAATATGCTATGCTATATTTCTGCTGTATGGTATTTTTAGTTCTAGTTCTGTCATTTCTGATTTGTTATCTGGATACACATTCTTTATGATATGGGGGAAATCATTTGAGAATGGGAATGTTAGAATTCTAGAATATCTTAGAGACTCTACTCTGGTTTAATCATGATGGTTTGAAAGAAAGTAATCCAGCTATTAAAAACAGTGTCATCCTTATTTTAGGTTACTGAAGACATTACTCTCCCATTTTTCATGTCCTTAGAAATGAGAAAAGGCTAGTAGTTCTGAGGCACAGAGAATTAAGTAGTTTCTTTATTTTTTATAATTGCCTTTGGACTGCCTGGCGGTGCCTGCCTTCTCTGAGCTGAAAGGACCTACCGCTTTTGAACCCTCTGAGCAAATTGCAAATCATAGGTTCTAGAATTTCTTCTTGTAAAAAAGTAGATAAAGATGGAAATGAATTTGCTTTTGTATTAAGATCTCAGGTTATAAGAATTAATTTCCCCTTATATAAAATTTAGTTGTTCAGTTCTTGTTTAGTTTTTATATTCATACAAATACTGTCAAATTAATTTTCCACTTACTGAATTCAATTTTCTTTCTAGCTTCAGGTTCTTGTTAAATGAAAAAAAAAAAAGTGCTTTCCGTTTAGGGTGCAGACTATTCAAAAGTAAGTTAGGATATTATTGGGAATTAAATAAAGCTGTAGAAAGCAGAAGGCCTTCATTAGTAGAATGATTCATTCATTGGGAAGAACCCTATGTAAGATGTGTATGATTTGGGGAATGCTTTTTTCTAAGCTTTGAAGGTTTCCTTTATCAAGCCAGAAACCAGTATTTTAGAGTGATGTAATCTGCTCAAGGAAAATGTTCTTTCTGGTAGAGAATTGTTGCATCTTACATCTGGAAGTTATTGGTTTTATTCTCTGAGACAAAGCGTTTAATGGGATAAAAGTAAGAGCATGGATTTGTGGCATTGGACCTCATGTGGTGGTGCTTGCCTTCCTTCTGAGTACTTTTTCTGATTCTAGATAGTTCAAAGTACTTCCTAGTGAAAATGGTGTTAAAACAGTAGGTTGAAAAATGAGGTTAATAATCAGCGCAAATGTTTTTACTTTTATCCCTGTTATTTAGAACTTTCTGCTCCTCTTTATTCCTCTTTATGCCACATAAGTTGATAGGAGATCAGCTTTTTTATTTAAAGAGAAGTTATAATTCAAGATGTGATATGAAACAAATGAAGGGTAATTTTAACAACAGAAATACAAAATACATTTATATATGTATGTATGTATATATTAAGCTGACAAACTTCTTAAAAGACTCAAATTCACTCCCTAATGAAAACCTTGGTAATCTGTGAATTTTTAGCAAAAATTGTATAGAACATGAGAGAATAAAATTTAAAGGAAATTCATGCTTCAGAACAGATAGGGGAAGCTGGCTGTGGAGTCCCATGCCTGTCATCCCTGCCTTATAGAAGCAGGAGGATTGTGAGTTCAGTGGCAGCACTGGCTGCATGATTAAGGCTTGCCTAGACTACATGAGACCCTATCTCAAAACCACACATATACCATCCCACCCCACCCCACCCTCACACAGGTGGAGGGGACAGACAGACAAATACAAGGGTTTGGGGAAAAAAACAAAGATTAAAGATTCAAAACAAAGAACACCTATTTTGTATACCTAGAGTGCTCTTTTGTCATTAGGTTGTACAGCAAAAGAGGTGGGAAAGCCCACTGACACATGAATCTATGGACTATTTCCTTAGAAATTTCCTGATACTTCTTCAGGTACAGTGTGTGGGTATGAATCACATTATGGAAGTAACAAGGTCTGAGAAGCATTCTCTTTGTAATCTTAACATGTGTCCAGTAGGCAGTGCTTGCTATTGTTGAGCTGCCTTTCTGTATTTATCATTTCTGTATTTATCTGTATTATTCATTTTTAACAAAAAGAATATTTGAACAATAACAGGTTCTTTCTTCAGCATGGTATGCTGTTTGGGAACTCGGGGCCTTTATGATTATCTTTTCCTAGCCCTCTCAGTCTAGAAGACTGTTGAGTTTTAAGAAATTGAGTGAACAAACTGACTTTGTGTTGGCCCAGGATCTTTTGTTAGTAATGAAGAGTGTTTTGTTTTTTAAATGTTGAAGTAGATGTTATATGTGCAGGTAGATGTGAAAGATGAAGTTTTTCAGTCTACAGTAAGCCATCTGTTCTCAACTTGACTGCTAAAGATCTTTCTGTAACTAATGAAATCTGCCAGTTACACTTGAATTCAAACAAAAATATCACATTTTCCAATTATTTCTTAATAAAAAAAACTAATGCTAGCAGTTAATACTTTTAAGTTGTTTTTCCTGACTAATTGAAATAGAATTTATTAATGTTATAATAATGTTAATTATAATAATTTATTATAACATAATAAATTAATATAGTGTTTCATGGAAAATTTATTTGAAAAAGATTGTTTTGAAATCTGCCACTAACACTTGAATTCAAACAAAAATACCACATTTACTATTATTTCTTAATAAAAAACTAAAGCTAGGAATCAATAAAATTGTTTTGCCTGACTAATTGAAATATAATTTATTAAGTTATAATGTTTCATGGAAACTTTATTTGAAAAAGATTGCTTTGATCCTAGATATAAAGTCTGCGTGTAAACTCCATGAAGGATTAATCTGGACCCTGAACAAGTCACCTCTGGAAAGATTACTATAAAGGAAGGCATGTAGTTAGCATGATAGGATAGCCTAAGATAGTGTGTGGGTGAAATGTGTTTGCAGGTGATTGCATCAGTGAGGCAGATGCAGCCATTAGCTCCATCCTGCTAAAGAGGAAGGAGGGGCAGCAAGAGATTAATTAAATTGCCCAACCTCCTACAGCTCTCCAGGGTAAAATCTGGAATCCACCCCAGCCCACATGTGCTGGTGAGCATTGGAATGTGGCTAGTACAGACAAGACGTACACAAAGTGCAGAATACACTGAGCTGTAAAGCTTAATATGAGAAAAGAGTACAAAGTACCTTATGGGTAATTTCACTTATGTATTGGAATGATAACATCTGGCTATGTTGTATTAAATATAGTATTTGATTATTTTTACTTTTAAGTGCAGTTACTAGTTAAATTAAATTGCACATGTGGCAACTATCGAAGACTTTCTGACAGTGACTGAATAGGCAGGGAGGTGAAAATGATGTTCAGGCCATTTGATTTATGTTAAAGTTAGTGTTCCTAAGACCCTGATTCCTGGGCCATCAGGCTCAGATATGTGGAATTGAGGAAGGGGGTGAGGTGGTGAGTCACGGACTCAAGTCCTGGACCCATGCAGACCTCTAAACAGTCCTGGAGAAAGGAACCATCTCTCAGCCAGTGGTAATCCTGACTCCTTATTTTAGTTTCTTTCTCATTGTTTTGTTGTTCTTCCACAGGGAAACTGGCGGGACATATAATTCTGGGGTTTTGAAGGCAATGAATGTGGTTGGTTGCTGTTCTTTTGTTTTTGTTTTTGTTTTTTTTTTCTTATCAGTTTTGTTGGGTTGTGCTTTAACAAAATGAGAGACACATGCATTGGTGATAGTGTCACTTTTGGATATGGAGTGGCAACTGCTTATTTAATGAGCAAGAAAACAATTAAAATCTCCTATAGTGTGTACTGTAGGCTTTGGTGTAAATGAATACTGTGATGTAAACTGGGTAGCTACTAGTGGCTGTGTGACGTGGTGTTTGGATCATTGCACTGCATCCTGATCACCTCAGAAGTTGCCCATCCAGGGTCCTGATTCCACCACACACTTGCATTTTAAGTCACACGGGGGCTTAGGACTTTTGAATCATTTTAGGCTATATAAGATACAGATCTAGTTACTTGCCTAAGAGACAGTCACAGTAGAATATTTTTAGCTTTTTTTGTAGTAATTGATAGTACATTAAATAAATTACTCTTATTTCTTCATGATTACGTGAACTTTATAAACCTTAGATATTTATGAAAATGTTCCATATTAACATAAAATTAAGTAGTTCATAGTTTAATGTTAAACACATTGCTTTGCTTACCTATAACCTTGGTCAATGATTAGTCAGCAAAGAAGCACTACTAATAATATGGATGGCATTTTTTAAAGAACTTGGGTCTTGAGGATTGCTCTGGTCCTCATACTTGCTCAGTTAGCATATAACCGACCAAGCTATTTATAGTCTAATGACTTTGCAAAAATATTCCTGTGATAGCAGGAGCTCTCCAATTTACATTTCTTTTCCTTCAGTTCAAAGCAACTTTCTAATCAGGCAAAAGTGGGTAAGCAGTCATTGACACAATATCTTAATATATTTCTCAGGGCCTTTCTCGTTGGGCATGTTTTGAATTGTAGCATGAAGAGATATTGGATCTCTGTAGGGGCAGGAAATCCAAATAACTACTGTCTTCCGCTTGATGATATGAGTCACTTGTGAATTGAGTCAGGTGCTTTTTATACCAATATAAAGGAAAAATTAAATCCTTTTTTATAGTGCTGTACATTCAACAGAGATTATGTGCTTTAATTGAACTCTGTGGAAACTTCCTTTTGTCTCTGGTATCTAGCATAAAAAATGCTACTTTTTGAATGAATAAATGAATGAATGACTTCCTGAAGGGCTTTTATTCTACATGGTCATTTTGATGTTCTGGATTTTGTAGCAATTTTAAATGTGAATCATGGACTTTTAATTTCTCCTTTAAAAGACAATGCATACTCTAAAATTTTTGGTTATTGTTCTGTATTTTTTGTTTTTTCAGGACAGGATTTCTCTGTGTAGGCCTGGCTGTCCTGAAACTCTGTAGAATAGGCTGGCCTTAAACACAGAAATCTGCCTGCCTCTGCCTCCTAAGTGCTGGAATTTAATGTGTGTGCCACCATTGCCTGGCTTCTACAATGGTTAATAGGTTGGCTGTTGTCTAAATCAGTTCACAGTGAGATCATTTGTTTTGGTGATGTAGTAAAATGAATGAAGAGAGTGTGTAAGGAATTATGTTGCCAAAGAACAAAACTTAGTTGTCCAGAAGAGTTTTAAGACATTGTCTCATTGTGTGGCTCTGGCTGGCCTGGAACTCACAGAGATCTGCTTGCCTTGCCTCTAGAGTGCTGGTATTTAAAGGTGTGAATTGCCACTCCAAGCAAAGTGTTCAAGTTTTTAAAACCTCTCTTTAAAGTCCAAGTGTCAAGGGGATATTTCTATTTAAAAAATAACTTAAAAGAACCAAGAAAGAAATAAACAAGTGAGTAAGGGTAGGGCTCTAGCTCAGTTGTTGGGCATGCTTCGTTTGATTTCCTAGAATTGCATAACCCTGGTGTGATGATGCTTACCTGTAATCCTAACGCGCAGGAGGTGAAGGGTCAGAAGTTTAAGGGTCATCCTTGGCTCTCTGGCAAATTTAGGCTAGCCTGGGATACATGAGACCCTGTCTCAGAGACAGAAAGACTGTTATCAATGGGCCTTGTCTGTAGGCCCCAATGTTTCTCTTGTTTTTGTCCATGCGAAGGATCTGATGCCTTCTTCTGGTTTCCGTGGCCACTCACACACATGTGCACATGTACTCATACTCAGAAAAATAAATAAAAATGAAAAACAAAATCTTTCATAGAGTGTATGTGTATATGCATTTCTGTACCTCTGAAATATTTCACTTTCTTGTCCAAGCTACTGTAGCAGTCATAGCATGTACTGTGCACTATAGTTAAGTGTTCATCTACCTCCTTCTTAAGACAGATTCTGTAAGAGCGAGGAATGTGCTTATACTTTTCTTAGCTTTTACTACAAGGTTGGGTATTTAACAGAGCAATTGTTAATTGACTTAATTGACTTGTATCTGGAAATCTGTAGGTCATGTGATTTTAATCAAAGGGTGGTGCTATTTTAGGACTTAATATGTGCTTAGCAGTATATTTGGGATTTTAGGAAGTAATTACTTGGCATTTAAGTGCTGAAGATTAGACTGTTGTTACTACAAGCTAATTGAGCAGTGATTCCAAGTACCAGACTATAACACTTGTAAATCATCTGTGTTCTTTGTTTCAGCAATTTTTAGAGTGAGTGTATAAGTGAATGTTCTCATTGCTACTTTCTGTAAATCACAAGATCTTATCTTTCATGTTGACTTTCTCTCGGGGATTGAAAGCTGATTACTTAACTATATTTTATTTCTACTTCATGGCCGTTATGTCTGATGGCTAAATGATGACAGCTAGCAGTGAGAACTTATGCATCAGATACAGAACCCCTTAGGATGATGTTAAGTCCTTATACAGCCCCACAGTCTCAGAGGTACTATTTGTGGAAACTAAAGCTTACAGATGAGGTAATTTGCTTCTTCAGAGGTAGGAAATGCTGCATCCGGGATTTGAACAAGCATTAGGTACTTCATAATGCAGTTCATAAATAAAAATTGATAAAATTCAAGTGAAACATCTGCAGTGTGAGTCTCAGGCCTGAGTCTTATTGGAATTTCATTGGTTTCTAACTTAATTTGGGATGATAGAGTATCTCATTCTTGCCTCTGGTTGCCTAAGAATGATAATTTTATTGCTTTGAGTAAATTCTAAGCAAATTATATAAAGTCAACATGAGCGATGCAAGGGATGGTGCTTTCCAAACTAATCTGAAGTTTTTAATTTCATGTTGCATATTTCAGTGAATATGTTTTAATCTAAGGAGATTATCTCAGGTGTAAGAAATAAGAGTATCAAAAAAAAGGTGGAGGAGGGGGCTTGTCTTATTTCAGAATTCAGGCTGTTTCCATGGATACTTTGTCCTATCACGATACAACAATTCAGCCAGGTGGTGGTGTTGTGTGCTGTTATTCCCAGCACTCGGGAGGCAGAGGCAGGCAGATCTCTGAGTTTGAGGCCAGCCAGGGCTACACAGGGAAACTCTGTCTTGAAAATCAAACAAAGAACAATTCACTTGGAAAAATCTGTGTTTGTTGTTATATATTTATCTTTTTTAAGTAACAAATATTTGTTAATATTTGTGTGTATGTAGTTTTTTGAGACAGGGTTTAGGGTAGATTAGGATGCCCTCAAAATTGCCTGTGTAGTCAAGTCTGGCCTTGAATTTCTGAACTTCTGATCCTTCTGCTTTGTGCTCAAGAACTGTAATTATAGGCATGTGTCACCATGTCCAGATTAATTTTTAAACTCACTTTTACATTTGATTCGAATGTGGATCTACTCAATGTCTAATATTTTGAGATTTAAATAACTTGTACACAGTTTTGCTAGACATAAATTGGAAGTCAAGTAGGTCATATGTTTCCTAGTTCTTACTATGTTTGACCAAATCCTGTGCTAACACAGCTTACACATTCATGTTCTTCCTTAACGTTGACATTATGCAGAGATCGCTTCTGCTGGATGTAGTGGCACACATCTGTGATTTCAGTGCCCAGGGGGCAGAGGCAGGGGGATCTCTATGAGTTCAAAGCCAGCCTGTTCTATATAACAGGCTCCAGGACAGCCAGAGTTACACAGTGAGATCCTGTCTCAAAAACAACAAAAAGTTTATTGCTATTTTATTTAGAGAAAAGTGTTTAAAAATATGTTAATCCTTTTAATTTCATGTATTCTCTCTTTCTCTCTCTCTAGGTAAATCACTGAACTGGGAAGATGATAATTGGGGAGCATGGGATGAAACAGAATCCCAAGAACCTGTAAGTCTTTATAAATGCCTGCCTCTGTTTTTATTTTTGAGTGTGGATGGTATGTGTGGGAGTCAGTGGATAACTCTGTGGAGTCACTGTTCTCTCATTTCACCTTTAATGGACTCCAGAAGTTGAACTCGGCTGCCAGGCTTACATAATAAGTGCCTTTACCCATGGAGCCATCTTGCCAGTGCCTTGCATGGGTTTTGATAGTGACAGTGACATATTTCCATATTAGGTTGACATTAAAAAAAATCTTTGTCACAAATATTTTTATGTTTACTTAGTAGTAACTAACTAGATACCTGCTTTTAAGGATCTTAATGACTTGACAGATAATTGGGCACTGTTGTCTATGCTACAACAAAGGACTTGAGACCTTGTAATTCATGATGAAAGTGTCATTGGCTGTGGTCCTGGAGGGCCTATCAATTCCAAAGGCTTAGCATGTGACAGTGGCCTTCTTGCTACATCATAACATGGCAGAAAATTGATGAGAGGCAAAGGAAAAGTGTGTGTGTGTGTGTGTGTGTGTGTGTGTGTGTGTGTGTGTGTGTGTGTAAGATATCCAGACTGCCCTCTCCCTCATAACAGACCCGTTTCTGTTACAACAAACTCTTTCCTGATAGCAGCATTAATTTGCTCACTTTGACTTTATGATTTCACTTCTCATTGGTTCTCAGTTCCTTACACTTCTTTTTGGGGTTAGGTTTCTAACATGCGCTGGGGACTCAGTAGAACCACAGCACTGGGCTACCTGGAGAATGTTTATTGCTGTAGGATTCTTAATTCTTCATAAGTTACTCTAGATGCTTTCTCCTGTTCACTCAAGGAACAGTTGCTGTGCCTGTCATAGTTGAGGCCTTTTCCTAGGTGCTTAGAATATAGCAGTAACCAGAGTCCTGAGCATCTTAATGTGTTTCCTCTGAGTCATGGAAGATCTAACTGAAGCTGATTTAAGCAACAGGAAAGTTCATTACTTCACAGAGAAGGAACTCCAGGGCTAGGATAGCTCCTAGGTTATTGGGTCAAATGATTGAGCTCTGTATGTCATCAGACTCTGTCTGTTTGGCTTGTTTCTTTCATAGCTAGTGTGGCAGCATTGTTTGTGACTAGAGGGAGGAAAATTCTTGGACCTTTACTTGCTGTTCTGGGAAATAGCTTTACTTAAAAGCCACTTACAATTCTGCCACATCCTTTCTTGGCCATGTTGTGCTATGTGACATCCAGAAATACTTTGTTTCTGTAATCATTGACTTTTACGTGTATACAGAGGCCTTCTCTTCCATTCTATGATTTGGGTAATTTCTCATTTCATACCAAGATTATAGTAATTTAATTTTCTCCCCCTTTCCCTTGATTATTATACCTAAAAAAATTTTTTTTAGCTTTTCTAGTAGTTTCAAAACTTCATTATTTTTTTTTTCTCTTGTAGTGTGTTTATCTTTAATTCTCTTTCCTTTGAGTTTGTTTATGGTCATTAAAGATAATCCTGTTTCAAGAGTCTGGGGGAAAAAAGGCATTTTAGATTACTTATTTTACATCTATTTTCTTTTGTAATATAAATCTACATATTTTCCTGTGCACACACAGGTTTGGCTTCTTTTTTGATCTGTTAGCTAGAAGTGTGTTCTTTAATTTGCAGTAGTCTCCCTTCAGGATGAAGGGGACACCCCTTACAGACGAGGGGGATCTTGCACTTTTAATAAGCCTGATACTTGGGGCTTTCATTAAATAATTTTTTTTACATTTTATGTGATTATTGAAAGGCTTAAATTCTCACCTTTGCCATTTGAGCATTTGTTGTATATATATCTAGTTACTTTTTAGTTCCTGTATTAGTCAGGGTACCTAGGACAGAATCAAAAGAATGACTGTTATTAGAAGGGGACCTATTAGGCTGGTACATGACATGGCTTGAGTGTGTGACAGTCACTGTCTTAGGCTGCTACATGATGTGACCTGAGTGTGTAACAGCCACTGCTTTATCCTGGAGGCTAAGAGACTGTAGCTGCTTAATCCATGGTGCTGGCTGCCTCAGCAGTCCTAGTGTGGTGATAAGGCCTGGAGGGTTCCTGCAGAGCCACTGTCTCCAGTCCGTCTTGGAAGCCTGAAGAAGCAGGCTTCTGACATCAATGAGGGCTTTCAGCAGCAGGGTAAATGAACTTGCCAGCAGGAGCAGAAGCAAGCAGTAAAAACAAACTCTTTTCTAGGACCTCTGTGTGTGGGCTGCCATTGGAAAGTGCTGCTCACATTTTAAGATGGGCCTTTCCACTTCAGATAACAAAATAGAAACAAATCTCCCACTCAGCACTCAGTGGCCAGCCATGAGGTTCTTCCCAGTCTGGTCAGTGATAACCAGGATTGGCCATCACAATGTCCTCTAACTCTGTACTCCACTCTTTTGTGTTAAACAAATGTTTACTGTACCATTTTAACCACACAGATTTGTATTAGTATTGTTATGTTAAATGTATATTTTATCAATATGACTCATATGCCATGTAATTCTCTTATAGTATATAACACAGTTTTCTTAGTATTCTCAAAGTTTTATAACTATCATCATAATCTAAGTCTATAATATTTTATTTATTTAAATATTTAAATTTAAATATTTATTTGTTTACTTTACATATATGAGTGTTCTGTTTGCACATGCACTGGTATGCCAGAAAAGGGCATCAGATTCCAGTGAATAGATGGTTGTGAGCCACCATGTGGTTGCTGGGAATCGAACTCAGGACCTTTGGAAGAACATACAGTGCTTTAAACACTGAGCCATCTTTCCAAGCCCTCTATAATATTTTAATTACCCTAAAAGAATCCTCATAATCCATGAATAGTCACTTCCAATTATTCCTTTTTCCTGTCCTCCACTAACAAATGTCTTACTTTCTGTGTATAGATTTCTCTGTTCTGAAAATTTTATGTGCAGTTAGACAGGATTCACTGGTTTCTATTTACTCATAATTCAGACTTCTTCATGGTTTTTACCTGCATTGTGTTTGTGGTCTGGGGTTCTTTCTCTTTTCCATTGTTTCATACTCACAGCTGTGCCAGGACTGCCAGAAATGTCACTCAGCAGAGGTGAGACTGTTCCCGCTGCTTTCAGTGACTGTGAACACTAGTGGTTTGTATCCAGAGGTGCAGCAAATGGCAGCATAAGAGGCTTGGAGGCATGTGACATGCAGAAGTCCAAGCCAGGTAACGGATCAGTCACCACAGGAAGCTGGAGTGGAAAGCTGGTGCTCTTGCTAAGAACAGTCCTGAGGCGCCTCCCAGAACATAACTGGGTTTTGTCCACATTAAAGATGACGCCAACAGCAGGAGTTGAATGTCTTCTATTCGCTTACTGTTAGGCTGTGTCAAGGCCCTGTCACTGTAAGCACTGAGGATGTTCTTAGTCGGTTGCCTTTGGTTAGAGGCTGATGAGTGGAGGAAAGTGAACTTTTGTTTTTATTGGTCAGTCATTGCAGAGCTAGTCCCTGGTGAGACGGAGGCATGAAGAGAACTGACAGGTTTCAAAGAGTGAGTAAAGCACCAGCCACCATAACTGGGTGCTGCTCACCCAGGGGCCAGCCCGGGTCTCCTGAGCTCGGCAGGAAACACTATGAACTCCAGGGTGTTCTTTATTCCTACATGCCTCTCGGTGATTTGAAAGTTGTTTGTCATTTTGATGACTTGAGAGAGTAAATGGCTGTGGTTTTGAGATACTTAGTACCAGGAGTCTGGACAAGCCCTTTTAAGGAAGGAGAAGCCTGTTTGCTCTTCAGGTTCTACGCTGTCAGCTATAACAAGGGCTCAGTGAATAAAGGATACTTGGGTCCCAGCAGAGTGCTCGTCTCCCCCTGAGGAAGTGACAGCAGCAAGAAAACCAAACAAACAAGTTACATGCCTTGGAAGATATTGACAGTAGGAGCATGATCAAAATGAAGAATACAGCGTATGGGAGGGATGGTGATAAGGAAAAACTACAAGGAAAGAAAGTGGACCTATCACCCGGAAGGTGCTTGTGTCCGTGGGCTGGTGTAGTGAGAATTTTGGTTTCTTTAACAACCCAGTTATGTTATGTGAATATGTTTTTTGTTTTAATCCCAGGTGTGGGATATGCTTCAGACTATCCACAGCCACTAAGATTGTTTCATGCTCTAGGAGGGGTGTGAGTTTTGCCAACTGCAGATAGTTTACCTTGGAATTCTGGGGACTCTGGAGGGGCTATAAATGAGTCCCGGCTGCTGTTCTTGCTGTTGCTGGTTGGAGATATCCTAACAAAGATTGGGCTTGCCCCAGGGAACTTAACACACCCCTAATCAGCAGGAAGTAGTCTAAAGAGTTCTATGCCCCCTTTCCCCTCTGACCTTCTTTCTTGCCTACCTAGTGTTGGAGGGATTGGAAGGAATTGGGATTGAGAAGGGTGGTAGATATAAGAGCCCAATAAAGTAGCCCAAAAAGTATACCCACAGTCTGGTAGAAGATACCCTTTACTTCCTGGTACTCCATGAGGACCCAGCTGTCCCACCAGCTCATAAAGCTGTGAGTAGAATATCAAAGAGGTTGGTACTGTGACCTCTGTAGAGTAACTCTGGAGACTGCTATAGCCCAGGAGCCTCTGGTCACAGTGACTTCTATAATATATAAACAGCTCTAAAAGTTAGCACAGTGAAAAGAACATTCAAGGTTAAAAGTGCACACTGAGAAATTGCTCCTGGCTGCTTTGGTGGCTGTTTCATACAGCAGTGAAGACACAGCAGACATCAGGCCCGTAATGAGTCATCTGCATGGCGCAGCAATCAGAAGCTGGTTACAGTGCTGTAGGATTAGCATCTGACACATCTTGAAAGAACAATTCATGTGACAAGTCAGGCTGAAACAAAAAAAAAAAAAATAAAGGAGAATGTTAAGTATATGATGCAGCCCTGGGTTAAAGCCAGTGCCTGCTTCAGAGGCTCTGATACCTTCCTGCTCTGTTTATGACATTTTCCCTGTTCTCAAAGAAAAAGCCTCAGTAAACAGGCCACACTGAACCAGGTTTCTTCACCCACTCTATCTCCAGAGGTTTGCATTTACAGTGATGGATGTAGTGTTAACCAAGGGTCTGGTTTTATGGGAAACTTCCTGGTTAACTGGGGGGGGGGGGGGATAATTTGTTTTCTTTCTTCTTAATTTCTCACCTCACTTGGGAAATTAACCACCTTTTCAGTTGGTGGTGTTATTTTAGGATCACTGGCATAAAGAGAGCAATATTAGTGACTGTGGTCCATTATTGTAAATAGGTTTTCAGAAACCTAATTAGTAGGCAGAGGACCTAACAAACGAACAGTGATCCTGCATCTTGCCAGTTACCAAAGGTGCACTGATAACTTGGGTTCATGGCTTGTTTTGTACCATTTGTTGCCTGTTGACAAACTAGAAGTGTGATGAAGCTAGTACTAGTTCATTGTCATCCAGCCTTGGTTGGGGGCTTCCTTACTACCCCTGTCCTGGCATTTTTGTCAAATTATTTCTGCTTTGACTTGAAGTGTCTTTGAAAGTTCTGACATAGGAACTCCTTCAAGCACAGCTCCATACTTCATGCGTGGGCTTCTGTTTCTACTGCTGCTGCCCTGTGCCTTGAGTTGGATTCTTAAGAATGCTTGTTCCTTTCTCTCAACCAGTCACATTTCCAAGAAGAGAAAATTCAGAGCCATGTGTAGTTACCAAAGGAACTGGAATTCCATGTAGAGGGTGTAGAGGGTGTCTATTGCTATGAAGAAACACTGTGGCCATGGCAGCTCTTATAAAGGAAAACATTTAGCTGGGGCTGGCATACAGATCAGAGGTTTAGTCCAAAATCGTCATGGTGGTAAGCATGGTGATAGGCAGGCAGACGTGGTGCTGGAGAGTTCTACATTTAGATCCACAGGCAGCAGGACAAGAGCATGACAAGGAGCCTGGCTTGAACTTCTTAAACCTCATAGCATCCCTTGTGACACACTTCCTCCAACAAGGTCACATCTCCAATAATTTGTCTATGGGGGGCATTTTCATTCAAATCACCACAGAGGGGGTAAAAGGAAAGATATTTTAAAGATGTGGTTAAGAAATTCCTTAAGAATACACTGACTTTGCTGGGTATGGTGGTGTGTGCCTATAATCCTTGAACTATCACTATTTTTTAATCAAATATTTTCTATTCTTCTCTGGTTTGCTCTCTTTCCAGGCTGTTGCATGAAGGTGGGATTTCACTTATATGAAAGCTTTCAAGACTCAGACTTAATATCTTGGGTCTCAGTCACTAGTGGGGAGGCCATAGGGTCTGATAGCTTCAGCTCATAAGGCCACTTGGAGGAGCCTCAGATACTGCATGGAGTAAACAGACCATGTTCTCACAGAAACCATGGATCCAGGGAGAAATGTGATCACAGCTGACCTTTATCTGTGGGGATAACTTTCTAGTTTTTCTGTATAAAATAGTAAGGTAACACAGAATTCCCTTTAAAAAGAACTTGACTAAAATACAAATTTTGCCAGTAATAATGTTTCTGTATCCCATATTTTAAG
This sequence comes from Meriones unguiculatus, assembly GCF_030254825.1. Taxonomy (NCBI): domain Eukaryota; kingdom Metazoa; phylum Chordata; class Mammalia; order Rodentia; family Muridae; genus Meriones; species Meriones unguiculatus. The sequence continues at coordinate 104,109,807 of NC_083359.1, forward strand.
TGTTCTTTTGTCAGACTAATATGAAGCTATCAAAAAGAATAAAGAAACTTCTTGTGAAATGAAGAAAGCAGCATGTTAAAGAATGCATATATTATATATGAATTCTCACAAGGAAAAAAGGAGGGAAGGACAGTGAATATATTTGCTCATATGTGCAGAGTATCCCAGGAAGTAACATACGTTTATATATTTCACTGGTTGTCTTCTGAGTAGACCTCTGGGTGCTTAGAGTCATAGGTGAAATGTGTTTATTTATTTTATGTGTGGTGTGTGTGTATGTGTGTGGTCTTGTGCATGCACAGCATGTGTGGAGGTCAGAGGACACCTAGGAGGAGTCTTTTCTCCTTTCAACATCCAGGGTTTGGAGATTGAGCTCATGTCTTAAGGCTTGGTGGCAGGTGTCTTTGCTTGCCCAGCTTATCTTGCTGGCCCAAGAAAGATTTTTCTAATGATCTTTTTTTTTAAGCTTTTTTTATTTTAAAGTTTGCTTTTCTCATAATTTTTATTTTTTATATGAATTACAGGTTATTTTGTATCCCAGCTGTAGCCCCCTCCCTCATTCCCTCCCAAACCCACTCTCCCTTATATCTTCCCTGCCCCTCTCTAAGTCCACTGATAGAGGAGGTCCTCCTCACCTTCCATCTGACCCTAGTTTATCAGGTCTCATCAGGATTGACTGCAGTGTCCTCTTCTATGGCCTAGCAAGGCTGCTCCTCCCTTGGGAGGAGGTCAAAGAGCTGAGTTCATGTTTGAGACATGAACTATTCCCCTTCCTAGGGAAACCCACTTGGATGCTGAGCTAGCAGTGTATCAAAGCAGATGCTAAGACTCATAACCAAACCTTGAGCAGAGTGCAGGGAATCATATGAAAGAAGGGGGAGTTAGTAAGACCTGGAGAGTGTGGGAACACCACAAGGACCAAATATATCTGGGCACAGAGGTCTTTTCAGAGACTGATTCTCCAATCAAAGTTGCATGGATATAAACTAGAACCCTTGCTCAGACATAGTCTAATGATCTTTTTAATACCTGTTGAAATTCTTAATACTGAGTTACGACTGGAGAGTGATTTTTGTTTGGCATTTCTCTAATGCCATTTATTTGCATATAAAGGTTTTGTGTTGGTTTTCACAACAAATGTGTTTTTTTTATAATAGTATTTTATTTGGTGTTTGTTATTGACATATGTTGGTATGCAAGAATTGGGAGTATTTTTTTCTCTCCTTTTTACTCAAGACAGGCAGGCACAATTGTAGTGTTCCTTAAAAGCCTTCTTATTTATAGTAATTGTACTTTTATGCATAGGAAGAAGAAGGAAATACTTCTAAAACACAAAAAAATTCCTGGCTTCAAGAGTGTGTTTTATCATTATCTCCAACCAGTGATCTTATGGTTATAGCTCGGGAACAAAAGGCCGCATTTCTAGTGTGTAAGTACCCTTTATTCTCTGCTGCCTCCATTTTAATGAGGAGATTAGAACAGAAGTGGACTTGGAAACATGTTAGTTCTGTTCTGTATTACATAGTAGTTCTATAATTTATGTACTACATTTAATATATAAATAGGATATTTTCCTTTTGTGGTATGTGTAAGTTTGTGTGAGCACTTGTATGTGCAGTTGTCTATGCATGTGTGTGGAGGCCAAAGGTTGACATTAGGTGTCTTCCTCTAATGCTCTTTACTCTAGTTTTTGAGACAGGATCTCCTGCTGAACCTGGAGCTGAAACTGGCTGGCCAGTGAACCCTGGCATTTTCCTGTCTCTGCCTCCCTGGCAATGAGATTACAGGCCTGTCCTGTTTTTTTGTTTTTGTTTTTGTTTTTTGGTTTGTTTGTTTGTTTGTTTATGTGCTTGCCAGGAATGGCACTCACAAGGCAAGTACTTTGCAATCTGAGCATCAACTCCTTAAACCCAGAACACTTAGTATTTATTCTGTGTTACCTCTGCTCTTTTAAGCTATCATTCTGTGACACTTGTGAGGCAGCACTGACCATCACCTAATTCTTACCAGGGATGCTCAGTGCTGAACAGGCTATAACTGGCCCCTTACAACAGTGTGAAAGGGACTTGGCTGCAGCTTGAAAACTCACAGCACTCACCGTAAATTTTCACTGGGTTCTTAAGTTTTCAGCTCACATTTTTTGTTGAAGATTAAATATTAACATTTGGAGATACATAGATTATGAAAAACCTCATAGAATAAAATAAGATTATATATAAAATATCTGTGGGTAGTTTTATAGAGGAAATTCATTCCCATGGCATAAATCTAATATAAAACGTTCCCCTGCCATTTGAAAATAAAGTAGTCTTATAAATAAAGTCAATAAAGTGGTGCATGAGAATTTATAACTTTACTCTAAGTGGAGTAGTAAATTGTGGTTTATACTGGAGGAAGGAGAGACTAAAGGTTAAAAGACCAGATGGTCTTACAAGAATGCTTTTACAAGTTAAAAACATTGATGTACTTACCTATAATAAATATCCACATCAGTTCTTAACAGAACATTTTATCCTCAGATTTTTAAAGGGAAAGATGAGAATTTATAAGTAAGTTACTGGTTTTATTTTATCTCTCTCTCTCTCTTTTTTTTTTTTCCTAGCAAAATGGAAGCACAGTGAGAAAGGGAAGGAAGAAATGCAGTTTGCTGTTGGTTGGAGTGGCTCCTTAAGTGTGGAAGAAGGGTAGGTGCTAGTTCACTTGTTTCTTTGTTTGTTATATGTATGAAGTGGATTTGTTTCTAAATGCATCTCTTTCATTGCTTATAAATTGTGTGTGTGTGTATCCAGCCCAACTTTACTGGCTGTAGGGAACTATTTCATTCAGATTCTGTTTTATTACCTTTATGATTTTTTTATAAACTCTAATAAGAAAAATATTTTAGAAGATTTATTCATTTAATGTTATGTGTATTAATGTTTTAAATTTTAAAATTAGTGTTGGATTATATAATGTTTATTATAGGCCCTAAGTTTATCACGGATCTAACCCACTACCACAAATAATAAGACACAGACACCTGTTAGATTTTATAATTGCCTTATTTACCTTGGGCCAGGCCTTTTTACCTCTGTTGGCTGTCTCAGTAACCTCACCATTTATCTCTCGGCCCCATCCAATGCCATCCTCCTTAACCATCCTTTTCTAAACTATCTTCCATTCATATTCCCATGGTACCATCCTTTTCTAAACTATCTTCCATCCATATTCCCATGGTACTTGCTTGTATTCTTCATCTAGGTTTTTTTATGCCATTATTGGAGTCCTTCCTCCCGGCCCATGTGTTTTCTTGTCCACGTGGCGTCCTCCTTCCTCTTCTCATCCTTCCTCTCTGATTCCTGTGATTCTCTCTTGAACCTAAAAGCCTGGGGAGCCTTAGCCATGTCTACTCCATTCTTCCCTGCCCAGGTATATGCCATTTAATCAACCAATCAGGTATGTCTTAGGTGCGATTAAAAACAAGGATAGGTGTAACCAGATCTTGAGGGCCAGCATCAGACCAACCTCCAACAGAATGTATTGCCTGCAGTTGTGTTTGTACACCAGCATGTGTCTAGTACCCTCAGATGTCGAAGGGAAGGGGTCAGATCACCTGTGAAACAATAAGGAAAAGACTAATTTTATATCCTGATTACCTAGCATGATCTATGGGGCTGCATGTATGTTGGCTTGAATGGTTTATGTTGTTTTGGTCTAAACAAAGTCAGTCAGCAAGGGATGTTGAGATTTCAAGGTTTTTCTCTGAGTCCCTAACACTATTTCAAATTTGCATGTCAGGGGAAAGAATCATTTTTTGGAAACAACCTCATATGTCCTTAGAAATAGGTTATTAGGTGTTGGAGAGGTGGCTTAGTAAGACCACTTGTTGCTTCTGTAAAGGATCCAGGTTTGGTTATTCCAGTTCCAGTCCAGAGATCTAATACCTTCTTGAAATGTAGCAAGTTCCTAAAAGAAAGTACCCACAGAAGCTGGGTATGGTGACACATGCCTTTAAGCCTAGTACTCAGGGAGACAGAGTTAGGTGCATCACTGTGAGTTCTAGGCCAGCCTGGCTTACAACTTGAGTCTAGGACAGCCAAGGCTACACAGAGAAATCCTGTTTTGGAAAAAAAAAAAAACCAAAAAACCAAAAAACAGACAAACAACCCAACCAACCAAAACAAAGAAACAAAAGTTCCCACAGAAATTCAGTATGCCAGTTACTTTTGCCTTGAACCAGGCACAAACAAGGAGGCAGGGTTGCTCTTCACTGCAGGAGACAGTGATGCTGGGAAATAGCTGCCTGGCAACCATTTGAGATTTTCCATGTTTTCTGTACAGTAAATTGTATAAATTTTTTGTTTTGTTTCATGTTAATACCAAGTGAAAGAAACACTACTTTTTGCTATGTTATGTGTTATATGTAAGAATTTTACTGTTTTAGTTATGTGTCAAATAAAAATGGTTCACAGGATATCGTTTTCCACCTACTGTCTTTCAACATTAAATTATAGAGAATTAATTCAGACATGGCGGTACACATCTTTAATCCCCATCACTTAGGTAGGTGAATTTCTCTGAGTTCCAGGACAGCCTGTTCTATATCGTGAATGCAGTCTAGCCAGTGCTGCATGGTAAGACTTTCTTTCTTCCTACCTATCTATGTATATCTCTATTTCTCTCTTGCTCTCATACACACACACTTTACTCCTAAGCACAGTGACTGAGTTCATGATTTTGCTTTTGTTTCTGCCTATAGGGAGTATGTGACCAGTGCTCTGTGCATCCCACTGGCAAGCCAAAAGAGGTAAGCATCAGTATAGGCTCTCTGTCTCTTCTGCTTTGATGGCTGAGCCAGTACAAGCATCAATTTTATTTGTGACAGGAGTTCCACTGGGCGCCCTGACTGGACCTGCATTGTGGTGGGCTTTACGTCTGGTTATGTGCGCTTCTACACTGAGGTGAGTTGGGTTTCCAGCAGGAGACAGCTAGCCGACTCAGTGCTGTGCATCCTATTACACCACCTTGTGGTGTCATTTCCAAGGATGCGGGTGGGAATCTAAAAAGGTAGTCCTCACTGAATGCTTGGAAGCATGGGCTGGTGCTTTAGCAGTGCCTCTCAGCCTGCCTAATGCGGTCGCTACTTCGTAACTGTGATTTTCCTACAAATCATAATGCAAATATCTGTGTTTTTCGATGGGCTTAGGTGACCCCTGTGAAAGAGTCATTCAACCCCCAAAGGGGTCACAAACCACAGGTTGAGAACCACTGCTTTGTGGGGTGGAAGCAGGACAAGTGAGGAATTGTCTGTACAGGAAGCAAAGACAAGCTGTACAGTTTTGGAAAGAGAGGACCCAGTGTCCTTGGGAGACTATTGGGAAATGGTACTGTTTGTCTTGATATCCCTGTTCAGTTACACTGTGGAGAAAACCAGCAAGGCCCTTTTCTGTGCTTCCAGAGTGGTGTGCTTTTGCTTGCACAACTTTTGAATGAAGACAAAGTACTTCAGCTTAAGTGCAGGACCTATGAAATCCCTCGGCACCCTGGAGTGACTGAGCAGGTAACATAAAGATTATGTTCAGAATAACAGTGGCAGGGCTGGGGAAAGGGCTCAGCAGTTAGGAGCACTGGATGCTCCTGCAGAGGACCAGATTTGATTCCCAAAACACTGTCTTCCATCCTCCATGGGCACTGGACACATGTGATACACAGATATACATGTAGAGAAAACATTCATACATATAATATGAATTAGGAAAAAAGTTACAGTGGCATTGTTTTAAAGCAATTTCATTTGCTTTTTTACCTAGAAGTTAAGAGATTTGTCTTGTGGCACAGTTAGCTGAGCTGGCATATTCTAGAAAGGTAATTTGTAGCTTAATCGAATACCAGTGTTCCTATTTTATAAATGAAATATTGTATTGAGATGACCGTCTTAGGCAGTGTTCTATGACTATCTTAGGCTGTGAAGAGACACTATGACCATGGCAACTCTTACAAAGGGAAACATATAATTGGGGCTGGCTTACAGTTTCAGAGGTTTATAGTCTATTAGGATGGAAACATGGCGGTATGCAGGCAAACATGGTGCTGGAGAAGGACCTGAGAGTTCTACATCTGGATCAACAAGAAGAGCAAGAGACACTGTGCCTGGTTTGAGCATTTGAAACCTCAACACCCACCCCCCTCCAACACTTCCTCCAACAAAGCCACACCTTCTGATGGTGCCACTCCCTAGTGACCAGGCATTCAAATTTATGAGCCTGTGGGAGCTATTCCTGTTTAGACCACACAATGACTTAAGAGTGAATAATCTTATTTTATTACATTGGTGATTTGTATTCATGTATGTCTGTGTCAGGGCCTCAAATCCCCTGGAACTGGAATTACAGATAGTTGTGAACTGCCATGTGGGTGCTGGGATTTGGACCCAGGTCCCTTTGGAAGACCAGCCAGTGCTCTTAACCACTGAGCCATCTCTCCAGCCCCTGGTGAAAATATATTAATAAAACTTTTTAATCTTTTAAATTTTAATTCAAGTGTCAAAATTACCTATATAAAAAAAAAGAAAAATTCCTGTCTACAATAAAACAGTAACTGTAGCAGTACTGAACCAGTATGCTTCTGTTTGGTCCGTAGTGTACAGGGTTAAAGCCATATAATAAATAAAGCTGAATGGAGCATTGTCTTTTTTGCACGATTTAGCTCCAGAATGTTCCTTGTTAAACAGATATGTGCTGTATGTATACAAAATAGAAATGATTGAAAAAGCAATCTATTGCAAACAACTAGATTTGTCTGCCAGCGTCTAAGAATGAATTAACATAAACAGCCAATCATGCAATCAAACTACAGGGTTAGAGAAAGGTGAGCTATGACTGCACTCAAGAGGAAGAAATTTCATGGGGTTAGATTTGCTGTGAGCTTTGGATAATAGGTGTGCAATATAATCAGTCAATGGGAGAAGAGGGGGTTATACTTTCAGCAGTTAGGAGAAAAGTGAGGGAAGACATAAATGTAGGATTTTGTGCATGGTAACAAAGAAACCCATTAGAAAACAGCAGGAAGCTGGTGATAGAGTGAGCAAAGTTGTGTGAACTAAAAATGATGCAAACATCAGAATTGATACAGAGGATTAGAGAGGAAGTAATGCAGCCACAGCCACTGGAACATTTTTTCTGAGACTGGAGCTGGAGAGAGTGGAATCAGGGAGGGTAGCTATGGGGGTATGCTTGTTGTTTTAGGGTTTGATATTTCTTTGTGTAGCTCATGTTGTCTGGAATCCATAATCCTCTAACCATGCCTCCCTAGTGCTGTGATTATAGGTGGATCTCATCATGTCCTGCTTGAAATGGATTTTTTAAAAATTACTGAGGCATGAGAGTGTGACAAAAAGCAAAAGTAAAAATCATCTGTGTGCTTACTAAAATGCAAAAAAATAGGATTGAGGTGAAGCTCAGTTGACAAAATGCCTGCCTATTATACAAGCTTGAGTTAAACACTCAGCACTTTAACAATATGAACAAATAAATAAATGAACGGATGAATGAATGAATGAATGAATGAATGAATGAATGTAGCACTGATTAGAGGCATCACAGTCAGTATTGTGGTATAGGTTAAATGTGTGTGCACTTATAAATAAATGAAATGTGGCACTGGCTTCATATACAGTACCATATATGATAGACTTACGCAAATGTAGATGACTTTGAGAATGAGTGTTGGGATAGGCCTCTGATATCGAGTGAGCGCCTGTGAGTTATTGAGGTGTTTTGTTTATTGTTTGGTTGGTTTTTGTTGTTTTGTTTGAAACTGGGTTCCTGTTGTCCTATACCAAGGCTGGCCTTGAACTCAGAGATCTGCCTTCACTGCCTCCCAAAGGCATGCAGGTGCCACCACACCCAGTGAGCTTCTATTTTTAACACTTGACTTACATCTTCATAAGATGTAATAGTCATAACACTTGACTGTTTCTCATGAGCTGGAACAAAATTTTTATTATTTTCATTATTATCCTGAAGCCATTTCCTGCTACATTGAAAAGCTCATATCTGAGAGGAAGTTAAAGTCTTTGGCCAGAAGTCAATCTGAAATTAGTTCCTATTCCTTCTGCTGCTTTCTCCCTGTTTTGTATTTTGTAGTTAACTGTTTGGTCATAGTATTTAACTAAGTGTGATTTTTTAGGCGTTTTTAAAAAGGAAAATGTTTATTTGTGTGTCTATTTAAGAAAGGCTACTTTTTTCTTTATTTCTATCCAGAATGAAGAACTGAGCATCCTATATCCAGCTGCCATTGTGACTATTGATGGGTTCAGTCTTTTTCAGTCTCTTCGTGCTTGTCGAAACCAGGTAGCAAAAGGTAATTGTTTCTGGCAAGAAGTGTGTAAGTTCTGGTGATGATAGTTTTATTCAGTGTGGTCTCCTCTTCACACAAGTGAGTTGTCTCCTGCAGGAGATTGTTCATAAACAGAGCTGCAGCCTCTGTGCTGTTCAGCTGTTGGGAGTGGGCTGTGGCAGCCTGAGAGTAGCAAGCTTTCTTCACTTAACTCAGCAACATAGCTTGGCTGGGAGAGTGACATTCACTGAGTAAGGATGTTGGTACAGCCAGCAAACCTCTTCCTAGATGAGAAGCTGTAGGACCCATGCCCTGAAATCCCCTGACTCCATTGCCTACCTCAGTGAGAATAGAGGTGTCACTGTGTGCGGGCACATTACATCACAGGGGAGAGGGCCAGGAATGTCATCTTGGCCTTTTTATTTGAAACACTTGTCAATGAAGACTAAGCTGGAAGTCTAAGCTTCATATATGGGGACTTCATTATTAGAGGTGAAAACTGCATGGAAATCAAGAACCTCATTGTGTGATGGTGGCATGCATGTGGAAGCTAGGGTCAAAAGCAACGGTGTTCCCTTACGTTCTTCACTTGCTGCCTCACTCACTCACTCACTCACTCACTCACTCGAGACAAGTTCTATCACTGAGCCTGGATCTCACTGGTTCAGCAAGATGAGCTGGCTAGTGAGCCCAGGGATCTCCCTGTCTTCATCCCTCCAGCAGTGTTATTGCAGCTACCACACTGTTTTCACATGGCTGCTGGGTTCTGGACTCAGGTCCTCATGCTTGTGTGCAATACTGAGGAAGCCATCTTGCCAGCCCCTTGAGAAGAGCTTCTTTAAGATATGCTTGCTGCTTAACAGCAACAACAACAAATATATATTTTTAGATCTAAATTTATATAAGGTACAAAACAAGCACTTTCTTCTAGAGGGAAACTAAGTCTTCATATACCTTTAGTGGAAATATTGTATCTTAGCAGGTTATGATTAGAAACATGCTCAAGTCTTAGTTTTGTGGTTCTTTTCAGTAGTTCATACTTTTTCCTTATGTCAGAACACTTGAAATTTTTATACCTATTTTCATTATCTTTTCAATTGTTTAAATTTGGCCATGATAACTTCATTATTTTGAGATTGATGAAATAGTCATCATTTTTGGCAGCCAAAGAAAGAGGATCTCAGGTTCAGTTTAGACTGTGGTATGTGATCCTCTGCTCTCCTAGATAGATAGATAAAGAGAGACAGAGAGACAGAGAGATAGATAGATAGATAGATAGATAGATAGATAGATAGATAGATAGATAGATGGATATTCATGGATGATGGATGGATGGATGGTTGGTTGGATGGATGGTTGGTTGGATGGATGGATGGATGGATGAGTGAGTGAGTAAAGTCACCATTAATATATTTAACAAAAGAGAATGGGCATTTTTGTAGGTAATAATTTTATTAAAAACTAGAAGAGACCAGCCAGTGTTAATGGTTTTATCGTTTTTTGTTTGTTTTTGTTTTTTGTTTTGTTTGTTTTTTTTCTTTTTACTACAATCCCTATTTATGTGTTGTGTATAACAGCATAGCAAAGTCTGGACTATTTGCCAGGTCATATAGGTCAGATTCATCAATAGGTTCCCCAAACCTCTTTAAACACATAGGTTTACCAAATGAGCTGGAAGCCAGTATACTCTTAGGCACTGTTGAAGTTGGCTGTGGGGAGAAGTTGCTTGTTTTGTCTGCTACAAGAGAAAACCGCTGCTCGCTCGGGACCAGGTTCAGCAGGGTCTTTTGACAGTTGTGTTTTTGTATGTGTTGGTGTGGCATGAATACATCTAGTTTTATGCCATTTTTATTACTGTGCTTCATTATTACTTGACATTTTAGAACAGTAAATTATATACTAAATGTCTCTTTGATAAAATGTTATTCTATTCATTACAGTTGTTTGGACTCTCTGATTTTTATTTTTGACAGCTGCAGCATCAGGCAATGAGAATATACAGCCACCACCGTTAGCTTATAAGAAATGGGGTCTACAAGACATTGCCACTATTATCGATCATGCTAGTATTGGTAAGCATTGCTAATTTTGTTTTTGTCTTTATTCCTACACTTTTTATTGTAACATCCAATTTATTAGAAATTGATATTTATTCTTATGTGAAAAAAATCCACTGCCTTTATTGAAAACCACTAGGAAGTTAGTTCCATCTTTTCTCAGCTAGGCATATGTCTTTAAGATAGAGTAGCAATTTTAATAAAGATTTAATCACACCCTCAACATAAACATTGTAGTTTTAAGTGGTCATTTACTATTTTGATGTCATTTGACTACTGACATTCTGATTCTTGTAATGACCTTGAGTGTCTTCAGGTTTTTGCTAAGAGGAATGTTTACAAATTTTCCAAAGTGTTGAGTTCAGCCCAGGGTCTCCTCCCTGCTCTGTTAATTAGACTTTGGAACATTGAAGCTGGCTGGGGAAAATGATTGGATAGAAAACATTATTCTATTCATTTACTCCCCAGCCTACAAAATGAAAAAGTAAGAGGTACAATAAACTTTATTTTATGTACATCTTCATGTAAAGGTCTTAACTAACTCATTCAATAATAAATACCTGTTATTCCCTAGGCACTAGTGCTGGTGTTGGAATCACATGATAGTACAGTTCCTGCCTTGAGAAAGCTTGTCTGAATGTGGTGCTGCCAAAACACTGGGATTTCAGAGGGAATCATCAGAGTTGTGATCTAGACCACAGTTCTAACCTGGGGGTCAAACGACCATTTCACCGGGGTCACACATCAGATATTTACATTACAATTCATAAATAGTAAAATTACAGTTATGGATAGCAATGAAAATAATTTTATGGTTGGGAGTCAGCACACCATGGAACTGTACTAAAGGGTCATAGCATTAGGAAGACCCACTAATCTAGAAGAAAGGAAGTGCATAGATGGATGCTAAGAACAGGCTTCAGAGAACACACCTGGATTGAGGCAGGGTGGTGAGCAGGAGCCAGCTGGGGGAAGGTTTGTAGTCAGAGCATGCTCAGCAGAGGACAAAATGTGAATATAGGCCTGGGGACCCCAAAGACCTCAGAAGACTTGAGGAACAAGGGAAGTTATTACAGCTTGATTGAGAGTGAAAAGGCTCACCCCCACTCCTCACCCCGTGTCTCAGCCTCCTAAGTGATGGGCTCTCAGGTGATGCCATCACACTTCAGTTGTAGCTGCTGGGTGGATGAGCAGCTTGTTCACTGAAAGGAGAGTAAGGAAGATACGTAAGGGGGTAAAGCATGAATTTTTGGATGCTGACTTGTGTTACGTTCTAGTGTGAACAGCTGTTTCTTTGAAGAGCAGAAACTTAAGACACTCCACGGTTAAGGTTTACTCTGAAGGCATGTGGAGTAAGATTGCTGCAAAGGCTTGTGGGAGGGGCTGTAATGGAACATGAATCTAAGCTGCATGAGAGGGAACCCAAGTGTTGCTTCATAAATAGAAGAAAAAAATATCAGGGTTAGTGAGTTAAAATAGTTGGTAAAAAAGTAATATTACATGGGATCATTAAAGTAATAGGGATTTTAAAAAGGCTATGCTTGCAATTCAGGTTAGTACTTTTAATCTTTATCAGCACTTTCTAATGTGGATATTTATAAATTACTTTTTACTTAAATAAAACTAATGTAGTAGCATCTTAAAGCAGAAGCAAAAATAATGGTTTAAATAAGGTCATTTTAATGTTTTCAAACTGGGGCTTTTGTCTTGTTTCTTTTAATAATAAGGTATTATGACTCTGTCACCATTTGATCAAATGAAGACTGCTTCCAACATAGGTGGATTCAATGCAGCCATTAAAAACAGTCCACCTGCCATGTCTCAGTACATCACTGTGGGGTCCAGTCCATTTACTGGCTTCTTCTATGCTCTAGAGGTATGAGTCTCATCATGAGTAGAGGCATTCTGTATTTTTTTAATGTGCCTAAAAATTTGATATAGTAACATAGCCTTAGAATGATTAAGTTTCAATTTGTAAGTTTTACCTGAAGCTAAAATTAATCACAAGTTTCTTCTAAAGAATTTTTTTTATAATTAAAGAAATTACAGATGTGTTTGTGTGTAAGTGATTACACATTTTGTGAGTGTGAGTGAGGGCAGGCATGTGTTTTGTGTGTTTGTTTGTTTCCGTGCAGGCATGTGTTTTGTTTGTGGGTGAGCCAGAGGACAACTCTTGGAAGTTTGCTCCTTCCTTCTCCCTGGTAGCTGGCTGAAGACCTTCCTGTTCCACTCCCCCGTGAGTGCCAGAATTACAGGAGCACGCCACCACTTCTGGCTCTTCCATGTGGGTTCTAGTGCTTGAACTCAGGTCATCAAGCTTATGCTATGTGTACTTCTACTCCTGTGCCATGTCACCAGTCCAGCTTTCTTCTAAGTTATTTAGATTTACTGAAAAGCTCTGAAAATCAGGGTACACATGTGTGCTTGTGCATGCATATGTCTGTGTATATATTTATCAGCAACAAAAAAATCCAAGGTAAAACCAATAGTGTCTCTAAAGCCCTAAGTTCTTTGACTAAGTTTGTTTAAATATTGGTGCAACTGCTGTTTTTTAATTATATCAGCCCTCCAGGGATTAGAATAAACAAGGAACTGTGAGACAGAACATGCTGCCCATTATAGTTGATACAGATTTTGAAAATTGCTTCCTAAAATAGGGAAAAGTTGTGTTACATTTGGCAGCACTTCTTACTTAAAAACAAACAAACAAACAAACAAAAACAGCCTTCTCTGGATGGGCTGAACTGTCTTTTTATTTTTATACAAATATATATTTACTTAAAAATAAAAAAGTAAGGGAAGAGGCAGTCTTATACAGCTGGGGAATCCATAGCTCAGCTAGACAATGCTGTTGTCTTACTGACCCCCTTTTTCTTCATTAAGCTACAGTTTAAACAGAGAAACCCTAACGGTTGGTAACAGGGCAGCAGCAGCAGCTCAGCACAGTGGGAAGTTCTTGCCTCAGTGTGCAGGTTCACATTGCTGAGGTCAGAATACTTGACCAGAGCAACTTGTGCCACTAGTGGCTTTCACTTTTGAATCCAATGGCTAATTGTGTATAGCTGCTGCTACTGAGGTTGATGCCTTCAGGAAGAGCTCCTGGAATAGACTTTGCAACTCATACTCTTCAGAGTCTCCTCTAGAACACAGGTTGCATCTTGGTTTTCTCTGGATGTCTGTTTTGCAGGGAAGCACACAGCCGCTGCTATCTCACGTGGCGCTTGCTGTTGCAAGTAAACTGACTTCTGCTCTCTTTAGTGCTGCCAGGTAATGAAACAGCATTTTTAAATGGTCTGATTCGGATCTCACTTGATTGTGCCTGGACTCTGGTACTCTTAGTCCCGAAGCTAGTATTCACTTGTGTCCCCTCTCTTCAGTGGTTGGCTTGGTTGGAAAAGCAAGCATGAAGAAGAAACTGTCCAGAAGCAGAAGCCCAAGATGGAGCCAGCCACCCCACTAGCCGTGAGGCAAGTCATGCTTTTCACTCGGGTGCTCTGAGCACTGCTGTTACAGCTGCACGCACGTGGGGTCCTTAGTTGATCTTCTGACTCTGCCACTCTGTGGCTTCTGAGAATTACCATTCATGTAGGATGCCTTTTTCAACTGGAACACGAGTTCCCAGAAGAGGGGGACTCTTTACAGTGCTGGCTTGGACTTCCTTCTGTGTTCTACTTTAGAACACATCAGTGTATCTGAATAGTGGGGTTGTTGTTGCTTTAATTTTTTGGAAGAGAGGGTTTGATTTTTGCTTGGCTTTCTTTTCATTTGTTGCTTATTACCTAAATATAAAATACCACCATAAAGAAGTAATATTCCAGCTCTGATTTTTAAAGATGCTCTTCACCTGGAGAAAGCGGATTAATGAACTGTTAATAAAATCAATTTTTTGAGGGTGGTACCTTTGCATTCATTACAATCTAAACAAGGAAGTTACAAAGTGGTTCGTGGTTCATGTGAAACAAGCCCTGCAGCACTGAACTGTATCCTAGCCTTTTTTCTCGCTCTGTGTTGTAACAACCTGAATTCTGAATTCACTCAGCAATCAAGAAATTAGTCAAATGGCCTTTGGTACCTCAAATCCATGTGACGAAGTCCAACCACCGAGCTCAATGTCTTTTTCTGTGTGAGCTCCCTTCCTTTTCATTTCATGTTTATGCTGTCACATGGCGATTCTCATAAGCTGGTTACAGACCAACAGCACTTTAGCAGGAAAATTCTTTTTTCTGACAATGGGTTAGTTACTTTTTTGGTTTTGAGGTCAAAATAACTTAAAGCAGGAAAAAGTCATTTTGGTTCACAGTTCCAAAAGTGTTCAGTCTGTTGATGGCGGAGCGGAGTGTCAGTGCAGTGAACACATGTGGCAGAGCAGAGCCTTTGCCCTCTTAAGGGAGTGCAGAAAGATGGGATCCAGGAAGAGGCCAGGGCAAGACATGGCTTCCAAGGACACAGTCCAGCTTTCTTTTTCTTTTTTCAAGACAGAGTTTCTCTGTATAGCCTTGACTGTAGACCAGGCTAACCTCGAGCTCAAAGCTGTCTGCCTACCTCTGCCTCCTGGGTGCTAGGATTAAAGGTGTATTCTACCATGCCCGACCGTGTCCCCTTCTGTTTTTCACCACCTTCCGATAATGTTATCGTATCATAAACCTTTAAGGGATTAATCTGTTCAGGATCAGAGCCCTCATTATCTAATCCATAGGAACACTGCAGACAACCCAGAAGTGTGTCTTTTTAATGTCCTAGGCATTTCTCAGTTCTGCCCAAGTTCCTTACCATTCCAGTTAACCATCACAGATAGATGTGTTGATGTCAGCAAGATGTGCTGTCTAGTATACTGGGGACACGCTGGGCAACGGAAACAGAAGATGCCTGGAGCAGAGCATCCTGCAGTGCAGTTGGTTGTGGTGTTTTCTGTGACAAGACTCTTATTCAAAGAAAAACTGGAAGGACAAAATAGTACTGTGGGAATGTTTTTCCTTTGTAAATTTTGTGTTGCAAATGTCAAATATGATGAATTGTTAATCCAGGCATGGTTTATATTTTTTAATTTAGAAATAGACATAGTCTATTTTATTTATACATTTTATTATTCCATATTTCTAACTTTGAGTCTGACTTACCTTTTATTTGTCTATTTTTTAATGACAGATTTGGACTTCCGGATTCTAGACGGCATGGAGAAAGCATATGCCTCTCTCCTTGTAATACCCTGGCAGCAGTCACAGATGATTTTGGCAGAGTAATCTTGTTAGATGTAGCTCGAGGAATTGCAGTACGGATGTGGAAAGGTACTTCCCTACAAAAATGGAGAAAAAGTTGCCTTGCTTTTTACCCCAGTAGTTGAGCAACTTTATCATCTTTCAGTTTTCGGTTGGTAACAGTATTCAATCCTCCTTGACTTTTCTTTTTAATATCAACTCAGGTCAACAACAATTGACTGGTAGTTAATTGACACACCATCAATTGAAGCACTGGCCTTTTTTCTGGTTAGCTTGGGTTGTTTGTGCTGCTAGGTTTTGCACCCAGGACCTTGTGCACACTCCTGCTTGTCACAGGCACTTTAGCCTCTTCCTCTTGCACTTATTTCCAGTTTTGTCACTGTCAGCTTCCTCCTCCTGCAACGTTCCTTTTCCTTTATAAAGACACAGTTGTTGCTGATGTCTTTGCCTGTGTTTTCCAAATGCTTCAGTCACTTGTGATCTCCACGCATGTTAGTCATGAGAGGGCTACCCCAAGCACAGCAGCGTGTTAGTGTCTTCCTTATGCTGCTCTGCCACCTGCGGTCCCTCTTCTACGCCACCAGGAGCGTGAGCAGCAGGCGGGCAGCTTTACCTTTGCTTATATTTTAACTAGTTAAACTAATACTCTTCCCAGACCTGGTTTTTTGTTTTTAAAGTAAGGAATCTTTCAAAGAGAGGAAAGGACGGGAATGGGAGCAGAGTTGCAGAGGGAGGGATGGACTCAGGAAGCTTTGATGATGTCCACAATATTTTCTTCTTAAGGAAAAGAGTGATCTGAGAAAGTATGTTTTGGTGACAGGTTATTACATTGTTTTTAATCTTTTCTGTCTAATAATAAAAAGAAATGTACTTCTCTGTCTTGTCTTGATGTCCTCCCTTCCACTAAATAGTCAGAAATACATGAGAACCTCCTGTTGAGCCCAGATGAGTAAACTGATTGGCTACCTTTTTCTATCTGCAAGGGTATCGGGATGCACAGATCGGATGGATTCAAATTGTAGAGGACCTCCATGAGCGAGTACCAGAAAAGGGGGAGTTCTCCCCCTTTGGAAATACTCAAGGTCCCAGTCGAGTAGCTCAGTTCCTTGTGATCTACGCACCACGAAGGGGGATTTTGGAAGTGTGGAACACACAGCAAGGGCCTAGAGTAGGTGCTTTCAACGTGGGTAAGCATTGCAGGTAAGCTGCAAGCCCTGGTGTCTGCTGGTCCCAGAGAGAAACATGGGGGAGCTTTCCTTAAAGCATGCAGTAGATTGCAAGGCACTGGAGAATTGCAGAATGTGATATCCTGTTTTTCCCATCAGTGCCTGATACATAATTGAGGATTATATATTGCATAGCAAAGAAATATTACTGAGAATGTTATGGTTTGCTGCTGAGTTAAGTGAGCTTGCTCTAGTCACGTTTCTTTTACTTATATTGTGAAGAACCCGAAGGAAATATCCGCCAGAGTTTCCCAATGATGCTAAGCAAGGCATATGCTTCATTTGCCATTGGACTGTAGGTTTGATTGTGTTCCTACAGTTTCCTAGAACCTTTAAGGAGAGTAGACCTCCTCTGTCCGAGTCCGTTCTGCCTGACTTAGCTTCCTGTTTATTTGCCACTGTTTATCACTGTTTGTCTGCCCAGGGAATACCCCTGCAATGATGAAGATGTAGCTGTAGTCAGAGCACCTTGTGGGATTTCTGCTTCTGCTGATAATCTTACCCACTGGTATGTGATTGCCTTAGGTTGTTGTATCCTGGCTACAAAATAATGGGCTTAAACAATGTGACAAGTCAGAGTTGGCAGCCTCAGACTTACCAGATCTGTCTTGTTGACCCGGTGTCTGCAAGTGTGAAAACGGTGAATGTGCCTTTCCATTTAGCACTGAGGTAAGAGTTGGTTTGTGTCTGTGGTGACTTTGCTGTGCACATTCTGCATAGTCCTTAACTTTGGGCTTTTTTGTTTGTTTGTTTTATACTTGGTGTTATGTGGTTTGTTATATCACTAGATGATCCCTTTAAATAAGAAACAAACAAAAAACGAGTTGGATTGCATCAGGATTAGAAAGAACACAATGTACATTATGTAATAAGTTGTGATTACTATTTTAGCGATAAGAAGAGTGAAAGAGCCAAGGACCTACACTTAGTGAAGAAACTGGCAGCCTTGCTGAAAACAAAGTCCCACAGTCTTGGTAGGTGCCTTTATCAGTGTCATAGCATGGTGGATTATGAGTGCAGCTTGACTGTTCGGGACTGTCCTTTCCAGGATGAGGTGAGGGACATTTATCTTATGTCCATGCTCTGAGAGGATGATGCGTACATTAGGGGGTGTGAAAACTTCTTCATGATAATTTGGGGGAACCTGTGATTCCTTTAGGACAGAGTGCAGACAGCTCATTTTCTCTCATACAAGTTTCTCTCTGTGATAGACTGAGAATTCTAGTCTGATTTTCTCATTATAGATTCATTTGAAATGGAAATAAAGGAGTTGATTCTTGATATTAAGTACCCTGCAACCAAGAAACAAGTAAGTGTGTATAGTAAGTGAACTTTCCTGCTGAGAAACTGATATGTTATCAACCCTAAGAAAAATTTTATTTTCATGTTCCAACCTAGGAGTGTATGTTGTCTCTCTTTTTTTCAAAGCTTAAGTAATATTAGTAAATATGTGATTGCATGTGCTTTATACACACACACACACACACACACACACAGACACGCACGCACACACGCATACATAAATCCGGAATAATGGAAACGTAACAACATATCCAGCTGTGTTAGTAGACGACTCATTGCTTCTCCGAACTGCACTTGCACTGATGAGAGTGCCGCAGCCCCACAGTCCACAGTGTTGGTGCGCTCATGGTTGAAATTCAGGTCAGTTTGGACTTTACTGACCTGAAGGGCTCAGGCCCATAAAACTCGCCCCACTTTTAAATGCCAGTGGCAACCAGTAGGTTGGTATGCTTCAGGCCAACTGTGAGCTCTGACCTATCCTTCGTCTTTGTTTGCTAGTTGTCTCACAGACTCAGGGAGCAGCCTGAGTTATTTATATGTTGAAACAGATATTAAAGACTACTGACAACTAGCTGGGTGCACGGGGCAGTGCTTCCAGTGGAGGGTGTGCAGCCTCCCTGTCCCCCAGGAACTTCTGCATGTTATACGGCGTTATCCATCTGAAGTTGAAACGCTCTATCCCCACAAGTTTATGGAGGTTTCATTGCTTAGGCACAACTGTATCATTGACTGTTATTGGTCAACTTACCCCTCAGTTCTTCTCTTCCCAGGAGGTTAGGAGTGGGGCTAAAAATGATAATTCTTTAAGCTCCTTGCTGGTTGCCATGGTAACCAGCCCCATCATGTGTGACTGTACTAAAACACTGAGGTCTTTTTTCCCATGAAGCTACAGTGGTGTCAGGAGTTCTGTATCAGGAATCTGGGGCAAACACCAGATGTTACAACAGAATGTTTTCCTAGTTTTTCTGCTTGCAGGGTTTTAGCATGGCTGTTCAAGAGCTGGGGCCAAGACCATTCATTAGAACAGAAGAGTCTTCTAGCACATGTCATTCAGGAGACTATCATTAGAAGTCATAGGAACTGTGACAGGGACCAAGGCCAGAGACCAGTGTGTATATTACTATCTCACTACATATATGGCAGAAATTAGTATGGAATGATTTGTGCTGGAGTCATTTTTTTAAATATATACATTATTAGCTGGGTGGTAGTGGTTCCCATCTTTAATCCCAGCACTTGGAAAAAAGAGGCAAGCAGATGTCTGTGAGTTTGAGGCCAACCTGGTCTACAGAATGAGTTCCAGGACAGCCAGGACTACACAAGGAAACCCTATCTGGAAAAACAACAAACAAAATACTTTATTGCTTTATTATGGAGCAAGAAAGTCTCTTTGATCTTTATTCTAATTTTCCATTCCACTGACTGCTAATTGCCTTTTCTTAACCTCAGGAGAGAAATCTCAGCTATTGAACATGACATTGTGATGACAAGGCAGCCATCTGAGAGAGTTCAGTGAATCTTATAGAAAAAGTTGTAAGACAAAAGTTCTATCATGTGCCATCATTATCTTTACCTACAGAGCAGCAGAGCTGGGATGGCGCATGGTACAAGCTCTCTTATGAGGGATTCTCATCCTCCCCCCCCTCACCATACCACCAATCCATACACAAAAGCATGGATTTTATTTAAGATGCTAGAAAAATCAAAATTGTCTATTGCTTCACAACACTAGAGGAAATGCAAAGTACAATAAAGACTTGGGAAGACTGAATCCAGTGATGGAGAGAAAGTGTACTCCCCCAACAGCCTGCCATGTTGGAAGGATGGAGAAAATTACATTTATCCTGGGTTTTTGTCTGTTTGGTCCCTTCTTTTTGTACTATAGATGCTTGCCTCATTATAGGAATGGTATAGGAACGGTTTTGTGAGTTGCCTTCAACGCCCATTTTGACCCCTCAAATACTGAAGTGATTGTATTACAGGACTGATGTTTATCTTTTATTTATTTTTGGACAGGATCTTACTGTGTAGCTCTGGCTTATATGGAACTAGCAAAAATCCACCTGCCTCTGCTCCTGAGTGCTGGGAATCCTGTGCCCTACTACATCCACCATAGGGTTAGGCTTTTTAAACCTTACCTCATCAGGCAAAGTCCAATTTAATATGCTAAAATGAAAGGCTAAATATGAGGGTCAGCTCTTCCTGACTCATTGATGTTTCCCCTGGTTGCTACCTAGGCATCATGAGGTGTTTTAGAACCTGTGAATGAAGATGCGTGAGCATCTGGGTAGGCCGAGATTGGGGAGGGTAAAATGTGTACTGTCGTAGTGGCAGTGTTCCATGTGCGTATGCGCAAGTGGCAATGCCATTGTCAGCCTTCATAACTGGCATGCCAGTTACCTCTGCTTGTCATTCATTCCTAGTAGAGGCCAGTTGAGACTTCCTGTTGGAGAGGAGCTATGTCCTCTTTACGTTGTGTGGTCAGTCTATGACCCATCAATCACCCGCTAGTTATTTCTTTCTCAGTCTGAACATAGGATCGGTCACATACTACTTTTAACGTACCTTGACTTCTCAGGTGTGTGTGTTGAACTTGGGGATCATAAAGATACAGGCATGTGTACAGTGTTAAAGCAGTACCATTGCTGTGTAATCACTAAAATTGCTCACGGTTTCTTGTAGGCTCTGGAAAGCATTTTGGCCAGTGAACGTATATCATTTTCCTGCCTTAGAAACATTACTCAGACTTTAATGGACTCTTTAAAAAATCAAGGTAATGGATATTGTTATGGTTTCACTTCAGATTATATATCTCATTATGGGAAATATAATGCTATCACATTATATTAGAGATGACTGATAGATGATCAATAAGCAGATAGAAGGAATAGGCAGATAGACATAAAATAGGGTGTTTATGGCATACCTTTAATGCTTAGGAGCTTTAAAAGATTTCCTATCTAACATGCATTTGATCTTCAACTGAACAGTCTCTGACTGTATTAGCTGTTATTAGGAATAGGTTTTTGTTCATGTCTCACTTTTTGAGGAAAGATGTCAGTACAGAATGATGAGAGCAACCACAAACAGAATGTCTTAATGTATCCCCTCCATCCAAGGCTTAGGGAACATTTTGAAAAAGAGGACAGAAAGATTGTAGGAACCAGAAGTGGGTGGGTGTGTGGAAAGGGAAACTGGAGGAAAGTTGTCTGGACCTGACAGAACTGTTCCACTCATGATGTCACTGTAGCTGGGGTTGCCTTCTCCAAAACTGTCACTAGCAAGCCAGGACACGTCCCTGCATTGAGGGCAATGGAGATCCTAAGCCTTCACCCCTTCCTGAGGAGCTACTGACAGTTGATGGCTTCTGGAGGTGCAGAGTCAATTTCTTGTAGGGTGTGGACTTCTGGTAGGTCAGACACACTCCAGTGGATGGTCTCACATCCACGAGTAGGTGGGAAGCAGAAATTGTACTCAGTGAGTTATCTAAAGAGCAAAAAAGAGGCATACCATACTTAGAAAGCACCCATTCCTCAAAAGCATTAATAAAATATCTAAGTTTAATGTGAAGTTCCACCGCTTCCATTCCAAATGCTGCCTATATTTTTCTGTCTGGTTATTTTTGATGTATGATATTTTTATTTATTAACAAATATTTTGGTAATAAATTTTCAAAAATTAAAGTGTACATGAAGTTGGGAAGGGTGGAGGTGAATATGCTCAAAATGTATTATGTGCATATATCAAATTTTTATCTAGTTAATAAAAGTACTATTTTAAATCTTAAAAAACTGTGAGCCAAGAAATTAACAACAATATAATTTTTTTTTTTAAAGAATGATGAGAAGCTGTTATTTTTAGAGTTACAGAACCTTGTTAAAGCCATTGGGATGAGGGTGATGAGCTGATGCTATGCAAACAGAGCTGGGGATCCTAGCACAAACCTTTAATCTCAGTCTTTGGGAAGCAGAGGTAGGCAGAGTGAGTTCATAGGCCAGCCTGGTTACATAGGAGACCCAGTCTTACAAATAACAACAATAAAACCCAAACAGGTTCTCTTGCTATCTTTGGGGTTGCTTTGCCTCTTAGGAGAAGAGAGGTTTCTACTGGGAACATTCTTAAGTAATATTTTTTTCTGACTGGAGTAATGGACCAGAATATTTAGTCTTTCAAGTGATGTAGAGCACCTCAGTGCCTCATCCTTTTATGAGAAGAGGAAGGAGTTTAAGAATTCACAGCTTGTGATTACATTATCAGGGTGGGTTTGGGGGCTGACTTTTATTTGTTTAAGCATGACTGAAAAGAATTACATTTGAAACTGTGAATTGTAACTCTGTATTCTGTTCAACTGAGCTTGTAAAGTAAAATAGCTTCAAATTTCTAGTGTCAGTTACGTTGTGGTGTGCAGTAGATTGAATCCATCTCCTTATGACTTTTTCCTAACAGTAATATGTAAAGCCAGATTTACATTTAATTACATTTATACTTAATCATGTTTAAGCCAGACTCCAGTAACTTAAAAAAAAAAATCTTCATGACTTTCTTACATGACATAAAGCATCCAATTTTGAGGTTGTTTCATTCTTGACATTTTCAGTAGATTTAGAATGTCGGCTCTTGGTAAATAGTGGACATCTTAGAGCCTACACCTCAGTGGAAACAGCTCACTGAAAAGGCATGCTATTCCTTATAAAGTCCCATATCTCTTCAAAGCATTAACAAAAGGTTTGATATTATGTAGAGAATAAGCCAGATCAAAAACTAAAAAAAACAAATCAGTTTCAAGCTCTATTGATAAGTCAGTCCTGAACATTTTCAGTTTTTTATGCTGTTTTATTATAGCTGTGAGAACATGGGTAGCATTTCTAGTTTTCCATATCTGCCTTTTCAGAGAATATATATTTGCTTCACATTAGCAAGAAACACTTAAATTATTATGCAGAAGTGTGCTATGTAGGGAATATTTCCTAAGCATTAATCTTGAACAAAATAAAACTTAGTTGGTGGAGGATATTAGTGGAAGTCTAGGGCACCTTGCCAGGCCGTCCTGAAGATAACACTCATCACAGGCCATAGCTCCGGAGTGAATTCCTGTCGCTGAGCTCCCCCAGGCTACCGCAGAGCCAGGCAGCCTTCCATGTACACATTCTCAGGTAAGCACAGTGAGTGCCCAGCGCTGGGCAGAGCAGAGCACTGTCAGGCTCTAAATACACGTACCACACAGAAATCTCTTTGCTCTGTACCTCTTCTTGACTTGTTAGACAATGCTGTTTTACTTAAAAAGCTGGACATTTTACTAAAATGGAAAATTTATCTTCGCTTTCAAAATCTGTGCTAGGTTAAGCACATCAATATTTAACCCATTTAGGCATTACATATTTAAGAGATCATGAAAGTCTTTTTATGAGTCTGTTAAGTGTGTCTGTTTTTCCCCTGCCTTTTAGAGCTTGAGTCTGTTGATGAAGGACTGCTGCAGTTTTGTGCCAGTAAATTGAAATTACTACAACTTTATGAATCTGTCACTCAATTAAACTCGCTTGATTTTCACTCAGATACGCCGTTCTCTGATAATGTGAGTAACCACAAATGTTGATATTATATACAGCAGTCCCTCTTAGTATTTTTAATTTTTAAACTTTTCAAGTAAACAGTAGAAAATTAAAGGTTTGGGGTGAGTTTCTTGTTGTTTTGAAGAAGTGAAATGTATATTTTTCTCTATCAGGCCTCTTTTCTATCCCTTGCTCCTTAATTTATATTAGTATATTTATATTTTGTAAGAATACAAAGTATTAACTCTCATTGTTGATTCATCTTTACTGTTTTGGACTCCTTTGATTTTTCTTGACATTTTTTAAGGTGATGTCTTATTCACTGTCCTATTGCTTATAAAGAGACGACATGGCCAAGGCAATGCTTATTTGAAAAAAGGTCTAATTGGGATCAGTCCATTATCATCATGGTGGGAGCAGGCAGGCAGGCAGGCAGGCAGGCAGAGACAAAGACTAGGCCTGGCATGGGTTTTTGAAACCTCAGAGCCCACCTCCAGTGACACATCTACTTCAACAAGACCAACTTCCTATTCCTCTCCAACAGTCTACCAACTGGGCACCACAAATTCAAAATTTTGAGCCTCTGGGGCTACTCTCCTTCAAACCACCACAGATGACTTTTAAAAAAAGAAAATGTTTCGTAGAACTTTACAATAAAAACATTTTCAGTTTTCTGATGTGACAAAACTATAATTTTTTTTGTCTTTACTTTTTCATTTTATTATTTTTGTATGCCCGTGAGTGTGGGTGTAGACCTGCTGTAGCTCATGTGGTAGTCAAAGGCCAACTGTCGGGAAATGCTTCTCTCCATCCCACCATGGGTTCTAGAGATTGAGTGCAGATCAGGCTTATGTAGCAAGTGCTTTCACTTGCTGAACTGTCTCACTGACCCTGTTTTAAAGAAAATATAAGAGAGATTCTACATAACTAGAAGTCGGTTTTTCTGCAGTTAATAAATTAATGCTGCTTGCTTTTTTGTGAATTATATCTTGAAGTACAATTCTATAATAGCCTGTCTCTCATCAGAGTGTTAGAGATAACTGTACTCAGTGTTGTCTTAGAAACATCAAGTAGTGACAGTCCCTTGCAGTCTTTAGTACAGTGCTCTAAAACTTGCATTAACAGTTTCCCTTAATGGAAACTAGTGAGATAGAATGTCTTTCTTCCTCTCAGATAACTGTTCCCGGTGTGAGTTACCCAGCTTGGAACCCCCATGTCTTCTGGGTATCGGAGGCAGGTTTATTAAAGTGGTTTGTCAAGTCACCACTTGACAAATACTTGTTTGAAAATTAGCCTGTCTTAGTGAAAGTTAAGGTCTGAAGAAAACTTTCTCTTCACATATACAATCATATAAATTTAAACTGAAAAATGAAAGAATACATTGTGATATCTTCTGTTTGGGGGACTTTAGATTTCAGCATTTTAGTAATACGTTCATGGTAGCATTCTCTATTTACCATTAACATTTATGAAAACAGTTCTTCAGGATCAGGGTGTCTAGTAATTATAAGCATCAGGAAGCACAAGTTGACAGAGGGAGGTTTACGGGAAGAATTGCACACTCAGCTCTTAGGTTCTTCTCATCAGGAGCAAGGACTGGGCATGTGCGCAGTGAACTGAACAACCAGGCATGGTGGAGCACTCCTGGAGCCTCCCTTACATGAAAGGCTGAGAGAGGGTCACAAGTCCAGGAATAAAAGTAGCATAACTAAATCCCGTCTCAAACAGACAAAAACAGAACAAAGCTGAATATGTATGGTTGTGCTTTCAATCATGTAGCACTAAGCAAGAGGCAGATTTACAGGGTTTGAAAAACAGATGATAATATCAGGCAGTGTGTCTTCACAGGTCTTGTGTGAAATGGCTTGAAAGGCTGGCAGGCTCCAGTTGAGACGTCGACATCTTTGTATCCCTGGTTGTAAAGAGGACCTACAACTAGATGCAGTGCGGCCTGTGTCATGGTGTATTGTTCATGCAGCAGAGACATGGAGCTGCATGTGGTTTAGTTTTCTTGGAAAATGAAGTTACACTGACGTCCTTTATGATTATTTTTCAATTATATAATATGTATTTTTGAGGATCCGGCTTTTAGAAGAGTATATAGTACTCTAAAGAAACTTCTTAAAATGGCACTGTTAGCAGTAAATAGTTTTCCAAGGTTAGTTTATTTATGTAGCATCATATTTATGAAATCCCATTTAAAACTAACATTTGAAACAGTACACTACCTCTGTCATATTTCATTCTAATTTTAAAAGTCACCATTGCCCAACAGCCTGGAATCTCATTTCTGATCATGGGCTAGCATTTGTGGCAATTCACAAAGACAAGGCCTACTCTTGCTCTTGAAGGACTTGGCTGTGCTGCTAAGGCTGGACGATAAGGAACTCCTGAAGCTCCGAGTCCTATTGGAAAAGTACAAGCAAGAAAACACCAAGACCACGGTCTGGTTTTCTGAGGATACAGATGGAGTGCTGCCTGTTCAGACCTTCCTGGAATATCTGGACTATGAGAAGGATATGCTCAGCATAAAGAAGATAAGTGAAGAGGAGTATGTGGCTCTAGGTAGGTAAAGCCCTGTAATGTGTTCCGTATACCCTCCCCCTTCTACAGAAGTCCTGTACAACAATTCAATGCCTCCTTTTGTTTTAAAAATCAGTGACAAAGACTTTAATGTTCTTTTTTTTTTTTTTTTTGTCAGTGATGTATTCTGGGTATTCACATACCATGTCATACAAGTTTAATTGTATTAATAAGCCTTCTAATAAGAAAGTGTTGGGATTAGAGAATTGGCTCATTCAGTAAAGTGCTTGCCATGCAAACCTGGGGACCATAGTCAGAACTCACAGCATTTGTGTAAAAAGCCAGGCACGGTGGCATCTGCCTATAATCCTAGCACTGGGGAGAAAATAAGAGAATCTCTGGGACTCTTTGGTCAGCTAGCCTTTCCTAACTGGTGAACTCCAGGTTCAGTGGGTGAGCTTTTTCATAAAATAAGGTGGGGAGCATTTGAGGAAGACTTCCAACATTGACCTCTGTCCTCCACCTGTGTGCATACTATACACACACACGAGGAGGTCTTAAGGCATAATGATTTGCCTTCCATTCTTTTAAATCAAATTTACACATTAGGTTCTTTTCTTTCGGGTGGGAGACCTTTAATGCCAGTACTCAGGAGGGAGAGGCAGGTGGGTCTTTGTGAAACTGGTCTACATAGTGAGTTTCAGTACAGCCAGGGCTGTATTGAATCCCTCTCAAACAAAACCCAAAACAGCAACAACAAACATTCTCTTTCATACTGTCCTGCTTCTTTGGAATTCCAGTTTGCAGTTAAGTAAGATTGTTAATCTGAACATTCATCATTAGCAACATGTTTGCTTACTTGTTTGTTTTGCTAGGCAGTTTCTTTTTTTGGAAGTGTTTGCATGGAGAAAGCTCCACTGAGGATATGTGTCAAACCCTGGAGTCTGCTGGACTTAGCCCTCAGCAGTTACTGGTAAGGTGTTTTTACTGAATCCTTTGCCGATGTTGCATAGAAGCATTAAATTTAAAATCGTTATCCTTAGTGTACCAGAAATGTACATTAAGGGGCTGGAGAGATGGCTCAGTGGTTAAGAGCACTGTTTGCTCTTCCAAAGGTCCTGAGTTCAATTCCCAACAACCACGTGATGGCTCACAACTATCTATACTGGGGATCTGAGGCCCTCTTATGGCATGCAGGTATACATGCAGATAGAGCACTCATATACAATAAATAAATCTTAAAAAAAATAACATAAACTGAAAAACTTGAAATGATCAAAGAAAATTGCAATTATGATATCAGGGTCATTTTATTTTATAAATATTTAGGCTCAAATATAGAGTCCCAACAGGTGAATGCATTTATAGTAGATTTTGATCATCAGTTGTTATATTAGAACTAAAAGCTTTTAAAAAACAAACTTATCTAAATGCATATAAAATTGATGTCAACATTTTCAAACTTGAAATATTTAAGAATAGAATCTTTACATGCATGCAAAACAGAAGAATCATCCAATGAGAAAACTAGAATACAAGAGCAAGGAGGTTATCCATCCATCTCCTCAGCTCCCTCCTTGCTGCTCCTGCTCATGCACACAGTCACACTCCAGCACACATCTCAGGTTTTGGCCAGCATTTGGACAGCCCACCCTGTGAGCTTAGTACTGTGCTTGTGAGAACTTTTATTGAACATTTAGAAGTCCTTTAAAGATGGGTTTTTTTCTACTAGTCTGTGAAAGTGTGCACCTCAGGAGGTAAGACAGTTAAAATATACAGGAATATCAGTTAGTAAATGTGTTTTAGTAATTGAAGGATTAAGTGGACTTTGAATATTTTGATTGTATGTTTGTGATAAAAATAAAAAAGAATTATTGAGAAACCTTGAAGCAAATATATAAAATGGGAAAAGGCAAATTAAAAAAAAATACATATTTGTATAATTCTTTGTAACCTTTGTGAATAGCACAGTGACCATTGTTCCTGTTCTAATAACTTGTTCTCTTAATTTGTCTACATTCTCATTTTAACGTATTATAAGTGACAGCTTTATTAGAATTATATTCATGAAAGTGCATGCTTATCATCTCAACACCCCAGGAAGCTGAGGCATGAGTTTGCAGCTAATCTGGACTACCCAGTGAGACACTGTCTCATGACAAAACATAAAAAGAGGAACTCAGGATGGAGAGAAGGAGTTAGGGCAGGGACATGAAGAAGGAAAAGAAAAAAATTTATTTTAGAAGGGCTTCTATCCAGGCATAAAAGCACAGCTGTATCTGTGATACCATCTTCTCAGGCCGTGGAGACAGGACCACAGATTTAAGGCTTGCCCGTCCCGTGGGTGCTCATGGCAGCCCAATTAACTTAATAAGGCCCTGTCTCAAAATTTAAAAAGCAAAAAGAAGGCTAGGGCATAGCTCAACAATAAAGTGAATGTGTGGCATGTGCAAAGGCCTTGGGTTCAGTCATCCTCCACACTGTGGAGAGGACAAGGAAGAAGCTTTTTTAAATGTATTTATGTTGCCAGGCATTTTACACTCAATTTAGTACTATATTGCTTGTTAGTAAATTCATCTTTTCAGAACAGTTATGGTTTTATCAAGTTCTGCTTGTATTCAGGAAATACTAGAAAATCAGCTCAGGTGAAAGACTGACCAGTATAGCCTTGTGTGTAGAAAGACAAGGCTAACAGATGCTGTCTTGGCAGCTTATTGCATCCTTTGAGTCAAGAGTAAGGCATGAAGGGCATTGACATAAAAGGAGATGTTCCCAAACGGTGAGCTCTTATGGAATTTTCTCTTTCATTCTTAGGTACAGATTTCTGCAAGTCTTAGGTGTTACCTAGTAGAAGTAAAGAGTTCACTAAACTTTATAGTCTGTGCTGTTCCTAATCTGTTACCACAGTATTACTTCACAACTGTCTATTTCACATGGCGTATTTATAAATGGAATAGGCTAATTCATACATGTAGGTTTGTGTTTTCATGTTCAGATTATGCATGGTGTTTATTCCTTGCTGTGCTGGCTTGGAACACTGTCTTCCTTTGTATGCACTTGGTAGTGGCTTTTCTGTGGCAGATGTTCCTCTTGTGGGTATCAGCGTGTGTCCTATGTGGTATTTGTCTCTGTATTCACCTTCATTGTCCCTGAAGTTTAAAGTATCTTTCTGTTATAAGCATTTCTAAAATTACGTTGTGTTCTCATAGGAATGCATCTGCATTTTTGTACTGATCTACCTTTGAACAAAAACTTAGCTAGTGGGAAATTTTAAGTTTATTTTTAAAAAGAGAAAAAAAAAACATTTTAGAGTGAGAACAAAGGCCGACTCTGGGTAACAGATGGAAGGAACTGACACAGGGAGAGTTGAGAAGGAAAATGCAGAGCTGGGTTTCACTTGTTCAGAATTTGCTTACGGCCTGGCATGGGGTTCAAGGGAGCAGAAAGTAGAAGAGCTCACAGTATAGAGTGTGGGTTGCCCTTTAATGACTATTTTGAACTTTTCTGTTAATGCAGTCATAAACAAACTTTCAAGTATACTTAAAAACCACGGCAGTTTGTGAGCTTAGAGTCATGCAGTGTCGCATAGAGAGCTCTGGAGCTCGTGGTCCGTGAGCCTGTGACTCAGCCTCACGCTGCAGGGTGGCGGCTGTGCACCACACTCAGGTTTAGACGTGAGGTGCTGTTCTGGTAAATTCTGGTCACATGTTTTAGAACACAACCAATAGTTAGGTCTAGTAGCAACTGAACGATGGTCCTAAAGGTAGTGAGTACTTCCCTGTGCTTCACAGCACACGCACACAGGCAAACAGTGAGATAGTTGTTCTCTCTGAGAACTAGTTTGTGGTTATGAGAGGAAGACCCTGGGTATACAGATTAAGAGGAGTCAATTTTATGAACTCAGCGGCATGCGAGGTCACTGGTGGTAGAGAGAACATGCTAGAATGTGACCCTGTTTCTCTAAGTCAGTGGCTGTCCTCCCTTCATCCTACAAGCCAGTGACAGCAGAACATGTTGTTCAGGTAACTGTTGGCATTTGACACATTGTCATTATTTTATGAACATGGGGAAAATCCAGGGCAGAGTTGGGTTTTTTTTAAGTTCTTATACAGGCTAAGCTAGAAAGGGGCTGATATAGAAGAAACTTGAAAGGAAAAAGGGGAGAAATAAGATTTCATATTAAAGAGAGAAAGCTTATGAGTGATTTCATATATGTAAAAGTTACACACATATACACATTTATGTGTACCTTTGTGTGTATATGTGCTCAAACCACATATGAGTTAGGTTCTAATTGAAGTTCTAAGTTATTATGTGCATGGTGCCGGAAGTTAGGGACTCCTTCCTCTGTTTCTGAAATGTTACAGTCAAATGAGGTAATATAATATCACCCACTTTCAGGTTCCTGTCCTGAGTCACCTATGGAGAGGTGTCTCCTTTGTACACTCCACCTTCAGCTCCTTACCCTCACTGCCGCAAAGTCACATGAACTAATGCATTTAAGCCAATCCGTTTTAGAGCTCTTTCACATAAAGCAGTGCAGTTGTGTAACCAATCGAGGTGCAGCTTTTACAGATGTGACACTGCTCAAATTTCCATCTTCTCAGAATTAATCCATTAAGCTTTACAAATCTTAAAGATGTAGAAAGGCTTCCGTTTTCACCAAAGTGGCTTTGTTTAAAATACACTTTTCGTAACTTGTTGGGGATCTTAGAATGGTAACTTGGAAGTTTGTGCTTGTTCCCCACCACCATGGCCCTGTGTCTTTGGCAAAAGCAAGAACAAGATGGCCCCTCCCTGTGTCTCCCATCAGAGCCTACAGCTGGGGCTTTACTCAGCAGCAGATGTTCAGTGCTGTCCCTCCTGGCGGTGTTCTCTTAACTGTGGCTTAGACTGAAGGTCGTGTGTAACCAGAGGGAACACAGAAGGGCGGGCTTCAGGTGCCCACAGAGGTGGAGGCGCTCTCAGGTGAACTATGCCTCAGTCTAACCCCATTACATGATAGCACAAGCCCCCAGCTAGACGGCTGGAACCGTGTGCACATGCGCACACGCAGGAAGTGTGACTGAACCCTATGTGAGATACTATTTAGGCCGAAAAGATTCACATTTTATTTCAGTCTCTGCTCCTGAGTGTCTGGCTTTCGAAGGAAAAAGATATTTTGGACAAACCACAGTCTGTCTGCTGTCTGCACACCATGCTGTCCCTGCTGAGCAAGATGAAAGGTAAGAGGCCAGTACTCCCAGGGTTTCTGCTTCAATGCTCAGAAACAGAATGTAGTGTTTTAAATGTCTCTGAAAGACAGGAGCAGTTCCCCTCAACACAAGCAGACTATAGCGTGGTAAACATTTCAGTATGGTGTGCAGCCAGGAGGTAGATCTTTGGCTATACAAGGCCCTGGTTTGCATCCTTGGCCCTGTGAACACATTGAAGTCTTCATGCACCGGTCGAAAGTTTATGTGCATTTGCATTGTGCTTTAGTGTAAGACAATGAAAATCAGCCTTCAGAAGATACAATGTCACCTGAAAGCAGTCTTTGGCGCAGATAATATTTTGCCTATTTTGGTAGGAGAAATGACTCAGAGGTAAGGAGCATCCATTGCTCTTCTAGAGAAGCCAGGTTCATTTCCCAGCATCTACCCAAGTAGCTCACAACTGTTATGCAACTCCAGTTCCAGGGGATCCATGGCCCTCGTGTGGCCTCTCTGGGCACCAGACACATATGTAGTACACAGACATACATGCAGACCAAAAACCCATACACATAAAGTAAACAGTGAAAAAAAATTTTAAAGTTAAACATAATTATATCTCCATCCCCAATATTCCCATTTCATAATGATGAAAATATTTTAAATAAGAATTTGGTATTGATTCAAAAACAGCATGACTAACAGTATAAACAAATGGAAGGTAAATGTTCTGAATAAAATCAATTACAATGTCTAAGAGTTTTCATTGCTGTGATAAAGACCAAAAACAACATTGGAGGAAAGTATTTATTTCTTAACGCTTTCAGGTAACAATCTAACTGAGGAGCTCAGTGAACTGCAGGTCCTAGAAAGCAGGAGCTGAAGTGGAGACTGGAGGAGTGTAGCTTACTGGCTCGCTCTCCATGCTCAGTCTGCATTCTCATACCCACGTGGCCACCTACCTAGGGGAGCACCATCCCCAGTGTGCCAGGCACTCCCACATCAATCACCCGTCAAGAAAATGCTGCACGGGGCTGCCCACAGGCTGAGTTTATGGAGGTGTTTTCTTAACTGAGGTTGCTTTCTCTCAGATGACTCTAGCTTGTGTCAAGTTGACAAAAACCTAGCAGATGTAAGCAGGTACATCTTTGAGGGATTTAGCTTAAGCATAAAGGATCAAACACATACTAACACCCATATTGACAAGGTAAGATGTTACCTTTTGCTCTTATTTTGCCTCTGTAGTGGCCATGGAGGAGACATGGGATTCTCAGTCTGTGTCCCCTTGGTGGCAGCAAATGCGCACAGCCTGTATCCAGTCAGAGAACAATGGAGCTGCCCTGCTGTCTGCACACGTTGGGCATTCTGTTGCTGCACAGATGTCCAACAGTGCTACAGATAAGAAAGTAAGTGGGCAGAGCTTTGCTCTGTGCCAGTCTGATTGGCTTGTAGTGTTCTGGAACGTGTAAAGTGTGGAATGGGTAAGGAATTTGAAGTAATGGATGGTAATGCTTTCCTCACTAAGGGGTCAGGCTTCAGACTGGACCACTTCTTGGGTTTATTCAGGTTCTGCAGTCCATGATTGTCTCCATCCTCCTCCTCCTCCTCCTCCTACATACTGAGCACTGAGTCAGACAGACTAGCACTATCTACCAAAGTTGCTGTATGGGTTTTCTCTTCTTCTTCCGAGGGCTCATTTACATTAAAAAGAAAAGACTTGCTTCTCTTACATTTATGGCAGGTCGGTGGTTTTTTTCCTAGGGGGGCTGTTAGTTTAACATCTCAGTGGGTCTCTAGTGATTTACTGTATACATTGTCAGTCCTGGAGGTTATGGGCTAAATGTAACACACCAGATTGAGGTGTTTACAGTGATAGAGTCGGCTGGTACATTCTGTCAGTGCCGTAAGCAGAGCCAGCCCTTGCCAGAGGCCAGAAGATGGTAAGGTGCACAGTGGTTGAGCCTGACTCATCTCCACAGGACCTCCTCTCAATGTCCTGAGTCTCCCTGTCTGATCCAGTCAAGCACTGAATCTGTAAAATTACTTCTTTGTTGCTTTCATTCATGTTGATTCAGAGTCTGCCTGATGGCTGGGGGTGTGGCTCAGCAGGAGAGCATGTACCCAGCATAGTTAAGGCCCTGGGTTCAGTCCCCAGCACAACAGTGAATACAGACACACTGCCCAAAGTATGAGCAGGGTATCTTCTCTCAGTTCTCCCAGACGGTTTTGGGTGCTGATGCAGAAGCCCTCACAGACTCCTGGGAAGCCCTTTCTCTTGACACCGAGTACTGGAAGCTGCTGCTGAGACAGCTGGAGGATTGCCTCATACTCCAGACTCTGCTGCACAGCAAGGCGAACCCTCCAGCTGCCAAAGTGTCATCTCCACAGACAGAGCCACTTCCAAGGCTCTCTGTTAAAAAGTTGTTAGAAGGGGGAAAAGGTAAGCCAAGCGCATCTGAGTGTTTGCAATGTACATGCTATTTTGAATATGTGTTTACTTGTTGATGAAGTAGCCAGAACTTGCTTTGAACCCACAGTCCCTCTGCCTTAGTGAAATGCTAGGAATATAGGTGTATTTTTAATTAATTTTAGGCCAATCCTAGGTTTTCTGTAAGTGAAATGTTTACAAGACTCTCATCCTTGGATCTGAAGCCATCCTTCTCCCTGGTCCCATCTCACCCACTCATGGACACGTGAGTCCTGTTCGTGTTTCAAAATTCTATCCTAGTATCCCACCAAGGAACCATTCCTGACTATCTTTCTCTTCTCTCTCCTTCTCTCCAGAGATCTAATAACTTTACTCTTCCTCTGTCTTCCCCTTTTTGTGCTTTTAATTTTTCCTTCTTTCGTTTCCTTGCCACATAGTAGTCACACATATATAAGACATAGTGTGACAATTTAATGCATTTATGCATCATAAGTTTAGATCCATTATATAGGTATTTGTCACTGTTTTGTGTCAGGAGTACTCAAAGTCCTCTCCACTGTCTTTTTTGGATATACAATTAGCTGTTTAGATTCCCTGCTGTGTTATGGGCCAACAACTTACTTACCCTACCCTACTACAACCTGGTACCCACTGCTGTCCTCTGCACTCTTCTTGCTGTACTCCCCAGCCTCTGCTCAGAACTCTGCCACCCTCCACTCCAGTTAGAGCAGCTGTGTAGATCTCACATGTGAGTGAGAACTTGCAGCAGTGGCTCTTCTCTGATACATGACTTTCTCCTGGCCTAGAGCCATTATGGTTCAGGGGCATGAGAAACCTTATTTTAGTTTTATTTGAGTGTTCAGTCTTCTTACTGGCACACTATCAAGCACTTGATACCAGAATGATATTTCTAGATTTATATATTCAAGTACTTAGATTTTTAAGATTTATTTCTTTATGCCTGTGTGTATGCATGTAGGGCAAAAGAGGATGTCAATTGTCCCTAATCAATCTGCTTCTGTTCCTTTGAGGCAGGTCTCTTTCCAAGCTCAGGGTTCACATTTTTCAGACTAGGCTGGAAGCAAGACCCTGGGAGTCTTCTGTCTCTATCCACCCCAGAGATGGGCTTCCAGGGGTATAGAAGTCCTAGCTTGTTACAGGAACAGTGAGCCCTGTGCGCCACTCCTCGTGATTGTGTGGTACTTACTCTCAAGCACTGCACCATCTCTCCAGCTTGTGAGTGCTTGCAGATTTTTATTTAACTCGATTTCTCATTCTTTATAAGATTTCTAACAGTTTTTTATTTACTTTATTCCATGTTGTCACCTAAAGAAGGTTGAGGTCCACCATTTTAATATTAACCCAAGAAATATAGGTAAGGGCATAATTCTAGAGTAACTTAGAAGTCAGACATAAAATTCAATCTCCCAGTACCCTGTTCATAGTTTTCACAGATGAGGATAAGTTTACTATGAAACATTATTTTATGGGAAACTCTTATTTGAATCAAAATAAAAAGTAGGCTAGACATGGTGGCTCACGTTAGTGCCAGCTATTCTGGAAGTTAATGGGGGAATGAACATTTGAGCTAATAAATTTCAAACCAGCCTTAGTGGACAACATATTGCTACTTCATTTTTTGCCCATATCTCTCCACTCCAAAAGACATGAAGATTGGAGTAAACGTATTTATTATTTTTAAATGAATTATTTATTTTAGGTAATAAACAGAAAATTTCAGATATCATAAATATTTTTAGCTTGTACTTAGAATTTTTTTGAATCCTCTTGATGAGTAAAACATGTAAAATTATGACTAAATTTTGCCTGGTAAAGTTAGTTGTATACTAGATGTAATATGGGGTGGTTTGGGGTCACTGGGGCAAGAACTTAGTGGGTAAGAGTGTTTGTTGCCAAACATGAGGTCCTGAGTTCAAATCTTCAGAACCCACATAATAAGTGTGAGCTAGGTGCAGTGGCACATACCTGTAATTCCTGCACCCAGGGAGGCAGAGGCAGGCCAGCCTGGTCTACAAATCAAGTTCAGGGCAGCCAAGGCTACACAGAGAAACCCTGTCTGGAAAAACAAACAGACAAGGTGTGGCTGTACACACTTTAAGCACAGCACTGTGGAAGAGAATGGCAGACTGGAGTATGCTGCTGTCCTCACTCTGGGTTCATGGAGCGACCCTGTTCCGAGTAAGGACGGCAGAGTAACAAAGCAGGACATCCTTCTCTGATGTATGAGCGTGCATACATCACGTACACATTATCTTACACTTTAAGAAAAGGTGACCTGGGGTGGGCATTAGGTCCGCTTATAGAATGGCTCTCCAGCATGCCTAGACATGACCTCAGCACCACCTAGACTGTGGCAGCACACATCACTCGAGAGGTGGAGGTAGGATCATCTGAGGTTCAAGGTCCTCAGTTCATCCTTAGTTTGATGATTTGTTTGAGGCCAGCCTTACACAAGACCCTTTCCCAAACAAACAAACAAAACAAACAAACAAAAAAACCCCTTTACAACAGTAGTAATTCTTCCCTCTGTGACTGGTGTAGTATGCTTTGAATTTATGGACCTGGCAAGTGTAGCCAGTGTATAGTATAGTGTATATGCTGCTGACACATGTACATTTGTGTTTATTTAAGATGCTCTCAATGTAGAAGTATGCCCCCAGGTAGCAGCTATCTTACTTGCCTTCCCAAGCTGAATGATAGGTATTAGCACACTGTCAATCTCATGGCTTTTAGACATCCCCTTCATTTCAGATTCAGAGTGAGCATGCTGTGTATCTGCCCTTAAGGGAATGTCTGCTGTACTCCGTATTTGGCTTCATTTAGCACATTGCTGCTCATATTTTATCAGCTTTCATTTTCTTTCCTGTCTCAAACCTGTAGGTGGTGTTGCAGACAGTGTAGCCAAGTGGATATTTAAACAAGACCTCAGCCCTGAGTTGTTGAAATGTGTCAACAAAGAAAGAGATGTAGACAATCCAGACGAACCTCGAGAAGGTATTGCCAGAAGTCTCCTTGAAGTGTCAGAGGTGGAGATAGACCTAGGAGCCGTACCAGGTGACACCAGATAATGAGCACTATGAGATCCAGGGTGGAGCGATGCAGCTGAGTACTTCTTACCAAAAAGACGTTGTTACCCTCTTGTGTCTTCCAGACTTGCTCCGTCTAGCCTATGAACAGTTCCCTTGTAGCCTTGAACTTGACGTGCTGCATGCACATTGCTGCTGGGAGTATGTTGTTCAGTGGAATAAAGATCCAGAGGTAACAGTCTCCATATGCTGATTATGTCTTCACACATGCCATAGACAGGCCACGCCTGTCCTGGAGCTCACTAAACCTGTGCTTTTC
Source organism: Meriones unguiculatus (assembly GCF_030254825.1). Classification (NCBI taxonomy): domain Eukaryota; kingdom Metazoa; phylum Chordata; class Mammalia; order Rodentia; family Muridae; genus Meriones; species Meriones unguiculatus. The sequence goes on from NC_083359.1 coordinate 104,146,982, forward strand.
ACCTTGTGCCTGTACTAGAAACTGTGCTAGGCACTTTTCACACATTGCTGAGAGAGAGACAGAGAGAGAGTCTTGAACCTATGGCCTTAAGTTTGGTAGGCAAGCGCTCCAACACTGAACTATATCCCCAGCCATTTTAAAATGTATATCCTGGAGACAAAGTCTAGTTAAGTTGCCCTTACTGGCCTTGAACTGTGGCCTTCCTGAATAGTAAGTGTGTACCACAGTGGCTAGCTGTGTCATTAAGTGTCACTTTATTCCACCTCAGTTAGTAATTCATTTGGATTTTAGCAATTATGTCTTCATTCTAGTTCTAGCATTCCTTCTGTCACTGACTAAAAACATGTTGTGGTTACATTCAGACTCACTGTGATTAACACTCTGCTGTGGGGCCTCAGCGAGAGTGGGAGGAAAGAGCACAAACAGGGTTCCCATCCTGGGATCATTGTTCTTCAGTTAAGGTTTTAAAAAGGCAAGTCTGTTGTTTAAATCACTCTGTTAGTGTATTCTTTCAATATATAGTCTCTACATATTAAAGAGCCTTTATGAGGAAGGAGGAAGATATACTGTGTCAGTGTGAGTTAATGTACCTGTGGGATTTTTTACACAAGAATACAGCCCGAGAGAAAGACCTTGAAGAAAGAATTTGGATTCAAGGGGATTCATTTACAAGGATACTTATAAAGGAGACTTGAGTAAAGGAGGTGGCAAAGGAAGGATCAATAAGATGCTTTTGTGTCTTATTTCATCTTGGTGTCATGCCTTCCTTAAAGGATGAGGTGGTGGGATAATAGATTTGGTGAGCACTGGTAGGTTAGCCATTCAGTTGGGTCCAAAGCTTGGGGCCTCTCCCTAGGGTGCTTCCGGAACAAGGTGCCCACAGGAAGATGATGACCCTAACAGTGTGGGAAGTGAGGTCTTACCAGAGAGTTGAGAGGCCTTTGAGACTAACCTTGGACAAGAGTTAGCCATGCACACAGTAGGACTGTTTCTGGTTACTGTTGTGATCCAAACAAAAGAAAAGTGGTAAACAGGCATCCTAGAACCACCAGACACCAGACTGGTGGTAGGACCTTTACTTTGACTTTCTCAGATGACAAAGACTGTTAAGTTGGTACCGTTTTACACAGAAATGGAGTTGGAAATAAAGCTTTACTTGTTACCTTCCGCTGAGGACAAGGGCAAAGCACACATCTTCAAGTAAGGAGAGAACCTGTGTTCCAGAGCAGACTGCTGATAGCACAGTACTGTGTTAAGAAAGAGGGGCGAAACAGTACTCCATTGGGTTCTGGCACAGACAGTGGGCGTGGCCACCTTTGTACCCTGTTCCCATTCCTTACAGCTATCCTAGTTGCTGCACAGAGGGTTTGACTGTGCAAACATCCCTGAGCCATCGTCTCAGTTTCTCCCCAAACAGAACGTCCTACTGTAGTAGTCATCCAGAACCAGTAGAGAAAGTGCCATGCAGAGCACCCAGGGTTCCCGTTAGTGCGGTCATTGGCTTCCTTAGGATGCCTGCAATAATGGCTGTCTCTCTTATTCGTGTGGTTTTCTTTTTAACTATTCATCTACTTTATACATTACACCCCATCCCTACTTCACCACTACACATACACACACACACACACACACACCATAAACACACAACACTCTACACATACCATGCATACACACACACACCATGCACACATGCACCACTCACACAAATACAGACACCACACTCACCTCACGCGCACACATACCACACTTATACACATACACACACACACACACACACACACACACACCTACCTTTAATTTTAAAATTGAATTATCTTCAGAGAATTTCTAGGATCAATGTGTGTGGGGACAGCAGTGACGGCAGGGCTTCAGAAGGTTTTAGCAAACATCTGGATGACTTTGTGATTATTACACACTATTATTTGAATTTGAGTATGTCCCCCTTTGTGATTCCACATAGAGCTTGTAAGCCTTTCTTCTTATATTTCCTGTTCCCTTGCTCTAATTCTTTTATTTTATTTATTCCATTTATTTCTGACACTCTGATTTGCTTGCTTTCATATTTATTGTCTATAGCTGGTCTTTGATACTTTGTGGGTTCTTTTTTTTTCCATACCTTTTTCTCCCTGGTTTTACCCCCTAACACTAAATATGAAAGAAACAAGAATAGAGAAGAGAGATAGAGATCCCTGAATCTAATTTCTTTCCTTTTTTTCTTTGACCATGGCTACTAACAAACCACACAACCAACTATAAAATGGCTTGCTTATTTTACAACAGTAACCAGTTTTCTTAACTCCCTGTCATCCCTTTTTCCAGTTTTTGGCCCAGCACCCTTCAAATGCTTCTCTCAACCTTTCCTCTCTCAGGTCCCCAGTAGTCTGCTTAAACACTCTCTTCTTCCAGTTTTCCCAGTACTGCAGCTTCAAACTTATACATCTGTTGTAGCCTTTTTGCTCAGCTCAGCTTCTCCTGGGTCAACTGTCTCTTATCAATATCTTCTCCATCTCTTCTCATTCTGCTAGTCCCCCCCACTTCCGGCCTCAGCTGCCTATTTTATATCCTATCCTGTTCCCAGAAATCCAAGAGGCAACCAACACTGAAGGTCAAAGGGTCAAGCAGTTCTAATGGCTAAGAATTCTTAGAAGGCCAGTTAACTATCAACTGAAGATGTATTATTAAAGGGCCAGGCACTTTAAATCACACTATAATTTTCTAGCTCCCTCACTAGACTCTAGGCTCAGTGCAGACAAAGATCTGGGTCCATTTTGCTCAGTGTAGTATTCCTAGGGCATTAAATAGGTTTGTTGCATAATGATTGTTTGCAAAAGGAAACTTAAATTTTCACACCTGTGAAATTCAGATATTGCCTGAAAAGAATAATTGTGTGGTATATAGACCTCAAGGAGCTTGAATCTCCCTGCCATCATGATCTGGAAATTAATCATTAATTAGATAATGTGATGATTGAAGTTATCTTACCAAGTTATTTCTCACCTAATTCCATTTCTTTAGTTTTTCTCCCCCCCCCCCCCCTTGTTTGTTTGAATCATCTTAGCTTAGCCTGAAACTGTATGTAACCCACATGGTCTGGAGCGCATGCTCCTTCTGCTTCTGTCAGTCTCTTTGCTTGCTTGCTTGTTTTGAGACAGGGTCTCGCTATGTAGCTCCAAGTTTCCTGGAACTCACTATGTAGACCAGGCTGACCTCAAACTCACAGAGATACATCTCTGAATCTGCCTCCCAAGCACTGGGATTAAAGGTGTGTGCCACTACATCCAGTGGCCAATGCTGCTGCTGCTGCTGCTGCTGCTGCTGCTGCTGCTCCTCCTCCTCCTCCTTCTTCTTCTTCTTCCTCTTCCTCTTCTTCCTCCTCCTCCATGTGTGAGTGTTTGCCTGCCTGTATGTATGTGCATTGCTGCATGCCTGGTACCCTTGGGAATTAGAACTTGGGTTGTGGATAACTATAAACTACCATGTGGGTCCTCTGCAAGAACAACACGTGCTCTTAACCATTGAACTGTCTTTTCAGTCCCTTTGCCAAGTTCTAAAATAGCTTTATGTAGAAATTTAGTAAGAAGTCATCAGCGGGGGCTGGAGAGAGATGGCCCCGTGGCTAAGGTTGCTTGGTGTTCTTCGTAGGACCTGACTTTAGTTCTTAGCGTTCTGATCTGGATGCTCACAAGTGCTGGTAACACTAGACTCTTGCAGCCTCTGTAGGCATCCTCTCACACACAGTGTTTACTCTGCACATACACATACATAAAAAGCTAACTTAAGGAATAGGTTTTCGTTGATGTAAAATAACTTTTATCTTCTCTCTGTCTCTTCTAAGGAAGCACGCTTTTTGGTTAGGTCCATAGAACACTTGAAGCACATCCTTAACGCACATGTTCAAAATGGTGAGTAGCGGATGTTAAACCCTCATGACCCCCTGTCATAGTAGGATGGGAGTTGTCAAGTTTACATCCTTCACTTCATCTCACTGTGCATAACTGTTTGTGAACTCTCCCTCTGTGACTATGGAGCTACTACTACTGATTGCCTACTACTACTGATTGCCTGTTCCTTTGCTGGGTTAATAAAAGCATGGTTTTTGCTGTTGTTTGCTTAGCTGAATATTTAAGTATTTTTAATTTTCAATACGTGGGGCTGGGGAGCAGTCTTCTTCTTCTTCTTCTCCTCCTCCTCCTCCTCCTCCTCCTCCTCCTTCCTCCTTCCTCCTTCCTCCTTCCTCCTTCCTCCTTCTTGCAATAAGGTCTCATATTGCCCAGGCCACCCTTGAACTCCTGATTCTCTTGCCTTATCCTCCCAAAGGCTGGCATTACAGGCATGAGCCGCCAGATCTGGCTTCCTTGATATGTTTTTAACATTTTGTTATTTTAATATTTTACATAAGAATTAAGCTGTTCCCAACAGTGTATATGTGTCTTTCGTTGTGAATTTCTGAGATGTGCTGGGGGACCAGTAGGTTCAATGTTAACAGATACTTCCTGATAGGTTTTCCCAATTCACTGACCCAGTCAGTGCTTCATTTGTTTCATACCCTCTCCAAAGCTAGAGAGCTAGGAGTACAGGTCAGTAGCAGAGCCTTGCTGAACATGTGGAAGCCCTGTGCTCTACCCACAGCACAGCAACCAAGCAAACAAACATCTTATGCCTTTCTGGAGGCTATGTGATGTCATGGGGATGTTACTTTTTCCATGTTATTTATGATACTGATATGATTATGATATTCTTCTGTTCCCTTATACTTTTATTAAAAACGAGAGCTCTACATGCAAGAAATAACGAGTAGAGTCCACATGGTTTCATAAGCTTAGGGAAGAGTTAATGTCTGATGATACTGCATCTATATCATTCTGTTGATGTTTTATTTCATTTGCTGTGCAGGTATTGCGCTGATGATGTGGAATACGTTCTTGGTTAAAAGGTTTTCTGCTGCTACCTACTTAATGGATAAGGTGAGGTGATTTTAATTTTCACATACTGGTTTCTTTTTTGTCTTTTTTTTTTTTTTTAAACAGGGACCATCTCTGACATGAACATACTGGCTTCTTAATTTAGTTCCCTTACTTACTTTCTAGAAAGCTTGCTTACCCTGGGGGGTGTGGACAGTTGGTAGCCTGTGTTCTGGTTGTCTCCTGATACTGCATTTTACTCCTGCTGAGTTAAATGTACTTTCCAGAAATAACTTTTAATATATGTATATATAATATACAGATAATTAAATATAATTTGAGGTTATATATAATATAGTCTTTGAGATTATAATTACATCAGTAACCTTATCTTTCTTCCCTCCAGCTCTTCCCATGTACACTCCCACCTTACTTTCTCAGATTCATGACCACTTTTTCTTTTATTTTATATATATATAACACACTTCTAAACATATAAATACAACCTGCTCTGTCCATAAACTATTATTATTGTATGTATATGTTTTCAGAGCTGATATTTGGTATTGGATAACCAGTCAGTGTGTTCTTCCAGGGTGTTCTAGTAAATTAAAAAAAAATAAAAAAAAAATGAGTCTGCTGGGCTATGTAATGTTTATTTTTAGACCTAAGATTATCACAGTGGTATTATTTAACCCGCTATCACAAATAATAAGACACAGACGTCTGTTAGATTTTATAATTGCCTTGGGCCGGGCAGATATTTGACCTACACTGTCTCAGTAATCTCGCCATCTGTCTCCAGGCCCCCATCCAATACCATCCTCCTTAACCATCATTATCTCGTCTACCTTCCATTCATAGTCCCATGGCATGTGCTTGTATTCTTCATCTGGGCCTTTTCACGCCGTTATTGGAGTCCTTCCTCTCAGCCCACATTGTCTTTTTCTCCACACCAACCCATCGTGGTGTTCTCCTTTGTTTTCTCTTCCTGTCTGTGTCCCGTGATTCTCTTGAACCCAAAGCCCAGGAACCTTAGCCATGGCTACCTCATTATCCCCTGCCCAGGTATGGGCTGTTTAATCAACCAATCAGGTATGTCTTAGGCAGGTTTACAAAACAAGAATAGGTGTAACCAGACCTTGAGGGCCAGCATTAGAACACCTGGGAAGACTGTTTCTTCCACTCTCTGCATTCCCTGGTTGCCTGTATTTCTTTGTCTATGGTGGAGGCCTCATGGTCTTTCCATCTTTCACCGTAGCATGTCTATTGGGTCCATCCTCGTTCAGCTTGTGTTTAGACAGTAGTGTTGGTGAGACTTCATGGGTGTAGCTTTTCTGATGCTTCTAGGAGAAACAATCTTACAGCAAACTCCCTGTGAGTTTAGAATCTTACAGCCTGCTCTTCTACAATGATCTCTGAGCCTTAGGTCACCAAGTTAGGACTGGACTCTGTGTTTTGATTGGTTGTAGTTTTCTGTAGTGGTCTCTGACTGTGGCAAAGAGAAGTTTCCTTAATGAGGAGTGAGAAGTAACTTATGTGTGAGTGTAAGAATAAACATTTAGAATGTACTTAAGAAATATGATGGGTTATGAGTTCGCTATCTCCAGTTAGTTGGTGAGGTTTCCAGTACCAGAATGTTTTTTCTCTCCTTTGGTTGGACTTAAGTCTAATTAGAGTGTTGTTGGTTACTGACAAGGTATGTGTACCACTAATGCACCTTCAGGGTTCTCATGGCCTTTGAGAACTTCTTCTTATTAGTTCAGAAATGCACAGTTTCCTTGGGGAAGAGGGATCAGATGTGCTTTACTGTGTGAATGAGTATTTTGCCTGCATGCATGCACGTGTGCCGTTTGTACGCGCCTACCGAGTCACCCCAGATGCCTGTGAACCACCATGAGGGCGCAGGGAATTGGACGTGGGTCCTGTATAAGAACAAGTGCTCTTAACTGCTGGGGCATTTCTCCAGCCCAGGGATTTTTTTTTTCAGTGTGATATAATTTTTGAGTCCTACCACACACACACACACACACACACACAATTGCTTTCATTGTTGGTAGCTAGCCAATAGTTAATGCTGGCATGTGTATTTATAGCTGTAATTCTGGCTGCCTTTAATTTATGTACCGTTCTAATGCCTTTTAGTTTGAATTGCTAAATATTACATTTTCTGTCCATTTCAGGTTGGAAAATCTCCAAAGGATAGATTATGCCGAAGGGTGAGTGAGTCTTCTTGTAAACTCACACTCTACATACTATTTTACTGTAGGAGCAAACTTTGATTTTTCTGCTGAGGTGCTCTATCTGGAGATAACAAAGAGTACTGCATTAAGGAAATAGTTGTGATCAGTTTCCCCGATTGGCAGCTAGCATGTGTAATTCTTAAAGTTCGTTTACCTTTGGAATCTGGACTGGAAGCGGCATGTTGCCATCTCTGCCTGGGTATACTGTGCTCCAGAATCTCACAGTAACATATCTAACCTCATCTGTAGGCAGGCTCCTGTGAAGAGTGGATCCTGTCGACCCGGCTCGAATAACCACTGACCTCAGTGAGGCCCTGACCCCCGGATACTGAGGCTGCTGACCAGTAGTGTCACTTTCCCTCAAACTGTTCTTAAATGTCTCAACAAGTGTTGAGACACCATATAGAACTGACAACCTTATGATGGTTGTAACTGGACTTAAGCACACATGCACACTCTGAATTATGTACTTCGATAATGTGAAGAGTTGATTGCTTGGTGGCTTTAAAAAGATTAGACAGAGATGCAGTGGCCCCTCACACCAGCATGTTGAAGGCGACAGTGGGAACCATTTTTTTGCCAGAAAATGTGTATCTAGTATTTGGCTGTCAAATGGGAGATTCTAGTTTTATTCAGAGAATTCCATCCAGTGCCTTCAAAATGCCATGAAACCAGCAGCCCAGGCTGTTAACTTAGTACTTTCCTGGTTGAATCTTACGTGTTTATCTTAACCATATTCATTTGGCTAGCAAATGCTCTGGCAAGTTGAAAAATCTGTCTTTACAGTGCACAAACACTAACAGTTACTATCTTCCCTCCTGCCCTTTGTGCTAGAGACTGAATAGAGTCTTACACATGCTGAGTCTACTCCAGCCACTGAGCCACCCCCTCACCCCAGAACATTAACTTTTAAGATTGATAGTAATAACACTAAATGCTAGTATCAAATTGACACTACCCAACCCACTGGCAGAACTTAAATGTGTAATGACTTCAGGTTGTATTCAATGCAGAAAGTCAGGCACATGTTCATGCTACGATCTGTGTCCTGACAGCACAGCAGTTCTGATGCAGGGACTCTATTTCCTCTTTGAAAACAGGATGTGGGGATGAGTGACACAGCAATGACATCCTTCCTTGGCTCCTGCCTGGATCTTCTTCAGACATCATTGGAGGTAAAGAGGAGCATGCTAGCCAGGCATGATGGTGCATGCCTGTAGTCACGTCTTGGGAAGCTAGGACAGGACTGAGGGCCAGCTAGGCTGTGCACCGAGAGCACACCCGCACAATACACTTCTCCCCCCACCATCTCATCTGAGTCTCTCCTAAAGAATTAAATATTCTGAAAGTATTGAGCTTGAGAAATGACATTGTGATGGGATTACTTATATTCATTTGTAGGTTTTGACTTTAGCCTAAAGAGTGATACTCATTTTCTTTGACTCTGTCTCTGGCTCTCTCTCTCTTATACTTTTGTGGTTTCTCAGTTGCTATGGGGAATATAGACTACAAGTTTGCACTTTGGGATGTTGCAGTTTGCAGTTCTTATTCTGTAATTCTTGACACAGACTTCATTCTCAACTTGCACAGGCTGACATTAGTAGGGACGAAATGCAGGTCCCAGTCCTGGACACGGAGGATGCCTGGCTGTCCGTTGAAGGCCCCGTCTCCATAGTGGAATTGGCACTGGAGCAGAAGCCTATTCACTACCCACTGGTAGAGCATCATTCCATCTTGTGCTCCATCCTTTATGCATCCATGTGCTTTTCTCTGAAGAGTGTGAAGCCTCTTGGTCTTTTTGATAGCAAGGTGAGTTCCCCCAGAGGGCTGCAGAGCTGTTTTGGCATTGCTGCTTAACAGGCACATGGGTTTTCTTACCGAGTTGTAACGTGTTTGATTGTTTAGTGATTTTGGGGGGTGATCCACTGAGGGGTTCCAGGATCCTTATCCCCCACCTATTTCCATTCTTCTAATTTACTCATGATGTCATTTGGTGTCCTTTGGGTTTTTGCCCTCTGCGGTTGGTCCCTAGACAAAGCCATTTTCTTCTTCTGTGTCTCTGTAGGCAGGACTTACTCGTGCAGTTTGAGGAGTATGCTTCTATTGAATGTCCTAAGGAACCTGTATCCAAAACACATTTGAAAACCTTCACTCCATCCTGCCCTGACTTAATTTGCTTTCTCTTAAGTTCCCTGGCCTGAGTAATTGGCATTGGTGCTATAGTTTATGCACCAGAAACTTGGAGGTGAGCCCTTTCTTGGGCCAGTCTGTTCACATGTTCCTACTGAAAGCCATAGCTAGGCATGGTGGCATGTGCCTGTAAACTGGCACACAGGAGGCAGAAGCTGGTGTGTGTTCAAGGCCAGCATGGGCTGCTTAGCCATTTACAGGCCATCCTGAGCTATGAGATCCTGTTTCAAGAACCAAAACCATCCCACCTGGATACTGCTGTCCATTAGTGTGTTCCTAGCTCATGCCTCCTCCCCACTTCCTAACTGTCCTGTCTCCGTTGCTCTCAAGGCCCAACACTGAAAGAACCATTTTCCCAAGCAGATTGGTTCTCTGCCTTTCATTTTGTAGTTCCTTGCAAATCAATTTCTTAGTGGTTCATGGAAAGCCTCTGCATCATTTGGCCAGTTAATAAGGCCTTCCATTTGTGGGTGCCCCTGCGATACAGGATAGAAAAACTTCTGCTTTATTGCTTAGCTTTTACTGAGTTGGAGAATGCGTCTTCAGCTCAAGAGAGAGTGTCACTTCTCAGCCTTTGTCTAAGGTCATGTGTGATATCAGACTTTTCTCAAGACAGGCTTCCCCTCAGGTAACTGTCCCTGTAGGAGCAGGAAAGAGTGTTTCCCTGTGGAAACCCTGCCTCTCTAGGACACTCAAGGGCATAGCATCTGTTCAGCTGCTTCAGTTACATTCACAGTGCTTGGGGTCATGATCTACCTTACTATTTTAAGGAAGTTCTGCCACATACAAGTGTGGAGCCTAGAGGGACTTCCCACAGCCTCTCCTGCTCTGCCAGCCATCCCTCAGCCACACATCCCATCACTCTGTCTTCACTCGTGTTTCCTGGTTTTCATAGGCATCCATTTCATGTGGCTAGTGTCTCATTACTTTTATATAAATATAAATATGAATATATATTATCGTTTAAGCACCCTCTTCAAAGTCCTTGTCTATGTCCCCTAAACTTACCATACCTCTTTGCTCTTCCCATGTCTGTGTACCTTGCCTATTACACAGCAAGAGCTCACTAAAAGTTTATTGCATTTGCAGTCAAGATGTTCAAGGAAAGGTGCGTGTCCACAGTGTGCAGAGGAGTGGTGGTGTGAGAAGGGTTCAGTCAGGAGCTGGGGAGGGGTGACCCAGAAGGGGTAAACTTTAAAGGCTCTGGAAGGGTCAACCTTATAGCACCAACTGCATAGCCAAAGGAGTCCAAAGGGGTTACAGCAAATCTGTTTTCAAGTTTGTCACAGGGCAGGTAATTTCTAAAAAGCTTACTTAGAGTGATCTTAGACATGTTAAATTTGAAAGTCTACATAAGCAGGGCTGATACATATTTTAAGAGAGATTTGGGGACTGGGGATACGGTTTGGTGATAGAGTACTTGCCTAGTGTACCTGATGCCCTGGGTCCTCTCACTCTCTAACCAGAGAGATTTGGGGGACCAGGTTGTTATTGGTGGTAGGGGTGGGGTTGTTGGTCTGGTTTGTTTTATTTTTTTGAGAAAGGATTTCTCTTTGTACCCCTGGCTGTCCTGGAACTCCCTCTGTAGACCAGGACAGCCTGGAACTCAGAGACCTGCCTGCCTCTGCCTCTGCCTCTGCCTCTGCCTCTGGAATGCTGGGATTAAATGTGTGTGCCACCACCGACCAGCTGAGAGAAATTTTTAGTCAACACTTAAATTTAGATGACAATTGTTTAGAGGAGGGTGCAGCACAGCAGTAGAGACTACATCTAGCCTGCCGAGGACCAAAAGGAAAAATAGATTGCAACCACCCCAGCCATTAACTTCTAAAAGAAAGAAATGATAGCAGTCGGATAACAAATTTTCTCAGTGAAACATTTACAGTAAATACTCATTTTGAATTAGTGCATTTTTCACTTGAAATTGTAAAAGATACTTAAATATTATGTTTGGCATGGAGGCACAGGACTTTACTCCCAGCACTCTGGAGGTAAACAGGCTTGTGGATTTTTTGTTGTTTGTTTTGAGACAGGGTTTCTCTGTGTAGCCTTGGCTGTCCTGGACAGTAGCAGACCAGGCTGGCCTCAAACTCACAGAGGTCTGTCTGCCTCTGCCTTCCCAAATGCTGGGATTAGATGTGTGTGCCACTGTGCCCTGATCTGTGGATCTTTGCTAGCAGGACTGTCTATATGCTGGGCAAGGTAAAGTGGTGTTGAGTGGCAGGCCTGGGTGCTCTCAGCTCTGCATTCCATTTCCTGCTGAAGGAAATCTGATACCCTGTTGTCTCATTGGTTTTTGTGTTGGAGGAGTATGAAAGCCATAAGAGGATGGGTGTCTTCCTCCTTATTGCTCTTGTCCTCACTGCTTGAGATTGCCAGTCTCAGAACCAGAAGCTCCATGTTTTCTCTAGGCTGGCTGTCTAGAAATGTGATCATCCACTACCCACCTCCATACTTCCTGTGGGGCTGCAGGAAAACAAAAGCCATTCCAGCTTTTTATGTTAGTGCTAAGGATTTGAATTCAGGTACTCATGCTTGTTCAGCAAGTGCTCTTACCCACTGAGCCATCTACCCAGCCTGCCCTGTTCTTTTGACTCTAAACATGAATGTTCTCTTGAATAAGTGATACAAGTGTTTTTAAGGATTCAGAATATATGCTAATTGTTCTAGTTACCTACTACTGCTTAACCAGTTGTCCCAAAAGACTTGGTTGATGCAAACAACCAACACTTACTAATTTAGGTTTTATCCTTACACATGATAGCTATATTCTATCACTGAGCTAGAGTCACAGACCTTGGTGGTTTGCAATGTCACTTACATAGCCTCCTACCTCCCTTGAGATTACAGGCTTGATTCACCACACCTGGCTCATTTTTTCAGGCCTTATGGGTTAGAAGTCTGATTTCCTGGTGGGATGGGGAGGGAAAGAGGGAGTGGGCTATGGCTAGGATACAAGTGAATGATCTGTGATTAAAATAAAATAAAAAATAAACTTCCAACTCTTAAAAAAAAAAAGTCTTACTCCCTTACTTAGCTGCCATTGGCATAATGGTTCTCCTGAGACTGGTAGAATTGCTTCATGGAGGTGTCAGCTGAATTGGGGAGTATTATACTCCATGTAGCTGTGTCTGCAGTGTGGCTTACTTGACCACACTGTAAGCCCAGCGGGAGCAAACAAGAGCACCCAAAGCAGAAGCCACAGTTCTTTGGAAGCCAGTGTGGAACATGACTTGCTGTCATCTGTGTAGTTGTATGTACTGGCGTCAGAGCCCACAGTCCAGGGGCAGAGGACTCAGACAGGCTTGAATACTAGATGAGGGGGCTGCCTTAGAGGCTGCTGCCCACTCACCAAACAGTGTGCCAAGTAGATGATGAATGGAATGCTGCCATCTTTCTGTTTAAGGACAAGGTAAAAACCAGGAAGTACGCACAGTAAAGTGATCTAGTTTTTAAAATCTTTCCCTTATCCTCCCTTAATAATCCATACTCATCAGAGGTTTTCTTTGTTTTGTTTTCCTTGTTTTTCCATCTTTTTCTTTAGGGAAAGAATGCATTTTTCAAGGATTTAACTTCAATTCAGTTGTTACCTAGTGAGGAAATGGATCCTAATTTTATTTCTGTAAGACAACAGGTAAGTTAGTTACTGGATTTTGTTCTTGTTTCTTAGGAAATAGCAAAACAGAAGTATAGCTGTCTTTTAAAAAGGTGGCCACTTCTTTCAGTGTTTTCCAGGAGCTAGTTTCCCTAGTGTGTGTTCCTTTATTGAATCAAAACAATTTTAGAGCTAGTGGGATGGCTCAGCAGGTAAAGGCACTCGGTGACCTTAGTCCCATATCCAGGCTCCTCCACATTCATGCTGTGGCAATTGTATGGGGAGGGGGTGGCTGTGATTTTCCCTGGTACTTAGTATGGTGGGGAGAGAACAGCTTTGTGGGGTCAGTCCCCAACACCACCTTTAAATGAACCCTTGGGATTGAACACAAGCCACAAGCTTACACAGCAAACACTGGGCTACTTTTAAGTGAAAAGTACTGACAAGGCAGTGCTGTGCCTTCCTGTCTTCAAGTTCTTACTGAAAGTTGTCAGTGCAGCTGTCCAGGCTCAGCATTCCGTCAGCAAGGACAAAGGTCCCTCTGAAGAGGCAGCAAGCAGTCATTGGAAAGACCTCAACTGGCCAGATCTGGCTGTGGATTTAGCCCATCACCTTCAAGTGAGCGAAGATGTCATTCGAAGGCATTATGTGGGAGAGTTGTACAATTATGGAGCTGACCTCTTAGGAGAGGAGGTAAGAATGATGTCCATGAGATGCAAGTTATAAAACAGACAGCTGGAAGAAGCAGTAAATGAAAATTGAAATAGTTGTATATAGTGGTGTGTGAATTTGGGATGTGGAGGCAGAAAGATAAGAAATTTAAGGTCACCCTCGTCTATACAGGCCAGCTTGAACTGACTACATGAGAACCAGTCTCAAAACAACAAAAGGACCCAGGCATGGTGGCACATACCTTTAATCCTAGCACTTAAAAGGCAGAGGCAGGCAGGTCTCTGAATTCGAGGCTAGCCTGGTCTATACAGCCAATCCAGGACAGCCAGGTCTACAGGAGAAACCTTGTCTTAAAAATCAAAGGAGGGAGGGAGGAAGGAACAATAATAAGAATAGAAAGCTGTAGCCAACTTTGCGCCTAGTGCCAGGTTCATATAGGGATAAAGCAGTAAAACATGTACAGTACCAAGAGATGAAAGGAACCAGAACCATAGGATAAATAGCCTCAGTGAGTGAAAGAAAGTGGTAACTGAAAAGACACACAAGAAGAAGCAACTAGCCGCTCACAGAGCTGGGGGACCAGTGCCTCAGATGGAAGAACAAAGGAGTGCAAAGGTCTTGAGATGGTGACCAGCTTGGCAAGGTTGAAAGCCAGCGGGGCTGCCAGACCTTGTAAGCAGTAAGGGTGGGTAGACATCCACTCACCAGCAAGGAATGTCACTGTCAGCAGTAAGGAGAGGAGGTTGGCTTTTTTCCAAGTCTGACGTCACTCTAGAGTACTCAGCAGCCATCAGAGGATGACAAAATCCAGTATCCCCTTTACTTGAAAATGAGGGGTACTGTCATGCTAAATTGAAAAATTAGGTAATAATAAAAAATTAGCTGATGGACAAGATATGGGTTTAAATTCTAGGTTGGATTTCAATTCTTTATCCACACTCATAGTATTGTTGAGAGCTGAAGTTAAACCTTCATTGACAACGTTCCCAGGGCAGACTGAGTAGCTCATGCTGCATTGTTTCTCCATGCTCATCCTCAGGCCATTCTGCAAGTTCATGACAAAGAAGTTCTGGCATCTCAGCTGCTGGTGTTGACAGGGCAAAGGCTGGCTCACGCGCTCTTCCATACCCACACAAAAGAAGGCATGGAGCTGCTGGCCAGACTCCCACCCACACTCTGCACCTGGCTGAAGGCAATGGTGAGTGCAGGATGGCATAAGCAGAAGGTCCAGGGGTGGTTTCTTCAGTGAGTTCACAGCAAGAAGCTTGCTTCCAAAGAAATGTTTTTATTGGGAGAACTTCCATAGTGAAGCTTAAGGCAGTAGCAATTATTGTTTGGCTGCATGAAACTAATGGCTTTTATGTCCTATTCACAGAATCCCCAGGATCTTCAAAACACTGATGTGCCAATTGCAGCAACAGCTAAACTAGTGCATAAAGTAATGGAACTCCTGCCAGAAAAGCATGGGCAGTACAGCCTCGCCTTGCACCTCATCGAAGCTGTAGAAGCCATGGCTACTTTATGACAGTAGTCTACAATCCTGTAACACAGGAATCACTGCATGTCATTTTACACAGTAAGATTGGGAACTTTTTGGAGGTTTTTTTTTTTCTTTTATATAATAAATATATTACTTTAAAAAGTACAATCCTGGCTAAATTCCACTTCTTCAGTTGACACTGAAGATAAAATATGATCACACTAGCTACTCTGTAATTAATGCAGATGCTCTTACTGTTTATTTTTTCAGTCAAATAAGCAGCATTACTGTTAAACTTTGGTATTGTAATTGGTTATAATTTGCAGATTTTGTTCTCACAGTAGTATTCTAGTTCATATCCAAATGACTTCTGTGGGGATTAAGTGTGTTCACATAGCTTACATCAGCACTCTAGTGATGCAGCCCATGTCCCTTTAAAACATGCACCGATGTCCTCATGGTTGGTCCTGTACACCAGGATGCTGCCTGGCAGGGAGCTCTTGGTGCTGCCCGCTTCCTGTCCAGGGTACTGCTGCTGCTGTCATAGGAGAAATGGCTTGAGATCACCAAAGGGACCTGCTGTACTTGCCAGAATTGGGAATCAGAGATGTGAACAATGCAGCAAAAGCAATTATAATGTAAATTAAGATTTACTTTGTCAAGTTCCAAAACTGTATCCACATCAGGTAATTGTAAAAATGTATTATCCTGTAAGACATGTAAAAAAAACAAAGCAAATATTCTAAAATATTTAAAGTCCAACTTTATTTTCTTCCAAGTGTCAAAAATGTCTGTTTCTGGGACTTGGTCATATTGCCCGTCCTGGAAGAAGGACAGAAAATACTTTGTGCTGTCACAGCCTTAGCAACCCTACCTCACAGCTGGGTGCAGAGAAAGGATAAACTGAATTAGTTCTGTACCCTGTAGTGCCTAGAGCAGCCCAAGTGCTAAGCAAGTGTGTGATAGACCCACCTAACCTGGCCTGTCAGTGGCACTCTGCAAGAACTCTGCAGAGTTCTTGCTGCGGTTTAACTGTCTCTGGAATGTAGCCATACAGTGCAATTATTGGTGTCTGCCATAATCACAGTTGTTCACAGAACTCATTCTAATAGAGGGAAGCAGCCAACTGCGCTAGAAGGTTGAGAATATTCAGGGATTCCAGTGACACCTGAGTACACACAAATGTGAATCCTTTTTCATTAAAAAGTTAGAATTTAAGTAAGACTGTCACTGGCTAAAACTAATTCTGTTAACTGTCAGATTTCACATCTTCAAAGAAAATGGTTTCAGATGTTGCTCAGGTGGCTATGAGGAACAGCCGGTGGCATGCTGGAATCGTATAAGCAAAGCAGGACTGAGATAAACAGCATCCTTTACACAGTGCTAGGAGGTCTCCTTTCCCCATGACTTTCTAGTGCTCTGGAAGGGGCAGGATGGGCAGCTTGCCAGGAAAGCCTGGCACTGCAAGCTCTGCTAATGATGATTGATGTTCTTTTACTCTAATGCCATTACTAATCCCATTGTTTCAGGAGGGTGATAGCTTGCATATAGAATTTTAAAACTAAATCCTGAGATTTGTTTAACAGAAGCAGTAAAATAGTCTACTACTTCACTAAGGGCTTTTAAAATCTGGCAAGAAAGAAAAATTAACATGTATGTATCCATTCTCTAACAGTAAAGTGCCACAAATAAAGAAATTAGGTTCTGACATCCGGCTGTTGTCCCTGCAATAAGGGCATGGCGCATGCCTGTAACCAGAAGTGTGTCCTTAGAGGCTTCCCCTCTCCTTACATTACGTATTTTTACCTTGGTAATAAAACTGCTTAAACAACCCTAACTTCTCGATTCCAGGTTGAGTTTAGATGGAGAAGTGGAGGGCCAGGACAAATGTAGATACAGCAGTACATAGTACCATGCTTTCCAATGCTTCACACTTTTGCAAAAAGAAAAGAACTTTTACCTGTTAGAAAAGTTTATCAAAGGTCAGTGTAAAGTCTGCTACATTTAAATAGCTTCTTAAAATCTGGTTACTTGTGACTTAAAATCATAGGAAACTAAGACTTAGTGACAATAAGCTTACATCAATTATAGCGCTCACTCAGAAGTTGCTGTGATCCATTTCATTCAGAAACAAATATCTTATAGTGCAGTATAGAAACAGTGAAAGCCCTCTCACCTCATAGGGACAGGTTTGCTGGGAGGCTAGATTCTGCTTAGTAGATTAGCCATCCCTGAAAGATCAATCCAGTATTGGATTGTTTATAAAAATGCTCTATTATTTACCTACTGTCAATGTATTGTAAGTAGTGATTCCATATATGTTATTTCCCGTGTCTGTTCATTATTGTGAACCTATGTATATTAGTGAAATAAATTTTTAGCTTTCATGTTATTTCCTCAACATTCATACATGTAAGAACAAAGATTTCTCCCCTCTTGAAAAATAAATTTGGTGATATTCTTTGTAGTACATTTCAAAATCCTGCTGCTTTACAAACTTGATGTTTGCTAGAGGGCAGAATGAATTGACTCCCTTCACCTTGTAGGGGCACACGACTGCATTCCCCTCCAAATAACTCCTCATTATCCACAACGTCTACACCATCATCAGTTGGGAGTTTCCCAGAATGCCTTTATTTTCAGACATCACAGAGTTTAAATACTGAGTGGAAAAAGTTTTAATAAAATATAAAACATTCTGCTTGGCCACATTGCAAGTAACCATATTCAGTGTCTGTCTCTGAGGAAGTCTATGAGTGTGTGCCTGCCTTCTATACATGTCTGCGCATAATATATATATTTATATATATTTCCATGTGTGTATATATACATTATTTCTGAAGTTACAGGAAATACTCCTTTTGATTTTCTGATTTTTACTCCATCTTTTACCACTTACTCTTGCACTCCTTACCTAAGCCTTGGATTTCTTTCTAGGGTCTGATCCACCCCAGTCAGTACTGTGAGGAGGGTTATCGCTCACAGAGCTGTTAACATCAGAGTGCTACTTTGCACCAATGACCTCTGCACACCGAGGACAGAGGGTGTCTGCAGTCTCAGCGGTGTGCTTCCAACATCGAGGGCACTTTTCTCTGGCAGTTGGTACGACAATGACTTTATACGAAGACTCCTCACGAATGTCACCACCTTGAAAGAACACAGAGCACCTCCACAGTCATTAAGCTTGCACTACCGTTCCTCACTGGTTCAGCAGGCGCTCCTTCCGTGGCTTTCCTTCCTCCTACCTTTCTAACATGGGCCAGGTTTTGCCCTGGAACACAGCACACTTCAACAGGATCATGCAGTTTGACTAACTGCTTCTCATCAAGTCAGAGCTCTGTGATGCCTAGTTAAAGCTGGCTGTCATTCCTGACCCAGCTACACAAGTGACTTGGGCTTTTTTTTTTTAAAAAAATAGACATAGAGTCTCTCTGTATATCCTTGCTACCACAGAGATATATCAGTCTGTGCCTAGTCAATGCTGGAACTATAGGCGTATGCCACCATGCCAAGCTCTTAACTCAGGAACTAAAATGCCAAGTTACAGAGACAATGGCAATGCCACCACTCAAAAGTTACACAGAAGGAACCACCATTTTCTCCACTGTTTCTGTTAATGAAGATGACCGCGCTCCGCAGACAATGCACTAAAATCCTGGGATAAAAAGTCTAGTAAATCTACTGAACCTTTTATAAGAATAGCTAAACAAAATTTTAATTTTAGATGTACATAAAATGACATTTCAGGGTCTACCCAGCAAGGGTAGGTAGGTCGGGCAGTTTTAGGCACTGGGCATCAGAAGAGAGAAGACAAGATGGAAAAAGACTCACAGTGACAGTTACTCAGGAAGTGAGAAGGAACTGTCCCTGCCTTGGCTTCCCTGAGAGCTGGCTCAGACAGCTAGCGGCTGTGTACTGGCCATAGACTGTTGCGAGTGTGCTCCTGCCTTTACAGTAACCCAGCAGTCCCCACTCGCTGTGCTCACCTTCTAGATTGATGAGGAATGTCCCTGTAAGCTCAATGCCATCTTCAGCCCTCTCCCGTGGCTCCTGAGCCAGAAGTGTTGTTCGGGAGGCCATCATCAACTCATTCAGCTGAGACGTGCTAGAGGTCTCCTTGGCCTGGAGCATCTGGAAGGCATTTGAAAGTTACTGCTTCAGTTTAAATTTGACCATCAATTTTAGTTGTTTACTGGAGTATACATTTTGCTTCACTCCAATCTATATAGTATTTATTACACTTATTTTGCAATGAGCAAAATAGGTTAAGTTAACCTTGTCTGGTAAGCCAAAACTCTGCTGAGTTTTTTTACTTCCCCATTACGATTCCTCTATTAGCAGAGGGGTTAAGAGCCTGTTAAATAAAAACCTGCTGTAGTGTAGCACACTGGCCATCTGAAGAGTCAGCCTTCCCACAGTGTACAGTGAGCTAGGCTATCTGAGAAGCACTTTGAGACTTTCCCATTGTAATTCTGATCTTCAACATGAGTTTGTGAAGTAATATAAATATTCCTCTTGAAAATAGGAGACTGAGAATAATTTGGTTTTGACAAGTTCAGTCACTTAGTCATTGGTAGAAGCAAGTCTCCCATCTGACATCACTTACTATTCCTAAGGAAGACACACTCATGGTGGTCCAGTTAATCCTGGCTGTCAACCTGACGAAACCTCTGGACATGTATGAGGAAGTTTCTAGATTAAGTTAGCTGGGGTGGGAAGACCAAATGTAACTGTGGGCAGCGCCATCCTAGGGGCCGAGTGTGGGACTGACGGAAAGTGAGCTGAGCACCTGCACTTGGCTCTTCCCACCTACCCACCAGCGTGACCAGCCCCCAAAGCTCCTGCTGCAGTAACAGACATCACCCTAAACTAAATAAATAAACTGTTCCTTAAATTGCTTTGTCACAGCAACAAGAATATTTTTTAATATCCCAAAGTACTTTTTTCCAGTAAAACTGCCTAAATAGCTATGTTCTTTAAAGCTTGTTATTTACAACTAAAGTGTGTGTGTGTGTGTCTAAGAGGGCAATGGCAAACCAGAATTAGGCTGTGCAGCCTTGGCCAGGCCAATGGTCTCTTTGTCCTCAGTTTCTGCCAATGGCTTCCAATTATTAAACCACAATGCGCAGCGCCTACTCTTAAAATTGCCAACAATGTCATATACTCTAGCGACTTCAAGTCTCAACTCTTTAAATGTTTAAATTGAGATGGTTCCTTTCATTTGTAAAGGTTTGGGTATTTTATGTGTGTGAATGTTTGCTGTTTACATACAACATGCAGACCTAGTGTGGGCCGCCAGATGGGGTCCTGGGACTGAACCCAGGTTCCCTGCTACAGTAACAAGTGCTCTTAACTGCTAAGCCATCTCTCTAGCCCAAAACTGATACTAAGAAAATGTTTTATACGCGCGCACACACGTGCTCACTGACAGCCCTTTTCTTAAGCATTTAAACTAGAGATAAGACTCAGGTCAGTGTGTTAGGCTTGACATCCTGCTACTTATGGAAATTAAAACATGATGAAAGGTCTGAGAAATGTGTTGATTTGTCTCTGGTTCGTATGCAGTCCTAGAGAGCTCATTTTTGGAATATGATCCATATGGACAAAATTTTCAAAGCCCAGGCCTTTGAGAAAACTCAGTTTTTGTGTATTCTCACACAGAGACCTAAATAGCCCCCTACGTGTGTCACAAGTTCAGAGAAGGAAACAATCAGTGACAGGAAAGTACTGCAAGACTGATATCCTAGTTTCTAAATTAAATATATAGCCTTAAACATTTGAAACTAAAGAGTTTTCAGATGAAGCTTCAATGCTCCCACCCTTTCAGAAGGGAGTGATTCAGCGAGCCTCCATCCACACATCACTCCCATTACATATCCTCCATCCCCTACACATCATCCACTACATATTATCTCCATCCACTACGCATCCTCCATCTACTATGCATACCTCCATCATTTCAAACAGTAGCCCCGGCTCAATCACTATGAAAACTTCATACATGGCAGCATTTTTGCCAGGGATGCTACCAAGAAAGGAATCTCGCATGGCACAAGCACTCTCCACGGCCTCCTCCAGTCCTGGCTTCTTCCAGATAGAGCTTGTTTCAATCCAGCCAGTGCGAAAAACACTCTTGGGTTCTTTAAGGAAAATAAAAAAAAAATAAATAAATAAATAAAATAAACCAAGTTATATATAGTCAGAGGGCATATAAGCTTTTTAATACAAACTAACCACTAAGGAGAGATGAGGGTTGTTATCTGGAACGTGAAGTCAGTGAAACAGACTGATGGTCCTAGGATCCACAGTCAAAAGTGCCTTTTCCCTTACACATTATGAACATAAAAACCTCAGAGCAAAGCAGAGCTATGAGCATGAGCTGTGTTCCACGGGGACACAACACTTCGCCATGCCTGTGAGGCTGTGAATGACCTGCCACTGGCCACCCCCTCAAGTTTCTAGTTTTCTATGAAAATAAAATCAGGAGAGAAAAAAACAAACATAAAAGTAGTCACTAAAAAGCACTGAATTTTGTTTGAATAAAGCTTAAAATACTGAACTGGGCGTGGTGGCACAGGTCTTTAATCCCAGAACTTCGAGGGAGAGGCAGGCGGATCTCCATGAGTTCAATGCCAGCCTAGTCTACAAAGTGAGTCCAAGATAGCCAAAGCTACACAGAGAAACCCTGTCTCAAAACCCAAAAATGCATTTTGGAACATTATGAACACATTTAAGCAAAACTGATTTCTCAGTATTGTCAAGTGTTTCATACACTTAAGAAGCCTCTAGAGATGACCCTGACACCTGTGTGAGAAGGCACACAGCAGACTAGGTTACCTGGGAGAACCTCATCACAGCGACATTGCACATGCACAGTCAACCCTGCATGACCCTTCTCATGCAGAGGAGAGTTTTCCTCACCTTTAACATAGGGGATGTGCTGGAACACCTCTTCTGCCAAGTGAGGAAGAATAGGGGCAAAAGAACGGACCAACACATCCAGAATCTCTGCCAGTGCAGTCTGGCAGGAGCGCCGCTTGGGATCCTTCTCGCCTTCGCAGTAGAGCCTGAAAGAAAGGCTTGCTCGGTAGCTGACGAGGCTCCACCCCGGCACAGCTAGAGCTCAAACTACAGCTAGTCCGTGCTGGTCTGGACAGCTTGTCTATCCCATTTTACTCTCAACATGTACCCGTTCCCTCACACCTTGTCCAACTGTGGGTGGCATAGCTGGATGACACGTAACTAATAAGGTAACTGACGACAATTTAAATGACTCCCATTCCCAACGGTGCCACAAGACTTTCAGGGAAAGAAGCTGACTTGTAAACCCTATGCCAAGGCTGCTGAGGTGCCACGTGACATGGTAGCAAGCCAGCACCTTCACCTGCATGTGGGCCTACCGCGAAACCCGGTGTTACTACAGAATGGCCTGGCTAGTCCTGGGCCTGCCCTCAAGGACAGCAGGGCACTCATCTTCCGGCAGTTCTCACTCACTGTACACGGGCACCAAGGGCATGACAGGCTGTTATGACAGAGTCTCGCTGTGCAGCCCTGGCTGGCCTAGCGTGGAACTCTCTTTGTAGAACAGTCTGGTCTTGAACTCAGAGAGCCTCCTGCTCTGACTCTCAAGTGCTGGGATTAGAAGGCCAGGTGTTAGCCTCCTCATTTTTCTGACACACTGAGATTACCCTGAGTTACCCCAAGCATGAAGCTAGTCAGTGGCAGGGCACAACTGATACTTGAGTCCCCAGCTGCCCACCATGGCCACTGCATCCTCAATGCTGCCGAGAGACTCAAACATCCCTGCTGAGGCCCACACGCTTGGTCACACTTACCTATCCTTGACTATGCTGAAGTAAAAGCTGGAGAGTTCTCTGGTGTAGAATGCTTTTAACAGCCTGACAACTTTTCCAAAATCATACTCTTTGTACGAGGCAGTGATCTAGAGAATAAGGGAGGATAAATGTAGAAACTCCAATGAGAACAGAAGCACAGTCACAGGTCAGACAAGCTCCTTTCACAAGCATCTCAAGAGACATGTCTCAGTCACCACATCTGCTTCACAGGCAAGAGAATCAGTGTGGACCCCAGACCTCACATAATTGCCAGGTAGGCATGGCAGCCCTCCAGCAACGCCTGTGATTCCAGCGTCAATGTGGAGCGGGGGTCTCGAAAGCAGACTGGCTGCAAAGTTAGCATGCTGTGAGCGCTGGGTCCTTTCATAAGATTTTCCCTTGAAATTGTAAAGACTGTTTATTGGTTCACTTTTCCTGTTCTTTTATAAATCTGCTATTACATTTATTGGGGGAAAGGGGAGAAGGCATGTGTGTATGTGCCATAGGTCACACGTGGCCAGCAGAGGACAGCTGTTGGTTCTCTCCTTCCTCTGTGAAGTCCTGGGGCTTCAGCTCAGGTCATCAGGCTTGGCAGCGAGTGCCCTTACCAGCTGAGCCATCTTACCTGCCCACTTGATTTAGTTTTAAGACCCTGCCTCACAGGATAAGGTGGAAGGACGGTATCAGCCTTATGCTTTCACATATATATATGCCAGTGTGTGCACACACTTGCACAAGCTTATATATACACATGCATGTGTATCACACATACATACACATTAAAAAAAATAATTTGAAGAAAGACAGGCAGGAATACAAGTGAATGTCTTTCTAGAGACACGACTGTTCAAAATAATCACTACTCTGCTCTGGAAACGGCAGCACAACATGCTCCGAGGAAAGAAAAGCTGTTTAACTGCTTGCTTTGTGTGCCTAGGAATGCATGTTCATGTATGTGTAGGTGCACATGTGTGTGGATGCCAGAGGTCAAGCTCGAGCCAGGAACCATGTACCTGCTTCTTAAGCAGGCCTTCTCCTTGGCCTCAAGTGCGCTGCTCTGGCTGGCTAGTGAGCCTCAAGACACACCTGTCTTCAAGGTCCCAACACTAGAATGGCAAGCTGATGCCACGCTCAACTTTTTCAATGTGGTGTGGAGTCCAGAAATCAAACTCAGGTCCTCGGGCATGGACAGTGACCTCTTTAACAACCAAGCTATTTGCCAGCCCCTGCTTTGGCACGGTGTTGAAATGAAGAGGGGACTCGACCTTTGTGCATGCTGGGAAAGTCCTCTACACCAAGCTACTCCCTTCCTGTAAGTCTGAGGTAATGGAATCACACCACTTTAAAGTTTGTAATTTTTCTTTTAGGCCAGGTGTGGCAGTGCACGCCTTTAATCCCAGCACTCAGGGAGGCGAGGCAGGTGGATCTGCATTCAAAATCAGCATGTTTACACAGCAAATTACAGGCTAGCCAGTGCTACACAGTGTGACTCTGTCTCAAGAAAGATAAGGGTTGGGGGGTATGGGGTTTGAGGAGAGAAAAATTAAAAAATGTATTTTAAATTTACTAGTGTTTGTGTGTGTGTGTGTGCGCATGTGTGGCGTGCATGGGTGGTGTGAGTGCCAACAGGCATACAGAGATCAGAGGACAACTTTTTAGGAGTTGGTTCTTTCTTTCCACTGTGAACTCTAAGGATCAAACTTAAGTCATCAGGCTTTGGCATAAAGGCCTTTATCAGCTGAGTCATCTCACTGGCCCAAATCAAATAATTTTCAAAACAGCAAAGAATGGAAGGTGCAGCAACCATTACTGTTCACTGCCTCATGTATTCCCTCATCCACTTGTTAACTGAGTGAGAATCTACATGTATCCCTCCGACACAGGGTACACTGAAACAGCATATACCCAACCTGGGAAAACAGACTATCTACACGTGATGGTTCACCTGACTGCAACTGGACAGAATTTAGAACGACCTAACAAACATGTGTGCATGTCTGTGACTGTGTTTCCTGAGGGGTTGAACTGAGGAGGGAAGAGCACCCGGAATATGAGCGCACCACCTTGGGCAGGGGTTCTGGGCACAATAAAAAGGAGAGGAGAAACGGGGGAGCACCAGCGCTGATCTCCCTGCTTCCTGACTGTGAACGATGTGACTGGTCACCGTATGTCCCTCTGGCACCATGTCTTCCCAGCCAAAACAAGCGATCTCTTCCTCAACCGTGAGTCAAATTAAACTGCCCAGCCGGGTGAGGTGGCTCGGCAGTTAAAGGCACCTGCCGCCAGGCCGACAACCTGAATCTGATCCCTGGGGCTCACGTGTTCTTGGACAGGTATTTGTGCACTGTGGCACGTCTCTGACCATGACAAAGAGATGCAGAATCAACTCTTCCTGAGCTGCTCTTGTCTAGTATTTGTCAAAAAAGAAGTGACTGATAGGGGCGACTGGCCCCGGGAGGGGCAGCTGCTGTGGCGGAGCTATTCTGGCTCACGAGTCTTTGTGGGAGGAATGTGGAGGAGCTAAGGGTTGGGGGCTTGGGAAGCCTTGGAGTACTGAGTGGGCTGCTGTGGTGGGAGTCCGGAAGGCCAGAATGGCAAGAAAAATTAGGATAGCAGAGAAGAACTACTGGAAACTGGCTAGAGGTCATCCATGTTACATTAGAATCTATGCACTTTGCCCTCACCTTGGTGACTTAAAATGTGTTTTGTTTCTATATTGGTATGTTGCCTGTGTACCACTTGTGTGCTGGTGTCAGCAGAATCGAGAAAAGGGAGCGGGATGCAGATGGTTATGAGCTTTCACGTAAGTGCTGGGAATCAAACCAGGTTCTCTGGAAACCAGTGCTCTTAACTGCTCCAGCCCTGACCTGGCAGTTTGAATGAGGCTAAATTCAAAAGTAATGGAGCAGGCTGTCTGTCAGAGAAAACTTCACGTCAGCGTAGCCTCCATGCTGTGCTGGCAAACGGTTTCCTGCCATTAGCACAAAGGTGTAAACATATGTAGTGGTGAGGAAAGGCACCTGAGAGAGCTTCAAGACACAGAGGAAGCAGGTGCAAAGGGCAGCAGCCCTGACTGCTCGACAACCGTTCACGGGAGAGTTCACGGGAGAGCTTGTGCTCTTCCCTGGGTCAGTGAGAAAGGCGAGAGACCGCAGCCCCAGCCACTGAAGGGCCACGTTCTGAATGCACACTTTCCTCTGAGAGCAGAGAGGCTGTTGAAGGTGGTCCCCGCTCAAAATCAACTATGTGTGTTTTCTTAGGCTTTACCAACAAAACACACAAAAGCAGCTGGAGATGTGGCAGAAGTTGGCAGTGAGAAGGTTCCACAGGCAAAGCTGCCTGTTACCAAGCCTGACGGCCTAAGCCGGCTCCCTGGGATACGCACGGTGGCAGGAAAGAACCAACTCCCATAAATAAAATTCTGGTTTGTGTGCACACATGCAGGCATGTACATGCACAAACACACTCTAATTAAATGTTTAAAAAAGTGAGAATCCAGCAAAGACATGAAAACACTTCATCCCACGGTCACCCTGAACTGTGTGGAGCTCCGGGGTGTACTTTCTGGGGACACAAGGTACAATTTCTAAAAGTGATGAGAAAATGCTGATGTTGCCATTTGCCAAAGCCTGTTACTGTACACTGACCTTTGTTGCAAAATCCTGGATCAAGTGCAGCATGTACTGGTCTATGATGTACATATTTTTGACAGGAACGGAATCTGTCTCTGGGTTAAAATCGGCCACATTTCCCAAGAGAAAGCGGAGTGTGTTTCTAAGCTATTCACAGGGAGAGAACACACAGTTGAAGACAGGAAATGAGGCTTTTCAATTTCTCCATAGTTACTGAATAACTAATAACTTTTTCTAACTGTCTGTTGTTTTCTTTATCAGATTTTAAAATCTTATTATTTCTAACTAAGACTGCAGAGGCACAAATAAACTCTCATTCTACCATGAGATTTAAATAAACAACCATGAACTTTATAAAACAAACCTTCATAAAGAAGCTGAGTTTTCGTTCAGTCTCTTCAGGATAAACCACCTTCCCCCAGCCTGTTTATGCACAAATGGCTATATGCTATCTCATCTGATTCACAAGGAAAAAGAAAGATAAATAGATCTGGCTTGTAAAGTCCCCAGGTACCTGGAAAGTATATAAATTTAATTCTAAATCAGCGTGTGATAGAACGCCTGACCTTGTTGATGTCCTCTCGGGCAGCACTGAGTGCAGAGGGGCCAATGGTCACTTCAGTGAAGACGTTGGATTCAGCTATCCACCAGCGCAGGACATCAGCTCCATAGGGAGGCTCTCTGCTGTGATCCTTCCCATTGTGGAACAACAGGGAAATAGAATGGCTTTTGATTTATTTCCACTAGAGAGCCAAAGGCTTTAGCTAGAAGTTCCCCTGCAGAAACTGGAGACTGTAAATGCAGGCTGCGCAAGCACAGTCCTGAAACATCCACCACAAAGGAGGCTGTCTCTGAAAACATGAAGGCTATCGAGACAGTCCACGGCAGACGGGAGAGCCCAGGCTTGGCCCCGCACCCAGGACACCTGGGTTGGGCACATGGCATCTGCAGAGTGGCCAGCAGGTAGGAGGGTGTAGAGCTGTCTTCCCTTCCGGACTTCCCGGCAACCCAGTGACCACAGGATGTGGAAGGGGCCGTGAAAGCCACAGGAGCAAGAAAACACACTGTGGATCTCTCCTGAGAGCAACTCTAACCTGCCCCCAGTTACCAGCCACCCCAAATCTGATGGCCATTTTGACTCAAAGTGTGTATGCCCTAAGAATATAATAATGTGCACTCAGAATTTACAATCTCTTGTTTTTCTCCCAGGTTTCCATTTAATTATAAAACTGCAATTTCACGTAACAAAACCTGACACCTTGAGGCCTCTACACACATGTGCACACACTAGTTTAGATTTAAAACATTATAGTAAGCCATCCTCTATTCTTGGCTCTGAATTCCTGGGCTCAAGCAACCCTCGTGTCTCTGCCTCCTGAATAGCTGTGCTGCCATCCCTAGCAATTCCTGTCAGACACAGCTCTAATCTTTTGTTTATTCACACTAAGATAACTACTAAAGACTTAGTTGCTAAAATAAGAACCTGGCAACAAAGACACCTACTTTTCCTCCATTGATGACAGTGTCAGGGTTAATGACATTCCCTCGGGACTTGGACATCTTTTCTCCTTTTTCTCCAAGCGTAAATCCATGAACCATCACTGTCCTAAGAAAGAGGAGCAGCTTCAGTGTGAGGAGCCATTTTTAATCACGGGACATGTCTTGACACACTATGGGTGAGCGCTTCTTCGGGGCCATTTCCCAGAATTCATGCATCAGGCTGTTAGGCAGAGAGTCTTCAACTTAAACAGTGAGACAGGCATTCTATGTCCTGTGCACCAAAGCATCTCCTGTCCTGATGCACAGACTTTGAATACTGAAACCAAAAAGACAAGAGAGTGCAGACCACCTCCTTAAAACCAACTTCGATGAGTCAACTTAAGAAAAACGGTACTTCCTGCCCTGGCTGGCTTTTAACAGCAACACAAAGATAGACACTGAACTGCCTGGGGTGGGCTAGAGCCTGGCAGAGCAAATAAACTCTCAGGCTACTGTGTAAGTCTTGGCATAACATAGGAATGAGCAACTGTCCATCTCCACCCCACCGCAGGAGACGAGCTCAGGCCGCTCTCACCTGCCCACACTACTCCTCCCAGCTGCGTGCCCAGCTGAAGATGCGTCTTACAGAGTTTGCCCAGCCACCTCCACTCAACACCACCTTGTCTTCCAGGAGGTGCAATCTGCTCTGAGGGGCAGATGCCTCACGCTGCTATGTCTCTTCCCTTTTCTCTTTCCCTGTTAGTTTTGCTTCTGGTTGTTCTTTTTGGGACAGGGTGTGCTCATGGCCCTGCCTGACCCTGATCTTGAGATCCTCCCATCTCTGTCTCTGGAGTGCTCGGATTGCAGGGATGTGTGACTGGGATGAGGAGACTGTGGCACTTTTATAAACTATACCTAACACAACAGCTGCCATGTCACTCAGCCTTTCCACACCCACCAAATTCACCTCTTCTTCTGAACGACACTGACTCAGTGTCCCTCTCATCCCAGAGACAGGAAGAACAATGCTCCAGCTTGCTAGTGCCAGCCTGTGCACCGATGTCCCCAGCATGTGGGGCACACCTGGCAGGCGCTCAGAGGCCCAGGACAGCACGCTTACCCAGGGCAGAGTGGGCACTTACTTGAAAGGTGCTTTTGACCTTGTGGCCACGCTCGTTAGTAAGGAGGACTGGAACCAGCCCCCCAGCTGGTCCTTCCCCTCCAGGTACAAATCTGCCCTCTGCTCAGTGCCTGAAATGAACACAAAGGAAGTCAGTTAGACTAGGAAAGTGAAGCCAAGTGTGTCTCAGTGCTTAAGTGACCAGCATGACTGTGCTGGACTGTGACCATGCTCCCTGCAGTCAAACCCACGTGTTCACAAACATCCACACTCTGGGGGCTGGCACAGTGGAGTGGAGAGCTTGCCTAGCATGCACGGGCATCAGGTGACAGGCAGGTGTGAATAACACTTTAATCCACCTAAAGGCCAGCATGCCTCTTGCCTTTGCTGCACCTAGCCACCAAGAGCACAGCGTGAGTCAGTAGCCTTGCTGACGAGCCATCTATACCACAGGAACCACTGTGTGCACAGCACCCTCCGTCCTGGGACTGGGGAGGCTGTCCCAAATGTGCCAGCAGAGAATGCTTTCTCCTGCTCCAATCTACCCAAGTACTGCTGCTCACATACACTGTTTGTGAACGCACAAGACAAAGCACCTAAACCTGCCATAATACCTCTCAAGTGTGTCCAGGGAAACATAATTAGGAAATAGTGCCGGAAATCAATATACCAAAAATCATTTCAATTAACATCAATTTAGCCAGTATACATATTAATGGACAAGCATGGTTTATAAACATTTGAACTTCAAACTGCCTAAACTGAAAGGTCCAAATGAAGAATCCCCATTTACCTGCTAGGACCCTACTGTCACAATCACCACAGTGAGGCCTTGGAACACACATTTATTCCACAGGAAACCTGAAGATGACTCCCTCAGTCCCTTAGAGGCCAGCTGCAGAGGAGCTGCTCCCCCCACCCCCCACTACTCGTTTGGAAAGCAGAAGGCCCCTTTGGTGACAACTAGCACGCAGTAGCAACTCTAAGCTTGAGGCGCTGTTTGTATTCACTCTGTCTAACTCCTTCCTTGGGATCCTGCAGGACCTCTCCTCTCATACACCTGCACACAGCTCCTGTGCAGCCGCCTCCTCCTGCCGCCTTCTGCTTTGTGACCATGCTTTCCCTTTCTCTTAGCAATGAGTCAAAAACTTACCTAACTGAAAGTGCGAAATGTCAGCAAGCTGCATAGTTGGGAGGGCACAGCTATGCAGAAGAATGGGAGCTGAAAAGCAGAGGGCCATGTGTGCACTCTGACACTATTAACTACGTGATCACTGTGTCCTGGCTCTAACTTAACCTCTTGTGAAAAATGGTGGGGTCAGGTTAAGTCAGTGGTTTCCAAACTGGGCATCTTGGGGTTGCCAAGCAGGCCAAAGAGAAGGAACCACTGGTGAAGAGGGGGAAAACCAAAACCCAAACCAAACTACCTTTTTTGATGGAATTTTAGAAATAGTGTGTCCTGTGTAGCCCACACTATCTTCAAATTCATGACCCTCCTGCCTCAGCCTCCCAAGTGCTAGATTATAGCACCAAACTGGCTAAAAAAATCCCAGTCTAATCTTATGTAGTATAGTTCAAAATAAAATTTCATCTAAAAAAAAAAAAAACAACAAAAAACAAAAACAAAAAAAAAACAAAACAAACATGTTGGGAAATCACTGGACTAAGTGATCTCCCAGGCCTTTCCAGATCTGAATTGTAGCAGAGTGTGGTGTTCTGAATAAAAATGGCCCCCACAGGCTCGTATAGTTGGATGCTTAGTCACCAGAGAGTGGAACTGTTTGACAGGATTAGGAGGTGTGGCCTTGGCTGAGGAAGTGTGTAACTGGGGGTGGCCTTTGAGGATTCAAAAGCCCATGCCAGGCCCAGGTTCTTTCTCAGCCTAGGGATCAGGATACAGTTCTCAGCTCCTTCTCCAGCACTATGTCTGCCTGCCTGCCACCATGCTCCCTACCATGATGATAATGGGCCAAACCTCTGAAACTTTAAGGCAGCCCCAATTAAAAGCTTTCTTCTCTAAGTGTTGCTGTGGCCATAGTGTTTCTTCACAGCAACAGAAATCCTAACTAAGACAGAGACTCTTCCAAATAAAGAAAAAACTAACTGTTGGGAACTAAAGAAACTTGTCCTAAATACTGCCATTTTGTTTTCAAACTCCATTTAATCATAGGGTGAAACTAGTTCCCAGGCACTAGGAGAGTTGGGGACTCCCCAGTAGATGACCAGCTTCTGTTATTCATCTTTTGTTCCCCAAAACATAATGACTGTTCCTAACCACAAAAGAAAAATGGATTTGATTGGCTGGAATGTAAAATCTACATTCTGTATCAATTGATATTGATGAAGCACATAAGGAAAGCCCTCGTCCCTAAATCCTGAGTGGTGGAAAAATGTAACTATAACTTGGCACAGATGTTTGTGGGTTTCAAGCTTAAAAGCTCTTTACATTCTGGCTCAAGGTTGCAGTTCAGCTCCCGAGTCTGTTCTGTGGCCCTGACTGAGCAGAAGTGTCCTGACTACAAAAACTTGTCATCTGCATTGTCCTGGTGTTTGATTTGTATTGGATCTAAGTGGACCCATAACAAAACAGTAACTCCCACAAAGTTTATGGTCAAAGATCTCTCCTAAGTAATAGTTCTGTATTTTCAAAACTATTATTGTTGTTGTGCATGTGTCTCAGCGTGCATGCACGGTACATGTCCTCTGTGACCTCAGAGGGCACATCTATAGAGACCTGTTCTCCCTCTACCTTGGAGTGGGCTCCGGGAATCAAGCTAGGGCAACCAGGCTCCTGCAGCAAGCCTGTCTACCTGCTCAGCCACATTACTAGCCCTCAAAACCTAACTAGCTTATACTCTAATTTTAGAAATTATCTGAAAGAAGAACCAGCTGGAGGACTCCATGGTTAGCGCTCTGGCTGCTTTACCAGAATTCAGTCCCCAGCACCCATATTGGGTGGCTAAAAACTGCCTGGACTCCATTTCCAGGAGAGTCCACGACCTCCCACCTGCATGGGCACTTGCACTCACACGCACATGCCAACATACAGGTGCATACCCACCACACGCACACACCAACATACAGGCGCAAACCCACCACACGCACACACACATACAAACAAGGAAAACAATAAACATGTATCTAAAAAGGAAATAGAGCCAGACACAGTGACAAACACCTTTAATCCTAGTACTCGGTGCAGGCACATCTCTGTGAGGTCAAGGCCAGCCTAGTCTACAATATGAGTTCCAGGACAGCCAGGGCTGTTACACAGAAAAACTCTGACTTGAAACACAAACAAACAAAGAACAAGAAGAAAAAGAAAATTACCTGGAAGAACACAAGACCATGAAGTTCCACTATCAAACCAGATGTCCAAAATATCCTGCCCTGGCACGTACTCCAAAGCATCTGGACCACCGGCCTAAAAGGCAGAAGAAGAGACCTGACCGAGCTACAGAGGCCACACAGCGCACAGTAAGTGTCCCGGAAGTTTTACGAAGGTGAGAAACAAGCATTCAATCTACACCTTAAAATAAACATTAAAGTACACTCCACAGTTGAACACAACCCCCTTCAACAGCACTCGGAGGAATAGCCCCATGGTGACATGGCAACTGGTGGAGTAACCTGTTCTTCAACTTCCAGTAAAATGCTGACAGAGGACACCACCAGCGATCACTGTCAGAGCCCACACAGCCCTTCGGTGCCAACAGAAGATGCTTTTCCCATGGTACCGTTTGCTTAGTCACCCAGGAGAGCCTGAAGAACGGTGGCCCTTTGAGGTTACAAATGCCCTGCGAACTTCCGCTGCTCTATCGACTGCAAGTACAAACATTCACTGGTGATGGCATCTGCCTCTAATTCTGGAATGCAAACCCACGGCTTTCCACTGCAGCCGCTTCAAATCGCCTTCATCTCCAAGACCCACGCATATCTTCCCCAAGGGCAATTTACCTGTGCTACGACTTCCTCCGGGAGAAGCTGCGCAGGGGGGAGGGTCCACCAAACGTCGCTGCCACGCTGCTCTACTAGTTTAGTAATATGCTCGATGGTTTGGCTGTTGGGAAAGAGGCAGGATCAACAATGTATTATTGTGACTGTCACAGTAAGCCTACAGCAGGGGACCAAACAGTCCAGTTTTCCCCAATGGAACACATTATTTTACTATTTTGTGGTGTGAGGACTCAAACCCAGGGCCCACACATGCTCTAGACACATCCAGCACTAAGCTCCAATTCAGCCCTTGTTTTTGGGACTGTCCAGCTATGAGGCCCAGGCTGGCCTAGAGCTCACCCTCCTCCTGTACAGTGCTGATCATTTCGTGCAAGACTTACTTTCCTGCTGGCACCTGGGCCTCCTGGAGCTGCTCTGGTTAGTCACACACAGCATGGACCCCACAGCTACGGGTGCAATGAGTAG
Source organism: Meriones unguiculatus (assembly GCF_030254825.1). Taxonomy (NCBI): domain Eukaryota; kingdom Metazoa; phylum Chordata; class Mammalia; order Rodentia; family Muridae; genus Meriones; species Meriones unguiculatus. The sequence goes on from NC_083359.1 coordinate 104,180,551, forward strand.
TGATGTGATTCCTGAGTCATCAACTGGCACTGGGCAAGGCACTGAGCCTGCGTGCATTTCAGTGTTCTCAGTTGTAAAATACAAGAAACAGCACATCGCTAGGAGACTTAACAAATATTAACCTAATAAATGAAATGCCTACAGCAATACTTGTCATTTTAACTTATGGAAGAACTGTATGGAAGAATTCATGCCCATAATCCCAGAACTCAAGCAGGCGGATCTCTGTGAGTTTGAGGCCAGTCTGGTTTACAGAGTCAATTCCAGGAAAGTCAGAAAACCCTGTCTCAAAAAGCAAAAGAATTCAGACTGAGTCTCTGAGGTAAATTTGAATGACTCTACATTAATTACTAAGTCATATACCTATATTAGGATTTAAGATTTATTTCCATTTCTGTACTCACACATTTGTCTACTACACTTGTGTGAACGCTCTTAGAGGCTAGCAGGCCCTGGGAATGCCTGAGCTGGAGTTTGCTGGCTGTTGAGAGCTGCCTGATATGGGTACTGATGCTCTGGAAGAGCAGTGAGTGCTCTTAATCAACTGTCTCTTCAGCTTCCATATTATTATTCCAAGATTAACATCCACAGTAGGCCCTACCTTTGAAACTGGCCCCTCTACTTCACTCCATTACTAGTGTAGGCGCTGCAGGCCCACCAGAGTTACTGGGAATGGGCAGAATAGTGAACAGAGAAAGCACTGAGTTCCAAATCTGCACCAGCATATATTAATCAGAACTGTACAGAGGAAAATACCCCAATTTTTCAGTTCTGGTAAGTCACAGGTTAATGAAGCTGTTCACAAAAATAGTAAAACAGCATAATTAAGCAGGTAATATAAATTACCATGCTCTATAACCTGAGGTTTAAGACATGACACAAAAGATTAAGGCGGGGACTGAAAAGACAGCTCAGAGGTTACACCCTTACTGCTCTTGCAGAGGCCCAGGCTCAGTTCCCAATATGAGGCAGCTCACAACCAATTTCCAGTTCCAGGATATTCAATGCCCTCTTCTGATCTCTGCAGGCACCAGGTATGCACGTGGAACACACGTATACATGTGGGCAAAACACCCGTAGACATAAGACAAGATCATTCTTAACAAGGGGAAGAAAAGCCAGGCCCAAAGGCACACACCTTTTGTTCCAGAACTGAGAAGGCAAAGGAAGGTAGAGTTCTGTGAATTCAAGGCTAGCCTGGTCTACATAGTGAGACCATTGCAAAAGAACAAAAGATACTAAAGCGATGTTTCGAAAGATTGAGTGAAAGTATAATGCTACTAAAATGTCTAAGAATTTACATATAACATGAATATAAAAATCTAAAGTTGGCACAAGTCTGGATTGCTATGACATTCACTTTAGATGAACTTTAACAGTGAAGATAAGCTTTCAGTAGGAGACCATAAAAACTTTGCTCAATAAGTAACTAGTTATAAGATAATAATACTTAGTTACACATTAGTCTTTTATATAGTCTTCACAGAACACTTTATCAGTTAAGAAAATATGAACATGGTAATAGAAAAATCTGAAGAAACCCAATGCCCCAAAGAACAACACAAAAGCACTAGCAAAGCACATCCAAATACACACATAACAGCAGCAGACACATAGTCCACACATATTATGAACTTTTCCCTTTAAAAGAAAGATTCAAGAGGCCAGTGTCATCAGCCAGTTTTATGCTACCATTAGCTTGCCATTTTAGGCATGCAAAGAAAAGTTTTAAATGTGTTTGGAACAAACAGGTAAAAATAATATAGAAGTGAAAGTAAATTGTTCCTTTCATATTAACTTAACACATCAGGCAGGACTAATATCATCATTAAATGAACACCATGCATTTTGTTTTCCAGAGTGCACTCAAGACGTTCTGGAAGCAAGAACTCTCCATAGCTGACACATTTGGAACTAGGCCTTCAAAGAATGCCATCCAGTCAGGCGAGGGCTGTTTTCACTGCTATGTTCCACCTCTGTCACATACCCCCTGGGTGAACTCACACCCTATTTTCTGGAGCTGCTAAGCAATGGCAAAAGGCTGAATGCCCAGGGGAGGACTGGCTGTGAGCCGAGGCTGACGGCAGGGAAGGAGGGACTCTCAGGAGATTAGCGTGTTGACACAGCAAGTACAGGGTTCAAAGACCACACTCTATCTGGCTTATCAGCTAGTAGCAAGAGTAAATGGTGGGATTTTTCAGAGCTTCAGTTTCTATGAAAACTGAGAAAAGCTATTTAAAAAAAGAGTAGAACCTTTTTTATTGTTAAAAAGTCTTAATAACTAAAGAAAAGTCAGGAGCCTTACGTGATGTCGTCCACATCATCTCACACAGAAATCCCATTTCAATGAACTCTTCTTATCTTTAAATTATCAGGAAACTCAACAGCACTTTAAAATTGTAAGTTGGGTGTATATTTAGCTACACTTAAGTACCTTGCTAAGTCTATAAATCAAAGGAAGATGTTAAATTTGCTATCTGTATGTTATTAAGTTAACTATGAAATCCTGAGTTTAAACACCTTAGCCACCTGAATAAAGTTCCTGTTAACAGCGGCATTTCCTTAAAAATATTAATAATTCACAAACATACATAGCAATGTTCTAACAGAAGAAGAAATAGGATCATGCTCTACTTAATTTGTTTTCCAGTGGCCCCTCCCCACCATCTCCTCTCGTTTCTGCAGTGTCACCTACAGATCAGGCCTGCCTCAGCCACCCAAGTGCTAAGCAACCGTGCGTTTTACACAGTTGATTTGAAGGTCATGAAATCCTTATTTTAGACTTGTGGGGTCTGGTAATCAGTGAGAAAGAGATGTTGTTTGGTTTTACTTTAGTAATATTTTTACAAATGGCAGAACTACAAATATAATCTCCATCAATGAAAAATAATGCAGTAATTTTTTAAAATCCAGCTTCAAAGACAAGGGTGATGGCACACATCTTTAACCACAATACTTGGGAGGCAGAGGCAGGCAGATCCCTGAGTTCGAGGCCAGCCTGGGCCACAGAGTGAGTTCCAGGGCTCTGTTACACAGAAAAAAACTTGTCTCAAAACACACACACACCAAGAATTTCCCTGTGATTTTTTTTCGGTGTGGGATCTAGGTTTGTTCTTGCAAATTCAAGAATTCTCCTTATTTTATTAATAGCATCCTTTACTTCAACACAATTGACTTATGACCTAAGGATCAGTATAAATTACCGTTGATAAAAGTGGGGGAAGCCATTATCACTATGTAGTCTGTTTCCATCTTACTATTGTATACAGAGCAATAACTAGACCATAACAGAACTTTGTACTCCACTTAAAGGCCTTATCTATCACGCAGTACGTGTTCCTGCTTCAGTTTCCATCAGGGAAAACCCAGGCCATGTGAGCAGCTGACAGTAGCCAATCATCCAAGCTCTGCTATCAGCAGCATGGGGCTATTTAGCTGGGAAGCAGAGAGCACTCAGGACTTCCAGGTAAAGAGAGCCCGCTGCTGTCACCTCACTCTTTTCTGTTTTCTCTTTGTAAGCACAAGGGAAAAGACAAGCTCTCGGCTGGAAGTTACTGGAACAAGAAGGAGGTAAGAGGCTGTGTTCCTGTCTGTTTACTAATGTGTCTAAGAGTGCAGTAGAGCTTCAGGAGAGCCTAGTCTCTATTCAGTCCTGTACTTGGCTGTAAAGGCAGCAGGAAACGATTAGGATGCTTCTTTCCTAGTGAACATGAAGTCAACAGGTTTCCAGACTCGGCTCTAAGTTCCCTACACGCTTCAGACAACAGTGCTGGATGACAACACATCTGAAATATGGAAAGAAGCTTCATCAACAGCATCCTGCCTTCTCTAGGTGGCCAATGTTTCTAAATTTTATCCCTTTTAGGTTAAAAAATACTTGTTTTTACTAACCAGGGACCAGATTTCCTTCTAACCTCTACGGGGATTATGTTACAGATTCAGGAAATGACCAGTCATATTAATATAAAGTAGAGCTATTCTTGAGAAAAAGCAGCAGACATAAACTGCAAGAGTATGAAATCTGTCAGTCTTTATGTTTAGGGCAACCTACAGACTTTCCTCAAGGAGGCAGAACCAGGCATGGTGGTGCTCACCCGGAATGCCAGCTCCCAGGAACCTGAGGCAGGATTGCAAGGTACAGGCTAGACCTTGTCCCAAATCTCCCGCCACCACTCCCTACCTACACTCGCATCAGGAGGAGGCAAAGGACTGGGGCTAGCTTGGCGGTCTCCTGTAATGTGCTTGCCTGCCATGCAGCAAACTCCAGGTTCAATCCTCAGAAGCATGCATGCCGAGTGACTACATAAAGCAAAAGGAATCCTCCGGCAAACATGGAGCCATCACATGTAACAGCAACTCCATGTGGACTGTGCCCTGACTTCCAGTGGAGATGCTGTTACTCTTGATGACCTCCAACCTGCTACAGAGGTGGGAAAGGGAGGACAGACATTTCTGGGTACTTGATTCTCATTTGATTCAAAAATAAAAAGGATGACCTTCTTTCTGTTTTCTAACTAACAAATAATTAAGACTGTAAATGTTTTAGAATCCAAGTGCTAGGTCACCAGAAGGACCCACGCATGGAAGACAATGAGCGTTCTTATCAGGAGCTGGTGTACAGGAAAATGACCTATGAATTGACAGACAGTACGGCTGAGTGTGTCTGTCATTCTGTAGGCCAATATTCTGTATGTCTCTGCTACTTCAAAGCCAGAAATCAACTGACACCCTTCAGCAGTTGTGCAGCAGACCCCGGGGGAGTCTGTAGCCCAGCAGGAAAACATGCTGACAAAATAAATGAGACGTGCTGGACAGACGTGTGTGCCTCTGTGTCTGACAAGGCTGGCATCCACTTCATCTTGCTTACTGACTGCTCAATCTGTGCACATTTTCACTTTAAAATAACAGTCAGTCCCGCCAGTCTGCTCAAGTCTGGGGGTGCAGCTCAGTGGTAGAGTGGTTGCTGAAGTCTGGGGGGGCAGCTTAGTGACAGTGTGTGTTTAACATCTGAGAGGGCCTACGTTCAATCAACCTCCTGCACTCAAAACCAACAAAAAGCAAATTTGTTCTTTTTCATTTTAACAATATCTATTCATCCCACCTCAGTCACCTCAAGGCAATCCCTAAAAGCCTTGCATTCTAATCACTGAGGACTGAGAAATAACAGTAGCTTTTAATTTACTTGTGTGAATTTAACTCAACTATAATAACTTTCGTTCTCAACAGATATAATAAGATTGTAGTGGAATATAACTGATCAAAAGCTAAGCTCTGTAAGAACCACAGGCAACAATACTGGAGCACAATCAAGTTAACTCTAAACTTGAATAATACTCACACAATCTTACAAATCTGGCCTCTACTTGCTTATCCTGAAAGATACTTCTGCCCACTTAGGAGTTTAACCGCTTAATAAGGTATTTAAGAACCTACAGGCTGTCCGGGGCAGTTTGTAGTGACTACCTTTCTATCCCTGGCATGACCCATGGAACCCATGTGCTTCCTCTGTATGTGTCCTGTGTCCACGTACTGCCCACCTGACTCCTGCTGAGCACGCTTCCCCAAGTTCAGCTGAAACACCACCTCCTCTATGAACAAAGTCCATGAGCAGATAGTCCTATGTCTGTCCAAGGTAGAGCTCTTGTTCTCTTTGAACCAAGTTCCCGAGGGTATGAGATCAAAGTGAGAAAGAACATACGCAAAAAAGATACTGAGAGCTACCATGTCATAAAAAAGTTAAAAACAAGTTGGAGCTTAGAGTATAGCTCAGCAGTCAGGCACATGCAGGGCCTTCAAACAATAACCAGCACAAAATTATTAAAAATAATTTAAAAATTATTAAAAATAATAATAAAAATATCCCTTATGTGATCATAGATGACTTCTTAAAAAGCAACTTAAAACATTTTCTAAAACTTCTAAAATACATACATTCAGTAAGATATTATTAAGGACACAGTAACAGTAAGAAGTAAAGCATCTATACCAATGCCGAGGAACCCCAAGGAAGGGCTGCACAGCCTGGGTCCACAGTCTCTCAAACACCCATCACTTGTTGCCTCTGTACCTGAAAGTCACTAGACCTGCAACTAATGAAATAAACACTTAGCCAACACTGCTGATGCTACAGCAAAATTTAGGATAATCTCATTAACTAAAGTAAAATTAAGTCAAAGCACTCTAAGAAAATGAAAAACCTACAATGAATTCCTAACAGAAATGATTAGCATATCCCTTTCTACCCCTGGTAAAACAGCAACTAGTAGCCAGGTGTGGTGGCATAGGCTTTGATCCAGTGTACACACAAGAGCATGTGCAAACACACATACACACATACATACAAATACACACACACACGGTGGGGAATGGGTGAAGAGAACAAGCAATCAAACCAACAGCAACAGTCTAGAATTATTAAGAGCTGCAACAGCATAGAAATCACATCATCAGATCATTAAAACGGGGGAGCACATCTGACCTGTTAAATGCCTCATTCTCTCTCCAGTAAACTTTCTACTCTTGACCTCTAATTCATAATCCCCCTGTCTCAGTCTTCCTGACTACTGGGTCACTCAGCAGCAATATGACTTACCCAGAGAGCTGGAACATGTCTACAATCCTCACACTTAGGGAGGTTGAGGCAGGAGGATAGGAGGATTTCTGTAAGGCTCTACAGGACTAGCTAATGCTACATGGTGAGATGGAGAGATGAGTGATGAGAATGGTGGCACCTGTAACCCTGGGGAAGGACAACTACATGGACCTGAGCATTTGAAGACAGCTTGGACTTCACAGTGAAAGGCCACCTCAGAGCCAGGAATAACAAGGAATTCTTAACGGTAAACATCATTCCTCTAAAGAAACATAGCTCACTTTAAACAATAAAAAATGGCAAAGAATTACCTGTTGATCAAATATTCATCCTTTGTCTTATGATGAAACACAGGAATTGGAACACCCCAAGCTCTTTGCCTTGATATGCACCAGTATGGCCGCCTGTCCAACATGTCAACCATGCTATTCAGTGCTGCTCCGGGAATAAACTTCACTGTTTTTAACAGCTCCTGCAATTCAGTCATTGTCATATCAAGTGGGAGAAGCAGAAATGTTAAAGAGCTCTCCTGACTCTTCCTCGTGCAGTTCTTCGTTCTGAGTGTCTACGGCCATTCACATCCCTCCCATGCCCACCACAGGCAGACAGATGACCAAAAAGCCAAGGCTTCAAAGCACAGCAGCCCAACCCAACTTCAGTACTGTCAGGAGCAGACAGATGGGCGTATATACTAACATATGGCTGGAATCCCAGCACTGGGGATGCTGAGACAGGAGGCCTGCCACAACTTTGAGGCTACCCTAGCCTACACAGTGAGTTCCTGCCAGCAAGAGGTATATAATGAAGTCTTGTCTCAAAAAAAAAAAAAAAAATCATGTAAATAAGCACACAACAACAAAAAATAGACTGATCCTTTAAGGAATTGAAAAATAAAACAATACATGTTGCATGCCTACTTTACACTGGTGTAGAAAACAAACCTCTGCACAGAGCCCTGACAAGGACCCTAATTGTCAAGCCAATGAGCAAACTGGCTAAGTACATTAGTACTTCAGATGCAAGCTGTAAGCAAACTATCTTGTATAGTCAGCCTGGCTAATAACTATGTTTGAACTCTTTCATTCAATATAATAAATCTATTTTTGGAATATGCATTGATGCATGTAAAAATATATGTATAGTCAAGTGAAATAAATGAAAGAGCTTTAAAACATGCTAAATATTTGCAACACCAATTATAAAGTTACTTAATTCATAGCAATGTTCAAAAAATTTATATATGTGTGTGTGCATTTGTGCATGTGCATACAATGCCTGCAGAGGCCAGAAGAGGGCATCAGAACCTCTGGAGCTAGGGTTATAGACAGTTGTAAGAGCCCTGAAGTGGGTGTTGGGAACCAAACTCAGATCCTCTTCAAGAGCAGCTCTAAACCACTGAGCCAGTTCTCTAGCCCTGTAACAAATTTTTAACTGGACCAAAAATTTTGTTTTGCTTTCTTCTTTTTAGCAGTCTTAAATTTCAAGGCAACAGAGGATGCCAAAAAATTCACTAAATGTGTATCATGTCACTCCTGTGGAAACTGACTTGCTCCCTTCAGAGGCATCACTGCCTTGGACTGCATGAGGAGCTCGAGACTTCAGGAGGCCACACAACTGCTGACTCAGTTCTGCCCCAGCCTATTCCACTGTTAGGACACTGGACACAAAAATGACCAGAAGACTAGCTTAACCTCTTTAAGCCTTATCTTTACATGTGTATAATGAAAGCATCAATTATGAGATCTTTTTCAGGCCCAAGAGTATATAATTTTAGAAAAATAAATCATAAAAAAAAAATATAAATCTTCTCTCCTTCAGTGGCCCCCACCCCGACTCGCTTTCTCTCTCTCTTACTCACTCACTCACACACACATACACCCTTTTTTTCACACACCCTTTTTATGGTGGAAATGAACAGCCTAACCCTTAGAGGAGGAGGCCTTTCCTACCTTAGCTGTGGTCTTGATATCTGTGATGTTTATAAACCACTGCTTACTGGCTCGAACCACCACAGGTTTCTTAGTTCTCCAGTCACAGGGATAGCTATGTACCACTTTCTCTTCTTTCAACAAATTCTTTGCAGTCTGAAGCATCTTTATAACTTAAAAAAAAAAAATTCCCATTAGACATAACTTAAAGGTGTTTTTTAAAAAACTCAGTGCTTGAGGCTTCTGGGAAGAACTGGCCCTGGCAGAGGTGCCAATGAAGGCAGCCCTGGGCCTCTCCCAGTGTGGAGGTGGTAGAGCCACCAGTACCATGAAACCTGAATCAGACTCCAAACTGCTCCACTCCTAACTTGAAAGAGTGGAGAATGCCCGATTCACAGGCAACAATGACCCAATCTCAATGTCTATCCCCTCACAAAAGCAACATGCTGATTATCTCTGTAACACCTCCCCACCAAAAAAATATTACTTCTGACAACTGTCTTGATTTACATAAATAATTAGACAATTTACATAAACAAAAAGAAGGTAGGTAGGTCCAAACCTTATTTTGAACCATGATTAGCCAAATGAGCTCTGTTCTGACTGGAAGCATAAAAAGTATCCAGGGCCCTGCTGTTGGTTCCTTCCAGAAACATACTGGGCTTTCAACAGATGACACCTACCCACGTCTGTTCCCTCCTCAAGTACAGCCTTGTTTTGAAGTTCAGGACCCGCAGCATCAGTGAACATCCCATCTTCATCCACCAAGCAGTCCTACAATGTACCATGTGGGAGAGTTAAAGCATGGACACATGTTATCTCATGGCAATCTATGATAAACAATGCATTTAAAGCACCTCAGTGCACACTGCCTTTTCTCTACTTTATTTCTTCCTCAGTCAATAGAAATTCCTGAATTTTATATATTTAAACCACCAAAGACAAAATATATCATTAAAGCACCTACCTAAATTTTAATACTGAAAAACACAAGCATTTTAAAACACTTTTAACCGGACGGTCTGTCATTTTCAGATCACTGGCTGTACACAGCTCTCTGCTTGCACCCCTCTTAACCAAATGGTAAAGTGTAAAACTAGCTTAGGAGTTAAGAAAGGGCAAAACTTAACCATCCTTTCCAATTACTTAATGAAATCTACTGGCCTTTGCTTAGGGAGCGAAAGCAATGTATTATCTGACTCAACATGCAGCTCAGATGTACCAGTTTGGTTTGAGACCACAGTGGAAAAAATGTGAGTGGCAGGAAAGCAACAGGCAAGCAGAGCCAATCCCATCAATTATTCAGCTTCCTAGTGCAAATAACAATTAGGCCTGTGCTAAGCTTGGACTAGGTGTGCCTACGCAGCATGTTTTGAATGGATCTACCTCAATCATAAAACATTCTTTACTAAAAACTGTTAAGGATCATCTGGAGCTAAGCCGTTGGGAAAATGGTGCTGGCCTGGGTGGTGGCTCACAAGCATCTGTAACTCCAGTTCCAGGGAATCTAACACATGGTATCCATGAGTACCAGGCACACACGGTATACAGACACATATTCAGGCAAAAAAATCCATACACATAAAATAAATTTTAAAAATTAGTGTTGGACTTGCTGAACACAGGTATGCCCCAAATCTTCGATTAGTCAAAGATGCACGCCTCCAAAGCACATTAAAGTGACACTCAATGAAATACTGTCTGTGTGTATTTACAAGTGCCTTCGGGTGAATGCACAGTCTTCAGGTCTAATTCTGCGAACTCTTTCTTCATCTAGTATGGACTAATAATGATTTAGGATGTTACACAAATGTAATCATTTCACACTTTAACTATGATGACCAAAATTGTTATTACCAAGAAACAAAGGTATTAGTTAAGAGCAATCATTTTCATTCTGCAAGGCCAGTAATTAAAAGGAAGGAAGAGGAACAGTACCATAGGGAGGTTGTGCTGAGATGCTACGCTGTAATCTTCCATACCGTGAGCTGGGGCTGTGTGAACCAATCCTGTTCCTTTGGCCATAGTCACGTGAGTGGCAGGTAAAAGAGGAGACTCTTTATCAGGAATTAAAGGGTGGCTACACGAACCACCTTCCAGGTCCACACCTGCAGGTCAAGAAAACCATTAACAAGTGTCTGATGTGACGGGCTCGGTTCCAGCCAAGAGCCGAGTGGTTGAGCTTTCTCCCCATGCATGATGGCCTGGTCAACCCCCAGATATTTTAAAGAGTTGTTCTGTATGTTAATTTTATCGTACTAGCTTTGGCAATATAACTTCAAATCTTTTTTTTTTTTTTTTGTGAGACGCTCTCACAGAGCTCAGGCTAGTCTCAAGTCCACCAAGCAGCTGAGGTGACCTTAACTACCTGATGCTCCTGCTTGCATCTCTCAGTCGCCAGGATAACAGGCGAGCACCGACTGCTAGAATCTTTGTGTTCTTGTTCTGGGAATGAAACCCCAGGCCTGGCGCATGTTAGCAAGTGCTCTGCCCCTGAGCAACTTAGATCTCTATCAGGATCAAATGCTGGGAATGAGCCTGGCTGCACTCAGAACCTGCCTCCCCCGGAGTGCTGGTAGCCAGGAATCTATAGAATGCAGATAATTACAAGAGCTGAGAGCACCAGTTAGGAGAGCACTGAGATGCCTTTGGAGCAGTTAAGCATTATACTGCCTCAGTATAAATGCATAAAAGCATTATCATTGTATCTGCTGCTGTCTAATACAGCAAAGACATGATCAAACTGAATCAAAGAAAGTTTAACAAGGCCCTGTCTCAAAATGAAGATAAAAAGGAGTTGGGGTCTAACTCAGTGGCAATGTGCTTATGTAGTATGCCTGGGGTATGGGTTCAAGCCCTCAAAAAAACCAAAAAACAAACAAACAAACAAACAAAAAAAAAGAAAAAAAAAAGAAAAAGAAAAAACCCAGGCCAGGTCGTCTGGGTCCTCTAACTTACCTATTACACCACAGAGGACCAATGGTCTTAAAAACTCCAGCTCCCTTCCTGCCTAGGCCCTTTTCATTCTGATAGGGCCGTATATTTACTCTTCTAATCACCTTATACAAAGCTGATGATGAACAGGGTTTTCTTCTTTAGCTAAAGCATTGTTCTATTTTTATAAATATATTTACTATAAGACTGCTTTTTAGCAAGCAACTCAAAAGGCATCATTATCTCTAAGAATGACAATTTTAAATATCCTCAGACTTCCAGCTATATGAAATCAATCATGACACTGAAGTCCTAAATTATTACTCATAAAAGATTCTTCTGATAGAAGCATTATCTTTGACACCAGGCATGGAGGCCCATGCCTTTAATGCCAGCACTTGAGAGGAAGAAGCAGGCAGATCTCTGTGAGCTAGTTTGAGGCCAGCCTGGTCTACAGAAGCCAGTTCCAGGCCAGCCAAGGCTACATAGTAAGAATGTCACAAACAAACAAATAAACAACATATTCTTCTTTATTTCTCCCCCTAAAAACAAAAATGTCATATCTGCTTCAACTCACAATGGGGAATATCCCAAAACTACAAATGCCAATCAACCCATCATTTTAATGATTAGCAGCTGGACAATATCCATAAATCCTCACCTGAAAACGTTGAAATAACTTCAAATGTTGTTTCCAGGGTAGAAGCAACAACTGGTATCTTATCTTCAGCCAGGATGTAGACAGCTCCGGAAGTGGAACATTTCACAGCTGCATACCTGAGGAGGATGCTCAGAGTAAATCGCCCAGCCACAGTTCACTGACGTCCCTTTAGAGGAGCCTATGTCACTCTACTTCACCTGTTGCACACCCCACACTAGCTGATAGGCCTGCAGGGATAGTCTGGACTACAGTGCAGCCTTATCAACTTCACTACAATGACAATTCACTAGGTTTTAGAACAGCCATGAGAATGAAATAAATTTAACAGGAGTCCTGTTCATGGATAAAATAAAAAGATAGGACAAACTACCTACTTTGCCTCTGGCATATAGCAAACAGCCTGATTGGCTGGAACTGTCCACGGCTGGGTGGTCCAGACTAAAACGCTAACAGATGAGGCTCCTGTGGGAATAACACAGTGAATAGGTTAGCGAACATCACACCTCCACAATGTCCACAAACTCCAGCTTCAGAGAAACCTACCTGTAAGAGATTCCAACTTAGGAGGAGGTTTTGAGAGAGGGAACCTTACATATACCGACCGACTAACATGCTCAGGATTGTACTCAAGTTCGGCTTCAGCCAACGCAGTCCTAAGATTTTAAGATATCATACATAAACATGTGGAAGCTTTACAAATGTTTGCACCTTTTAACTACCAAAGAAAACATACCTTGATGAGGGAGACCAATACACTGGTTTATAAGATCGATAAACCAAGCCCTAGAAAAGACAAAGATAGAATATTTGTGCTGGTTGGTTTTTGTCAACTTGACACAAACTTCCATGTCTCTGGGAAGAGGGAATCTTAACTGAGAAAACTCCTTCAGTCTGGGCCATAGACAAACCTACAGGGCACTTTCTTGATTAACAGCCCAGTGTGGATGGGATCAATCAGGGGCAGGTGGCCCTGGTTCGTATCAGAAAACCAAGCTGAGCAAGCCACAAGGAGCCAGCTAAGCAGCACTCCTCCATGTCTCTGCTTCAGTTCCTGCCACAAAGTTGCTGCCCTGCTTGAACCCCTGCCTGACCTTCCCTCAATGATAAACTGTGATGGAGACATGTAATCCAAATAAACCCTTTCCTTCCCAAGCTGCCCTTGGTCATGGTGTTTCATCACAAAAAAAAAAACAAAACTAGGACAATGCTGAGGCCGAAGTTTTGTGACATGTGCTTTAACACACTAGAAAGAAAAAAAATTATTTCATTACCTTATCATACATTTGGTAAAATATCCTCAGCTGTTTGGCTTCATACTTTGCATCAAATGTATAATAGCAGTTATTCCAATCTGCCATTACTCCCCAACGAACAAACGCTGACTTCTGCTTTTCAATGGCTGCTTTAGCAAATGATCTAGCTAAAAAAGATAAGGGAAGAAAAAGAAAAAGCCTTTGAGAAACCCGTGAGTTTTTCTTTCTTTCCTTTTTTTTTTAAGGTCTCTCTCACTATGTAACCCAGCTTGGCCTAAATTCACTATATAGCCTAAAGTGGCCTCAAACTCACAGTGATCCTCCTGCTTCAGAGTACCAAGTGATAATATTAGCGGTGTACGCCACTAAGCAGACTTTTTATATCCTTAAACATGACTTGCTATAGGTTTCTCTAAGTGCTATACACCGTTAGCCTAGAAAAGTCCTTGTTGACCCAGGCTGGCCTCCAACACACTTTGTAGTGGTTTTTGATCCTCTCAAGGCAGGAGCACAGGAATGTGCCATCACTCCCAGAACATGCAATGCTGGGCAATGAACCTGAGCCATGCCAGGCAAGTACTCTTCCTATTGAGCTACATTCTCTAGCCTATAAAATACTCTTACCAGGAACAATTATTTGAAAGCATTCAAAGTATGTAACAATTTATTATTATTATTAACTGGAATTTTGCTAGGCAGTAGTAGCACATACTTTAATCCCAGCACTTGAGGCCGAGTGAGGCAGATCGCTGAGTTTGAGGACAACGTGGTCTACAAAAGCAAGTTTCAGGACAGCCAGGGCTACACAGAGAGACCCTGCCTCAAAAAACAAACGAAATGAAACAAAACCCAAACCTGGGATTGTATTACTGCCTTTAGTATCTTCCAGGCTACTCATCTCATAGTTAAAATCAACAAAGTGGGAAATATTCCACATTATTTCTTATAATATATTAATAGTAGCAGTATTATAGTGTATGCATGTATGTGTGTGTGATATGCTTGTAACACAGGCATGTGGGCAGTCAGAGGTCAATTTCTGCCTTTCTGGTTGGGCTCTCCCCTTCACCATGGGCTTTGGGGATCAAGCTCAGGGGGTTTTTCCCGCTGAGCTAGCTCACCAGCCTTCCTCATTATTTATTAATGTAAGAAACAGCCAGAGAATAATACTTATCTCATAATGAACTCCAAAAATCATTCAGGTATCAAATCTAAGTCAATGTGAATGTGTTTCAGAAGGAAGTAAAAAACACCTTCACATATCTGAGGTCTTATATACCTAATAGTATGATCAAAGAAAGAAGGCGCTCTCTGGCCTTACCTCCTGGGAAAAAAAAAAATCAAATAAGGGATTAATTTAAATTCATGAGGTCTGGGTGGTTGTTTGGTTTTCATAAGACCAAAGACTTGAAATGTAGGCTAGGTTGACCTCAAATTCATGATGTTCCTGCCTCAGCTGGGAGCAGTGGCACACACCTGTAATCCCAGCACTTGAGAGGCAGAGGCAGGTGCATCGCTGTGAGTTCAAGACCAGCCTGGTCTATGAAGTAAGTCCAAGACAGCAAAGGCTACACAGAGAAACACTGTCTTGAAAAAAAAAACAAAAATAGTAAATAAATGAATAAATGAAGCTCCTGCCTCAGATTCCTGCAGGCTGAGTTTTCAGACACGTGCTGCCAATCCCAAATTTAAAATACATGTATTTTGGAACTGACTTCTAGTTCTGTACCTGATATTAGCCAGCAAGCTCTAACTGACAAAGGCTTGAAACAGCAATAGGATAATAATAAAATGTAAACACTAAATGGAAAACACAACTAGGAACATACCAGTAATTGTTCCTCCAACCTCCAAAGAGAAAGTCTCACAAAAGTCAATTTCAAAAAAAAAAAAAAAAAAGTCTGAGACTATATGGAAGCTCCTGCCAATGAAGCTGTCATTCAGGAGGCTGAGGCAGAAGGATGGAGTTAAGAGCATGAGGCCAACCTGGGATAAACAAGTATATTAACAGGTGTCAGTGTGAACAAAGCAGAGGCCGTTCGGCAGAGCCTGGTGAATAGGAGGCTGAGTGCTCACTGTCATTTTAAAGTGGGAAGAGTTTACCTTTCTCTCTGATTTCCATGGCTGTCAGGGTCTGAGCATTTACACCTAGCTCTGACAGCACTTTTGTTTCAATGGGCAGCCCATGGCAATCCCAGCCAGGCACAAAGTGCACTTTGGAACCTCTCATCATATGGTATCGATTGGCAATGTCTTTCAAAATCTGCAGGGATAAAAGTGTAGTTAACATCCAGAAAACACACCGCTCATTCATTTGACTCCTTCTAAAAGCACCATTTTAAAGCATGAAGTCTAACTTCAAAGTATTTCTATAAAATACCCATTAAATCTACTAATTAATGTGCAACATTCACACAGAAATAACAAATATCTGAATTTCACAATATTAATGCTATAAAGGAGGAAAAAAAAAAACCAAACAAGAGGCTTATACATGAAAATCATTATGCCCCAAATTTCATTATTGGTCAAGATGGGGGAAGAGTGTTAACAGGTTTTTTGTTTGTTTTTCAAAATAGGGTTTTTTTGTATAATCACCCTGGCTGTCCTGGAACTCCCTTTGTAGACCATGCTGGCACCACCACGCCCAGCTTCCAGTCTACCTTTTTAAAGAGACCTTCTAAATTCCAGAAAATAAGTAAGTCAGTTAGAACTGTTTATTATGCTTATGGAAAAATTAACATAAACAATGAAATATAAGTTGTTCACACTTCCTGAGAAGTGTTGACTCCCGCAGAACTGACACTGCAGCCAGCAGATGGAATCTCATGCTCACTGTTTTATACTAACAAGGCCCTGAGTAAGCAGCAGGCACATCAGTACCTAGGTTACCCTTCTTAGACCACTTGATATGAACAGGTAGAAAGACTTAAAAATGTACCACCAGCTAGGCCCATAGCTTCTAGGGAGGCCACAGACTAAAGTAGAAGGACCCCAAACTTAAGGCTAGAGTGATATCAAGGCTAGCTTAAATAACTGAGATCTTGTTTCAAAACAAAAAAATAAAGAGGATTTGGAATGTGGCTCAGCAGTAGAGCACTTCTCTAGCCCCATGATTCTATCCCAGCATGGATAAGAGAAAAACTGTTACAGAACGTAAGATCAAAGTCAAAGGGCAGATTTTGCTACAGACCATCATCCTTCTTTCCAGGAGCAAGCAGTGGTCTGACCACTAGCCCAGTAGTCCAGGAAGTGATTTCCTCCTCTCCACTCCTATCAGAAGCAGAGAAGATACCATCCATGCCTCTTCGCCCTTCCTCCAAACAACTCTAGCTTTTAAACTTCTCACCGAAGAACGGGAGGCAGCCTGTGGTCACACAGGAAAGCTCATCCTGCTCTACATAGGATTTGAACTCTCAATGCATCAAAGTAAGCCACCTCCTTTTACCTGCTCTGTCTGGAGACTGTTTCATTATCTGTCTCTTGTAAAACTTGATCTCCATGAATCAGAACTGCCATGTTCTGTCTGCTGGTGAATTCACAGCCCTCACACTGATGTCTCGCACTGTCCTATAAATATACCAAAGCAATACACTCAGCAGCTCTAGGCTGTGTCTCACAAAGTGGCCACTAATCAGAAGCAACTTTTGGTGGGAGTCTGGACTAAGATGGGTTGTAAATATACACTTGATACCAGAGTTCAAACATTTAAAATTTAAAAATGTCTTATGACCACTATAGTTGAGACATTTTAGATTTGTTGGGCTATATATAACATTACGATTAGCTTCACTTATCCTTTTGACTACCTTTGTGTGTGTGTGTGTGGCTACTCTAAACTCCAGTTTACCCATGTAAACCACATTGTGGGTTATCAACTTCCTCCTCAAGAAGTAGCGCTACTTTCAAGACTATGAGCAGAATGAACTCAGCCACCTGAGCCAAAAATCAAGTCAACTTAGTAAGAATCTCACACAAAATGAAAACAGGTACTGACATGCAAGGACTGGTAAGAAGAGCAGAACGCGGAAATACTTTACTGACTGCTCTGTAGGTATCAAGCGCTTTCCCCCTCTCCAAGTTGCTCCAATTTGGGTGCATTTTTTACTGTTAAAATTTTTTTTTAGTTTGCTTGCTTTTTGTTATTTTCCTTTTTTAAGGCAAGGTATTTAGCACAGGCTAGCTTTGAATTCATGATCCTCCTGCCTCAGCCTCCCTAGTGCTAGAATTACAGGCATGTGCCATCATGTGTTACCACAAGCTACTCCATATGCCAATGTAAGTGTACGTAATTATCATACAAATATGCTCTTTTGCAGAGTATTTACTTCCAAGTTTTACAACCTAAGTTATAATTACCTTGTTCAAAGCATGCCCAACATGAGGGTCGCCATTTGCATAAGGAGGTCCATCATGAAGGCAAAATTCCGTCTTTACTTTTCTTTCTCTTTGCCAGGAATAAAGCTCTGAAAACCCACATTTCTGTTTTTAAAGAAAAGCCAATGTTTACATATCATATAAATACATGCTGTAGACTCCTATCAATACTTGGTTATCATTTATCCCATTCCAATCCATTCAGCTCACAACCATAACTGGAAACATTCCTGGAATGAAACAGACTTCTCTCCACACTTTTCAGTAGTCTTCCCCAACCCCAATAACGTTTCAGATTAAAGTCTAAAACTTCTACCTGGCCTAGGGGCTCTAAATTCTGGCAAGTCTCTCAGTCTCCACTGCCTCAATCCAGCCCTGCTGAAGGACCTGTCCATTTCCAGCTCTCCCTACCACCCAAAATACATTGGTAAGTTTTTCTTGCTATTCTTTGGCATCAATACTTTCCTAAATCCAAAGAATATTCAGGCTAACGCTACTCACTTAAGCATTATTTCTGAGTACAAGGACTATATTAAATACTCGAGCGTGTATTTAGCATAAGTTAACATTATAGACACTAACAGGTGAATCTAAGTCATTAGCAAATTCAGTATGATGCGGGACGGAGATTCTCAGGAAATTTCCTCTACTTTGTCCTTCAAAAGGAGCCATAATTCCAGTGAAAGCCCTAAACATGGAACTAATGTGGCTTTCAATTTCCCTTCTTTGCTAACACTTTAATTATTTTTTAAGTTTAGCTTTTATTTTTTACTGTTTGTGCGTGATGCATGTGAGTGCAGGTGACTGGAGAGGTCAGAGGCAACGAATCTCCTGGAGTAGGAGTTACAGGAGTTTGTGAACTGCCAGAATTGTGTGCTGGGAAGTGAGTTCATATCCTCAGCAAGAGGAGCAAGTGTTCTTAACTGAGGAGCCATCTCTCCAGTCCACACATGGTACACGATGCTTACTTTCTGACAAATGACTGGAAAAGTGTGCAAAGGCGAAAATCGCTGGGTGCCAAAATCCGAACCTGCACTGTGTGGCACCGGGCTTCTTTTGGGGCCCGCCTGGGAACCCCTGCTGCCCGGAAGGTTCCCGCAGAGCTGACCCACTCCGCCCTGCCCGGGTGGCCGCGCCCAGTACCTGCTGGATCTCCAGCTCCATGTCCCGCTGCTGATGGCCCAGCAGCTTCATCGGGAAGCTGGTCTGCGGCAGCAGCACGGTGTCGCGGTATCTGCCGCTATTCGGGCTGCTCTGGGGACTACCCGCCCCTGCCACTGACCGCACCGCGAGCCTCCCTGTCATCCCCAGACACCCTAGGCGGCCGGGAAAGTAGGCTGGCCCCCAGAAGCTCCCGGCCGCAGCCAGGGCTGCCGCCCTGGGCCCGCGAGGACGCAGACCCCGAAGCATGGTGGGCGAGTCAGGCGTCCCGCCCGCGGCAGCCGCCCGGGATCTAAAAGTAGGGACCCCTAAGAGCTCAGCCGCGTGGTACTGCGCACGCGCTCCGGGGAGGAAGGGGCGGGACAGAGCGAGGACAGGGGCGGGGTTTTCCGGGTGGGAGGGCTGCGGCACTCTAGGTCTTCCCCGGGATCATGCAGGGGTTGAGAGAGAAGGATCCGCTAATAGTCAGCTCTCCCTAACCAGACACGTTTAATTAACTTGTCCGGGGTCAAAAACATAAGTAGCTAGCCTGACCCCGGCGGTGGTGACGCAGGCATTTAATCCTCAGCACTTGGAAAGCAGAGGCAGGGGGATCTCTGAATTCGAGGCCAGCTTGGCCTACAGAGTGAGTCCCAGTGGACAGCCAGAGCTACACGTGTTTCACAACTGTTATTTCGCCATTCTTATGCTACAGTTTAAAAAAGGAAGATAAAGGAGGAGGAGCAAAAGGTAATCGCAGGCAATTCGTAAACAAATGGTGAATAAACTCAAAAATATGCTCAAGTTTGGGAGCCAGGAGGACAGAGACTCATCTAATAAATTAGAACAAACATGAAGAAGTTTGATAACAAGTATTGGGAGAGGGGGAAAGTGGACTGCTGGTGGTACCTTACAGTAAGTAATGCCTTTCCCCCATTTCCATGTATATGTGTGGTGTGCATGTGTGTATACATTTTTGCATGTGTGGGCGTTCGTGTGGAAGGTCTAGATTGAGGTTGGGAATCATCTTCCAAAGCTCTTCCACTTTATTCAAGGAGTTGGGGTCTCCTGATCAAACCCATGATCGGTCCATATGGTTAAATTTGCTAAGCAGCTGGCTCTGGGGACGCCGGGCTTCCGCACCTGTAATTACACCCGGTGTTTAAGTGGTTTGCGGAGTTCTGGTGCTTTCACCCTCAGCTCTGTGTTGTCTGTTCGAATGGCAGCATTTGGAATGCAGTTGTAAAGGGCGTGTGTTGTGGATGTTCTTATCACACACGAAAGGTATGCCTGAATTCAGAGAAAATAAAGTGCAGGTTTTCCAAACATAGCTGTTTGTAAACGGTATACGTTGACATTTCTCGCTGGTGATAACAGGGTTGCTAGATTGTTTGTTTTTAATCCAGCACATGAAAAGCTGAGGTAGAAGGATTGCCATAAATTCGAAGCCAGCCTGATGACTGTAACATTATAGATATGAATAATTTAGGGTTTGCTTCTAATAACTAAGGTTTGAGAGTTGTAGAAAACACATAGAAAGTAACAAAACTTGTTTATTATCATCCTCATAAAATGATACGAGATTTTAAGGGGGAAAAAAAGTGTTGCTTTTATGAAAACAATCCCATAAAGGCAACTCATCAAAAACCAAAGCCGAGCCAGGTGTGCCGCGTGTGCAGGCGCAGCTATGATGTGTGGCTTAAGGCTAACCTGGGCTACCTAAACCCTGAGTCAGAAAACAAAACAAGCCAAAACTGTTGCAGAGGTGAAGGTAGGACGCCCGGAACCAGTACCCTGGAACTTCTAGCGGTTGGCGGCTTTGACGTAAACCTGCGCAAAACGCTCAGAACCGGCTTTTCCCCGACTGCCAGAGGCGCAGGGGAGCTTGTTGTGCGCCTGCGCCGACTCCCCGGTAGCGCAGCCGCGGTTGCGCCGTGCACGTTGGACCGGTGGACTTGGAGGGAGAAGGCACCAGGACGGCGAACGACCTGGTCGGACAGCGCTTTGGGGACACGAGGCGGGCTGAGTGTAAGTGTCTCCCGCAGCAGGGCGTAGACTCAGGTGGCCCCAGTGTCTTGGTCCAGTAACTGCTTGCCCTGGTGCAGATCAGAACAGAGCCAGGGGTTGTGATCCCAAGCGCCCTGTGGGAACACTGCCTCTAGTTCAGACGCATCTTGAAGCGTAGTGGCCACGTGTGGTTGTTTATCTGGACCTTTTCTTTCATGATGGAATAAGCTGCAAGGTTAAACTTGACTTTCGCTTCTTACTGCGTCCAAATTTGGAAACTTCATAATAGCAAATACTGTTTCAGTTGTCATTTCTCCCTATTAGTAGGCCGTTGTGATTTGGTTTTCCCCAGTAATAGCTGCATCGAACGGTGTATTCATTTTGTTTTTGTTAGAGGCCTCCAGTAGGAACGCGTTTCTTCACTCCTTGCATACTGGGCAAATGCCTGCATGTGCCAATCTTAATCACTTCTGGGGCTCTAAGTTTGCATTTCTTTTATGTACGATAGATTGAGTGATCAGCGCTTTTCTTTTTCTGGAAACTACTTGTCAAGGTACTTGCTTCATTTTTCATACTGAGGCGTAAGAGCCCCAAACAAAACAGCTCAGTTATTAGTATATGGTTTCGACTTTCCCTCTCCTTTTCTAAGTTATTACTTTGCTTCATTTATGGCATTTTGGTCACGTACAAGTGCTGTGGAGGCCAGAAGAGAAAAAGTCTTAATTTCTGTGTAAATTTGTTAATACATTGTTAATGACTTCTTAGTTTTATGTTTTAAAGGCCTATACAAGTTTATAAAACCATTCCTATAATTTTTGTTGTTTCATTCTTAATTAAAATCTATTAAAGAAATAGATTGACAGAGAAAAACAAGCTTAGGCTGGCTTTAAACCCAAGGTACTCTTGCCTCAGCCTCCTGAATTTTGGGATTATAGGAGAATGCTACCACTCAGGACTACCTGGAACGTCATAAACAAACAAAAACATTTAGTGTGTGCACACATGTGTGTATCTGTGTGTATTTTATATATATATACACACACACAACTTTTTTGGAATTTAGAGTATTTTGTTTAGGGTATGTGTGTGCATGCCTGGGTGTTTGGAGAAAGTACCCAACTTGGTCACCAAGACTAGCCTGAAACTAACTCCATACCTAAGGCTGGCATGTTACTCCCAAGCTCCAGACTCAGCTTCCTAAGTGCAAGCACTAGAAGCAAGATCACCACACCCATGTGATTACTATGTTTTGATAACTTGTAATAAGGAGATCTCTATTAATTGATCAGAATTTGCTCCATCATGCTCATTTTTATCTTTCCAAATACCTTGAACTTGAGCACTTTCACCAGGTTCCAAAGATAAATTATTTTAATGCTTTTACTGGGAACATATCAGACATTTTTGAATCCTAGTCTGCATGCTCACCATCTTTATGTGAATTAAAGATGAAGCACAAAAAAAAGATTGGTTTATTGTTTGCTTGGTTGGTTGGTTTGCTTTTGGGTTTTCTGTTTTTGTCTTGTTGGGGTTCTGTTTGGCAGGGAGGAACGGGGTTGCCCTTAATCCTAAGGCTGTGAGAAGAAACTGGTCATTTGAGCCTTGCTGCTTTTCTTCCTGTTGCTGTTCTGTTTCGGTTGGTTTTAAGGCAGTCTCTTACTGTGTACACCTAGCTGCCCTAGCACTTGATTTCTAGTCCAGGCTACTCTCATTTTTTTTTTTTTTTTTTTTTTTTTTTTTTTAGCAATTTTCTTAGTAGCCCCAGCCTTCAGAGTGGTGAGGTTACAGGCACCACCACCAATCCTGTGGTGTTACTCTCCATCCTTCTAACGTAGCAGGCATTATAAATGTTGGATTGAAGCAGACCCCAAAACATTTTCAAGCATGGGATTTGGGTTGTCTTTTTATTCAGCTTGTTTTAGTATTTACTTTAAGGCTCAAGCTAGAAAGAATTTGTTTCCCATCAGTCACGGTGTCATCTCCCAAGGGTCAGAATATTCTGCTGTATTTTTCCTCACCAGTGAGTAAGGAGCAACTTAGAGAAGGTGTTTATTTTGGCTCATGGTTTCAGGGGCACACAGGCCATCATGGTAGGAAAGACATTGCAGCTAGGACTCCATTCTTGGTGGTAGAAGCTTGTGTGTGGTTTCTTACATTTTGGTCAATCTGGAAGCAGAGAGCTGGAACAGAAAAAGGGGCAGTGTCAGTGCTGGGATAGTGAAGCCTTAAAGCCCACCATCTAGCTATCCCTTTCCTCTAACTAGGCTCAGCCTTGCTTCTACCCACAGTGTCTTAAAACATCACCAGCACTTGGTGAGCAAGTACTCATTCATGCAGACACATGAGCCCATAGGAGATGTTTACATGCAAACCATTGACACTTCCAAAAGGTATTTTGTGCTTTTTTTAACCTGTGCGTCTGTGTGTGGGTATGTATGTACTCATGAGTACAAGTGCTGTGGAGGCCAGAAGAGAATTAAATATCTGATCCCTTGGAGCTGGAGTTACAAGTATTTGTAAGAGCCCCACATGGATTCAGGGATCTGACCGCTAGGCTTCTCTAAGAACAGCGTATGCTCCTAACCATTGAGCCATCTCTCCAGCCCCTTACCTTTCTTTTTAACACTCCTCTGTGTACCCCTGTTGAACAGGAAACCACTGAAATGTGTTTAGCCAGTGTTTTCCGATGCTTGTCTGTAGGGTCAAGTGCCTTCCATGTAGGACTTACTTAATAATTACAACAACCCTGTATTTTTTTTTTTTTTCCAATTATGAGTTCAAGGATTGAGAGTTCAAATGGCTTTAAGTCTACAGCTAATGTATGCCCGGATGTGGACATAGAGCGTGGATTCCAGAGTCTGTCTTTAGCTTTTTTGTCTAAGCTTTTGAAAGGTCATGTTTCCATGAAATAGTACTTCAAGTAAGACTCATAAAGAAAGATGGGCATGTGTTATTTGAGCTGCTATAAGGAAATTACGTAGTGGCTAGTTTTAGCCATGTTCTTAGCCACCTGTCACTTCAAAAGGTAATTCCCACTTAGGTTCTCTGGGAAGACAGGCAGAGTGGAAAGACCAGTAAAAATCTCTTTTACATAATTAGTGCTTTGATAAGATTTTCTTCTTTATACCAAGAATCAAAATCGTATATAGTTCCTTAAAAACTATGGTAAGGAAACTACTAGGGTCAGGAGGGGTTCTATTCTTATGTCTTCCAAACTGATGTTCTCACCAAATTGTGGCTCATAAACATAGTGTGCATTTGTTAAGGAAGGTGCTGAGCAGGCAGCTTGGAAATGCTCTGCTGGAAGAAGAAAATGCTGCATATATGTGGCAAGCTTAAGAGGAAGTAGATTAATCATGCCCAAAGCCTGACAGGGCTCAAATGATTCCTGAATTGGCTCAAGGGTAAATGATGCTTATGGAGAGTTATAGTGTGAGAAAATCACTTCTCAGTCACCACTCCCACAAGTTCAACTCTCCTGGGTTTAACTCCGTAAGCATGCTGAGGGCTGAGTGTATTTCAGTGAGGAAGAACTTGCCTGGGGACCTCAGGTGTGATTTCCCAGCATCCCCTCCCAGGGGCTGGGTAGGGTTAGCAACATGAAACTACTTTCTAGTACAAAGTACATTAGATAAATGGCTGCTCCGAGATAGAAATGTTGGGGTAAGGCCAACGAAATGGTAAATTACTTCTGGATTTTATTTCTGGTGTTCCTGAGTCACTTGATAATGATCATGAATCACTTTATTCTACCTGCAACACCTAGTATGTAAAGAAAATCAATATAGCTTGAATACAGTAATACAAAAATACCACATGCATACCCATTTTATTTCCATCCTAATTCCAGACAGCTGTTGATCACAGGTGTTTTTCAGTAGTGCACATCAGTCAATTACATCATATCTCTCCCTTTTTAAAAAAGATTTACAAGCCAAGTGGTGGTGGCACACACCTTTAATCCTAGCACTCAGGAGGAAGAAGCAGGCCGATCTCTGATTCCAAGGCCAGCCTGGTCTACAGAGTGAGCCAGGAAAGCCAAGGCTACACAGAAAAACCCTATCTCGAAAAAAAAAAAAGTCATTATCTTATGAGTGTTCAGCCTTCATGTAAGCCAGTAAGCCAGTGTGCTGCATGCATGCCTGGTGCCTGCAGATGATGAAAGATAATCTAACCTACTAGAGTTACAGATGGTTGTGAGCTGCTGTGTGGGAGCTGGGAGCTAAACCCAGGTCCTCCGTGAGAGCAGCTGGTGCTCTTACTCATGTGGCCGATACTCCAGGCCCCTAGCCCACACACTTGTGTACTACCCATTTGTGGTTTTAATTCTTGTGATTAGATCAGAGGCAACAGAAAAGGATGCAAGTGGATTTCAAGGTGTGCCGAGTCAGCTACTCAGTTAGAAATTTGCAAAGGAACAAATGGTTTCTTTGTCCTTTATTTATGATCCCTGTGGATAAAGAATAATTATGTGCTCCTTGACAGAAGTAATGTTACTTGATTTTGAGTTGAGAGAGCTTTGTTTGTCTTGAGTTTTAAAGGGTTTTGTTGTTGTCTTTGAAAAATGTATGTTTATTTAGCCAGGCTGACCTAGAACTTGCTATATATAGCCTAGGCTGGTCTCCATCTTCAGATCCTCCTGCCTCAGCTTTCTGAGTGCTAGGATTTCATATAGGTCTAGGCCAGTAGTCGGGTCTTGTTTTTGTGCTTTGCTGTGATGGGGATTGAACCCAGTGCTTTGCGTGTACTCTACCGTTGGACTGCGTCTCCAGCCTGAGAGTTTTTGCCTTAGGCTGGTTCCCCATAAGCCCTTGGAGACAGAAGTACAGTGCAGCAATCTTTCTAGGGAATGTTGTTGAAATCATCTGTAGAGGGAAAGGAAGGAAATGGGAGAGAAGAAACCAGGCTGGGATACAGTGTCCACTAACACCTCAGTTGGCCTAGTGGAGTAACCCTTCAGAGAACCCTAATCTTTCTGTTGAAGCCAGGCGTGGTGGCATGTAAGTACTCAGGAGATGAGGCCAGCCTGGGCTACACAGTGAGACTGTCACATAAACAGACGGAGTGGAGAGGCCCAGCACTCAGGAGGCAGGGGCAGGTGGATCTCTCTGAGTTCAAAGCTACCTGTTCTACACAGGGAGCTCATGCCCCCCGCCCCCCCCCCCCAAGGGCTACCTAGTTGCAAATACATGCAGTTGGGGCTTTTTTGCTTATTTTGGTTTTCATTGGTTCATTTTTAAACAGTGCCAGGGTTTGCACACAGGGCCTTGAATTTGCTGGGCTACGAGGCACGCGCTTTACCCCCGGTTCCTCTTGCGGATTACCCTGTGTGATCTCAAGTCCCTCCGAAGCTCGCCACCCTCTTGCCCTTACCAGCTGCAGTGTGCAAAACATCAGCGCCTCAAGGGCAGTTGTTAGATAGGATATTTTTAGCTCCTAAGACTTCCACTTTCCATGTTACACACCCCACACTCGAAACTTCTTCACCTGCTGAGTTCATTTCTCCAGGCTTTGAATTCTTCGCTGACTACAAAAGAGTGTTATAGGGTTTGAGAGAGTTAATTCCAAAAGTGTGTCTTTTCCAAGCCTCTTTTAGTGTATGTTTAAAGAACCTGTGCAGTTAATTGAGGCAACCCCAGTTAACACGTGTTGGCTTGAATTCAGTTCATTGAAACTGGTGGCTGGTCTCTAATGTAGCAAAACCTTTCTGTCCTTTCCCTCAGAGCCTCTCATCATGGCTTCCAGCCACACCGTGTTGATGCGGCTGGTGGCGTCAGCGTATTCTATCGCCCAGAAGGCAGGAACCATAGTGCGGTGTGTCATCGCTGAAGGGGACCTGGGCATCGTGCAGAAGGTACTGCCAGTCCTGTCAGTTTCTGCAGTCATAGTTCTTGTCACATTCTGGACCAACTAACAAGTAAGATAGTGGAGATCGCAAAATCCTCAGCTTGGACATCTGCTTTGAAAATAACTCCACCCTTCATCCAAGAGCTTTGTGTATATGCCTGTGCCTTCTGACTAACGTTTACCTCCAGAACAGATCCTAATCTGTTTCCATACTTAGAACTTGTGACATGTTTGTGAAAACCTGATATTTAGAAAACTATTTCTCTTTTTTGTAACTTTTTATTGGTTCTTTGTGAATTTCCCATCATGCACCTCAATCCCACTTATCTCCCCTTCACCTCATACCCACCTTCCATCCTTGCAACCTCCCCTCACAACAGAGAAAAAGAAATCTTGTTGTGGAAGTTGTAATGTGTCAAAGCGTGTCCCATAGTGCACCCTTTTGCCCCCACTTCTCAGCTTGCAGATGTTCATGGCAGTGAGTCATTGGTCTGGCACGAGGCTTCTGGCTTCTGCTACGCTGTCAATACAGGAACCTCCCTGGGACTCCTCTCAGATAGCCTGTTGTTGCCAGTGTCGTGGAGGTCCTGCAGCTTGCGATCTGTCAACTCAGCCCCTTCATGCACTCCAGCAGTTCATGAGTGGAGTAGATGTTGGGATCTGGGCCTGAGGTAGTATCTGAGCTGGTAGCCTGCCAGCTCTCCTGCACCCACGCCACCAGGTTGAGCTCTCATGCCCCGCCCCAGCTGGCCCATCCGTGCCCACACCTTCAGAGCCAGCTCTACTGTACTGCCCAAGCTAGGGTCAGGGCCACTCTCCCAAGTGCTGCAGCAAGCAAGAGACAGGACCAGTTCTTTCACTCTCATGACCCCGGGCCCGTCTGCTGCCTGCTGTAGGGGGCAGGGGACAAGGATTGGGGAGCGCATCTCTCTCACCCACGTCACCACATGGCAGACACGCTGTGGGGCCAGGTCTCCTACGCTCACACTGTCAGGACCCGCTCACCTGTACGCTTGCCACCAGGGTCAGCGCTGCTGCGCTACCCAGGTAATGTGTTATAAAGAGGCCACATAGTGGTGCCAGGCACCCATTGTCCCAGCACTGGGGAGATGAAAGAAAGGTTCAGACACTCAAGGACAGCCTTGGCTATATGGTGAGTTCAGTGCAACCTGAGTTTTATAAAGCCCTGCCTCGACCCCACCTCCTCTCCACCTCCACCTTACCTCCTTTCTCACCCACCCCAAAAGTGGAAATTTTTTCTAGTATATTAATGAATCTCCTTCAGGACCTCTTGAATTACAAGGATAAGTGAGCCAGGCGGTGGCAGCTCATGCTTGGGAGGCAGAGGCAGGCTGATCTCTGTGAGTTCAAGGCCAGCCTGTTCTATAGGATGAGTTCCAGGACAGCCAAGGATACACAGAGAAAAACCCTGTCTTGAAAACCAAAAAAAAAAAAAAAAAAAAAGTTAGGGACATTATAGAGAAAGCTCTTTATACACTGGTAGTACAGTTTTAGCTTCACTTTGAAACAATATAAATTTGTTGTTGTTGTTTTGGTTTTGAGACAGGATCTTGTGCTGCTCTGGCTGGCCTAGAACTCACTATGTAGACTGGGCTGGCACAGGACTTTTGGGGCCTGGCCTGAAAATCACTGTGTAGACCAGGCTGGCCTAGGACTTCTGGTGAACCTGCTGCTTCTGCTTTTCAAGTATGGAAAGTGTATAGCACCACACTGGTAGTTTCCTGTCTCATAGCCTGTTTAAAGAAAGTTGGTGTCTAGAGTTTAATAAAAGAATTTCTCAGCTTGAGAAGAAAATATTCCAAATAATTTAGAAGCACCTTTGAGCTCTTGAACCACTGTGGACCTGGGAATGTCGCTCAGTGGTGTGCTTAGCATGCGCCAGGTATGGGTTTGTCTCCATCAGCACACACACACACACCCACACCCTGTGTTTCTAAACGGCTTGTTTGTGGCATGCGGTTTCACACTGTAGTGCAAGCTTACCTCAAATACATGGCAGTCCTCCTGCCTCAGCTTCCCAAGTGCTGAGAGTACAGCCACGCAGCACCACTGGCTTCACTTCCCAGTCCTAAGTCATTGTGAAGTTGAAATCTGGAAGTGTAGTGTAAATGATGTGGCTGCTGTGCCCTGGGGAGTCGAAAGACAAATTCTCCCAAGTTGTGTTTCTCAGTAGATTCGCATTCTTCCTTACAGACCTCAGCCACAGACCTGCAGACCAAAGCAGACCGCTTGGTGCAGATGAGCATCTGCTCTTCCCTGGCACGGAAGTTCCCCAAGCTGACAATCATAGGGGAGGAGGTAAGAGTTACCATGCCATGGAACTTGACAGCTGATGTGCTGTCATATCGTGGTTACAGTCTTAGCACTGGAGCTAGTGTTTGAACACAGAAGCGATCACGTTCCTTAGAGGAAATAATCTGATTTTACAATGTTTTGGTGCCCTTTTAGGCTGATTCTCCATTCTCAGTGATGGGAGACGTGGTCACCATTGTAATGAACATGCAGCTTTAAACCCGTCAGAGACGCGCAGTGGTAGAACATTGCCTACTGTGTGTGAGGCCGTGACGGGGGAGGATGTCTCAGTAATGAGACCATGTGGCGCACACGTGTGAGGCCCTGAGGTTGAGCATCAAAAGTTAAATTTTAAGAGTCAGTACAGTTCTAGAACTTTGAGATAGACTGGGGTTTTGGTTTGTTTCTTGTCCTTCGTTTCAGAAATCATTAGACTTGCATACTTATAACTGAAACAATAGCGTGTGTTTTGTTCTTTATTAAATAAGTTCTTTTACAATTTCGTACATGTATATAATGCATTCTGATTACTCACACCCCATACTCTTGGATTTTCCTCCCGTTCCTTTGTACACCCCCACTCCTTTCTTATCTCTTTCCCAAATTCATGACATTTGCTTTTATTTGTGTCCCATTTAGTTTAACCAGCACCACTTGTGTGACTGTTTGATTGGGACTAGCTGTTGATGGACCCGTTCTCTTTCAGACCCAGTGCAATAATCTGTAGTTGTTGTAAGTTTGTGATTGCTGTGGCTATTACCCCAATGATGATATTTTGCAGCCCTTTTCCCCGTGTTCCAACTTTTACCTTCTCTCTGCCTCCATCTTCTGCAAAGCTTGGTGGACCTTAGAGAGCATGGTATAAATTTCCTATTGAGAGCCAAGCAGTCAGCTGTAACTTTGTCTTACTACGCAGCCATATAGCTCTCCCTTCATCCTAGTTCACTAGAAAGAGAATCTTCTCTGATTATGTGGGATGAGTAGTTTGACACTGTGAATTTAGTAAAGCTGTAGAATTTAATTCCCTGATAAGGCATATGACCTCCCTTTTTTTACACTCTCAGACACTGGGGAGCTTTAAAGTACTAGGCCTGGATTTCCCCCAGTGAAGCAGACCTCAAATTCAATCAAGAGTGGTTAGGTACCTCCCTTAACAGTCATGCCACCATTGTACAAATGGACACAACTTGTCTTGACACATAGATACTGTAGCTTGTAGGGTTCACATCTGGGTAATACTTTCTTCTCCGCCAGCCTGCACAGTACCTTCTAGCACTCTGAAAGCTGGCCAGCAGAGAGACTGTTTCCAGATCATTTCTAACTTGGTTTCTCTAAATAATGCAACCAAAGTGTGCGTGTCATCAGCAGTAAGGTCTTATCATCCAATTCTAGTGTGCAGCCAAGAAAAATGACAAGTGCCTGTATTGCTTTAGGGGCCACAAGGACCTCCATGACCAGCTTATAAGGAGACACCACCCATATAACATTGGGGTGTTTAATGAACCATAGTTTCAAGCTTAATGAAACCATACAGTTTCTAGCCGTGTCTGGAATCTCCCTCCAACTTTTAGAAAGTCCATTCCAGCTGTTGGCAATAACCAGATGAGTTTGTTCTCATTAGTGAGACGTGGCACCTTTGGGCATGTCCAAGACTGGAGATGCTGAGCCATATGGTAGTTCTGTGCCTAGTGCTTTGAGGAATCTCCACACAGTTTCCATATTAGCTGCATTAGCTTACATTCCCCCCAACGGTGAATGAATTCCTTTCTTTCTACATCCTCACCAGCATTTATGATCTTTTGACCCCTCTCCCCACCCCCTACCCTCAAGACAGGGTTTCTCTGTGTAGTCCTGGACTCCCTTTGTAGACCAGCCAGGCTGGCCTTGAACTCACAGCAATCTGCCTGCCCCTGCATCCCAGAGTGCCAGGCTTACAGGCCTGGATCCTCTGGAAGAGCAGCATTGTTCTTACCTGCTTTAGCCAGCTCTCTAGCCCCTGGAGTAGATTTATGTTCATGGCAAGAGAGAAGGGTCAAGTTTCATTCTTCTTCCATTTTTCCTAGCACCAGTTTTTGAAGATGCTTTCTTCCCGTGTGTATTTTTGGTATCAAAAATCAGGTGGCTGTAATTGTATGACATGTTAGTCTGGGGTTGCCATTCTGTTGCTTTGAGTTACATGTCTGTTTTGCTGTTAGCACCCCCCCTCCTTTATTTTTACCACAGTTCTGTAGTATAATTTGAGATGAGACCAGATATGGTGATGCCTCTAGCATTGTCATTTTGCTGTCTGGGACCTTTTGTGTTTCCATTTGAGTTTTAAGATTTTTTTTTTTTTTTTTATCTTTTTATAAAGATAATCATGGTGATCTTGATGGGGATTACATTGAGTCTATATATTGCTTTTGCCTGGGATGGTCATTTTTACATCATAAATTCTACCTATCCATGAGCATGGGAGGCCTTTAATCTACCAGTCTCTGCCTTGATTTTTTTCTTCTGAGTTTTTTGTATTTTGAGACAGAGTCTCACTATATAGTCTTGGTTGGCCAGAACTCAGTTTGTAGACCAGACTGGCCTCAAACTCACAGAGATCTGCCTGTCTCTGCTTCCTGTGTGCTGGGGTTAAAGGCCTGTGCCACTGGGCCTGGGACTCTTTCATTTTAAGTTTTTATTGTAGAGGTTCCTCACCTTCTTGCTTCGGTCTCCTCTGAGCTATTTTGTTTGTTAAGGCTTCTGTAAATGAGATTGTTACCCTGATTTCTTCTTCAGTTTGTTTGCCTTTGATGTAAAAAGCATATCGTGTTTGTATCCTGACACCTTGCGGAAAGCATTGGTAATTCCAGGAGATTTCTGGTGGAGTCTTTAGCGTCTCCTGAGAAGATTGTCGTATCCTCTGCCGCCTTCTTCAGCCCTGGTTATGTTCCTTCCACTTCTTGTTCTTACTGCTCTAGCTAAGACTGAAATGCCATATTCCCTGTCTTCTTCCTAATTTTGCTGTTGGTGTTTGTTGACAGGGTCTTATTATATAGCCCAGGCTGGCCTTGGGCTCTTCCTGCTTCCGCCAGTCAGGAGTTGGGACCACAGGTATACTGGGCTCCATAAAAAGGGTTTTTTAAATGTTTGTTTTTCTCCTCACTTGAATCGCCCTTTTGTGGTGCTGGGGATCATACCCAGGTGCATGCTGGGCAACTGCTAAGCCACTGAACTGCATCCCAAGCCTCCTAGAGTGACACCCAGGTTCATATCCACTGCCTTAGTCTCCCAACATTCCAAGGGAAATTGGGAAACAAGTGTGGAAAGGAAAATGGATTTCTTTACAATTTTAGGTAAACAGGGAGGAGAAAAAGACTCTGGGTTCCTTCTAGATACTCCTGAATCAGGGTTTAAATGACCCAGCGGTGAGGTTGTTATCAGAACTAGAGATTTTCGGTGAGGAGGCTGTTCCAGGCTCCCCATACTACCAGCTCAGGGTGGAAGCTCTGGGGAAATTCTAATTCCTCACTTCATCTCTTCCAGCTCCTGCGAGTGTTACATTAGGTTTGCCATAAAAGCTCTAAGCATAAGAGGTAAAGGGAAGTGGCTAGGAACCCAGTTGCTGCATTTCCTGTTAGGGACACAATACAGTGTGAAAATAAATGGCTTCAGCAGTGTCACCTTGTCTCTGCTTCAGGAATTGCCTCCTGGGGAAGTGGATCAAGAGCTGATTGAAGACGGACAATGGGAGGATATCCTGAAGCAACCTTGTCCATCTCAGTACAGTGCTATTAAGGAGGAAGACGTAAGGTCCATCTTTATGCTTTTTACTCTCTAACTCTGTGTCTGTTGCCATTGTGATGGAAATACAATTTGTCCCTAGAGGGAAAGTGTGTGGTTACAAAATAGGAGCAGTCAAGCACTGAGTCTTTCAGAGCTGGCAGAAGCAGCAGGGACCATGTGGACACATGACTGACCCTCAGTGCACTGTCTTCTGTGGTCCTCCCCCACCTTCAGAAACCATTGTTAAAAGCAATTTCAGTGAGAGTCTTCCTGTGTTCAGTAGATCTGATAACAAAGCATTGTGTGGCCGATGGGGCTGGTTGTTCCTGAAAACCATGGATGTTTTCTCACGTGGGCTGGAGAGGTGGGTTGGCAGTTCAGAGCACTGGCTGCTTGTGGTGAGGATCCAGGTTTAGGCGGCCTGTAGCTCCAGCTCTAAGGGATCCTGGTTTTAAATTAATCAACATCTCACTTATGGAATAATTACTAGGCGAAAGAAATACAGTTCTGTGGGAAGAAGGATAAAAAGATAATAAGACAATATCAGGAGTGTCTCACAAATTCCCACCCAGTGTGCTGGGAGCGTGTGGGAGGACATTTTGAGTCACGTAGAAAGTCCTAAGCAGGAGGGATTTCTTCTTTAGTGCCTACCTTATGAGCCGTTCCATTTTCCTAGGTTACTGTGACTTGTGCCCTTAAGGTAATCAAACCTTTTATTTATGTTTTGCATCGGCACATGCAGGCCAGGCCTGGTGGTGCACTCTTTAATCCCAGCACTTGAGAGGCAGGTGGAGCTTGAGTTTGAGCCCAGCCCAATCTACGTAGAGAGGTCCAGGACAAACAGGGCTATGTAGAGATACCCTGTCTTAAAACACCACAAAATGATAATAATAATTCAGCACACACATATAAATGAGTAACAGCTTAACATTGTTAAATAGTCTCAGTGCCTTGTGGAAATTTTTCCCGGTAGCGCCATCTAGAGCTAATTTAGTTCATTGTGCTCAGTGTTCAAGTGACTGCGGACATTTATCAGCTAAGTCTTGTGAAACATGGCAAGGGTTCTTTTTTTTTTTTTTTTTTTTTAAAGAATCTTTTTTTAAGATTTTATTTTATTATTTATACAACATTCTGCCTGCACACCAGATCTTACTGTAGATGGTTATGAGCCACCATGTGGTTGCTGGGAATTGAACTCAGGACCTTTGGAAGAACAGCCAGTGTCCTTAACCTCTGAGCCATCTCACCAGCCCCAATGGCAAGGGTTCTTAAAGCAGCCTTTTGTTTAAATGGACTTACTCCATGATTAAGAAGCTTTTTGTTTGTTTGTTTTTACAATCAGGAAACGACGTTGGCTTAAGCCTTCCATGAGAACATGTTCAAGCATCTTTAGAAGGGGGGCTTTTAATCAGTGTAACTCTGAATTTTACAAACTTCACATTTCCTCTTTTTCTTTTGCTCATTCTCCTTTTGCAGCTTGTGGTTTGGGTTGACCCCTTAGACGGCACCAAGGAGTACACTGAAGGTCAGTATCACTCATCCACATGTGCAGCACTGGGGCGAGGCTGTGACGCACTAATGTGCTGTTCCTGTGTCGGATGAAAAGCTGCCCCTTGTCACACATGAGTAGCAACGAGAGGAGGTCCTCTTCAGATGCCACCCCGCATGTCTGCCAGCTCCAGTTCTGAGGTCCCACGTGGGGAAATAGGTAGCTGTAACACTTCTTAGCTGAGAGAAACGCTCCACACACCCTGGTCCCACAGCACCCCCACTCTCCCCTTACCACACAGGGTAAGCCAAGGTGGGGCACAGCCTCACCGACACCAGCTGATGGCTGTTGTTTCTCTCTGTACTTTAACTCTTAATCTTCCATACTGGTAACCTTGCCACTTAGGGCTCTCTCTATATACAATTTAATTCTATATGTGCAGTTAACTCTGTATACACTTTAATGCTCAGGGTCTGCTGGTCACAAGAGCCTCTAAAGGAAATGACAGCAAAATATCTTAATCAGTCAAGCCAGCTGGGTCCTTTAACTCAGAGTACAAGCGGCTGCAGCCCTGATAGTTTCTTGCTGTAAATACAAGGGGTTGTAAACAGAAAAACCTTAGTGCCTTTTACTTAATGGCAGCTCAGCAGTGAACAGCAGCTCGCTGGAAGGTAGAGTCCTAAGTGAGAAGGCCAGTAAAACAATATAGACTGCTTATCACTTGTTAAACTTAATAACTTAGAAACAGGCAATAATGTACACATTTGGCAGACAAAGGCAGATATTTACAAACATGCACACATACAATCAATAAATAAAATAAGGGAGCTTCCAAAGGTACCATTCATCTACATATATGTAAACATACAGATATAAATATGCATATATACATACATATATACAGACAATTAGACAGACACATTTTTGGATGAAGCAGATGGCCCCAACAACTTTAAGTCTGTCTTGAGTTTTTATACTCTAATACAAAGGTTCTCCATGTATGAAGAAATTATATCTAACTAAATACTCGGTTTATTTTAAATTTGAAGCAGTGGTTTTATCTATATGCTCTTATAAGTTCAAAGCAGAAGTTTTATCATCTCATTTCAAAGTACATTATGTGTTCAAAGCAAGTTTTTATGTCAAGGTTTTTCTAAGGAACAGTTGTCTGTCTTATCTTGCATAGCTAATTGTTTGTTCTTTGTTTCTATACTCATATGGTCTTTCTTAATTGTGTACGCCTGGGCCTTATCCTTGGACTAAACCTAGAATGAATGTATTTTCTTGATTATTTGTTTCAGTCTTGTTTTCTCTCTTGGTGTAAATCAAATGTTTGACATATGGAGGTTCATAGAGCTCCTAGCAGTTTTTGTTATACTGCAGGAGGGTTTTTTAATTACTTGAATCAAGTCATTCTTTCAAATCATCATCAGGGGTTATGAAATCATCTATTCGTTTCAACAGCACCATGTCATTAAGGTACATCTTCAAAATAACCTGCAGGAAATCTGCCCAACATAGTGAAGCAATTAGCAGCGAGGGTCTCTGCCATGCCAGATATATGAGACACGCATGGAAAGGCAGTATAGCAGCAATAAGCAGTCTTGAGGCAAAATCCTTTGGGCCTTGCCTACAGGAGGGATACAGCCAGTCGTCAGATGGGCTACCTCTAGCTTGCTTGCTTGCTTCTGCCAATCCAGGATTCAATTGCTCCTGATTCTCCCCTCATCTCAGTCTCAAAGTAACCCTTCACTGTCCCCTTGTCTGAGGTTATCATGGATAAGAAAAGCCACAAAGCAGAGACATAAAAGTCAGGGGGAGCTGTGTGATAGCTCACACCTGTGGTCTCAGCACTCTGAGGCAAGAGGACTGCTCTGAGTTTGAGTCCAGCTTGAGCGAGGTGCGTGGTGAGTCCTGGGTCAGCCGGGGCTACAGTGAGACCGTGTCTAGACAAAGCAAAGCAAGCGAGTCAGAAGAACCATAGTCTCAGAGCTGGACTTAGGGTTTTTAAAGCCGGGAGTTGTGTTTTTGAAATAAAGATATACATTGAGAACTTGTGATAAGGCGGGAAGATTGAGGTCATCCTGGCCTTCATAGTGAGTTCTGGGGCAGAGTGAGACTGTCTCAAAGCAGCAGCAGCAGCAGACCTCGCCCCCCAGGAAGACATCCTTAAGTTTACCTTTGTTGGTTCCCAGCTCTGTGGGTATTTTTTATGACTGCCAGAGGAAGTCTTGGATGAGACAGAGCAATAATGACTGAATATATATGTCAGTCTAGTCTGTCAGTGTGTGTGTGTGTGTGTGTGTGTGTGTGTGTGTGTGTGTGTGACAGGAATACATTCTGTGTGAGGGTGTGTGTGACTGTATATGTGTGTGACAGTACATGGCAGTATGTGAGTGTATTTGTCATGTGTAAGTACTGTGTGAGTATGTCTGTGTGTGGAATGTGTTTACATACTGTGTGAGTGTGTGTGTTGTGTGTCAGGCATATCGAGAGCATGTGTGTGAATGTGTGTAAAATGTGAATATGAACTTTGTGAGTGTGAGGATATGTATTAGAGTGTATGTGTGAGAGTCAGTGTGTTTGTGTGTGTGTGTACGTATTCACGTCTGTGGCACACATATACTCAATGTGTGTCTGTGTAGGTATGGCCCAAGCATATGTACTCTAGAGAGTACACATGTGTACTGCGTTTGTGTGTGAGAGAGACACACATATATGTACTGTCAGTGTGTACTGAGAACAGGAAGTCCACCCTAGAGCTTTGATTAACCAAAGCTGCGATGTCTGCCTGTTACTTCATGATCTAGTGCCTCGTGATGATCTCCAGTCCACACTGAAATGCCTGCCAGAGGCGGGGAGCTAAGTGTGGGGAGGAACTCGGGAGTAGTCTGCTCCGGCAGGCAGAGCACACTGGATGAGGTAGAAGGAGCAGGGGGAATCTAGTAATGGTTGCTGTGGCTTTCATGGATTTGCAAACTACTAAGGAGAGTGGAGTCTGGGTTACTGACTCCGTTTGGTGGCTGTGATCCCCTTCTGTCCCTGCCCAGCTCTCTTAGAGCTATTTGCCTCAAGTGGAGTTGTCTGTGGGTGAATCATTACAAACCCCACACCTCCACTGCAGAAGTAACTAGCAGTCAGGCACGGTGCACACGTCCTTAATCCCAGCCCTCTGGAAGTGGAGAGGGGTGGATCTCTGATTTACAGAGCAAGTTTCAGGACAGATGGGGCTACACAGAGAAAATATGTGCCTGCAGAAACCAAAAAATATAATAATAATAATAATAATAATAATAGAGAGTAGCAGTTGTTTGTTTGACGTACTAGTGGCACACGGCAACATGAGAGAGTGACATACTTACTCTTCTTCGTAGGTTTACTTGACAATGTAACAGTTCTCATTGGGATTGCTTATGAAGGAAAGGCCATTGCAGGCGTCATCAACCAGCCATATTACAACTACCAGGTACTGCCTCCAATGACACAAAAGTATTAGATATAGAATTAGAGTGTCCAGCGAGTCCAAATGCCATCCAGTCCAGCCGTTACCTCGCCCATTTGCACAACCAGGGACTTCGAGTGAGGCTTCCCAGGCTGCCATTCACCTATTGAGCTAGAACTTTCTAAGGGTATTGGGGCCAGGAATGTAGATGTGGGTAATGGACTGAGTGCATTGTACTTTTTATATATTTATGATTCAGTTGCAATAGTTTGGAAATGTTCCATTTGGCTCTTGACTACTGTGGTCATTAAGACACCTGGCTTACAGCTAGTTCTTAAAGCCCTTTGCAGAAACAACCATGTCAGCAAGGAATAGATGCTTGCCATATTGCTTCTCAATTACTGCTGCTGCGCGGGGCCCAAGCCACTGTCAGTACAGTTAGCCCACTAACGATGCTCATTGCCCCTTCCTCTGACTCTTTCTTCCAACCTGCTTTGACTTCCTGCTGTACTTGAAAGACACTATCCCCTTTGAAAATAAGAGACCAATATAATCTCAGAGCAAGACTATATCATTAAATTTTAAAGAAAGTACTGAAATAAAATATTTAGAGTTTTCATACTAGTGTGAATTTGATGAACTTTGGAAAACAAATGAACCAGAGTGGAGCCTATCACTTCTGAATGTCCTATTCGACAGCAGGCTTCATATTTGTTTAGGTGTAATGCAAGCTTGTTAATTCCTGCTGCATATATGATTAGAAATATAATGTATTTCTTGGGTTTTCCCATAGTGGCTCTGCATTGTTAGGCAAGTCAGACTTACAGTGTGCCTCTACTCTCTGCACAGTAGCACACTTGGACACAGGTGTGTGATTTTAACAGTATTTCTTAAAAGAAGGGTACTTAATTCATAGAAAAAGAGTTGTGCATGGCCCCTTTTATCTAAACTAGAGGTGTTAAATACTTATGAATTGTTAATGATTTTCATCCCT
Organism: Meriones unguiculatus; assembly: GCF_030254825.1. Classification (NCBI taxonomy): domain Eukaryota; kingdom Metazoa; phylum Chordata; class Mammalia; order Rodentia; family Muridae; genus Meriones; species Meriones unguiculatus. Next base: position 104,219,284 of record NC_083359.1, read on the forward strand.
TATTTCTGAGACTAGAAAACTTGTATTCATTTTCCACAGAACAATGAAAAGGAGAAGTTCAGGGAGCACAGGAATGAAGCAGAGGTGAGACACAGCTAGTGTTTGGTTCCAGTCCTAGGGAGGAAAGAGGCAGGCACTGTGGCATCCGGACACCCGGTGCATCGGTTCATTCCTCCTGTCGTGAGCCTCTTCTTCCTTCTCCCTGTGCTATGTTCTCTTCACCCTCTGTGCCCTTGCCCTCTGTGTGTGCCCTCAAGTGTGTTGCGGCAAGTAGACACGGGAAGGCTGGCTGCTGCTGTTGTCCGGGGCAGAAGATGCAGTCATCATCGTAGCTGAAGCTTACCCGGCTCCCTCTGTGCTACCAGGGATCACAAGTGTTAGCTCTTGTAACACTCACTACACGGCTGTCCACGTTAAAGAAAAGGATACTAACTGGCCTGGCGATGCAGGTCTCTGCTCTCAAATACTGAGGAGGCTGGGGCCAGAGCATTGCAAGTTGAGGGGAGTCCTGGGCTACCAAAGAGCTCAAGACCAGCCAGCCACTAAGGGAGACTGTCACAAAAGAAAAAGTAAAACGGATGAGGGTGCAGCTCTGGTAGAGTGTCTGTCCAGCACATGTGAGGGTTCAGTTCCTAGAATGAACACACACGTGCACCCGCACACACACGAAGGGGGGAACTGAAGCACTGAACTTGTCCGTGTCAAGTTGGGTAAACAGCAGAGCTGGGATTCAAAGTGAGTTCCAAGCCAAGAGTTTTAATCTCTCCTGCTCTGAACAGCTGAAAGTTTATGTTTGATGCTAACTGAAGACAGCATGAACTCCATCTGTCTTTGTGTTGGAGCTGGCTTCTTAACCACAGTCACCTGGAAGGACGAGTGCCAGCCTTCCTGCGGAACCTTTCCAAGAAAGAGCAGAGGGCAGCTGAGATCATGAGCCCTGGGGAAGGCCAACTGGCCTCACATGGGATTGCATTAAGGACACTAGGGTCCTTAGGCCAGTCTCTTGTCTTGGAAGTCACTCATAGAGGGAGTGAACTCTTTTGGAAATTAGCTCTCGTTGTGTTTCCCATGCTAGCCTGGAATTCACTATGTTGCCCAGGCTTGTCTTGAATTCACAATTCTCTTGCCTCTACTTCCCATATGCTGAATTGCAGGCAATAGCCTCATGAGCATCTAGAGTTAGCCAGAGGGAACTTTCCAGATTCCAGGTGTGCACCATAGTCAGGGGGCAAGAGAGGGTGTGCACTGACATTCCTAGCAGTGATGGTTGGCTTTGGCTCCTCTGTTGCCCCATGGCAGGAGGCACAGTCAGTAGTCAGCCTCCTCGGGGAAAGCCTCCCCTCTGCAGAGCCTTCCTACCCCAGGCTGTTTTCCATGACCAGAAAGTGCAGGTGTATAAAGGCGTTTCCTTCTGATCTGGGGCTCCTCTGAAGAGCTCTAGTGTTCCCCACAGTCACAGCAGAAGCTGCTGCTTAGCAGTCCTGCAGCCCACATCTGCTCTGCCCACACTGTTTCCTTCTACAGGGCTGATCCTGCACACACCTTGCCAAACACCCCCCTGCCCCAGACCCTGCTTCCCAAGGCACACAGCCGGACACATAAGCCTATTTCACCCTGCAAGTGCCAGTGTGCTTCTCAGGAGACAAACGATGCCTTTGAAAACATTTGGACATGTTGGCTCAGGTTGCCCAGTGTCCACTTTGATGAACACAGCAGCACTAACCTGTAGTCCCACCGCTTCAGAGGCTGAGACCCACATGGTACACATACATACATATATACATACATACATATATACATACAGTCAAACACTCACACACATAAGTTAAAGCTAAGTCTTTCTGAGGCCAGCCTCAGGTAAGCTGTGGCTGCATAGAGACCATGTCTCCAAAACCAAAATGAAACGAAAAGAGCTTTGAGCCCAGATGTGCTAGACTTTGGCAGGAACATCCTAGACTGGCTAAGGATAACAGTATCTGCTTGAGGGCTGCTTTGGAGATCAGCAAGGCTAATGCATGAAGACCTTAGTGTGGTCCTGATGCATCCTTGCTGAGTGAATCCCATGCCTGTTCTCACCACACCTCCCAGGCTAATGTGATATTGTGTTAAGTTTGGACTTTCTGTGTTAGCGTCAAGTTTACTTGTCCTAAATACATTCCCCCTGTGAAATATCCATCTAGCAATGTGGTTGAAAAGTCTTTGAGCTCCTCAAGGGAAAATACGGATTCTAAGATTGTGTTGTCATTGTCACTCTCTCAGAGCAGTTATCAACAAAATCCTAGCCCTGTCTCCACTGTCCACGGCCTTCTTCAGCAACAGCCTGTGTGGTTGCTCTGTCTCTGTGGCAGCAAAATACAGCCTCACTTAGGTAACACAGTTCCTATTGTCCCTTGAATAATGAAAGCAGTGATCACTTCCTGGAACTTCAGTGTCTTTTAAAATGCTATTTTCAGCAGTTTAATAGATAGATCCATGGATGATTCCAAAAGAAACAGTAATCAGAGTATAAAGGTCACTTTCCTGAGGACAACAGTGTTCCCTTTTTTTTTCTTTTGAAACTTGACAAAAGCAGTAATGGGGATAATCAAATTATTATCAGGATAAATTATTTGTCTATTTACTGTCTTTGTATAACATTGGGTGTTTTTAACTTTTGAAACTAAAAAAAAAAAAAAAAAAATGTCCTGTGTTGCAAACTTGGTAACTTCAACTAAGTGTACCTGACTTCCTGTTCCCTTTGTGGCTGACATCTTTCCCCAGTAACGGTGAGCTTTGTTGTCATCTCACACAGGCAGGACCTGACGCTGTGCTGGGCAGGACCATCTGGGGAGTTCTGGGTTTGGGTGCTTTTGGGTTTCAGCTGAAAGAAGCACCTGCTGGGAAGCACATTATCACCACCACCAGATCCCACAACAACAAGCTGGTCACAGACTGCATTACAGCCATGAACCCCGACAACGTGCTGCGAGTAGGGGGAGCAGGAAACAAGGTACAGAAAGCACGTGCCATTGGCTCTGAAGTCTACTGTCATTGAAGGAAATGCTGAGCTTATAAAATGTGAAATAAACTGAGCCTGTGGTACAGGCCTGTTGTCACAGCTCCCCAGGAAGCTGAAGCAGGAGGATTACAGGTTAAAGCCTGCCTGGGCAACTTAGTGAGGCCCTGTCTCAAAATGAAAACTGTAAAAGGGCTGGGAACAGAGCTCAATGGCAGGGCACTTGCCTAGCATAATTGAGGCCCTGAGTTCAATCTCTAGTACACGCATTCATGTGTGTGTGCGCACACACACAATGCAATAAAAGTGTAAACGATAAGGTTAAGTATTACAGAGTTTGGCACTGGTATCACATTTAAAATTACAGAAATGTAAAGGTACAGAGTTTAAGGTACATGTCAGTTGTACAACACAAATTTAGCATGAGTAAGACCCTGGATTGGAACCAAGCATGGCAAAAAGAAGAAGGAAAAAGTTTAAGATTCAGCCTTTTTCATACAGGATACTAGCCCATATTGCTTGCCAACGAGTTTAGCTCTCAAGAGCCTTCCTGGATTCTTTCTAGACCTTCCTTCTATAAACTCAGATGTGTGCCTGCCTATGCCCTTTCTGCTGCTCCCCCATTCCTTTAGCCAGGCCTCCAGCCTCCTCAGAACATCATGGAATGCAAGACAGTTTGACATACTCCCCAGCCTTGATCTCCTCATGTCATTGCACCCTTGATATCATCCTGGTGACATCGCTCAGCAGCCTCAACACTCCTCACAACCAGCTGGGGCTCCTCATCCTTCCACTTGCACTCCACATGCTACCTGAGTAATGCCACCATTTTCATAACTGTTCCAGCAGATACCCAGTCTCCTTCCTTCTGTATACCCCAACAACCTGGCACTACCTGCATACATAACATTATCCTTCCCTGGTATCTCTCCTTTTTCCTGTCATCATCCTTCAGAGTACTGCTGTAGCCTCCTCCAAATGCTCTTTCTAGTCAGTCCAGTCTTCACAGATCCCAGGAAGACAGTTAAATGCAAAAGGCCTTCATTCCTGGCACCAGGGAGATGGAGACAGGAATAACAGGAGTTCTAGGTTATCGTTGGCTATAAATCAAGTTTGAGTACAGCCTAAGCTACGGGAGCTTCTGTCTCAAAGAAACCAAGTAATACCATTAATAATAATGGTTCATAATTGAATAGTGGAAAGAGCAGTAGATAAGAGTTCTGAAGTCCCTGGAAGCTCCTGCTGGCCTGGTCAGTGCCACACACCCGATAGACTGTTGTGGTGCTGTTGAATATTTCTCTATTACTTAGTGATGGTCATTTTTTTCGAAATTTAAAAACAGTACTTGTCCAGTAGTGACTGTATTTCCTTTACAGTAAGAAAAACCATGTGAATAAGAAAAATTAATCCAACTTGAACTGTGGATGGTAGCTTAATTGATCCTGTTTTTCCCCTTTAGATTACTGTATATTATTATGCACCAGTTTTATTTCCTTATAATACTGGTATTACTTCACCTGTCGCACACTTTAAGTCTGACAGGAAGTGTTGAAATGCCTTTAGTAAGCACAAACAGTTTTTCTTGCTGGCATCTCAGTCATTACATGGTAGGGGTAATTGTTACTTTTAACCTTACAGATTATCCAGCTGATTGAAGGCAAAGCCTCTGCTTATGTATTTGCGAGTCCTGGATGTAAGAAATGGGATACTTGTGCCCCGGAAGTGATCTTACATGCTGTAGGAGGTTAGTCCATTTTATCTTGGAGAATTATGGCTTTTATATTATACTCAGACGTTATATTTCAGCAATATTCTCTCCTTTTGTAATTTTATTTGTATGTGTGTTTTGTCTACATGTATGTCTCTACCACATGCATGGCTGGTGCTCTTGGAGGCTAAAAAAGGGTGTGGGATCACCTAGAACTAGAGTTACAGACAGCCTTCATGTGGTTACTAGCAATCAAACCGATATCCTCTGGGGGATTAGCCCATGAATGCTTTTAATTGCTGAACCATCTATTCAGCCCTCAAGTAAATTTCTTTACCTAAGTTCCTACAGTGCAAACATTGGAGGAAAGCCTAGAAATGATTCCATCCAAGCCCATCATTCTTACATCAGCAAGGAAATTTTTCAAAGAATTTAACTTTCAGTTTTTAGCCTTTGGGAAGCGTGGATTTTCATCTTCATACAGTTAATTTAACCCTTATTTTGTTGTTGCTCCACTTGTTTATTTCATTAGGACAAGGTCTCATTGTATCTCTGGCTGGCCTGGAGTTCCATTTGTAACCCAGGCTCAGAACTTCAGGGAACTTTCTCCTTTTCCAGAGGACATTAATTTAATTCCTAGCACCTACATCTGATGGTTCATGTTACCTGTAGTTCTAGCTTCGAGATGCCTTCATTTGACTTTTACTGTTGTATTTGTGTGACCCTTTCTTTAAAAATCAGACAAATGATGGGGATGGAGGTATAGCTTGGAGGTGGAACACTGGGTAGCATGTATGAGGCCCCAGTTCTCTGTCAGCTTGACACAAGCTGGAGTCATCTGAAAGGAGGGAACCTCGGTTTAGAAAATGCCTCCATAAAATTGGGTTATAGGCAAGCCTGTGGGGCATTTTTTTAATTATCGATTGATGGGGAAGGACCCATTGAGGGCTATGCCATCCCTGGGCTAGTGGTCCTGGGTTCTCTGGAAAAGCAGGCTGAGCAAGCCAGTAAGCAGCAGTCCTCCATGGCTCCTGCCTCCAGGTTCCTGCCTGGTTTGAGTTTCCCTTGGCTTCCCTCAGTGGACTGTGACTGGGATAAGTGAGTCAGATAAACCCTTTCCTTCCCAAGTTGCTTTTGGTCTCAGTGTTTCATCATAGCAGTTATTTTGGGAAGTGTGCTTTATAATAAGAGAAATTTTACCAAAATATTCAACTGCATGTCTGGAGAGATGGCTCAGAAGTTAAGAGCGCTGGCTGTTCTTCTAAAGGTATATTGTGTTCAATTCCCAGCAATCACATAGTGACTCATACCCGTCTGAAATAAGATGTGGTGCCCTCTTCTGGTGTGCAGGTACAAATGCAAGCAGGATGCTGTATAAATAATAAATAATAAAGAGCACTGGCTGTTCTTGCAGAAGACTCAGGTTCAGATCCCAGTGTCCACATAGTGGTTGCCAACCATCTGTAATTCCAATTCCAGTGGATCTGGTGCCCTCATCCGACCTCCAAGGACACTAGGCACTCATGTGGTACATAGTATACACATGCAGCTAAAATACTATACACATAAAATAAATCCTTTTTTTTTTTTCTGATAATGTTTTTAAAAAAGAAGATGTACAACTTGAGAGCATAGGGCCATTGCTCAGTGGCAGGGCTCATATGGCATATGGGAAGCACTTGGTTCAGTCTCAAGTTCCAAAAACAGGAGGGAAGCAACAGGCTATTGGGCCAGAACTCCTGAGATACAGGCAAGGTCACTACAAATTCTGGGCTAGCCAGGGCTGTATAGTAAGTTTTTCTTTTTTAAGTCAATCCTGAATGACTTAGACTTTTTCTCAAAAATAAGAGAAGAGTTATGACATAACTGAGGAATTAGGAGTACTGTGCAAGCCAAGTTCCAGAGTCTGTCAAAAGTGTACTCATTACCTGAAGGAGTGTTACACTCCTTACGGAGGAGGTTCTCAAAGTAACATCTTAGGACTGATTAACTAACTGAGTAATTAAAGTGTCAGCTGCATTCATCTTTAACCAAAAAAATAAAAAAATAAAAACAGGGCTGGGGATGGAGCTCCATGGTCGAGTGCTTGCCTGCTGTACATGAAAGCAGTGGTTTAATCTCCAGCAGACATTCTGCAGTCACTTAGGATTAACTAGAATGGTTTAGCCATAGTTCAGTAGTAATGCATATGCTTAGCGTGAACCTGGGTACTCAGTGCTCGGTGAGCTCAGTACTCCCCAGTCTTGTCCCCCAAAGCAAAACCCTTGAGATGTCCTGCTCCAGCTACCCATTAACTTCGTGTGATGTTTTCTGCAGGGAAGCTGACAGACATCCATGGGAATGCTCTGCAGTACAACAAGGAGGTGAAGCACATGAACTCTGCGGGAGTCCTGGCTGCGCTGAGAAATTACGAGTACTATGCCAGCCGGGTCCCGGAGTCCGTCAAGAGTGCGCTCATCCCGTGAAGGAGAGCTTCACTCGCTTCCTGAGGACTGATAACTGATTAGAGCACCAGCTGCATTCATCATTGATCAGTGGTATTTAGGGATAGAAAATGGGATTAAGGAATTTCCCTTTATGTAGTCTAATAATCTTATGATTTAGGCATACAATACATTTTATTTGTTGTTTCTCCTGCCTGAAAAACATTAGCCAGGTGTGGGGGTGCTTGCAGTAGCCATAGCTCTTCCAGTGGTTGAGCCAGGAGGATTGCTGGAAACCAAGGCCTCAAGCCCAGCCTCCACTGCACAGCAAGACACGGCCCAAAATAAAGAGAAAAACAAAAAGGGAATTTACATTTATTAATTAGCTAACCAGATCAAATTGTGTTGACATGTGGATAATATTTTTAATTTTGATGTCTTAAATGGTCTTGCTGGCTTTTGGTTAGTTGGTTGGTTGGGTTTTTTTGTTTTGTTTTGTTTTGTTAGTGTTGCCTGGGTTTTGTTGTTGGGGTTTTTTTTGTTTGTTTGTTTGGTTGGTTGGTTGGTTGGTTGGTTTTTCAAGAGACGGTTTCTTCTGTTTAGCTCTGGCTGTCCTGGAACTCAATCTGAGGCCAGGCTGGCCTTGAACTCAGAGAACCCCCTACCTCTGCCTCCCAAGTGGTAGAACTGAAGATGTGCAACACCACTCTTGGCTGTTTTTTAAGAGGAGAAAGGAAAAGGATTAGCTCCAAACTGCTGTCTAGGTCAATTTTAAAATCAACATTCCTGCTTATACACAAGATTTCTTCAGGGCACAGAATCTTAACTTGTTCCAGAATTTCAGTTTTGTTTTTCACAGTAATGTTTAAAATTTCTGACTCCAACTAAGAATGCATATAATGATATTATTTATGTTGATAGATTTATGGGGAAAGTTTCTTTAAAATATTTAGTTATATATCTTCATATTATATATCATTTTTTCAAAAGTATTTGAAAATTATGAATACTGTGGGGATTAATTTATTCTCATCATCATTAAAATCATAATTGGAATGTTGGGTAATTTTCTTGTTCCTTCCACGTAGAGAATGTAACACTCATTAGCTTGATGGTGACTTGGTGACTTTGAATAGACTGAGAAGCCTACCTGCATCACGAAACAGGGTCCCAGAAAGGATGAACTAAGCTGAAGATCAGCCATAAGTGTGGTGCCCAGAAGGAATGAAAGGGGAAGGAGAAAGCCAGGTTCCCTGCCTGGCTGCCATGAGGTGGGCTGCTCTTTCCACCTGCCCTCCTTGCAGCCTCTCCCCTTCCCCCAGACCGCCTTGAAATCTTCCCCTCAGGCATTGTGAACAGCAATTCCAAAGCCTTCTTTAAATGTAATGTCTGTATTAATTCATTCAGGCAAAGGTTGTATTTTGATCATAATCACCACTCCCTCCCACAAACACACACTCTTCCTATATCTCCTCCCAGATCCATCCCCACCTCTCACCACTTCCCACCCTCTTGTCCTTTCTTTAACAACTACCGTGCCCAGTTTGTGCTGCCTTGTTCTCTCTGGTATGCAGTCATCCACTGGAGTGTGGTCAGCCTACCAGAGGCTACACCCCTAAAGCGCTTGCATCCCCAGAAGCCTTCCACTGTCAGTGCTTCTGAGCCCCTCCCCTGCCATGCCAGAATGTGGACTGGCTTGAACTTGTTGGGGGTCTCAGGCAGCTGCAAACTGCTGTGAGCTCTTGAGAGCAAGGCTCCTGTTTGGTCCTGACACTCCCTAACTCTGGCCCTTACACACAGCATCCTACTCTTAACATTGCATATACATACATTTTCATGTTTTTTGTTTGTTTGTTTTTTTCCATTCTGGATATTGAACCCAGGGCCTTGTATATTCTAGTTCGATGCTCTTCCAACCAAGCTATATCCCCACTCCTGGCTTTTTTTTACTGTTTTGGTCTCTACCCATTCCTTCAATAAAATTTCTGGGTTTGAGTTAAACAAGTAGAATGCACACTCAGTATGTTTAAGGCTCTGGGTTTTATCACTAGAGCAGCAGTTCCCAAAACAACTGCATAACAGAATTGCCTGAGAAATTTTTTCATCACACTAACTGAGGCTGAGCATGTTGATACGCCTATGATTGCAGCAATGTAGGAAGCCAATACAGGAAGATGAAGAATCTAAAACCAGTCTAAGCAATGCAGAAAGGCATTGTTCTTTCAAAATAAATAAATAAATAGTGGGGGGATGAAAAGATGGGTCACTGCTTAATAGCCTTTATTGCTCTTGTGAGGACCTGGATTTGGTTCCCAGCACATATAACAGGCATCCTGCTATGTCGTGTGACACCAGTTCCAGGGGATTTGACACTCTGACCTTCTGGCACCTGCACGCATGGTGCACACAAACTCATGCAAAAACTAACAGTAAACATACTTTATGCTCTTCTTGGGCCTTTCATAATCTCCTTGTTGTAGGACTCACTGGAATTATACCCATGGCTTTGTTTGTACAGGACTGTCAGAATCTAATAGCAGGAAGGCATGTCTGTGGCTTTGATAGATTTGACTACTCCCTCTTGTAACTCCTATAACTCTCGTTCTGATTTCCTTTCTCTCCCTTCTACCTACTTCCATTCAGTCATCTTGCTTTCTACTTGTCTTTCTTCCCTCATATGCCACTGCTGGCTGAGATTCCAGTCTCTCAGTAGATTATCTGATACCTCCAGATAGCTTTGTATAAGGATGTTGCTCAGACATCCAAATGCAGCTCTCAGCCCAATCTCAGTACTTATGCTTGATTCAGGATGCTGAAGACTGTTTGAGACCAACTCTGGCAAAAGTGAAACCCTGTCTCAAACTAACAACAGCAAACACAAAATGTATATTTGTATCAGAATTCTCTGAGGCAGGAGGATCCTGATCTTGAAGCACTGTCTGCTCCTCCGGAGGTCCTGAGTTCAATTCTATACTGGGATCTGATGCCCTCTTCTGGCATGCAGGTGAACATGCAGATAAAGCACTCATATACTAAAAAGAAAAAAAAAAAAAAAAAAAGCCCCTTAAAAATAATTTGTCTCAAGCATACAACAAAATGTTCACAGACTATTCCTCCACACCTAAGGCCTATTTTGATGCCTTGAAGCTTGCCCCGAGTTATTTCTAAACAGTTCCTCAGTTTTGCTCACACTCTTATTTACAGAGCCACATGATCCTGATAGTTGGTAATGTTTGAAAATCACTGCTTCAACCTGTTGTCTTGTTTTAATTCATTTTCTTGCTTGCTGGAATGGAATTCTATAAATAAATAGTGAAATAAACTTAGCTTTTAGAAATCTTGGGGCTGTGGAGCTGGCTCCATGGTGCTCTTGCTGGGACTAGAGTTCACCTCCCAGCATGTATCAGGTGATTCACCACCACCTATAACCGCCGCTCCAGAAGATCAGATGCCCTCTTGCACCTCCACTGTTATCTGTGTGTTCACTCACAGAAATAAAAGTAAGGGTTTTTTATTTTAAATTGTGTGTGCGCGTGTGTGTGTGTGTGTATGGGTCTGTACGTGTGAGTGCAATGCCCTTGGTGCTGGGTTACAGGTGTTTGCGAGCTGCCTGAAGTAACCTCTATAGATCAAGTGCTCTTTTTAAAATTTTATGTGTGCTGGTGTTTTGTGTTTGTGTGTGGCTCCCCGAGTCTGCTTTTCCCCTCAGGTATCCAGGCAGATTGTGAACTGTGAACTGGACTGGAGGGAATGAAGCTTAGCTGGAGCAGATGGGTTACACCTCTGGGCTGGTGGTCCTGAGTACTGTAAGGAAACTGGCTGAGGAAGCCCTGAGGAGCAAGCCAGAAGCAGCACACCTCCACGGCTTCTGTACTGGATTCCTGCCTGCAGGTTCCTGCTTTGAGTTTCTGCCATACCTTTTCTTCAGTGATGGACTGTTACCAGGACGTGAAAGATAAAATAAACCTCCTCTCACCCACCCAAGTTGCATTTGGTCATGATGTTTTATGACAGCAATATAATTTCCAACTAACACACCCTGAATTTCAGTTATAGATGTTTGTGGGCCACCATGTAGTTTCTGGGGTTCAAATCAGAATCCTCTGTGAAAGCAGCCACTGTTTTTAACTGCTGAGCTACTCCCCAGTCCCACCCCTAAGTAAAAATGTAAAAGTCTGAGACTGTAGCTCAGTGAACGTTTCCCTAGCATACATCAGGCCTGGGGATCCAGGATGGGGAAAGGGGGACCATCTCATTTTTGTGACTTAACCCATTTTTTGCAGGCTTTGATATGAAAACCAGACTTGTCCCAGAGAGATACTTGGGGTCTCCATTTTCCTTGCCTCTCCATTTACTTAGGCACTTTTACTCTGCCATTGTTTCTTTAAGTCACAACAAAAGCTGCTTCCTGAGTGCTGTCTGTCTGGCTGTAAGTCAGCTGTAGCCCATCCATTACAGCACCTCCAAAGACTTCTTTAAAAATCAAGTCTGAGGCTGGAGTGGTGCTCAGTGGTGAAGAGCCCTGTCTCTTCTTCCAGATGACCAGGGTTTGATTCTCAGCACTACATGGCAGTTTACAACTGCCTGTAACTCCAATTCCAAGGCATCAAATGCCCTCTTCTGGCTTATGCAGGCACACATGTAGTGCTCAGACATATGTCAGGAAAAATATGCAAACACAAAAAAAAATTTTTTTAAATCAAGTCTTCTGTATTCAGAGTCTGCTTATTTTGCCTTTGCCTTCAGAATAAACTTGAGGTTCCTCATAATGATATGGGAAGCTTTTACTGTCATGGCATCTTCCTTGTCCACCATCCCTTGATTATATACTACATCCATGTTCAACATGTGGTGTCCCCAAGAAAACTGTGTTCTTGAACCTAACAAATGCTAATGTAGCATTCACTGTAGGTTAACCACTTCATATAGATACCATACATTCAACAGTAGGCATAGCACTGACTGGATGTCTGTCCCTTTGTAAGCTATTTCAACTTGCGTTAAGCTCTGTGGAAGGAATTAAGAAGGTGCTAGAAAGAGATCTAAGTGAGAAGGCTAGAAACGAGTTTCCTCTAAGAAGTATAGCTTCCCTAAGGGAGTGATGTCTGAAGTTAAGATTAAGACAAGGAGTTCCGCCATGGTAGGAGCGAAGGTTTCATGTGGGATTAGTAGGCATAGCTCTAAGAGAAATAAAACAGAAAGCAAGCTACTATGGCTATAGTAAAATGAACGTGAGAAAGTATTATAAAGGGAGGTTGGGTGAGCTAAGTACTTCTTTGTAGTTCTAAAAATAAAATGAAGCTGAGTGTGGTCTGTAATCACAACACTTGGAGGCTGAGTCAGCAGCACTCAAGTTCAAGGTGAGCCCTGGCTAATTGCAGCAAGCTGTTGAAGGTGTTTTTGTAACCTGTGTTTTTCATCCATGCCCTTGTGACCATTTTCACCCATAATGACTCTGAGGCTTAAATATATTTACAAAAGCCTAGGACAATATAGCTAGTCATGTTCCCTGACTTGCTCATAATTAATTTCCTGTGTATTCTACTCTAAGTTCTGCCCCATGGCTGGTTACCTCTGCTCATGTTTCATGTCCTCCTCAGTGTCCTGGGGCAAATACCCAGTGTGCTCCACTCTATCACAGCATTCACTCTCTATACTGGAACTCCTCCCTCCTGTTTCCTGCCTCAGCTATAGGCCAATTCGGCGTTTATTCACAGGTGAAGAATCCATACAGTATATAAGAGATTATACCTATAAAGAGCCTCCAAATAAGAGTTGTATATGTTTCACATGCCTGATATTTTAGCACTTTGCAGAATGAGAACATGGACAATGAGGAAATAAGTGATGAATTAACTTCATAGTATTTCAACTGCCTTTCCATAAGTATTAAATCAAGGAGTACTTCAGAGGAGCAGACAGATCCAAACTGACCAGTTTGGGAAACTTGGCAGTTAGCTAATTCTGATCCCTTAGGTCAGATAAACTGATTCCTGACATGGAACTTTAGCAGAAGTGACTTTTTTTGTGACTTTCAACCAGATCTACTGGGGTCTAGGGCCAGAACTTTGTCCAAAATAATGGAGTCCTGTACTCTTATTTAATAAGTCCCTACTTTTGGCCAAATTTCCCCAAGTCTCTAAAGGGTTAAAAGGAACCTTGAGATTTTATAGCTCAGGGAAACAAAGGAGGATATAGGATGTGAATAGCTGATGCAGCAGGCAATTTAATCATCCCAGTGCTAAGATCGATCATGATCTCGTCTGCTTCTGTAAGAAATTCCCGTCATTGCTATCATTAGGGGACACAATCTCTTGGTATGTGATGACTGCTTTTGCTCCAGGGTATACTCTCAACTGGAATGGGTAGGGTGAATTGAGGCTCACTTGTATTTGGGAATAGTTTTGGTCCCTTACAAGAATGTTTATAGATTGGTCTTATGATTCCTGGAATCCAAGATATGACTGGGGGAAGAGAGAAAGTCAAAGGCAGGGACAGAACCAGAGAGGAACAAAATGGTACTTATCAGGGGCCGGTGCCTTCCTTCATTCCACTGTAGTAAGTACCTCACCGACTCTGCAGAATGGCTGTGAGTAAATGTTGCTATCTTTGACAGCTACATTTGACAGCTAACTGCTGTCGGCAGTCTGAAGACCCACAGAGGAAGCCTTGGCTACCTCATAAAAAGAATTTATGGAGTTGTGTAACCTTGGCTGTCCTGGACTCACACTTGTAGACCCAGCTGGCCTCAAACTTACTAGATCCGCCTGCCCTTGCCTCTCTGAATGCTGAGATTACAGGTGTGGGCCACCACTGTCTATTTTTTAATGTACATTTAAGCTTGGGAGTTAAAAGAAAGGTGCTCCAAGAAAGGAAGCACAATGCAGTCACACTTCATGGTCTTAGCAATAACAGTCTTAATTTTTTTTTAAAGGGTTACTAAGGAATTTGATCACTGGGTGTTCCTAAATTGTACTTTTTTTTTCACTGTAAACAAGTGAACAGTAATATGAGATTTGCATCAGACCATACGTCAGCTCATATACGCTCAGGCCTCGAGCCTGAATTCTTATTGTGACACTCTTATTTGAAGATGCTTCTGTATAAAAGAAACACTGTAAATGTTAGCAGCTTTCATTACAGATGTTAACTGCTGGAATTCTTGATTCTCGAGGGCGAGCGGTTCCTTTTTCTCCCTTGTCCCCATAATTTTCTGTATTTCTATCCAGCCTCCTAGGTGCTAAGATTGGACATGCACAACATCAAATAACCCCTGAAAATATTTTATTTGACAGAAAAAAAATAGAAGAAAGGGACGTCTGCCTATCCACAGGGTTAAGTCGTCGACTTGTGCACACGTATGACACTGCCCCAGGACAGACTAGTCTCCTTTGCCTACTTGTGTCACTTGACGATATGTCGTAAATTCTGTTCCTTTTCAGCAGCGGCACGGCATCTCACGTAGGTCCTGACTTGCTGCCATGGAGCGATTAGAGTCCTCTGGAGCCTGCGGTTAAAGGCGGAGCCGGCGCACCATGATGACGACCAGTAGCGCTTGCCATGACGACAATGTTCGTGGGCTTGGGACCGAAAGAAGGCTCAAGCGTCGTGGGGCGCGCTGTGATGACGCACAAAGCAGCGTGCCTTGACCCCTGCAGTCGTGGCGAGCGGGGCGGGGCAATGGCTGCCGTGGCGGACTCATTCTTATGACGTACCGCGGCGTGCGCGATGACGCCAGCGGTCACTGCCTGTGGGGCGGGGCGAAGGCTGCGGTGGCCTCGGTCGCGCGCACACGTTGCATCTCCTTGCTTCCAGCCGGACGCCGTGGTTCGTGCGCCGGGAAGGCAGCCTGACGGGTAGACCGCAGCCCCTGGGAGATGGCGGCGCTGTGCCTCACGGTGAACGCCGTAGACCCTCCGCTGGGTAAGGGCCGCGCCGCCGACCTGCGCGGGTTGCATCATCCGAGGGTGCGGGGCAGGTGCCGCGGCGGTCACGCCGAGGGAGACTCGGGGACCGGCCTGCCCTGCGGGGAGGTTGGCCCCGGGTGGCCGTCCCGGGCGTGGGGGCAGGACGCGAGCTGGCGGGGAGACTCGAGGCTGCTCTCCTGACTCCGCCAGGGTCCCGAGCGGCTTTTGCAGTGGAACTAAAGCCCCAAGTGCCTGCCAGTCCCGTCTTTAGCGTCAGGAACTTCCCGTCCCTTCCCCACCTCTCAGAGATCCGAATTCACTTGCCCCGCTTGCCCAGGCGTTGTCGAGTAGACTTTCCTGCAGGCACTTGGAATTCACTGAGGCTGCCGTCTGCGTGCTCAGGGCTGAAGGCAGCAGTTACGGAAAGCAGGAGGAACGCCGCGGACTGATGCCACCGCGTGCTTAACTACACACCCTGTGGACGTAGGAAAGGGCTGAGCAAATGTCATCTTACGCTCCATTCGGAATTGGTCTTTCAAAGTGGCCAACGCTATTGCTATATACAAGAATTCTGCCTTTTCCTTACTTTGGGAAACTACACAAAATCATTTAATCTTGATGTGCGCGTGTAGACTCGGAAGAAGTACGTTAAAAAAGCCCAGCACTTTAAATACGTTTGGCCATATGGGGTTGATGAAATTTTTTACAGTCTCAACTTTGACAGCATTCTGAACCTATGAGAAGACATTTATTTATGTAGTAATGTTCTGGGATAGAACGAAGGGTACTTTGCATTTTATGCAAGCACTCTAAGGCCGAGCTGTCTCCCCCAACCCTAAAAATAGAATGTAGTAATCATTTAAAATGTTTAAAATGATAGTGTCTTGGCATATTAGTTCCAGTCCCTGTATACTAACCTCACAACACATGCATAAGTTCTAAAAGAAGTGACTTGGATCGTTGGTTTGAAAAGGCACTAGAGGAGGTTGGTTAATTCTGGAGGCCTGAGTTCAGTCCTGGCTACCGACTGCAGTGAAGCGCGACCGGTTCCTTGATTTGTTTTAACCTTGTAAGGAAGGAGGAATCTGTCCAGTGCTGGGTGCCAGCATTAAGTGAGATTTCAGGAAAAGTTCTTCCACATTGTAATGTTCAGTACATAGCTAAACTGTAGTGTCTCTGTGTGTGTTTTGTAAACTGTCTTGAAAGTCCCTGCAGGGAACCACTAGGCCTGTGTCCTTAGAACTCAGAACCACATTCTGCTGGTATTCTGGAAGAGAGTCCTAAATTTTATGTAGCCAGCTAGAGAATATATATTGTTCTGCTTGCACCTTTTCTCATTTGAATTTTTTTTGTTTTGTTTTTTTTAAGATAGGGTTTCTCTGTGTAGCCTTGGCTGTCCTGGACTCGCTTTGTAGACCAGGCCTGCCTCTGCCTCCCAACTGCTGGCATTACAGGCGTGCACCACCTCACCTGGCTTTAAGCAATAAAATTGGGTTAAATATTTAGAAAAAAACAAAACAGATTACGTTGTGAGAATTTTATATCTTTAACCTGTCATTTTGTGTGAGTGTTAAAATACTTTTGAACTTAAAGATGCACACATAGAACTTCCCCCCATCCTGCTTATGCGTATAGCATATGTGATCCTTCTGCACCCAGAACACTTTGTATACATCTTCTCCAAGCAAGGAATCTACCTGACTTCATACAGGAACCATACATTGATAGAATTCTTCTGCCCAATGCACTGACTTCATTATTATTCTGAAGCTAATTGTTGCAGTGGTACCCAACAGCTAGGAAGGGCCACGCTTTCTTTGCCTCTCAATGTCCTGTTTGCCTGGTTTCTTTCAATGTGTAATAATTTATTAGCTTTCCCTTGTTTTAATAGCTTTGACTTCTGAAGAGGACAAACCTCTTAGTTGATTGGGTTGTCGGATGTTTCCTTGTGGTTGGATTCAGGCTGCCCATCCTAGGCAGGGATGCTGTAACTATTCCTGTTCTACATTGCAGCCCATCACTGGTGTGTGAATTTAATCTTCCCATTCTAGTCTTGATCACTGAGGGTGCTGTCTGCCCAGCCTGTGTCTACCCCACCCCTTCCTGGTAGAGTCTTCCCTTTCATTTTAAGGGAGAGAACTCGGAGCCTTGCAGACATTTATTTTTTTTTCATGCACACCTCATTGGTTTTGGCTTCCAGTGGTGCATCGTGCCTAACTTGGTTATTAAAGTGTGTGACCTTCCAATTCGACATTTCCTTTTACATGTATCAGCATTTTTCTCATGTTAATTTCATAGTAAAATATATGTGAAATTTTTCATTTTCTGTTTAAAATTAATTTTGAGCATTAGTTGACTTGGAACTTGGATTTATCTAAGTTCAGATATTAATTTTATGTTTTAATATGCAATGGTATGTATGTACAAACATGTGACATATATAGCATATAAATATGTAATAAATTTATAACAATAACACCAAATATTTCAATTACAGAAAATTCTCTGTTTGTCCCTGCTATCTAGTAGCCAGTGATTTTTGTCATTTTGTTTTTGCTTTAAGGATTTCATATACATTGACTCATGGTATGTCTGTTTTTATGTACAGGATGACACTTTTGTGATTCATCTTTATGTCTATTAACAATAGTATTTTTTTTATGCTAGTCAGGACTCCATTATGGGTATACTAAAATATATCACATTTACTTGGATTACTCTGATTTGTTTCTCCAAATTTTTATCTTTTAAAAATATATTACCTTTATTTAATCCCTTGTTGCCTTGCCTTGTGTAGCTCTAAGATGGTAATTTGTAATGGACAGAAGTTTACTGACTCACAGATCTGGAGGCTAGAAACAAACAGGCCAGTTGTAGTGGTGATCTTGCTGGAACGGGGAGACAGCACAACCCTCCTTTCTCTGTATCATTCCTTTCCTGAAGGTTCAGCTCCCCTTTCCCCTTTGCTTTGAGCATGTTAGGCAAGCCTTGTTCTTTAGGCTTTAGAAATGATCTTGTATATCGCAGGCTGGCCTTGGACTCCTGATGCTCTAGGACCCATTTCTTAATACTGTGACCAAGGCAACTAAATTTTAACATACTTTTAACAGGGGACAGGCCTGCAAACCAGTCAGCATAACTTACAGAGTGACACAAACACCCAGACCAGCACACTTACTTTCTTTTATAATTATTGTGCTTCCTTTGATAGGGCCCTGTTTTCAGTGAAACATAGTATTTACATAGAAACAGTGTATAGTAGTTGTGTGTCTTAGCCAAGTTAAGGGTCAGGACTGGTGGTGAATTTACTCACTGTGTTAGGTGCTGAAAGATAGCATTACAAAGTGCTTTAGAATTTGAGATCCGAACCATTCGGACTGTAGTCAAACACTGACTGCCCTGTGTAATCTCTGCAAGCCTCAGCTTCCTTTCTGTAAGGAGGATTAAAAAGAGATTGCTAAAGAGATTAAAAAGTTGTGTGATTGTCAAACATTCATTTTAATGGGTAACACGTAATATTCAAATATAGAAGGCAGTATTATAATTTCTTCCCTTCTTCTAGGGGAGGAAAGGAATGATTTAGTGTCACTAGCTGGAAGCTGAACACAGCTACAAGCAATAGATTCTGATTTGTTACTTCTCTAAGACCTGAGATTAGACTCTATGCTGGGGTGGGGAAGGGTGGAGTCACACCTTACAGGATTTAATATTGGGGTGATGATTTCTCCTTATTGCTGTGTGACTCTGGTTATAAGCACTACCTTATTTCTGAAGAGAAAACTCTGATGCTGTCATTTTTAGAAGCTCTGCTGGCAGTGGAACATGTGAAAGGTGATGTCAGCATTTCTGTGGAAGAAGGGAAAGAGAATCTCCTTCGGGTTTCTGAGTAAGTGCTTATTTATATATATCTTTTCAGTTCTGAGCAGCATTTAAAAATACAGAGCACTGAAGTTTTATTGTACTTGCTAATTAGGTGGATTGTTTTTAGAAAGATGTTTCATTGTGCATAGGTGCGTCCGTGTGTGTGTGTGTGTGTGTGTGTGTGTGTGTGTGTGTGTATGTATGTGTATGTGTATACATACATACGTGTGTGCGTGCCTGTGCGCGTGTGCTTACATGTAGAGGCTAGGGATCCTCCTACCTCAGTATCCTGATTGATACAATTACAGGTCTGTGCTACCATGCCATGCTGATCACTGCTCTTAAAGGTAGAGAAGAAAATTGGGGCTAGGATATAGCTAAGTGTAAGAGTGTATTCATATTTTACTTGAGGCCCTTAGTTCTCTCCCCAGCACCACAAAATGAATAAAAGGAAGAAAGGAAGGAAGGAAAGCTTTTTTCAAATATCAGGTTAGACCCTGGGGCCCTCACAAGTCCTTTCGATTCTGGATGGGAGACTAAAGGTTTCGAGGTTGGTCATGTCAGATCAACAGCAATGTTCTGTCAGCTGTTCATTTGGGGGACGTGTTGTCAGAATCACAGTTCTTCCTTGGGTTGATGAGGTGGACAGGGTTGATCTTGAACTCTCAGCAGTCTTGCTACCACAGCCTGCCAGGTGCTGAGGTGATGAGCCTGAGCCTCCACATAGTGCTTTACTAAAATACGTAACAGGGATGGCCCACAGGGTAAGCTCTGTGGGCAGCTGTGTTTTTAAATGATTCCTAAGCCTACCTTCAGCCAAGTTTTCTTTGATGTTCAAAAGTTTAACTTGTGACTGTTCACTTTTGTCCACTAAAGATTCTGTTTCAACAGACCTTGTAAAGTTTTTTATTTCAACATTCTGAAACTATTTTGTTATTACTTTCTCTTTCATTTTTTAATGGTTTTGTGTCCTTTTTAAAAAGAATTTATTTATCATGTATACGATATTCTGTCTGCATGTACACCTGCACGTCAGAAGAGGGCACCAGATCTCATTTTAGATGGTCGTGAGCCACCATGTGGTTGCTGGGAATTGAACTCAGGACCTCTGGAAGAGCAGCCAGTGCTCCTAACCTCTGAGCCATCTATCCAAGCCTGGTTTTGTACTTATAAAGAATTATTTTTGCCAAACAGCACTGGTAAGACTTACTCATTTACTTTTTGTTTTATGCTAGTGATTTCCTTCTTTCTTTTCTTTTTTTTTTTTTTTTTTTAACATGTTAGGTTTGGCTGTGCTGCCCAGGCTGGCCTTTAACTCCTGAATTAAGCAATCTTACAGCCTCTGGTTTCTGAGTAGCTCATCTGAAGGGACTTACCAGTGTCTGGCTTTGTTAGCATTTTTCTGTTGATGTGAAACCCTTGAAAGTTGATAAAACCAAGGTCCTTATAGCAGTCTATCTCTGGCTTCTTTGCATTTGTTTATTTTAAATTCTCTATTCTTCTAAACCTCAGTTATATTTCCCCCTAACTTCTTAGTTTTTATTTATTTATTTATTTATTTATACCCCAGTTACATTCTCATTGCCACTGATAAAACATAGAAAGTGAAAGTGAGGAGGGTAAATATGGTAGTGCTGGTTTACAGGCACAATACTCTCTAGCTTGAGGCAGGATCTTGAGTTCAAGGATATGTGAGGCCCTATCTCAAAAAACAGAATAGCCTGTGAGGTAGCTCAGTGGCTGAGAGTCCATTGCCACGCCTGATGTGCTGAGTTCAGTTCTCAGGACCACGTGTGAGAAGGCAAGAACCAACTTGTTCTCTGACTCTGTATCCAAGCTCTGGCATGCTGGTACTCAAAATAGATATGTACAATTAAAAATAAATATATTTGTACTCATATAAATAAATACAATTAAAAATACTGAAATAACAAACAAAAACCATAAGAATGAACTGTCATACAGAAAGTCTGCTCCAAAGTAAATTAAATTTCAGTGGATATTTTTAGAACAGATTGTAATTTGATAGATACAGAGTAAGATCAAATTAGCACTTTACTATGGTAGAAGAAAAATCTGGTAAATATGTTAAGGTTTCCATTTCCACATTTGTGACTCTTAAAGACTTTTGCTGAAGCAACTATAATTGACATAATGCTTAAATCTTAGGAATGTGGTGTTCACTGACATAAATTCAATACTGCGCTACTTGGCTAGAGTTGCAACTACATCTGGGCTGTATGGTACTAACCTGATGGAACACGCTGAGGTGAGCAAGGAATATTTATTTTCTTGTACACGTCTTGTCTTATGCTTTCTGATATATGGGAACAGTGTTGTCCTACTGTGCAGAGACATGTGACATTAGTCCTAATAAGGGTATGAACAGAACTAATCATAGGCCCATGATAAGGAATGTTTTGTGCTTAGTTTGCTCTTTTCTGTGCAGGCCAGGCTAGCCTGTCAACTTCCTGTGTCCTGTGCTGGCCTAGAACTTGTGAATCTCCTGACTCCTGCATATATTATTATAGCTGTGTCCTACCATACCTAGTTCATTGCTTGTTTATTTTCAGAAAAAATAAGCTGGAAGCATAACTCAAGCACACATTTTAGGTCACCATGCACGAGGCCTTGGGTGGGAGCCCCACCACTACAAAGGAGCAACCTTTTCAGCCTTTAAGGTTCATGGTCTCCGTCTAAACCAAGTATATTTTTGGGTGATTTAGTGCTATCTTCACCTTGGTTTTCAAGAATTTCAGAGTTGGATTGTACTGCCTAGCTCATGCCATTTACCTTCCACATTTACAGGCCTAGAAAAATGAAGAGATTTGTCCAGGGTCACACACATATGTGGGAGCTCATTTTCTTTCTTAAGTTAATGATTAATTACAACAACTTTTGGTGCCACTCTGAAGATGCGGTTTTTTTCCTGTGTATGTACTACCCTAGTTTTTGTAAATTTTATACAGCTCAAAAAATAAAGAATGCCTTTTCTTTTTAGGCTTATTTGGATAAGGTCTCATTGTAGCCTAGGCTGGTGTCCACGCTTGATCTTCTTGCCCTGCCAGGTTTACAGCCGTGTCCAATATGCAGGGCAGAAAATGGACTTTAATTATTCAATTTTTTGTTTGTTTTGTTTTTGAGACAGGGTTTCTCTGTAACCCTGGCTGTCCTGAACTCCTTTGTAGACCAGGCTGGCCTCATTCACAGAGATTCACCTACCTCTGCCTCCCTAAGTGCTGGGACCACAGGTGTGTGCCACCACACCTGGCAATTACTGACGTTTAAAGTTCTTCAAGTGGATGAATCCAACTGTCTAGGTAGCCGAGTTATTCCCTTCTACTGCCAGCTCCTTCCTGACGTTGTCGTCCACGTACCTGTTTAAAAAAAAATAATAGGAAAATAAACTGCAGAGATTGCATTGAGTTAAATGACATTTCAGACCCAAATGACTAGAATTGAACCTGTGAGAATCCAAAGCACAAAGCAGAAAGAATTAGCTTCAGTTTCACATCTGCTGAGTGGAAGTTACAGTAGCTGAAAAGAACTTGGAGAAAAGGCATAAAAGCTTTGCACTACAGCCTCCCAAAGTGTGCTGCCTTTGAATTGAACCCATGTGATGATAAATTGTGTAATTTCAGTTAAGGAAAGTTTTTTCTAGCCAGGGAAGCCAAGAGTATTTTGCTGTTCCATTACCTGTGCTCATTTTGTTTTGAAGCCTGCACTCTGGGGTTTGTCCTTTTTCTCTTTGTTTACAGATTGATCATTGGTTGGAGTTTAGTTCTACAAAGTTGTCTTCATGTGATGTGCCGACTTCTGCAATCAACGAGCTTAATCATTGTCTATCTCTGAGAACATATCTAGTTGGAAACTCCTTGACCTTAGCAGATTTATGTGTTTGGGCCACCCTAAAAGGTACTGATAACTCCTCTTTACTGGGACTTTAGCTTTTAGGGTTTGTTCTTGTTGCTTGGGGTGAGGGGGATTAATTTTTGAGATGGAGCTCGTCTCAAAGTTTTAGGCTTAAGCAGCCTTCTTGCCTCAGTCTCCCAAGTGGCTGTAACTATAGTGATGTGTCGTCACTGTGACCAAGTTACATTCTTATTTGGTCATATAGTAGATGAAAAGTAAACAGTTTTGTCTGTGTGTATGTGTGCATAGACAGTAACTTAGGACTGTCTTACTGAGGGGTGGTTAATCTGGCTTTCTCTGTGGTCACAGGGATTCTGTGTCCTCTGTTGGCCCTGGAAGGCATCTCTCTCCCTGACTTCTCTTGCCTTTGGAGGTGTCACTCCTGCTAAAGAGACCCTCATCCTTTTAGCACTCCTATCTAAACAATTGCCTAACTTCCAGCATTTGTCTCCAGCTTGGGAAACTTTTGTTCAGTAGGATTGTGAGGGACAGATTAGTGAGGTATATGAAATGCAATTCTTCTTGTGGGTCCCTGTTTTCTTTTTGTACAATTAATTTTACAGTAGATGTGATGATGTTCATAGCAACCTGGGAAACAGTTAACTTGAAAAACTTCATTATATAATTGTTATCTGAAATCTGTACTTAATTTACAAATTGAAATGTTTTGACATAATTTATAGCTGTAATATTTTCACCATAGTCAAGATTGAAAATACAAAACACACTCAGAATGTGCAGAAATCTACAGACTCTTTCAGTCTAACAATGATGTTGAAGCAGGGGTTTGGGGCAAAGGTGCACTTAGAGTAGAAAGGAAGAGGTTGAAGCCTCAGTCATCTGTGTATTTCATATTTCATCGAGACAGATATAGAAGTCAGTAATTTTGGCATAAAGTTACATAGGTTTTTATGACATGAAATCACTCAAGTCCCTAAGTCAAAAGAATCAGCCTTTAAAAATGTAATTTTGACTAGCTTATATCTGATTGGTGGTTGTACAGAGAGTGCTAATTTTGTTGTTGTTTGTTTGTTTGTTTGTTTGTTTTCCAAGACAGGGTTTCTTTGTGTAGCCCTGGCTGTTCTGGAACTCACTTTGTAGACGAGGCTGGCCTTGAACTCACCTCCCTCTGCCTCCTAAGTGCTTGGGATTAAAGATGTGTGTCACCATGCCCTTCTGAGACTATAATTTTTTAGTTTGGTTTGGGTTTTTTTTTGTTGTTGTTGTTGTTGTTGTTTTGTTTTGTTTGAGATGGGATTTCTCTGTTTGTCTGTTCTGGCCTTGCTTTGTAGACCTGGCTGTCCTCGAACTCACAGAGATCCACCTATCTCTGCCTTTCCAAGTACTGAGATTACTGGTGTGTGCCACCACGCCCAGCTGAGAACCATAATTTTTAAAAGTATACAATATATGAGAAAACATGGATCACTGAAGATTCCTTAAGATGATGTAGGCAGACAGCCTGCTTTGTGGAAGCTTTGGACCTGTTAAAAACTTAAGGTGTATGAATTGGCTGACAGAATTTGGTATCTATGACTTACTGTGAACAAAATCATCAGCATGTAGTTGAAATGGCGCTAAACTGTGTCTCTGTATATTAACAAAGTTACAAAGTAGGAAGGGAATGGAGTTGATGACCCATTTCTGCACTGATGTGGAAATTAACTGCTTGTTATTTACCTTAGCTTGTATTGTTTTCTCCAGTTGATCTGCTGTGAGATGAATCATTGGTCTTACACTGTGTGTGCCGAGGGAGTAGAGGATGCAGTAATGAACTTGACTGAGTTCAGCTGCAAAGTGTTTTAGCTTGTTCTGTTCTGTTTCTTAGAACTAGCTAGGCCAAGGTGTGGGCTTGTGCTTCTCCCTTCTGTCTCAGCCTCCTGAGTGCTTATAGCTGCGCTATAAGTTAATCTCATTCACATAAACTAACTGACTGGAACTTCACTTTAGGATTTGCTGATTTGGTAAAGATTTTTTTAAAAATTATGTTCACTTACAGGGAATACTGCATGGCAGGAACAGTTGAAACAGAACAAAACTCTGGTTCACGTTAAACGCTGGTTTGGCTTTCTTGAGGCCCAGCAGGCCTTCCGCTCAGTTGGTACCAAGTGGGATTTTTCAGCAAACAAAGCTAGAGAGGTAAGCCTTTAAAGCACTTTTTTTTTTTTTTTTTTTGCATTGCATTTTTATTATTTGTCTGTGTTTGTAGGTGCACATGGTATGTGTGTCGAGGTCAGAGGGCAACTTAATGGAGTCAGGTCTCTGCTTCTACCTTGTGGGTCCCAGGCACTGACTGCATTTTTTTTCAAGACTGATGTTAGCCAGTACTTTCACTTGCTGAGCCATGTCACTGTCCCTAAATTTTTTTTATGCTGATGTTTCAGTCTAACTGAGACTCTATCTGAAAAGGTTATTATTCTCATAGGAAGTTTGTGTTCTGTATATTGGAATATAGCTTAGGGTCAGGGTGTTTCAGGTGTTGGATCTGTGATACCGATTTAAAAAAAAAAAAAACAGTCCACAAAAGGTTATTTTCGTTAAAATCTTAGATCCTATTTCTGTTCAGGTTTAGCATACCTTTAACCATTCAACCACATAAAGCCTGAATGTTATGTGTACAAGACTACACCCCAGTGCATGTTCTTCATCTAAATTCCATATGATGAATATCATATTTTACGTGTTGTTCTTGTTTTTTGGTGCTGGGGATATGTCCTACTATCAAGTGATACCCCAGTCACCTGTTTTATGATGCACTTCTTCCTTGATCCTGAATCTTCACTGATTTTGAGCCATTTTGTTGAGTCTGGGTAAATCCTGTCACATACAGTTCAGCACCAGAGGTATTCTGTTTTGATCTGCTTTGCTTCCTGGGTGTCCTTGTTGCACACTGTGCCAACGTGACACAATCTGGAGTCATCTGAGAAGAGGACAGGTTGGTTGAGAAAATGTCCCAGAGGTCTAGCTGCAGGCCAGTGCGCTGGTTGCTAAGAAAGGGCCCAGCCCGCCTGTGCAGCGGCTCACTTTGGTAGGTGTGGGCAGGTGTTCTGGGGCTGTATAAGAAAGCAGCTCAGCTAGCCGATAAGCAGCAGCACTCCTCCTGGGCTCCTGTTTGAGCTCCTGAGTTCCTGCCTTTATTTCCGTCAGTGGAACATGACCTGGGATATATAAGCCAAATAAACTTGTTCTCCCCAAGTTACTTTTGGGGAGAAAACAGAATGGCAACCAAACTAAGACAGTAGGCATGCATCGTCAGATTTGACTCAGTGAAGGTTTTCTGGTGTAGTGAAATTATGAACACTGCTAGTTTGGACGTAGACGTCATAATATATTCAGTTGTTTTCACCAAAAATCTGTATTCATCTTCATTTTTTTCCCCAAATAATCCATCAGCAAGTTCTATTCTTGTATTGAGAGAGTTTCTTACTATTGTTGATTTTATTGAGGTCCTAGTAACTCCTTCTTTATTAAATTTTTAATATAAAAAATTACTGTGTATGGGTGTTTTGTCTGCACAGCATGCTTAGTGACTGTGGAGACCAAAAGAAGTGGTTGGATTCCCTGGGACAGGAGTTACAGATGGTGTGAGCCTCCGTGTGGGTGCTAGGGATCCAGCCTGGGCTGACTGCAAAAACAGCAGCTAGTCAAGTCATTGCCACCAGGGTCTTCCAGGCCATTAAACATTCCCTTGTGTTTTGAATCCATTTCAACCTCTGTGTTCATGCACCAGCACCTGTGGACCTTCTGCCACTTTTCTCTTACACACCTTTGTGTCTGTCTTTTAATTGGCCCCTCCCTCTCTCTGATACATTTCTCCTTATTTTTCAAGATCCAGCTTGGGTTTGGTATTCTGCTGTGATTTTCCTGGGCATATAGATCCTGCTTCCTAACTCTAACTGAACACTCTCACGTGACCTTTAAATGTTTTTGCTGTATAAGTTTTTGTTTTTAGGCACTGGACAAAGAATTTGGTATTTTCAGTATTTGCTAAGATAATGTATTCATAAACATTTGGCCATGTAAGTTTTTGCTGTGTGTGTTTTGTTTTTAGGCACCTGACAAAAAACAAGACGTTGGGAAATTCGTTGAGCTTCCAGGTGCAGAGATGGGAAAGGTGACAGTCAGATTCCCTCCAGAGGCTAGTGGGTAAGAAAACACCACCTGCTTATAGCAACCACACTTAGGAAGCTCTGTAGTTGTGACTACTTACTGTTGCAAGGATCATCTAGAAGGATATGATTTTAAGGGTGGGAATAAATCTAAAAAACCTCAGTTTAATTATTTATAACTTATGTTAATTTGTAGTTTTAATTCATCATGGCAATAGGAGAGACAACATCTAAATTTTATTACAGAATTTTAAAAACTAATAAGAAAATAAACATCAATTGAAAATTTTAAATATAAATAAGACAGTGTCTGTATTTAGAAAAGCTTAGGTTTTGCTTGTATTTTGAGATTTTTTTACAGCCTTTTTTTTTTAGTAAAGATTTGTATTTATACCTGCTCTATCTTTTCTATTTATAGTAGATATTACAGTAACATTTTTCTAAAATAAAGGAAAGGGAATTTTGAAACGCCTATTTAGTTCTTTGCATTAATTTTCGGGTTTTCCTAAACTATTAACTCTTGGCACACAGAAAATAGAATTTGACTAACTCATAAGAGCCTACAGGCCCCCTCTGCATTTCCTCATGCTGAGTGGAGCCTCTGCCTTTGCATGTCAGTCATTCTAGTCTCCCTGAAGCACCCTTACTGGTCAGGTGTGTGATAGAATCCTTTCAAAGGTACTAATACAGAGGAAAATCTCCTTTGAGCAGCCTCCCTCAGGAGTTTAGCCTTATGAGAGCATCACACTATCATTTTCTATGTGAGATGTTTGTGCTTTCTAAACTTAATTTCAGATCTTGCATTTTATAATCAAATCTTGTCTTCTGGCAGATAACAACTCTACATTTTCTGTTTAAAAGTTCTTTATTCACAGTTTTGTCACTAACAGCAACTTGAAATTCTACATATGGCATGGTGGGATGAAGGTGAGACCTAGTCTAATGTAGACAAAATTCACCTTGAACTCACTACGTAGCAAGGCCAGCTTTGAACTCCTAAACTTGTTTCCACCCCAGCCAGAATTCCACATGTTGTTTAGATTTTTAAGCTTGTAGATTCAGATTTTGAACTGAATGCTAGAAAGAAGAAAATGAGAGATGGTTCTTCCAGAGGACCCAGGTTCAGTTTCCAGCACTTGCATGGCAGCTTACAACTGACGGTAACTCCAGTTCCAGGAGATCTGATGTCCTCATCTGGCCTCTGCAGCACCAGGCACATAGACATACATAAACCCTTATACATACAAATAAATTTTATTTCATTATTGCTAAATTTTTTATAAGTGTATGTGTGTGTTTGTGTGTTCACATTATACAGGCAGGTGCCGAAGGCATTGTGGGTGCTGAGAATTGAACTTGGGTCCTCTGCAGGAGCAGCAAGTGTTGTTAATCAATCAGCCATCTCTCCAGCTCCTAAAAATATATTTTCTTAAAGAAAGAAATGAAAGAGAAACAGTAAAATAGTATACAGATTTTTACTGTTATAAAATTTCAATACAATTTATATACAAAATTATATTAAAATTTCACTTTTGTCAACTATCAATCAATCACACCTTACATGGTTCAGTGTCCATGTACATTTTAGATCCCTGATATTTTGTTACTGTGTTGTGTGAGAGGTTATAGTTGTGCTTTTGAGTAATAATTTCCATGACTTGGTAAAAGGTACTTTTAAAATAATGTTTGTAGTGATGCCATTTATCTTTTATTTTTTTATCCCATCATTTATTAAAATTGTGAGTTTCTCATATTTGAATTTTATGATAATTTCAGAGACCATGTTCTAACACAGTGTAGGAATTGGAATGTAACCCAGTATCCATTTTTACTTAGCTTTCTTGCTTTTGATGACATCCCCAGATGCTTTTAAAACGCTTTTTAATTTCTTTTCTGTGAGCATGAAAACACTAAGGCGTAATTTTGACTCCTTGTCTTTTGTTTATTTTCCTGATGTTTTATTTTATTTTTAAGACAAGCTCTCCTGTATCTGAGGCCACCCTCAAACTGCACTTGAACTTATTGTGTTGCGAGGGTGACCTCAGATTCCTAATTCTTATGCCTTTACTTTTGTAGAAGTGAGGTTATGTGTCACTATACTCATTTTGTGCAGTACTAGAATTGAACTTGGGGCTTCATGAATGCTAGACAAGCACTCTACCAACCGAGCTACACCCTGGGCCCTTTTTATTTTCCTTTTTTTAAAGATTTAATTATTTACTACGTAAACAGTGTTCTGCCTGCATGTATACCTGTACGCCAGAAAAGGGCACCAGATCCCACTATAGATAGCTGTGAGCCACTATGTGGTTGTTGGGAATTAAATTCAGGACCTCTGGAAGAGCAGCCGGTGCTCTTAACATCTGAGCCATCTCTCCAGGAACCACCCCCTCAGCCCTTTTCTATGTACTCCTGTCTGAGTTGGTACTTTATATAGGCAAGGCCAGTCTTGAACTCATCAATCCTCCTGCTTCGTCCTCCAAAGTGTTATGATTTCAGTTGTGTGTCATCACACTTATGTGATACCTATTATGTGCAGACATTACCAGATGTTTCATATATAGTAGGCCATAAATCTACAACTCTGTGAGCAAAGGCACTCTTACAATCTGTTTTACACAGGGTTTCAGACTGACTCACACCATGTGTTAATAATATGCCAGACTAGAGACAGACTTGCCATCTGTTTCTGGAGTCCTGGTAACTAGAAAGTATCCTCTTTGTATGTATGTGTAAGCCTTTGTGAGGGAGAGGGAGTATGGCAGAATGTAATGCAAATCACTGCCAACTATGCATAAGTATGATTTTAGCCCTGATTTGATGTAGGTTATCTCTTGAGACAGTTAATCTTATGACTATTTTAAGAGTCCTGGCTGTTTTCTTAAGATTTGTATTCTTAAGAGTGCATCTGCTATTTCAGATTCATACATGTCTTTAAATTATAAGAGTTTTTTCCTGTTTACCCCAAAAGCAGGAGATAGGCCCTCAAACATTTTGAATAAAGCTAAGCACACTATTAACTAATAATAGGTAATCAGTGGTCATTGGTAAAAATATTAAAACATTACATTTATTTGCTTATTTGTAACATGTGCGTATGTATGTAGACACACATATGCCACATGTGGAATTCAGTGGGCAGCTTGTAGGAGTCATTCTCTCCTGCCATGGGAGGCTCAGGAGTTGAACTAAGGTTGTCCGGCTTGGTAGCAGATTCCTTTACCCACTGTGCGATCTCTGCAGCCCTGTATGTCTCTTCTTGACAGTGCTTTAAATGCAGCACACTCATGTGTCTCAGTTTCTTTCTGAGAACTCACAGCCCTTTATTTTAGGTTTTAAATTAGTTTTTATTTTATTGTATGGGTGCTTTGTTTGCATGTATATCTGCGTATCACTTGTATTTCCCAGGTGTTCATGGATTCTAGAAGAATGTCAGCTCCCTTAGAACTGGAATTACAGACAAGTTTTAACTACAGTGTAGGTGCTGTGAACAAACCTGGATCCTCTGGAAGAGCAGATGGTGCCCTGTAACCACTGAGCCATCTCCAGCCCAGACAAAAACAGCCCTTTATTTTTATAGTAGTTTTAGATTTATAGAAAGTTGCAAAAATAGGATGGAAAGTTGTATATGTGTACATACGCATGCGTGTGTATGCAGTTTTTCCTTTCCTTTTTGTTTTTTGAGGAGGCGTTTCTCTGTAACAAGCTTTGGCTGTCCTGGGCTGGCTTTGTAGACCAGGCTGGTCTTAGGCTCACAAGAGATCCGCCTGCCCTGGGATTAGAGGGGTGCAATACTGCCCCTGACTGTTGCGGTTTTTCTTAATCGGGGGTTCTTTGTTTTTTGTTTTTTTCTTTTCTTTTCTTTTTTTTTTTTTTTTCTGATACACAATTTTTTTTTTTCTTTTTTTAAGATACTGCCTAAGATATCCATATAAATCTTTGGTTTATGTAGAAAGTTGTGCTTTGTAAGTGTCTAAAGAAAATTGTTAGATTAGATCTGGATTACAGTTGAGTTAGAGAGTGTCTCTGACACAGGCAAAGCACTGGGTTCAACCTCTAGCACCACAGAAAAGCTTGCTGTTAGTTTTCAATGTAAAAACAGTACAGAGACATAATAAAGGTTGCTGCTTTCTCCTCCCATATTGATATATTAGTTGATACCAAAAATGTGCTTTCAAACTAGTTGACTGTCTTAAAACATCCAGTGCAGCTATCACACAAACTAATAAGCATGCTGAGAGCTATTTAAACTTGCTTTGTAAGTGTTTAACCTTGCCTCATTCCTTATTTTCTGCCTAGTTGACAATATCTTTAGCAATAAGTTCTCAGATGCATATTCTTAGGTCAGGCTTACGTAATGTAGGTCAGGCTGCCGTGAAACTTGGGTTCCTCTTGTCTTTGCCTGCCAGCCTCACCATGCTTGGCTTAGGGTGTTGCTTTTCACCACTGCATTGATGGAGGAGGTCATTGCTGTGCAGTACTGTTATTCTTTTTTATTATCAGCTGCCCATGGGAACAAACAGTATTAAGATTCTGGTTTGTGGAGTTTGGTGCTAGATTCGACCTTTGACATCATGTAGTTAAAATATTTTCATTGGCATCTGAGAAGGCTGAAACCAAGGAAAGTAGTGAAAACTCCTAGCGTTTTCTGTCACATTAATCTCCATTCCAGTTCTCTTGGCTTGGCCGTCACAGTGACAGCACTTGTCTCAGGTGCGTCTCTCGTAGTGTTTGGTGGTTGTGCCCAGCAGCAGCAGATCTGAGAGTTACACTGTTGGCCTGCATCAAGAATGGTTCCAGAAGATTTCCTGTAAATGACCATTCCTCTTGGAGGAAAAAAAGACTGTTCTTAGGGTTATAGTATTTATATTAACTTGCCCGCTGAGTGTTTATGTCAGGAGTTGTACCTTATGGTTCCACTGTTCATGTTCTAGTCTGTTGTCTCTGTCAGAGTCATGCTTTCTATTACAGCACCTGTTAGTAGAAAGTAAAATGATTGGGGAGTATTAGACATTCTGTTAGTTCTTAGCTCCTCAAAGAGGTTAAGGGTAAGAATCTAGTTAAGCATGTTAATGAGTTTCTCTGTGAAATGTTTTTGTTTTAGTTACTTACACATTGGGCATGCAAAAGCTGCTCTTCTGAACCAGCACTACCAGGTTAACTTTAAAGGGAAACTGATCATGAGATTTGATGACACAAATCCTGAAAAGGAAAAGGAAGATTTTGAGAAGGTAATTAAAAGTGTAGTGATGACCTTTTTCTCAGAAAAGTTAATTAAACTTACAGCGTGATCTGATACCTTCATGGTATGAAAATAAATTTGGTTTCATAGCTGCCTTTTCCCTCCTTGTCTGTGTATTTCGTGCTTGAGACCTAAGTCAAAAAAATAATTGCGTTCCCATACCAAAAAACTTTTAAGTTAATGTTTTCCTTTTCTGCAGTTCTTGTAGAGTTTACTTAAATACTGCATTTTCCTTTGAATACCGATTTAACTGGAAACAGGATTCCTTTGTCATGGACTTAAGTTTATGAATGAAGTAAAAACTGCACAGGTATTGCAAGGTGTGGTTTCTAGCCGAGCATCTGCCTTTGAAGGACTCGTAATGTATGCACTTGAAGGGCTGGTGATGGCAGTGTCACAGGAGAGCCAGCTCAGAGTGAGCACAGCTCCGCTTGAGATCTGCTTCTGCAGCTGGACATCAGAAGCCAGTGCACTGAATAGCTTTCATCTCTTGTGGCCTTACATCATGCATCATTGGCAGTCTTTCCAGGCTGTTTAAGTCTGATGCTGTTTTATTACATTTGCCCAAAATAAATATCATGGGTTGAAAATGTGTAAGAAAGTGACAGATACAATGATGGTTTCTTTTATTTGTTTTTTTTTTTTACTGCAGGTTATCTTGGAAGATGTTGCAATGCTGCATATTAAACCAGATCAGTTTACTTACACTTCAGATCACTTTGAAACTATAATGAAATATGCAGAGAAGTTAATTCAAGAAGGGAAGGCTTATGTGGATGACACTCCTGCAGAACAGATGAAAGCGGAACGTGAGCAGAGGACAGAATCCAAACACAGGCAAAACTGTAAGGCACATTTTGTATCAGATTCTACTTGATAAGCTTTTTTTTTTTTTATGAAAGATATTGCTTAAGACACATTTAAGGCTATTTCTTTCTCTAATTCTTAAACATTTCTGTGTTTGTCTGAGGTAATCTTGCTGCCTGTAGCCTAGCTGGGCTCACATTTGAGATTCTCCTGCTTCAGCCTCCTGAGTGTTAGAATTATGAGATGTGTCATTATGCCCTGCTTGGATTTAATCTAGAGCCTGCATATGCGGTTGAACTTGTCCTAGCTGCAGTTCCTGCCCTAGCTGGTGCTGCTTCTCTTCCTCTTTCTTCTTTTCTTTTTTAAAAGATTTATTTATCAGTGTCTGCCTGCATGTATGCCTGCACACCAGAAGAGAGCACCAGATCTCATTATAGATAGTTGTGGGCCACCATGTGGTTGCTGGAGATTGGACTCAGGACCTCTGGAAGAGCAGCCAGTGCTCTTAACCTCTGAGCCATCCCTCCAGCCTCCTGGCCTAGCTTCTTAGAACTTTACCTGCACTAAACCTGTATGCAGTGTACTGCCTCTAGCACCTCACTTCTTATATGCAGTTCCTTCTATTATTTTATTTGAAAGATTCTTTCTTCAGCATTTGTAGTTATTTTAATTTAAATGCTTAGTAGTCCTAAAATATTTGAAAATGCTGTGAGCACTAGCATGTAGGTATGTGTGTAATTAATATAACATATAAGTCATTATCATCCTGTATTGGTGCAGTGTCATAAGAATGAAGTCTGTACTTCTTTCAGTTACTTTTACACTGCTGTGATCAGATCTGACAGAAGCAGCTTAGGACCATGATGCAGCAAGAGGCATAAGATACAGTAAAGGAAAAGAATGATTATACTTATATAAACTGATTATATTATAAAGACACATATCAAACTTGGGAAGGGCAGATGGGCTGACCCGTTAGTTAGTTGTGCCTTGATGGGAGATGGGGAATAGCAGATGAGAAAGGTGTTCCTTCTCTTATGCTGTACTAGTGAAATTTATTGCCTTTACCTTATCTGGAATGTTAAAAAGGGAATATTTCCCAAATATATTGAGATTTGTTTGCTGTTTGTCTGTTTCACAGAGTTTCACTAAGTAGTCCTACCTGGCCTTCAGATTCTTCCTCCTGCCTTAGCCTCATGGGTGCTAGGGATTACCACTACAATGTCCTAACATACCCAGCTATTATATTACAGTGTTTTTAAATTAATGGAATGTCTGCAATATAAAAAGAAAATTTATTATATCAGTCAGATAAATAAGAATATACCTGTTATATTACAGCTGTTGAGAAGAATCTACAAATGTGGGAAGAAATGAAAAAAGGGAGCCAGTTTGGTCAGTCCTGTTGCCTGCGAGCAAAAATTGACATGGGTAGTAACAATGGGTGTATGAGGGACCCAACCCTTTACCGCTGCAAAATCCAGCCCCACCCAAGAACTGGGAATAAATACAAGTAAGTGCATTGCTTTGCTTCACTCCTGTGTCAAACAAGGGCAGATACAGAACAGTTGAGCAGCTAATGCCTTCATTCCTCATAAGTGAGTTGGCCAAGTAGCCTTTTCTAGAGGTGTGCAGTGTGGCCTTTCAGGGATGGCTTTCTCACTCAGTCATCCAAGAACATTTCCATCTATAAAGTCCTTGACACAGGACTTTATACTCCCTGTCTGTCTTTACTAAGTGTGTAAGTGGGTATCTTTTGATAAGAATGTTTCTCTTCTGATATGTTTTATTACTTTTCTTTTTTATTTAAGAATGGTTATGCATTTTATGCTTATGAGTGCTCTATTTGCATGTATGCCTGCATGTCAGAAGAGGGTATCAAATTCCCTTACAGATGGTTATGAGCCACTATGTGGTTGCTAGGAATTGAACTCAGGACCTCTGGAAGAGCAACCAGTGCTCTTAACTTTTGAGCTATCTTTCTAGGTCCCTACTTTTTTTTTTTAGAGTTGAATAGTATTTTATTTTTTCATATATAAACTTAATTTGTGTTATTCATCCATTTGCGTGTGTG
Organism: Meriones unguiculatus; assembly: GCF_030254825.1. Taxonomy (NCBI): domain Eukaryota; kingdom Metazoa; phylum Chordata; class Mammalia; order Rodentia; family Muridae; genus Meriones; species Meriones unguiculatus. The sequence continues at coordinate 104,254,322 of NC_083359.1, forward strand.
TGTGTGTGTAAATAGCATGTATTATGTATCCCAGGTTGGTCTGGAGTCTGTAGTGGTCTTTCTGCTTCTGTTCTTCCAAATGTTGGTATTACAAGTGTGAGCCACCATATCCAGCAAAAGAAAAAAAAAAAATCAACTACTATTTTGTAAGGAATATGCCTGCTAATGTTTAAGATGGGGAAGATGAAATAGTCTTTTTATTCAGAAAACCATTCTCTCTTTTTTTTTTACTCTTAGTGTTTATCCAACATACGACTTTGCCTGCCCTATAGTGGACAGCATTGAAGGTGTTACTCATGCATTGAGGACGACAGAATACCATGACAGAGATGAGCAATTTTATTGGATTATTGAAGCTTTAGGCATAAGAAAACCATACATCTGGGAATACAGTCGCTTAAATCTCAACAACACAGTGCTGTCCAAAAGAAAACTCACGTGGTTTGTCAATGAAGGACTAGTAGATGGATGGTATGTCTGATGTCACCCAGAGATGACTGAGCACTAAGGCTTTGGTATAGCAGGGTTTTTTGGTTTTTTTTTAACTCCCTGTAGGTATCAGGTTTGCCTAGAAAGTGCTGTAGTGGATAGGCCTGTCAGCCTGTAAGATTTCTAGTTCATCTGTTTCAGCAAGTGCCTTAGGGTCCCGCCTCTTGATTTAAATGCTGTAGATATGTGTTGCCTGCCAGAGACTGTGGCATTGAGAAATGCACTCAGCCACATCCTCTAGGTGTAGATTAATACAGAGCAGTTGTAACTCTGGTTTCTAATAAAAACTGGTCACCATCACTTTCCACTCAGAACTGTGGCTACAAGGTTTTTCTCTCAGCTAGGTGCTTCCTAGGTTCCCGTGGCCCTGAACTGAGGCCAGGGTGAAGTGGTAGGAGCTTCAGAGTTCAGGGCGCACCTTATTTGTAGAACATTTTCCCAAAAGAACCAGAAAATTTCTTTAGATGTGAGTAACATCCATGGGATTTTTGTAAGAAAGTGTAAAACTGGAAATCAGCTGAGTATGGTGGTGTATGCCTTTAATCCCAGCACTCAGGAGATAGAGGCAGGTAGATCTCTGTGAGTTCAAGGCCAGCCTGTTCTACAAAGCCAGTCTGGGACAGCCAGGGCTTGTTACACAGAGAAACTCTGTCTCAAAAAACAAGTAAACAGAAAACCTAGACATGACCTTGTAGCCATGTATTTTCACAAATGGTGCCCATATATCTGGATTTCCATGATTATAAAACTAAAAACAGTGTTGCCCGGATTAAAGAGAACTTGTACATTGTTTTATACTGTCAGCATAATCACCATGAACAAACATCTGTAATTCTGTCACTCAAGAAGTGAAGGCAGGAAGATCCGGAGTTTAAAGTCTAGCCTTTTTAAAAAGTAAAAAACAAATAATGATCAAGATAAGGATATATTATATGTTAGGTATATGCCAGAAATTTTCAGTTTTATTATAGAGATAAATGTGATAAAAGGCAGATTTATCCTGGGTATTGGCTTTCTATAAAGGGTATAATTGCAGCTGTACTGAAATTTTCAAATCCCGGCCAAATAACAATAACTTTCATATATATTCTTGTGTATGCATTTGTAAACAATTGGCATGATTTCATGTCTTGGTTGGCTTTTATTTGAGACAGTCTCTCGATGTAACCACAACTGGCCTAGATCTTGCTGTATAGACCAGGCTAGCTTTGAATTCACAGAGATCTGCCTACCTCTGCTTCCGAAATATTGCAGGTAAAGACATATTACTATCACACTCTGTCAATCAAGGTAAACATTAACAAGGAAATATTTTTTTATTTAATTTCAAATAAGGTTTCTATAGCTAACTTTGCTTTTGAACTCACTGTGTACCTCAGGCTGACCTTAAACTTGTGATTCCTCCCGCCCCAACCTTACAGGTGCTGGTATTATACATTAAGAATCGTCTCTCTGCATTTAAATGAGAGAAAAATCTTTGTAATAATGTGCATTATTTCTCAGGGATGACCCTCGGTTTCCTACAGTGCGTGGCGTTCTCCGAAGGGGAATGACAGTTGAAGGGCTGAAGCAGTTCATTGCTGCTCAGGCGAGTTACTTTCCAGCTTCTCTGAATTTCCAAGCATTCCTATTAATGTCGCTCTTGTTATAGCTGTTCTTCCTGTTTCATGTTTGTGTATGTTGCATTATGGTTCACTGTTAGATTTGTTCTTTTTGAGATAAGGTTTCATCTGTAGCTCATGAGTACCTTCCTGGTGATCTTTCTGACATTGGTTCCTGGGTATTGGGAGTAAAGATTCCATGTGTTGCAAGGATGGATTTCCCCTCACCCCTCATCTCACTATGTCTCCTTGGCTTTCTTGGAAAGCTGCCTCTGTCTCCCAAGTGTACATGCCACCATGTTTGCCTAAGGCTAGACTTTTTCTGAAGGGAGTAAATAATGTTTTGTAATAATAAAATATTAGGACAAAAGCAGTGTCTACTCTGGCCAGCCTGCAGAATGACTTCCAACAAGAAACTTCTGGCTACACACCAATTTCAGTGGAAGTAAATTTGCAAGCATTTGTTTTATTTGTCTTTCTAAGCATGCTTGACTTGAAGCAAAATCTTCTTAGTATTTGTTTATTTTTTAGTTTTTATTTAGCATGTGTGTGTATGCACATGGAAGTCAGAGGGCATCTTTTAGGACATTGTTTTCTTTCACCGTGTCAGTCCCAGGGATTAAACTTAGGTGTCACACACCTTACCCACTAAACCATCTTGCCAGCCCTCTACTTGGCATTTCTTATCCTTAAACTATTTTTATTACTTTTTTAGGGCTCCTCAAGATCTGTTGTGAACATGGAATGGGATAAAATCTGGGCGTTTAACAAAAAGGTACATAATCCTCTTCCTCTGCAAACTCACCGGTGTGCTGATGACAGAGCAGGTCCTCTGAGCAGTGTTGCCATTGTCAGTCTGTAGGAAGGTGGAGCCTTTTCCCTCTTTAATGGATAAGGGCACTAAGCCTAGTAATTGCCCAGCAAGAACAATTATTGAAGCAACAAGCTCGAATTTACGGGAAATGGTAATAGTTTTTCCTTAAATCTTTTATGAACACTCTGCATTTCATTTTTCTGCTTTCAAGCTGCGAGCTCTCTGTAAGAAGGTATCACTTCATACTTGTATTGCCTTAAACATAGCTTTTAGCATAGTACATGTTACCTGAGGAGTTATACAGCTTTGAAGCACAATCACATTTCTGTAAAACTTGCTCAGTCAAACCTGTTGACAGTGCATCATCCCTAGTGTGCCAATTGTGTCCTCTCTTCTTGGTGGCAAAGGGAGACTTGGTTAATTTCATTTTGCCATTCCCTTGTGTGCTGAGAGGACGTAAGAGTTTAAAATTACGTACTGTATTGACTTGTAATGAAGGTTTGCTAACTACTGTTGCTGTGCTTTCAGCTTGAAAAAAAACAAAAACAAAACCCAAAGCTCTTTCAATTGGAAAACCAAACCAGGAATCATGCATATGGACATTGTTAACCCCTAATTGGAAGCAGATGCTTGGACACTATAATAAGGCGCATCGTTAGAATGCGATTTCTGTGATTGTGTTCTGCAAATTCTTTCTTGCTGCTTGGTTGTGCTGATGTCTTGCCTCAATTAGTTGCTTGTCTCGCATGTATCTTGAATTTATGTAGTTTGTTTTTTTTTTTTTACTTTTAGTGAGTTTTTTATATATTAAGGAATCATTAATTGGTTCTTTCTGTTGCTGCAGTTACTGATAACATGAGTAGAATTTACATGGAAGTTAATCTTGTGTACCTTTTTTAACCCAACCTTTATATGTCGTAAGTTTTAATCAAGCCATATGTATGTATTTATTTCTAATATATGAGATGTATTTCTCTGGGTCACACGATTCTCTGGGCTCTCCTTCCCTTTCCTCCCTGCAGAGAAGCTGCTGAGTTTTCAGATGATTCTTGTGGTCCTTGTTGCCCATACTCTAGGCCAGTGCTACCTTCCTGTGAGTGGAAGGGGATTTTGGTGTGTTTTTCTTAAAAGAATTTGATTTCCTCTTGTCACTTGTTTTATTTTGCCTGCTCCCATATCTGTTGACCTCTGGTTCTTGGAGGTTCTGTGAGGTCACCAAGTTCTTTCTAGTGTTCAGGCACTTCACATGTTCTTTAGCTTGCTCTTGGAGACATCTTTGTCAGATCCTTTGGAATTGCACCTGTCCATTGTGGTTCTGGTGTGTTAGAGGCAGAGCTGTACACCTAGCTCCCTCCTCCTCACTACAGGGATTCCATTTCTCTCTTTCTGTGATGGATCACCCATTCTTCAGATGGTTTTGTTTTGTTTGTATTTGGTCTCTGTGGTGCCTAGCTGGTCTCAGGCACGCGGGTGGGGGGCTGGGGGGATGTCCTCCCACCTCATCTTCCTAGGAGCTGGGACCGTAGGCATGCATGCATTACCATGTTAGCTGTTCCTCCTTTCCCACACTTTCCTTTGTGCTTCACTCGATATGGGATTAGGAGACCTACTGAGACCTTCTGTATGACACTTTGAAGTTAGGTTTTTGAAAGGAAGGCTCACTGTGCTTGTGCTGCCTTAGCTGATCTTGAACTTGAAAATGCAAACTAGCCACCTATCTTCAGTTCCTGAGTAACAAATGGGGTCTACAGGAGCCACTGTGTCAGGTTCATGACTTGTTGTATGTGATGGTTCATTTCTGAGACAGGGTCTTCCTGCCTCAGTCTGTGGGCCACCATGCCTGGCTGGGACCTGTTGTTTTACTTGGAAATTCTAGTACGTCTTAGTGTGGTCTCTTTTCATTTGTATCTCTTGAAACATGTAGTTTCAGCTTAAAACTCATTCCTTCAGTTAGGAAGTTTAATAACACTCTCTCCCCTTTGTTTTCTGAGACAGTCCTACTGTGTAGCCCTGCCTGGCCTCAAACTTACAGTGATTCTCCTACCTCTGCCTCTCAAGTGCTGCACTTGCAAGCATGGATAAATTCTTCTTTCTCTTTTGCTTCCCTCTCTCCAGTTCTCCCTCCTGTCTCTCCATATTGCCAAGCAGTGCACATGTTCTGCCGCTGAGCTTCAGCCCAGTCTTCTCTCTGGACATGTTCGAACATTAGGCCTCCAGTCTTAATCTTATTTTCTCTCTTAACTTATGCCTCTACTTTTTGATAGCTCTGTTTAACTTACTTTCCTGTCGAATTTCTCATTTTAGTCATATTTCAAAGATTGTCAAAATAGCTTTCTATGCATGTTTCATGTTTTTAGCATTAGTAGATATGTCATGTCATCTCTGAGTTATCTGCTCATGTTTAGTATGGGACTACAGAGGAGTGAGAAGAGATGTTAAGGGCAGGAGGTGAGCTTTTCTATGGGATGAGCTATCTGGGGCTGTGAGAAGAACCCTAATGTTAGAACTTAAAGTTATTGAAGGATTTTCACTTTAAAATTTTTATTTTATTTTTATGGGCACAGATAATTTGATCCACATGTATATCTGTGTACCACATGTGTGCCTCATGCCCACAGAGGCACCAGACCCTCGGGGACTGAATTTACAGCTGTTTGTGAACTACTGTGAGAGTGCTGGAAATCTTACCTAGGTCCTCTGGAAGAGTAGCTAGTGCTCTTAAGCCTTGAGCCATTTCTCCCTCCATGTAGTAACTTCAAACCTCTCTTTTAGCCAGTAGTTTTCCAAGAGGAGGTTGTGTTTTGTTTTGTTTTTGTTTTGTTGGTTTGTTGATTACCCCTTGAATATGAAGGTCCTGGCTGTCAGGGCTCTAGAGCTAACATGGGAAGTCTAGGAATAGCTTTTATACCATCTTCGTCCACTCCTTTTCTCCCTCTGTTCTTTTGCTTGTATCATGTCCTCCACAGGCTCATGTGTTTGGACACTCAGTTCCTAGCTGGTAGTACTCTTTTGGGAGGTTGTGGTAATAAGCTCTGATGGTCTGTGTTGTACAGCCAGGTGACTCTCTTAAATACTCCATAGCCATCATAACATTGCCATTGAGCATGTGCTTACGCATAAACCTGGGGTATTTCAGATTTGTGATAACATTCTGGGGTTCATTTAGTCCCCTCTTGGAAATTCTCAAATTCTTTGGAGTTATTTGAAAACCACGGATCCAGAGTCTTAGAATTACAAAACTTTAGAGCCAAAGGGATTTAGATACCTTCTTTCTTTCTTTTAAGATGAGGCTTCTCTAGGTTGCCCAGGCTGGTCTCAACTCCTGGGTTGAATTGATACACTACTTTCTCAGCTTCCAAAGTATTTAAATTTAAAGTATTTAAAATTTTAAAGTTGTGATCTGCCGTTTCTGGCTATGAACTCCAATTTTTCAAATAATTCACGGTTCTTCACACTTGCTTGAAATATTTTGTAGAATTATTTTTAAAAACAAATTTCTAGATTTTGCCTAGACCATTTGAATTGTGCTTCTCTGGGGCAGCCCGGGGATCTGTGTAGACAGCTACTCCCAGTGATTAGCCAGCTATGGAAGTGCCCCTCCCACTGGGGAGGGGGTTGACAGTCTCCACATAGCCTTGGCTATCCATGTAGACCAGGCTGGCCTTGAACTCAAAGAGATATTTCTGCTTCTGCCTCCTGTATGTTGGAATTAAAGGTTATGTCACCATATCCAACTCAATATTTTTGACAGTTTTTCAGGTGAGGAAGATAGCTACAGTGAATGGAATTAAGCTTCTTACAGTTGTGTTGCTTTCTTTTTCTTTTTCTTTTTTAAGATTTATTATATATACAGTGTTCTGCCTGCTTGTGTGCCTACTGCCAGAAGAGGGCGCCAGATCTGACTATAGATGATTAGGAACCACCATGTGGTTGCTGGGAGTTGAACTCAGGACCTCTGTAAGAGCAGTCAGTGCTCTTAACCTCTGAGCCATCTCTCCAGCCCCAGTTGTATTGCTTTTTAAAAGACATTTTGGAGGCTTAAATGTTATCTGGCTGCATTTGTTATTCATCCATCCATCTCTCTTTCTGTTTGTTTATTTGAAGGAAGGTTATTGAGAGGAAGGGTCTTTCCCTTAACCCAGCCAGCCTTCCCAGTACAAAGACCACTAGTATGAGACACCAGGCCCAGCTCTGCATTTCCTTTTGTGCTCATTTTCCTCCCAGCTATTTAGTATCTGAACATTTCTATTGTCTTTGATCAGTGGATGCTTTTCATTGGCTCCAGGAGAGGAGGCTGCTACTATTTTAGAGCTAAGATGGGTTGTAATATAGTTCATTCACTTAATCTGCAAACACTCACTGAGTGCCTGTCCATGTCAAGTACCCTGCTAGGTTCGGGGATGTAGTGGTTTCTCTGTGTATTTACACATTGAGTGTCCCTTTTCCAAAATGCTTGAGACCACATGTGTTTCAGATTTCTTACTTTCCATGATAGAAACCCACATTGTGTGTGGCATGTAGCTCAAGAGGATTGCCTTGTTGTTCTTTAAAACTACAGAGTTGCCTTATTATAGTGACCTAATGCCATTCTGCTTTATATGGTGCTGTGGTGTGTAGCTGATTATGGAAGTGACACTTAAAACTCTTAATCCCTTCAAATGGATGTCTTCAGCAATGCAAAACTGAATCTCAAATTACCTTTAGATCTTATTTTGTAACCCTCACAGGATTTCTCCTCATTTCTAATATTGCTGGATTTAAAGATTATTTTTAAAATATTTCTGACTTGATGTCTTTAGTTTCTTTACCTATCAGTAAAAAGATTTTTTTTGGGTGAAGGAATCTTAAATCTTTCATGTCTGTTGGTTTATAATTAGTTTTTTCATTTTTCTATTTAAACGTTACATGATAGTTGAAATAGTAAAGAAGTGAACAGATAAACTAAATATTAAAGAAATAACAGATTTAAAAAAAATAGTAAATGCAGTAACAAAGAAAACCAGTTAGTATTCCTGTGCTGTTACTTACTTCATTGATGATGTGTTACTATGTGTTTCAGTATGTACATGAGGATGTTTATTGCAGGTCATTGACCCGGTGGCTCCAAGGTATGTTGCATTGCTGAAGAAAGAAGTGGTCCCAGTGAACGTCCCAGACGCACAGGAGGAGATGAAGGAAGTAGCCAAACACCCCAAGGTCGCCCTGCATTGTGACCACTGTGTTTCCTTCTATCAAAGAGGAGCATGGTTTTGTAATATTTTCTATTTCATATTGTCAAGATTTGATACCAGTTGGAGCAAATATTGTGTGAATTTCTTGCTATAGTAATTTATTTTACTAATAATGACCCTCATGTACAGCATGTGACAGAACTGTTAGATAGATTCAGTCAATATTTACTTTCTGTTGTTTAGAGACAGCTTTTTTTTTTTTTTTTTTTTTTTTTTTTTTTTTTTTTTGAGGTAGGGTTTCTCTGTGTAGCTTTGGCTGTCTTAGACTCACTTTGTAGACCTGGCTGGCCTCAAACTCCCAGAAATGCACCTGCCTCTGCCTCCCCAAGTGCTGTGTAGAGACAGCTTCTTCCTTTATGAAGAGACGCTTCCTCTTCCTTCTTGTAGTCGTTCTGAAGTGAGGCGTTATAGGTCCTATTCTTAACCAGCCTGTGGAAGCTATGGTCCCTCCTTTCATTATTACACCTTTGTCTTTCGACCATTAACCCAGGAACGTGCTCGTGTGCACATCTTTGTCAGTCACTAAGTAAAATAAAATACAATGAAGTAAGATACAGACTGTTTTTAAAGTCAGGAAACTTAATAAAGACATTTTTTTCTTCATCATGAACTAAAGTAAACATTTACTTTTCAAATTCATGCTAGAAATGAGACTAGCACAAGACTAAATCTAAGCAAACATACATCATGCGTCTTTTTTTTTTTTAATCTCCAAAGGGGATTAGTGATTGCTTATATTTGCAAATGTATTTTTTATTATTTTTTGAGATTGTTATCATTTCCCTCTTCCCTTTCCTCCATCCAAAGCCTCCTATAAACCCCTCCTTGCTCTTTCAAATTATGGCCTCTTTTTTTATTGTTTCTGTGTGTGTGTGTGTGTGTGTGTGTGTGTGTGTGTGTGTGTGTTCGTTCCTAAATACATAAATATGATCTGTTATATGTATGTATAATATATATAAATATAGACTGCATTATGTCACGTGTGTGTGTATGTATGTATGTATGTGTGTATGTACAATCTCTATATCAATTGGTATGCTCTTTCCTGGGGAAGACTGTTTCTTCCACTCTCCTCATTCCCTGGTTGCCTGTAGTTCTTTGTCTATGGTGGAGGCCTCATGGTCTTTCCCTCTTTCACCTTAGCATGTCTATTGGGTCCATCCTCGTTCGACTCGTGTTTAGACAGTAGTGTTGGTGAGACTTCATGGGTGTAGCTTTTCTGATGCTTCTAGAAGAAACAATCTTACAGCAAACTCCCTGTGAGTTTAGAATCTTACAGCCTGCTCTTCTACAATGATCTCTGAGCCTTAGGTCACCAAGTTAGGACTGGACTCTGTGTTTTGATTGGCTGTACTTTTCTGTAGTGGTCTCTCTCTGTTGCAAAGAGAAGTTTCCTCAGTGAAGAGTGAGAAGTAACTTCTCTGTGAGTTTATAAGAATAAACATATAGAATGTACCTAGAGATTATGCTAAATTAGTAAAGTATCAATTGTAGGTTCTCTTCCAAGATCCACGACTTCACTATCTCCAAGTAGCTGGCTGGATTTCCAGTACCAGAATGAGTTCCCTTTTGTTGAGTGGGTTTTAATTCCTGGCAGAGAGCTATTGGCTACTGCCAAGGGACATGTGCCAGTAATGTACCCCCTCAAGGTTATGGTACTATACTGGTTGCTTTTGTACTCATAGCTAGGTAGGAGTGTTGATTGTTTCCCTCCTTTGAAAGCTTGCATGGCACCTTCTGCAGCAATAGGAATTTACCTCTAGGTGCTGGCCAGTCAGGGCAGTCAGTCGGCTATAATGGTGGGAGTCCTTTGGACAATTCTGAACAACTCAAAGGGCACTTTTTTTGCCTCCTGTTGGAATTTTGGTTAGGTAGGTAGTTATATGCTGTGATCCCTTAGGATCTTTTCAGACATCTTTATTCCCTCCTTCTGTATTTATCTCTCCACAGCCCCTCATTATACCCGTCTCCTCACTTTTCCCATTTCTACTTTCAGATAACTTGTACCCTGCTTTTACTCCCTGGTTCCCTTACCCCCTACAATGGTCCTTTTTACTTTTCCTCGTTTTTGCAGTTTACTTCATGTTATGTACTCATATCTGAAGATTTGGAGCTAGGAGCCTCAATTGAGACTATCTTTTTAGTCTCTTTCTTCATGGGATCTACAGTGTAAAGCAGGACATTTTGCCTTCCTACACATACATAGTACTTAAAATTTGTCTTCTAAAACACAAAGCTTCACATTTTCTGCCGAGGTGACATCTGTAGTCGGATAGTGTTCTGTGACAACGGCTGTTTTCTCCTTTGATACAAAAGCAGTGAGACTGAGGATTGCAAGACATATTCTGGTTGTTAGGGCAATACCATGCTTTTAGCCCAGAAATTAATGGTTGCTTTAGACTAAGAAACATTTGGGACAGGCCACCTGGTTTAACTCCGTTACAGTGTTTGGGTCCAGTGTCAGCGTATGGGTTTTTGCTTTGAGGGTGTGCCTATGTAATGAGTGTGCACTCTTTAAATTCAAAGAACAGAACTGGGAACTCAGGTAAAACTTGCCCTTCCTGGTTTAGCATGAGCTTTTAACTTGAGCACAGAGAACCTGTTTGTTTAAAGAATATATCAGGGAATGGAAGGATTTGCACGATGTACTCAGGGCTCAGTAGTTTGTACACTTAACTCATCCTGCTTTTCTTTTGATCATTCAGAATCCTGATGTTGGTTTGAAGCCTGTGTGGTATAGCCCCAAGGTTTTCATAGAAGGAGCTGATGCGGAGACTTTCTCAGAGGGTGAGATGGTCACATTTATAAACTGGGGCAACATCTACATCACTAAAATACACAAGTAAGAGCTCTGTGTTTATTTTTCAACTGTGTGGAAAAAAGTCTTCCATTTTATTTATGTCTCAGACATTAGCTAATTCAGACTCTGACTTAGAGCCTTTACACTGATTCATTTTGTGAGTAGGAGTATTTTTACTGTATGGGTACTTTATACTACCTGAAATTAGGGTGTCGGATGATCTGTATCTAGAGTAATAGCTAGTTCTGAGTTGCTGTATGTGTGCTAGGAACCACTTTAGATTACAAAAATAAAAAATAATTGCTGAAGGGTCCTTTGGATAGGATTTATATATGAAATCTTTATATATTTTATTATTAGCCAAACATTCAAAATAGATTGGCCAATGCTAATAATGAGTTTTACTTTTTAGTAAATATTGTATGCAACAAGTTTTCAGATTATTTAAATGTACTATGTTTAATATTTACATACGTTCTGAAATTTTAATTATGTAATCATTAACATATCTTTGCCCGTAGTTGTTAACAGTAACATTGCAGGTTTACAGTGCTTAGTAGTCCAGGTGACTTTAAATTCCTAAAAGTGTGTGTGTGTGTGTGTGTGTATGTGTATGTGTGTGCTTCAACAGAAGTGTACAGAGCTGTGCTCCAGTGAATTGGTATCACTGAAAGCAATTTGTTGCATTCCTATAACTAATGTCTATCAAACATGTTAAAAATTAAAATACATGTGTGATTTGAATTTTCCAGAGAGAGTTCTTCATCCACTTACTACAGTATAATACATTTCTAGCAGTTTACTTTCTCTTGAATACTTTTCAATCTTTTATCTAGAAGTGCAGATGGAAAAATTATATCTCTGGATGCAAAGTTGAATTTGGAAAACAAAGACTACAAAAAAACGACCAAGATCACTTGGCTTGCTGAGACCTCACATGCCCCCCTTATTCCAGCCATCTGTGTCACTTACGAGCACTTGATCACAAAGCCAGTGCTAGGAAAAGAGGAGGACTTTAAGCAGTATGTCAACAAGGACAGCAAGGTAACCTGAAGAAACCAGATCTCATCCTTTCTTACATAAATTTTAGCGTTTTGAAAGCTAGTTTTAAATGTTTTAGTTTCTTAGGTAAAATAGAAAAGGCCTATAGAATTTATTTAAGTGTAAAGATGTACTTGGGCCTGGTGGCTCATGCCAGTAATCCCAACATGTGGACGGTTGAGACAAGACATCATGAGTTCATAGCCAGCTTGGGTTACATAGTAACATTGTCTCAAAAACAAAACTCCTAGAGCATTAGCCTGGTATATACAAGGCCTTGGGTTCAACTTCTATACTGAAACAAAATAAATGGAAACAAACAAACAAAAAAGATACAATTAGAAGTGTTCCCATTTTATAAGACAGAGATGAAATACAATAAAGTTAAATAGCTTGCTTGGAGATAGAATAAAAAGTAGAGGTGGATTAAAACCTGTGGATCCTGTTTATGGAGCCTTGGAGTGTTAATGATACCTTCCAGCTGCATTTTATAGTTATGATAGGAGATAATTTTCACAGGACTGCCAGTCAAATTATGTACAGGGTTTTCTAGAGCTGTTCAGTTCATCAATGTTACCTTTAAAAAATGTGATGAGTGTGCTTGCCTGTAATTCTAGCATTTCTGAGGCTGGGGCAGGAAAAATGCTAGCTCCAGGTCAGCCTTGGCTTCATGGTGAGATATCTTAAAACAAAACAAAAAACAACCGATCAGAATACTCATTGTGTTCAGGAATCCTCTTGCTTCCCCCTTCCCAGGGCTGAAATTACACGTGTGTATTTCCACACCCAGCATTTTTATGTGGGCTATGTTATCCAACTCAGGTTCTCAAAGCAGCCTTTACCGAAAGAGCTGGTTGCCTGCCCTCAACTAGTAAACTTCTGTTTTAAGTGAGCATATTCCAGCTGTTGGAGCACTGCTTGCATTTACACTTATCTTCGTGTTCTACTTTTACAAAGTGCATTTGGTTCTGTGTCCTTTTCACAGCGTGAAGAACTAATGCTAGGGGATCCCTGCCTTAAGGATTTGAAAAAAGGAGACATCATACAACTGCAAAGGAGAGGCTTCTTCATATGTGACCAACCATATGAACCTGTTAGGTAAATGTTTGTATCTTTCCTGTGGTCTTGAGGATTGACCCTGAAATCTCATACACAGGCACTCAACCTCAGCTGCCTGTTATGTAAATATATATAACAGCTAAACAAAATGTTTGAAGTTCTCACAGTGTATAATTTAAAAGTTGAACCAAACTAAAATACTGTGTCTGATAAATTTCTGCTCAGTTTGATTTGTCTAAATGTTGAGTATTTCAGGCTTGAGTACCTAATAAGCAGTGCACACTGGATGCTAGTAAGTCATTCATTTCTAAAGTGAAACAACATGCAGTTCCCCAGGGATGTGACCAAGTCTAAGACCAAGTGCTGGAAACACACCAACATTCCCAAAAAATGGTGGAAGTAACCTGTGGGTTAGCATCAGGTTGATAATACCTGATGTGGCTTTGTGCTGCTCTGAGTCTGTAGGGCCAGAAAAACCATTTCCACCCTTCACTATATACAAGAGGACTTGCTCAGGACTGCTTAGGTTAGACTGTCAGATAAGATTACTCTCTTAAGACTGGAGCTCTCTCCAGGAAACACCAAAACTGAGTAAATCAGGCCCACTGTTAGGTAAGTATCATTGCCACAAGAATGCACTATAGTTTGAAAAGCATTAACTGTGTATCATTGAATTTATCTAGTAATTCAGTTTTAATTGCTGTTTAGAAATTTTGTTCAAATAAACTTTTGACTATTTTCTTTTTAGCCCATATAGTTGCAAAGAAGCCCCATGCATCTTGATATATATACCTGATGGGCACACAAAGGAAATGCCAACATCTGGATCAAAGGAAAAGACCAAAGTAGAAACCTCAAAAAAGGAGGTAAATACTGGCTTTTACGGAAGGCTCTAACACCTATGAATTGTATGTCCCAGGGCTTAGAATGTATCTCTTTAGAGATGGTTGGGATTTTTTGTTTGTTTGTTTGCTTTTTGGGTTTTGTTGCTTTTGAGATTCTAAGATTGAAGAAGACAGTTAAGTTCTGCTTTTTGCTTTGCTCTTTGTTTCTGTCATCCTTTTTGGTAAGATTTTTAAGACATTTTTGAGAGCAAAATTTTTAAAAGTAAATTATACCAAAAAACAAAAACCTGTGACAGCCTAGACTAACAGAACATTTTTGGGGACTCTCCCACCCCTGCAGTAGATCTCCTTCCCTATCACCACCCCCTTTTTTTTTCTTTTCTTTTTTAGCAGGATTTTTATCACTTGTACTTTGTATCACATACTACCCTGTACAGAAGAGCTCCCTCCTGCTGTTAGAGTTCGGAAAAGGGGACAGGAAAGGAGGTGCTGTAGTGTTGTAATGGGAAATAGTGAGTGTGAATGTTTTCATCTCAGAGACAATGTTTAATAATCTCTGTGGGAGTGAGCTAATAAACCTGCCTAGCTGTCTAATGTAAGAGGGTCGTTGTCGATGGAGATGCATGTCTTGTTCTCCTCAGACAGAGTGTGGATTTGGAGATGGTGCAAGATAGAAATAGGGATGAGGTCTTTTGTAGGCCAGATGTTGTCAGACGTCAGATGAGTATTTAATCGCTCAGGATTTTTAGTGTCATGCACAGCCAAATCAATTCCTAAATGTCTCATTATTACATAGTTAGTTTAAAAAAAACAGTAAAATATTTGTCTTAATTGTTTAAATTATACATATAAATTGAAGATTTCTAAATGTCATTTCAAAAATGTTTTGTTTTTAAAGTGATTTTTATCTATTCTTAAAATGATATATTAACTGAAAGAAAAATTAGTACTTTTATTTTTTTCTTGAAACTTGCACAGTGCTTATTTGCTGTCCATGTTGAGTTTGCACAGTATATTTGCTTTTAAAATATAGCAGCTGTGCAAAACAGAGCATTTTCCTGAGATGTCTCATCAGAAGGAATGTAGCACTTGTGCTATAACTGAACTGCTGTGAGCTAGTAACGTAGTGTTTAGCAAGTGTCAGGCATATTGTTTCACTTTCCTTGGATATTTACAAGGTTCCATAGTGCTGCTGTGAGCATGCTGACACCTTTGGATATCCTGATACAGGTGGAGTCTATTGACTGTGGTGTGGTGTTGAAGGTTATATTGGTGGTGTGATTAGGCTTGACTCAGCAAGCACTAGGGAAGGACAGGGGGAAAGGCAGTAGAAGGTAGGCTCAGGCTGTGATGATGAAACAGTATATCTAGGTTTGTTTTGGTTGACTAAGTAAATAACTCGAGGCAAGGAAGACAGAAGCACAGAGCTCATTAGAAGAGAAAAGCTTAGAACTATTTACAAGTGAAAGTGGTATGCTTTACGCTTTGAGCTGATATGAACAGACTGAAACCTACGTTTATCCAGAAGGAAAGAGAGAGAAACAACAATTTCAGTGGCAGCATCCTCATAACTGTTTTTGTGTGATTGATCACCAGCAATTTCAGATTTGGCTTCCTCCATTCCCAACCCTCTTTCTCCATACTGGGAATCAAACTTAGGGTCTCATAATGTTAGGTAAGTGAGGTATGTATCCTGAGCCCAGGATCCCTGAGTTGTTTAAAAATGATTTTTTTATGTAGCTTATATATTTTTTAAATTTTAAATTTTTTATGGTTGTTTTGCCTGCATGTATGTCTGTGTCGCTTCTCTGGCTAGTGTCCACAGAAGCCAGAAGAAGGTATCAGATTCTCTGGAACTTACAGATTGTTGTTAGTTGGCCATGTGGGTGCTGGGACCCAAGTCCTTTGGAGGAACAAATGGTGCTTTTAACTGCTGAGTCATTTCTCCAGCCTCCATATTTTACTATTTATTAGTAGTTTATCAAACTAGAAATAAAAATTATTTGTTTATTTTGAGACAGGATCAGGCCATGTTGCCCAGGTTGGTGTTAAACTGGCTATCCTCTACCTCTTCTTCCTAATGCTATTTTATAAGAGCATGTGGCTGTACCTGGCTTGCTGAAATTGGGAGGTTTTTTAAATTTGCTAATTCACTTAAATTTAACAATCCAATTTAAATTAAAATTCAGTTGATGTTAACATAAATAACTTTTTTTGTGGGGAGGATGGGGGACAGAATCTTATAGTATATTTCAGGCTGGCCTTGAACTAGCTGGCTAAGTAGTTCATGCTTGTCTTGAATTTGTAATCCTGCCTCAGCTTCCCATGTGCTGGGATTACAGGGATGTATTTCACTATGCCAGGTTTAAAAAGTAACATTTTTGTTAGGCATGGTCGCGCACACCTATAATCCCAGAACTCAGCGAGGCAGATGCAGGAAGATCTCTGGGATTTCGAGTCCAACCTAGTCTACAAAGCGAGTCCAGGATGGCTAAACTGAGCTAAATATCCAAAGTAATTCATTCACCCTGGCTACCAGGTGAAGCTGGCTCTGCGGTAGATATGGCCTCCGACACGGTAGTGTTGTAGTAGGGATGCTACTTGAGCTAACAACTTAGACCTTCAGAAGTAAGGGTCTGGAAGAAGTGTGTTCAGTAGGCAAAGGAGAAGCAGCTTTGCCTTTATGATGGGCCTGGAAGATTTCAGAGTCAAGTCTGCTGTACACTATTGGGAAGGCAGTTTATAAGCTTGCCACAGTTAGAAGCTTGCCCATATTCAGGGCCACAGAGACCCACTTCTAGATGAAAGGAGTTTTAAAGAATGTATGCATGGATATGCTTTGAAACCACAAATCATAAAAGAAATTCAAGTGCAGTTGACTATTTTTACTCAATATTGTAGTGAGATTTTTCTGTTTTCCTTTTGATATATAGATCCTTGAAGATAATTATTTTCAGTAGAAAGTGTTGCTGTCAAAATTAAAGTCTAATCTAGGGCTTCCTGATGGTATGGGTGTGTGCACACTTTCAGGTGTGTGTGTGTGTGTGTGTGTGTGTGTGTGTGTGTGTGTGTATGTGTGTGTGGCACGAGTGTGCATTCGTTAATGTGTGTGATCATGTAGTTTCATTGAGTTCTTTGATGATAAGTAATTAAGACTTATTTCAGCTTATAAAGAATGTTAATGACAATACTGAAAGTATGCTGAATAACTACAGATTTACTTATAATTTTTCATCAGCCTAAATGGGTTAAATATACTTAACCTTTCTAACAGCATACATAAGTCTTTTACGTTGAATCTCTATTATGTGTTGTAATGATTTTTTTCTTGACTGGGATGGATATATTATGCTTTGGTCTCCTAAAGATAAAGATACAGGTTCCTATGGAATCCTCTAACCTCCCCCGGGTTTACAATGATGAGAATGCCATTGGGACTGTTTACCTCTCCCTGTGTCTGCTGCTGCCATTTCTCTGTTGATAAGGTTTTTAGCTAATTCATCTGAGCTTTTGAAAGAATTGAAATTAAAAGTTTTTATGAAATATGATGAAATACATTTGATATAAGCTTATGAGGATGTTTAACATAAATTAATACTTTTGGCTTTCTGCATCCATAGACAAGCACTGCTCCTAAAGAAAGACCAGCCCCCACTGTGAGTAATACTTGTGCTACAGCTGAGGATTCCTCCGTGCTTTACAACAGAGTGGCTCTTCAGGGGGATGTGGTTCGTGAATTGAAAGCCAAGAAAGCAGCAAAGGGAGACATCGATGCAGCTGTGAAACAGCTTTTGGCTTTGAAAGCTGAATATAAAGAGAAAACTGGGCAGGAGTATAAACCTGGGAATCCCTCCACTCCAGCAGCACAGACTGTCTCTGCTAAGTCACCATCAAGCTCTGTGGAAAATGCATCTCTATATGATAAAGTTGCTGCCCAAGGGGAGGTGGTCCGAAAGCTGAAAGCTGAAAAGGCTCCTAAGGTCAGTATGTGTCATAAGCTAGCCTGTGAGTTCTGACTCTTAGAACAGAGTCACCTCTCCCCAGGAAACAGGTTGTTGGCTACCTGTTTAAATATTTTGATGTACAAATCAACATGTATTACTGCTTGTTGTGTGCCAAGACGGAACATAAACTTAGAGTTGGGGCTGCAGCGATGACTCAGTGGTTAAGCGCTGCTTTTGCAGAAGATCCAAATTTGCCTTCCAGGACCCACATCAAGCTACTCACAGCTACGTTGGAGCTCAGGGTAGGCAGACAGATACAGTCTGGGTTTTGGTTTTTATTATTATTATTATTGTTTGTTATTGGTTGTGGTTCTCATTTCTCGTCTCTGGCCAAATAATCTGACAGAGTATAACAGGGCTTATCCTCACAGTTCAGCTGCTGCAGCTCATTGTGAATAAGGCATGGAGGATGGAGGCAAGAGTGTCTCACAGGTGTGCTGACAGAAATGTATTCATGTTCTTGGTGGACTAAGAAGCAGAGGAAGGACAGTGCAGGCACTGATCTGGCTTTCTCTCTTTCCCCTCTTAATTTATTCTGCGCCCCCAACCGGTGGAATGGTGCCTCGTTTTCAGCATAGATTTCCTTCAGCTAATCCTCTCTGGGAACTTCCTACAGACACATCCAAAGGTGTGTCTGTCTTCTAGGTGATTTGAAATCCTGATAGGTTAGCAATAAAGAGCAATCGTTACGGTGCATGTTCAAACAATTGTTCGGGCGGGGTTGGCGCTGCTGGCCCAGGGACTGAAAAAAGCCACTGTGCTTGGCTTTGGGTCTTTGTTTGTTTATATGGCAAATATTCTTGACTTCCTCCTGTCAATAGTTGTTTGAGACAAGCCATCAGCAGCCTTAGCCAATCACAGGCTAGAATCGTATGACTCACGTATCTTTTAATGGCCCTGAAGATAGCATGGGTTCTCTAAATGGCTGTTAACCTTGCCTATGAGACCTTTTCAGCCTGAATGGATGTGTGGTTCCTGGTACCAGTGATGTGGCGGCTGGATGAGTGGAGGGAAGAACACAGTTAGGGGAACAGACTGGGGAGGGAGGGTGGAAAGAAGAGTAGAGGGTGAGAAGCAGGCATATGGAGTCCAGGGAGTAGAAAAGCAAGGACAGAGGGGTCAACATTTCAGAGGCAGGTGCAGGTCCACAAACTCCATCATTCTGCATGTCGAGGCTATGCCTGCTCTTTCTAGGTATAGCACAAGCACAAATAGCCTTGTAAAAAATAATTTTTTTTTAAACAAAAGTGCTTTTTATTTCAATAAGATTTTTTCAGGAAAAGGGAGCATGGATGAGTAATCCTGTGTCAGAAAGTTACTTTCAACGCTTTAGCATGGTGCATATTGGGCTGTTAAAGAATTGGTATAAAAGCTAGACAGATAGATGGTTCAGCAGTCAAAGACTAGACTTACAACCAAAACTTTAAGAATTGGTATAAAAAGTGAACTTTGTCTAGAACTATTAAGAAACAATTCTTATTTAACATTTCAGAAGAGAAAGACATGGTTCTTGCAATAGTTATTTCATTAGCCACTTAGTGGCTTTTATGTATCCACTGATCTTTATTGGATTATCAAAAGTCTCTCTTAGTCTCCCTCTTCTTTAAAAAAAATAAAAAATAAAACCTTCTGCCCTCTACCTAAAGTTTGGCTCTGAGTTTCAGCCTCTGCCTCGATATCTCGATCAGTAGAGTCTTTCAGAGGCCAACTGTAGTAGGCTCCTGTCCTGTTCCCATCTTCTCATGCTTCTAATGTCTATTGCGTTTGCCCTTCTGAATGAGGAGTCTTTCCGAGGATCTTCCTTGTGGCTTAGCTTCTTTAGGAGTATAGATTTTCAACCATGCTCGTAGCAGCTCTATTTGTAATAGCCAGATTCGGGAAACAACCTATATGTCCCTCACAGAGGAATGGATACAGAAATTGTGGTACATTTATACAATGGACTACTACTCAGCTATTAAAAACAAGGAAATTATGAAATTTGCAGGCAAATGATGGGGAACTAGAAAAGATCATCTTGAGTGAGGTAAACCAGAAACAGACGTACATGGTATATACTCACTAATAAGTGGATATTAGACATATAATATAGGATAAACATACTAAAAATTATATGCCCTATTACATTTTTCAAAAATCTCATTTATTCGTTATGTATTTAGCGCCTGAGTGATTTTTTTTAAGACAGCAGCCATAAAATTGCAAAGGCTTTATGAAGCTATTAACTTGGGATTCTATAGCTCCGTTTAGCAAACTATCAAGTGTTACTGGAGCACTCAGCTATATTCAGTAGTCTGTGTGGTCTCTGCTCCACGTTGTAAATCTGGAGTTGAGTAGTTGAAGTTTAGACTCAGAGCCTGATCCCTGCCCTCGAGCAGAGGCTATTGGAGACTTAAATTGCTGATAGTAATTGCAGACTAATTCTGGGCTCTGTGCTGTGCTTTACAGCTGGTCGAGTCATGACTTCTTTGGAGCTGGTTCTTACAGGCTTTGATAACTAAACAGCGATCTCTAATTGTAAGATACTGTTTTTAAAAACTCGGTGATCTTTAATTCGCTAATCTCAAAGCCTTCTAAACTTGAGCCACAAGTTTCAGCATTCCTGCTCCTTCAGCAGAGACACCGCTGCTTCTGCTTTCTACCCACCGGTGCAGGCCATTGCTTTGGGCGCAGCTTGGCAGCTACATAGTGCTGACGTGTGCGTGTTGCTTGCTTGCTTGTACTAAGGAGAAAAGGTGAATTTTTTAGGGGGTAAATTTGTCATGTTCTAGCTGTCTTGAAAAGTTACCTTCTTAGCATCTCAATAGCTAGGGGAACTAGGTTTTTCTTTTTGATGTTTCCACCATTCTCCATGTTGAAATGCTTCCATCTAGTGGCTGCTGCAGAAATAGCATGCCACTTATTTACATTCTAAATGAGATCAAGAGAAATGTGTGAGTCGTTTGCATCATCATTAGTCCACATGGATGGCTATCTAAAACTTTGTGTAGTCTGTATTTCATAAGCTCAAAACAATCTTTGTCCATTAAGAACTTAACATCTGTTAGCTCTGAATGTTGTATAATATTTCAGGAAGTAGCTATATGATATAATTTTACTTAGCAAATTCCTTTTAATCCAGAAAAAAAAATAAAAGATTAGTTTTCTCACCCTTTAGTTGTACATTATGTGTTGCCAGAGACACACTCAAGTGATAGGTAATATGTATGTTCGTGTATGGTGGGCATGTGGGTGAAGGTGCGCCTGCCGGATGTTGACTTGAGGCCTCCTTTGTCTGTGCCTACTTCGTTGTTTTGAGACAGGCGCCCACCGAAGCTGGAGCCCACTGTTCTGGCTGGAACGTTTGGCCCGTGAGCCCCGTACGCACACTCACATCATTGTCTCGTGCACTTGTGATGCTGTGAACACTGCATCTTTCTTTGGGTAAAAGGTGTGGTAGCTAAAGTATGCCGCTTCTGTGGAATGTAGGTGAAGATGAGGGTCGTTTTGGGAACTAAGACAATCCATGTAAGACACTCCACATGGCATCTGGCATAGAATAAACATACCTTGAAGTGATAATTCTTTTTGTTAATTCTAGTTTCCTAGATTTCATCCGGGAAATTTGCATAGTGATTGGTAGAGTTTTGCTCTTATTTTAGAACTGTATTTATACATATAATCTTGTTAGAATAGACTATCTTATTCAATAATGTAATAGATTCTTTACCTTAATTTTGTCTTCTGTAATGTTTCAAATTATGTTGTAAGACAGGAATTTCTCTTATGAAACTGTTCCATTTGACTTCAAACTCAAGTGAATATTTAAACTTTATTTTACTATTATTATTAGAGAGAGACTGTGTGTGGGTGTGTCAGTGTCAGGGTAGGGCATATGTGGAAGTCAGAGACAACTGGATTGTCCTCTCCCGGGTCAACTCGGGTCATAATTTCTTTCAAAAGGTGCTTTGTAGACATTATATAAGGTTTTGTGCCCCCCCTCATTCTTTTAGCTGATGGTGCCTTTGCCTTCCCGTCCCCTGCCCTTCCTTCTACATCTGTCTATCCCCTCCCCTTCCATGAATTCCATTCCCTTTCTCTTTCCTTCTTCATTTAATTGACGTTTTTCTTCAGAAAGAAAATCTACTGGTAATAAGTCTTAATTCTAAAGTAATAGTAACATTAGTTAGGTTGGGAATACAGACTGCCTTTCCTAATCTTTTTGTTCACTCACCCCCAGCTCTGTTTTTCCTGAGTCAGGATCAAACTGTGTAGTCCAGGCTGGCCTTAAACTTAGGATTCTTTTGCCCCAGATTCTCTAGTCTAGAATTGTGAACATCGTCAACATCTCTCTTTACATTTACTCCAACTTTGTTGTTCCTGGGATGGTAGACTGCAGAGTTTGTAGGCAGAAAATCAAAGTAGCCAAGAAGATGTGAAGGGCCATCTCTTGGGTGCAGGGCCCTTGAGGCTGCTGTAGTGCTGCTCAGACATGGCGGGGCTCCTGCATGGTGGGGCTCCTGCATGGTGGAGCTGTGAGCTAGCCAGTCTTGAGTACTCCCTTGTTCCTGTTGCATTTACTCAGTTATCCCATGCAGTGGAAGATGAATGGGGAACACTCAGTGTGGAGACACCTTTCAGTATTTGGTTGGTGTCTTAAGGTTCTCATCAGGTGTTAGTTTGTTGTGGAATTTTGAGGTCAGACATCCAGCTTGAGTCCTTTTGCTGTGCCCTTGTTTTTTGTTGTAGAGTGTCAAGTGTCTCCTTGCTGAGGATGTCACTCCTTCTGTTCATGTAGAATTATCAGATATTGAAATATGCATGTAATTTAAGGCTTAAACATACTTTCTATTTTTTGTTTTGTTTTGTTTTTTAACTTTTGAAAGTGGTCTGTGGAGACTAGTTTCAGAACTCCATCAGATAACAAAACCAAAGGGTGCATAGATCTTCTTATATAAAGTTTCATGGCATTCCCATATTGTCTGCTTATATCCTTCCATGTATTTATGTGCTAAGAATTCTCTCTGGATTACTTAGAGTGCCTAATATGATGTAAATATATTACATATTATTTATTTTTTAATAAATATATTTATTTATATCTTATTTAGGAAATAATAATGTATCAGTACATTTTAAAAATAGATCAGAGCTCTACCACATGCATCTTTTAATACAGGTGTATTTTGTTTGAATGAATCTTTGAAAGGTTCTTACAAAGAAATTATTAGTCCAGGTTTATTTTTCTTCCCTGCTCACTTTTTTGGTGGGACTGTGTATCATGATGCAGTTTTTTGTTTTCAAGTATTTTTGGTCTTTGAGTACTTGGATCTCTAGACATAAATGGCTAAGTATACTTTGATAATGATTAAAGACTTTGAGATGACATTGAAATATTCATAGATTGTGAAATACTTGTCTTCCTCTTTATTTCCAGGCTAAAGTAAATGAAGCTGTAGAATGCTTACTATCCCTGAAAGCTGAATATAAAGAAAAAACTGGGAAGGAATACATACCTGGCCAACCCCCATCAGCTCAGAGCTCACAGTCAAGTCCTGTCAGCAATGCTGAGCCTGCTGGACCAGAGACACCAGAAGCCAAAGTGCTATTTGACAGAGTGGCCTGTCAAGGAGAAATCGTTCGAAAACTTAAAGCTGAAAAGGCCGCTAAGGTCAGTGTGGGGTTTTCTTTGTATGGACATATTTTTTTACTTAGTTTGTATAGTTGTGTAGCTAGTGACTGCTGTTAAGACAGTGCAATGCATAGATCATCTATTTTCTAGTACTCTAGGCTAATTTTGTTTCTTTTATATTCTTTATTTATTTTCTTAGTGTAGTTTAACATTTTGTGTCTATAGCTGTTGCCCTTAATTAATTGTGAGCCTCTTAAATTTGGGTGTGGTATTTGGTAATTTATGCCGGGACAGTAGTTTGTACGACCTGCTAACCTCCATTGTCCCCTTTGTTATACTGAAGGACCAAGTGGACTCAGCTGTCCAAGATCTCCTTCAGCTGAAGGCACAGTACAAGTCACTGACAGGAACTGAATATAAGCCTGTGTCTGCTGCTGGAGCTGAAGACAAAGATAAGAAGAAGAAAGAAAAAGAAAATAAATCTGAAAAGCAGAATAAACCTCAGAAACAAAATGATGGCCAAGGAAAGGACTCTTCTAAAGGCCAAGGCAACGGGCTGTCATCGAGTGGAGCAGGAGAAGGGCAAGGGCCTAAGAAACAGACCAGGTATTAAAACATGCTTCTGAATGAATTCGGATCTAAAGAGATTTTGTGTTTAAAATAAGTAAATCTTGGTTTATTATCAGCAAGACAAAGTGCTCATACTCCGATATCAGCAGATGACTTCTGTTTAACAGTAAAATAGGTAGCACATCACCTGCTTGCTTTCAGAATTCCCTGTACTTTTCCCTCCTCTGTTGTTTCTTCCACCAAGGAAATGAATTGGTCACCAAATCACAGGTTGAGTATCTGTCTCCCTGTTCTGTTGCTGTGAAGAGACACCACGAACAGGGCATCTTACAGAAGACAGTTGGTTGGGGCTTACAGTTTCAGAGCATTAGAGTCCAGAACCATCTTGGCAGGGAGCTTGGCAGCAAGAAGGCAGGCATGGCGCTGGAGCAGGAGCTGAGAGCTTGATCTGCAGGCGGAATGAGAAAGAAGACTGTGACTTGCCTCGGGCTTTTGAAATCTCGGGGCCTAACCCCAGTGATACACTTCCTCCAAAAGGGCCATACTTCCTAGTCCTTCCCAAACAGTTTACCAGCTGAGGACCAAAGGTTCAAATATTTGAGCCCATGGGATGCTCAGCCTTTGAACTTGATAAACACTGCAGAGTGTAGAAAAAACTCTCAAGTCTGAAGTAGTTACAACTTCCAGACAAATAAGGGGTTCTAAAGTAGTGCAAGTCTGTTGTGCTGTGTATTGAGAGAACAGCTATATACATGTAAGTGTTTATCTGTAGCTTGCTTTGTGTTTTTTTTTTTTCAAATGAAACTTTTTCATAAGAAGTAAATAAGAATTTTGTTCCAAATAGGGTTTTGAAGTTGGTAGATTAAATATGAAACAGCTGTTAAAACAGCTGTTTAAAAACCAGGCAATGGATTATGTGGCCTTTTCAGTGTTTTCCTGTTTGAACATTGTAATCATCTTCTAGAAGTATAGGCTAACTCTATTGTGACAGGCTTCCTGCTGTGGCTTCCCACAAGAGGATGCTGTGACTGAGGTAGTTTGATTTTTTTTAATTGTGTATCAAATTTAGCTGTGTCTCATGTGCCGTCTCCTTAATGAATACAGCAGCTACTCCTGACTTTATGTATTGGCTCAGCATTTGGCAAATGTATAGAATAGTGGGCAAGAGGTTAGAGTGTCTCTCTTCCCTCACCTTCTGACTGCTTACATAAAGTCCCAGGTTTCACCCAGAGAAAAGAGACTGAAACGGTAAATATACTAAAAACTTAAGACCTTAAGACTATAAAGCTCTGCTTGCAAACTGGAAAAGGTGTACTTCTAGAATACAGTTAAGAGACAGATCTTTTGTCATTTTGGTTTTTTGGGACCAAGTCTTCCTATGTAGCTCAGCCTGCCTTGAGCTCAGTCTTTCTGCCTCAGCCTTCTGGTTGATATGTACACACCCCGAGGCCTAACTCAGGTTGAGGCTTAAAGGAAAGAAGTGTTGTCTGGAATAGGAATTGAGAGAAAGGGCAGGAAATCTAGGACCAAACAAAAAGGTTTCACTCTTGGCAAGTATTGTACTACCAACACCAAATTCTGGTGCTGGATTAGTTGGGGTTTTTTGTATGTGTTAATTTGTTTAATTTAAATGTCATTTTAAAAGTCTTTTTTACAGTCATAGTTCTAAACAGGTTTGGCGTTGACAGTTTTTGTGGATAGCATCTGATAGCTGTTTGATGCTGGTGCACACCCATGCTCTCAGTACTTCAGAGATAGGCAGGAAGACTGCTACAAATTTGGGCCAGCCTGATCTACGTATCAAATTATAGCCAAGCAGGGGCTAAATAGCGAAATCCTCCCTGTATTTAAAAACAAAGATTGAATTTGTTTCTAGATTAAAAACATTATTGTGGAAATGAATATAAAAATATGCAAACATAAAAATGACTGAAAATTAAGAAAAGCTCTCCTATTTTGAGCTTGTAGTTTTATTTTCAGTTCAGCCTGCTATGGTTTGAATGTATTCCCAAAGTACATATGCTAGGAACTTAGTCCCCCAGTTCTAGGAAATAATAGTATCTAAAGGTAGAGCTTTGCTGTAATTAAGGTAAGCTGAGGTTGAGCAGATGTGCTGTGATGCTGTTAATGGCTTTAAAACAGTCACTGAGTTGGCAAGCTTCCTTGAGTCTTGCTGTGTCATCCCAGCTCAAAGTTCTCCTCTAGAGGGCCCCCTCCACCCACAGGTAGCTCCAGGCTGTTTGAGCCTCCAGCACCCAGAGCCAAGTAAGAGTCTGTTCTCTAGATTACTTTGTTTCAGTATTTTGTTATGTAAACAGAACAGACTACACAACCTAGAAATAGTTGCTTGAATGAAAGATTTATGTTTCTTTTTGCATGTCTGCAGATTGGGTCTTGAAGCAAAAAAAGAAGAAAATCTTGCTGAATGGTACTCCCAAGTGAGTATACTTTCAGTTGGCTGTTATTATTAGCGTTTCTCAAGTTTGGCTTTGTGTTCAGATTCTAAAGCCTAGGGAGAAAAGTAGTCACGAGCAGTATGATCCCATTTCCCCGCTGTGTGCTTAGCATGTACATTGTATGTGTATGTGCACATGAGGCCAGAAGACAGCCTTGGGTGTTACCCTCACAAAAGCCAGTTACCACCTATGAGACAAGATCTCTCTTTGGCTCTCTTAGGCTGCTGGCCAGTGTACCCCAGAGAGCCTCTAGTCTCTGCTCTCCTTCCTGCCCCAGCATAACACTACAGGTGTACCTCTCACACCACCACACCTGGCATTTTAGCGGTCTCAGGGTCAGTCTTCAGATGTGCAGGGAAGACATTTTACCTATTCCCATGCCACCTCTCATGTGTCAGGTGTGGTGACACACGCATGTAACCCCAACTTGGGAGGTGAGAGCTAGAGACTCTTAGTTGCAGGCCAGCTGGCCTACGTAGTGACACTGTCTCAGAGTAACACTGAGAAGGCCGAGGCCGAGCTCAGCGGTAATCTGCAGAGTCCTCTACTGGTTTCTCTGCATGTCAGAAAGTGTTTTCTTTCTAAGCTGAGCATGATGCTGGGGGCCTGCAAGAGGCAAGCTTAAGTCTACAGAGTGAGTTCCAGGAGCCAGGGCTACACAGAGAAGCCCTGCTTTGAAAAACTAAAATAAACAAACAAATAAATGAGAGTGTTTGCCATTTCTGCAGATAGGAACTTGGATTACCACATGCTTTTGTCTTTGCACTAGATCACTGGTTCAATTTACAAGCCTTTTCTCTTCAAAGGTCATCACAAAGTCAGAGATGATTGAATACTATGATGTGAGTGGCTGCTATATTCTCCGACCCTGGTCGTACTCCATTTGGGAATGCATTAAGGACTTCTTTGATGCTGAGATCAAGAAGCTTGGTGTTGAGAACTGCTACTTCCCCATATTTGTGTCTCAGGCCGCACTAGAAAAAGAGAAGAATCACATTGCTGACTTTGCCCCTGAGGTAAACTGGAAAAGAATTTGATAACCAACTAAAAGAAATGTGGGGCTGTTATTTTTTTTTAAGTCCTATTTCTTCTACCCATATGTCAGGTTTGGTTGTTTGTCATGTCCCTTGACTGGATGACTTGGCTCATTCCCTTCCAGTATCAGTAGCAAGAGTTTGAACTTCCTTTAGTTGATACTGAGAAAACCTTAAAGTTGATGTGTTAGAAATCATGTGGGATGAGAGTTACATGGCGGGTTCACAAATCATGCAGGCGACCGGTTCCATGTGGGAGGTTTATTAGGGGAAGGGAAAGGGGGAAGGGGTCACAGAGACCGTCTCTGGATGAGGAAGGAGAGAAAGAAGAGGAGCTTTGAGTTTTCTTACAAGGTGACCCAGAGCATGAGCAGGTGGTCCATAGGTGGTCCACAGATGCCTGATATACAGTTTGTCAGGTCCCTTGGGGCTGGCCATAGAGATGCCTGCTTACGGATCCCAACAATATATACTTATGTTCTTCAAAAAGGCCATTAAAACTGTGTCAACAATGATTTTTATCTTACTAGGTTGCTTGGGTTACAAGATCTGGTAAAACAGAATTGGCAGAGCCAATTGCCATCCGTCCTACCAGTGAAACAGGTGAGAGCAATTCTGGAGTGCAGGAGAAAGCTCACTAGCTGTCAGAAGGCTCGGAGTTGAGTCGCAGTGTTTCTTTCTGATGCTTAGATTCCTTCCTGGGAAAACAGAATTTACTGGAGGGTGATGGAGACAGAGTGAAAGTTTTAAGTCAGATTTTATATGTTAAGCCATTTTATTACAGTTCTTTATCAGTAGGATATAGTCTGTCTCTTTTTTTTAATTTTTATTAATTACAGTTTATTCATTTTGTATCCCCCATGTAGCTCCCTCCCTCCCCTCCCAACCCCACCCTCCTTCCCCCTTCTCCACCCATTTCCCTCCCCAAGTCCACTGATAGGGGTGGTCCTCCTCTCCTTCCTTCTGATCCTAGTCTGTCAGGTCTCATCAGGAGTGGCTGCATTGTCCTCTGTAGCCTGGTAAGGCTGGTCCCCCCTCAGGGGGAGGTGATCAAAGAGCAGGCCAATCAGTCTGTCTGTCTTTTTAAAGAAAAACACTTTCCGTGTTAGGTTTGTTGTTGTTTTAATGTTTTAAGCCATGAATTCATAGGGAACGGCTTCACAAGTATGTGGCCAAAAGGTAATGCTGTGTTTCCCGTAAAGCCTACAGAACATAAAACAGGTTCCCTCCTCTTTCCCTTTGTCATGTTGGCAAATTACTGGAAGATGGCTGCCCTAGCTAAAAGGGTTTTTTAAAAAAAAACAAACATTAATTTTTTTTAGTGTTACAACTTTTCAGAGGGAATTGTATTGGAATAATTCTTGGGATTGATTACAGAATTGCAAATGATGCTCATTTAGATTTATATTGCTGTAGAGGTTTTTATTTTACTTTTGAGTTGTAGTTTGTGTAGAGTTTTGTTTTTGAGGCAGGGACTCATATCTGACTCTAGCTGACCTGGAACCTGGTATTTAGATCAGGCTAACCTCAAATTCAGACATCTGATTCCCAAGCCCTGGGACTAAAGGTGTGCGCTGCCATATCCAGCTTCCCTAGCATTTTCAGAGCACTTTCATTTGAGTATGTTGTGTTGTTGTTCTGCCTTGGGACAGCCATCAGTTGGTCGGATGATTTTCCTGGAATTAGTGAATGGGAGTGTCAGCAGGGTCTGAGGCTTTGGACTTGGGGGTGTCTTACAGTGATTACCTATTTTTAAAGTCAGTATGTACATTATCTAGTATTTCTAGTGTGTTTTTTCATTTTTGTGTTTTTGAAATAACTTTGACTCCAGTTTTTATTCTTTCTCATACCAAATTAGCAGTTTTATTTTTCTGATTGTACATTGTAGACAAGTCATAGTTCATGGCAGGAGTTTGCTTCATTGAATGAATAATCTGTGGATCTAACTAAAATTCTGATTCTGACACATAGCTGAATTCAGGAATAGCATTTCTATCTTTAAATTTGATAATGAAATCTGTGAGCCAAAGAAGAGAATTATAGAATGAAAGTAATTTGACATAGAACATGGCATGTACTAATCTTTTCCTAAATAGAACAGGGAGACAGTCAACACTTACATGCAAGTAGGTGAAGCACAGAGTATGAACATGTTAGGTGGGCTTGTCTGTCTTCAGGGTTATATGCCTTGTGAAATAAGTAGTGTCATTCAGTGAACCATCACAGGTACTAAATCAAACACACTTTAATTTGTATTACTTACATTGTGAATTTAACTCCTATCAGCCTTAAGGAAGAAATGAAGTTATAAATGTCTGTATTTTCTTGACTTTCAGTAATGTATCCTGCCTATGCAAAATGGGTGCAGTCGCACAGAGACCTGCCCATCAGGCTCAACCAGTGGTGCAATGTGGTGGTAGGTGCATAGACCCTATTGGCTTGTCCCTGTTTCTGTGGGTTTCATTGCTTGGGAGAGCACACTTTCTTTCCTTTGCATGTGAAAGCAGTTCTTTAATCACAATAATTATTTTTGATTATTGATCATGTAAAGTTGCTAAAAAGTCTGCAGTTTTTCTTGTACTGACCGGCTTTGTTCTCATGTCTTGCAGCGCTGGGAGTTCAAGCACCCACAGCCTTTCCTCCGCACTCGGGAGTTCCTGTGGCAGGAGGGGCACAGCGCTTTTGCCACTTTTGAGGAGGCAGCTGATGAGGTAGGAGTGGTCCTCTGCTATGCCTGTCTTTCTTCAGGCCCTGGTTTTTGTTTATTTGTTTTTTTGTTTGTTTGTTTTTATAATTGTGTGGCTTATGCTATGTAATACCTGTTTGCAAATAGAGAGTTAATTCAAGAGTAAACAGATTTAAAAGTACTTGTTGAAATTTTACTAGCAAATTTACTATTTTTAAAGTTTGTCGGGTAAACAGTTAGACTTTACTGTATAGCAAATTGCAGTCATATGATTAAAACTCATTATTTTCTAAGGTGTTTTTTTCTCTTATTACTGTATATCTCTCAAGCATATTTTCCTACATTTCAAACTTATAGTCAATAAAATGTTACTCATCCTCACTGCTTTTTTGTTGGATAGCTTCCTTAAATCTCTCATTGAGAGTTCTAACCCTCCCTTAATTTTGTTGTTGTTTGAGGTAGTTTTTCACAAAAGTTTTCGATAATGTAGATGGATAAGCCTGTAATGAATAAACATGCCATAAATGTTACAGGTCTTACAGATACTTGAGTTATATGCTCGAGTGTATGAAGAACTCTTGGCAATCCCTGTTGTGAGAGGAAGAAAGACTGAAAAGGAGAAGTTTGCAGGAGGTGACTATACAACCACAATAGAAGCCTTCATATCTGCCAGTGGACGTGCTATCCAGGTTTGTGGGGGCCACTGCTGGAGACGAATAGCACAGCTCATGGCGGTCCAGTGGCTTTAACAGTCCTTGCCGTTTTATTTGGACAGCCAATATAGAAAACAGTCCTAAGGTTTTAAGAAGTAAAATCACAGTGTGTGATCTAGTAATGCCTCTCCCAGAGGTAGATCCAGATGGATAGAGCAAGCGTACTGAAGGGACTTCTGCACTCTTCATTGCAGCTTCATAGCCAAGCAGTGGCGACATCACCTGGGAAAAAACAATGCACACATCCCCAGTGGAATGCTTAGCTATAAAAGGAATGAATTCTGTCATTTGCAGAACCATAGATGAAATTGGAAATATTTGTTTTAAGTGAAATAAACCAGGTGTTGCACGATCTTAAGTATGTGAACTGTAAGAAAGTTGATTGCAAATAACCTGAGAGTAGGTGGTGTTTACTTACAAGTTAGAGAATATGAGTCGGTCAGTAGGCACTAAATTTTAGTTCCATGGAAGCAGAATGTTATACTGTGGCTAACAATGGTAGCAGACATCTATAATCACAGCACCATGAGGGTCTTGATTCTGTGGCCAGTATGAGCTGCATAGTAAGGCACTGTCTTTGAGGGAGGCGGGAGGGGTGGATATGGCCTGTTAGTATGCAGGAAGGGAACTATCAATAATGTGTTGTACATTTTTAAACTAATCGAAGAAAGGATTTTGAAATGTTTGACCAGAAAGAAATGACGGATTCTTGAGATAAGTTTCACCTGATTTAAACATTCTAACTCTGTGGGTGCTGCCTCACTGTGCTGGTTTAAAATGTGAGTGAAAGCATAATCGCTGGGAGTGCAGTACAGCACTTGTCCAGTGTGCAGGGCGCCCTGGGCGTGATCGCCAGTGCTCCGTTAGACTGGCCCACCCGTGACTTCCCTGGGGGCGGACAAGAGGGCCAGGTATTCAGGGCTACCAGAGTGAGTTCCAGGACCATATAGACTACATGAGAGCCTCCCAGACACAGGGAGGGGAAAGAGGAGAAGAACACAGTACAGGAAAGCACCATGTGCTTTCTAGGCCTGTTGTGTGTCTCCACATAAGTGAGTTCAGGTTTCATCCTCAATTCCCAGGCATGAGTTCCTCATAAATCTTACATACAGTTACTCCTGTTCAAAGGGACTTCCCAGAGCAAAACAGTTTTGTTTTTTTTTTTTTTTTTTGTAATTAGTCCTGCTCTCTTGTCATGTCAGTCATACTTGTATTTTAAGCGTTAATGTCAGGAAATAACTGGAAACAGGCCATGTAGAAGTATTCTAAAGTATGTGATCTTGTAATTATTTTCAGAGGCATAGTAATTTAAAATTAAAGCCTTTGTTCTCTCCTTTTTTAGGGAGGGACATCACACCATTTAGGCCAGAATTTTTCCAAAATGTGTGAAATAGTTTTTGAAGATCCAAAGACACCAGGAGAGAAGCAGTTTGCATACCAGTGCTCCTGGGGCCTGACAACTCGAACTATTGGGGTGATGATCATGGTCCATGGTGACAATATGGGCTTGGTATTACCACCCCGTGTAGCCTGCGTTCAGGTAAGGAAAGTATTTCTGTTTATCATTTCTTTTTTAAATATTTTTGTCTTTTTGTTTGTTTTGTTTTCTTTGAGATAGGGTTTCTCTGGGTAGCCTTGATTGTCCTGTGCTCACTTTGTAGACCAGGCTGGCCTCAAAATGTACAGAGATCCACCTGCCTCAGCCTCCCAGAGTGTTGGGATTACAAGTGTGCGCCACTGCACCCACCTAAAGGAACTTTGAAAAGTAGCTTTCTCTGATGTGGAAATAATAGAAAATACAGCCTAGACCACTGTTGTATAAATATGTGTACATTTGTATTGTCTCAAGTATATGAGAAATTACTTTGTTGAAAACTTTAAAATTTTTCATTAGATTTATTCATTTTATTGTGTGTGAATGTTTGTCTGCCTGCATGTCTGTGGACGCCAATGCACCTTGGTGCCCACCAAGGTCAGAGGAGTGCTCATGGAATCCCATGGAACTGGAGTTAGAGATGGTTGAGAACCACCATGTGGATGCTCTTAACTGCTGAGCCTTCTCTTTTATATTATTTAGAATTATTTAAATAAAAAATAGTAAGTCAAGTGAACATGCATTTATGTTAATGATTTTTAACTAATTAGTTCACGTTGTAGACAGATTAGAAATCACACGGATTTATTTATGGTAAGATTTAGTTGTTGGAAAACAGACTGAGGGTTGTGTTAGCAACAAACCAGTTCATGCTGGAGCTCAGAAAAGGAAATGTCTCTGAATCAATCCTCCAAACCAGACTAGGAAGCAGTTCACACTAGCTTTCTGTGGCCGTGGCTTAAAGACCTGGGGCTGGAGAAATGGCTTGGCGGGTGAGATAGCATACTACTGCTCTTGTAGAGGACCCAGGTGCAGGTCTCAGTGCCCACAGCTGGCAGTTCACAGCCGCCTCTAATGCTAACTCCGGGGGGATCCAATGCCTTTAGCTCTTCTCTTCTGAGTATATGGTGTCACACGTCTTAAATTCTAGAACATTGGAGGTAGAGGCAGGCAAATCTCTGTGAGTTCCAGGCCAACCTGGTTTATATATTGAGTTTAGAGAGAGGCCAGTTAAGGCTACATACTGAGATTCTGTCTCAGATCGAGAGACCCCAGAAACCTGCAGAACAATATATCCTTATTTGTTCTCTTCATATAGACTTAAACACCTAAACTCTTAGTTCAGTTTTACTGAGTTTTTCCCAGGAAATACTTTGAGAGATGGAATACTATGTCTTCAAAGAAAGTAGAAGTTTGGAGATGTAGCAAAATTTTGCAGAGAGATGGAGATCTATGGTCTTCTCAAAGGTAGTAAAAAGGAGAGGAGGGAGATTCCAGTGCCCCTCAGATGCCACTGGATCTGCTACCAAAACACCAGGTGATATGACCTTAGTAGTTAGTCACAGATAGGAACAGAAAGCTGCTCCTTAAAGGAGAGACTGAGAAGGGCATT
The DNA here is from genome assembly GCF_030254825.1 of Meriones unguiculatus. Taxonomy (NCBI): domain Eukaryota; kingdom Metazoa; phylum Chordata; class Mammalia; order Rodentia; family Muridae; genus Meriones; species Meriones unguiculatus. Next base: position 104,288,263 of record NC_083359.1, read on the forward strand.
GCTGCACACTGGGAGAAGAGTGAACCAGAAGAGGATGATAAGGAAGAGGATAAGAATGGTGACTAAATGGCTGTCTTGTATTGGGTGCGAAATTCATGTGCAGCTCAGCATTCACATCACTATAGCATTACAGGTTTTCATGTAGCCGATGAGAGTCTTTGTAGAAAAAGTGCTTTTAAAAACATGCAAGGTGTAGCATTTCAAGAAGTTAGTATGTATGATTAGATTTTTAAAAAACCTGTGGTGTTGGATAATTGTATATATTTAATGGTTTTTGTTTCGCCAGCAGCAAACTCTGGTAGGAATTCCTGTCAGTAGTACCCTTTGGGGTTTTTTAGGGTGCTTCATGTTGTTCATTTTTGTGTTGTTCTATTTAAAGATTATTTTAGTGTGTTTGTGTACATGCAATGCCTAATTGTATGTCTGTATATCATGTGTGCTGGAACACTCAAAGGCCAGAAGAGGAGTTGGACTCCCTGGGGTTACTTATGGATGGTTGTAAGCCACCATGTGGGTCTTGGGAACTGAACCTGGGTCCTCTGCAAGAGCAGTAAGTGTTCTTAACCACTGAGCCATCTCTCTAGCATTGTTTTAGTTGTAGTAAAATTATGTATATTTAAAAGATTGTGAATGACAGATTTTAACTTCTGATGGTTCATACTGTAGGATCTAGATGACTCGTTATTGTGATGTCATTATGTGTATGTGGTGTGTCTTTGGCTGGACTCTAGGTGGTAGTCATTCCCTGTGGAATCACAAATGCCCTGTCTGAAGAAGACAGAGAAGCACTGATGGCAAAATGTAATGAGTATCGAAGGCGGCTGCTTGGCGCAAACATCCGAGTCCGAGTCGATCTCCGAGACAACTACTCTCCAGGCTGGAAGTTCAATCACTGGGAACTCAAGGTATGCTGTGGTCTGCGGAGGCTAGAGTGAGATTTCTGCACACACAAGGACTTGTTACCTTCTCATATTTATAGTTGTAAGTTCTGAGCACGGTTCGTACCATGTAATGGGAGTTTCTAGAGTCTGTGTTTGTTAAACTAGTTTCTGTTGTGGTTTAGGGAGTAGCTTGGAGAAGAACACTTAGTGTGTGCTTGGTCTGCCTTTGCTGATTCCCAGCACTGTGCCTTGTCTCCCTAAAAGTTTTGTGGAAGCCAATTTTTATTATGTTAGAATAAAAATGATGGTTGGTTCGTACCATGTAATGGGAGTTTCTAGAGTCTGTGTTTGTTAAACTAGTTTCTGTTGTGGTTTAGGGAGTAGCTTGGAGAAGAACACTTAGTGTGTGCTTGGTCTGCCTTTGATGATTCCCAGCACTGTGCCTTGTCTCCCTAAAAGTTTTGTGGAAGCCAATTTTTATTATGTTAGAATAAAAATGATGGTCTTGACGTTTTTGTTTATACTAAATATGTCTCGTTTGGTGGGTATATTGCCATGTTTATATCTGGAATTCAGTCACTGACATAGTGAGGTTTCGGTGATGGAGTCACCACAGGGTCCCTTCACATCTGCACTCTAGTCCACATGGCTACACATCTGTTCATTGTTTTTAACTCTGTGCATATAATAACTCTGGTTTAATGTTTTTGATATTTCATTTACTGCATAGCTTCATTATTAGGTAATGTACACCTTGGTTTTGTTTGCAAACTTTTAGCATTTACCATTTTTTTTTCAGCTACGATAGAGACGGTTAATTAAGTCTAGAAAGTAGGAGTCAAATAGATATGTATAAACTTCCATAGAGGAGTAGTGTGGGACATGTCCTCAGACGGTAGCTAAGAACTTAAGAATGGGTGCTTGATATCTTGGGTTATTTAGAACCAACCATCTCCCGTTACAAAGTCACTAACATTTACCATCTTATTTGAAAATGGCTCCTAAGGTAACCCTGTGCTGGGTTAGCACTGATGCTGACCTTGCTTATTTGTGTGTCATGCTTTCTTCTCGTGCTCCCTACCTTCAGGGAAGACCTTTAAAGACATGTTTTGCCCTTTATAATTTGTCTGTAATTTGTCTTTAGTTGCAGTCTTTTTTGTTCACCTAGAAATAGCTGGTAGATACCAGCAGCTATTTCTCTAAGCCAGTTTAACTGTGTCTGGGTGCGAAACATTAAAGGTGAAAATTGCTGTTAGCTTAATCAAACTGAATTAAAAATGCCTGCCACTTCTGAGTCCATCTGCTTCCCTCTCCTCTTTCCCTCTTTCCTCTGAAGATGTGGCTTTATCTCTACCACTCTATCCCTGGGAACCTGTCTTGTGAGGGTCAAGTAGGCTTGCTAACATTCACTTAAGTTTTCCTTGTCTTTGACTTGAGTACTGCTCAGCAGTTGTGATGTGTATAGAGCATCTGGCTTACATTAAAATTTCCCTACTGCTTTTCAGATAGGGTTTGAGACCCTACAAATGCAAGGTCTCCCTGGACATTAAGGGCTTCAGTCCCCCGAGAGATTGAAATGCACAAGGCTTGAATGTACAGGACACTTCAGCTTGCATGTAACTGTTTTCTAAGTTTCCTGATGGAAACCTGAGAGCATGGCAGTTCTCAAGCTTTATCTCAGAGGCAGTCTGAGCAGCACATAGTAGTAACTCCTTCAAATATGAATCTCCACCCATCCTTAGCCTAAAGGAACAAGAAACTGTGGTGAGGCCTGGCAGGCAGTGCTTTAGCAAGCCCTGCAGGTAATTGTGATGCATGCTATAATTCCATCCAGAGCCAGTGCATCCCGGCCAAAGAAAACACTTACCGTTAATGAGTCTGGGGTGTACCAGTAAGCTAACCCCCTCAGTGTCTTGGGGCTATCTTTGGTTTCAAGATGCCTCTGTATTCCCCCATGTAACACATGAGGAAATGGGAATTTCCAAATGATTCTCCATCAAGAGCTTGCTTTCTGCTGACCACACAGGCAGTAGACTCTTTGCTTCTGTTACTAGAATAAGTTCTGTAGTGTGTCAGGAATATCACCTGCCCTTTTCTTGTTTGTTTGCAATTGCTTTTTGGCTGTTACATGATTTATAGTAGATAAAGCCATGGAATAGTCTGTATTCATCTTGATACACATGTTCAATTTTAACTGCCTGTTTTGTTTTATAGGGAGTTCCAGTCAGACTTGAGGTAGGGCCACGTGACATGAAGAGCTGTCAGTTTGTAGCTGTCAGAAGAGATACTGGAGAGAAGCTGACAATTGCCGAGAAGGAGGCTGAGGCTAAACTTCAAGAGGTTTTGGAAGACATCCAGCTTAACCTTTTCACAAGGTAGCTTTGTAGGTTCACTTGTGTCTCCTTCCTTTAGTTTTCACCTAACGTTTGAGGTACAAGCAAGTTATTTGGAGATTATTGCAACTGAAAGTAGCCTAACCTCAAGGGCCACTTAATATCTTATTCCACTTTTGGTTTTGACTTACAGTGCCTGTAAAACTGCAGTCAATTTGTTGAACTAATGGGGTTAACTTCAGATCCAGGCTGTTGTAACATAAATGTGAGGACTTAAGTCATTGGTTTCTAAGTGCTGGGTACAGATTAGTGGAACCCAGCACCTTTCCTGAGATACTAATTATAATGTTGTACAGAGCAGACAACAGCTATAGTGTTCAATGCTCCCAGTGATAGCAGGAGAGATGGCTCAGTGGTTTAGAGTGCAGTGGGTACTGTTCTTGCAGAGAACCTGAATTTGCTTCCTGCAGCTACGTAAGCAGCTCACACTTGCTGTAACTTCCAGCTCCAAAGGGATCTAACGATGCCGTCGTCTCCTCAGGCATCTCTCTCTCTCACACACACACACATACACATTTAAAAATAAAATAAATGAGGTTGCTGTCTCAGTAGTTAAGAGCACTTGGTTTGAACGTGGGTTCAGTTCCCAGAACCTGTGTCAGAAGTCTCACAACTGCCTTTAACTCCAGTTTCATGGAATCTGATCCCTCATATTTCTTTTCTTTGTAATGATTTCATTTCTTCATGTTTCATTATCAGGCTGTTCTGTATACTTCCTGCTACAGTGTTACCATTTTTCCAATTTTGTGGAAGGGGAAAGTAGACCAGGAGGATTTGAAGAGTAACAGGCTTCCACAGGTGGTGTCCCTGCGAGTAGGGACAGTAGTCAGCTGCTTACTGTGTGCATGGCAAGCTTCCCACAGTGGTAGGCTCGAGCGGTGCTAAAATAAGGTGGCTGGCTTATTCGCCACCACTGCTAGTAAGAGAGTTATGCAGTGAGTTCTTCTGACTTTCACTTACTATTTTATCTTGGGATTTAAAAACAAAACAGGAAAAAAAAAAACCCTACCATATCTGTAAGAAAAGTTATATATTTTCTGATTTATTTTGGTAGGGCTTCTGAAGACCTTAAAACTCACATGGTTGTATCAAATACATTAGAAGACTTTCAGAAGGTACTGGATTCTGGAAAGGTAAGAGATTTCAAAAAAAAAAAGTTTTCTTGGCTTTGTTTGTTTTCTGCAGGACAAGGGATTATCCCAGGGTCTTGCCTGTGCTAGGCAGTGCTGTACCACTGAGTTGTGCTTTCATCAGTTTTCAGTAAATTATATTTTAAAACTCCCTGAACTTGTACTTTGCATTACTTTCTTTTTTAGGCCAGCCAAATAAAAGGATTGTGCATTATTCAGCTTTCTGTATTATTGGAGTGAATCACTTATGGACTTTAGTATTCTGGTATACGTGTTAAATACGCAGCCAGGCCTGTGTCTCCAGATGACAAATGAGAAATCCATGGGCCAGAGTCTAAACTAACCCATAGAATTAGACAGATGCCAGATTTATCTAACACAGTTTGATGTACTTCCTCCTCGATTTTTAAAAACTTTTTGTTGAGAATAAAAGACGGAGTTTTTATGATGGTAGCCTAGAATATATCTCTTGTTACAGGTGCTGAGGAATTAATCCCTCTCACTCTGTTTACTGATCTGTAAAATGAATGTTAAATAGATGATCTCAAAAACCCTATCAGATCCCTACGTAACCGTATTTGGCTTTGCTTTACTGTTTTTCTGACCTTTTACCTTTCTGTGTTCTATAATGTCCCCTTGACTCAGGCTGCATGCTCTTAATAGAAATGAGAGGTTATGCAGCCATCCTGTCGTGTGCTTTCCTTTCTGTGCAGTTTTAATGCATTATTTTCTCTTTGCCTCATTAATTTTTTTCCTGAGTATTGAGGACTGGATGCTTGTAGTCTGATATAATAATGGTGGGCAGGCACTTTACACCAAGCTGTGGCTCCAGCCCATTCTTTTTATTTTGAGTAAAGTCTCCTGAAATTGCTTAGGCTGACCCTTGAACTTGCTGGATAGCTCAGATAGCCCTTGAACTTAATCTTCCTGCTTCAGTCTCCTAAGGAGCTTTGATGACAAGCTTGTGCCACCAGACTCAGCTTGCTCCATTAATTTTTAAATTAAAAGTTTTCATTTACTGTAATGATAGGATTAGTACTTTTGTAGAACAGTTTATTAAAGTAATTGCATAAGCATTAATATAATAGCTTATGTATATAATATAATTAGCTTTTAGCTGATGCATTGGCTTCAGAGAACCAAGATTCATGAGGTGTTAGTGGGTCATATATTTCATCCTAATATCAGATAAATTACTGTAGTGATTTCAAATTTTAAAGTGAAGCAGGGGTATTTTAGTTTCATGTTTAAAGAATATGTGGAACAATAAATACATGTCTGTTATATTCAGTAGCCAGGGCCTTCTCCCCTCTTCTTCATGTGGATTATTGTAATGTGCAAGCTGACAATCAAACAACCTTGAGGCTCTTATCAATAAAATTGTATTTACTGGCAGAGGAAAGAATCTTTGAAAATTAAAATTAGGTAAAACTTTGCTTTTTTTCCTCTCTACTTGTATTAATTGGTCTAAAGGGCTAGGGAAACTAACTTGTTCATTGATTTTCAAGTACACTCTTTTTACTTTTCATTTTAGTTTTATATGCTGTATTTGTGGTGCTAGGGGTTGACTCTCGGGCTTCGGGCATGCTAGGCAAGCTACTTGTCATTTCACAGTAAAGAGACAGGTTCTCATTAAGTCATCCAGGCTAGGCTTGAATTCACTGGTGCGCTAGGACATCTTTGAACTTTGGATCTTCTTGCCTCAGCCCCTAAATAGCGAGAATTATCTACCTGTGCCACCAGGCTCTGTTAGAAGTACTAATGAGTCCAAATACAAATGTCTTTCATGTGATACAACCATTATTATTTTCTGTATTACACAGTGTTCTAAATGTACTTTTTATGAATTTTGTTTACAAATATTAAGGGCTTGCAATTCTCATACAAGGAAGTAACTGTTACTTTGGCTTAGATCTTGTATCTTTTGTCTCCATTTTATCTCACAAAGAATTTTTGAATTAAAACTAATATGTGCTGTCACTGATCTCCACCCCTTTCCATCCATTTCCAGGCATTAGGACACCCGTAGAATTGTATTACTTCTGTGTCTTGGAGACAGTTTATCAGATTATCAGTGGGTAAATTTCAGAAATTAGACTGACACGTGCAGTAGATCCAAAGTGCACGAAGAGGCTTTGCAGGGGAACATTTTGTTTTGTTTTTGAGACACTGCTGTATCTCTCTTACATCTCCTGTATGAGTGTGGGTGCGTGCCAAAGTCAAAGAACAGCCATATTGTTCCCTGGGATTGAACTTTTGTAGTCTGGCCTGGTGGCAGACCCTTAAACCTGCCAGCCAGGTCACTAGCCCTCTCCCCCTTCTTGGGTTTCCATTGTCCAGGAGCTCTTCTCAACATTAACATTAACATTGATGTGATCTAGAAATTACATCATTGCCAATGCAAACAGTTCCTGTTTGAGTATGCAAAATAACTGGTAAACCTTAATGCTGGCTTGTCGAATATTTCATTTTATTGAAAGAAAATCCAGACTAGAGATTTTTCTCCCTCTTTCCTTGTCTTTCCTTCTCACCCTTTTTTTGGGGGGGGCCTACTAAAGGCTGAACAATGTCTGTATGTATACTAAGCATCACTGTGTCCAACCCAAGATTTTCAGATAGGAAGTGAATTTCTGAATTTCAGTAAAATACCCGGTCTTGATTCTGCTCATTATTACACAGCCCAAGAAAAAAATGAAACATTGATTTTCCTGATAAAAAATGATTTTTGTCTTTTATAAGCCTTTGTACTGTTGAAGTTATTCACTTACCCCGAACATATTAGAAGCATGTGGGATCAAGTGAGGCTTGCCTGACTGTTAGTTATCTTGAAATGAGTTTATTCTCAATCGCCTTTCTTTCATCTTCCTGCCAGCCAGGTCTGTAGAACAGGCATCAGTGTGGACCTAAGAAGGAGCTAAGCAGAGTTCACCATGCCACAGCCAGTTTTATCTGGACACTTCAGTGTGTTGCAAAGATGATTTGTGTATAGTTTTGTGAGTGTGGAGTTTGGATGGTATAAAATCATTCTTTATGTACTTCTGAGCCAAGTGCCAAGTATGTTTGCAAAGGTACCTCGTCCCCAAAATGCCTGGGACACCCACCCTTTTGCTTGGAAGGTAGAAAGAGAACCCATGTAATCCTCTCTAGGAGTTATAATGGCAGAATGCCTTTTCTTTGCTTTTTAGGTGGCCCAGATTCCATTCTGTGGGGAAATTGACTGTGAAGACTGGATCAAAAAGACAACTGCCAGGTAAATACAGCTCCCCATGGACCTACACTGGGAAGGACCCAGTGCACAGTAGAAGTGACCGGACTTCTTGTCTCTTTAATTCCAGGGATCAGGATGTGGAACCCGGTGCTCCGTCCATGGGAGCCAAAAGCCTTTGCATTCCTTTCAGCCCTCTGTGTGAACTGCAGCCAGGAGCCATGTGTATCTGCGGCAAGAACCCTGCCAAGTTCTACACCTTGTTTGGTCGGAGTTACTGATGGACGAAACAGAAGCCTTTCTTCCATCCTAATTTTTTAAAACCAATACTAGTATCTTCTCAGATGTGGTTTTTCTTTTTCATTTTTTAAAAGTCCTAAAGAGGACTTTTGAGATAGACAACTATTCTTATGCCTAAATAACAGTGGAAAATACTTTTCTGTAAACAATCTGGGTAATAAATACCAGGAACTAATTCCGTTTTATGTGCTCAGTTCATTCTGCAATAGCAGAGCCCTGCACACAGGGATGACCAATGAAAGCCAGAGCGCAGGAGCACACTTGCCCTGACTGCCTCATCTTCCTCACATGACAGTCTCACTGAGGTCACAAAGGACGAACCTGCAAGCCTGGTGTGCACATCTGTTTCTCCTCTCACCACACTGGTACCTAACTGTCTTGCTATTAACTGATTGCCGGTGCCTGTTGTACCCCACCCCTCCAAAGTTTTCCTTGTTACATCTTTCCTTCCTGGCTACCTCCGTAGGTACTGGTGTACCAAATTTCCATACTTGGCCTCTTCATAATATCTAGTTGGCTCTTGCAACATGTCAAACAGCATTAGTAGGCTAATTACTCCCATTTTATCAGCAGTTCAGAGTTCTAAATGACACGCTGAGCTCTCTGTGATTAGTGTTTCAACAATCTCTAAGGTCAGCACGTCCCCCAAATCTCATTCTACCCCTTCATCCCTAGCACCTTTCTGCCTGCGTGGAAGATCAGTTCTGACAGAATATACCCTACCAGTGACCCAGAAGCCTGAGTCATCCCAGGCAGCCCCCTCCTGCACCACAGTGCTTGCTGTCTGCGTTGTTAGGCTGCAAAGTAGGTTGCTGTTGCTTTGATTTTCTTTAGGTCTTAGACCTTCATAGGTATATATGATCACCAAGCCAGTCAGTCCTCATGTTTTCAAGAGTGTTCTTGGTTCTTCCAGTGTGTGCTTTATTAAGATAGTTTTGCTTTCCCCTGAAATCATTTTATAGTTGTCATCGTTTATAGGCCAAATGTAAACACTTTGGCCTAAATCTGGCTTGTTACCTATTTACTGTCCTTCAGTGTAACACAGCCCTCTACACTTCTGCAAACTCTGTTTCTTATCTGCCTGTCTGTAAGGCCTTTTGTACCTCATTTGGAGCCTACTTAGTAAATTCTTTTTTTTTTTTTTTTTTAACATATTTATTTGGTGTCAGGAGTATGTACTTGCCATGGCACATGTGGAGGTCAGAGGACAATTTGATGGAGACAGTTACATCTGCCGGGTAGGTTGTGGGGATTGAGCCTTGGTCACCAGGCTTTGTGGCACGTGCCTGTCTGCTGAGACTACCTCACTGTGTAGTCTCCTGCCTCATCCTCCTCTGACAGTTCGGAAGATACCTTATTTCAACACTTCATTTCCAATTCAGTTTCCCATAGTGAAAACAGAAAAGCCTTTTGAAGAGATTAGAATTCTGAGCCAGGCTTTGAAGAGTGAGTTCAGTTTTAATAGAGGAGGGAAGGAATATGATACAAAGGCAGGAACAGCAAATATAGCTACAGGAAATGTCCCTGGAAGCTGCAGGTTAAGCACAGCACTCAGCCTGAGAAGAAGGCTCCATGAATAAAGTTCTTGTGGGACAAGTCTGCAGATCTGAGTTCTAGTCCCCTGTGCTGCTCTTATGATCCAGGCTGCTAAGGCAGAGACAGGAATTTCCTGGAACTTACTGGCTCACCAATCTAACCAATCAGCAAGCTCCAATGTCAGTACAACCCTGTTCATCTCAAAAACTAAAACAGTACTAGAACCTGATGTTGAACTCTGGCCTCCACACTCACTGGAAGAGTAAACTCAGTGTGCTCATCTGAGCCACATATTTGTGCTCTGAGTCAGTTTGTTACCAGCTATGGCAATCTGAATGTGTTGTCTCGCTCTTCCATCCTTAGACTGGTGTAAATTGTTTCCTTGAAAATGGGGAGAAGTCAAACACCTACTTCCAGGTTCCTCTACCTTGTAGAATATCATTAGAGCAATGGCTAGCACTTCATAGACAGTTGCTACAGATTCTTTGGGGTCAGCTGGAAGGTGCTGCTGATATATGGCTTTAGTCATAGTAAAGTTTGTTATGTAAAAAGTGTGTTGGTTGGTTTGGAGAAAAACTAGTAGAGACTAAAGACATGAAATTGTTTTGTTTTCCTGATTCATGGAAAAAAAACAAAACACAGATCACATTTTATATTTTATACTGTGACCCCAGGTCATCTGGAAGGGGGAGAGGCTACAAGTGCACTTTTCTATTTGTGTGGTTTATTTATTTATTTATTTATTTATTTATTTTTGTGGGGGGGATGAATGAGGCAGGGTTTCTCTGTAGCCCTGGTTGTCCTAGAATGCTCTCTATAGAGGATGCTGGCTTCGAACTCACGGAGATCCACTTGCCTAGGCCTCCAGAGTTCTGGGATTAAAAGTATGTGCCACCATGTCCGGCTTTGAGTTATTTTTAACCTGAAAATGGTTGAATCTTAGGTGTGGAACCTATGAATTTAGAGACAGAGCCACAAAAGTGGTTACCTGCCCAGCGCTCAGCAGCAAAAGACAAGGCATATGTATATGCTCTGACCCAAGGGTCCACTAGGCACCTGTGTTACACACCTAACAATTTCTGGTCATTCATAAGAGAACTCTAGTAGATCACATACATGGAGGCTTCATGGGAACTTGACAGCAAGAGCATTCCATTGCACAGATCTGAGTCTTGAATTGAGTATAGAAGAATGTTTTGCAAAACAACTGAGGAGGTATTTTGACCAACCGTGAAAAAAAAAATCACTCCTAGTTATTAGTCATCTGTCAGGTAGCCATGGTACCCAGCATAGTAGCTTCAAGAATGACTAGGGAGACAGATACTGCTACCCTTTCATTTTCAGACTGCCTTTGCTCTTAGCTTGTCACTCCTAGATGATTACCAGAACTGCATGGTAGCAGGAGAGAGTAGACTCCTACACTAGTCCTCTGACTGCTGTGTAGTAGGTGGCTATTCCAAACAGTATAGGCCACTGTCACTTTAGATACTGACAACTAATAAACTTTAAAAAGCTGTAAGTAACTGCATGGGTACAGTGGTGCAAGACTGTAATCCCAGCCAAAGGGTGGGGGGACGGGGAAGCTGGAAGTGCCTATGGTATAAGGTGTTTTGTTTTGTTTTGTTTTTTAGCAAAGTGAGACTCCAAACTTGTTACATCACTTAAGTCATTATTTGGCCTTCTTCCTGAAATATTGTCACTAGCTCCTCCTGACCATTGGGAGTTGAATGGAAAAAAAAAAAAAAAAAAGATAAGTACAAAGGCAAAGAAAAGGGAATAGGTATTGTGGGGAGGTCATTGTGGACATGTGGGAGAGCAGACACAGGGACAGGGACTCCGAGGAGAGTCCAAAGTGGACATGTCCAAACTGAGTGGGGCCATGTGCGGAGAGGCAGAAGGGAAGAGAAGGAACCAGGTGCAGCAGCCAGGATGCCCAAAGGTACCAAAAAGAATTGGTAACCAAAATGGTTGGATTATTTAGGGAAGAGGAGCCCCACCCCCTGGACCGGAGAGTTTAGGGTAGTGGGTAGAGAATGCCAGCCAGGAGGACCCCTTAGCAGGTAGGGACTGAGGGGATGCAGGGAGAACCTGGCAGCCAGGTCTACTTTGCTATGTTACATAGGCATGTAAGAGGGGTCAGCAGGCAGCGAAATGAGAATGGCGTTGGTATAGCTCTGGATTGGCAATCGTATAATGTTACCTTTCACTTAGATTGCATTCAAAGCTACACACCTAGGAGACAAGACATGGCCATTGGTGCCAAATGGCTTGCCTTATTAAAGCCATACACTGCACGCTGCCAGAAGCGGGAAAGGCTCTAGCTATGGGTACACTCCTACAGGAAGGAAAGACCTGTAATTAAACTCATCCAAACAAACAGTTCTCAAGTGTACACCTGAAGCCACTGACTTCCATTTCCACAAACGAGGCTCACGTGACATCTCTTGCTTAATTGCCCTTTAAACTGCTTTATGGCTTTATAGCAGCCTATAAAAGGTGCTTTCCAAATATGACAGGCGCTGAAAGGCTGAAGGAGAGAGTTATCCAGGAGTTGTAATCTCTACATCGGTGTAGGAGCTCTTGCCTTCCTAAGAAAGGGGAGCTGCCGCAGCCATGGGGCGATACTCAGGCCGGAGCTTCCGTCTCATCCTCATGTGCGTGGTCAGTGTCCTCCTCTTTGTGATGGAGCTAGTGGTTGCGCACATAGGCAACTCCCTCTCCCTGGCCTCCGATGCCTTTGCTGTTCTCTCCCACCTGCTGTCCATGATCATCGGACTGTTCGGCGTCAGGGCCAGCAATATCAGGCAGCACAGGAAGAGCACGTTCGGCTTTCTCCGGGCAGATGTGGTTGGAGCGTTTGGCAATTCCATTTTTGCTGTGGCCCTGATGTTCAGCATCCTGGTAGAAGCCATCAAAAGGTACATCAGTCCCCAGAAGACAGAGGAGCCCCTGCTGGTTCTCAGTGCCGGAGTCATCGGGCTGTTCTTCAATGTCCTTAACTATGTCATCTTCTTAGACTGCTGTTATTGCTCCGGCCCCAGGCCTCAGAGAGACACCGAAGCAGGTAAATACCTTCCTGCAGACGGCAGTGGCAAATCTCTTCCCATTTGAGGGGCCTCTGACAGTGCTATTGGCAGAGGCCGTGTCCTTTCTGTGAGCCTCTTATTCCTGCGACTTTATGGTAGGATTGCTTTCAGGAGGAAGTTCCTTGTGAACTACATGCTTTAGCAGTGGCTCTTTAATTTTTACTCACAGAGAGTAAAAGTGTGTTCAGACAGGTGGAGAGGGACTACAGAGCAACTAAAGTCTCTCTTAGGTGACTCGATTTAGTCCATCCAGCTGTGACATGGCTAGGTTTGAATATAATGTTAATATATTAATGTCGCCATAAAACATGTTTAAGAAATACGGGGTTACCAAACTACTCAGAGAAACCAAAGTGTTGGACAGCTAGCTAGGAGCATGTCAGAGGGATGTGACAAAAAGTGAGGAGAGGAATAAGATGATGTAGAAAATCTCCTGAGTAGAAACATTTGCATGTCACAGTTATGAATGTGTTCTTGAGAAGGCTGGAAAGTACTTTCAAATTTTGAGAAACAACTTTAGGAGTGGGTACCAAGTTAGCTGGGTTATTTGTCATAAGATCAAACTAAATCTTGGAAGAGGATAAGGAGTGAAACCGTGTTTCTTTATTTCCACGAGAGGGGAAGTTTGTGTGTGTGTACACAAATATACGTGTGTGAGAAAGATTTCTAAAGAAATACCCAGTGGTTCATTGAAGAGTTCTATATTGTGGGCAGAGCAGATCAGCAAGGCCCAACCATGGCCATCACACAGGGCACACTGGTGAGAGTCTTCACCGCATCTGTTTCCCCACTGCCCTTTGGAGATAGTAGGTTCCACATAAAATGCTGTTTTCGCACTGGGCAGAAACATGACAAAGGCTAATCATTTTTTAATCACAGTATGGGATCTACTGTCACTTACTTTTAAGGAACTTCTGTAATGCTGGCTGGCTTTCTTCTCACTATTAGGGATGGTACCTGATAGTCTGAGGCGTCTCCATGTAGCTGCATTCTTCATTGTGGTTCTGCTGTTTCTGCTAACTAATGTTGCTAAGTCCTCTAGCCGTCTCTACTGGCAGAGTACCTGTTCTGAGAGCACCTGTGTTGTTGCTAACTATAGAGGTGAACAAATAGTCTTGATCTGTATTCAGCTCAGTGTTTAAAACTAGTCAGGGCCCATCTCTTCGAGACCTTATGTGTTGGCTGTATTTAACATCACATGGAAACTGCTGCTTGAGGGTCTGATATGTACATGTAACTGTCAGATGTAAATGTAAGGCGTGAAGACTGTTAGTGTTGGCAGGGGAGTGCCACTGTCACTGAGCTTACACCTACGTCTGTAGCTGTTGCTAGCAATTCTAAAGTTGCTTTTTATTCCGGCATACAGCATAACAGAAGCAGTTAGGACATTCGGACACGTGTGAAAATTGGTACACACATGGAGTTCTACTTTACCAACTGAGTTGGTTTTAGTTAACTCACTCTTAGCTCTTGTTTGTAAACAGTCTCTTCCAGCATGTGTGTCTGCCCTAAGATACTAGTCAGAGGCTTACCATAGTATTTCACCCTAGAGTTTCTGTGGCTCAGTCCCACTGTGTCTTGTCTTCTTTTGAGTATATCTATGTAAAAACTAAGCATTGTGCTGGTATAAGGGCCATAGAAGAGCTACGATTAATTCATCCATATTAACATAACAAGAGTTATAAACTATAACTTACTACATAGCCCAGATTGGCCTTGAACTTGTGATCCTCTTCCTTCAGTCAGCCAAGTGCTAGATTTTCAGGTGTGTACTACCATGAGGCAAGGGAAGAAAATTGTGTGTACATAACTCCAGCTTCTGTGCTTTAGAGATGCTTGCAAACTGAAAAAAATCTGACAGAATCCAGGAATCCATCACTTTTGTGGACTCTGATGCTAGGCAGAGTTTTTACTTAGCAGGCCTTTTATTTCTGTGACTGTTGTGACAGTCTAGTGTAGAAACTGATGCCAGCTATACTTGACGTTTGAGATAATAGAAAAGGGAAAAAAATAAGCGGGTCTTCAACTTAAATGAAGTGCTATCAGGTAATCGGTTAACAGTTAAGACCGCTCATATCCCTGGATTTGAGGAGCAAGTAGTGCTGAAAAATCAAGCTGTGACAGCCAGCACTTTTTCTTTTCTTTTCTTTTTTTTAACCTGGGAGACATTATTTTTTAAAAATAATGTCTGGAAGCACATGCCTGCAAACCAGCAGTAGAGAGACTGCAGCAGAAGGGTACTGAGTTTAGAGAACAGCCTGGACTGCATAGGGGGACCTAAATGGAGAGTCTGATCTGTCTTAGAAAGCATGTAAAATGGAGTGTAAGCCCTGGATTTAGAAAGTAAGCTGGACAGAGTTATTCTAGCTCAGCATTAAGGCCCATATACATCAGTGTTACATGTTCAGTCCCAGCCCAGGGCACAGAGCTCTTCGGCAGGTATACACACGTTTCAGCACAACACTCGAGGCTCAAAAATGTGAGGCTGAGGGTCCCATACACTCAACAGGCTGAGGCAGGAATGTTAAATGTGCAAAGCCTGCCCTACAGAGGAAGACCCTGACCCAAATAAAATGAGTGAAAAATACATAATTAAAATTCAGTTCTTTATAAAGGCAACTCGCAAGCCAGAAATAGTGGTGCACAGCTACAATCTCAGTGTGAGTAGAAGAAGGAAGTGGAAAGAGAAGCGAGGAAGAAAAGGGGAGTACAGAGAAGAAGGGAGGAAAAGAAGCCAGGAAAGGCGGAAGCCAGGGAGGGGACTAGCTGGTGAGACTGGGTCTACATCTCACACTTTTTCACCTCCTCGCCCTTTGCTCTGTCCCCTAGCCACCCTCATGCATAAAACCATCAACATTTCGGACTTCAAGCTTTACTCTGTTTGTCTTTCCCTTAACTTTGAATTTTCACTCTGCCTTTCACTTTAGCTAAAAATACCAGCTGCACCAGCAACTAAAGTTTCCACACGCTGCTCTGTGTCAGTGATAGTCATGGCATCCCTTTTGGTCTAAGGCCTCTGCATGCCTTGATCTCCTTTCTCCTTCCTCTCCCTCCATTCTGTCCTCCCTTCACCTCTTCCTTTGCTCTTTGAGGGGTCTTGCTCCACAGTTTAAGCTGGCCTGGACTTCTCAGCTGTTCTGCTTCTATCTACCTTGGGCTGGGATGCAGGTGTAGACCTCACATTATAAATTACTTATGTATAAAATAACATATAAATTACATATGATGTGCCGTGTCTTTATTTTTTGACAAACATATTTTCTTGATAGCTATTTGATTTTGTTTTGATTCCAGGTTGTTCTCTCTTCTCACTCCTCTACTCCCTACTGTTTCTCTCCCCTTCTCTGGCTTTGTACACCGGTATAAACTTTGTTTGATTCAAGGGGACATAACCAGTGACAGTACCTGTCAAAGTACAGTCCCGGCAAGAACTTTGAATGCTCTTCTCATCTGTCGCTTGTACATTTCTAGATGAGGCCACTACTTTCCCCGGGGCAGTGCTGTCGACAGTGGAAGCACACAGGATTCCTTTCTTGAGAGGGAGGTCAGGCTCTGGATTTAGGAGGGGCAAGGAAGAACTTTCTGCTTTCCCCCTGATGGCAAGTAGTGTGGAGTAAGGTAGACCTAACAACTTTCACAAGCTGCATGTGGCTCACCTTGTACTCCTGCCACTTGGGAAGCTGAGGCAGGAGGATCATGAGTTTAAGGCCATCCTGAGCTACATCGTGAATGTTGTAAAAACAGAATTACAAAGGCAAAAATGCATGCGGATGGACCCTGGTACTTCAGACCGGAAAGGGGAGGGCTCCCGGGCAGCCGTGCTGGGCGCGCACAGTCATTTTCAGGAACATGAAGTCTAGGTTCCGAGAAGCAGCACTCTTGCCTGTTTATGTTCACAAGTTGGGAGAAGTCCACTCTCACGGGAAGATTCATAGCTCTCTCCTTGTCTCACACCAGATGCTGGTGAAATTCCCAGCATCCCTTTCTCTATGTTTCTGATGCTAACCTCTCAGTCTCTCCTTCTGCCCATTAAAGGGTTCTGGAGCAGTTCCAGGGAGTGAATAGCAAAGACTTAAGGAAGATTGGGAAACTGGTGCCTTTTCAAATGTGAAATCAAATTCAACAGGAGGAAAAGGAAACAGGAGCCCAGTGCCATATCCTTAGGTATTTTATTCTAGTGTGTGAGGTATTCCCTGACTGTTAATCTTAATTAAATGTTAATGAAGAAGACGTGTTTGTTGACACTGTGAGAGTGTACTTGCAGCTCAGTCATATGCAATTGGAGAAATGTGTGTTTTGCAAAATAATTAGCTAGAGAGAACATTTTCTGTTCTCGTTTTTCATGTAGGTTCCAAAGAAAAGGCAAAAACAAAGGAAGCTAACTGCAGACGGGTAAATGTACTTGGCAGTGGCCACAGACCCCTGGGAGAGGACAAATGAGCATATGGCAATCCTAGCTCCGAGCTGAGTGTGTCCTCCTGAAAGTTTCTTAGGCACCTCGTGGATGCTGTGAAAATGAAATTGTATTAAAATGCAAAGTGCTAAGCAAAACCTTCATAGAACGCTCAGGGAGGGGTGGGGATGGTGGCGCCAGGTTGCGGTACTTGCTCAAGAAAACAGGCTATAAATGAGACACTGGTAAGATCAGAGCCAAACATGACAGTGCAGTCAAGAGCAAGAGGCAGGAGGATGGGGAGCTTGCACTCTAGGCTAAAAGCAAATAGAAACAACAATGATGGTAAAGGGAGAAAAGAAAGGAAAATACCAGTAAGCCCCTTGTTGGACCACTTCGCTCTGCACACCTGTGGCATGGTGACCTACCTCATCCTTGGCCAACATTCTTACTATTGTTTTCTATCCGTTGTATTTTGATCAGTGCAGGACTCCCCATCGGTCGTAGAAACCTCACAGAGAGTGTGTGAATGCTGATGGGGTACAGCAGAGGAGCACAGACCCAGAGCTGGAAGGCAAGTCTGGCAGGTTTGCAGTCAGAGAGGATGCTGGAGCTCTGGGAATCGGGACAGCTCTGCTTTTAGAAGCTTGCTGTTTTCATTTCGAGAGACCATAACAAGTTTGAGGTGCATTATTTTCCAAAGTGATCTGGCTTACTCTCTTATTTTTACCACCACCATTATCACTCAGTTATTTTGAAATGTGTTTTACTATGTGGCCCAGGCTGGCCTCTGTCTTCTCAACCACTGGGACTTCAGGCATGTGCAGGACAAAGTGCCCTCCTTCCACCAGGGAGAGCCAGAGATGAAACTCACATCGCCTGGCTTGGCTGTGTCTTGCCCACGGAGCCACCCTAGTAGAGTGTGTGTGTGTATGTGTGTGTGTGAATTACCTTTAACAGCTTAAAATAAAAATAATTCCCCCTTGCAAAATGCTCTTGTGAGCTTGGCTTGGGAGCACACATATCTGTCAACTCAGATGCTGAGAAGGTTGAAGTAGGAGTATCATCTTAGCCTGGAGATTGAAAGCAGCCTGGGCAGCACAGTGTGGCTTTTAAAAGCAGGGATACGAATGTGACCCACACGTTTCTCTTCATAGCTCTTCAGATTTATACTAGTGTGTCTCGTTTTCTTTTCCTTTTTTGGTACTTATAATCTTGCCCAATTAGCTTTAGATTGGAAGGGCTTCACATTCATAGGTCGGTAAGTTGTGCCTGAGGGCAGCATGAGTTAGACTCAGTAGATTTTGTTTTTATAAGGAGGACATGAAATTGGGAGGGAGATGTACTGTGAAGGCAAAAGGCATTATGGAGAAAGTTGAAGGCAAATATGATCAAAATACATTGTGTATGTGTATGAAAATTTCAAAGAAATCTTTTTAAGATTGAAAAAAAATTACAAATACCAAGAAGCTTCACAGACGCCATGTCTAGTTTGCACCGGTAAAACCATAACACAAAATCAAAACCAAGAAAACGACAGTGGTACAGTTTGTGGACACATCACATGTGGATCTGTAACAGCCACCCAAACCATGATCTAGGAGTGTGACGGCCCCAAACAGCCCTCCTGCTGCTGTTCTGCAGCCACACCCACCTCTCCTGCCCTCACCCCACCTCTGTGCCATGGAAACCGTTCATCTGCTCTCCATCCTGGCAGTCGTCTAATTTCAAGAATGCCGTGTTAATATGCCATGCAGCCTTCGAAAGTGGCTCTTCTCTTTCAGGGTGATGCCCATAAGATCCATTAAAGTCGCTCAGACATCAGTAGCTGGTGTCCTCTGTGTAAATCAGTTGAGTACTCTTTGGCCACTCAGCTGATTTTCATTGCATATTAAACCACTTATATTTAATGCTATCGTTAGAGGTGAGGACACAATGTCTGAGATTTTCAGTTTGCTTTTTGGTCTTTTAACTTTTTTTTCTCTCTGCTTTTTCTTTCTTGCTTTCCTTGAACATTTTCAGAGTTTTGTACTTGAGTTTTCAGCTATATTTTGAGGACATTTTGGTATGAAACCCTGATACTAGTTGCTGTAGGAGTTACTATGCACCTGACTAAATTACTGTGAGCTTCCAGTGTGAAGGAAGCTAAAAGCATCTTTAGTTTACTTTATATTTTTCATCCCCATGCTCTGTTATTTGCCCTCTTCCCTCTCCTTAGTTCCCCTCCCTCCCTCTTCCACTCTTTTTCTTCCCTCCCCAACTCTCTATGTCTATTTTTTATTGCTTAGATAAGGTACTTTCTATGATTTTTAATCTTCAAATTCGGTAATTCATCTCTGAATTCTCTTCTGCTGCTGAGCCCATCCATTGAGCTGCTATTTGTTTTTGTGTTTAGGTTTCTGTTTTGTTTTGTTTTGTTTCAATTTATGTTTGTGTTGTCTGTGTGCATATATTCAGGTGGACATGTGTGTTTGTGTGTGGAGGCCAGTGTTGTTTCCCAGGCTCTGTCCATCTTGTGTTTTAAAATGGGGTCTCTCGCTGGCCTGGAGTTCACCAGATAGTCTAGACTGGCCAGAGAGCCCCCAGATCCTTCTGTCTCTGCCTCCCAGCATTGGGATTCTGCTGTTCCAGCACACCTGACATTTTCCATGGGATCTGCCCTGAAGCACCAGTCCCGTGCTTGTCAGCAAAGCTGGTCTCCCCAGCCCTCCACTCCTTTTTATACCTTCTAGTATTCTGCGGAGGGTTTCATTTGTTTCAACTGTGTCCATAATTACCTGCCAAAACACTGTTATGACTGACTACTTTAAAAATCCTTACTTAGCAGATAATTCTAACACCTTCTGCCACCTCAGAGTTAGTGCTTTTACATTCATATTGCAATCTTCCCAGTGTTTGGTAGGAAGAAAGATTTTCTGTTGGGTCCTGGCGTTTAGGAATAGTGAGATTCTGTCTTCCCTGACAGGCTGGTGACTGAAATGCTTGCTGCCAGTTGGTGGCAGAAGTCCAAGGTTTGTCCCTGGGTTTCTGTGAGTTGGCAGGGGCAGGAGTCAGCCCCCTCACTAGGACCTCCACACTGACACCTGGCTGGGAGGAGCCTTAAGTTTAACCATTTGTTTATTCATCTTTTTCATCTTTTCCTCTTTTTATTTTATTTTGGGGATCAAACCCAGGGCTTCACATATGCAAGATTTTTATTTCTAATAAGCACATATATTTTATACTTGGTCCCTGATATTCTCAGCACCTGCAATTCCTGTACATCTAATTGTGCTGTTTATTTTGTTCTAAGTGTCTCTCTTTCTGACTTTCTGTTTTTGAGGCAGGGTTTGCCTGTAACCCAGGCCAGCCTTGAACTTGCAACCTTCCTTTCTGTGCTTCCTGAGAGATCTATAGCTGCATGCCACCATAGACAGTTTGTGTGCTTGTAATTTTTTTATTGTGAATTAATGTTCAATGAAGTTCTTTCCAAGACTTTGTTTTTGTTAAAGTGTAGAATATAAGCATTTAAAAATATTTTTAAAAGATTTTTCATGTTTTTATTTCATTTTTAAAAATTACATACAAGGGTTTTGCCTGTGTGTACATGTGTATCTCCTGCATGTCTAGGGACCACAGAGGTCAGAAGAAAGCATTGGATCCCTTGGGACTGGAATTCCAGGGAGCTTGAGTAGCCACTGATGAGGGTCCCACGGAAGAGCAGCCTGTCCTCTTTAACTGCTGAGCCATCTCTCCAACTCTGTGCAGCTACATTTGCGAAAACACATTTAGTCCCAGAACTTGAGAGGCAGAGGCAGAAACAGCCTCGTCTACACAGCGGGTTCCAGGACACCTAGGGCCTGTCTCAAAAAAACCCAAACCTAAACCCCAGAGTTCTTCAGCGCGAACTAGCTCGGATGCACTTAGACACTATTTGCCCACTATTGCTTCTTACGGTCCTTTTGTCAGCGGTGCACATTTTGACCACACTCTGTATCACCTTCGCCTCCCATGCAGATATTTCTCTCTCTGCCAACAACCAAGGCTCCCACCTGTGCCCTGCAGAGGAGTGGTACTCTCTGTATTAAATGGCATGTTTGAGTGTGAATTTCCCACTAAGGGACCCAGCAACTCTTCACCTTGCATCCATCAGTCTAATCCTTTAAACTGAGTACAAATCATATGGCTGTCAAAGAGGTGACGTGTTTTTATTTCTTGGGCTGATACAGGAACTTGAAGTCAGATTCCAGCCTCAGCTTACCAATCTAGATCCCTACTTTTCTTAAGCTTTTTAAAAGTATTCGTTTTTATTTATGTGTATGGGCGTTTTGCATGAATGTGCCTGCCTGTTGCCCTAGAGGCTAGAAGAGGGCACTGGATTCACTGAACTGGATTTATAGATGGTTTCCAGCCACCATGCGGATGCTGGGAATTAAACTTGGGTTTTCTGCAAGACCAGCAAGTCTCTTAACCATTGAATCATCTCACCAGATCCTGGCTTCAGAGATTTTTTTTTAAGAATTTCCCACTACATTTTTTAAAGAGGTCAAAAGGTTTGACGAAATGACCTATTATTATAGGAAAATTTAGTTTCTTGAAACTCAGAATTTTCTGCAAACCAGATGCTCATGACTGCTGACTAGGATCATTTTAGAGTGCCACTGGAGACCACTGGAGACCACTGGGAGATGCTGGCTGCAAGCCTAGCTCCAGATTCAGAGAAACCTTGTCTCCAGGGAATAAGACTGAACATGATAGATCAGGAACATGTCATCTTGCCTGGCCTCCATTCATCTTCCTTGGCACCCGCATGTGTGAGGTGCACACACATGTATATCCATGCACTTGCATACTTGTGCACACACACACACGTACATGTACAGTTCAGTCTGCGAGTGAAGACGCTCTCTCTGGCTTTGCCTTTCTCTCCAAGTTGATCTGATTCTGATGTTTACTCTCTCTCTAGCTTGTTCTCTCATGTTTTGTGTGGTCAAGGTCTAGGCCTGCGCAGTACTCCATTCTCCTAGCAGATCTGTTAGCACAGGGTGTTGTATATAGATTTTTCCCTATGTGACCCGGATCTTCCCAGAGAGTTATGCTCAAATCCTCTGTGTAAGTGCAGAGTTTAGCAATGCTGTCCTGGGTTCCAGACTTTGTGGAACTTTTCCATATAATGAGAGAAGATGGAAAGAGGGGGAAGAAGGGGAAGGGAAAAGAGAAAGAAGAAATGGAGGAAGGAAATTAGGAAAAGATGGAGGAGGAAGGGAAGGAGGGAGAGGAACACGAGAAGGAAAGAAGAAATGAAAGGAGGGAGAGAGGGAAGGAGAATGGAACACTGAGTTTCTTTTCTACCTTGTGTACCTGTCTGTGCCTCTTTCTGTTCACATCATCATCCTCTCCTTCGGAACCTGTGAGTCCTGTATGTCTGCTTCTTTGGGATGTAGCTTCCCCTACACACACACACACACACACACACATATTTGTTTCAGTGTTAGGCTTAACATCACATCAAAAGCAGAGTTGTCTGGGACCTTTAAAGCTTAGTTACCACTGATGTTGTGTGCTTCGCAAGGCTGTCTCTCCATAGCTTTTCAGCTAGCTCTGCATGTGAGTGCTGAGGTTGGAGACAGGCCTCCTGTGCCCCTGTTCTGGGCTCTTCCAAACTCTCAGCTGCGTGCTAGAGGCTTGGCAGTTTAATTAAGCGCTGCGCTTGGCCTCCTTTCTGCTCCACCATATGGAAGGCTGGTGCTTTGATTGGACTGTCTTCCTCTCCTTTGTTGTTTTCTAGGTCAGACATTTGTTTTTCAAACATAGATTTTTTTTGTTTTGTTTTGTTTTGTTTTCTAATCACAGGGAGAGGAATGAAGTCAATGTCTTATGGGTCAGCCAAAAGCAGCTGCTGTCCAAACAAATCCTGTCAGCTCTCACCCCTGAGCTGGATATTCTCACTCAAAAGGCATTTTCTAGTCAAGGCCTGACTACCCGAGCAATCATTGCCTGCTTGGATCCCAATCAGTATTTCCTGAATGTGTCCTGATAGTCTGGATCCTGTCTTGTTTGCTATACCTTAAATGTAATATGCTAATTTCCCTGGGCTTCTCTTAAATAGCTCCAGGTTCCACAGATGCTGTCTAACAAAACTCTGTCTAACAAAACACCTAAAATTTGCACTCAGAGATTCTGCAGGTTGGGGGTTTGGAAAGAACCAGTGTGACAGCCTGCCTGTCCACCGTGTGTGAGGTCTGGGGATGCAGAGGCCGGGCTGGCCTGGCGGACCAAGTGCCATGTGTGGCTGGAGGCTGCAGTCACTTTACCTCTGACCCCTGGTCTGGTATGTCCTGATGCCCACCAAATACTCCTCCTTACCTGTCTTCATCAGCGTGTGTTGGAGAATAACCTCACCTGCCCACTCCCAGGCCCCACCCAGCAGCCAGGGCGCATCTTGCTTCCGCTCTTTCCCTCTAAGAGATCAAGGCTTGGTGAGCAGGCAAGTCTGAGAAGGAAATCCCAGAAGAGGCATTGTAAGGCCCTGATTCTACGTGGGGGTAGATTGGATGGAGGCCCGGGAGGCTGCTTCTGAAATGCTCCCTCTTCTTTTTCTGGGTACCACCACTCGGTCACTGAGTCCTTGGGACCAGCCTCACTCTGGCTTACAGTCTACCGCCCCACCCCTTAAGCCCCATATATTGTATTCTTCAGCCTCTTCTATTTGTTCACTGTTGTCTACATTGCTGTGGAGTTGCTTCTTCTGGCTCCCCACTTTCAGTCACCTCTTCCTATCTTTCATATCTTGCGGAAAGATAACCAGTTGTGGTTTTCCTGGCCTCACCATACCAATTCCCTGTTGCCTGGTACATTTCAGATTCTTTAGCATGGTGCACAAAGCCCTTCATGACATGCCCATGATCTAGTCACTATCCTCTCTCTCTCTCTCTCTCTCTCTCTCTCTCTCTCTCTCTCTCCCTCTCTCCCTCTCTCTCTCTCTCTCTCTCTCTCTCTCTCTCTCTCTCTCTCTCCCTCTCCCCCCCTCTCTCTCTCTCACACACACACACACCAAGGTATTTAACCACATTTTCATGTGTTAGCTATTAAAGTAACTATCAAACAAAGCAGTATGAGGGGTACTGTGCTATATGCCAGTAATCCCAGCATGGAGGAGGTGAAGGCAGCAAGATTGATGTTTGAAGACACTCTGGGAGAAGAGTTTTGAGAGAAACCCTGTCTCAAAAACAAATGAACCCAAAGGACTGAGATGGCTCAGTAGGCATTGGCCTCTGCTCTTCCAGAGAACCTGGGTTTCATTCCCAGCACCCAGATGGCAGTTCACAACCATCTGTAACTTCAGTTCTGGGGATCCTATGCCTTCTTCTTCTTGTAGGCACCAGGCACTTGTGTGATGCACAGGCATCATTCAAGTTAAACACTTACATGCAATAACATTCAAAACTTTTTAGGAACACAAATGAACCAATGAATCATTAGACAAACTGAGTAGGATTAATTTAGTACCTTCCTTTCAAAATGCCTGCAAATAATCTAATCCAGAGCATAGAAGACTGGTTTCCACAAATCTTTGTTAAACTGAATCCATCTAGACAAGAAAGTCATGAATAGGATTTTTGTATCTTCCTCATTTCTCTTTTCCTTCCTTCTCTCCCTCCTCCTCCTCTTCCTCTTCCTCCTTCTTCAGCTCCTTCTTCCTTTGCCTTCTCCTTTCTCTCTCTCCTTTTTCCTTTGATACAACTCAGGGCTTCATGTGCTAGACAGGTGCTCTACCACTAAGCTGTACCTCAAGGTCAAGCCCACTTTAATCTGAATGCATTCCCTCTAGTTAAAAAAAAACTTATTATAGATTATTTTATTTAATCTGTGTGAGTGTTTTTCCTGTATGTATAAATGAACACCAAGTGTGTGTTTGGTGCCTGAGGAGGCCAGAAGAGGGCATTAGATCCCCTTGAACCAGAGTTACAGATTGTTGTGAGCCATCACATGGGTGCTGGGAACTGAACCTGGATCCTCTGAAATCAGGCAGTGCTCTTAACCACTGAGCCATCTCTTGAGCTCAGTTTTTCTTTTTCTTCCTTTTTCTGTGGTACTGGGTATTGAACCCAGGGTCTTGTGAATAATGGGCAGTAGCTCTACCACTGATCCACAATCTCAGCTCCTTCTAGTTCTTTAGCGAGAGTCTCCTGTGTACTCATGCCATCCAGATTTCCTTCACTCATCTCCTAAATGCTGAATCCTGCAAGCCTCTGCCCCAATTCCAGGAGCTGGGACAAGGTGTGGAGCAATGAACCTTGGTGACAGGATTATGATGAACCTTGGTGACAGGATGTGCCTGCATTATGATCCAGTGTCAGGCAAGCTTCGCAGAGGTATAGGGAGGGAAAAGAACATTTCAGGGAATGGCAGTTGGTGGGCTGTACAGAAGGGGTGCTGTCATGTTGGAAGGGGGGGGCTGCCGTGCTGAAGGGGCAGAAGGAAAAGACTTGTGGCCAGAAGAAGGGTGAGTATCGAGGTGCAGAGACTGGTAAAGGTGTGGTGAAGAGGTAGGAATGTATGGGCCAGCTGTGTCAGACACGTGAATGACCCCTCCCTGCAAACAACAGTGGCTTAAACGGGACAGAAATTTAATTGCTTTTTGTGTGAAAGAAGTTTGGAGGAAAGTCTTTCTCATTCAGGATATGGATTCCAGGTCATCAGAGATTGAGACTCTCCTATACCCTGCTTCAAACAACTACCCCACACCAATTTGCTTTCCACAGGGAGAGGCCCTTACATCTTCACGGTGTCAGATGCTTGTTAGAGCAGCAGCCATTGTCTCCACCTCCCAAGAAGCAGGACAGAGATGTCAAAGGAGGGCACGACTCCTCCATCTAAGGAAACTTTTAAAAGTACCACGTGGTATTTCCATTGACAACGTCAGGGTCACCCAATCATGCGGCTACAGCTAGCTGCAAACGCAGACAGAAACCAAGGTCTTAGTACAGTCAGCTGGCACAGGCGAGGAGCATGCTCAGCAGATGTGCTAAGCCAAGAATCAGGGTTCAGCCTCTAAAAGGGGGATTGAGTGCGTGAGTAGGCTAGAAGTCACCTGTAGTGTCGGCTCATCTCATCACAAATCTCTCAGATTTCATGTATTCTGAAACACTTTGAGGGACAAACCTTCACTCTGCACAAATCTATGACTTAAAAACAATCCCAGCCTAGCAGTAGTAGAGCATGACTTTAATCCCATCACGCAGGAGGCAGAGGCAAGCAGATCTCTGAGTTCAAGCCAGCCTGGTCTACAGAGTGAGTTCTAGGACAGCCAGGGCTACACAGAACAACCTTGTATTCAAAAACCAACCAACCAACCAACCCAAAAAGCAAAAAGAAGAAAGAAAGAAAGAAAGAAAGAAAGAAAGAAAGAAAGAAAGAAAGAAAGCTCAGCTGCCAATGACATGGGCTCATATTTTGCGTCTGTGGAAGTACTGTCATTTCAGTAACTTGTTCCCTATAGTTTCTGGGATTTAGAATTGTCTTATTTATTTGTTTTTAAATTATTATTTGTGTGTGTGTCTGTATGTGTGTGTATACACATGGGTGTAGGCCATGGTACTCAGGGGGAGGTCAGAGGACAATCTGTGGGAGTCAGTTCTCTCCTTCTACCTTATAGGTTTCCAGGATTAAACTCAGTGCCAACTTCCTTTTCCTGCTGAGCTATCATATTAGCTGACTTATTTATTTTTAAAGTCACATCTTAAAAACTAATACATAGAAACAAAATACCAATGTAGAAAGAATTTTGAGTATAACATCCCCCAAATTTTTGAACTGTAGTGCATCAAGTTTTGGGCCATCAAAAAGGGAATTTATAAATCCAGTGCTGGGAGGTGAAGACAGGAAGACTGAGTTTGAAGCCAGCCTGGACTACACAGAAAGACCCTATCTCAAAGCAAAAGCAGACAAAGAAAATGCTGTTTGTTTAGAACCAAAGTATTTTTTAAAAGATCAGTCTGGTGTAAGTGACGAAAATAAGCTTTGGGCATTCTATGCCTAAGTCAGAGTTCACACCTCCATTTTCAGGTTGTGCGGTCTTGGTTTGGTGGATTAAAATCTCCAGGCTTCAACTTTTCCAGCAATAAAATAGGTTATACTAAGTCATTATTTAATATGTTAAATACTGCGTGAGGATACTGGGAGGTGGAATGAGATGAGGCCTATGGAGTACTCAAGTCCAGGACCTCACACAGGAGCTCCATGGACAAAGAGTTGTTGAATCACACATTGTAAAGTCAGCCTGTGTGTCTGTCAAGTCACTTAGATAGGCCATATAATGTGAATTAGTTAAGACATGTTCGTGGGGGCTAGGGAGATGACCCAGGCGGTGCTGTGATCACTGTACAAGGGCGAGGACCTGAGTTCGATTCCCAGTGACGATGTGAAAGGCTGGGCAGAGTCTGCACTCGTGGCCTCTGAGTTGGAGAAGTGGAGACAGGTAGGTCTCTACAGCTCCTGGCTGGCCAGCCTGGCTAACCAGGAAGTGCTGGGTTCAGTGAGAGACTATGCTCTCTCCCCACCCGAGTCCCCCCAAAAGTGGAACTGATTGAGGAAGACAGGCTTAAGCATGTGAGTGTACATGCGCACACACCTGTACAAACACAACATGTACATATACCAGACACACACACACACACACACACCCCACTTTCCTACAGTGCATTTTATCGGCAGCGTGTGGAGCACTTACCTTTCCTATGGCCAGGGACTGGCTGAGGACAGGGACAGCAGACAACTGTGACAAATCCTGGTCCTCAGCCTCTAGCTTTCTGGTTCTTACTGTGTTGCTCCCGGGCCAGTGACCCAATTCTTATCTGCCCGTGGCTGGGAGAATGACTAACCAGGAGGCAGGAGTGATATGTTTCTGCTGATTTCTTTTTTTTTTTTTTCATTCTGTGAATGACCAAGAACTACAGTTAGCCCTGCAGAAGGAACACTTAGCCCTGCCAGGCGTGACTTCTGGCAGTTTTCTTTTCTTTTTATTAT
The DNA here is from genome assembly GCF_030254825.1 of Meriones unguiculatus. Lineage (NCBI taxonomy): Eukaryota > Metazoa > Chordata > Mammalia > Rodentia > Muridae > Meriones > Meriones unguiculatus. Next base: position 104,316,194 of record NC_083359.1, read on the forward strand.
TAGTGCAGTGTCTGGATTTGAACCCAGGGCCTTGCATGTGCCAGTCAAGGGCTCCACCACTGAGCTATACTTCCAGCCCCATTCTTGCTGTCATATATCAAAGATTTTAGAGGTTCCATATTTGGAGACGATCTGAGCTGTTTACTGGGGAGGGTACTGGAGTACATTGCTGGTGTGAACTAGCATTTTATCTGTTTATCTGCTGAACAGTCGGATTCTATCACGCGTCCTGCACTGCTGCTAACCACAGCATAATTACAGCATTTCTGTGTGCTTACTGTCTACTAGGTACTGTTTCAAATACTTTGCTCACTAATTTGTTTAATCATCTTCACTCTGTAGTCATCGCTTCCCCTTTACCGTGATGAAAACAGGCCTGGATGGTTAAGGAAACTTGCCCAAGCCTATGTAAGCTTAAAATTTTCCCTGTCTTTATGTTGTCAGTTATGCCATTATTTATAAGTTATTATTATTTCTTAGATAATTTCCTCAAGTTCTCAGTGTAGGGATCTTTCCCCTGGAGATGTTTGTTTATAGCCACACACATTCTCTCTCTTCTCCTCTCTCTCTCTGTAGGCCAGCCTATAAGTGTTGGGATTACAGGCACGAGCCATCTGCCTGGCTGAAGGGGGGAGGGGTGTATTAAAAAGCTCCTTGCATGTGGGGTTTATCTAGTAATCAGATAAGACCTTCAGATCGGGGATGTTTTAGTATGGCCGATAGGAGCCTCCAGATACTATGAAAAAGATGGCTGGAAGGTAGAATGCTACAGAGGCCACAAAACAAGAGCGGGTGTGTGTGTGTGGGGGGCGGCGTTTGGAAAGATGGTTCAACAGACAAAAAGGGGTTTGGCAACCAAGCCTGATGGTCTGAGTTCAGTCCTGGAGACTACCCCGGCGGAATGAGAGAACGCCCCAAAGTTGTCCTCTGACCTCTACCTGGAAGTCATAGCACGCCTTCTGTGTACGCACCCACCCCCCAACAAAAGGGCATGATTGCGGGAGAAAACTCAGGGAAGAGGGGAGCTCAGAGGGCGTAAGGAGCAGATAAGGGAACGGGGATTGAGAATAATCAGAGTACATTATTTGCCTGTATGGGACTGGCAAGAACTGGTTTACTCCAAAGTATTTAAACTAAATGCTTTGTCCAAATATTGAGACTAAATTCCCGCATGATCATGTTCTCGGCGCGGGAGGTTAAAGCTTGTGGGCAGACATGGCTAAAGGTTACTGTGCCTTCAGACCCGTCATAAAATGAGACGAGAGTGAGGCACGGAGCTCCCATTCCACAGCCCACTGAAGTGGCCGACAGCAAATGCCCTTTCTGGAGTGGCTGCTGTGCAGGACAGGCTCCCTTTCAGTGAAAGTCACTTGGAACCGGGCCTGTTTTGAAACAGACAAACAAAAAACGATTTGGGTCAATCGGTTGAACTACGGGTATCGGGTCGTCTATGGAGCCAGGAGAAATTCTCACCGGCAGATTGTGAAGGGTGACCAAGCCTGGCTTCTGTCATGGCCAAGGGCCTTGTATCTACCAAAGTATGCCAGCCTCGGGGTGCTGCACCAGCGCCCTATGCTAACACTTACAGCAGGGGGGCGGCCATGCGTAGAAAGACAGACTCAAAGGGTGAAGACTTCAGAGGGGAGATGGAAATACTGTGCTATGAAGGGGTAACGGAAAGGATCCACGCTGTTTGTGAAGAAGAGATGATAAAGGGCTTTGGAGGTGGGGCTCGGGGCTGGGGGCTGGAGTGAGGAGTGAGATACCAGTTAACCAAAGGGAAGGCAGGAAACGCCCTTAAGGGCAGTTGGCTCCACCAGCTCATATGGAATCTGCCCTGCAGCTCGCGTATCGGCACGTAGGTACGGGTGTGCACCCGCAATACAGCCGGGTCCTTATCAGCGGCTTTCACAGATCTGAGGTGGACCAGGGGTGGGCGTGGGGTGGAGTCGGAGGAGCAGGGATCATTGGGTGCATCTCTCTCTCTGGGAGGGTGGAGGTGGGATTTAAGAAGATTGGCATCCCGATGCGCGCCTCCTCCCAGCAGCTCCCTTCTCCAGCCCAGACCTAGAAAGAGACACAGGCCGGTGGCCTCTCGCCAAGTCCCGGCTTGGGCGGCGAGGGAGGAGGGGCAGGGGCCCCGGGAGCCGTCCTTTGCAATCCTGGGGCCACTCCCGCAGACTCTGGCCGTGCGGGCGCGAGCTGGCGGCACGAGAGGCTCCGGCGGGTGAGGGCCGGCCCGCGGCGGGAGGTAGCCTCCAGACCCCCCACCTGTTGCGGGGCGCAGCTGGCTGCGGAGATGGGCCGCTACTCCGGGAAGACGTGCCGGCTGCTGTTCATGCTGGTGCTCACGGCGGCCTTCTTCGTGGCCGAGCTGGTGTCCGGTTACCTGGGCAACTCCATCGCGCTGCTCTCGGACTCGTTCAACATGCTGTCTGACCTGATCTCGCTGTGCGTGGGCCTGGGCTCCGGCTACATCGCGCGGCGCGGCGCCCGCGGCTCGCGCGCCACCTACGGCTACGCGCGGGCCGAGGTGGTGGGCGCGCTCAGCAACGCCGTCTTCCTCACCGCGCTCTGCTTCACCATCTTCGTGGAGGCCGTGCTGCGCCTCGCGCGGCCCGAGCGCATCGACGACCCCGAGCTGGTGCTCATCGTGGGCGCCCTGGGGCTGGCCGTCAACGTGGTGGGGCTGCTCGTCTTCCAGGACTTCGGCGCCTGCTTCTCCCGCTGCGCGCGGGGCCGCCGGGCCCGCCCTCAGCACCAGGGGGACCCCTGTGGCGCTCTGGGGAGTCCCCAAGGGGCTGCGGCAGCCACGGCCCCCGGCTCGGACACAGCAGTGACTCACCGGGTGGCCTCGGCCGGAAGAAAGCAGCAGGAGGGCGCGACCGTGTTCTCGAACGTAGCAGGTGCCTTTCGGTTGCATCCTTCCGACAGGGGCCGCTTTGTCCTTCCCGCAGTCCTCCTCCTCCTCCAGGCATCTGGTCCCTTTTACCCACCCATTCCCTTTCTTTCGTTTTGTTTCCTGACTGGCTTTTTAAAAATCCCCTTCGCAGTCTCTTCTGCCCCTCTTCTAATTTCACTCCCCCTCCGCTTTCTCCTTCCTTCCTTGCCTTCTTTCTTTTCCCTATCCCCATTCTCCCTCCCTTCTTTCCTCCTTGACCCCCCGCAGTCCTCATCCTCTGCGCTCCGTGTAGCAGTATTGATCTTGGAAAGCAATTCTTACTATTGGGCAACAGAGAGCATTGTCTATCCCTCCCCTTGCCTGGGGCTACCTGGGCTTGTATCCATCCCTGACAGATACATCGTGGCAGGGCTTGGGGTGGGTGTAGGCTTGTACTTGTCCCGCTTATTTTTATTTATCTTTACTTGTCCCGTTTTAAATTTGAAAGGTGTGTATGTGTGTGAAGTCCAAGGGTTAACCGCTTCCTCTGGGTTCATCTGGGCCGAGCGCGGGAGAGGTGGGGACTCCCATATGCTAAGAGGAATTGAAAATAACAAAACTGCATTTTGAGTACATTGGTTCTTTTTTGTTTGTAGAACTTATACACAACACAAGGTTTCTTCTTTGAATGCAGGTGATTCCCTGAACACCGAGAATGAACCGGAAGAGACGGTGAAAAAAGAGAAGAAGTCCGAAGCGCTGAATATCAGAGGTAGGCTTGTCCTTGGCCTAGCTTCGAACCCTTTCCCGAGCTGGCAGGGCCGCGCTGCCGCTGAGACTTCTGCTTGGCTCTTAGTGAGGCCACAGTGTTGCAAAGTAGGTCAGTTACCTGCAGACTATGACCCTCTTCTCTTGCCCAATCATTGCATTGATTCTGAGGGAGAAACTCGTTGCTAATGATTTATCTTTGCTCTAATTAAGCCACGCCATGGTGCCTGCCCCTGGGCTGCACAGATCAGTGTCATGTTCTCCCAAGTTACACATATGTGCCATGTTCTCCTGAGCTTCACGTAACAGTGTCATAACCCTCTCATTGCTACCTGTGTTCCACTAATCCCTACATGTCAGTAGCATGTTCTCCTAAGTTCAACATGTGAGTGTTGCAGTCTACTGAGTACCAAATAACCCCCCCCCTTTATCGGTGAAATGTTCTTCGGAGCTCCATATATAATGCCATGTTCTTCTGACCTGCACACATGTGCCATGTTCTTCTGACCTGCACATATGTATCATGTTCTCCTCATATCACAAATGTGTCATGTTCTCCTGATCTCCACATATCAATGCCATGTTCTCCTGACTCCCACAAATGTGTCATGTTATTCTTATATCCACATGTGTCATGTTCTCCTGATGTCCACACATAATCTCCTACCCTTCACATTATCAATGAAATGTTTTCTTGAGCTCCACCTATGAGTACCATGTTCTCCTGATCCCTACATATCAATACCATGTTTTCCTGATCTCCACGTATGTCATGTTCTCTTCATATTCACATATGTATCATGTTCTCCTGATTCCCACACATGCATGTCATGTTCTCATGAACTCTACAACTTAGTGCCAGGTTGATCTGATCTCCACACATCCATGTCACGTTACCATTATGCTTGGCTTTCTATTTTCATGAATATTTCTGACATACAATGCATCCTATTTATTTTATAAAGTGTGTGTGTGTGTGTGTGTGTGTGTGTGTGTGTGTGTGTGTAGTTGATGTTGGGGATGGAATTCAGGGCCTTGTTCATGCTAAAAACATGCTGTACCATTGATCCATACCCAAAGCCGCATTGCAGCTTATTTTAACTGCTTATGATTTGTTTTGAGACAGGGTCCTCGTAGGTAGGCATGGCTGGCCTGGTACTCAATATTTAGCACAGGCAGACCCTGAGCTGTGTCAAGCCTCCTTTCTTAGTCTCCTCACTGCTGGAATGACAGGTATTTGCCATTTGGTGTGACTGTGGTCTTGCTGAAGGTGGAAAACACAAGGTGGCCCACTATCCAAGCCTCTGCCCTGTGTGACATCATGGAAGGTGTTTACTGCTACCGTGTTTTATGATAAGAATTTGCTGAGAAGGGGACTATCACCTGATTAACATTCTCACTTCCAGGTTCAAAGTTGGGGTTCTAGTGAGCCATATGGAAGGCAACTAACGATCCCCTTCTTACCCCATGTTCAAAGTCAGCAGTGCTGGGCATTTTGGGATATCTCTTTCCCTGGACACTGCTGTAGCAAGCATCTCTCTTTTGTAACTTTTGGCTGGATGTTTTTACTGTAGAGTGACTGTCGCCTTAGTTAATTCCCAGTCTGTGTGTGTGTGTGTGTGTGTGTGTGTGTGTGTGTGTGTGTTGGGGTGAACAGTGGTTTGCTCTTTGTGTAGGCTGGGCTTGAGTTTACAGCCTTCTGTTCTCAGCCTCCCAGGGGCTGGGGTTACAGGTACGGGGCACTATACTCTGATGATCCCCAATCCTGACTTTGAGAGGTTTGACAAAGATTCAGTGACCTTTCACCTTTATATGATTTAGAAGAACTCCAGGATAAGACTTATTTCAGGCAATAGAATGAATAGCTAATCAACCACAGGGTGTGACTATCTTCTCTCCTTCCTTCCTTCCTTCCTTCCTTCCTTCCTTCCTTCCTTCCTTCTCTCCTTTTTTCTTCAAGACTCTCACATCTGAAGGGACCTGTAAGAAAGATACAGAAAAAAAAATCAGTGACATGTGAGCCCCTAAAATTTTAAATAAAGAAAAATATTAAATGCAATTTAATAATGGGGTTTACTTTTCTAAATATTGGGAGGACATGTTTTCTTTTTGAGATCCTCTATAATGAAAATGACTTTTAATTTGTCTTTCTTTTCCAGGCTTAGATACACATATGTGTCTCCACCTCTTCTCTCTTTGTTTCTCTCCTTCAATCATCTGTGTGTATTAATCACCAACCAACCAATCTACATTTTTCTATCTTCTATTATTTATCTACCCTGCTGTCTCTCGTGAGTCTGAGCCTTTCTCTGTCTCAGGCTAAGCATGGGTCTGTCCCAGTCTTAGGGCCTGGTTCTTTCTCCTGGAGCCATGATTCAGGGGAAGGACTAGAGAATAAGGTTTGGAAAGATCTTGGGGAAAATGGGCAATCCTTCCACTCTACAGATGAGGGAATATAATCTCAGAGTGTGGTGACTTTCCCGAAATCCCCCTGGCTGGCTGCAGAGTTGGGCTGTAGTCTCAGCTCTCTTTTCACATATATGGCTCTTTCCGTGGTCACACACGCTTCTGGCCTCCAGAAACAGATGGCTTCCTTCTTCCATGGGCAGATCCCATGGAATGGCTGCATCTTAAATGTCTATAAGCAACTCATGCTGCCAACAGGCCTGGAGTTCCCTTCCGAATGTCTGCAGAGGAAGTATCTCTGATGGGGTTTCCCGAGAAAAAGTCATTTATTTATTTATTTGTTTCATTTATTTATTTCTTTCTCTGTGTAAGTGCACTTGTGTATTGTGTGTGTGTACACATGTATGCATCTGTGTGGGTGCACATCTGAGTGTGTGGTACAGGAGCATATGCATGTTTGCACGTGTGTGGGTGTGCATCTTCCTGTGAAAGCCAGAGGTGGGCGTTTAGACTCATCCTGGACTGCTCTTCGATCTTGGCCATCGATGCAGGATCTCTCAGTCAAACCCAGAGGTCACGGATAGAGTGGGCTTGCCAGGCGGCCTGCTCGGGGATTCCCTGTGTGTGCCTTCCCAAGCTGGAACTACAGGTTTGCTACAGCGTAGCTTATATGGAGCGCACCTCCAGTCCCAACTGGAAACTAGTTTTGTGTCAACTTGACACAAGCTAGAATTATTTAGGAAGAGAGAACCTCAATGGAGAAAATTGCCTCCTGGCCTGTGGGCAAGCCTGTACTATATTTTCTTGGTTGATGATCCATGCAGCAGCGCCCAGCTCACTATGGCTGTAAGAAGCCACGGGGAGAAAGCCAGCCAGCGGTTAGTCCTCCATGGTCTCTGCATCAGCTCCTGCTCCAGGTTCCTGTCTTTATGCTTTTAGTCAATGTCTTCATCACGGCAGAAAGCAAAGTAAGACACAGGGCAAGCCCGTTCACCACTGGACCACCGCCCCAGCCCCCAAAGCCATTTCTTCACTTTCAGCACTTCTCCTCTTCTTGTAATGGGAATAGGAGACAGAGTTCATTGTTCCTGCAAAGAGCAGGGGGAGCACAACCCCTCTGAAGTGCTCTGTAGCGGCTGGTGTTTCTTAGTAGGATGCTGCATTAAGATACGGTCTTGGCATGTCAGCAGCATTATAAACAGGTGACTGGCAGTGTGACATCACTTGAAAAGATGTCTCCTCTGGTGACATGCTTCTTCACAGTTGTGCATTTTCCCCAGAGAGAAGCTCTCATCCTTTCCCAGTGCCTTGTGAGTGTGAGAGTGCTTTCACACTAAATCAATGGCATCAAAGGCTGGGTTCCAAACTCACTTTCAGTTTAGGCCAAATTGACAGTATTGGTGTGTGCCAGTTTCAGGGACAGTAGCTAATTTCATTGAAAGTCAGCATGTGAAGGCCAAGTGGAGACCCTTTCGGGAAGCATTGAAACTCATCAACATTTTTCCAGCACTTCTGCTCCTAGCCCCCCGCCCACTACCCTCTCCTTCCCCCTCCAACACTGTGTCACAGGGAGAGGGTCAGATGCTCTGCTCGGCTGCACAGTGAGCGGTGCAGCCACTCTGCTAGGCAGCTCCAGGCTTTGGCTCTGCTAGCTCCTAGTTTGGTGACTCTGGCTGAGGGCCCTCACCACCAGCCCCCAGCAGTGACAGTCAGTCGCCTCACCGCCTGCCTCTAGGAAGTGTAGGGTGTGACCCCCTTCAGACTCAAATGGGGCTAAAAGTCCTGAGACAGGGACACCAAGAATGCAAATGAAACAGTAAGTTTCCTGTTTGGACAGCAGCACGTGGTACTGTCCCCCAGAGAGGAAAGGTTTCCTTAGCTCCTGTCAGGGGAACAGGTGGATAGGACAACTCCTGAGCAGATTCTTAATTTCTCCCCTGTGCCTGGGAACGGGCTCGAATGAGGGAATGTCTCATGTACATATTAAATCAATCCTGTTGCTGTAAGTAATCACTCAGTAAAATGCCTAAGGACACAGTCGTTTACCAAGCGTGTCACCCAGAGGCCAGGAAGTGTGAGCAGCCTCCTTTCAAACACCTTCCAGATCAGACCCTTCAGTCTTGTCCAGGAGTGAGCAGTTAGCAGTCGGGAGCATTGTCAATTCTACTGAGTGGATTTTCCAGATGCCTGGGGTGACTAAGCAGACAGACCCTCCTTAACTATGTGTTTGCTTCTAGAATGATCCTTTAAAAACCTCTGCTTGCATTCAAATCACCTGGGCAGTCTTGTTCAAGTGCCTGCTTGGATTTGATGTCTGTATGATTTTGAGCAAGTCACTTAGATGCTCATTGCCTCAGTTTCCTCATCTGTAGGGTGGAGATGGAGTCTCAGGTGGGCCTCGGGTGTGGGGCTCCCCTCTCTCCCTGCCGCCTCTCCATTTTCCTTTGGTTTCTGTTAGCCCTGGTTGACATGCTGTACGTTTTGCTGTTTCTAGCTCTTATAAGAGACTATTCTTCAAGTTTAGCTCCTTTCTTCCTCGGAGGACCGGCTTGTTGGTGCTGGGGGTGGGGTGGCATATCAGCCTGTATTTTAATCCCACCACAAGCTCTGGAAGCTCATGATCCCTGAGCAGAGTCCCCATCCAAATGCTCAGGCCCCGGCAGTGCTGTCTGTGGCGTTGCCGGTTGATTTGGTTCTCCATATTTCTAAGCATATGTAACGGAAATGGAAGACACTTATTACTTCAGTTTAGTTTAGGCTGGGCCTCATTATGTCACCCTGGCTGGCCTATAACTCACAGAGATCTGTCTGCCTCTGCCTCCAAACTGCTGGAATTAAAAGCAAGCTCTACCACACACATTTTGGGTCAAACGCCCTGTGCCCCCTGTTTGGCCTGGCACACCTCCTGCCTCCACCACTGTCCAGCTGGAATGTCACCCACCGATTCTTTAGAGTGGCAGATGCTGCGTGACTTTTGGATACTCAGTTTTACGACCTCAGGAAGTTTCACAGTTTTTTAAATTTCTGTTTGTTTGTTTGTTTGTTTGTGTTTTTTTCTGAGGCAGTATGTGGATTAGGGAGGCCTGGTAGTCTCTTTGTAGCCCAGTCTGACCCTGAATTTTCCATCCTCCTGCCTCAGCCTTCTGAGTAGTTGGATTGTAGGTAGGTACCACCACAGCAAGTCACCAAATAAATAAAAATCACATTCATTTGTCACATGTGTACATGTGTAGAGGTCAGAGGACAACTTGCAGGAGTCAGGTCTCTCCTTTTTCTACCATGTAGGGCTCAGGGACCAAACCCCAGCCATAAGGCTTGGCAGCAGGGGCCTTTTTCTCCGACCCAGCAGCACAGGCTGTTGATAGCCTATGTGAACACCATGACTTGAAGATCTTGGTTGGTGTGATTCTGTGGTGTGTGCTGGGTCATGTGATTGGCACCCCTCACTCAGATCAAGACAAGGATGCACATGAGCTTGAGACTGTTTCTGACAAGTGCCGCTGCTGCTGTTGTCACTGCTGCTGCTGCTGCTGCTGCTCTGGTCCTAAGCATCAAGATTCTGGTGTTCCCTTCGAGGATGCAAATACTTTGTGTATACATTTTTAATCCCTCTGACCAGATGTCACTGAATTTACTAAATCCTAATTTAATGTGCATCTACAGCCCAGCCCCCAAATCTTTGACAAGGGTTGAGTCTTTTCTGCAATGAACTGACTATGACGTCTAGAACCCACAGCTTTAATCCTTACACATAGAATTTTAATTTCATGTGATTGTGACAAATGGCTTTTTTTATGCAGAGAGAACTTCATCAGCATCCCTGCTCTTCAGGCCTTCTTACATTTAGTGCCACAGGGATAACGACAGGCCCGTGAGGGCTAGATGAGTGTCTGCAGAGAAAGGGGGCATGGACTGGGGTCAAGGGAAGCCAGCAAACCAAAAGAACCATTCGTGTTGCCCACAGTTGTGTCTGAGGCTGTATTGCAGTGGCATATGATTGCCTGACGTATGTGAGCTGCTGGGCTCCATCCTCCTGGCAGCCATAAAAACAGCAATAAACGGCGACGGGCGCCCTCAGGCTGAGCTCATCACACTGAAGGGGAGCCCCACCCCACACCTGACTCAGTGTATCGTAAAGTATCGTAAAGACTTGAGTATCGAGTATCGTAAAGACTCGGATTGGGAAGCCAGGCATGGTGGTGCACATCTACCACCCCAGCACCAGGATGGCCACAAGATTTGGAGTTTGAGGCCAGCCTGGACTACACAGTGAGACTTTGTCTCTAATACAAAATGAAACAAGAGTTTAAAACAACTTAACACACAGGTGCTCGTCTGAAAGAATAGCGCCATCTTCTCTACCCCGTTTCCCGTCATGACGCCCTTTGATGGGGAGTAGGTGACTGTGATGGGGCAGTATCGGATGGTGACACAGCAGGTGACACCTAGCCCAGGTCTTCCTAGGCTCTTCCTCTTCCTGGGTCTTGGGTAGCTGGCCTGAGATTTTGTTAGTGCTTTTTCTTTCCTTCTTTTTAATTTCTTAAAGTTTAAAACTAAAATATAATCACATCATTTATCTTTAAAATAATTTTCATTACATTTTTGTTTTGTTGTGCGTGTGTGTGTGTGTGTGTGTGTGTGTGTGCGCATGGATATGCATGTGGAAATTAGAGCACAGAGGCCACCTAGCAGCGGTCAGTTATCTTACTCTGCTGCGGTCCTGGGAAATGACCCCGGGCTGCCAGGCTTGGTGGCAGGTGTCCCCACTTGCTTGAGCCATCAAATTGCTCTGGCCCGAGAGTTTGCTTTCTGAGTAGTGGCTGTTGTTATTTTGTTTGTTTTAAGGTGGTCTCTGTGTATAGGCTGTCTTCCTGTCTCAGCCTCTCAGATGCTGAGATTATAGGCGCACGTCATAGGCTGGGCTTGTTTTGGAAACCTCTGACCTACTCGGTGTTCTAACAGAAAGTGGCAGTGAATGTTTATGAGCTTGCAAGTCTAGATCCCAGGTCATCATGTGGCTCCAATGCGTGGCTCTGGGTTCACTGGTCTTCCTTCCTGGCAGGTGTTCTCTTGCACGTTATGGGAGATGCCTTGGGGTCCGTGATTGTGGTCGTCACGGCCATCATCTTCTACATACATCCCCTGAGACCTGCAGACCCATGTAACTGGCAGTGCTACATTGACCCCAGCTTGACTGTTGTCATGGTCATCATTATTTTGTCATCTGCCTTTCCGCTGATCAAGGAGACTGCTGTCATCCTGCTGCAGATGGTCCCAAAGGGAGTCAACATGGAAGAGCTGAGTAAGTGGATTACACGGAGATGGGGACCACACACACTTTTACATTGCTCGGTCAGAGGGTTACGACCACAGAGCACTGCTTGGTGTGCTCTCAAGAGCCCTAAGCATCACATGATGGAGGCTTGCTTCATGTGGCTTGCAGCATGGTATGATGATTCATAGCTCCAAGAACCAAAGGTCCTCTGTAGCATGGTTCTCTGATTCACTTGCACAGTCTTGAGAATGTAAAGCTTGGGCAAAACCAACTTGTGGGCTGTTTGATCTCATGACAAAGGTGTGTTTTAACTCTTCTAAGGCCATTCTGCAAGACCTTGATTTTTATACTCCTTTTTCCCCCCTAAAAAGATGACTCATTCATTCGTGGTCTAGATAATGCCTCCTAGTTAGTTGACATTCATGACTTGGCAAGTTACTCGGTGGCACATTATGCTGTGTTATGTGTTAAATGGCCCCCGTCTTGTCTGGAGAGAGCCCTTCTCATTTGGCTTTGCTCAGAGCGAAGCCAGAGTCTCACTTCAGCTCTGTGCCTCAGAGGCTAAAATTTAACTATCATCTGTCTATCTTCCTCTGTATACATCATCATCTATCTACGTATCTATCATTTATCAGTCACTTATATATCTGCCATCTGGCTGCCTCTTATTGATCATATCTATTTCCTATCTGTCTATCCATTCTCTATCTATCATCTATCTGTCTGTCTGAATATGTATCTATCTATCCATCTGTCTGAGAAAGAGTCTCCCTTTGTTGTCCTGACTGGCATAGAACTTGTTATGTAGATCAGGCTGGCCTGGAACAGACTGTCTACAGGTAGCCCAGGCTGCTTTAGAATGTTCTTGGATTGGTCTTGAACTTGCAATCTTTTTGCTTCAGGCTCTTGAGTTACTTGTTATAGACAAACACTTTGTGGTATAGGAAATTAGAGGACGGGTGATTATGGGAAAATGGACAATTGAGGGACAGTTCCTCTTCCTGATCACCTTGGTAAACACGCAGCCTTGGTGGGCATCACTAGGCACACAGGCACTCACTATTGGCTGTTGTTTTTCCTGTCTGTTGCAGTGAGCAAGCTCTCTACTGTGCCCGGAATCAGCAGTGTGCACGAAGTACACATCTGGGAACTAATAAGCGGGAAGGTCATCGCCACTCTGCACATCAAGTACCAGAAGGGCACAGAGTACCAGGATGCCAGCAGAAAGATCCGGGAGATCTTCCACCATGCTGGAATCCACAGTGTGACCATCCAGTTCGAAACAGTGGACTTGAAGGAAACCCTGGAGCAGAAGGACTTCTTGCTGACCTGCAGTGCCCCCTGTATCTCCCAGAGCTGTGCTAAGAAGCTGTGCTGTCCCCCGGGGACACTGCCGCTGGCTCTAGTCAACGGTTGTGCAGAGCACAATGGTGGGCCTCTAGAGACTTACCGAAGCACTAGGGCTACTCCGGAAGTAGCCGTTGATATGGCTTTGGATGGATGTCCAAGGGAGCAGGGACAGACTCTTAGCAAGATTCAAGAGAGACAACATTCTGAAAACAGTACTCATTTTTAGTGGGTTCCCAAGCACAATCAGACTATCTGGACAGGTGCTCTGGCGTCACCGGCTCTGCCTGTGGGAAGAGCTTTATGAGTGTGCGCCTTGCCAGTAGGGGTCAGCTGTGGGGGATGTTAGTGGATCAAGCCTGCTGATTTTCAGGTGGAGGATAACCCTTCTCCATTACCCTGGGCATCTCATGCTTCTCTGCAACAGTCTTAGTATGACCTTGAATTTCCTAGAGCAGACTGCCCTAGTCTTTATATCAGGAGTGTTGAAGGCTGGGACTCAGTGACCATGACACAGGAATGGGAGTCAGTCTGGTCTGTCTCGCGGTGCTGGGGAGCTGAACACAGGGCCTGTGCGTGCTGAGGAACAGCTCTGTTACTGAGATGAACCCTGGAGCCCTTGTTTTTAAGCCCATCGGAACTTGTAGCCGACTCTCAAGAGAGCTCAGAGCTTAAGTGGGCAGAAGAAGAAGAAAGATGTTTTCCTCTCTTCCCCTCAAAGATCTTAAAAGATGAACGCCAGCTATTTGTGGCGATGCAGAATTATATAATCTCAAGTCCATTCTTGGATCACGAGAAAATGGATGCCTAATAAATAAATGCAAAATGCATAGCTATTAAGGTGGAAAAAAATGTTAGACGGGGTAGACTTTGCGAGGGTGGTGGGAATGACGGAGTTTGGACCGTCTCTGTTTTGTGAAGGGTGAGATGGCTGACATCACTTCCTGCTGGAAACTTAACTGTGGCTGTGGTGTATCTCTTCTCCCTTTGTAGTGCTTATTTACTGTCTCTGAGAGTCTCCAGGTAGGATAGTTGCTGCATATAATTCTGATAATGATTTTCTTATCCAGATTTCCTCAAAGTCTTCTCTTGATGATCACATTGATCCATGTACCGTTGATGAGGGGGGAGATGAATTTTCTGGGGACAGGAGAATACTCATTCCTGCCAGATAAATAAGCTAGCCTGCCTTTGCTTTAACTAGGCATATTTTAAAGTATTTATTGTAGTTGCCAAGTGGTAACTTAATGGAAGAGTTGATACCCAAGTGAGAAGTGAAAAGTAATTTAATTGCTGATTTTAATGTATTTGGAGGCTTTTAGTGTTTCATGTTGCTGACTTATGTTACCAAGTTCAAATAAATTATAATATGATTCAGACATATAACTGAACTGGTAGGAGAAAAGTGCAGAAAGGTCTGTCACGTGTTTTACTCCTTGTTTGGGCAAAGCCTCATAGGTGTGATATGGAGGTACCTGACTGATAGAGCCAGCATCTTATTTAACAAGTTTCAAGGCTGACTGAAAGCGATTTTGTCCAGGCTATCGACTTTGATCCTATTGAGAAACTACCCAGGATTCACCAGAAGTCGTGCGTGGTCGCAGGAAAGGCACCCACATTTGTCAGTGCAAGCATCATTTTAAAGGAAATGCCTCTGTTGGGCATGCTGCCAAATGCCTGGGGGCCCAGCTGCTCAGGGCACTGAGTCTAGGAGTTCAACACTAGCCCAGGCAAAATAGTGAGACTCAGGATTGTTTGCTTGCTTCGTTTGTTTGTTTGTTTTAATATTAGTCTTAAATTTGGAGGCTAATGGGCAGGTGTGATTGGAAGTATCTGAAATTTTGTGTTCCTTAGAGTTGATTAGATCCAAATCAACCATTCATAAGTAAATATCTATTTAAATCCCAGAAGTTTACTGTGTTAGATTGTACGCACCTTACAAGCTAGGGGAGGAGCAAAGACAAAAAGGTTCTACTCACAGAACTCACAAAGGCCAGAGGATTCCCCAGGAGACCCAGCAGACTCTTCCACATCAACAGCTTCACGCCTTAGCTGAAGCCAAAGAAGAAATTTGTCTCTGACTTCCGAATCTCAGTTCTTATCACTCTGCCTTATTCTTAAAGGAAATTATGATTGCACAGCTTCCCTGCTCCTAGCTAAAGGAATGGTTTAGTTTGTATGCAAATAACATTCTTTAATCTCTGAAGGGTTTTTTGTTCTGAAAAGAAAATACACTTAGTTCCAAAAAAAAAAAAAAAATTAAATTGAACCTCAGAAAACTATCTTGATTGACACTTGCAAAGCAAAGTGTAAACAGGAGCCAGTATAAAATACAGCTTTTTGAAGACAGCCAAAGTGCATTTACTAATGTGCAAGCAAGTTGAGAGGGTGCAGGGCTTTTGCTACGTGGTTGTTTTCAATGCCTCTAGCCTTGGCCGTGTGATGTTTTGCTTGGGGTTTCCTGGGCCATTGATTGTCTTGTTTTGAATTCTCTGAAGGAAGTGCCTGCTTTCCCTCCCTGAATCAGCTGTGCACATGGTGGACAAGACCGAATAGTTTCTTTGAGCTTGGTTAGTCACTGACCCTCACTCAGTTGGTGTCCTACATTCTTCTATTCGTTCTAGCAGCCAGCCCCAGCCCTCCCTCCTGCCTTTCCTTCCATCCTGCTTGCCCTGTTTCCCCCCTGAAGTAGTGGTGACCAACCCGGGGCCTTCAAGGTTGTAAGGTGTATGTTCTACTCTTGAGCTATATCTCTAACCCCGAGACTAGTTTTCAGAACATGTATTACACTCTCTATGGGACAGGTCAGGATTAAGTGTCCTGCAAGCTGACTTGTTCTCTGTCATTCTAGTATTTTCCATGTCCTCCTGTCACTGTTGCTCTATGGAACACATTGCTTCCTTTTAGCACTTAGCACCATTTATAGGAAATGATGGCTTTGTTTCATTTCCAATCTTCTAATCTTCATTTTGAAACTAAGATTTCTTGACATTTGGTTATTATGAACACACACACACACACACACACACACACACACACACACTCACACCCCGTAAATTAAAGTTAAAATTAAAATTAAAATCCAAGATTCAGTGGCATGGGTGTTTGTGAGGATGTCTCCATTTTGGCAGGTTGGCATTCTGAGTTGGGTGTGTCCAGGCCCTGTTACATACTACAGCTTATTTAGTAGCATTCTTGGCTTCTAGTCACAAATCCCAAATCGTCTCCTCAACCCGTGTCAACCAAAAGTTCCTCTAGACATTGCCATGTGTCCCCTGGAGAGAAGTGTTGGGCCCCTCTCTTCTTCTGAACCACTAGCTGTAACCACATTTACACCTTATTCATGGACCCCCTCTCCCGCCCCCCATGTTTTAAGTATCATCCATTCAGCAGGATCCATATCCTCCCTCTCCCAGGCTGGCCTGGAACTCTGCATCCTGCAGCCCCGGCCTCCAAAGTCCAGGGCACTCACCACCATACATGGATCAGGACTCACTGCTTCCAAGCACTCTCTTAAAAAGTCATTCTTTGCTGTGCCGAGGCTCTAAGCCAAACCCTTGTTACATGGCATCCACTTGAGCCCTGGGCTGGCCCTGCAGCCTAGCAGTTAGTAATACAAGGCAGCAGGTCACTTCACCCTGGACCACATGGTGGGCGTGAGGCTAGCCTTGCTACATGAGATCTGAGTTTGGCTCTGTCCTGGCCTCATATCCTGTCACCTCTTTGTGCTTATGAGTTTATAGCCAGTCAAGTGACCACGAGTGGGAACAAGGTTATCAAACCAGGAAAATGGTTTCTTAAAAAGAACCTGTATCAGACCCAAATCTGAAATGGATAAAATCTTCTTAGAATCTGGAAAATATATGTTATGTTCTGACATTTCCTCTCTTCCTACCCACCCCTGCCCCAGGCTTTTCTTAGCTAAGTGGGGCCTTCGCCTTCTGGTGGGGCCGGCATCCTTAGGCTGGAGATGCTGAACCTTCTCTGAATTGTAGTGAGCGCTGTGATTGTCAGGGGAGAGCCATCCTCTCCAGGAGGCTGGGGTTATGTTACAGTATTGTGGAGTTTTGTTGCTTAACATCCTCCTTCTGTTCCCAAGGGAGAGATCGCCAAACCGTAATCATCACATTGGGGGGAGGGCGGGGGTTGTTAAAACTTTAAGGTACAGAGTTTCAATAACTTCTTGCTAATTGCATGTGAATCCCCCACAATGGATGTACATATACATTCCTGTTGCAGGTAAAAATGTTTAATGGTGCTGTAAATGGAACGTTTTGAAAACTCGAAATGCCTGTGACATGTTTGTGGAAATTAAACAGATAAGTCAAAGCAGATGAATTCATAAAGTCTTTGTCACTTATGGCTAATTTGTTACTTAACAATTCCTTGGTCTGCTTTTCATAGCCGGGGCCTAGCTGGTTGATTGACATTGCAACTCCCCATCTCCTCCTGCGGCATCACAGGGCTCGTTTATTAGTCTTCTATTAACCTTCTACGACTGTAGCAAGTACCTAAGAGAACCAGCTTATGCAGAGACTGTCTCATTTTGGAGGTTCTAGTCCATGAACGATTGACCCTGCTGTTTGGCGACCTGTGAATGAAACAGTAAGTCATGATGGGAGACTGTGCTGGAGCCAAACAACGTCTCACCTTATAGCTGGGAAGCGAAGAGGGGGAAAGAGCCATGCGCTCATTCTTTGCTTTACTGGCTCACCCCACAGCTGGGAGATTTCCCTGTGGGTCCCACCTCCTGGTATTTCTAGCCCCTTCCAGTTTATATCAGGCTGGGCTGGGGGTTAATTATCGACATACGGGCTTTGGGGGGACCATTCTCCCAAGAGGAAGACTATGCCTCAAAAATAAAACAGTTATTGAGGAAGACAGCTGACATTGACTAAACACACACACACACAAAGAGGTACTGGAATACACAAGGGTGTGCATTCCCCTGAGCACCTTGCCTGGCGTGAATCTACCCTGCCCTTGCCTGACACTCTGAGCTCTGTTTACAGTGACTGAGAGCTGCCCGCTGCTGCTCACAGCCACAGCCACAGCCACTCTAAAGCCACTAGATGTTCACTGTGACTTTAAAGCTGGCCTCGAGTCCCCCTCTTTCCCCTCAGCTGGTAAGCATCACACAGAGACACCAGAACTGGCATGTGGGAGGGATGTTGCTTTTAAAGATTTTACCAATAAAGATTCAGGAGCCAGATGCTGGAATGAAAATCTGCTAGCTCCAAGAAGCAGAGAAAGCACCCAGCTGACCCTCTCAGCTGATGTCCCAGAAGGAAAAAGCCCCTTCTTCTCCACACTATCTTAGATACCCTTCAACTCAATGTCCCTCCTTCCTGTGTTTTCTTATGTCAACTCAAGCTCTTGGGCTAAAGGTGTGCGCTAGAACTGAGCCACACCACAAGAAACATTTTTTTTTTCCAGTTCACAATGCAATCAAATATCCTGCAACAGAGAATGACTAGCTAGGAAGTGGAGTGGGGAGTGGGCATGGTACTGTAGCCTGCTGCCTCTCTGCCAAAAAGATTTTTCACCTTTTCAATTACATTTGCCAGGGCTGGGGAGCGGGCTCAGCAATGAAGAGCACTTGCTGCTCTTGAAGACATACCAGCGTTTGGTTGCCAGCACCCACGTGGAGGCCCACAGCCTCCTGTGACTCCAGTTCCGGAGGCCTGAGCCATTGTTCTGGCCTCTCCAGGCACAGCACACACACGAGGCCATGCATACATGCAGGCAAACACAGATCCAGTAAAAACAGATCCCCAGTTATATTTCCCACATTGTTTCCTCTTGGCTATCTCGTCCTCCTCCATGTCAGCTGTTACCCTGGCCCTGCGGTGGACTACAGACTTCAGCCTTCACCCTCCTGCTTAAGAGGAATTAGATCCTGCCCCGCCCTGTGTGTGCAAGCAGAGCCATATCTTGGTCTGGTGAGAGGCAAGAAGAAAGACTATTTCCTTCTGCTTTCATGGAGAGGAATTTTAAATCAGAACATGGCTGCTCTGGCGAGTGATCACATCCGAAGACCTTCTAGGTCTGTGTGATCCAGCAGATCTCTGAGTCAGTGCGGTTCAGGCTGTTCAGTGGAGAGTGGGCTGAGAGACAGTGTGGTGGAGTTGAGTTTGTGACAGTTGAGTTTGTGGAATTCAGAGGCAGTTTTACTGGGAGCGGTTTACAGAGTTGAAGACAGAACAAGCTAGACACAGGTCTAGATAAAACGAGCCAGAGGATGAAAAGGAGCCAGAAGATTAGAACAGGTTGCTGGAGCTAGTTTGAGGCCAAGCAGAGCAATTCAGTCAGAGAAGCCAGTTTGGATCAGTCAACTTGGAGAGGAGTTTGAGCCAGAACAGCTGAGTTGAACCAGCCAGCTAGTGTTCAGAAAGAGCTAGAAAGAGCGAGCTAACTCAGTTGTAAGTTTCAGAGGTTGAACATATTCTAGGCCTAGATTAGATAGTATGGAGGCTTAGAAGCTTCCAGGACTAGGCCTAGGTTAGTCAGGCAAATAAAAGTTACTCTTACATTTTCACCACAATGCCACATGCGTCAGGGACAGAAGAAGGACCACCAATTTAGACTCAGAAGACTTCAGACCTCTAGCTGGCCCTACAAAAAGTAAATTTGCATGGGACTCAGAATCTTTTGCTCAGTGTTTCCAGACAGGAGGCCGGAGCTGGGGGCAAAGAACGCTCAGAGTGGGGCCTCAGTCCCGGCTAGTAAGGAGCATGATAAGAAGCAAGTCTCTTATCGCTGTCAGGAAACTACGCCCCAAAAGTTTCCTACCGGAGGGCTGCGAATTCATGGCCATAATCGGACCCTCAAAGTCATTCAGAAAGGAAGTAGCACAATATTTTTGGGAGGAATGATGCTTATTTAATATTCTTGGTGTGGCTTTTGCTTTTGGTATAAAAATTCGCACTCACTAGCACGTTCTAGGCAGAGAGGTCTGACTGGATCCAAGTGCCATTGAAGTTGGGGTATAGAAGACTGTAGAGAAGAAATATTATTAAAACACTTAGCGTGTGTTCTGAAAAATATACTGTGGAATAGAGGGTTTGAGCATTCCATCTGGGCTCAGATCCCAGGGCTTGTCCGCTTGCTCTCTGTCCATCAGGAGTACATCGTCAGAGAACATACAAAAGTCTCAGGCCTCACTTGGCCCTTCTGCATAATTGGGAAAAGCATCACTCCTGCCTAGTGAGCATTTGAAAAAGGCTGGGGTGGGAGAGACAGGACACTTGGGGAGCCCTGGGCCTCTTTAAACAATAACATCGGTACATGATGTCGCAAATGTCATTATTCCTGTTTTAACTCACTTCTCACAGTGGCAAGGCCAACATGTTTAGCACAGACCAGTATTCCATTACGGAACAGGCCTTAATAAGGAGCCCCAAATGGCCTTGAATTCTAGATCCTCCTGCTTCTGCTCACCAAGTTCTGGGATTAGAGGCAAGGGCTACATCACACACCTGGCCTGCAATTAGAGTTTAAGTTCCCTGCAGGTAGAGGGTATCATCCAAGAACAATGTAGACCTGACCGCATACCAGAGACACTCAGCGGAGCTTCATCACTAGGAAATCAAAATCCTCCACATGCTGAGGGAGCATTTCCTGGAGATGCCGGGGCTCAAGCCCAGCTGCCCTCCCCTCCCAGCCAGACCTGGGGCACCTTGAACAGTCAGCAGAGTTACTGAACCCAGGCTTCCAAATCAGGGGCATCAAACTCTTCATCTAAACCTGGGTGGCCCACCGCTCTGACAAGGCCCTACAGCCAGACATCTCCAGGAATATGCCTGGGTTAAACAAGTGGGATTTAGTGTTCAGTACCTACCATGGGGCAGCTTGGCAAGAGGGGAAACCAAAGGATAGTTGTAGGGTTCACAGGTGATGGGAGCCAGGATCCTAGAGGTTTTTGCTCTGGCTTGATGCTGCCCCGGGTGGGACCATTTCTATGACCTATGACCGGGCATCAGTAAGTCTGAAAAGGTCAGGGGGTTGGGGGACTAGGGAAAGGCTTAAGTCTCAGCTGGAGGTGGTGGCCACTTGTGTTCTCCAGGATCGGGTCTGTGGTTCTATGGTCACATGGGCTCTGGTTCTTTCTGTGTTTACACAGTTATAGCCTGAACTTGCTTCTTGCCTTATATTGTCACGGTCTCTTGTTCTCTCTTCTGTGATAATTATTTATTTTTGTTCTGGACAGAGTCTCAGTTTGTATCCCTGACTGCTATAACTCTCTATGCAGAGCAGGTCATCTGATTGTACAGGATGATCCTTGGAGCCAAACTGGCTCCATCTTCAGGAGTTCTGCTGGATTAGGATCACCACAGCCAGGCTTGATGACTGCCTCATAGAAGGAGCAGGTGGGAGGGCCATGGCACCCGCACCTGGGTATCCTGCCACTCAGCCTCCCAGCTGTATTCAATTCTACCCCAATAGAACATGGCCTTCTCAAGAGCTTTGGGGGGAGGGGCTAAGGTTTCTTCCATGTGGCTGCTGGAAAGAGAGAATGCCATCATCCCTGCTGAGTAAAGACTTTTAATCACCCACACTCCTGAGTGACCTCTCCCCTGTGCTCGGCACGGAAACCCTGTAACCACTCATCAGTCGCCCAGCAGAACCTTTGGTGGGATGGCATCTCAGTTTGTCTGAGTCAGGGTAGACGTTGTTTAGACCACTGCTCAAGGACAGCTGGCCCCAAACTCTCAGGAAGGGCGGAGCCACTAGGTCCAACTTACATTGGTCTATTTTAGTGAAGCAGGTGGTAAGATTTTAAATCCTAGCTCAAAAATCACTTAGAAGCTTGTGGCTTAGCACATCAGTGTTCTCCAGACCAGAAGAGTGAGGTGATGGGGTACTGTGAGAGTTAAATGAGATACTGCAGGTATCTGGCAGTGTCAGAGATGGGAAAGTGCTGTGTGCTTGATGAGCACCTCTGTATGGTTCTGTCTCCAGCTGTCTGATTGTTAGACTTAGGTCAAATGCATGGTCCTGTTCTGTCTCCCATGAACTATTTAAAAAAAATAACTTCAAAGCCAGGCATGGTAGTGGATAATTGTAAATCCAGGACTTAGAGGCTTAAGACAGGAGGATGTAGAGTTTCAGAACAGCCTGGGCTACATAGTGAAACCTTGTTTCAAACACCAAGATCAAGCATGAAAACAAAACCTCAAACAAAAGGGGCTTTAGCTATTTAACCTGGCAGACTCCTAAGGTTATCTTTTTTGTTGTTCTCACTTCTGCTGCCTCAACCTTCCATTGCTCTCACCGTCTGCTCTTTGAGATAGAAGCCAGAGTGAGCCATCACAGGCCTCCTCACTGAGGAGGCCCACACAGCTGCTGGGAAGTTGTTCTCACTCCACGCCCTGGAGCCCTAGTATCCACACCTGAACGAGAGCGTGGCTGCAGACGGCCGGGTGCGGGCCACCCTCTTCCCACCTTATTGCCTCATGCCAATCTTTTTTGACAGTCATGCAAAGGGGCCCCCCTGCCTGTCCGAGCCATGCTCCACACTCTACTGGTGACAGTGATCAGTGGGCTATCTGGGGCTCCCTTGAGCCATGTGTCAGGGAGTAGATGTCCTATCTCTTCTTTGCACTGGTCCAGGCACAGGCAGCCACACCCCCGTCCATTGAAGCCATCAAATTTGAAACAGATGTTTTCATCCCCGTTGCTCATTTGATAAGAGTGCCCTTTGTTCTGTTTTGGAGGCTGGTGCTGTCTCCTGCTGTCTCTCTCTACTTCATCTTTTCTTTTTTTGTTTAGTGTTCTTTTCAAAGTCTTTTAAAATATTTTTTTTTTTTTATTTCTTACTTAATGCCAATGGGACAAAATAGAGCAGGCATGTGCAAAGCATTTCAGAAAATTTCAAACAGCAGAGGGGAAACAGCTTAACACAATCGTCAAGTATGTTTTGTTTTCACCTCGACTTTCAAAGAAGTTAGCAGTGCATTCTGGGTATGTTTTTTAACACTTACACATACTATTCCATTTTCCAGAAATACCAATTAAACAGCTACCTTTCTGTTGGTGTACTTCACCTCCTTTAAAAATCTATGACTTTAAACACTCCGGCTTACCTCTGGTTGTTATAAATGTGTAGGTTTTTTCTTAATGTATATTAAGGTATTTTTTTCTTTATATTTTCTTCTCCCTTTGCTTCAGAATTCAAGTATGTGCTATTTATGAGAGCTCAGATAGTCTTGCCCCATAGCCCTTTGTTTTCATGCCCAGGGCACTTACTGCTGCTCTGAGGCCACTCACTGGGTTATTTCCTCTCTTCAAGTGAACAGCACATTTTGAGAACAAAGCTTGCATCTTCATAATAATAACATCGATCCGGCACTCTTGCAGGAGACGAAGTATTTTCTAACAGCCTGGAGGTCAAATGTCTGAAATTGGCATCACTGGATCAAAATCATGGTGCTGTTAGATGCTCATGTTTGCTATGGTTGCCATAAAGCCATGGGCTGGTTGAATTAAACAGCAGAAATTTCTAGGAACTCAGCATTTCTATGTCTCAGGTACGTGATCTGTTTGTGTGATCTGATTTTGTGTGTGTGTGTGTGTGTGTGTGCTTGAGAGAGAGAGAGAGATAGAGAGAGAGAGAGAGAGAAGAGGAGGGAGAGGAGGAGGGAGAGAGAAAAGGAAACAGTGAGAGAGAAGTGCTGGAAACAGAATCCAGAGCTTCACACATGATAGACAGATTATTACTGAACCACACCCACCACCACATAAAATCTAATTAAATTCTTACAGAACTGCCCCAAAGTTCCCTTCTCTGTGTGTGTGTGCGAACGTGTGTGTGCGTGCTGGCGTAGGGCATTAGTGTTCTGCTCTACCACTCTTCACTGTATTCTTCCTGACAGGGTCTCTGACTGAACTCAGAGCGAGGCTGCTGGCCATCCAGCCCCAGCAATCCTCTGGTCTCTGCTGATCATTGAAAGAGGCTTCAGAGCCAGCACAGAATGCACACAGACTACAAATTCTCAGCAGAAGGAGATTTATTACCCTGAGGGTCAAGGGGTAGGGTGCTCTCTCTGTATTGGGTGAAGACAGCAGCAGGTGTTCAGTAGGTGTGCGTTTTTAAGGAGAAAAGGGGAAGAATAAGGTAAGTGCTGCTTGGACATTGTAGCAAAAGAATGAATTTTGATTGCTGGACCTCTGTTTTTTGGTAGCTGGACCCTTGGACTTTCAGTCAGGAAATAGGAAGTGGCCAAATAAGAGACTAGACCTTGGTGGCTAGCTTTAGGAATGTCATCTAATGGTTTCGCAAGGAAGAGGGAAGAGGAGAGGACAGAGCTGGTGGCGCCATGTTTGCATGCTCCAACCACAGCAGGGGGGTCACGGGTGTGACTGGCCACTCCTGGACTCTTAAGTGGCTTCTGGGGACCTGAACGAAGGTACCTGTGTTGTGCAGCAAGTGCTCTTACCCCTGATCCATCGTCATCCTCATTTTTATCTTTTATCAATGAGGAAAAGAAAGGCTAGAGAGGCTTGCTTAGCTCAGTTGCAGTGGGGCCAGGACTGGAAACAAGAGCTCACATTACTGTGCTTCTGTTCTGTTCCCTGGCCCTGGATGTCCCCTCTTCTGAACCCATGGAAACATCTGACACACACTAAGGTTAAAATGCCTTGGCATACTTGAGGACTAGCTTCCTTGAGACAAGTGTCTGATTGCTCCCATGGCTGCGTTTCCATCAGACCTAACCAACCAGCCAACCAGCCAGCCAACCAGCCAGCCAACCAGCCAGCCAACCAGCCAGCCAACCAGCCAGCCAACCAGCCAACCAACCAGCCAACCAACTTCTTTCCTTTTTTTCCTTCCTTCCTCTCTCCATCCCCCTTCTCTCCCTTCTCCTTGAATTTATTCTTTAATAATTTCATACACATTAAAACATACCTTTATCACCTCTACCTTCTTCTAGCTCCCATTGGATCCCTTGTGTGCCCCCTTCCAAATGTGCCCTTCAGTTCTTTTTATTTTATTTTTAAATGTCTCACTGCATCCAGTTAGTGCAGCCTGTATGTGCCCGGCTGTGGCCTCATCCAGTGGAGCACAGACAACCTAACTAGTGGCCACATCCTCAGAGAAAAATGTTTATTTCTTTTCCAGCTGCCAATAGCCAGCCCCTCACCTAGGGCTGGGGCTCACAAGCTCCTGCCCTATCCATACTGGAATTTTGACTTGCTCTCTCTTATGCTGGAGATGCTCCCTGAGCCTTCACAGGAAGGTCAGGGAGTGTTGGTGAGGGGTGATGTTGGGAAGTTGGGTTGGTAGAGCTTTTCTTTATACTATTCTCTCTGCAGCACACAGGCTTTGAGAAATTATAACACGGAAAAAGAAAAGCCATTAGTAGGAGGAAGTGAAGTGATGTTCCCAGAAAAAAGACACATCTGTGGAAAGAGTCTATAAGGCTGACCAGTTAAAAACTGTGGTGACCGAAGTGCTGAAATGTTGCTGGTCCAGAGTCAACCTGGACTGAACATTCTTTATCCAAATAGCCGTTTATTGCCCACCTCTTTCATCTAACCTCCTTGTGATTATGAGGTAAAATCCTTTCTGGATATGCAAATGGACCTCCTGGCTTCTGCCAGCCCATCAGATCAGATCAGCTGTAGCCGAAGTCAGGGACTCTTGCTCCCCTGAAACATATGTACCTGTTGAGTCCACCACTGTGCTTGAAACCAGGGCTGCCTTTGTAACTCTCTGTGTTCTGTTACTCTGGAAACATCATGAAACTCTTCCCACATTAGGACACAGTATTTAGGGTCACCAGGTGTCTTAGGGTTTCTACTGCTATAATAAAATCACCATGACCAAAAGCAACTTGGGGAGGAGTTTACCCTTCTAGGTAACAGCCCACCACTGAGTGAACTCAGGGCAGGAACCTGGAGGCAGGAGCTGATGCAGAGGCCATGGAGGGGTGCTGCTTACTGGCTTGAGCCTCATGGCTTGCTTAGTCTGCTTTCTTATAGAACCCAGGACCACCAGCCCAGGGATGACACCACCCACCATGGGCTGGGCCCACCAACATCAGTCATCAATCAAGAAAATACATCACAGACTTGCTTATAGGCCAGTCTGGTGGAGTATTTTTCTCCTTTGAGGCTCCCTCTTCCTAAATGACTCAACTTACTAGTGTGAAGCTGACATACCAGCACTCCTGGACCCTGTGTTTCGGGGCCATGGTCACTCATCTTTGGCTTCAGTATGAACTCCCTCTTGTTCTGGTAAAGAGGAAAGTTTTATTTTTGTAGGAATGGGAAAAGGTGAAGAAGCTTGTGGAACAGAAATGTTAAGCTAGAAGATAAAGGCTCCGGGAATCAGAATGACTTTGCAGAACCATGGGTTGATAATAGTTGGTCTTTAAGTATGAGAGCCTATTAATTATCCTTATCAATCAGTGTTCATTGGAATCAGTAATTGCCTTGTCATAAAAAAGGGCTTGTGCTGTGAACTGCTGGGGAAGCAAACCCCCATGGCTTTAAAATGACCTGGAGCAAGCTTCTCCCTAAGGTAAGACGACATCTTGGGTAACTCCAGCCTGACTTTGGCAAGTGAGGTAAGCCTGACTTTGTGCTCTAGAGCACGTCTGGGGCAGACATGCCATCTTTCCTCTTCTGGGAGCATCTCTAAGCATTTGGGCATCTGCCATCTGTCAGTCTGTCAGACTTTAGTTTCTAGAATGTGCACGTTGCATGACAGCCTCAGAGGGAGTGGTACCGAGGAGGAGCCTCAGCGTTAGGAGCAAGGGAGATCAAAACAGGGCAGGACACGAGGCCTTTGCAAGGCCAGCTTTGGGAAGAAAGAGCAATGAGGGCATTTAGGTGACCCTTGTCCTTGGGACTCCATGAATGCTCATTCACCATGAGCCATGGTCAAGGCCCTGGAATGGAGTCACAGGAGACAGTGGGGTGACCGAAGCTTGCATAGTGGGCTCATAGTGTCACCTAGCCAATACTAAACACCCCAAGTCCTGCCTCAGCCTCCCATCTGTGTGTGTGTGTGTGCCCTTTCAGACAGCCCCACTCCCAAGTTTTACTGTGGAAAAACCATATTTGTATCAGGAAATATGGAAAGCACACAGTAGTGTGGAGAGGACATGCTGACCAAACTGGCGAAGGAGCCAACAATGTGCTACATTTCCCAGCTGGTGATGACGCCTGAGCCCAGAACTGGCACCTGCAGCACACGGGAACAGCCTTGGCTATTGTCATCGTTGTCTGGATTTTGCTTTTTGTTTTCAGGTTAGGGACTGTATAATCTTGATCAGATAGTTTCCATTTTAGCTTCCATAAATTTAAGTAAAAAATTTAGTTAAAATTATTAATGCTATTATTATTTGTGTGTGTGTGTGTGTGTGTGTGTGTGTGTGTGCTTAAACACATGTGGAAATCAGAGGAACTTGCTGGAGTCTGTTCTTTCTACTTCGTGGTCTCCTGGCATGGAACTCGGGCTGTCAATCCTTAGGCTGTCAATCACTTTCACCAGCCCCAACCCAAACTTTATAAGATTTTTAAAGCCTCTCCCTCTAGTGTGAAATTGTAAGTAGGAGCTTTTAGCACTCCAACTCTAGTACTTGGGAAGAGTAACTGCTTTATGAAAGAACAACACAAAAAGAGATGAAAAATGAATGAAAAATTGGGTATGGCTTTTACCCAAATAAATAGTACT
This sequence comes from Meriones unguiculatus, assembly GCF_030254825.1. Classification (NCBI taxonomy): domain Eukaryota; kingdom Metazoa; phylum Chordata; class Mammalia; order Rodentia; family Muridae; genus Meriones; species Meriones unguiculatus. The sequence continues at coordinate 104,343,554 of NC_083359.1, forward strand.
ATTTTCAAATGCATTATTTACCGTGTGAACCTAATTAAAAAGCATGTTTAAAATGGCAGCTCTTGGCTAAATGAAAAAGAAAAAAAAAAAAAAAGCAGATGCTTGCCTTCCAAGAAGTGATTGGGAATTTTCTAGATTGGGAGAGAAAGTTTGGGAAAGGCTTTAGGCTAACACACACACATCACACATACACACATGAGGTCAGAGGAAAGGAGGTTTCTCCTTGCTCCGCTTCTCACTTTAGTGCACATTAAAAACAACAAGAAAACGAGGACAAACAAAATTCAACCTAGGGCTGCAAGCCTTGATCTCATCGGGCTGGGGTTTGAAAGTGGGTTCCCATGTCCATGGATCATTCTTGAGGAAGACTTACAGAGAGATGGTGCGAACTTCAAGTGCCAAGCACTTGAAGGGAGGTTTTTGGGGGACTGCCCTTGAAGGGGCTTGGGAGAGCCTGTCTCTTCCCCTTTCTGATCCCTAGCTTGTGAGGTAGGCACTGCGTTTAATGTCCCACTCATGCTGTACGCCACTACTGCAATCAAATACCCGAAGCCATGTGGTCTCTCTGTCTTACTGGAAATTCCAGAGTGTTGAGCCAAAGCCAACCTTTTCCTGTGATGACTTAAGCCGCTCAGGCATTTTGTTATGCTAACAGAAAGCGGACTGATATTCGGTTCAGTGAGGGTCAGCAGCTAGATTTTTTTTTTTTAACTACAAGTCAATCTGTGTCATTTTAGAGATATCTCTAGAAATGTTTATATTATTTGAAGCTAAGTTGGTTTCTAATGGTGCACAGTATTCTGATTTTTTCCTCATTGACAAATACTAGCCTAATTATGGAATTATAGCAGCTGTTAGTGACCCTAGGGAGTGCATTTTTTTTGGACTTGTCTTCTATTCTTCATGCATTTATGAAGGGAGGCTTTCCACAGTCATGTGTTTTAATTGGTATTCATGTATGTTCCACGTAGAATCACGTCTCTGTGTTTGAGTTTTGAGCATGAGCAAGTGTATTTTTGTGAGAGTCGGTGGGGTGGGAGTGGGGGTGACTCATTTCAAACTCTGACACAAGGAGGCAGGCAGAAGTTCCATTTTATTGGGTGAATTAGACTCAGGGAAGAACTTTTATATAAAATTCCACAACATGTCAAAATTGAAATAGTAGGAAATGTGCATTCTATGAGGGTTATAAAAGTGCTCATGCATTTTTCTAATCTCTTGACAAGTGTGAAGCCCTTGGTTTATTTTGCCCATTTAGTGTGTCTCTCACTCTGTGGACTCTACCCCACCCTCAAGCCCCATGTTTGTGTGGAAGGGTAGGATCTTGTCATATAACCCATATTGGCCTTGAACTCACAGTCACTGCTGGTTTAATTTCTTTTCAGAGCTGGGGATTGAACCCAGGACCTTGTGGACTGAGGGAAGAGGTCTACCACAGAATTGTGCCCACCCTCCTCCCCCTCTCCCTTCTTTCCTCCTCCCTGACTCCTAAGGGATTCAGTGGTCTGTACAAGAGTTTCTTGGTCTTTTTCTCCTCGACTATTTGTGCTCCTCTGCCCCATGGCCTCTGTTTGTACAGCTGTAGCTTGCGGCGAGCGTTTTCTTTCTGTTCTTACAACTGTATTCCCTGTAGCTTCTCCCTGTTTATTTCTTCTGCATCCTTTGCACTGGGAGTTTTACAGTTTGTCCTGAAGACCACTAGTGTCTTTTTTTGTGTTTGTACTAAAAACAAGTATTTGATGTTTCCAGGCTAGGCTTGGGCTTGGGGTCCTCTTAACCTCAGCTTTCTGAGTACTGAAGTTACAGGCCTGTCCCACTCAGATTTTCCTTCTTTTTTCATTTATTACAATTTATTCACTTTGTATCCCAGCTGTAGCTCCCTCCCTTGTCCCTTCCCAATCTCACCCTCCCTCTTTCTTCTCCTCCCATGCCCCTGCCCCAGTCCACTGATAGTGGAGGACCTCCTCCCATTCCATCTGACCCTAGCCTATCAGGTCTCATCAGGACTGTCTGCATTGTCTTCCTCTGTGGACTAGTAAGGCTGCCCCCACTCAAGGGGTAGTGATCAAAGAGCCAGCCACTGAGTTCAAGTCAGAGACAGTCCCTGTTCCCCTTACTAGGAAGCCCATTTGAAGACTGAGCTGCCATGGGCTACATCTGTGCAGGGGGTCTAGGTTATCTCCATGCATGGTCCTTGGTTGAAGTATCAGTCTCAGAAAAGACCCCTAGGCCCAGATTTCTTGGTTCTGTTGCTCTCCTTGTGGAGCTCCTGTCCCTTCCATGTCTTTCTATCTCCCCCTTTTTTCATAAGATTCCCTGCACTCTGCCCAAAGTTTGGCTATGGGTTTCAGCATCTGCTTTGATACTCTGCTGTGTAGAGTCCTTAGGTTTTCTTAAAAAACTCGATTGCCTCCTGACAGGTGCCTGGACCCACCTGTGGCTGCTTGTCTACAAGTAGAAGCTGGAGGTTGACACTGGGGTGTGTGTGTGGGGGGGGTAATAGGTGCCATAGTGCACATGTGGAGGTCAGAGATCAGCACACAGAAGTCGGTTCTTTCCTCCTAACATGTAGATCTGGGGGACTGAACACAGGTCGTCATGCTTACTGGCAGGCACGTTCATCACTGAGCCATGGTACTGGCACTATGCCTTTTACCTTATTCATGTAGCATCTCAAATGAGTATGTTCACAGTTGTACTGTCTAAACCTTTTGTGTTTAGCACCTTTACTTACACAGAAAAAGCTTGATTGAAAAAATATTTTTTAAAAACTTTTTACTCTGTGTGCCTGCTGGCAAGTACCACAGTATGTGTAGGGGAGTTTTGTGTCAAAGAATTGTGCCAAAGAACAATTCTTGTGTATCTCATCTGCTGTCTTGTTGTCTTTGCCACTGTATAGCTTACAAATGTACACTCCTACATCTTGTTTTTCACATGGATTCTAGGAATCAAATTCAAGACCTCAAGCTTGTGCACTGAGCCATCTATTCAGCCTCCCCACCACCCCAATAAAATTTTGATTAATGGAATTAATACTGCGCATTTTCCATGGTGTTTTGCACATATCAACTCTCCTCATTCTCAAAATTGCAAGAGGTAGGGAAATTTTGCACACCAGTTTTAAACAGTCAGACATATTTTATTTCTGAATTCAAATCTTCAGAAATAAATGCCGTATAGGTCCAGTGGGCTGGCTAAAGATAAATCCTGACCTAGCAGGTTGACTTTGACAATATGTGCTATCGGCTAACCCATTCTGCCTCTGTGAAAAGTGATAGCACTTTGGTACAAGATGGCATTTCATACCGTGAGGGTGGCATTTGCAGAACGGAAGCCCAGGAGGAACTCGAGTAATGGGAAATGTGGATTCAGAGAAAAAGCTCAGGCACTTGGATCTGTCAATTAGTTATGAGCACTTGGGATATTAGTCAAGCTCAAATTACAGACAAAAACCCAAGGATTTCCCCTTGTTTTTAGCTCATGTGAGTTTCTCCCCTTTCTGTTATTCTTAGGGTTTTGTTTTTGTCTTGGGTGGAGGGTAGGGTGGGGGTGAGGAAGCATCTTGAAAACTTCAGGGTCAGTGATTACACCAGAAGGGTTGAAAAAAAACCCCAACAGCTATCAGTGTGCACATAGCATAGCACTGTAGAACACCATAAAAAAATGCACACTGGGCTGGAGAGACGGCTCAGCAGTCATGAACATTGGCCACTCTTCCAGGGGACTCAGGAACCACATGGCAGCTCTTAGCCATCTGTAATTCAGTTCCAGGGGATCTGATGCCATCTTCTGACCTTGGGTACCAGGAATGCACACACTGCACAGATATACATGCAGGAAAATACTCAATGCACATAAGATGAAATTAACAAACAAACAAACAACTTTGGCACAGGGCAGGGAGGGAAAGGTCCTGGAGACCAGGCTCAGTGGTTAAGATCTCTTGCTTCTCCTGCAGAGAGCCTGAGCTTGATTTCTGGCACACACGGTGACTCACGAATACCTCTAAGTCCACATTCAGTGAGAGATCCTGTCTCAAGAAACGAGGTGGTTCTGGGCATAATGGCGTACCCCACGAATCCCAGCGCTTGGGAGGTCGAAGCAGGAAGATCCCCGAGTTTGAGGCCCTCCTGGGCTGTTTAGTGAGTTCCAGGACAGCCACGACCCCATCTTAAAAAAGACAGTGAAGTGGACAGCAACCAACTCCCAAGGCTGACCTCTGACTTCTACATGAATGTGTATACACATGAACACATACATGCTTCTGCACATAGATGCCTAGGCAAGTGCTTGCATTCTACTTCCAGTCTCTCATAGCCATTGACGTTGGAGATGTGTATCTGCCTCAAAGAAAGGTATTTTTCCCCCGTTCTCTCCTGACCAACGCATGATTAGCCTTGTTGCTGTTGGCTTCCCTCATGCGTCTGCAGGGTGGTCTCAGCCAGGAAGGGAGGGTCCTGCATGCATGTAGCTGGGCTGAGAGGAAGGTGATTGCATTTCATCAGCCGAGCAGGAAGTGGGGTAGAGAAACAGGAAGTGGGCTAGAGAAACGAGCCCATCCGATCAGTTGCATTCTACTGATGGATTTGATTGGCCTGTTCACCTTGTGGGCTGTCATAAAAAGTTCTTCCAGTGCAAGATGTGGTGGTGGTAGGTGGGTGGAGACCACTGAGGTTCAGACTGAGAAATGCCTATAGCAGCATTCTAGTAAAATATTTCCAGATTTTACAGCTTTGAACCCATTATCCTATAAGGAATAATACAAATGGCTGTGGACTGTTTACCCAAGCGATTGCCACGAGGTCTGGTAAAGATAGGGCTGTTTCATTCTCCACAAATGATTAAACTGCCATGGCTAGCACAGGGCAATCACATTGTAAAGGAAAGGGCTGGTTTTCTAGACATTTTGGAAACAGCACACGCTTTGCTATAGTAAGCGAAGGTGAGCTTTCGTACATCAGCACTGAAAGGGCTTTCTATAGCCTCCTTGTTCGTGAATGCATTGCCAGGTTAAAAAGATCATACTGTGTTTCCCTTCTTTTTTCGACACCCCAACTTGAGACTGTAGTATGAGCTTGGGTATATGCGAACACACTTAGGACTCAAGTTTCTTATCAACAAGCAGAAATAATAAATAACTGCCTGCCTTACACCTTAGGGCGGGGTTTTCATGTAAGGTAACATGTGTGACTGTTTGGAGAGCTGAGGAGTGTCAGGACACATACATGAATATTGCTGTTGGCCATATCTTCTAAGCAGAGAGCAGGTTTTCCTTCCAAGTTTGATGAGCCTTTACTTCAATTCTCCTAAAGCTAACCTCTAAAGCAGCAGGAGCTGGTTCTGAGGCAGTGGAAACCTCCCCAGTTACCTAATGCCTTTGCTTAAATCTTTTGACTCGTTTCTGACAAACACAGAATGAACCTCATTCATCTGTGGAAATCCTGTAAAAAAGTCGTGTGAAGCGCAAAAAAAAAAAAAAAAGAATCATTCACAATGTTGTTCTATGCTATCTCCTTGGGTCTTTTTGTAGCAATGATTTACCCGCTCTGACTGTTCACCAACATTAGGTGTGTGTGTGGGTGTGTGTGTGTGTGCATGCACACACTTAAAACATGTAAGAAAAGACTGGAGCAGACATCCTTTCTTGGGTATAAGGACTTTTAAAAGAGTGGTTAGAAGTGCTCTTAGGGGTCCTTGTCCTGTGCATGTGGTGCGCACACTCATGTGTGTATGTGTGTGTGTACGTGTGTGCACATGTGTGTGCATGTATGTATGGTGTATTTTCTACAGAGAGAAGCTGGAGTTTGCATATGATTCTGAAAGGAGGTATAACTAAACAAACAAAACAAACAAGGGCCAATCACTTGAGCACTGAACTGAGTCAGAAAACATGCCAACTGTTACATGAATATTAGAACAATACACAGGTTATTATGTGTGAATTTAGTAAAGAAAAATCTTTCTGTGTGTATATATGTGTATGCACACACATGTGAATACCATCACACATACACTCAAGCCATGAAAAATGGGATATATGTGGGCAGAGTGAATGATAGACTGTTAGTCTGAAATCCATCACTTTGAGCAGCAAATATATATGTGTATATGTTATACATTAATATATATGAATAGGAGTGTTTTTTAAAGTCTTTTAGAAAGAAGTGGTTAAGTCCCAAACTCCCCCAGCTTTCTCCTGACTCAACTTTCACCTTAAATGGGTAGATGGCACCATTTCACCAAACACTGCAAATGACTGTGGTAAGGAGCTGTGATGTCCATCGACCAGCTAACTGAGGTAGCTTTAGAAGATGGCCTTAGTCCTAGATCCTATTTCAACTGTTGACTCCAGTAGAATCACTTTAATTCTACTACACTGGAAGTGTTTCTGAGTACAATGGAAGGTTCAAGTGAACTTCTGTAGCTTTTGGGAGACAGAGAGTGTGAAAGTAGTGTTTGGGCTGTGGCTCCCTTTTCCTCTTCTCACCTCCTTACTTCATCAGCAAGCCTGACTGTTTCCTTAGCAAGCATTATTTGCTGAGCCCCTGTCCTGCCTGTCGCTATATGTTCTGGTGTCTTTTCTGTTGCTGTGATAAATACTCCAACTAAAGGCAAGTTAGGGGAGAGTAAAGGGGTTATTTCATCTTGCCAGTCACAGTGCATCATCAAGGGACATCAAAGCAGGGGCTCAGGCTGGAGCTTGAAGTGGAAACCATGAAGGAATTCTGCTTGGCCAAAGACTCCCAGACTCATGTAGCCCAGGTCTACCTGGCCAGGAGATGCAGCTGCCAAGAGTGGACTGAGCCCTACCCCATCAATTAACAACCAAGCTATCCCCCACAGCCATGCCCACAGACCAATCTGATGCAGGCAATTCCTCAATGTAAGGGTTCTTCAGATGACTCCAGGCTGTGTTGCCATGTTGCGGACAGTTAACCAGGACACTGTATAAAGAATTTGAACATTGTCCGTGACCAGGTTCCTTGTTGCTGTCTGATTGGGGAACCAGGAGACAGAACACACTGCCAGCTTTCCTCTAAAATAATGCAAACTCTTGATGAGGGGCGCCCATGGAGCTCCTCTTATGTTTGTTTCTTAACGCTTAGAAGAGCCTGAGAACTAGGGCTTTCTATTTTCTTCCTAATTTTCCTCATCCCCGGCTGAGGAGAATCAGGCAGATTTGGCTTTCAGTGACAGCTCATCAATAGATTAGTTCTGGAGAATGAATGTTGCTTCATTTCAGTTTTCTAGCTGTACAAAAATGGGGATGAGTGGCCATTGGTTTAGTAGAAGAAGCGTCTTGAACCAGAGGGATGAGCGACAGCAGTAAGTGGGCAGGTGAGTTGGTAGCTAAGGAATGTGGGTTGGGAGGCCCCATCTAATGATCTCTGTTTCACCAAGAGATCATTAGATTCATCAGGAGGGACAGCCAGATGAGACCAGAGATTCGTCAAAAGTACATGTGAGTGGGTTGAGGCCAGCTGGGAGGGGAGGCTGAATGAGGTTGGAGAACAGATGTGGGGGTATGGAATGAGGAAAGGATGCCCAAGAGTAGGAAATCAAAGTTTGAGACTGTGAGGTAAAAGAGTTCTTGATGACAGGGTGGGTCATAAGGGTGAAAGAGTTCTTGGTTATAGGGTGGGTCATAGGGGTGAAAGAGTTCTTGGTTATAGGGTAGGTCATAAGGGTGAAAGAGTTCTTGGTTATAGGGTAGGTCATAAGGGTGAAAGAGTTCTTGGTTATAGGGTAGGTTATAGGGGTGAAAGAGTTCTTGGTGATAGGGTGGGTGGCTGCAGCAGAGTAGAGGAGAAGGGCACTGGAACCCGGAAACTAGAGCACGGGTTACGGGACAGGTCACCCCATCAGTGGACAGTTCAATATATTAAGATTATGGCAAAACTGAAAGACGACGAAGGGTCAATGAGATGGCCCGGCAGATAAACTGTTTCCAAGCCTGAAGCCTGATTCCCTGAGTTCAAGCTCTAGAGCTCAGAGGAGTGGAAGGAAAGAGCTGAATGACTCCTGCAAGTCCCCTGATCGCCTCATGCTTGCTGTGGGACAGCTGCATACTCCTTCCATAAATAAATAAATAAATAAATAAATAAATAAATAAATAAATAAAAAATAGATTTAACACAGGAAAAGTACAGAGAAGATGTAGCAGAATCTTTTTAAAGAGTTCGAGGGAAGAGAAGTGAACAGAGACTGTTAAAGAGTAATGTCGTTGAGGGGCGCACTGCTTGCTGTATCTCTGTTTCAGAGTTTCCACCGTCACAGAGATCTGATGGTGCCAGTTAGAACTCTTTGACTGGTTTCCACTGTCTGTAGGAGAATTCCCAAGTTCAAGGACAATTCGTGCGAACACTCCATACCTTTCCTTCCACACTTAGTTTCTAGCACCGCCTCCTCCATCTCTCGTGTCAGTGGGAAGGGGCCCTCTGCTCTTCCCTTCCTGTAAAACCCTCTTCCAGGCCTGCTTGGCTGTGTCTCTGTGCCTTGCTTACTTTCATCAAAATGCTGCAGCCTGTAGCAAGATGGTGAGATTTCTTGGCTAAGATGCAGTTTCTTTCTGGATCTGTGTGTGTGTGTGTGTGTGTGTGTGTGTGTGTGTGTGTGTGTGCGCGCGCGCGCGCGCGCGCGTGTGTGCAGATCTGTATGTGGTCACATTGTTTCCGCTGCTGACTGGATGTTGGACTCACTTGGGAGGGTCTCATATCCAGGTCTCCACTCTGAAATTCTGTTTTAGCTGGTCTTAGACAGAGTCTTCCTTTTTATCTTTTAGATGCTTATAATAACATCAATAACTTAAACATTTTGCTCAGATTTATTCATTTATTTGTATGTGTGTGTGTGTCTATGTATGCCTGAGTCTATATCTGTGTACCACAACTGTGCAGGAACCTGTAAAGGCTAGAAAAAGGAGTCAGATCTCCTGGAACTGGAGTAAAAGGTGTCTTTGAGCTGCCATGTGGGTGCTGCTTGCTGAACCCTGGTCCTCCAGAAGATAGCTAAATGCTCTTAACCCTTAAACCATCTCTCCAGCCTCAGGGCTAATATGAGTGCTCCTGCTCCAACAGCGTTATGAAAATATTACTGGTCACTGTGCTTATGAAGCTGATACTCTTTCTACCTCCTCCCCAGACTTTGGTTGAGAAAACTGAGCCAGACAAACGAGTATTGCTCAGAAAATATTTGCGTTACTTAAGAAAACCAGAAAACAAATGGAGGTGCTCGGACAACTGTTGAGTCACTGAACTGGTTAATCTTTTGACAACATACATACTTAAAGACTCAGTGATTTTTTTTTTTTCCTTAAAATGAACAAGTGTTCTCTCTGCTTTCTAAGTATTTAGAATCCTTTGACTTTTCCTTCCTTGTCAACTTTATTGCCAGGTGAAATTTTACATGGGACAAGTCAACTAAATACTGTTTTTTTGTACAGCACTTTATTAGATGTTTGAACTTGTGTTCAATGCTTTTATGACCTCATGAAAGGAAGCCTTTATTTGCTCCTGAGAATCATGTCTATGAATTTTATATTTGGGGCTAAAGGTTTTGCTTTGACTACCTAGAGACTCAAGAGTTCCTTGTGAGGTGTTACTGAATGCTTCGAACCTGGCCCCTCATATGTTAACTTTCTCTGAAGTCCCAGGAGGCTCTCAGGGAATCTAACTTGAACTCTAGTGCCATGCCCTAGAGCTTGGCGCCCACATATGTAAATTAAACAACTTAAGAATACGAAGCAGATTATAATGTGGGGGTCAGTTTCTTTCTTTTTAAAAACTTTTTCCTTTACTTATGTCCCTGGGTGTGTCTGAAGCTGGAAGAGGGACTTGGATTGCTGGGTCCTCTCCAAAAGCAGAAATTTCTCTTAACCACAGGACAATCTCTCCAGCCCCCTCAAAATTTCTTTTTTTAAAAGAATAGTTCCCAAGTTAGAAATCAGTAGTCCCCTGAGTTAGAAATTTGCGTCAGGGTTTTACATTGTAAAAAGTAGCTCTCCACTATCCTGATTGTTTAAGTGTTTTTGTAAAGGAGCAAAGAAAGAAGAGCATGAAAATCAGAACAGGTTCTTCCGGGTCCTAGGAGATTCGTGTCAGTGGCCTACGTCTTACTACTTTTAATTTACATTTTAATTGAAGGATTGTTTACAATAGAAATGGGACAGTGGGCTGCAGGAGATGACTCAGTGGTCAAGAGCATGTACTGCTCTTTCAGAGCTTTTTACTTTTTAATCTTGCAGGCCCCTTATGATCCTATTGAACTATGGGGCATTTGCTATTTTCCTCCTCCTTTTTATACTTAGACAAAAGTTCATCAATTTTATTTGTCTTTTCCAAAAATTCCAGTTCTACTGACCATCGTTTTCTAGTTGCTCGGTTTTTGTTTGCTTGTTTGTTTGTTTATTGCTGTTATTGTTTTTTTCCTTCTGCTGATTTCAGACTTGCCCTTTATTTTTTCTGAGTGGGTGGCAGATCAGCACCGGCTTTGACATCCTCCTCCTCTGATGTAGGTGTTGGCTGCTTTTCGCTTTCTTCTTCATGTTACTTTTGCTTTGTCCAGTCAGCTGGGCAGTGCTTTGTTTTCATTTGTTTGAAGATATTTTCCAGTTTTACTCTGAAGGTTTTGACCAGTTGCTTATTCAGAATGATTGCTGTGAATTCCCACATATTTTTTAATTCCCCAGAGTTCCTTCTGCTATTGTTTCTCATCTTCATTCCACTGTAGTTGGAAAAGACAAGTTGCTATTTTAATTTTCTTGAATTATTTGTTCTGTAAGACTTTTTTGTTTGTTTGTTAGGATTAGGATTTTTGCCTAGGCTCATTCTCTCTCCCTTTCCTTCTCCAATCTCTCTCTCTCTCTCTCTTCTCTCTCTCTCTCTCTCTCTCTCTCTCTATATATATATATATATGTATATATATATAGATATATAATTTTTTTTTTGAGACAGGGTTTCTCTGTGTAGCCTTGGCTGTCCTGGTCTCATTTTGTATATCAGGCTGGCCTTGAACTCACAGTGATCCACCTGCCTTTGTCTCTCTGAATGTTAGGATTAAAGAAGTACACTACCACGCCAGGCTCAGGCTCTTTCTCAAGGCCAGTATTTTCTTGTTATTTTTCTGACTGAATATTTTATCCATTGAAATTAAGGTCTCCCATTATCATTGTATTGCTGTCTCTCTTTCCTGCTCTGTCATTTTTATCTCTGTGTATGTTTAGGTTGTGTGATGTTGGATGGATATATATTTTATAATTGTTTCATCTTCCTGGTCAGTTGGCCATTTATTATTACATGATATAAAACAGTCATGAGATACACAGAGAGCATTACAGGGAAGTAAACATTCTTTTCTGTCATGTCTTCCTGGACGTGTTTACCACGTACATATGCTTTTTCTGGCCCTCAGACAAATCCTTCCCCAGCTCTGGGCTGTTAGAGCATGGCTGGAATTTGCACGCTGTAGTATTTTTATGAGAAGGGTGTTGGGATTAGAGAAAGGGTGACTATCATTGCCATGGTATTCTGACCTAGGGATGAGTCAGTGCTGTGGGTCCAGGTGCCCAGGGTCTAGGTGTTTTGTGCTCATGGGAACATAAATAATATTTCCTCCGAGACAATCATAAACTTTGGAGGTCTTTCTGCCCCATGGACATATAATTCCAGTCCGAAGTTATGGGTACCCCATGTGGAGGGAAATTTTATGGTCAAATCCCCAGTTATGCCACCCTAACTCCCCTCTCCCCCGTGTCCTCTAAGGGACTTGGCTCCTTGTCACTTTGTGAGGGCCAGGGCCATGCCCCTGGGCTACCAAAATTGATACAAGAGCAGTATTTGAAGCAGGAGCAGCAGGGGTCTCTGCATCCACTGTGATGTTGTCACCTCACCGTATATTTCCGTAGATCGCACTGTGTGGCTCTCTCCTCTGCCCCAGAAGCAAACCTGGAGTCCATGTCATGGGCCGTTATTACAACATGGGCTTGTTGGGGGTAAGAGGCAGGAGCCCCACCCCTTGGTCCAATATCACCAGAATGAGCTTTTACAGGGCTCTCTGTGAGGATGGTTAGGGATCCAAGCACTGGGTGACCCCTAGGAGAGTAAGGCTGTCCAGGTTAATTTGGTAATTACTTGGTCAGAAGAGGGAAGGGGTAGAAGAAATGCCCAGGCCGGATGGGTCAACCTTAGCCCATCTAGCAATGGGGAGGGGGCTGGGCCTGTGAGGCAGATAAGCAGGCTGCCAATGTTGCAGAGAATATAACCATCTGGTCCAGAGCTAAGGACTGGAAGGTTCCTTATATCCAAAGGATGTCAAGGGTTTCTAGGAGTGTCAGGACCCTATAGAGTCTGAGTCCAATTACAGGTCTCTTTTACATCCAGGGAGAACAGAAATTGGAACATGTTCAGGAGAATCTGGGTATCTGGAAGAAGAGGCTAGTGGTTGTTTCTCTGTGATTAGTAGGAGGTGGAAAATGGAAAGCTTGGGTATTTTGAACTTGGTGGACCCTTGAGGTGTGGAGTGAAATCACTGGGAGCCTTCTGGAAAGGTGGAGCCAGGAGTTAACACTATCTCATTTTGTAGCAGTCTGGGCAGATGACTTTGTGGGGTTCTGCCATTTTGGTATGGGGGGGTGGATCTGTGATGCACAATGCCCCCTCCCATTTGGAAATTAGGGATGGGGATATCAGGTAGGGGAAGAGGGTGGGACAGAGTCAGTATGATTCCAAAGCTCCTCTCTGGGAAATGACCGGGGGCTCTGAGATAGGGATGGAAATTGGGATGTGTCTGGTGTGATTTTTTTTCTGGGGGGGGATGTAGGGCATGAGGGATCTCCCACACAGAATATTGAGGTTAGGGTTTGTCTTTGGGCAAATCTCACAGGACTCGATAGAAATAGGCTGTTGAGGTGAGTAACTGAAGAGAAAAGTGAGCAGAGTCTGATGACAGGAGTGGAATGGAGAGTGTAATAGGTCCCATGTCAGCTGTCTGCAGTGAGGGAGAGCCAGATGTGGGGAAGGAGTGTCTTGTGGGTACAAGATTGACTCTGAGAATGGAGATTTTGTTGTCAGAGTGGAGTTAGGATGTGACGGGGCTGTCTGTTGGTCGCTGGTCAGCCTGATTACTGAAAATAGATCTGTATCTTTTCCATGTCCTCTGCTATGGAGGATAGTAGTTTGGGTGGGAAGGGAGGGGCTGCTTTGGGGAGTTCCTGAATTGAAAGGGAGGTAGCCATCAGTGTTCCCCCTTGGGTTAGAAAGGCCCCTTCTTTCCAGATCAAGGTGTTAGAGTGTGTTATGCTGGCATACTTGGAGTTATTTGGAGTCAGTGTATATATCAGTTGTAAGGTTAGAAGCAAGTTTTGAGCCTGGTTCAGAGCAATTCGTTCTTCCGTTGGGAAGTTGCATGAGGGGGTGGGGATCTGGCTTCTAGCCTGAGTGGGCTTGTGGGTGGAGTCAGAGGCCCTGGAGCCAGATGCTCTACTGTGCAATGGGGTAATGTTAGGGTGCTACCATCCATGTACAGTGTGGCCTCCTTTGCAGTGGGTAGTGGGCAAAAGGGTAGAAGAGGTTGGCTGTCTCAGTGCAAGACATGCTTAGGGATGTGGGGGGCTTGTTCGGCAGGAGTGTTGCAGGGTTGACAGGTGAGCATGGCTCATATGCAAGGTTGAGATCTAAAAAGCACTCGGGGAAGCGCTGAACCATGGGTAAGGGCCAGTGTTCTGAAGGCTGAGGTTGACGAGGTCCTTGAGTGAGTGTCTCGTGAGGATGTGTAGAGAGACAAGCAGTGCCACTATGGCCAGGGTCTGGAGGCAGGGTGGTCAGCCTCTGGAGGCAATGTCTAGCCGTTTGGAGAAATGGGCTATGGAGAGTGTCCATTTTGGCAGTGTTGTCAGGGTTTGTTGTTGATTAGCATGTGTAGGTCTGGAAGTGCTGCTGTAGAGGTGTGCATGAGAGAAGACTTCAGCAGGTTTGTAGGAGAAAGGAGAAATTAAGGGGACAAGAGTGGCTCTTCTACGAGTTCCTTGATGGCTTCATAGAGAGACTGATCGGTAATGGAGAAGTTAGGGATCCATATATGAAAGAAATGGAGAAGGCCTAATAATGTAAGCAGTTTGAATTTGGTTTGTGGAATGTGGTGGTAGGCAAGGAGCTTCTCTATCCTGGCTTGGGGTATAATTCTCCCCTCTTCTGAGGTTGAGAGGCCAGATAGGGGATTGATGTTAGCAGATCTGGATCTTGTCTCTGGAGACCCTATAACCCTGAAAACAAAAGAGTTCAGAAGGGTCATAGCATGTTGAGGATTGGTCTGTGAGGAAGGGCTGCATGAAAGGAGATCATTTACATACTGAAGAAGGAAGCTAGTGGATAAATCTAGGTGTATAACCTCCTTGTGTATCGCCTGGCCAGATTAGTGAACGCTGTCTCACAATGCCTGGGGCAGAACTATGAGTTGTTGGGCATGCAGGGTGTCTGAGTGCTCCCAGGTGAAGGCAAAAAGGGCTTTGGAGGATGGAGTAGGGACACAGTGAAAAAAGGGCAACTTGAAGATCAAAGACAGAAAAGAAGGAAGCAGAGGAGGGAATGGAGGAGAGGAGGATGTATGGGTTAGTGTACTAGGGTTTCTATTGCTGTGAAGAGACACCATGACCGTGACAACCCTTATAAGAAAGTATTTAATTAGGACTAACTTACCCTACAGAGGTTTAGTCCATTATTGTCATGGTGGGAAGCATGGCAGTGAGCAGGCAGACATGATACTGAAGAGGTAGCTGAGAGTTCCACTTCTGTCTCAGCAGGCAGCAGGAGAAGACAGCGTGAGACTGGGCTTGGCTTCAGCATCTGAGACCTCAAAGCCCACCTCCTGAGACACGCTTCCCCCAACAAAGCCACACCTACTCCAACAAGGCCACACCTCCTAATAGTGCCACTCCTTCTGGGCCTGAGGGGGGCATTTTTCATTCAGATTGTCAAAGTTAGCACCACAGGGAAGGTGGAATTGAATGACCTGGTTGGTTTTCTGGAGGTCCTGGACCAGGTAATAAGTGACATTGTGCTTTTTGGTGTCCAGAGAAGTGTGCAGCGAGCTGGAGCAGTTAAGAGCTGCTTGCAGTGACCACTCAATGACAAGCTTAACACTGTGGCGAGTGGTGGGCGTGAGAGGATAGTGATCCTGGACAGCAAAGGCAGAAGAGTCTCTCAAGGCCATGAGGTTAGGATCGTGATGGTTAGACATTGAGGGCAGAAGTCTGTTTGTTTGTTTATTTAATGGCAGTTTTTCTCTGTGTAGCCTTGGCTGTCCTGGATTCACTTTGTAGACCAGGCTGGTCTCAAACTCACAGAGATCTGTCTCTGCCTCCTAAGTGCTGGGGATTATAAACATGTCACACTGCAGAAGTCTGGTTTTAAGTGGAGATGCTGCCAGAGTCCAGGCTAACGAGAAAAATGGTAGACAGTCTCAAGGGAGGGACACGTATGGAAACCTTAGGCTTAGACAAGAGATCTCAGCCTAATAGCGAGGGTGGGCAATAAAACACTATGATGACGGAGTGGGCAAGGCTGTGTCACCAAACTGGCAGATTAAGTCAGGCATACAGTGTGGATTATGGGAAACCCCTGACACTCCTGTTTTGTTAAATTAGTGGTTTGGGTGTCATTCTGTGAGTAAGGAGAAAGAGGCTCCTGTTTTTAAGATGAAATAAATTTCCTTAACAGTTGCAGTGCTGGTTCTGATGAGTTGGGGACCAAGAACTCTGGCCCCTTTATTGGCCCAATGTGTTGGCTGAGAATAGTCAATGCAGGTGTTGTAAGGGGGTCACCAGTGTGACCCAAAAGATAGTCCAATGGTTCCATTGTCTGCAGCTGGCATAAGTCTTGGAGGGTGGCTGAGGGTTAGGGCATGCGTTGGCCCAATGGCTAGTTTGATCGTATTGAAAGCAAGGACAGGAGGTTGGGGGATGGCTCTACACAGTGGGGCAGTGGGTAGCAGGTCGGACTGGGTTTTGTTGAGAGAATTTTCAGGAACTGGAAGTTCACATGGCATTCTCTCCTATCCTTTTATCAATCTCTGTTTCCCTTTTGGCCCCATCCTCTCTGTTGTTGAAAACCTTACAGGCCCTGTTTAGAGGCTCATTTTGAGAAGTTTCGGATCCCTTTTCTAATCTTTGGAACTTGTATCTAATGTCTGTATCAGATTGGTCCAAGAAATGGACATGGAGTAACAAAGTTCCCTCAGGAGGGTTAACATCTGCTTTGGATTGCATATCTTGTTATTATCTCAGTGAGGTGGTTTAAGTGAAGAGCAGAGCTTTCACTGGGCTCTGAGTGACCTCTTTTAGTTTGTCAAAGTTGACTTTGCAGTACGCATTTTGCCTGCCCTCAGGTAAGTAAGTTGCCATTAACCGTCCCAGTGCCAGTGTATTGGTAATTAGGATTTGGCACTATGTCCTCTTGTAAGGAAAAGATGTCATTTTGTTGATGGAGTTGATCAATGTGGTCCTTTTCATCTTCAGGATATAATGCCTAGCATGCCAGGTGAGGTCATAGATTTGAGTTAGCAGCAAGAATTTTTGGAAGTAGAATGGGTTTGCAGAGAATTATCCAGGTTTTTGTTCTGTGATGCCCATTTTCACTAGCGTGAAACGTCTGTGGGCAGAACAGAAATTGCAGAGAGGCAGAGAACTGCAGATCTCTTGCCATTACCTTTGAGAAAATTGTCTAGGTCTGTAAGGAAGTCAAAGTCCAAAGTTCTGAATTGGGGCCAGCAATGGCCAATATTGAGGGAGTCCTGGGCCCAGACTTGAGTGGATAGTTGCATGAATTTGGTGGGATGGAGCTTGCTAAGAAGTAGATTTTAAAGATTACCTTAGAGACAAGCCAGAGAGAGACCTTTGGGATAGATAATTTAGGGCTCTCTTTATAAAATTTGGTTCAAAATTGAAGGGAAATGCAGGACTGACCTAGGACTGAGAGAGTCTAATCCTGCTGCCTGAGGATAAAGATAAAGGCAGACCCCAATATTAAGAGGGGGCGTCCCTGTGCGTATACAGCTCAGCAAATCACCAAGCTAAACATAGAGGTTCCTGGAACCCCAAACCTTTGTGAACCAGAGGAGCAGAAAGCTCCTGGAGCTTCTGGGATCTGCTCAGGGTGTCTCTGAGTCTGACCTGGGCAGTTTCCTCGTCCTGCAGAATTTGGGTGCATGGACGAAACAGAGATTGTCCTCTCAGCCTGGAGAGTAGAGCAGCTAGGAGGAAGAGGTCTGAGGAAGATGGAGTTGGGACTTGGAGGAGCACAGAGGAGTGCAGAGAGCTCAGGCTGAGTTTCCGTGGAGTGACAACCAAGTCCTAAGGATGGAGATTCCATCTTCATGGAGGCAGAGGCCACAAAGAAAGAGCAGAGGTCTCAGATGGCAGCTGGTGGCTGCTTAGCTGATATAGTGAGCTCAGAGGGTGTTCATTCTCCTGGAAAAATAACACTGGGGGAGAGGAAGGAGGGATTTCTGCCCGAAGGACCATGAAAGGGTCCTTGGTTTCATACCTGCTGTAGGAATAGGGAAGCATAGAAGAGGCAGACTCAAGTTTAACATGCCAAGACCAGTAAGGGTTCCCAGCCATTCTGCAGGATGAAGGCTGAGCATACTTAGAACAGCCCAGGAACATAGATGCATACACAGTTAGTTCCCAGGGAGTTACAGCTGTTTTTGTGGTTTGACAGGGAGCAAGGCGAGTTGCCCACTTCCCAGGCATATTGTTTTGACAGGTGGAGTGGAATGGTCAGGCTGGGGTTAAATAATTCTTCATGGCCTAGAGTTGTCATCCAAGGCAGCCTGACTCAATTCCTCATGACCTGAGGCTAACGCTAACCCTGCCCAAGGGCTTTGGGATTTCTCTGAGGACTACTGATTGATCAAGATGCTATTTCCCTGCTATGGCAAGCTCCAAAGACATACACCATCACCAAATGGCTGTCTCATGCTCTGGATCATCACTGTCGGCTAAGTTATAGCATGGTCTCTTAGAATGACTTCTCTCTGAGGCACTCTGACTGCCACTCCCTCTGCTGTCACCTCCCTCCTTGTCACCCATTTGTCATCCTGAAGCAGATGAAAGTGGTTGGTGTCTTCAAACCCCTAGAGCAGCTAGAGTAACACGGCTGAGACGGGGGTGGGGTGGGGGGGGTGGGGAGGGGAGTGAGAGACGAAGAGACAGATTCTCTCATTGGCAGATAGGTAGGGAGGCGTGTCTAGATAATAGTGGTGGTGAACTTTCAAGATGGCAGCGGCTTCCTCACCCTCCAGGCTTGAGACAAAAGCCTGACAGCTGAAAGCAAAGGCCTTGTAGACGGGTTTCTCCCACCAGTAGGCCGTCTACTGATGGACTGGCCCAACGAGTTCAAGTCTAGATCAGGTTAGGTCACGCAGCAGCTGTGGGCAAGTCAACCTGTAGTCTTCAAAGTGACCAACTTTAAGTGAGGAGAGGAAGGGTCTATAGAGACTTTGAATGCCTAGCCCCTGAGAAGGGACTGGATTTTTCAGGGTCTTTTTCTCTGTGTACCTGTACCTGTGTTTCTGCACCAACAAAATGCCTGTCTTAAAAGGGGAGAGCAAGGGCTAGAGAGATGGCTCAAAGGTTAAGAGACTAGTTGCTCTTCCAGAAGTCCAGAGTTAAATTCCCAGAAACCATGTGATGGCTCACAACCATCTATAATGAGATCTGGTGTCCTCTTCTGGCATGCAGGTGTACATGCAGACAGAATACTGTATACATAATAAATAAATAAAGCCAAAAAAGGGTGGGGGGGCAAGTATGGCTCTGTTCAGATGAGGCCTGGTGAAAGGTCGGATTCACAGAGGTGGAGAGGAGAGTGCTGGTGGCCAGGAGGGAGAAGGGCATAGGCATTATTGCTCACTGGGGGTGTAGTCTCAGTGTAGCAAATCTTGGGAGACAGTGGTGACAGCTGTGCAACCTGAGGGTATTTAAGGCTCCTGACTGCACATGTGAGCAAAATAGCTAAAAGCAAACAAGGTAAGAGTGTTATAGATATTTCACAACAAAATAATATTTATGCTGCTGAGTGACGCATGTACTGATGTGGAAAGTTCAGTGGAAGTGAGAGACTGGTGACACAGAAGTGGCTTTCATCTTGTGGCTCTCACAAGGGGACCTTACAGTTCTAGTGAACCAGGTGTGTGTATGTGGGGGGGGGGAGCTGTATTCCAGTGAGCAAAGACTGGTGATGAATGTGTAGCAATGACCATCACCCTTTCTTCTTCTTCCTCTTCCTCCTCTTCCTCCTTGTCTTCTTCAGATGTAGCTCAGGCTGGCCTCAAACTCAATCCTCCTGCTTTGCCCTCTTCAGCATTTGATTACTGCTCTGTGACGCCACAGCCAGCACCATCATTATTATATGTGCAAACTGGCCCCAGAATGTGATTTAGAAACGTGGTTTAAGTTCCAGATAATAAAAGACAAGCATTCATGTTAGATGAGACTTGCTGTACAGTGGGTAACTTACACTTAATTCCAGGAGCCCTAGAAAACATGTTACTATTATAACCATTTTATAGATGTGGAAACTGAGGCGCAGAGATAAGCACCTTGCTTACGGTCACACATTGAAAACTTAGGAAGTGGTAGTCTAGGGTCTTGAGCAAATCAGGCTAAATCCAGAGCCCCAGGGGCTTACAAATGTTTACAGAGAAGGATGGCACATTGCGAGGGGCGTAAAGGCTGATCCAGAAAGTTCTCCACTGTAACATTGGCACTGTATTCACTTTTTGGCTAGTGGACTTGGCTCTAGGAAAGGATGGTGATTTTTTTTAAATCTATTCTTTTGAGAATAAGGAGGATCTTTGTTTCTCTTCCCTGGGAACTGAGCAGATCCTGTCCCTGGGTGTAGAGTTGGTGTATGGCTTAACAGAACTGCAGTCATCCTGCCTAGAAAGACTCAGAGGCTGGCCTTCAAAGGCTTGGGCTCCCTGGTGACTGTGCAATGGAGAGGCAGAATCCTGCCCTTGAATCGCTCCCCAGGCGGGCTTTATGTAGTCTGGGAAAGCAAGCAATGCCCTTAAAGAAACTGGTGTGATTTTGCATTGCATAGTAGACTCCCAAGGCGTGTAGCGTTTTCCAGGGGGATTTCCTCAGAGGAAAGGGCTCAGGCTGCAGCGGTCTGCCTAGTCTCCCCGAAGCTGCAGAAGCTGCTAAAGATGGGGGGAACTGAGTGCCAGATTCGATAAAGTTGACCAGGAATCCTTACTGCCCCTAAGGCATCCACTCTAGTCTTACCTTCTGAAAACATGGCTCTAGTCTTTGAGGAAGTGAGTCATCACTTGTATTATGGTTTTGTTAGGGTTGATATAAAATGAACACCACTGTCATAGACTGAGGTTGGCTCCATGGTTAGGAAGGAAATAAAAGATCTAATCCAGGACTGCAAATTGTTCTAAGACACCATAATATAATTTCACCAATACACATCTAACCGGAATAGCTGGGTCATACAGTGATTTGCTTTTTAGTTTTTGAGGAAGCTCCATCCTGATTTCCACGGAGGCTTCACCCGTCCACCCATACCAGCAGGGTACAGAGATCCACCACCCCACAGCCTCACCTGCACTTGTAGTTGAAGGCTTTCTTGGTGGTAGATACTGACTTGAGGGAGGGTCTCAACTTAGCATTGCATTTCTCTGATGGATAAAGACGCAGAACACTTTAAACACTGTTCACCAGAGACTTACAGTTCAGCTGAGAGCTGTCTGTTTAGTTCATTAAGACCGTTTGTTGATGTGATGATTTGAGGTGTGTTTTAGAGTTTCTTTTTCAGTTCAAACAATTTTTCTGTTCTTCAAGCATTCTAGATACTCACCCTCTGTCTGATGTGTAGTTAACAAAGATCTCCCCCCGCTCTGTGGGCCAGCTCCTCGCTGCGATGATGCCCTCTTGGCTGTGCACAAATCCATCTCCTGTGCTCCCATCGGTCAGTTCTTAGGTTCGTCTCCCTTGCCACCAGAGTTCTTTTCAGAAACTCATTGCCTCCAAGTGTCTTCTCTACGTTTTTCTCTCGTACTTTCAAAGCTCATGATCATCACCACCATCACTAAGGTCTTCATACTAAATTTTGGCCAATTTTGAATTGATTTCTGTACAGAGTGAGAGAGACAGAGCTACCTCATTTTTCTACGTGTGAATACCTAGTTTCCCAGCACAGTTTGTTGAAGAGGCGATCTTTTCTTAATGTATGTTTTTAACACTTCTGTCGAAAGTTTGGCAGCGATAGCTCAATGGCTTCATTTCTGAGCCTTCTATTTCCTTGGTCTACATATCTGGTTTTATGCCAGCACCATTTAGTTTTTGATACTATGGCTCTGTGGCTTGATTTGAGATCAGACATGGAAACCACAGGTATTGATTAGGTTTGCTCAGGCTGTTCTGCTCAGAGGTTATTTTTTGTTGTTGTCATCACAGGAATTTTAGGATTTTTGTTGTTCTTAAGAGAATGTCATTGGAATTTTGGGAAGGACTGTGTGGAATCTATAGATTTTCCTCTCACGAATATAACCATTTTTACAATATTCTGTCTATTTGTAGGAGTGGGGGAAATCTTTGCATCTTCTAGGACTACCTTCACTGACATCCTTCAGTATCTTAACCTCCTCGTTGTAGAGGCTGTCACTTCTTTGGCTAGGTTTGTACCACTTTTGTGAATGGGATTTCTTTTCTCTCTCTCTCTCTCTCTCTCTCTCTCTCTCTCTCGGCAAGTTCACTATTGGCATTAGAAAGACTACTGACTTTTATATCCTGATATTTTTGTGAAAGTGTATATAAGATCTGATAGGAATCTTTAAGGTAATCTTTAGGGTCATATCATTGGCAAAGAAGGATAATTTGGCCCATTCCTTTCCTACTTATATCAATTTCATTTCCTTCTTCTCTCTTATTTGTCAAGTTAAGACTTTGAGTACAACTTTGAACAAGAGTGGTGATAGTGTATATCCTCGTGTCATTTCTTCTTTTAGAGGAATGTCTTCAGTATGTCCTTGTTTAGTACAGTGTTAGCTATAGCCTGTCACATATAGATCTTGTTATGTTCCTTTGTTCCCAAGTTCTTTGGGGCTATTATTATGAAGAGAAGGTGAACTTTGTCGAAGCCTTTTCTACATCTATTGAGGTGATCTGGCGATTTCTGTCCATAAGTCTACCTTGCTGCTTTACATCACTGATTTGCATATCCTGACTGAACCAACCTTGCATCCTTGGGATAAAACTAACTTGGGCTTGAGATATGCTCTCTTAATGTGTTGATTTTGTTTTGAAAACTTTTTATTGAGATGCTTTGCATCTTTATCCATGATAAAAATTGATTTATAGATTTTTTTATGTTATATGTGTGTCTGTTATCAGGACAATTCTGGATTAATAGAGTGAGTTTCATAATGACCCTTTTCTTTCTATTTTGTAGAAGTTTCAGGAGTGATACCCCTTCCTTAAAGGTTTGGTAGAATTTGGTGGTGAACCTGTCTAACCCTGGGCTTCTTTTTGTAGGGAGAACTTATTCTCTTTCTGCACCAACCCCATTGCTTTTTACAAGTCAGTTTAAACTATTTACATCTTGACTTAATACTGGTAGGTCTCCTGATTTATCCATTTTTTTCTATATTTCACAATGTTTTGGCATTTTTATGTTATCAGATTATTTCTTAATGATATGTACTCTGTAGGAATGTGTTGCAATTTCTCCTTTTTCATTTCTTGTTTTTATTAATGTGGGTCTTTGATTTCTTCCTTTTAGTTCGTTAGGCTAGGCAGTTTAGTTTATCTGCTCAAGAAATATTTGGTTTATTTTCTTTTTTAGTTTATATATTGTTCTTTCAGTACCCATTTTGTTAGTTTTTCCTTCATTTTTATTATTTCTTGACACTGCTTTTAGGTTTGGCTTGTTCTCGTTTTTCTAAGATCTTGAGGTCTATCATTAAGTTATTTATTTGAGCTCACGCTGAATTTTCAACAATCTCTCCTAGCTGTACACTCTTTTATACCTACTTCAGCTGAATCTGAGTCCTCCAGTACATGCTGATTTAATTTTCAACCAATTCCAGGAATTTTTAGCTTTCTTCCATGCTCTCTTAAATGACCCACTGTTCATTCAAGGTGTATTGTTCAATCTCTAAGCATTTGTTCAGTTTCTACATTTATTCCAGCACCATCCTCTGCTTAGGTGTAAGAAATTATTAATCCTGTTGGCTCAGACTTCCTTTGCAGTCTGTTTTAGGGAGATTTTCTGGATGTGGAGAGAGATGTGTGCCTGTTAGAGGGAATGTTCTGTAGAGGTCTGCTAAGTTGGTCTGATCTGTGGGAGTTTCTTTGCTGAGTTTTGATTTGGATGAGAAAATGCTTCCCTTTTTTAAATCTTCACTTTTGATAAATTTATTTTTATTATTGTTATTGCAGTCTTTTGAGACAGAGTCTCACTATGTAGCCCAGGCTAGCCTTGAACTCATTATTTTCCTGCCTCTGTCTCCTCATGCTGGGACTCTAGGTGTGTACCACACCTGCCTTTCTTTCTTATCAGGAACCTCAACAGGTTAAAACAAATTCCGGAGACAGCACCAAGTAACCGGCTTAGTGTTCTGCTTGGAATTTACAATTTAAACGCCGAGAGATCGCTGTCTGGGCTTCGGGGCATCCACCCACACTGTGTTCCTGCACAGGAAGGCATGCAGGAGAAGTTGACATCAGGCATAGTCACGCAGAGACACACCAAGGGCACCAAGGCTGAGTGAACTTTGTGTGGATTATCACTCAGGGGATTGTTTGTTTTTCTGTTTTGGTCACCAGTCAGCTAGATAACTGCTGTAAGGAATCCTCAGTGGATCTAGCAACAACTCATGTTAGTTTGATTCCAAAAGGGGTACAGAAACCTCCAGGCAACACACTGAAGCCCTGCGTGTTATGTTTCAGAATGTAGAAAATCCTGTCCAGTTTTAAGTAGTCCCCGAAAAATAATGTTGTTTGGATTATGTTAATTTAGTATAAATTTATATGTCATTCAAAATTTCAAAGAAATATTATTTATAAGGCAGATGGCTATCATATTACAGAACAATGAGCTCATTATGTCATTGTTTTCACAATTAAGGTAAGCATAGTGCTATTCAGCTATAAACTTTTTATTTGAAAGAAGACTGAGAACTCTGAACATGACTAAAGAAAAATCAAGTATTGGCCACAGTGATATCACAGTAGGAGAATTAGATGAATGAATTTCCAACTTTCCTGCTGACACTTACAATCTTGTTACATCTCTTAGACCATTTGCTCAGTCAAGGTTGCACAGAAGCTAACGAGTTGGAGGATGCAGCTCTCCGTTGATAGCTAACTACAGTAACCAGCTCCCCTTGAACAGCTTTGAAAGCATCCCTTTGCTTGCCAATCCCCCGGTAGACCTCCCCAGTGAGTTAGCTTCCTCTTTCAGAGTAATGAATATTTTCATTTGTAATGAGTGTGGACTGAGCATCTTTTAACATGGGCATGTTTGCTTTCCCAGGTAAGAACGAAGGGTCCTTGCAATCTATTCTCCCTTGTTCAGGATCTCTGCATCAGCCAGGCGTAGTGGCGGCACAATACCTCAGTCTCTTCAGGATGAGTCTCTCTAGATTTTATGCATTCTCAAAGTAGTGGGTTTGTACACCTTACAATTGGATGCAGCCTTTGAAAAATGCTTTCAGGATTTCATCATTTAATATTTCCAAGCTGGAGCATAGGGGCATACTTGTTTTTGTCTGAAAGTTGATTAAAATGAAAGACTTTGCAATGAGAATAATTGAGTAATCTTTTTAATTGCTTTTCCTCCACAATATAGTCTGAATAATTATTTGATAATCCTATAAGTCAATAAGATCATCCTTCTTATAGGATTTCAGTTTTGGTTGTAACTGTAACAAAAACATTAAAACACAAAGCCTGAAGACACCGACTTTCATTTACAGGGATTTAGCACTGTTCAGACCACAGAGAAACAAACCACAAAGATTTCTTAAGATCAAACACTAGCTTTTCAAACCCCTAACCTAACCAAATGTAGTTAGAATTTTTGTAGCCTTATAGACTCTTAAGATGTAGAGAAAAAGGATCCGGGAAAGACTTGTTTAAAAGAAAGTTTTGAAGAAGCCAGTCCTTTGTAAATTTGCCACACAGGGGACTGCGGGTTGAATCAGGTGTGTGAATTGAGGTACTGTGTTCTCCTTTATAGGTTTGTCAAAGGATTAACCTAAGCAGAATCAGGGTTTTGAAGGCTGACTCTCAGAGGAGCAGATATCTAAGTAAGGCTCGAATTCATAGAGACCTTCACGCATGTTCATCAGTGAGTGGCATAAGAACAAAGACAGACAGCATCTGGATAAATGATTAACAACTAGCACAGTGCTTTTTGTTATGGGAAAAGCAGTAATAAAAACAAAGTAGAATTGAGAAAGATCAAGAAGTCTTAAAATTCAGCTCAAAATTTGCCCAAGTTCATAAAATTTTTCTAACTTTTAAGTATAACATTCTCCCCACTAAGAAATTTCTCACCATTTTTCTAGAATTTTTGCAACATATAATTTTTAAGGAGATTAACTTATTGGGGCTCTTCCATCTTTATATTTTGTAAAATAATGTGTCTTCTTCAGCTAGAAGCATCCTCTGGGGCTTCATGACCTCTTGCTGTCAGAATAGCATGTGCTGTGCACACTCTTGCCTGTTTTCCTATGATGACCAAAGAGAGATCTGGTATATCAGGCAGCTTTACCTAACACAGACAGACACCAGCCTCCATCTCTTCAAGCTCCAGCTCTGGAATCAGACCCCAGTTCTCAAAGCTGCAGGTCACAGCCCCTTTGGGGGTCATATAGCAGGAATCCTGCATGTCATACATTTACATCACAACTCATAATGGTGGCAAAATTACAGTTATGTACTAGTTGGGAAATGATTTCCTAGTTGGGGTCATTACAACATGAGGAACCATATTACACAGTGTTAGGAAGGCTGAGAACCGTTATGTTACTTTCAAATTCTTGACATGGGGTCTCATGTAATGTTCACATCCTGTCTAATACTTAGATTTTCAATGGCTCAGATTGGCCCCCTCTTTCTGTACTTCACTGCCTGCATTCCCATTGCCTTGACCTGACTCCAACTTTTCCCATCCCATCTCTGTTTTCCAGATTTATTTGTCTCTTTTCCAAGAAGACAGTATTTTTCGACTTAACTCATCAAAGCTTATAACCATCCTTTAGTTTCGGAGGCATCTTTTATATGACCCTTTTTCATTGTACAGTTTCTGGTAAGTCCAGGAGAAATAAAAATAAATTAAACAAACAACATGTTCTTTGATTTCTAGAGCCCTTGGAAGAAGAAAGGTAAGTGATCAGTTGCCATTTTATCATCTAACCAAGCACTGAAGGCAGCTTAAAATAAACAGTCGCTGTGTATGGGGCAAAGATGACAGAGCCATGTAAGAAGGAAGGGAGAGTATGGTAGGAGCTGCAAGGTGGCATGGAACAAACGGTTTTTGGTGGGGTCCCCTTTTGGGTGACCAGACACACTGCTTCCATCGCTGACATGGTGAGCGCTGCCTCACAAAACAGAACGAAGCCCTGATGACCTTTTAAAAAATATATTAATTAAAAATAAGCATCTTTAGCGATTTAAGAGAATTTGGACTCAGATAAAATACTGTAACTCGCAAATTATGAGAATGTAGCTTGGTGGCAGAGCTCATGTGTGCTTCAGTTACTTGCAAACAACCTCGTGGCTGCAGCCTCCGTTTCTGTAATGGCTGTGTATCATTCAAAGCGTGGCCTAACGAAAGATGCTGTAAAGCCCTCTTGAATTGTGTGAATGGAAGCTAACGCCAAAACCTAAGTAGGCGGACTGTATTTGCGTCTTCTGCGTTAAGGACATAGCCAGCTTCGAAAGTTAAAGCAGAATTGAATTCTAAGCCGTGATGTGTCCCACCAGCGCCCCCTTCTGGTCTAGATCTAGAATGCACAAGGCGTGAAAATTGTCCTCAAAGACCGTTTTTTGTTATTTCTCCAGCCCTTTAAAAACCTTTCTTACTGGAGGCAGTTTGTAGACAACTTAACGTTAGGCTATTAATTTCTGATATTAAATTGGCGGCTGTCTTGTAGAGATTTTTGCTGCAATTGATTCTGTGGATTAGGGACTTCTGAGAACTTCCGGGACCACTGGGCCACTCAGAAAAGGCAAAATGACCAATGAGATAAAGAATGCTGAATTGCCGAAGTGCAAGGTCGAATTCTCTTAATGTTTATATTCTATTACTGAAGTGTCCTTTAGTATGGATGTTTTGTATTAATTTTAGTTTAAAAATTTCTTCAAAGTAGTATCTATCTTGATGATTAATTTCTGGGGCACCCTCCCCCCTCTTTAAACTGTCCTCTACCCCAGTGCCCTACTTGCCTCAGCCTCGTCCCGGGTCCACTAGTTCAGGTCCTGCCATTCCTCGAGTTCTGGATATGACGCTCTGAAGTCACCGCCCAGGCCACCTTCCCTGCTGAACTCAGTGACCAGCAATAAATGGGCAAGCCATCGTGTCTGTAAGTACAGGGTGCAAAGAAGCCGAAGTGAGTACTCTGATTATTCCAGTGACGTGGACAGGGTTTAATGGGTTCATGTTGGATGTAGGGAGGAGGTCCTTGGGTTCAGAGAATCATAAAGTAATAAACTTATATAACATTTGATTTACGTAATAAAAGAATAAAGGCTGTTACAGTGGGGTGTTATCTATGGTCTTGGAATGATCTTTTACTTAGAGTGGCTGAATTCTTAGTTATCACTCCTCTTTTTTTTTTTTTTTTTACTCCATAAAATTATAGATTCACTTGTGTTAACAAGCATAGTTTTTAGTGTTTCTTTTCTTTCTCCCCACAACTTCATACTTATACGGGATACGTCTTTGCCACATTCTCTGCCAATCTCCTCCCTTCTCCCCTTGACTGGACCCAGCTTCCTAGCAGTTCCTCGTTCTTCCTCTCTTTCCTTTTTGTGCCCCTCTGCATTTGATTAGGCTAGCGTATGTTCACATAAGCAGGAGGAGCAACGGCCACTTTAGTAGTGCCTATATCACTGAGAAAAATGACCCTTCCCCAAACCTTTAACTGCCGGTAGCCCCCCCCCCCCGCCCCCGCCGGCAACCATTAGCTGCCTGTAGCTCATTGGGGGAGGAGTCCCCTGAGCCCCTCCCCATCTACGAGAGTAAGTTGATGGGCTCAGGCTTGTGCGGGTCTCCATCCCTGCCGTGAGGTCATGACAGCAGCCGTCCTGCCGTGCCCAGAAGACAGCGTTTTGCAGCTCTCCTCCTGGTCCTCTGGCCTTTGCGTTGGTTCTGCTCCCTCTCATCTCATCCCCTGAGCTTTGGAAGGAGCGGTGTGTAGATGGTTCAGGGCTGAGCTCTCAGCAGTCACTCACAGTCAGCCGTCTGAGCAGTCATTAGTCTTAACGTTCCAAACGGCCCTCTCCCCCTGGTAAGATGGGACGGATGTAACCAACTGGAGACAGTAGCTGTGTGAGCGCAGGCTTATGGCTAGCTCCCGAGAGCAGTATGGAAGGCTTCCCGTCAGAGCTTGGTGGCCCAAGGGAGAGAAAAAAGGCTAATGGCTTGTTTCCTTGCCTGGAATGTGAAGGCCAGCACAGGGGACTCTTGACTGAAACACACAGGATCGGGACCACTTTTGACATGGAGGAATATATTCATGTGGCGCACGCCTGTAACCCCGGCACTCAGGGAGCAAGAGGCAGGTGGATCTCTGTGAATTTGAGGCCAGCCTAGTCTTCAAAGTGAGTCCAGGACAGCCAGGGCTACACAGAGAAGCCCTGTCTCAAAAAACAAAACAAATAAAAGATTCATGGGCAGCATTTCTGAACTGAAATGGTGTGTGTTTTGTTGGAGGCAGAACTTCTACCATACATCAGGTTCCTGGCTCTTACAAAACATGGATTCTAAAGGTTTTTCACAAACTATTTAAAATTATGTGTAGGCATGCTTATATTGGGGTATGTGCATGTTAGCACAGCACCTGTGGAAGCCAGAAGAGAGCATCTGATCCCCTGGAGTCGGGGTTACATGTGGCTGTGAGCCCCCATAGGAGTGCTGGGAACTACCAAGGGTCCTGAAGAGCAGGAAGCGCTCTCACCCCCTGAACCATCTCCACAGCAGCTGGGCAGGAGGCCTGGATAGGGAGAGGCTGATGCTGATGTGAAGAGTTTGAGTTCACAGAAGATGTTTGTGTTTGGGGAGAGCTCCATTTCAGAACGGCAGGGATGCCTTTCCTGTGTTTCTCAGAAATGAACATCTTGAGGGGCAGGATCTAGTGCGTTTGCTGGCCAGCTGTATAGTTCTCACCGTGGAATATCCGTAAATGTCAAACAAGATGGATGCATGCCTCTTTAACAGCAACAGACAGCCCCCATCCTCTGCTTCCACAGCAGTCAGAGCAAAGGCACATGCTGGTGCTGGGCTAGGAGACTTATAGAAAATTAGGATATGCTGGGTTCAGACTGATTAGTTGTTGATTTTGTTGAGATCCTATTTGGGGGGAATTTATGTTTGCCTGTTTTAAAGCCCTCCCCCTCTGTATGGACTAAATATGAGTGTTAGCTTTTCCTGGGTAGATGTGAATGAAGAGTCACAAAGGTCTTTGCACAAAACTTCAGTTTGGGGTGCATGGATTTGGACTACTTTCTGCTCTTGCAGAGGAGCTGTGTTCAGTTTCCATCAGCCACATGCTGGCTCACAGCTATCTATCTGTAACTCCAGTTCCCAAGGGATCTGGTGCCCCCTTCTGATTTCTATGCATGCCAGGCATGTACCACATCCACACATGGTCCACACAGATATCTATGTAAGCAAAACATTCATAGACATAAATCTAAAAACCAAACCAAACCAAAACTCTGATTTGTATTCGCAGGTACTCAGTTTTTGAGATGGAGGACTTTTACTATGGTGCCAGGGTGCAGCTCACAGGTCTAATTAACCCTCCTGGAGCTGCTTCCGGGTCACTGAGAACACAGGTGCACACCCTGATTCATGTTACCTCTATTTGTTTGTGTGTGTATGTGTGTGTGTGTGTGAGTGTGTGTCAGCATGTGCATACATGTATGTGGAGGCCAGAGGTAGATGTCATTGCTTTTCTCTGAGGTAACTGATATTATTTTTTTGAGGCACACTCTCACAGAGCCTGGAGCTCACTGACTGGCCAGACTGGGTGCAGCTCCTGCGATCCTCCTGTCTCTGAGGCCCATAACTGAGGTTATAGACACCGTTGTGCCATGACTGGCTTTTTATGTGGGACCTTGGGATCCAAGCGTGGGTACCAATGCTTGCGGAACTAGCATTTGGTTTGAGCCGTCTCCTCAGCCGTTATTTTTACAGTGGAATAACTACACTCTGAGCTATTCAACGTTGACATTATGTAGAACAGGAAATGAAGAGAGATCGGGGCTAGAGGCCAGGCTGGGGAATTTTGTCTTGAGCAAATGTGAATCCCACTGTCTTAGCTTATAATTTGAGTCATTCCCTGGCCCTCCTTAGAAAACATAGAAGGTTCTGTAAGGACTGATACATATAATTAAAATAGAAGTCTCATCTTGGAAAAATTTTACATATTAAAAAGTTTATCTCTTCTTCTAGTTACTTTGTTTTGTTATAAATAATTAGAATCAGCTGAGGTGGCATATAGCTCTGACCTTTCCATTTATAAGACAGGAGGTGTGTGAGTTCTAGGTTAATGTGAGATAAACTGCAAGACCCTATCTCAAAAACAAAACTCTCAAAAAAAAAAAAAAAAGGAAACAAAGCAAGAATATTTGTTTCTTAGTCATCATTTATTGTCTGTCATTAGTGCTGTTATCTTGCATTTTTCTTGGGTATTTAGTATATATAGTTGATGATGATGAATTCTAATATAGACTTTCAAATTAAGGTGGTGTAACTATACTTTCTAATTTTGAAAGGCAAAGATTGGCTTAGCTTTGTGGCTCTACAACCCAAGTTCTGGAGATGCTCTAGTTTGTGGTTTGTCTGAGGGAACCACACGCCATCCCCCATAAGAGTTTTTCTAGATAGTTTATCTTTTTATTTTGCTTATTTATCTTGTTTGTGTTTGGCTCTGAAGAACATCTTAGAATTTAGAAACGCTCTCTGTTCTAGCTTTTGTTGGTGGGCTGAAATTGGTACTTTACACGTGCTTTGAAGCTGGGAAACATAAAGGCCATCACTGGAGTTTGGGCTTCAGCAAATTTCTCTCTGCGACTGATTCACAAATCTGAAGAAAAAATCATCAGATGTATAGGAGACACAAACAACGCTGTCGTTAACATGACCCAAAGCACACTTCGGACATTCCACCTCAGAAACAGAATCCTCTCTGGAGGTAAGATGTTGCCTTAGGCTGGAAATTTCAGCACTTGGGAGGAAAGGCCAGGAGGATCACCAGTTCAAGGCCAGGCTGGGCTACCTACTGAGACCCTGCTTTACAAACAAAGAAAACAGTAACCAAAAAACAAATGAGCCCCAAATTTACATTATTTTTAAGAACACATGAATTTCATCACACTGAGCAAGTGTGGACCCCACACTCAGCAAGAAACTGAGTTTCATTAAACTGAAAAAGTTTGATGTCTTACAGCACATGCTATTTGACCATCATGAAATTTGACCCCTTCTGTAGATCATCCCAAATATTTGCAGATTCAGCAGCTGATTCCTTAGTTCCCTCAGGTCAAAAGAGACATTAGTAAAAAATGAACTGTCTTGTTGCGTGACTCAGAGTGCTGTAATGCATTGACATGATAACTCTTAGTGACAAGCTGCCTGAGGGTCTTGCCAGGGGCTGACTGGCTGCGTCTCGGAGGATTCCTTTCTGGGTTATTTCTAGGATTCACTTTTGTAAACAATCTTGCTACAAACACTCCTGTCTAAGGGCCTGTTTCCCAGGAGAAAATTCTTAGAAGCCGAGTGGTTTGTTTTGTGTGTATGTGTGGTTCCCCAAGTGCTCACAGGTCGGCCAGAGGAGGTCGCTCAGGTGTCTCACTCTCCTGTGTCTCACCTCATTCCTTTTGAGTTAGAGTCTCTCGTGAACCTAGAGCCAGACCAGCAAAGTCCCAGGAGCCTGATGCCCCTCCCCAACTCTCCCACACTGCACCAGGGTTACAGGTATCCGTCAAGGTTAAGAAGTCAATTATTTTTTAGATAATTGGTTCCTGAGACTTTATTTCTTTTTATGGTACTTTATGAGTGTTTGCCTGAAGGCCTGTCTGTGTGCTGTGTGCCCACAGTGCCCAATTTGACCAAAAGAGGGCGTCAGATACCCTGGGACTAGAGGTACATACAGATGGTTGTGAGCCATCCTGGATGGTCCCCTGGCAGAGTGGCCAGAGAGCGCTCTTGACTCCAGTTTTCTCCTGCAAATTGTACTGATTGAGTACCCCACTAGCAGGTGTGAGGGCTCTTGTTTCCCCACTGAGGTACTGAAGACTAAGACATCCGGGGAGATGCAAGAGAAAGGCGGAAGCCCAACTCTTAATCCCTGAAACACCGCATATTTGAAAGACCAACTGGCAGCTGTGGCTAGCCATGCTTACACTTCCTAAAATTAATTTTTCAGCTACTGCAAGGAATGAGTCTCACATGACATTTTCATACTACGCACATCATTTGCTTTCTATTTGCTCCCCCACCAGACTCCTCCCCACCTCCCTCACTTTGGTTCCCCTTCTCTTCCCAAGTCGACCCCCTCCAGCTTTCATATTAAATCTAGCTTTTGTACACGAGAGAAAATGTGCTGTTTGTCATTCTGACGGCAATCATTAGCTTTTGGGTACTTGGTGTCACTCTGTAGCCCAGGCTGGCCTAGAATTTACAATCCTGCCTCAGCCCCCTGAGCGTTTGCAGCTACAGGTGTGTACCATCATGCCGGGCTACAGATGTGAGAGTTTCTCAGAAATGAGAAACAGTGGGGAGATCATGTCAAAGGAAAGAACTGAGAGCATTTGTTGGCAATGATGCATGTCAATCTTCCAGTTAAACAACTAGCATTTTGGGAAACCTCCTGCTCCTTCCTTGCTCTTAACAGCCCTCCAATACTGTTCTGATAAGAGGGGCGGCATTCATGACTTTGGATTGTTGATGTTACATATGGAAATGTGTCAATATTTGAAAAATTTAAATAGCTCAAAGAATATTTTTCCATCCCAAATACCCATTCTCCTGCTTGTCAGGCCTTTGGCCTCAGACAGGAGTCCAGACTGGCTCTCTGGGTGAAGATGGTAAATTGTGGGACTTTTCAACTTCCCTCAGTGCACAAGTGGATTCTGTGTGTGTGTGTGTGTGTGTGTGTGTGTGTGTGTGTGCATGCATATGCATTCATATGCATCAGAAGTTGATGTCAGGTGTCTTTCTCAATCAATCTGGATATTGTTATTATTATTATTATTATTATTGCTCTTTAGGCAAAGTCTCTCATTGAACCTGGAGTGTAGACTCCCACTACACTGCCTGGCCAGTGAACCCCAGGGAATCCTCCTGTCTCTGCCTCCCCCAGCACTGGGATTACAGTTGTGCAGCATTGCACTGGCTTTTTCTGTGGGTGCTTGGGGCTCCAAGCAGACCCTCACACTTGCATGGTGAGTGCCTTCCTGAAGTAGCCATCTCCCTGCCTCCCCACCCTGAACCTTCTGTCTTGTCTTCTTGAAAAAATCAATTTGCTGGATGAGGTACGTGTGTAATTTCACTCCGAAAGTAATTAATACACGTTTTTGAGATCATTGCCTGGAGGTGTGGCTATTAGAGGGTTGGTAGAGATATCTGTGTGAACATTATGGAGACGTCTGTGTCCCCCATTGCCTTCCTGGGTCTTTTTTCTACACAGGGTTTTTCTGTGTAGCCTTGGCTGTCTTAGAACTCGCTCTGTAGAGCAGGCTAGCCTCGAACTCACAGACATCCGCCTTCCTCTGCCTCCCAAGTGCTGAGATTAAAGGCGTGTCCAGCCACCACACGGCGCCTTCCTGAATCTTAAAGCAGTTATGAACTTTACTGTGACTGGTGAATTTAGCCTACAGCAATGTGTATAAGATATTTTGGTTATATTTAACTAAATCAGTATTATAGCTGGGATCTGCCAAAGCAAATACAGAGGGTAATAACAGTCAGACTCGCTGACCTCTGGGGTGAGAAGCTGCTGTGATAACAAATAACCCATAAAAACTGCCGGCTTGGAATTACCCCAGAGACAGAGCCTGGCAGCCAGTTAGCTCAGCTTCAGCTTCCGGAAGGTGATTCTCCAGAAGAGAGAGTGAACCTGGGTTCTCAGATGGAGGGTGAGGGGAGGATAGTATGTTTTCCTTTGATCTGAGGACTTTCACGTATTTTCATCTATCACCTAACCATATCTGAACCATACAAAACCTTAGAGATTCTGCCCTACACAGAACACCAGGAGCTCCCTGGCCTTCTCAATGAGGGTGTTCTCTTTGTTGGGGACCAGAGGAGCACTGGCTGTAAACCCAGCCTCGCCCCCTGCCATCTGGGGTGCTGGACTCATATGCGGTTAGGTGCATGCCCTCAGAGGGTAGCCATGGATGCCTGGGTACCCCCTCAGGGACCTGTGGACAAACGGAAGGGCTGTAGAACAATACAAAAGCCGTGTCTGTGCAGGTGGCTTCTGGAACTAGGGGAAGGTATTCTTATTTTTGCTGAAGGCTAGGAGAAAAACAATGGATAGCTTGTTAGCTGTAGTTATGTTAACACATGCTCAGATCACTTCCTGGTTGAATTGTGGAAAATCCCAAACTAATCAACTAATCAATTAACTACCAGCCTCTTACCCTCAAAATTAAAAGAAGTTTCTGTATTTTACATTTTTGAGATTATGTTATAGATTTAGAAAGAAGATTATAGCCAAATGGAAGAGGAGAATGTGGGGAGGGAGGAGAGAGACAGAGTGACAGCCAGATAGATAGGTAGGTACATAGACAGAGAGACAGAGAGACATAGAGACGGGGGGGGGAAGAGAGAGTGAGAAGAACACTGTGGTAAACTATAGATGTCAGAGGGTGACCTTGGGTGTCAGTCTTTGCTTTGCATTTCATTTGAGACAGGGTCTCTTTTTGTTTGTTGTAGCCTACACAGGCTAGTCTTACAGTAAGCTTCTGAGGATTCTCCTGTCTCTACCTCCCATGTTCTTGTCTGTATGTGGGTGCTGGGGATTTGAACTCAGGTTCCCAAGCTTACCCAGCAAGTGATTTACCTATCGAGCCATCTCCTTAGCCCTGAATGGCAGAGGTTTGGTCAAGATCCTGTACGCGTAGCTGTTTGTTGTGCTTTCCCCCAGGCTTTTTGCCAGCCCGGAAACAGATGGAGTCTTCTCGAAACCATCATGCTCTCGGCCCTCAGATTCCACCGTAATGGGCTCATCTTTTTCATCACTGTGACACAAACAACACGAACAACCTGAAGCAGTAGATGTTTAGTTTGGCTCATGGCTCATAAGACACAGTCCACCACTGTGGGGAAGGCATGGTGGCTGGGCTGGTGGGAGCTTAGTCTGTGGGGGAAATTGCCAGTTCAGTTTATAGCCTCCTCTTTCATGGAATGTCTCTACAGTTCCCTTATAGAAGCAGTATCCACATCTGCATTTTGGATTATATTTGCATTGGCCAGAATATATGCTTACCCATCATCTGAAAACAGTGTAAAATAAAGATACAACAGATTTTTCTACTAAAATTAGCAATTCAAGGAAAACATATATATGGGTGAAGGTTCGCTCTAACTCACTTTGCAATTTATTTAAAAATATCACTACATTCAACACTGATTAAAAAATTAAGTTAAAATCCCATTACAGACACTTTCATAGACCTTTATCAAACTGCATTCCCTGCCTACTTAATAAGTCATACTGTTTACACCCTTAAGACATGCGTGACCTTTAATGTTGTGCCTTTGTGTGTGTGATATATACCTGTGGATACACATGGTGTGGACAACCCTGTGAAACCAGCTCTTTCCTCCCACCTTTAGGAGGGTTCTGAGGATCAAATGTTGCTCTCCAGGCTTGTGTAGCAGGCACTTTTACCCCCTGAACCCTTTTTTTGACCTCAAAAGTATCATTTATTTTAAAAGAAACCTCTCAAGAGATTTCCATGTTTGTTGAAATGATTATTTTAGCAGAGCCTTTAGTTTCCTAATGACTTGAAATTACTTCATGCAAAGATGTGTTCATCTTTCATTTTCATAGAATTTCAAACAAACTCCCCCAAATACTTGTGTGATTGTAAAATTGGAGTCTTATGAGAGGGAACAATATTGTAATAACTGATTCATCATCTTCAGATTTTGAAAAGAAGGGAGTCTTGAAGCCAGCTTAATACAGAGATGTTGAGGCATTAATAATTGTTTATTTTAATTCCTTAAAAGTTTCCCATTTTGACTCACACATAGTAATTATATGTAACTGTGGAGTTGTTTTTGTGTGTGCTGTGTGTTAGTGTAAATGCCCACGAATGTACAAGTGGAGGCCAGGGGTCAGGGCCTGTAAACAAGGGTCTTCCTTGTTTACTTGCCTGTAATAAGGGGGTGTGTTTTTTCTCCCAGCCTCATGCTCCCGGAATATTAACTCATGAGATTTAAAATATATTTACAAATGTCTAGGTCATGTGTCTAGGCTCATAACGTAAAAAATCCCATTTATACTATTCTACATTCTGTCATGTGGCTGGTTACCTCTGCTCAGGTACCAGGCATCTATCCTGCTCCTCCCCTCTTACTGGACAAATCTCCCACTCCTGGCTGTAACTCAGAATCCTTTCTGCCTGCTGGATGGCCTACCTTTTTTTCTACCCTTTTTTATAGGCCATGTTTTTTTTTTTTTTTTTTTTTTTTTTTAATTGACATAACAAGACAAAAGATAGCCTCTCTATACTCTATACAGGTTTCAGCAGACAGCAGAGCAGGCAGTGTGGTGAGAAGACACCTTCAGAGATGGGCTACCATGAACTAGACTGCTAGTCGGTCCCCACCTCTCCTTCGCCCTTGTTTCTGCAAGAAGTCAAGCGGCAGTGACTGGGTTATAGTGGGTGGGTGGGTGGGGGCAGAGGCTGGTGCCCTTTCCCTCTGTCGCTCAGGGAGGAATTGAAAAGGAAACCTTTGGCCTCGTCTTCAGTTCTGATGAACACTGAACAGCCCAGCCATGAGGCAGAGGCAAGCTTTCAGAAGATGGTGGCTTCTCTTGTGGTAAAGCACGCCGAGGAACCACAAAAGGGCTTCCTCTGTTGAGTCAGCCCGCGAATGAGCCACGTGACACGGGGCTTTGGGTGATGGACTTGTTAAGCTCACCGATCTGTTCGCTGTGGGAAAGGCATGTGAACGTCTCCCCTTCGTTTCCTGTCATCACTCTCATAATTAACCACTTGGTGCCAGGATATTGTTGTTTTCGCCATAATTAACCATTGGTGTCAGGGCACTATTGTTTTCACCAGGGCTGGGGTACATGAAGATGTCTTGATGTGGGTGTTCAGAGCACACGCTTGTGGGCTGGACTACTCGGGTTTAAATCTTAGCTCCACCACTAACACCAGGAGGACTGCAGGCAAGTTACTTGTCTTGGGATGACTATGGGTGTGGTTAGATAAAGGGTCCCCACAGGCCTTGTGTAAAGGCTTGGTCTTCAGCTTGGTGCCTCTGGAAAGTGTTAGGCCTTTAAGGGGTAGGGCACAGCAGGATGCTGCAGAGCGTGGGGTTGTATGATTGTGGGACTCTGGTCCCTTCCCCCTCTTCTTTCATTGCTGGCCACAAGATCAGCGCTCCTGGGATATGCTGCCATGCCGGAGGCCCCAAAGCAGTGTGGGCACAGACCAAAGCTTGAAAAAAACTGTGAGTTAAAGTAGACCTTTCCTCTTTATAAATCAAGTCTTGGGTATTTTATTGCAGTATTGGGAAGCTGATGGATTCAGTAATGCTCGCTCCTCCATCATTTTGTAGGAGAATTACATAGCGTACGTACATCACACAAAGTGCTGAGAACAAAGTCACACAGTGGACAGAATCATTCCTAAATGGCTAAATAAGTAAGCGTTATTTAAATTGTTACGGTTAGGCTTATCACTTATGCAGACACCGGAAACCCAAGAAATGCCACCGTCCACTCTTGAACAAATCACTGTCCACTACAGCCTCTTCTTCCGTTTGCTACCAAATTCCCTTTTCCAACAGCTGCCTTCCACCATTTCTTCCTGTACGCATACATAATAGATGATAAACACACATGTCTCTGATTGTTGCTGGTGTTGGTGGTTTGCTTTGAGATGGGGGCTCTCAGAAGTAGCCGAGGCCAGCCTTTAGCTTGGTATGTAGCTGAGGATGTCCTTGAACTTCTGATTGTCCTGTCTCCTCCCGGGGTGCTGGTATTGCTTGCATGTGCCCACATGCCCACTTTTGTGGGTCTCTGGGTGAGCCCAGGCTTCTGGAATGCTGGACATGTGCTCTACAGCGGAGCGGTCTCCAGCTCTAAGTGATCATTTTCGGGAAGCAGCAGTCTCGGCAGGGTCCTCCGTCCCTGTAGAGAGAACAGCCCCACCTAGTGGTCGAGTTTCATCTGCGCAGCATCGGGTGTTTGCATTCTAAACCCTCAGAACTTACTGGAGTTTTCTTTATCCACAGAACGTAAAATCAAGTGTGCATTAAAATAACATCACACAATGGGCAAAAAACAGAGTTTTTGTTGTTACTGAGGAACTACGGAATTTTATATACGCACACACATGTATTAGTTACAATCTATATATTTTAAAAGTGTGGTTATTTTTATCACATACAATAACTACATACTTGTGGTGTGTGCTGTATACAACATGGCCCTGCACACTCTTGTTGTTTTTTTCTGACGATAACATTTGGCAATATAGGGAACGCTGGATGCAGTGTTAATTATTGCTGCTACACCGCGTGAATCACCTGCGAAGTGGCAACACAGGCTCCTGGCCTCCCTCATTCATCACACTGAGCAAGTGTGGACCCCACACTCAGCAAGAAACTGAGTTTCATTAAACTGAAAAAGTTTGATGTCTTACAGCACATGCTATTTGACCATCATGAAATTTGACCCCTTCTGTAGATCATCCCAAATATTTGCAGATTCAGCAGCTGATTCCTTAGTTCCCTCAGGTCAAAAGAGACATTAGTAAAAAATGAACTGTCTTGTTGCGTGACTCAGAGTGCT
Source organism: Meriones unguiculatus (assembly GCF_030254825.1). Classification (NCBI taxonomy): domain Eukaryota; kingdom Metazoa; phylum Chordata; class Mammalia; order Rodentia; family Muridae; genus Meriones; species Meriones unguiculatus. The sequence continues at coordinate 104,382,830 of NC_083359.1, forward strand.
GTAATGCATTGACATGATAACTCTTAGTGACAAGCTGCCTGAGGGTCTTGCCAGGGGCTGACTGGCTGCGTCTCGGAGGATTCCTTTCTGGGTTATTTCTAGGATTCACTTTTGTAAACAATCTTGCTACAAACACTCCTGTCTAAGGGCCTGTTTCCCAGGAGAAAATTCTTAGAAGCCGAGTGGTTTGTTTTGTGTGTATGTGTGGTTCCCCAAGTGCTCACAGGTCGGCCAGAGGAGGTCGCTCAGGTGTCTCACTCTCCTGTGTCTCACCTCATTCCTTTTGAGTTAGAGTCTCTCGTGAACCTAGAGCCAGACCAGCAAAGTCCCAGGAGCCTGATGCCCCTCCCCAACTCTCCCACACTGCACCAGGGTTACAGGTATCCGTCAAGGTTAAGAAGTCAATTATTTTTTAGATAATTGGTTCCTGAGACTTTATTTCTTTTTATGGTACTTTATGAGTGTTTGCCTGAAGGCCTGTCTGTGTGCTGTGTGCCCACAGTGCCCAATTTGACCAAAAGAGGGCGTCAGATACCCTGGGACTAGAGGTACATACAGATGGTTGTGAGCCATCCTGGATGGTCCCCTGGCAGAGTGGCCAGAGAGCGCTCTTGACTCCAGTTTTCTCCTGCAAATTGTACTGATTGAGTACCCCACTAGCAGGTGTGAGGGCTCTTGTTTCCCCACTGAGGTACTGAAGACTAAGACATCCGGGGAGATGCAAGAGAAAGGCGGAAGCCCAACTCTTAATCCCTGAAACACCGCATATTTGAAAGACCAACTGGCAGCTGTGGCTAGCCATGCTTACACTTCCTAAAATTAATTTTTCAGCTACTGCAAGGAATGAGTCTCACATGACATTTTCATACTACGCACATCATTTGCTTTCTATTTGCTCCCCCACCAGACTCCTCCCCACCTCCCTCACTTTGGTTCCCCTTCTCTTCCCAAGTCGACCCCCTCCAGCTTTCATATTAAATCTAGCTTTTGTACACGAGAGAAAATGTGCTGTTTGTCATTCTGACGGCAATCATTAGCTTTTGGGTACTTGGTGTCACTCTGTAGCCCAGGCTGGCCTAGAATTTACAATCCTGCCTCAGCCCCCTGAGCGTTTGCAGCTACAGGTGTGTACCATCATGCCGGGCTACAGATGTGAGAGTTTCTCAGAAATGAGAAACAGTGGGGAGATCATGTCAAAGGAAAGAACTGAGAGCATTTGTTGGCAATGATGCATGTCAATCTTCCAGTTAAACAACTAGCATTTTGGGAAACCTCCTGCTCCTTCCTTGCTCTTAACAGCCCTCCAATACTGTTCTGATAAGAGGGGCGGCATTCATGACTTTGGATTGTTGATGTTACATATGGAAATGTGTCAATATTTGAAAAATTTAAATAGCTCAAAGAATATTTTTCCATCCCAAATACCCATTCTCCTGCTTGTCAGGCCTTTGGCCTCAGACAGGAGTCCAGACTGGCTCTCTGGGTGAAGATGGTAAATTGTGGGACTTTTCAACTTCCCTCAGTGCACAAGTGGATTCTGTGTGTGTGTGTGTGTGTGTGTGTGTGTGTGTGTGTGCATGCATATGCATTCATATGCATCAGAAGTTGATGTCAGGTGTCTTTCTCAATCAATCTGGATATTGTTATTATTATTATTATTATTATTGCTCTTTAGGCAAAGTCTCTCATTGAACCTGGAGTGTAGACTCCCACTACACTGCCTGGCCAGTGAACCCCAGGGAATCCTCCTGTCTCTGCCTCCCCCAGCACTGGGATTACAGTTGTGCAGCATTGCACTGGCTTTTTCTGTGGGTGCTTGGGGCTCCAAGCAGACCCTCACACTTGCATGGTGAGTGCCTTCCTGAAGTAGCCATCTCCCTGCCTCCCCACCCTGAACCTTCTGTCTTGTCTTCTTGAAAAAATCAATTTGCTGGATGAGGTACGTGTGTAATTTCACTCCGAAAGTAATTAATACACGTTTTTGAGATCATTGCCTGGAGGTGTGGCTATTAGAGGGTTGGTAGAGATATCTGTGTGAACATTATGGAGACGTCTGTGTCCCCCATTGCCTTCCTGGGTCTTTTTTCTACACAGGGTTTTTCTGTGTAGCCTTGGCTGTCTTAGAACTCGCTCTGTAGAGCAGGCTAGCCTCGAACTCACAGACATCCGCCTTCCTCTGCCTCCCAAGTGCTGAGATTAAAGGCGTGTCCAGCCACCACACGGCGCCTTCCTGAATCTTAAAGCAGTTATGAACTTTACTGTGACTGGTGAATTTAGCCTACAGCAATGTGTATAAGATATTTTGGTTATATTTAACTAAATCAGTATTATAGCTGGGATCTGCCAAAGCAAATACAGAGGGTAATAACAGTCAGACTCGCTGACCTCTGGGGTGAGAAGCTGCTGTGATAACAAATAACCCATAAAAACTGCCGGCTTGGAATTACCCCAGAGACAGAGCCTGGCAGCCAGTTAGCTCAGCTTCAGCTTCCGGAAGGTGATTCTCCAGAAGAGAGAGTGAACCTGGGTTCTCAGATGGAGGGTGAGGGGAGGATAGTATGTTTTCCTTTGATCTGAGGACTTTCACGTATTTTCATCTATCACCTAACCATATCTGAACCATACAAAACCTTAGAGATTCTGCCCTACACAGAACACCAGGAGCTCCCTGGCCTTCTCAATGAGGGTGTTCTCTTTGTTGGGGACCAGAGGAGCACTGGCTGTAAACCCAGCCTCGCCCCCTGCCATCTGGGGTGCTGGACTCATATGCGGTTAGGTGCATGCCCTCAGAGGGTAGCCATGGATGCCTGGGTACCCCCTCAGGGACCTGTGGACAAACGGAAGGGCTGTAGAACAATACAAAAGCCGTGTCTGTGCAGGTGGCTTCTGGAACTAGGGGAAGGTATTCTTATTTTTGCTGAAGGCTAGGAGAAAAACAATGGATAGCTTGTTAGCTGTAGTTATGTTAACACATGCTCAGATCACTTCCTGGTTGAATTGTGGAAAATCCCAAACTAATCAACTAATCAATTAACTACCAGCCTCTTACCCTCAAAATTAAAAGAAGTTTCTGTATTTTACATTTTTGAGATTATGTTATAGATTTAGAAAGAAGATTATAGCCAAATGGAAGAGGAGAATGTGGGGAGGGAGGAGAGAGACAGAGTGACAGCCAGATAGATAGGTAGGTACATAGACAGAGAGACAGAGAGACATAGAGACGGGGGGGGGAAGAGAGAGTGAGAAGAACACTGTGGTAAACTATAGATGTCAGAGGGTGACCTTGGGTGTCAGTCTTTGCTTTGCATTTCATTTGAGACAGGGTCTCTTTTTGTTTGTTGTAGCCTACACAGGCTAGTCTTACAGTAAGCTTCTGAGGATTCTCCTGTCTCTACCTCCCATGTTCTTGTCTGTATGTGGGTGCTGGGGATTTGAACTCAGGTTCCCAAGCTTACCCAGCAAGTGATTTACCTATCGAGCCATCTCCTTAGCCCTGAATGGCAGAGGTTTGGTCAAGATCCTGTACGCGTAGCTGTTTGTTGTGCTTTCCCCCAGGCTTTTTGCCAGCCCGGAAACAGATGGAGTCTTCTCGAAACCATCATGCTCTCGGCCCTCAGATTCCACCGTAATGGGCTCATCTTTTTCATCACTGTGACACAAACAACACGAACAACCTGAAGCAGTAGATGTTTAGTTTGGCTCATGGCTCATAAGACACAGTCCACCACTGTGGGGAAGGCATGGTGGCTGGGCTGGTGGGAGCTTAGTCTGTGGGGGAAATTGCCAGTTCAGTTTATAGCCTCCTCTTTCATGGAATGTCTCTACAGTTCCCTTATAGAAGCAGTATCCACATCTGCATTTTGGATTATATTTGCATTGGCCAGAATATATGCTTACCCATCATCTGAAAACAGTGTAAAATAAAGATACAACAGATTTTTCTACTAAAATTAGCAATTCAAGGAAAACATATATATGGGTGAAGGTTCGCTCTAACTCACTTTGCAATTTATTTAAAAATATCACTACATTCAACACTGATTAAAAAATTAAGTTAAAATCCCATTACAGACACTTTCATAGACCTTTATCAAACTGCATTCCCTGCCTACTTAATAAGTCATACTGTTTACACCCTTAAGACATGCGTGACCTTTAATGTTGTGCCTTTGTGTGTGTGATATATACCTGTGGATACACATGGTGTGGACAACCCTGTGAAACCAGCTCTTTCCTCCCACCTTTAGGAGGGTTCTGAGGATCAAATGTTGCTCTCCAGGCTTGTGTAGCAGGCACTTTTACCCCCTGAACCCTTTTTTTGACCTCAAAAGTATCATTTATTTTAAAAGAAACCTCTCAAGAGATTTCCATGTTTGTTGAAATGATTATTTTAGCAGAGCCTTTAGTTTCCTAATGACTTGAAATTACTTCATGCAAAGATGTGTTCATCTTTCATTTTCATAGAATTTCAAACAAACTCCCCCAAATACTTGTGTGATTGTAAAATTGGAGTCTTATGAGAGGGAACAATATTGTAATAACTGATTCATCATCTTCAGATTTTGAAAAGAAGGGAGTCTTGAAGCCAGCTTAATACAGAGATGTTGAGGCATTAATAATTGTTTATTTTAATTCCTTAAAAGTTTCCCATTTTGACTCACACATAGTAATTATATGTAACTGTGGAGTTGTTTTTGTGTGTGCTGTGTGTTAGTGTAAATGCCCACGAATGTACAAGTGGAGGCCAGGGGTCAGGGCCTGTAAACAAGGGTCTTCCTTGTTTACTTGCCTGTAATAAGGGGGTGTGTTTTTTCTCCCAGCCTCATGCTCCCGGAATATTAACTCATGAGATTTAAAATATATTTACAAATGTCTAGGTCATGTGTCTAGGCTCATAACGTAAAAAATCCCATTTATACTATTCTACATTCTGTCATGTGGCTGGTTACCTCTGCTCAGGTACCAGGCATCTATCCTGCTCCTCCCCTCTTACTGGACAAATCTCCCACTCCTGGCTGTAACTCAGAATCCTTTCTGCCTGCTGGATGGCCTACCTTTTTTTCTACCCTTTTTTATAGGCCATGTTTTTTTTTTTTTTTTTTTTTTTTTTTAATTGACATAACAAGACAAAAGATAGCCTCTCTATACTCTATACAGGTTTCAGCAGACAGCAGAGCAGGCAGTGTGGTGAGAAGACACCTTCAGAGATGGGCTACCATGAACTAGACTGCTAGTCGGTCCCCACCTCTCCTTCGCCCTTGTTTCTGCAAGAAGTCAAGCGGCAGTGACTGGGTTATAGTGGGTGGGTGGGTGGGGGCAGAGGCTGGTGCCCTTTCCCTCTGTCGCTCAGGGAGGAATTGAAAAGGAAACCTTTGGCCTCGTCTTCAGTTCTGATGAACACTGAACAGCCCAGCCATGAGGCAGAGGCAAGCTTTCAGAAGATGGTGGCTTCTCTTGTGGTAAAGCACGCCGAGGAACCACAAAAGGGCTTCCTCTGTTGAGTCAGCCCGCGAATGAGCCACGTGACACGGGGCTTTGGGTGATGGACTTGTTAAGCTCACCGATCTGTTCGCTGTGGGAAAGGCATGTGAACGTCTCCCCTTCGTTTCCTGTCATCACTCTCATAATTAACCACTTGGTGCCAGGATATTGTTGTTTTCGCCATAATTAACCATTGGTGTCAGGGCACTATTGTTTTCACCAGGGCTGGGGTACATGAAGATGTCTTGATGTGGGTGTTCAGAGCACACGCTTGTGGGCTGGACTACTCGGGTTTAAATCTTAGCTCCACCACTAACACCAGGAGGACTGCAGGCAAGTTACTTGTCTTGGGATGACTATGGGTGTGGTTAGATAAAGGGTCCCCACAGGCCTTGTGTAAAGGCTTGGTCTTCAGCTTGGTGCCTCTGGAAAGTGTTAGGCCTTTAAGGGGTAGGGCACAGCAGGATGCTGCAGAGCGTGGGGTTGTATGATTGTGGGACTCTGGTCCCTTCCCCCTCTTCTTTCATTGCTGGCCACAAGATCAGCGCTCCTGGGATATGCTGCCATGCCGGAGGCCCCAAAGCAGTGTGGGCACAGACCAAAGCTTGAAAAAAACTGTGAGTTAAAGTAGACCTTTCCTCTTTATAAATCAAGTCTTGGGTATTTTATTGCAGTATTGGGAAGCTGATGGATTCAGTAATGCTCGCTCCTCCATCATTTTGTAGGAGAATTACATAGCGTACGTACATCACACAAAGTGCTGAGAACAAAGTCACACAGTGGACAGAATCATTCCTAAATGGCTAAATAAGTAAGCGTTATTTAAATTGTTACGGTTAGGCTTATCACTTATGCAGACACCGGAAACCCAAGAAATGCCACCGTCCACTCTTGAACAAATCACTGTCCACTACAGCCTCTTCTTCCGTTTGCTACCAAATTCCCTTTTCCAACAGCTGCCTTCCACCATTTCTTCCTGTACGCATACATAATAGATGATAAACACACATGTCTCTGATTGTTGCTGGTGTTGGTGGTTTGCTTTGAGATGGGGGCTCTCAGAAGTAGCCGAGGCCAGCCTTTAGCTTGGTATGTAGCTGAGGATGTCCTTGAACTTCTGATTGTCCTGTCTCCTCCCGGGGTGCTGGTATTGCTTGCATGTGCCCACATGCCCACTTTTGTGGGTCTCTGGGTGAGCCCAGGCTTCTGGAATGCTGGACATGTGCTCTACAGCGGAGCGGTCTCCAGCTCTAAGTGATCATTTTCGGGAAGCAGCAGTCTCGGCAGGGTCCTCCGTCCCTGTAGAGAGAACAGCCCCACCTAGTGGTCGAGTTTCATCTGCGCAGCATCGGGTGTTTGCATTCTAAACCCTCAGAACTTACTGGAGTTTTCTTTATCCACAGAACGTAAAATCAAGTGTGCATTAAAATAACATCACACAATGGGCAAAAAACAGAGTTTTTGTTGTTACTGAGGAACTACGGAATTTTATATACGCACACACATGTATTAGTTACAATCTATATATTTTAAAAGTGTGGTTATTTTTATCACATACAATAACTACATACTTGTGGTGTGTGCTGTATACAACATGGCCCTGCACACTCTTGTTGTTTTTTTCTGACGATAACATTTGGCAATATAGGGAACGCTGGATGCAGTGTTAATTATTGCTGCTACACCGCGTGAATCACCTGCGAAGTGGCAACACAGGCTCCTGGCCTCCCTCATTCACCACCCGCCCCTGAGAAAGCCAGACAATGATCAGTGCTGTGATGCAAGCTGAAGCTCACCCGCAGGGTCCCCAGGTTTGGGTTGGCCGAGCTGCTCTTCAGCATCCAAAGCTCCCACCTGGAGCCACCCACCAGGGTTCTATGACGTACCTTAGGGCTTTTTACCGGGTCTCTTGTACTGGGAAATTTTTATGTGACCTCAAGGTATATAGGTTTATGAAATAAGTACTCAAATCAGACATCCATAAGTCATAAAGAAATGTATTTTAAAACAAATTTTTGTTGTATAAGTAATTTTACCATTTGTTAATGATTAAAAAAAATTGCATACCAACAAAATGAATGAACTTGCTCATTTCTTACATAGGAATTCAACCCTGACGCTGGAGAGACACTCAACAGTTAAGACCCTGGTTTGGTTCTTAGCAGCCGCAGGGTGGTTTACGACCATCGGCAACTCCAGTTGCAGGGGATCTGATGCCACCTTCTGACCTCCACAAGCACCAGGCATGCAGATCGTACACATGCAAACAGGTGGGAAAACACTCATAAACATAAAATAACTAAATTAAAAAATTAACTATTCAGCTGGGCGCGGTGGTGCACACCTGTAATCCCAGCACGATCTCTGGGAGTTCGAGGCCAGCCTGGTCTTCAAATCGAGTCAGGGACAGACAAGGCCACACAGAGAAACCCTGTCACAAAAAAAACAAAAAAACAAAAAAATTAGATCTTCTCCGAACTTTTTGGTATTGCAATATGTTGGGCGTCTTCAACATCTTCCGGAATTGGCTGGCATCTTGGTTTTGTAACCATCAATGCTGAGAAGTCCGCCTTGCGTAAATATATAGAACAAAATGCGGAGCAATGTTTAGGGCCACCTTGGAAATGGCTGGAGGTTTGGTTTGGTTTAGTTTCCTGTTGCTGTGAAAAAGTCCATGACCAAAAGCGACCAGCAGAGGAAAAGGTTAATTTCATATTACAGCTCCCAGGTTACAGCCCATCATAGTCAGGGCAAGAACTGAAGCAGAAACCGTGAAGAAACGCTGAGCATCCGCTTCTCATACAGCTAGGACAACCCGTGCGGGAGTAGCCCCGCCCGCCCATAGTGGCCTGGGTCCTCACGGTCAAGAAAACACTCCCCCCGACTTGTCCATAGGTCATTCTGAGGGTGGCCGTTCTATTGAGATCCGCTCTTCTAAGTTTGTGTCAAGTTGACAAAATACTGAATAGCACACAAGTCTATCCTAACGTGAAGGCAAAATTCCCTGAAGGTTTAAAATGAAAGATTTGTTTTTATCCGTTTGTACGTGTTTGTGTAAATGCGTGGCGCGTGTGTGCGGGTACCCTGGAGGTCGGAAGAAGGTATCGGAATTCCTCAGGGCTAGAGCTACGCACGGCTGTGGGCCACCTGACGTGGGTGCTGTGGGTGCTGGGAATCAGCCTTTGCTCCCCTGGAAGAGCGAGAAGTAGCAGTCACCATCAGGGAAAAACAGGCAAACGGGACCTCTCTCTAAGATGCCAACTCTCGCTGTGAGGCGCCTGCTGTATCCATGTTTCTTGTCATTCATACCCAAGAAAGCAACCTAAGAGAAGGCGGCATCTTTTGGGCCCACGGCTTGAGTGTGGGGAAGGCATGGTGACCCAACGGCTCACTGCTGTGGCAGCAGCTGGGCGAGGCCGTTGGCTCATGTCTTCAGAGCACCGCCATGCAGAGCGCTGGACCCAAAGTGGGGCCAAGTTCTAACCCTTCCCCCTGCTCCTTCTATGCCACCTCCTCCAGCTGGGCCCAAGTCCTGCAAGTCACAGGACCTCCCAAAACAGTGCTTTCAGCTGGAGGGCAAGAGTTCAAACACGAGTCTCTCTGGGGGACCCTTCCGGTTCAAACCGGAACACTCATGGAGCAGGGAAAGACGTCTCTAGTGATTATGAGACTCGCCATTAGTGAGAGAGTCCAAAGCGGGGCAGGGCCTCCCCTGGAGGCAGAGGAAGCGGGTTGTGAGAGGAAACCACAGACACACTCCTCAGATGCCCTCTGGTTTGGCGGTGACCTGTAGCATCTGCCTCTAGGGACGGCAGGCAGAGGGGGCTGCCCAGGCAGGCCTGCTTTCGGGCCTGCCTTCAGGCCTGCCTTCTGGCTTCTGTCAGCAGGATGCGGGGAAGGTCGCTGGGGGCTGGGGGTTTGCACAGCACACTCTGCCTCCACTGAGACCTCTTTCCACAGCACTGGTGTTAAACACGCTAAGGGTAAGAACGCTTTCTTACTGGTTTCTATTCCTGCTTCTGGGAGCTCTAATGAGGGCTGGTTCTCTTTCTCCGGGCTGAATTCTGGCATGAGGGTTTCCCGGAAACAGGAAAGCGGCGCCTCGGCTTTGTTTGCACTTAGGTCACTCTGGTTGGAACCACTTAGTCTGAGAGAAACCAGAGGCCCTTTCAACTCCAAGTATCTCTAGCCGTTTAATTAACAGTCACAAGCCAGAGTGGTTCTTCGGTGACTGAGTATGTTGTTTTCTAGGGTGACCATTCCTCAAGTCAACACTGCTTCTTGTAGCGCATGAGCGTGTCTCTGTGTGAATGTGTGTCTGTGTGTCTGTGTGTCTCTCTGTGCATGAGTGAATGTATGTCTGAGTCTGTGAGCACATTTGCCCAAGCATGTGGATGTGGAGGTCAGAGGCTGATTTTGCTTGTCTTCTTTTCCTGGAGGTTGCTGTTGAGGCTGATTGACTGTCTAGCCAGTGAGGCTAGATGAGGCGCCATCTGTCTGCCTGTCCGCCCCAGCACTCTTTATTCAGGGGCGCTCCGGAATCCCAATGCAGATCTTCCTGCTTGCGCAGCAGCACTACCCCTGAGCTGCCTCCCAGCCCCACAGAGCTGCCTTAAAGGGAGTGTCCACCCAGACTCTGGATTCAGTTCCCTTCCCAGTGTCTTACACCGTTACCAGGGAGTATTGACTAACAACTGAAAATTTCAGTTTAATTTGTATTTTTTTTGCACCTTTTCTCCAAGAAATATTATTCTCTGTACATACAACAATTCTAAATGTTAAAGTACGAATGGCAAACAGTTGTGTGCATTTATACCTCACTTTCCTGTTGCCTTCAGGAGATCTAAGAACATGCAGTGAGCTAGGTACCCTTGGGCAGATCTGTAATACAAGCACCAGAGGGGCTGAATGTCATTGGTTCAAAGGCATGGTACTATCTCAAAGCCAAATAACCAGCCAATCAGTCAACAAGCTAACAGACTAACTAATCATCCAGCAAACCAGCTAACTGACCTACCAGCTAACCAACCAACTATCCAACCAACCAACCAACCAACCAACCAACCAATCAGCCATCCATTCATCCATCAGCCAACCAAGTTACTATGCCTATAACATACATTGAGCCAGGCTCCATGTCCTAAAGGTTTCACAACCTCTTTATACACCAAGTGCTCAAGTGAACTGTGGGGAACATTTCACTTTTGTCTTACAGTACTCGGGAAGCCATGTTGCCCCTGTTATGAAGCTGAAGTTTCTCAATTAAAAAAGACACCAGAGATAGCTTGAATACATATTCTGTAACTAAATCTAGGCTGATTTTAATGTCAGCTGGGCTATAATCCAGTAAATCCCATTGAGATTCATGAGTTTGTATTAATGTAATGTATATGAGTGAAGAAATCAATAAGTTGGAGAGATGAAAATATTCCTCTTTAAATTGGATTGGCAATCTCTAGCTATAGAAGGAATAAAGACTTTATAAGATCATCAATAAATGCTAAAGAAGTCACTGAAAATTGATAAAAAGTGTTTCAGTTTCACCATCTACAAGGGAAAAGGCTGGCATTTTTGTGGTTGGAGAAGCTTTCTGGGTTGTGTAAGGAAGCAGGATGAGCAGGCTGTGGAGAACAAGCCAGAAAGCAGTGTCTTCCTTGGCCTCTGATTTAGTTCTTTGAGTTCCTGCCCTTAATTCCCTTAGTGAGTGATTATTACCTGTAAGTGTAAGATAACAAACAAACAAACAACAACAACAACAACAACAAAACCCTTCCCTCCTCAAGTTGTTTTGATCGTGGTGTGATATTTTGGTCATGGTATTTATCAGCAACTGAAAAACTTAGCTAGAGGAGAAATTAGTACCACAGAGGGAGGCATTGCTGTGTTGGCCATGGCCATGTTGATTTTTGGGAAGACTGTGGTTATATTCAGAAATTTGAGCTGGAAAACGAAAAGCCATCGGGTGCTTAGACATTAGTAGGAATGTACTGTGGGAACTTGGAAGACAGGAATGTTGTGAGAGGTGGAGATAACAGACCCAACACGGACTCCTCAACCAGCATTGCATGCAGAGCTGAGCCTAAGAGTTAGCTGACTTAGTGACATGCGTGACTTAGTGACATAAATGAATGTCATGTAGCTTCCACCCGGAACCCCACATACAGACACACAGTGTTGGATGAATCTAACTTTGTCCAGATTGCTTCTTCTTCTCCATGGAACTACTACACTCTGTCAGAACGAAGTTGGCCCATCTATCTCCCAGAAGCCATCCCAGACTCCCCTCTGTTGGAAGAGAGCTGTGAGTCCTCATAGCAGCTTTCTATCAGAATGAATATCTTCCTTATGAAATTTCAGAGCAGTGCAAAGACTGCCAGGGCTGTTTATGTGATGTTTTGGTTTAAGAATCTCTAAGTGAAACCTTTGCTTTTTGGGACAATTTATGCTGGTTAGCTGGGCATAAATAATCAGCTGTGGTTAATAGAAGGCTAGCATCACACAGCACTGATAGGGTCCTACTGGGAACAGTTAGGCAGCCGAAAAGGGCCCTCCCCCAATTAGACCACGTGAAGCAATAATGGGAACAGGCGTTTCGTAAACTCAGGAAATTAGCTTCAGTTTAGGAATCCCGAAAGGGAGCTTGTTTTGCGGGGTAAGGAGAGATTTTCCAGGGCTGACCTTTACTAAAAGGAAACTTCTGATTTGAAGTTTAAAAGTGCCCAAGGACTAATTCAAAGTGGAGAAAGAGAAAAGCTTTCCATGGGGACTCCTGCTAAGACATGTGCATACTATAAAACAATGGCCTGTTGCCTCAGGGGCTGGAATTTTTGGACTTGTCCGCTTAAAAATAGTTTTTTTTTCCTTACCATTGAGTAAAATTATTCCTTAAGCCAGTTCCTATGAAATACAATGAAAGAAATATAAACTAGATTGAACTTTTCGGATTACATTTTTGTGCGTGTGTGCATTGTATATGTTATATTTATAGACATTTAAAATTTAGCGTGTGCCTGTGTATATATTAAATACAACGTGCGTTTTAAAGTTACATTTAATTTATTTGTTTGTGTGCACACGTGTGCACGCATGTGGGTGGGGTAGGTGTGCAAGGCGTGAGTGTGGAGATCAAAGGACGTTGATGGTCATGTTCACTTGTCTCGTTCTGTCATGTGAGGCTCAGGCTACCAGGCTCGGCATCAAGCGCTTTACTGGCTGCCATCATGCTGGCCCCATCTTATATTTTTTTATGATGATGATTATTAGCATATGGATTATAAAAGTTAAGTAAGTGACATTTCCCATCGTGCACCAAACGTGTCCATCTGCATGTCTATTCCAGCATACCTCCCCAAGCCATCCTGCGTCTTTCCAACTCTCCAACAACCCCACTTTTGCTTCCAGACGAGCCTGATTTTGTTTGTTTGTTTGTTGTTTGTTTGTTCCACATGAGAGAGAACATGTGGCAGTCACCCAGCTTGTTTTGCTTAGCATGTTGACTTCTCGTTCTATTCACTTTGCTGCAGAGGCCAGGTTTTCGTTTTTCTTTATGACTGAATGATGTCCAGTCATATAAAAAAAATTCTCATTATCTAGTCATCCCATGCATTAAGGGACACCCCTGCTGGGTCCATGTCTGAGCTAATTGTTTTATTTTGAGACAAGAGATGCATTACATAAGCAAGCAACTGGAATAGTATTTTTTAAAAGCTATATTAAAAAAAAAAACCCTCCATGTTCTCGACCCTGAGTTTTTCTTCTTGTTTGTTTTGTATATGGCTCTTAGTAAGAAAAATCCTGGACTGGAGAGATGGCTCAGCAGTTCCAAGCACTGGCTGCTCTTCCAGAGAACCTGGCTGCAATTCCCAACACTCATATGGGGGCTCGTGGTTGTCTGTAACTCCAGTTCCAGAGGATCTGACACCTTTTCACATGCATGAGTCAAAACACCAATGCACATAAAACAAAATAAAATAAATTATTAAAAAAGAACAATTCTGATCTATGAGACATTGCTGGAGCAATGCATTGGCCTGATCCATCAAACATCATCTTCATCCTTCAGGATTCTTGACAGGTCAAGGCCTATGCTTGAGTGTTTATAGGTATCCTTTTCTTTATTTAAAAATTAAAAAAAAATCACATTTGTTGATTTATTCTGGTAGTGTGCCAGGACCCACTTGTATAGGTCAGAGGACGGCTTTCAGGAATCAGTTCTCTCCTTCTGCCATGTGGGTCCTGGAGATCAATCTCTGGTTGCCAGGTCTTACCCCGTGAGCCACATCATCGGTCCCCATGGTCCTTTTCCTGTCAGTCTTTCTCCCCCTTTTCTCCCATGCCCTCTCTCCTGCTTTCATGCATCCCTTAATGCCCAGGCTTAAAACTTTTTCTTCATAACCCCCAATACTTAAAAATAACAAGAGCCTCTTGAGCTAGGGATGACCCACTCCCCCAGTTCAGTTCAGCACATGTGAGCTTGTAGCGTTAACTGGGGTGAAGATTTGGAATTTGATTTGTCAGAGAAGCACAGAGTATCGGGACTTGATGCTGGAACATTTAACAACATTAGCACTCTCCTCAGACCCTCTCCCCAGGTCTTGTTCCTTCCTGTCTGCATTTGGGCGGGCTACTTTTAGGTCCGCTTGATACAAACTAGAGTCACTTTGGAAGACCAAAGCTCAACTGAGAAGTTGAGAGATTGGCCTGTGAACAAGCCTGTGGTGCATTTTCTTGGTTGATGGTTGATGTGGGAGGGCCCAGCCCATGTTGGGTGGTGCCACCTTGGATCTTGGTGGTCCTGCGTGCTGTAAAGTGAGCAGGCTCAGCCAGCCATGAAAAGCGAGGTAAACAGCACGCCACCATGGCTTCTGTGTCAGTTCCTACCTCCAGCTTTCTGCCTTGTTTGGGTTCCTGTCCTGACTTTCCTCAGTGATGGACTATGAGGTGGAACTGTACGTTAAAATAAATCATTTCCATGCTAGGTTGCTTTGGTCATGGGATTTTATCACAGTAATATCGAGCCTAATTAAGACAGTGTCTGTGGTGGTTTGAATGAGAGGAGCCCCCATAAACTCGTGTGTTTGCATGCGTAGTCACCAGGGAGTGGAACTCTTTGAAAGGATTAGAAGGATCAGGAGGTGTGTCGCTGTTAGAGGAAGTGTGTCACTGAGTGTGAGCTTTGAGGTATCAGAAGCCTATGCCAGGGCAGTCTGCCTGCCTGCCTGCCTCTCTCTGTCTCTGTCTTTTGTCTGTCTCTTTCTATCTCTTGCCTGTCTTTATCTCTTTGTCTTTGTCTCTCTGTATGTCTTTGTCTATCTCTGTCTCCATCTGTCTGTCTGCTTGCCTGCTTGTCTATCTCTGTCTCATCTGTCTGTCTGCTTGCCTGCTTGCCTATCTCTGTCTCTGTATCTGCTTCTGTCTGTCTGTCTGTCTCTCTCTCTCTCTCAGCCTGCAGATCAGGACGTAGTTCTCAGCAACTGTTCCAGCACCATGCTTGCCATCATGATCCCCACCATACCTCTGAAACTGTAAGCAAGACCTCAATTAAATGCTTTCTTGAGTTGTCTTGGTCATGGTGTCTCTTCACAGCAATGGAACACTGACTAAGACAATATCATACCCCAGCTTGATAAGAATTCCCTACCAACCCCAGTGTAACTAGGTTGAAGCCCTTTAATTTGACCATCCTGACCCTATATTGCCTCTTTAACTTAGATCCCTTTGATTTTTGACTTGAACTTGCCCCTTTACGCTGATCCAATGATTGACAGTTCATTTCTGGGGAACCTGGCTGGGTGTTTGATGTAGGCTTTACCTTCAGCTAGAAGCACCCTCTGACCTTTTTTTTTTTAGCTTGTAATAGGTAGATTCTTTTTTTATTTTAATGAGTTTTTTAGGGAAATATTGACACTTACCCTTGATAGTCACCAATGAACAGACAAACAAACAAACAAACAAACAAAAACCCAGTTCCACCCAGGTCTATCTCTGAATCAGCCAGTTTATTGGGGTGCCTTCCAGGAACATAGGTTACTCAAAGGCAACTATATCACTGAGAAGCTCACCTTGGCAGGCATGATAACTCATGAAAGCTGTATCAATGGAGCTTCCTATTGGTGTTGCCCACAGGTAGGTCAGCGGGACTCTTCTCAAAAGTTTTACTACCTACATAGCCTTGGAGAGGGAGCCCATGAATTTTATAAATTTCAGGAACTTCCTGAGACTTGTGAGCTTCATTTGATTCCTGATTCCTAAGGAGGTTCTCCTTAGAACGTAATGTTTCAATTTACAGGAAATAGCTACAAAATGTCTTTTTTTGTAAGATACACCACCTGCTTGGCTGTCTCTTAGGTTTTCATATGACCTTGAACATGCCACTATTGCTACCTTTACTGCTGTATTTTGAGAAAGTCTGTTTGTTTCTATCATTCACCTGATAAAATTAATTTGTAAACCTTTTGAGGGTAGGACCACATCACATTTATATTTATCCGATTTTTTTAAATATGCCACTTGCTTGATTACTTTTTGGTGGGATGTTGAAGCCAAGTCAGAGGTTTTCCTCAAGTGGTTGCATGGCTCAAGGTAAAGGCAAGGAATAAGGTAATAATGACAGCACACAGCAGACAATCTGAAGCAGCCCCGTATCCCACACTTGGGATTAAAATAAAAAACATATTCACATAAGTGTTTTTTTATTAATTAATTTATTTAATCACTTAATGGCTTAAAGAAGCCAAAATTCTCACTACAAAGGGAGATATTTGTTAAGGGGCTATTAGAGTGTCTCTCAATTGGGGGGGGGGACTGTTACATCATCTACTTCTGTCTGTCTCTCCATCACTATGGTTTTTCTCCTTCAGATTCCCCTACTGGAAGTCTTTCTGATGAGTTCATTAAAGAGAGCCTTTATGATCCCAAGAGGAGAGATACATAGAAAGATACGTAGGAAAACACTTGTAAACATATACTGAAGACTACTTAATATATGACATCATCCTTAAAAATGCGCTGTAGCATCCAGCTGGAGGGCTTATGTCTTTGCAGTAACCTTTGTGTGTGTGTGTGTGTGTGTGTGTGTGTCTCCCAGTGAAATTAGGCGGGTTCAAAGACATTTACAGTTTGCAGAAGGGAGTAGATTTTATTTCTCCTTTGTGTATGATGTTCATGTAACTAATGACAGCTGGGATTTATAACTGTAGATCTATTTAGTGATGTGGAGAGACAGTTTTAACACTATTAGAGTAGAAATGTGACCTTTTGTCAGATGGTCTCTATTTGGCCCTGACAATTTGATGTCCCACTTGCTTCTTAGAGGTGGTTCTAAGCTCCCAGTCCTTAAGACTGTTATTCGATTCTGTTTTTTAGTATGATTCATGAAAGTCTGGCCTCTCCAACAACAGACCACATGGGGCTCTGGGGTGAGGTTGGCTCTTCTATCTCTGTCATATTTTTAGCATTTTGTTTAACTATACATTTCCTTCTGTTTGTGAATTGAGTAAGCAAAATAAG
This sequence comes from Meriones unguiculatus, assembly GCF_030254825.1. NCBI lineage: Eukaryota > Metazoa > Chordata > Mammalia > Rodentia > Muridae > Meriones > Meriones unguiculatus. Next base: position 104,399,819 of record NC_083359.1, read on the forward strand.
TTTAGAGTGAGCCTGCGGTACAGTTAGCGTTGTTAATCTTTATACAGTGTTCTTTGACTACATGTAGCTGGAAATCAGGCGTCAGGGGGCTTCTCGCCCGGAACGGTCCTTCTCAAGCTCTTCCGTGTAGCTGAGAGTGCCCTGTACTCTTTCTCTTGTCCTGGCCTGTGTGGATCTGAGGAGTAGGTGGGGTCCGTCCACACACATCTCCACATTTGGATTCCCACAGATTTTGAAATGCATTTTTAATGTCATGTGTTTTTTTTTTTTTTTAATGTCGTTTTTAAAATTCAGATGTGGAAACACGTGTCCACAGAGAATTCTCTTGGATTTGTTTATAGGCAATAAATATTAATTTTGTCAAATGGAATGCATTTGCATTTATTTTCCGAAATTGCCAGCAGCTTGCTTAATGAGAGGGAAACACTCCTGTCAGTGACTTTTCAATTTCTCTCATGGGTGCTTTTCTTTTTCCTTTGAAGATAGGGTCTCTTGTGCTCCAGACCGGCCTTGAACTTGCTGTCTAGCCAAAAATGGCTGAGACTCTTTTCTCTTTGCCTCCCTAGTGTTGGGATTATAGGTGTGTATCGCTGTAGGTAGTTTATGTGGTGCTGGATATTAAACCCAGTGCTCTGTCAGCTGGGCCTCTCCAGCCAGATTCTTCTGATATAGTCTGTGTGTATGTCTCTGTCTGTCTCTCTCTGTCTCTGCTCCTTCTCCCCTCCCCGTACACTTTTTCTGTATCTGTTTGCACTGTTAGTGGCACTGAGATAACTGTTACTAGAGATTTTTTTTTTTGTGGCTTGTTTTTATTCTATTGTCTGAGTAGGGGACGAACTCCATAGGACAGTTTGTTAAAGGCTCACAGGGCACAGCATAAGGCTGAGGCTTGGCTAATCCAGTTGGTAAAGCAGAATAAGCCACTTTTAGAGGCACAGCTTTTCTCACTTACACGGACATCAGAAAGAAAGGGAGCTGAGAGCACATAGCTCCTGGTGGTCCATAGCCCACACAACCAGAAAGAAAGCGGGGGAACACGGAGGGCTGGGAGGCCCCTGTGGAGAACCCAATTCTAAACTGCAGCTCAGTTGGTTTATAGTCTGCATCTCTGCTTTGGGAAGGGCAGACAAAATGTCTTATTATTATTGTTATTATTTTTTTTTATCAGAACCTGGGAGACCACAAGACCCTGCCTCATGATAGTCTCCTGGTGGCCAGGAGTAGGTGAATGGGTAATGGCCTCACAGTGCTCTTGATACTAACTTTGCCCTAACTTCTGGGGCAGTCCTAAGACATGCACAAGGACTTAGAAGATCTTAATTCAAGCGTTCACCTGCTTAGGCGGGGGTCAGCTGTGAGGCAGTAGAGCGTGTCCTGACAGCATCCTTTAGAAACAGGCATCCTCCGTGACAGTCACATAGAGATGGTGGCAGGGTCTCTCTTGCATGAATTTCTCTCTGCTGCTGGGGATAGGATGGTTCTAGGCACTATCCAGGCAGCTTAGGGCTTGTTTCACTTGATCCCAGAGGGCCCCTCCTTTACTACGGCAGTGGAACCTTTCAGAGTGCTTTGGAAAAACCTCTGGGCAGGGTGTTATTAGCAGGTGAGCTCAGCCTAATGTTTAAGAGCTGAGACTGCAGTTGGTCATTTCTTTTTTAAGGATTTATTTATTATGTATACAATTTCTGCCTTTCACTAACATGGTGAACTTACGGGAGTTATTAAATACCTGCGGGTTCCCCTCATCTATAGAATGATGAGTATTATGTTTTGAATGTGAAATGTCCCCCCTAGGTTCATACGTTTGAATTCTTGGTCTCAGGCTGGTGGTGCTGGAAGGTTACACACCTTTCAGAGGGGAAGACACAGTGGAGGAAGTAAACCACCGAAGGCAGGCTTGAGAGCCTGGCCCCATTTCCTTTCCTCACGGCTAATGCAGTGTGACCAGCTTGCTTAGGGCAGTGTCTGATACCTGTATACCTGATAAAGTAACTCAGAGTGTTACACAGTGTCCTGCTGAGTCCTCTGTTGAGCGCTTGATACAGAGGAGAAAGGAAAAAGCCCTGAACATGCTTCATTTACCGTACAACTGAGCCAACTGAACGCGGACACATGGCCATAAAGTGGAGTGCCAAAGAACGTTGACAGTGGTCTTTGCAAAAGAAAGAGAGCGGTCGTACGATCCAGTTCCTGGCTGAACGCAATTACAGCTGTGAGTTGGTCGGCTGGCTTGTTGCTGAAGGTTGGAGCAGTGGGTCACTGGGTGCCAGTCATGACCAAGGAGTGTTGTCACAGAGTCTCTTTGTATAACAGTGCTGGCTACCGACCATGCGACACCTTCCTTTTATTCTCAGGGTCCAGTCCCAGGAGCCTGCACAACCGCCTTGATCCTTCTGACCGAAACAACTGGTCATTTCATGCCCCATGGGATGCTGGCTGGGGACGTTAAACACAGGTGTGTGGGGACAGAGGGCTGGAGTGGAACCATTTCCCAATTAGCAGCCTGTTGGTTTTCTGAAACCCAATCGTATGGAGAGAACCAGACGCCCCTGTCTGGAGCTTTGTATTCAGCTCAGGATCCAACTCTCAGTGGAAAATTAAAAACAAAGTCATTATTATATATTAGATTTATTAAAAATGCAACTATTACCAAGAGCCCGTGGGCATGTGTGGAAAATGCTGTAATTAAATTAAATTAAATTAAATCCAGCAGTTAGAAGTAACATTTTCCACTAAGGAAAGGGAGGACAACGAAGGAGAAAAAAAGCCCATCAGAGAATTCTAAACCAGAAAAGTGTAAGAAGTGGCCAGGATTCCTCTAGAAGAATGATGCTATAACCGTTATTGTTGTTATTATTGCTGACCTGAGATAATGGAAAAGTAATATATAAATTTTGAGAAAAGTTGGAACTTGCCAGGCATTGGGAAATAATGTTTACTTGGAAGAAGGTGAATCACATTAAAACGAGGGATGGAAGGACATCCAGTATGGAGGGGAAGCTTGTTTGGGTGGTTATCTAGGGTAATTATTCAAATAGTGGTGGTCAGATCAGTGGGAACCGAAAAGCTTTTCTGTGTTGCCAAGGATGGGGAAAATACAATTGTCTGCCGGGGCGCTCAACTCTCGTGCATTATTGCTGGGAGGATTTGGGCCATGGAAATCTGGAGGGCGCTGGGTAAGGCTACAGAATAGTTCTGTCTTTAAGAAAGGGGGTGTTGCTTGTTTTCATGCACATGTCACATGAGCACAGAGAAAAGCAGACACACAGTTGGTAGGGTGGCCTCTGCTGCTGCAAAGCAGTTGGGAGGCTCCCCTAAGGCCTGCGAGCATGTCCCCGAGTCCCTTAGGAGGCTCCTCTAGTTTGCTGGATTGCTGGACTGGAATCCGTGTTGCCTGATTTGTTGGCTGCCTCTGTGACATCAACATTGGCTACGGCTATGCTGCTGTTTCAGAAATCCAGACAGTTCTGGGGTATTTTTAACAGACGAAATGGCCCAGGCTGTTAAGGGTGAGGTCAGAGCACAGCCAGTACTTTGGAGGGGGTGATAGTTCCCTAAAATGTGTGGCCATTGGGAATCCCCTGGCTATGGTAACTGAAGCCATATTCTTCTGAGGTTGGTGGCTGTGGACGCTGATGCCCACAAATAACCAGTTAGGGTTTGTGTGTGTGGAGGTCAGAGGTTAACAACAGGTAGCCTCTTCAGTTGCTTTCCTCCTTAATTCTTGAAGCAGTCTCTTTGTGTAACAGTGCTGGCTACCGACCATGCGACACCTTCCTTTTATACTCAGGGTCCATTCCTAGGAGCCTGCACAACCGCCTTGATCCTTCTGACCGAAACAACTAAGCCTAAGTTCTCTCACTAAACCTAAGTTCACTGATCCAGCTAGACCAGCTGGCCATGAACTCCAGGGACCTTCCTGGCTCTGCTTCTCCCACTGCTGGAATCACTTGACTACCCTTCTGCTCCTGGCCTTTTATGTGGGTTCTAGGGTTCCAGCCTCGGTCCTCATTCTTAGGTGGCAAGCACTTTGCCATCTTCATCTGAACATCTCCTTGGTCCCTTGTTTTGTATCTGAATCATTTCTTTTGATCTGTGTCCGCATTCTACCAAGGAGGCGTGTCTGCTGTTAAAGGGCTTGGTAGAGTTTGCTTGAACTTACTGACCAAATTGAATAGCAGTCGTATTTGGTTGATTCCTAACTGGCTGAAATTGTCAAAATGATTGAAACTTTCGAGTGGAAGGCAACACTGGGTTATCACAGAGCCACTGAGGGATTTTTGGTTGAAAACTCAGCCTCAGAAGGGCCAAGAGCATGTTGGGGCATGTTGGTGAACTCTCTCTTCTCAGGAGGGGAGACTGTGGGGCTCTGAGTGGTACGTTGAAGCGAACAGTATTAATACACCCCTGAAACTCTAGAGGAAGAGGGCAGGCAAGGGGCTCTGGCATCCTTGCCGACTGACTAGCAAGTGAGGCCGTGCTGCAGAGCTCAATGTGTCTCTAGCTATGAATGCAGGCTTTGTATTTATGCAAGAGGAATTTACTTGTCCTATGTAGCCCCCCGGGGAAGGGTCAGAGGAATCAAGACCTCACCTAACATCATACAATTAAAGAAATGCCCTTTCTTGTTTAAACATGCGTAGTCTTAAACGAGAAGTCTTAAGTTTATTCTTGTGCAGGTTTTCAGCAGGAATAACTGTCAGGATGAGGCCACTTTCTCTTGTTGCAGGCCACAGTTGGATTTTTTTTTTTTTTTGAGGTCAGAATAGAGTCTGCTTTATATAAATAGTCTGTTTTTCATTTGAAAGATACAAAGTTCAAATGATGAAAAAAAATGGATGAAAATATTGACCATTTGATCTGTTTCACTAAATACAATATACCGAATTCAGCTTGTTTTAAGACAGGATCTTACAATGTAGCTCATGGATAGTCTCAAAGTGATAATCCTGCAATGCTGGGGATTATCTATGTGTACAATACCTGGTTCTATTAACCAACATTTAAACAAATATCTGTGGATCCCCTAACTTATGCCAGGCACTGTACTGCTTAGAAAATGAAAAGTTAGAAATTATTCTGTTTTGTTCTTACACTCCTCCATGATATAGTTCATCTAGTTTTTCAATAACTAGATAGATATTAATGACCAAATAGGTATTAATCACCTAGTGTGTGTTGCAATATAGTTGCATAACTCTTAGCCAGAATGACGATGCCTCTTCCCACTGCCTTCAATGCCCACAACAGCTCCTGTGGACCTCCCAGGCAGCTCCTCCCCATTTTTTCCCTTGTTCAGGTCTGCTGCTTCTAGGGGGATCCCAACTTATTCAGCTGCTGTCCTTGCTGTCCCCATCATGGTTGTGATTTCATGTCAAACCTTCACGTCAGGTCTCACTTGTCATCTTGCTACTCTCCTCCTACACTTGCTTTCACAACAATGTCACCTGGAATGATTTCTGAGTAAAAATGGCAGGAAGTCACTTGCTTAGAGTCAGAGTTGAAAACGAATGTTCTCCTTTCCATCAGTAGCAGAGTAACGGACTGCACTTTAACACGGGGTGTGTTGGCACTGTTTTGGGCTACAGTGCAATGAAGTCAGGCTTAATAAGTTTCAACAGAGTGGCAGTTTTTCATCTTGGGTATGTGAAACATGCCTAACTTCCCATCCAAACGACTGCACCCTTCAGGAGGTTAGCTGTTCTCACCTGGGAAACACGATCGATGTAGTTTCAGGGCCCCGAGTTCAGTCTCCTGGTCTCTGCACGGAAAGTGCTGTCCTGCTCCTCAGATGCACTGTTTTCCCGGCGCCGCCATCTTGGCTCCCCCCACAGTTGGATTTTAAGTGAGATTTTTGGTTTTTCTTAAATCCCTGCAAGGTGACAGGATGAGAGGGGACCAGGTACTTTCATCCTTATGATCTGCTTTTGTCAGATCTGCAAAATCACTTAAAAAGCCAGTCACACCCACGCCATACAGTGTGAGAGTTGGTGTTACTACTTGAGAAAAAAAAATTCTAAGACTGTCAGTTGAAATAGGAAATTTTCAATCTGTTCTTAGAAGTTCTCAGAATCTTCGTGATATGTGTCCATTGCTAGAAAAAGGTAAGAAGGAAAATGACACCAGGGGAAACACACCTTCCTTTGAAACACTTCCGCATGCACGTGTGCCCATGATGCTCATATAGGTGTCCTGTACATGCATGTGTGTGTGTGTGTGTCTATGTAGGCTGGAGGGACATCTTTGATGTTAGTCCTTAGAACCATCTACTTCTTGTTTTTTGACACAGGGTGTCTTAGGGGCCTGAACTTGCCACGGGAGGCCAGGCTGATTGGCCAGGGTGCTCCATGCTTCCACCTCTTCAGTGCTGGGATCATGAACTCATGTCTCTACGCCTGATTTTTTTCTTTTTTCTTTTTTTTTTTAGTATGTGTTCTGGGAATCAACACGTGTCTTTGTGGTTGCAAAGTAAACCCTTTGCTGAATGTTTCACCTCCCCAGCCCTCTCCTGATGTTTCTAATACCAGTGGTAGAGGGATGGGGAAGAAACGTAACATGACGTGGTGATTCATCCCATATGTTGGATTTGCTCCTGAATGCCTACCTAAGTCGGATTGCTGGAAAAAAATAGGGTTCAGACACTTGACATGGCACGAGAAGAGTATTGGAGAACCGTCTGCAGTCTCTAAGGTTGTGTGTAAAATGAACAATATCTAGCTTTTGGAGCATGGCCTCTCTGTTTCTACTGATGTGTGCATGTCTGAGCTGAGCGGCGTCTGTTGACACTGGTGGCTGACCACTGGAGGACAGTAGCATGGCTGACCAAGACCTGATGAGCTGCTTTCCAGGGGGCTTAGAGCAGCGAGCAGTGGGGTGGATAAGATGTTGAGTGATGGAAAAACCAAACTAATCGTCCATACAGACACTAACTCCACGAAGGCCCTGAGCAAGGATGGGAAAATATATCCACTTTAGATCGTTTCTGAAATCCAATTTCAGCTAAAGTCTTTTGTGGATGGTGGTGGTACAGAGTCTCTTGAAGCCAAGGCTGGCATCAAAATTGCTAGGTCGCCAGGGATGACCTTGAACTTGTGATCCCCATGATTCTACCTTTCAGGTCTTAGGATTACAGATGTGTACCATGTACCACCGTCCACGTTTACATGATACTGGGGATCAAACCTGAGGCTTGGTGTATACTAGGCAAGCATTGTCCCCAGTGGAGCTATATCCCCAGAAAAACAAGAATTTCCAACCTGCCTTTGTCTAAAATATGATTGTGTGTGACTGGAAATAATGAAATGATATTTCTAGATTTGTTTTAGATATTATAGATTTGGTTTGGATCAAATGGGAAGTGGGGCTGGTTCAGGCAGATAAGAATATAGAGCAGAAAATCCAGATTTTCTTTGCATGGAAGCATTTCTCAAAACATGCAAAGATGGTGTTGAACATGGTCTCTTGTTCCTCAGTTCTGGGGGGGAGAAATTGTATATGGCTTGGAGCAGGGACTGGAGATATGGATTGAGGTCTGGGTTTTAGTTCCTTCGTTTTGTAGGAGTTTGAGTGTCTGTTTCTCAATCGGGTTGAGCCTCACCAGGTGAAGATTAAATGAAATAAAGTGCCCCAAGCACCGGTATCCTTTTTAAAAACCTATAATCTGTAATAAAAACATTATTTCTGTTACTACTTAGCGTCCGCACAGAGGAGCATGTAACATCAATAAACGTTTTATGAAACGATACTTACTATTTGTGGTATGCTGTGATGCTTTCTGTTCAATTCGACTTCACATTAAGGACGTTCATGACCCACTGCATTAGCTGTATAATGCGCCAGTGGGGGGTGGCTCAGAGTCTGAAGAACAGGGACCAGCACCTAGTGCCATGGCCAGTACCCAGGCATTGATCTGTGAGCAGCAGACACTCTGCTGGGGAGGGAAGGATGTCAGGGTATACATAGATTTGCTGAGGTGCAATTCTTTGGTCAGAGGAAGTTGTAGTAAAATGCTAAGTTTATGACTGAGAGAAACCTGGAGTCTGCCAATGCAGGCACCCTCACCTCTCCCTCCCTTCTTTTGATTAAGGTACAAAATGGTACAAAATGGAGTGAAGGAAAAACAGGCAAAGACCTGGGAAACGTCAAAAACAAAACCAAACATTATGCTCCCTCCCTTAAATAATTTAATTATGGCTGGCTAACCTAGAGGCTGATTTCAGCTTGCTGTTGGTGTCAGCGCTTTCAGAGGACTATTAATAAAAGGGGTACACCCCAAAGAAGCTGTACCTTTTAAAAATGTTTCGTGTGTCCGCTGATGTGCTGGGAGTGCTCGTGTTTTTCAGCACGAGCGCACACGTGGCAGTGTGAGTAGGGAGGCCAGAGTGTGGGCTTCCACCTTCCACCGTGTTTGAGACGGGCTCTCTGCCGGTCGCTGCACATTAGCTGGCCTGTGAGCTTCTGGGCATTCAGGGTGTTCTCCTGCCTCCATCTCCTGTCTCGCTGCAGGGGCGCTGGGATTATGGATGTGTGCCGTCACGCCTGACACTTACCTGAGTCCTGGGGATTCAAACTCAGGTCCTGATGCATGTGTAGTGAGTGCCATCGCTCGCCCCATTCCTGTTGTACACCTTTAACTGCACAGCAGTTAAAGTGGAAAAGGCAGTTTCACACGACGCCAGCCAGAAATTGATTCAGTGTGAAAATGAATAGAAAGAGATGTTGGTCCTTTCTCCATCCCTCCTTCCCCGCCTGCCCCCCTCCACTCCCCCCCCCCCACTTCCCCGCCTCCCTTTCTGTCATCTTGCTGGCAGATACTGAAGACAACGTGTTGTTATTAGTGCACAGTTTCGGTGAGTCAGAGGTCCGGGCTCACCCTGTGGCTGGAACCTGTGCTCTGGTGGTCTCATGAGGCCGAGGGTGACTTACTGACAGCATTTTTGCCTTCCTGAAGTCTCTGGGGTGTGGGTGGGGGTGAATGGGGTTTCATTCAGGCCGCATTCAGTTCCTTGCAAATGTAGCAATGAGGTTCCCCCATTTCTCCTCTGATTGTGTTGGGGTCAGTCTCTGCTCCCAGAGGTTTGCCTGCATTTTCCTTCGAGCCTTCCATACAGACCCCTCTGAGGCCTTCTAATTGTCAAATCTGTTTGACTTTCTCTTCGGCTGAGGCTTTCTCGTTCCAGCTGAAGGAACTGTTTTGCTTTTAATGGTTCAGACAAGCAGTTGGACCCACCCAGATAACTCAGGGTAATAATGCAACTATTCACAGGATCCAGGGGTGGAGATGTGGGTATCTCGGGGGGAGGAATGTGAGCAGGTTTTGATCTGCCACGTGTACTTAGTTATGAAGTTTTCTGTTGAGATGGAAGTTTTTTCCCATCAGATTTTCATGGCTCTTTAATACTTAATTATTGCATATATCTCAAAATCATAAAAATTTAGAGATAGACACCATATTAGACTCCATGAAGGTTTACTTTCTTCATTTACAGACAAGGGGACCAGATGGAGTTATGGAATCTCATCAGAGGTCAGTGGCAGCTCTTGCTTTGTGGTCCTTCATGGCAGTGGTGCTCAGGAATGCTGGCGGATTATGCTCTGGATATGGTGAAGAAGAAATAAATGAAAAGTCCTAGCAATGGACAAGTCAGACTTTTTTTTTTAAACCTAATTCTATATCTACTCCTAGGAAGCATTTATAACACAAAATTCTGACAGTTATTTGTCAAAGACTGTTTTTTTTTTTTTTTTTTGTCTGGGTTGGAGTTTTTTTTGCTGAGATTAAACACTATGACCGAAAGCAACTTGGTGCTGACAGGATCTATTTCATCTCACAGCTCTTTCATACTCCATCACTGGGGGAAGTCAGGGATGGAACTCAAGGCTGGAACCTAGAGGCAGAGACTGAAGCAGAAGCCGCGGGAGAACGCTGCTCCCTGGCTTGTTTCTCTTGGTTTGCTCAGCCTGCTTGAGGGGTGGTACCATCCCCAGTGTGCTGGGCCCTCCCTCCCACATCAATCAGTAATCAAGAGAATGTACCGAAGGCTCGCCAACAGGCCCATCTGCTGGGGACATTTTCTGTCGATGAGGCTGGCCTTGAGCGCACTCTCTGTCCCGAGTGCCGGGGTTAAAGATGTGTGCCACCACACCTGACTCTGACTTTGTGTGTGGGAATGTGCACACCAGTGCAGGTGCCTGCGGAGGCTGGAGAGGGCATTGGGTCCCCTGGAGCTGGAGTTACAGGAGGTTGTGAGCCACGTGACATGGGTGCTGGGAACCGAACCTGGGTCCTTGGCAAAGGTCCATACTCTCAACCACTGAGCCATCTTTCTAGTCTCACATCTTAGTATTTTCACCATAGAAGTATTTTACGTCCGTGGCTACGTTTACCTCTTGCTATTGGGTGTAACATCTTCTCTTGATTTTTTCTTCATTCGTGTTCATTACCGGTGTGTAGATTAGCTATTGATTTTCATGTGATTTGGTGGCCTGCCACTTTGTGAAAGTGCTCGTCAGACCTGAGTGTTTCCTGATGAGGTCTTCATCGGCTACCAGGGCCGATCTGACTTCTTTTCCTAGTGTATTTTCATCATTTGTTTTTTAAAAAATCTCATTTATTTCCTTTCCTTAATATGATGTAAGTGCTATTGTTTCTGAGGCCAGCAAATCTGGAGAAAATGAGGAAGAAAAAGAATGAAAAATTTGATTCACTCTGCCCAACAGTTGCCCATCAGGCTCAGCATCTGCTTTGATAGTCTGTAGGGCAGAGGCTTTCAGAGGCCCTCTGTGGTAGGTTCCTAGGTTGTTTCCTGTTTTCTTCTTCTTCTGATGTCCATCCTCTTTGCCTTTCCAGATGGGGATTGGACATTTTAGTTAGGGTCCTCTCTCTTGCTTAGTTTCTTTAGATGCACAGGTTTTAGTGGGTTTGTCCTATGTTGTATGTCTATATGAGTGAGTATATACCATGTGTGTCTTTATGCTTCTGGGACAACTCACTCAGGATGATCCTTTCCAGATCCCACCATTTACCTGCAAATTTCATGATTTCCTTATTTTTCATTGCTGAGTAATATTCCATTGTGTAGATGTACCACAATTTCTGCATCCATTCTTCAGTTGAGGGGCATCTGGGTTGTTTCCAGCTTCTGGCTATTACAAATAAAGCTGCTACAAACATGGTTGAGCAAATGTCCTTTTTGTGTACTTGAGCCTCTTTTGGATATATGCCCAGTAGTGGTATGGCTGGATCTTGAGGAAGCACTATTCCTAGTTGTCTGAGAAAGCGCCAGATTGATTTCCAGAGTGGTTGTACAAGTTTACATTTCCACCAGCAGTGGAGAAGGGTTCCCCTTTCTCCACAACCTCTCCAGCATGTCTGTTTTAGGTATGAGGAAGTAGAGACTTCATGACAGAAAGTAAAACCTTAAAGTCACCTAATTCTTGGCATCCCAAGCCAATGCCAGGAAGCCGCAAAGCAATGCAGACTTCGTGATGAGACACACGACTCCATTTTTCTTACCTTCCGAGTCCTGTAAGTGTGAGCTATGCTCTGTGCTTGTTTCCCATAAATACATCCTTATTGATAATGTCAATAAAGTATATTTCATCATCTAAAAAAAAAAAAAGAATGAAAAAGATTTTTTTTTTTTGAAACAAAGCATAAAACAGTCAGTTCCATGGAGGCTTCTCAGGGAAATTTTCAGTGTTTTTAAACATTTTAAAAAAATTTTTATTAATTACAGTTTATTCACTTTGTATCCCAGTTGTAGCCCCTCCGCATCCCCTCCGAGTCCTGCCCTCCCTCCCTCTTCTCCTCCCATGCCCCTCTCCAAGTCCACTGATAGGGGAGGTCTTCTTCCCCTTCCGCCTGACCCTCGTCTATCAGGTCTCATCAGGACTGGCTTCTTTGTCTTCCTCTTAGGACTGGCAAGGCTGCTCCCCCTTTCAGTGTTTTGCCCCCTTTCAGTGGTTGCAGTGAACACAGAAGACCAAACAGTGTTTCTTTACAAATATCAATGGAAGCTAGAAAGTCTGTCCATGTACGTAAATATGTAAGTATGTATCTATGTATATGTCTATCATTTATCTTCTATGTGTCTATTATGTATTATGTGTCTATGTATAACCATCATCTATCTTCTATGATCTATTATCTATGTATATATGTATATCAATTCATCTACCATATATTTTATTTGTGTATACATCTATCTGTCTATGTATCTTTCTATCTATCTTCTATGTATCTATTATGTATGTATCTGTCTATCATTTATCATCCACAATTTATCTACCTCTCTCTATCATCTATCTATCTGTCTATTATCTATTGATCTATCATCTTCTATCTATGTATCTGTTTATCTTCTATCTCTCTCTCTACCCATCATCGTCTATATCTTTCTGCCTGTCTTAGGAAATATGTAATGGTGTGATGTCCTGAAACACAGGGAACTCAAAGAATCTTGCTTTGAAACGAGGCCACAGGGAGCCAGATGCTCCCTGCCAGGGTGTTATAAAAGAGGGAGACCCTCTCCATTACCTCCTGCTGCCATAACAACATTAGACGGAAAGGCAGGAGAGGGAATGGCAGCAATTTATATCTAAGGATTGTAAAATGAAAAGGGGACATGGGGAAGTTTTTGAGTTACTGTCTTATGGGTTAGACAGAGTGCATGCTAAGAGGAGACTGTCCCTTCTTCCTAGATGTGGTAGAGTTATCTTTTGCTTCCATGACAACAGACAAAGGGATACCCAGTTAGGCACCTATGAAGACTTGGTATCCCTGCTGGGTAAGGAGACTGCAGTTCCTAGGCAAGGGCTTACGGATCTCCCTGAATCTGAGAGAGGGAGAGAAAAGAGAGGGAAACCCCAGGGCTCAAAGAAGGGAAGTCAGTGCTACCAAGCCCTGTAAGACACCAGTGGGCTTGGAGGCTCACTGAATCTCTACCGAGTGCTACATAACCTGGAGAAGGTGACTGGTCTCCAACCTTTGCTTGGTATTTCCCCTGGAGAGCTGCCTACAGGGTGTGATGGCTCTCCATCATCAAGAGGTTTTGAGGGATGGAGCAGATGTGGTAGGGATTGGAAGGACACAGGAGTATAACCAGAGCTGGACTTCTTCCATCAGCCAGACAACTTAGTGCTGAGGTGCTCTCTAGGTGCCATGCTCGTGAGCCTCACCAAGGTCGGCTTTGGATACTGACCACACACTCTGCCTTTGTGGACAGTCCCAACTGGCTAGAAAAAGAACTACAATGACTCCAGTCAAATAAAGAAATGGTTATTGTCCATCAATACCTTCAGCACCCTCTCTTGTTCCTACTGCCAAGGTGTCAGAATCCAAGGAAAAGGCAAAGGGTGATGTTGCAACAAGAGTGTGTTTTTATTTTTGTCCCAAGTGCCCGGAGCCTTAGGTCTCGTGAGCACTGAGAGCAAAAACAAGAGCACGAGAGATGAGTTTTTAATCTGGCATGAGCCTGAGGTTTATATAAGGGGGTGAGTCTGAGTCTTGGTAACTGAAACTAGGAAAGTTGGGGTATTTGCCTGGGGTGTGAGAGGTTCTTCTTCCCCTGGGCAGAGAGGAAGGTCTGACAGAGTGTGAATGAAAATAATTTTTTTTTAAAGTTTGTTTCTCACTGATTTGAAATTCTAATTCTGGGACACAGTGGTAAATGCAAACCAGAATGACTGGGTTTGGAATGGGGGCGCATACACATACTTTTCCTTCCTTACGCAATGCCTTGTTTTTCCTAGACTTAATGAAATTGTCTTAGCGTTGCTTTGCTTGAGTTTCTATTTACATCTTACCAATGCAACCACAACCATTTCCCCAAATGTCTTCCCAAAACCTCTTTCCTGTTCACCGGAGGACCTTGATGGGGAAGTCTCCAGTGAGCTCTAGTTTGACTTGCTTGCTCTCCAGACTGTTAAACAGCTGTCACCTTCCGTTCATAACATAATATTTTATTTCTGTTAACTCCCCTTTGCAACACATTTCTTACTTTCTGGATTCTAGGATTCTAGATCTTAGTTTTTCTCCAGCCTTCTTTACTATGTTGTTTTGGTGGGAAGAGAATTTTGCATCGGTGATCACTGTCTCTTTAGAAGCTTAGAGGCATCGTTCCATTATCTAGTCTCCAGAGCAACTAATGTGACTCTTAAGCTATAGAACTCTTGAGTTTTCACAGGCACTCTTTCCCCTTTGAAAGTACTCAGGACCCCTTTTAGTTTTGGTATTTTGAAATTCCACAAAGATGTGCCTAGGTTTGGTGAACTTGTCCTCTATTTTGATAAAAGATGACACCTGATAAAAATGTCATTTTGGGTCTGAAAAGGTTTTCTTCTTATTTGGAGGCCTCTTGCCTTTCTTTTTTGGTGATTAGGGGTTGCTTTCTATCCATCTTCTTTCTGTGTCCCCTCTGAATTTACCTCTGCTTGGATGCTGAAGTCCTCTGATGAAAGCTTAAGTTTTTTTTAAATGTGTTTTTCTCTCCTTTCCACAGCTCTGACCTTCGGATCTATTTCCTCTGGAAGAGCTCTAGCTTCTTTTGAAAAATAATCATTTTTATTCATATGGGAGTTTTCCATGCACTTTTGCATGTGCACTGCATATGTGCCTGGTGCCCGCGGATATCAGAAGGCGGCATTCGATCCGGGAGCCATGGATAGTGGGTGCTGGGTGCTGAGCCAGGTCCTCTGAAAGAACAGTAAGTGCTCCTAACTGCTGAGCCATTGCTGCTGCCATGAACTCTTCTCTTACCTTGTCACCGAACTTCCTATCTTGGCTTCCCTAGGTCACCTTCTGAGAACCCTTTCCCAGTTTTCTCCACTTTTTTCTCAGCTTAAAAGGCACAGCTCTTCTTTTAGAGACCCTTTCTTCCTCTGAGAATATTAGATATTGCTTTTGGAGTCTTACTTTCCTGTGGAGTTTCTATTTCCTGCAAATTATTCATCTTTGTTGGCTCATCTGGACTCAGCTATTGGTCAAAACGAGGCTGTGGAATTTGTAGGTGCCTTGAAACAGGGAGTGATGTCAAATATGTGAGATCACTAAAAATTATAAGCAATCTTACCTAGTGGGAAGGGCATATGTGTGATAAGGAAGCAGAATAAATCCAAACATAGACTGGGGCTAGCCCATTTTAGTACAATGTGAAAGATGCAGGATTTAGAGGTTAGAGATATAAAAGTGACCTAGAAATTTTAGCCTTAGTTATTTAATTGATGGAACATTCATTGAATTTGCTTTCATGTACCATGAGCACATCAGATACACTAAGCAAGTAACTTTTACAGTGTCATTAATAGACATATAATATTGAGGGTGTAAGAGGCAGGTGTCCATACTACATTTTGTGAGGCTGTATTACAGTGACCCTAATGATAGCTATAATTTGATGAACACTTTCATTGTGCTTGATGCTATTTTAATGCGTTTTGAGTTTATTAACTCACTTAATTCAAATGTGATGATGAGAAAAAGAAGGAAGTGTGAGTTCCTGTCCAAGGTGACATCATTTTTTCAGAATCACGCCAACTCTAACAAGGAGCATTGATACTTGAATGTGAGCAATCTGGCTTCAGACTCTGCCCTTGACCTGTTTCTCTAATTGCCCTGTTCAGACACACAGAAGAGTTGTGACAGAGGAAAGTTCTCAGGCTAGTGAAAGGCACAAAACACACCCCAGACTGCCTGAAGGTGACCATGAATACTGGATGCACAGGAAGTCGACACGTGCCCTTAGAGATTTGAGAAGCCTTTGCACTAACGAGGTGGTAGAAGCACTCTCTTTGACCCCGACGCTAGAACTCGGATTGATGACAAGCAGGCTCCGTGAGAGAGAAGTTAGCTAGATCTGAAGCCAGCTCTCTAATGATGAGGTTTTCCAATGTTGTGTAGTTTATTTGGAAATGAGTTTTCTGACCTCAGATCAACAACGAGCGGGCATGCTGGAAGATCCAAAGCTGTTCTCGGGCCGAGTGAGAAGGTCCGCCGGAAGAGCTCGTTTTATTTTGCCATGTCGCAGCAGGAGGAAACAGTTTGAAATGTTTTGTCTCCAAAGTGCAACATCCAGCATCGAGTGAACAGACAAAAACTGTGTCTCTCTGCAGTTGAAGAGACCGGGATCCTGCTTGATGACAGGGCCTTCTCAAGATCCCAGTGCTAGTTTGAAACACAGCAGGAACTAAAATCTGGCCTTCTGGATTTTGAGTTGAGTTTTCCTTGCAACACACACATTGCCACCCGGCTCCCCTTGCCTTCTGTTTTCACTCAATACATGCATGTCCTGTTTTCCTACCATCTTTGCTAAGAGCGCTGGGCACAGGCCAGTTTTCCTGGCAGCACGTGGTCTCTTGTTGCTCTTAGCCCTTCTCCTCTGCTGTAGTGGGACGACACCCATTTCTCATTAGCAGTCTCATTAGAACTCTGAAGAGTAAAACCCAACAGCCAGAGTGACCGATGCTTGTAGTCATTGCTCAAATACTTGCTTTGAGCCCAAGGTCATGGTCTGGTATCCACGTGCCTGTAGCTTTCACCCAGGTGTGCCCTCAGGAGACAACCCAGTGTGCGTTTTGTGGCTGGATGGAGACATTGCCTCTATACAGCAATACCATAGGTGGTGGGCAGGTTACAGGGGCCCAGGGCTAAGCAATGGCTGCTTTATGGTCTGTCCTGTGCCTAAGGTGTTGGGATCTGTGTTGACATCCCAGTCCCCTGCACACGATCTATGTCCTCTGTGTGTACAAGGTTATCACACTCAAACTCCTTCTTTAGTCTTCTGCTCTCTCTAGCTGGATGGATTGTGTCTTTTAATACGTGGAGGGTGAGTGAAGCGAGTTATTTTTTGATGAGTAGTCTTAAAAAGCACTCTTAGACTAAGGTATTTTGCTCTTAAAGACATTTTGTGTGTGTGCATGCGTGTATGCTTTGTTTTTATAAATAAAAAAGAGTCAGACTCCTTAATCTGGCAATCAGCATTTAGCCTGATGTAGGAAAATTGCCCATGTGGTAGTACGCCCCAACACCGCTAGAGGGCAGGAGAGTCTAAAGAATGAAAAAAAAAACCCCACAACCTAAAACTCCCAGTTGGACCCGTCAGGAAAACAAACTGCTCTTTGTTCCCTGGGAGGCCAAGCCATCAGCTGATCTGCAAACCCGGGCGACCTCTAGAACAATGGAGGCGTGTGTGGGTGAAGTGGCCCGGGGTAGTCAGACTATGCCTAGGAAGGCGGCAGGCTTCTGAGCCCAAGATTTACAAGCTGTGATCTTTGGAGTCCCTTCGCGTCTCGGAACCGTGGTTTTCTGTCTGTAAATGCGGGCTTCATCACCTGCGCGGGCCTCAGCATATAGCACCGCCTCCTGACGCCTAACGATGTCTCTCCTGCACTGAGATTCCTCTTTGTGGACATGTCCTTGAGAGCCCCGGATGACTGTGTTCTAATTACTTGTTTCCCAGTTTATCACCCACAGGTGCCTTTAGGGCAGGGCCCCTGGGCGTCTTACCCTGGAGTCTAGGCAGAGGCAGTATTTAAAGCATACTCTTTGTGTGTTACAGGTTTTTACGCCAAACCTGAGTGTAGACAGGAGGGAGGACGGGGTCTCTGTTTAAATTAGTTTACAGCTTAAGTCATGTTTTGTTTAAACTTAACTTGCGTGTGATAGTATGGCCCTGCAGGCCCTGGCTTGAACCCAGCAGTTTCAGGCCAGCTGGACAACAGGCAGTGGACAACTGCCCCCAGCCCCAGTGCATGATGGGGGTCAGCATACATGACAGTCACTGATAAACAATCACACTTGCAGGAATAAGCAGGAGGTACATGGTTTAAAAGGGAAATAGACAATGTACCTTATGGGGATAGAAAGATGGCTCAGTGGTTAAGAGCACTGACTGCTCTTCTAAAGGACCCTGGTTCAATTCCTGCTATCCCCATACTAGCTCACAACTGTCTGTACCTCTAGCTGTAGGAGGTCTGATGCTTTCTTCTGGCCTCCTCAGGTATCAGGGTCACATGTGGTGCATAGACAGACACACAGACATTGGTCAAAGGTGAAAGACACCAGCTGGCTTTAAAGGGCACTCAGGGATACAGTGTTCCTCACTGCCGTGTGTGTGTGTATGTGTGTGTGTGTGTGTATTTGCCATTGTACCTCTGAGCCCCAGTCCACACAGCTTCTCCAAACTGAGAGTAAGAATAGAGTCACAGGGTGCTCCATACCGTCTTGATTTTGATTTTGAGGTCCAGGGCTGCCCTCCTCATAGTCACACTTCTGTTTAAAACTCCAAACGAGCTGGGTGTGATGGAATGCACTTCCGTAGGGTCAGGTCTTGGGAGGCTGAGGCTGTAAGGGTCAAGAGTTCAAGGCTAGCCTGAGTTACAAAGCAGAGCCCTGTTTCAAAAACTCAAGAATAAACAGGACAAACCCTAAACTTCACTGGGGGTGTGCAACCCCTTAATTTGTCAGAAGAGCCTGCAAGACTGCTTGCTGCTTCCCTGAGGGCTGTGGGGTCACAGGAGACAGGGTCAGGGAGCAGCGGGATGCAGTCACCCCGGCCCCCTCCCCCTCCACATCCAGCAACACAGCAGATCAGCTGGCTGGTACAAGCGACCATTGTCATTCCTCCCTGTGTGTCTGAGACGCTGAGTGTGTCTTTGCTTAGAATGGCATGAGTTCAGAGGCTTGTGAGGGTCAAGTTCAAGCTCAGAGCCCTCCTCTCACGGTCCTTTGTGTGGCTCGCATGCCCTTTGATGCCCGCTGGCTTTCTTGGCGTGAAAGAAGCCACTGTGGGCTTCCCGATTTGAGCATGGAACTCACCTCTGTGAGACCTTGGAGACGGAGGTTCCTGCACGACTGGGAGCTGTCTGATAGTTGCCAGTAGCTTTTCTGGATTATTGAGGTAGGGAGACATTTTCCTATGCACAGTCTACCCTGACTGTGTCTCGAGACCTCAGAGGTAGAGAGCCAAGCTCAGACTAAAACTGTATGCACAATTTACACCCAGCCCTTAAACGGTCATATGACATCTACTATGTAGGTTCGCTAAACAGGTGCCAGTAGAGATCTGAAATATAATTAAACTCTTAAAGAACTGTTTTCTTGGGAGGAGAATGAATATACAGTAATCAGGTTTACGGTCCGTGATCGGTGTCTATAAATGCAGTAGGCCCTTGGGAAAGGGCTCTGCTAATTAACCAATGCAATGACAGAAAAAAAATTGATCTCATAAATGTTAAGCATGGATATGGGCTTTCATGGTAGTCAGGTCGAAGGGACCTGTCTAGAGCTGGAATAACAGTAACACACAGGGTATAAAAAGCCATGAAGAATAGAGAGACAATATGGAGAGACAGGTGGCACAAGAACCTCATACAGGCATAGAGGACGACTGCCATGTTTTCTTTTTAAACTTAAAAGACAGACTCTGTTTATTTGCTTTTTTCTCTGTCATTTTTAAAATATTTTTTATTATTTTTTATTAATTATACTTTATTCACTTTGTATCCCCCCATGAACCCCTCCCTTCTCCCCTCCCGATCCCACCCTCCCTCCCCCTTCTTCACGTATGCCCCTCCCCAAGTCCACTGATAGGGGAGGTCCTCCTCTCCTTCCTTCTGATCTTAGTCTATCAAATCACATCAGGAGTGGCTGCATTGTAATCTTCTGTGGCCTGGTAAGGCTGCTCCCCCTTCAGGGGGAGGTGATCAAAGAGCAGGCCAATAAGATTATGTTAGAGGCAGTCCCTCTTCCCATTACTATGTAACCCACTTGGACACTGAACTGTCATGTGCTACATCTGTGCAGGGGTTCTAGGTTATCTCCATGAATAGTCCTTGGTTGGAGTATGAGTCTCTGGGAAGTTCCCTGTGTTCAAATTTTCTGGTTCTGTTGCTCTCCTTGTGGGGTTCCCGTTCTCTCCAGCTCTTACAATTTCCCACTTCTTACATAAGATTCCATGCACTCTGCCCAACAGTTGGCCATAAGTCTCAGTGTCTGCTTGTCCCAGAAGCAGAAAGACACACATGGTATATACTCACTCATATAGATATATAACATACGATAAACCTACTAAAATCTGTACATCTAAAGAAACTAATCAAGAGAGAGGACCCTGACTAAAACGCTCAATCCCCATCCTGAAAGGCAAAGAGGATGGACATCAGAAGAAGAAGAAAACAGGAAACAACCTAGGAGCCTGCCACAGAGGGCCTCCGAGAGGCTCTGCCCTGTTTATTTACTTTTAATAGCAGGCTTTTAGCACATTGAGCAGGAAGGACTGAGCGCTGTCTGCCCGTCCCCACCTACTCCTGGATCCGTGTGCTCTGTGTGCCTCAACACAGGCGTGACCTCTGCCATGCCTTCAGGTGTTTTCAGAAATATTTCAGACTCTCTCAAGGCAAAGTGCTGGTCTGGAGCTTTGGAGTTCCTTGGTGTAGTCCCCATCTTGGTGTCTCAAGGCCAGAGTGATGGCTTGCTTGTCTTGTAAGCATGAAGACCCGAGTTTGAGTCCCCAGAACTCAGGAGGAAAAGAAAGCCAGGTGTGGCTGCATGTGCCTGTAATCCCAGCGCTTGGGAGGCAGAAATTGGGGGGGGATCTTTCAGGCTCCTAGTGGGCCAGACTAGCCTGGAGTAGTGACTTCCTGGCCAGTGAGAGGCAGTGTCGAGGTAGAAAGTATATAGGCAAATAGGATCTGAGGCATGACACCCACAGTTGTTCTCTGACTACTACATTCATACCACACGGGGGCATCTGCACACACACATAGACATAGACACATACAGTCACAGACATACACAGACACACACACAAACATACAGACATTCATACAAGCATGCACGTGCTCATTCAAACACACAGACCCATTCACACACACAAGCATTCGAACTCACATTCACACATACAAGGATGCACACTCACCTTCACACACACACACACACACACACACACACACACACACGCTCCCCTCTCCTATGAAAAAGAGGAATGATTATCTGAGATGACCACTTGTGTGTCTCAAGGCGACTACCCAGAACCCCCCAGTCTTACAGTGCATCCTGGCTCCTCCTCTTCTTCCCATCTAACAATTCCCTGGTGGCCGGGGGTTTGAAAAGGACTTTGCAGGTGCCAGAACTAAAAAACAAAACAAAACAAAAACAAAAGAAAAATGAAAAAAGTAATGTCTTCCCCTCCCCCCTGTATAAAAACATGCCTTTAAGTTGTGCTTTTCCATCATCTCATACCGCTTTCTAAAACCCAAGACACACACATAGAGACACAGGGCATGGCGGGCCTGGGAGAGCCAGGCCTCGACCACTAACGGAAGTTCTGTGGAGGAATTAAGTTGTTGAGCTCTTAGCGCTAGGACTGGTGAAATAGGTAGTGTTTCAGCTCAGTCCTTTGTGGGATTCAGGCTGCCAATGTCTCGGCTTTGAAGTGGTTTCCCCTCCTATGATGTAACCGCATTCCCTTGCCGGACCTGAAGAGGCCATTCTCGTATCTCTCCCCCACCCCACACAGCCATCCATGATGCCAGCTGACGAGCCTGATCATCCCTCCCAGGCCCCCCGATTTCCATACGCTCTCCTCCCCAAAGCTCACTTCTCTGCACTAGATACTTTGCAAAATGAAGATCATAAGGTGTGTGTGTGTGCCTGTGTGCATTTGGGGAGCAGGTGTTGGGGTATAGCCAGCTGCAATTAATCTTTTTGTGTTTATTTCCTTGTGTGAATATGTACATGTGTGTGTGCACGTGGAGGCCAAGGTCAACCTTGGGTGTCATTCCTCAGGAAGATACGCACCCTGCTTTCGGAGACAGTGTCTCCTGCTGGCCTGGAGGTCCGTGGTGAGTGAGCTACAATGGCTGGCAAGCCACACATGCTTGCCTCCTTAGCGCTGGGACTGCAAGACCAGCCATCACACCTGACACTTTAAATGTGATTCTATGAATCAAACCCAGGTCCTCATGCTTCCATAGCAAACACTTTATTGAATGAGCTATCTATTTCCTCGGCCCTAGTTTTGACCCTCTCGGATCCCCTCTCCTCTCCTTCTCTTCCATTCTATTTTCCCTCCCTTTCTTTCTCCTCCCTCTGTCCCTCCCTCCCTTTCTTTTCTCTCCCTTTTCCCCTTCCTTTGTTCTTCCTATATAGCCTAGGTTGGTGTAGACTGTACAGTTTCCTGCCTCCGTCTCTCAAATGCTGGGATTACAGGTGTTCATCATCAGGCTCTGCTTAATTTCATCTCTCTGATACTTCAAACAAAGACCATGCATGGAGATAACTTAGAACCCCTGCACAAAAGTAGCCCATGGCAGCTCAGTGTCCAAGAGGGTTCCCCAATAATAGGAACAGGGACCATCTCTGACATGAACTCATGGGCTCTGGCTCTTTGATCACCTCCACCTGAAGGGAGAGCAGCCTTACCAGTCCACAGAGGAAGACAAAGAAGCCAGTCCTGATGAGAACTGATAGACCAAGGTCAGATGGAAGAGGAGGAGGACCTACCCTATTATTGGACTCAGGGAGGGGCATAGGAGAAGAAGAGGGAGGGAGGGTGGGATTGGGAGGGGATAGGGAAGAGGGCTATAGCTGGGATACAAAGTGAATAAACTGTAATTAATAAAAATAATTAAAAATAATTAAAAAAGAAAAAATAAAACAAAACAAAACAAAACAACAAAAACCAACCAACCAAACAAAAAGAATGTCCCCCCTAGACCCAGATGTTTGGATACTTGGTCACCAGGTGGTGGCGCTGTAGAGCGATGCTTAGACATTGCCTTGTTGGAGGAGCTCTGGCACTGACAGCAGGCTTCAAGAGCTTAAAGACCATTTCAAGTTTGCTCTCTCTTCTTCCTGCTTGTCATTCAAAGCATGAACATTTAGCTCTTCCTGCCACCACACTTGCTGCCTGCTGCTGCCATGATTCCCCTCCATATCCCTCTGGAACCATAAGCCCAAATTAGCTTTTCTTTCTATTAGTTGCATTGGTCATGATGTTTTATCACAGAAGTAGAAAAGTAACTAGGCACAATCCAAATTGGCCTGTTTAGGTCTCACCACACTAGGAGGTGGAAGTGACTTTAGAAGAACTTTCTTTCTTTCTTTCTTTCTTTCTTTCTTTCTTTCTTTCTTTCTTTCTTTCTTTCTTTCTTTCTTTCTTTCTTTCCTGAGACAAGGTTTGTCTGTGTAGCCTTGGCTATCCTAGACTCACTTTGTAGACCAGGCTGGCCTTGAACTCACAGTGATCTGCCTCCCAGAGTGCTGGGATTACAGGTGTGTGCCACATTGCCTGGTGGAATTTAGTTTTCTGATGGACTTTGATGGCTTCTGGAGCCAGGGGCTAAAGGAGAGATAAGTACTGACAAGGGGCCAGCTACCCTGCTATGGTGAGCTGAGAGACTGTAGGCTTGGGAAGGGTCTAAGGTGTTGACATATCATTCAAGATATCTTTCTACCCTTATTTTTGTTCCCAGAGAAGAATGCATGTATGTGTGCGTGTGTGTGTGTGTGTGTGTGTGTGTGTGTGTATGTGTGAAGACTGGAGGGAAGAAGAAAGTTTGCTTCAGGTTTTCTTTTGTTGACTTAAGCAGAATCACTGCAGAGAAGATGGTGTCTGTTGGACACCTTGGGCTGATCACCCCGCTAGTTTCAGAAGCCAGTGGTCCCTGCCATAGATGGGGTGGCTCTGCCCTGTGCCAGGGCTGCCAGGTGAGCAGTTCAGGAATTCTGCCCACACTCTGCTTTCAGGATAACGCCTGTTGTTTGGTTAGTTGGGCACGAGACACCACAAGACTTAAACAGGGTCACCCCACCTCATTTGATTTTGTTTTGCATTGGGCAACTTGTTTGATCTACTTAATAGTAAACTCTCCTCCTCTGTGAACTAGTCCTTTTAATGCCGCATGATGATTAATATTAATTGTCAACTTGGCAGAATCTAGACTCGTTTGGGAGAAGGGCCTCTGAGCATGCTTGTGGGGATTCTCTCGGTTAATTAATTTATGTGAGAAGACCCATTTTAACTGTGGGTGCAGCATTATCTGGGGATCTCAGGTTGTAGGAACTGGAGAAACCAAGCTGAGCACTAGCATACACTCATCCATCCCTCTCTGCTCCTGGATTTTGGATATGCTCTGTATGACCAGCTGTTCCGAGTTCATGCTGTTCTGATCTCCCCCGGCCCCCATGATGGCCTGGAGCCTGGAACCCGGAGCCAGAAGAAACCCTTTTTCCATTAAGTTGTTTCTGTCTGAGCATCTAATCACAGCACAGAGAGCCACACTGAGATGTAGGTTTGAGAAAAAGGAGTTAATGTGAGAAATATTTGGCAGATGGCAAGTGTACAATAGGTCTCGGTTATTGTTTCTTGATCAAGTCTAATTTTAGCCATCTCCCAGCCCCCACAGTTTTTGGTCCTACTATTTGTCTCCTACATTCCTAGATTCAGGTAATCATCTTGCTCAGTCTGTAAGTACCTGGGATGACAGGCACGTGCCACCCCTCGCTTCAGATTCATAACTTAGAAACAGTGACAGTTGTTTGCCAAACTTTCTGGTAGCCTTCAAAGCTGGAAAATTTGTATACTGTGCCTACGATGTGATATGTACGGATATATATCATATACAACCAAACATTCTAAAATTAATTAGTTAATCAATAATTAATTATTTTGTGGTATTTGGGATCGAACCCAGGGCCTCACATATGCCAACCACATGTTTTGCCACAGAGGTGGCCCTATTTTCTGTCACTCACAGAGCCTCACACATGGCTGTGCATGTAAGTGAATCATGTACTAGTTAAATGCTTCTTGACTTTATGATAAATAGTAACATTATTGGCCTTGTGTCTCACATGACTCATTCTGCATATAAGAAGTTGATGAAGGTTTAAGTAATATATTCTGTTTTTTTTTTTTCTCCCTTATCTACTCATTTAAAAGTTATGTTTTAAACAATGAACATTGGTGGGCCAAATCCTTACTTCATTCCAGGTACAGGGCTGAGAGCCAGCAAGGGGAGAGAGCTAAGGTACTCGATGGCTCTTGTTCTCAGTGACCTGATTCCTGGGTGAGGAGATAGACAGATGTAAAATGGCGCATCACCCATGTTTGCATGTTCCCATTAAAGCAAAGGTGGATGAGCTTGTCCTTCTGACCACTGCAAGTCATATGGCACAGCTGGACACAGGGAGCGCCGTGGAGTGGCGGGGAGGGAGCATACTGAAACATGCGTTCTAGAATCCAGAGTGTGCATAGCTGGGCGTGGTGGCCCACACCTTGAACCTAAGGGGAGAAGGTCATAGGCGAGAATATCCATAACGTACGTCCAACACGGCCACGTTCCCCCTCGAGTGTGCATAACATTCCGCACTTAAAATATTTTATTAATTCTTTGAGGAACTCTTACATTATATTTTGCACACATTAATTCTCTCTTCCACAGTGCCTCCACAGCCACATCCTCATTCCATCCACAGCCACACTATCTCCTGCCCACGTTGAAACAAAACAACCCACTGAATCCATTTTGTCCTTCGAGAAGCTAGAACTAATTCTACCACATCATCAGGGTATGCCACTTTGGGCTTGGACCCAGAGGTCCCTAGATCCTACTACAGAGATGCTTGTCCATGTTCACTGCCGCTCTAGCCACAGTAGCCAGCAAATCAAAACAGCTCATATAGTTTCCATTTTTAGTTATTTGAAAAAATATATATTGTCTTTGACAATTTGTTCTGAAAACTCTCTATATTAGAATAATAGAAATATATTTCATAATTTGTAGGGTTTAGACATTATCTCCCTCGATTAATCGTTACAACGACATCTTTCATCCAGATGAACTGGTGCAGGCCTGTAATTCCAAAATTTGAAAGGGTAAAGGAAGAAAATCCCTGTGGGTCTGAGGTCAGCCTGGGCTACAGAGTGAGATACTGTCTCAAAACAAACAAGCAGAATTCTAATTGTCTTTTATGTAATGAGCCCACAGTATTTACCAGGTACTGTGTTTAATATCTGACATATATTATTTTATTTATTTCTAATTAGAACTCCTTGAACAAGAAGTCCATTTGCCAATAAAGGGTTTTCCCACCCACCCACTGTATTTCCAGTGTCTGGCATAGTACCCAGACACATTAGAGACATATGAGATTTTTATTTGCTGGTAAAAATGATAGGACTTGCTCAGGGTGGCATGACCAGTAGGCAGTAGAGTCAAGTACAAAGATGCTTGCTTTTGATGATCAGGCTTTGATGTAACCAAAGCTGAAGGAAGTTTTATTTTTGTATAATGCAGGAGAGACTCAAGTTCTGCCTACTGATCCTTTACCAGAAGGAGAGCAGTTTTGGGAGTCAGCTTTTCTCCTGCACCAGATTTGTTGATCCCAGCGACACTGACTAGCTGAAGCCAGATGACAGGTTAGGGATGCTGCCTTCTTTAGTCAGAGCTAAGGGTGACAAAAGCAAATAGGATTACTGCTGAACACATCCTTTTTGCCTTGCCTTTTACTTATGAGTGGTCTTTCATCTTTGGTTGTGGCTCAGTGGGATTCAGGGGAGGTCTCAGGCTGTGCTGTTATCTGTGAGACATAAGGAGGGGGGCAAAGTTGGAAACAGACATGTCTCTGAGACATCTTCCTCGTTCTTAGTCTGATCAAACCAATGAATGGAACATATTCTATGATAATTTTAGCTTCTGGCTTCCAGGGTCATTTTGATCAAGGAGAGCTCATTGAAATGTTGAGGAATTAACCTTCTTTCTAGAGAACTTTTGGGATCTTTTGAGTTTTAAAGGAAGTTTTACTGGGGCAGTGTAGATGGCGCTTACGAGCCCGAGGACCCAAAGCCACACCCCCAGAACCGACGTGAAAGCCAGGGTGGCAGAGCACTCCATAGCCCCAGTACGGAAGGGGTGGGCAGGTGGAGCTTTGGGCTTGGGTATAGTCAATCGGACAGTGCGGTTTCTATGACGCTGTCCCAAAAAATCAAGCGGAAGGTGTTGCGGTTTGAATTAGAAATGTCACAACAGTCTAATGTATTTGGACATTTTGTTCTCAGTTGGTAGTTTGGGGAGGTTATGGGAGCCTTAGGAGGTGGAGCTTTGCTGGAGGAAGTACGTCACTGGGGCAGACTTTGAAGGTTTATAACCTCACTTCACTTCCTGTTCACTCTCTCTGCTTCCTGTGTGTTGATAAAAATGTGATCTGGCAGCTTCCTGTTCCTGCTGTCATGCCCTCCTGCCATTGTGAACCTTTATGCTCTGGAACTGTGAACTGAAATAAACTCTTCCTGCCTTAAGTTGCCTTGGCAATAGGGAGGCCGTTAAAACAGAGAGCTATAAAGGAGGGCATGGGATAGTGACCTCTGACCTCTGCACCGGCACACGCTCTCAGGTGCACATGCACCAAACCCATATGCACACAATTGACTAACTCGGCACACGGCTTTCTAATAATTACTAAGAAGCCAGAGCCTGCGTTGTGCGCTGAGGACGGGAGGTGGTAAGACACAGCTGTCACTTTCAAGGGTGAGAGGAGGAGATGGACCTATGGGCAAATTGCCACTGGTATCTGCTGTAGGTGGGACCCTGAGAAGGGGAACGTAGACAAGTCATGGATGCCTAAAGAAGCAGACACGGAGGCCTCAGATGGTTTCTCACGATCAGTAGCTGGAGGCTGACAGCAAAGAGGAAGGGACAGCCTTCCAGGATGTGATAAGAAGGACACCTGCCGGGTAAGAAGGGATGGGCTTGCTGCAGCCCCACCCCTCTCCTCTCAGCTTTCCACATCATCGCTTTGCTTTGCTCGCCCCACAGTTCTCCAGGTCTTACAGATTTCAGCATTGCAGGTGGCGTTATGACCGGTTTCATATACACCAGCTGCAAGAGCCCGAGTCCTAATTGGCTGAGATGGCTCTCAGGTGTCGGAGCTGACACTGTGCCTTTCCCTCTGCTGCTGGTGGTCAGCTGAACGCGTGCACCTCCCATGCTTGTCCTGGGCCTGGGCACTGGCTACTACCCTGGGCCCACAATGTGAGGCGTTCTTCCTGCAATGTTCTCTGTCCTTTGATCCTCACCTTGTTTCTGACCTATTGTTCAAGCCCAAGCTGAGATCATCTCTAGTTACTCTGAGGATGTGTGTAAGCTTCAGTGCAAACATAAGTACAAGGGTTCCTGAGTGGAGCTGCTTCTCTCTCTCTCTCACTCACGTGTGTGTGTGTGTGTGTGTGTGTGTGTGTGTGTATAAGAGGACAATGTCATGTATCCTGCTCGGTTCTCCCTACCTTGTCTTTTTGAGATAGTCTCTCAGTGTACCTGGAGCACACTGATTTGCCAAGGCTGGTTCCCAGCAAGCCCCGGCATCTCCTGCCTTTGCTTCCTCAGTGCTGGGACTATGGGTCACACTGGGAGTCTGGACTCTGATCTTCAGGCTTGAAAGGGACAGCATTTTACTGACTGAGCCATCTCCCCAGCTCCCCACTCTCTGCTTTTGATCCCCCATTTTAGTTTACTAGAATCTACGATGTGCATCACCCCAGTGGGCCCACGTTAGCTGCGAGAGAGCGGCCCCACAGTTTGTCTGATTTGAAGCAAAAAGCAGGCAGCAACCATTCCGACCCCTGAACAAGCAAAGCTAGGGAATTGGATCTTGAAAACGAGTCACTGAAACATTTTCTTTCCAAACATCTGCAGGTTGTTAGCTTGATTTATTTTGAATTAAAAAATCTTTTTGAGCTGGCTGACAGCTTATTTTAATTCCCAGCTGTTAAAATGTTTCAGCGGTTGGCAGAGGACTGGGCCCGTGGCTTTTGATGTGGTGGGCAGCAGTTGGGCGCTCAGGTACACCTGCGGGACCTGCCCCTTCTCGTCACAGCCCTCCCTAGTTTTATTCCTCCTGTTTAAGAGCCTGGTGCCATGAGCCTTTGTTTATGACCTGTTTGCTTGGGTCCTCGCCTGGTGGCTGAGGCAGCTCAGCTTGCATTCTATGATGTGGTGGCTTTTATCCAGCCTGTAAGGCTGTGTGGATGCCTTAGATTCTTTGTGGGCCACTTTGGGGGAACAAACAAAACGCACACGTAAGTTAGTTTATGGTTAATTAATATTTCCCTGTCCTTTTCCAAAATTGGCTGAATTAACTTTCTGTTCAAAATTGTGATTCTCATGAATGCTTTGAAGATTTGTGGCTTGGTAAAGGGCCTTGACTTATTCTTCACTTCTCTTGGTTCTGAGTGAACATCTTTTATTTTTATTGCCATTTCTGAGTAGGGGACCCAAGGATTAAGTCCCCTTCCCAGGAATCCTGTAATATACATAGCTGCCACTATTGCCACCTTCTTCTGTTGCAACGTTCCTGCCACCTCAGCTCCCCAGAACACTGCCGCATCGTTCATCTGCTATCTGTTTTTTCCCAAAACTACCAACACTGGTTATTTTTATACTTCACCCCCCTGATGCCCCAGAGAGGGTCAGACTCTCTCTACCTTTCTGTGGTCTTGAGTTCTCAAAGCTCATTTATGATTTTTAAATTGGTTTTCAGTTGTTACTTGTGTCTTTGCTTGTCATGTAACCTCCATGGATCTGCATGGAAGGATACCATAAAACCAAACACTGAGGTCACAGGTTGAAGCATTTAACATGGGAGCACTGGGGGAGCATGGAGTTACTTGAGGTAGGCACTGGGGTCCATCCTGTTTCTAGGCTATATGGAAGTTGGAGATGTATGCACACATGTAGGTGCACACATGTGGAAGTCAGATGTATGCATACATGTGCACATGTAGAGGAGAGGTATGTACAGGTGTGTATAGGTGCACACCTGTGGAAGTCAGAGGTGGGCATCACTCTCCACCTGTGTGCTTGAGAAAGGGTCTCTTCCCGTCCCTGGAGCTTATGTTTCTCACAGAGGCTGGCAGCCAGAAAGCTGCAGCGCTCTTCCTTTCTCTGTTCCCTGTGGCACAAGCTACATCTGTGAGACTGAAGCCTGGCTTGTTACAGCAAAGATCCGAGGGTCCACACTCAGGTCTTCATGGTGGCATGGCAAGTGCTCCTAACCACTGAGCCATCATGCCAGCCCCTTCTCTTTGTGAAGATGCTAAGGACTGTCTTCAAAGATTCCTTTTGGAAGTTCTGGGATAAGTTGGGTGTGATGGTCTATGCCAATAATCCTGATGCTTTCAAGGATGAGGCATGTTGATTTTGAATTGAGGGTACGTTGGGATACATAGCAAGTTAAAAGATAATGTGGGCTACACAGTGAGAGGTGAGACCTTGTCTCAAAACAACAACAGAACAAAACATAAAACAAAACCAAACACACTTCAATGGACTCCAAGAGTCTGCATTTTTGATGTCTACATTGCAACTACCTGTCTTCCTCCCTTTCTCTTCTCCTATGCCCCTCCCCCAGTCCACTGATAGGGGAGGCCCTTCTCCCCTTCCATCTGACTCTAGTCTATTAGGTGTCATCAGGACTGGCTTCCTTGTCTTCCTCTGTGGACTGGTAAGGCCGCTCCCTCCTCAGGTGGAGGTGATCAAAGAGCCAGCTCATGAGTACATGTCAGAGACAGTCTCTTAAACAACCCAAATGATAACAAAACCCAACCCAAAACACAATAACAAAAATCAAAAGAAACAAGCAAAAGACCAATAAGAAAAATTCTAAAAAGCCCCCAAATTATGCAAGTACACACACACCAAACCAAAGCAAACCAAAGAAGAACAACAACAAAAAACCCCAAACCAAACCAAACCAAAACAAAAACCAAAAAACAACCTAGAAAGTTTGTGTGTGTTGGCTAACTCTTCCTGGCATGGGTCCTGCCCTGGAGCTGCCCTCGAGTGTGACTGACATATATCCAGTGACACTCCATTTGCTAGCAGGCATCAAGTAGAGGTAACTTCCTAGTTAGGGGTGAGAGCCTGTGTCTGCTTCCACATCTCAGAGCTGGGACCTCATTTGGCTTGATCTGTGCTGGTCCTGTGTGTGTGCTGTCACAGTCTCTGTGAGTTCATTTGTGCATCTGTCCTGTTGTGTTGGAAGATACTGTATCCTTGGAGTCACCCATCACTGCTGGCTCTTACAATATGACTGCCTTTAATTAATTAATTAATTATTTTCCCCCTTCCTTCCCTCCTTCCTTCCTTCCTTCCTTCCTTCCTTCCTTCCTTCCTTCCTTCCTTTCTTTCTTTCTTTCTTTCTTTCTTTCTCTTCTTCTTTTCTTCTTTCTCATCCCAAAGGTGCCTCCTACCTCTTCTCCTCTTAGTTTCCTCTTATCCTCTTCACTCTTCCCTTTTCCCTTTCCCCCCCCAGAAAAGGAGAGCTCTCCTTCTTCTGTATCAACCTTCCCTAGTACATCAGGTCACATCAGGACCGAGCAATATCTTCACCCTCTGAGACCAGACAAGGCAGTGCTGCCAGGGGAAAGTGATCCAAAAAGCAGGCAGTAGATCCATGTTAGAAACAGCCGCCTGCCTCCACTCACCAGGGGACCCATATGAAGACCAAGCAGCCTATCAGCTACAGGGGCCTAGGTACAGATCATACATGCTCCTTAGTTGATGTCTCAGTCTCAGAAAGCCTCCATGGGACTGGGTTAGTTGTTTCTGTTGGTCTTCTTGTGAGGTTCCTGTTCCTTCCATCTTTCCTCCAACACTTCCACAGGACCCCCAAGCCCGGCCCCATGCATGGCTGCAAGTCCCAGCATCTGTCCAGATCTGCTGCTGGCTGGAGCCTCTGAGATGTCAGCCAAGTTAGGCTCCTGTCTACAAGCATAACAGTATCATTATTAGTGTCAGGGCTGGTTCTCTACTGTGGGGGTGGGTCTCAGGTTGGGCCAATTAATGGTTGGACTTTCCCTCAATCTTTGTTCCCTTTTTATCCCTGCACTTCATGTAGGCAGGGTAATTTTTGGATGAAAGGTTTTATTGGTGGGTTGTTGTTCCCTTCGCTCCATTAGTCCTGCCTGGCTAGGAGGTGGTCACTTCAGTCTTTATGTCCCTCTTCCCCCCCATTAGGAGTGTCAGCTATGTGAACAAATCAAGTAATCCAATTAAAAAATGGGGTACAGAGCTAAACTGAGAATTCACAACAGAGGAATCCCAAATGGCTGACAAGCACTTAAAAGAAATGCTCAATGTCCTTATCCATCAGAGAAATGCACTCTAAGATTCCATCTTACATCAGTCAGAAAGGCTAAGATCAAAAACTCAAGTGACAACACATGCTGGTGAGCATGTGGAGAAAGGGAAACATTCCTCTATTGCTGGTAGGAGTGCAAACTTGCACAACCTCTCTGCAAATAACTCTGGTGCTTTCTCAGAAAATTATGAATAGTTCTACCTCAAGATCCAGCTATACCACTCCTGGTCATACACCCTCAAGATGCTCCACCATACAACAAGGACATTTGCTCAACTATGTTCATAGCAGCTTTACTCATAATAGCCAGAAACTGTAAACAACTTAGATGTCCCTCAACTGAAGAATGGATACAGAAATTGTGGTACATTTACACAATGGAATACTACTCAGCTATTAAAAACAAAGAAATCCTGTCTGCCTTTTCTTCCTCATAGCTCCTGAGCCCCAAGGACATGGAGGGTTGATAGAGAGATCCTATTTAGGATCGAGTATTTTAAAGTCTTTCACTCTCTGCACATTGTCCAGTTGTGGGTCTTTTGTCACATCTACTGCAAGAAAGAGCTTCTCGAGGAAGGCTGAGACACTGACCTATGGGCATAGCAATATGTCTTTAGGAATCACTTTATTGCTCTGTTACCTTAGTAGCCTCCAAAGTTGGGTTATGACCAATTTACCTCGGGGATTCCTCAGAGAGCCAGCTTTTTTTTTTTTTTTTTTTTTGTGCTCTATAGAGTAAACTAAAATTAAAAAAATGCTCTTTAAATGTCATGTAAGGATTTGGTCTTAATGATGTTGAAATTCTGTAATTCAATATTCTATGTTTCTATAAGTTATATTCCTCATGTAAGTTTTATACAAGCTTATGGCACATTAACTATTCTCAGAGGAGAATGTACAGCTAAAGTTGTTTATTTGCTTCTCATTTATTTTATCTTTGTAATTAGACATAGTATTGCTTTGGTGTTCAGTGTTTAAATATACTGACTGTGGGTCACTGGGCTCATGGTTGGTATTGCTTGGCGTGTCTGAGTAAACAGCACGTGAGGTGAGAAAAGTGCTTGGTGTGTAAGTAAGCCTGAAGAAGTGAATTTAACCTCCTGCACCCACATAGGCACTAGGCACAGGGACATGTCTTTGTCCTCCCAGCCTTGGGGAGGTAGGGACAGGAGGATTCCCGGCTCACTGGCCAGCCAGTGCAGCTGAGGCAGTGGGCTCCAGGTTCAGTGAGAAAGAGCCTGTCTTTAAAACTAAGGTGGGAGAGGATGGAGGGAGACTTTCCATGGTGACCTCTGGCCCCCACACGTACTGCTCATGCGTGTGAGCAGCGATCTGTTGACTAGTTTATGACGATCTTGATCTTGTGGCTGTATATACATCACAGACAGAGGGCGTTAGCTCATGTTTAGTGGGACAGCTATTATACCAACTCTGTTAGCCTTTGCCATCTCCTTTCTAAAAACATTGCTCATACTCCAGTTATCTGAGATAAGGCTAATCATCCCAGCTTGAGAGAGGGGAAAAGCAGAGGCCCAGAAGGTAATCTGACCTACCTACATTCACCTACTGGGTGGAGGCATGTAGCCTCCCCACATTTCCCACCCTATTGTGCTGCCATGGTGCTCAACTCAGAACAGATGCCAAATACACCCCAGTAGGTTTTGTCTAGTGTAAATTCTCTAGGATACAGTGGTACCTAGATATCATTCTACATTTGTCAACCCCCATAAAATGGGGCTGGCGATGAGGTTGAGAGGCAGAGAGTTTACCTAGCATGTGGAAAGCCTCGAGTTGAGTCCCCAGGGCGGGGAAAACAAATGCTTAGCAATCCAGCCTAGAGTAATCCGGAGTAGCTGCTTAGGGACCCACAGACTGCACAGCTCCAAGGGCGAGTTCTTGTGACCTATAGACCCTGGCCGACAGGGAGGCCTCACGGCAGACTCACCCCTATCAGACTCCGTGTGAGAAGCTCATGTTTGGGAGAGCATATGTGGAATAAATGTTACTTTCTCAATTTTTTCTGTAAAAAAAAAAATAAATAAAACCAATGGGGGAAAAATGAAGTCAAAGAGAATTTTCTCCGAGCCTGATGAGAAACGGACTATTCTAAAGTTTCCAGCATTTGTATAGCTAATGGCTAAGCATGGTTCAGAAATTTTAGAGCATCAGAAATGCAGGGAGAGAGGGACGGAGGGAGAGACAGAGACATAGAGACAGAGACACACAGAGAGGGAGGTTATTTAGAGATTTCCAACCCTTGCTGGGTATGCCTGGGACTGCTTTGATTCTCTTGCCTCCATCAACTTTTTTCACCTCTGTTTTCACCCCTCATGTACTCACCCCGACTCACACCCTTTGCGCTGGTTCAGCATTCGCAAGGCAGCCACCAGATGTGAGAAACCGACAAAGAAGCCGCCATGGATTGTTCTTAGGAGTTACACACCGGGCCGTGGTGGTGGCAGTGGGGCTTTGCTCCGAAAGCCTGGCTGGAGTGGTGCGCAGGAGATGGGCATGGGAGTGGACTGTGGGCTCTAATTTGTTCTTTAAATTTACTAAATGGTTTGCAAGGGTAGAAGTATCTGAGTGCATGCGATGTATTCTCCTAGGAAACCGAGCTCACTGGATAATTCTTTGGGAACTGCTCAGAAGTAGGACAAGTGACATGAATACATTCACAGAGGGAGTTACTTCTGTGTGTGGTCAAGGCTGAGGAAGGCAGTCTCACGGTGGGACCACTTGTTCAGGCTGCACAAACACACACTGAGTGATTTTTCAAAGCACTTGGAGGGCATTTCTCAGGACTTCAGGTATATTTTTTACCACGTTGCAAAGGCACAGAGAACTCACAGGTGTTTTATTTTTTTTTAAATTTTATTTTCCTTCTTGCCCAAGGGTAGAAAATGTATTCATCAGTTGTCAAGTAAAAAAAGCTTCAGAGGGTACAAATAGGGGGCTGCTAAGAGCTTGTCAGCAATACCCACAGCAGCCTGAGGCCCCATGGTGAACAGGGATGCCATTCTAAGGGGATTCTTCTGCTAACACACCTTCTAATTTTACACATACTCCAAAACCATCATGCTGTTTTCTTTTTATTAATAGAATTTAGAGAGAGAGAGAGACTGAATGAATGAATAAGGAATGAAATAGTGTTTCCATTTCCTGTTCCCTGTATCTGGGAAGGGGAGATCTTTAATTCTTTAACCTGGGTGGCAGTGGTTTGGCCTTACTAAATCAGCCCTAGATCAGATCACTCTCACAATAGATGTTGGCCTGGGCAGTGAGCTATAGCCACTGGCTCGAGTGGGATACTAATGAGAGTTGGCATGCAACCACAACATCCCTGGATTTCCTTTTTCTGTTGCCAGTGGACATGACAGTTCAGGTTAAGGCATCTGGGAGTCCATGGAGACTAGTGTGACATAAGGCAGAAGGCTGCCCTGTGCCTGCCAACTGGTTCATATTTTCTCAAGGGAGAGAAACTTTCTCTTGTAGCATGGAGAAGTGATGGGAATGCCCCAAGATTTTATGGATCAGTTTTCACTTTTCCAGATGCAAAAAGAAGGGCCGTAACAGCCTTGAGAACATGTTGAGAATATCCTCTGGGAGGGAGGGAGGGGTAATTCACAAGAGATAAGCTATGTGTTTGCTCCAGCGTTGGCTCCTTCATCTCTCCATGGGGGTGTTGAGTGATGCCACAGGCAGCTGGAAGGACTCATTTATTTGACCTAATTATTCCCCATGTAGACCTGACTCATCCTAACGGGCTCTTCTTCAAAGGCAACGAGAGCCAGATTGCCTCCTTGGCAGCAATGAAAAACAAATGCTATCCACAGAATGGCTGTTAGATTGAAAAAAGATGCAACCTGCCTTTGGGCCCAGCCAATATTTAATGATGTTACCAAGAATAGAGGACTGGAAAGAGAGTAGTGTCAGGTTCCGACATTCTAGCTTTCTAAAAATGTTCTTAATAAAATTAACTTGCCCTTGGATGCCACGGACAAAAGTAACTCAGAACCCAGGGAAGAATGGAAGCCTTGGGGGTGTTTTTGTTGTTTTCATTAATGATCGACCAAATCCTGATGGGTACCACAGGGGACTTTCACATGGGGGTCTTATTATTTCTTAGTCCTCTTGGATGCTATGTTTAAGAATTAAGAATCTCTCCTTCCCTCTCTCTGTCTGTCTGTCTCCCTGCTCTCCCCCTGCCTTTCTCTCTCTCAAAAGATGGGGGAATGGAGAGAGAATTGAAATGGCTCTCCCTTTTACCATTAAGCAAATCAAATACAGAACAGGACAGCTTGCACACTCCTTCTGTGAAATTTTCAAATGAACCAAGAATGTGTTTCTGGATGCTGCACGTTCATCTTGGAGCGTCATACTACCTG
Source organism: Meriones unguiculatus (assembly GCF_030254825.1). Lineage (NCBI taxonomy): Eukaryota > Metazoa > Chordata > Mammalia > Rodentia > Muridae > Meriones > Meriones unguiculatus. The sequence goes on from NC_083359.1 coordinate 104,436,341, forward strand.
TCTGTCTTGAAACCTGGATGACGGTTGGGAGGAGACCTTGGTGAGTGAGACGAACATAGAATGAGGACCTGAGCTTGATTGCCCATGTAGATAAACTGGACATGGAGGTACACATGTAATCCTAGCCCAGAGGGGCCAGAGACAGGTAGAGGCCTGAGGCCCACGGGCCAGCCAGTTTCCTATACCATGGGCTCTAGGCTGAAGAGAGACCCTGCCTTAAAAAACATAGTGGATGGCTCCCAAAGGACACCTGAGGGTGACATCTGGCTACATACATGTGAATACATTTGTACTTGCAACTGTTCACATGTGAATACACACACATATTAAGGAAAAGAAATGGGTCTGGAAGTAATCCCATGTGTCTTCCCTATTCCCACCTTCTCGTTTTAGAGTTGAGGCCCAGAATGTCATGACTCTAAGAACATGGGACAGAGGTGTATTCAGGTGACTGACCCTTTTCTCCATTGTAATTTCAAACATCTGTTGTGGCTAGACTCTTAAGGGACACCATGTTTGATCTTAGGCTAGGTCCTCTTGTGGAAATGAAGAGGGAAAAATCCCATGACCACTTGTCAAAAAGATCCGAGGTTCAGTCAGACCTTTCTACACCATGGCTGCCCAGCAAGCATCCTGGCACACCCAACTGTGTTTACATCTCTTCCTGGTGTTGGAGCCCAAGCCTGGGGTTCCTTTTGAAACAATTCTGAAAATACCTTGGGTTTCTGCTCCTCTGAGTTCTGCAATAACAAACCTGCTCTGTGGAGTGGCTAGTGTTTACCTAAGTGGTGGGAGGACTTTTTAATATCAAAAAGAAAACATTCCTGAGCATTCCACATAGGTAAGATGTGGTTTGTGGTGCTATGACTTGGGGTGGGGAAAGGATGAAGAAAAGAAAAACAAGCCTGTTTCGTTTTTGGGCTAAAGAGAAGGGCAGGGTGGGGGTGGGTGAGCAAGAAAGAGAACCAAAAAAGGGGGTGGGGGTGGAGATTAAAGGGAGTCACGACGGGGCCCTTGTTTCTTTTGCAGTTAGCTCCAAAAATAGATGATGAGTAGTGAGAAGCAACTGGTTCCTGATGCTTATCTGAGGGTCGGTTAATACCGCTTCCAACTGTTGGGGTGAGGGATGGGGCAAGCCATATATCTAACAGAAAAGGACCGCTATACCTCGTGGTGCCTGGTGTTAGATTTCAGAGGGTTGTTTTCTGGCCAAAGCTATTAACTAAGTAACAGGAATTTACCCAAGGGTAAGAAGGGGTGGTAGTTAACAGAGGTCATTTTAAACGCACGCACACACACACACACACACACACACACACACACACACACTTTGAGTCATCTCATTGTGTAGCATAGGCGGCCTGAAACCTCTTGCTATGGAGTACAGGGTGGCTGTGAACTTGTCCTATCTCTTTCTGAGTCTTCCTACTGATGCGATTACAGACATGTGTAACCATGCCTAGATCAATACCATCTATTGTTATTAAATTTTTTAATCGACAAACTGGCCTTGAATTCCAAAAATGACTGATCTTTTGACCTTCCTGCTTCCACCTCCAGAGTGCTGGAACCCCATGCATAGCTTGGCATCTATCTATCTATCTATCTATCTATCTATCATCATCATCATCATCTCTTATCTATCTGTTGTATGAGCATTTTGCCTGAATGTATGTCTGTGCACCACATTTGTGCAGTATCTGCAGAGGTCAGAAGAGGGCATTGGATCCCATGGGACTAGACTCCCAGATGGTTGTGGGTTACCATGTGGGTGTTGGGAATCTAACACCAGTCCTCTGGAAGAGCAGACTTATCTTTTCAGAGCCCTAGAATCTGTTTTAATTGGCTATTGCAGAGCCACCAAGGAATGGAAGAGGAACAGTAACAGCGGGGAGAATGCTCTAAAGATCTGTGGTATGATGGGGAAGTCAGAATCCCATCTTTCCTACAGATCTCAGGGTGGGCGACCTTAGGGCCAAAAAACTCCCAGAGCTTTCCATCTTGCCTCAGAAAGTTAGAGGCTGTGTATATATGTATACAAGTGACAATATCACTCTAAGTTGTGCTGGCAAACTAGTGGTCAGCTCAATTCTGTTTTTTAGTTTCCTAAGAGTAGAATTTGCCAAAGACTGTCCCCAGCATTTGCTCCTCTAGAAGGGCAGAGGCATCAGGATTGGTGGAACAGTGCCAAGGGTGAGGACATGGCCACAGGAGACCCCAACACTTACCAGATGTGGTGCTGTGACTTTTCTTCCAGATGTGTTTAGCTCAGTGCCATCCCTTAGAATGGGATGTGCCTTAGAAGGAAGGCAGTGCTAGAGGCCTCAGAGTCAGAGAGCTCAGGCAGCCCTGCAGTTTGCTAGGACCTGAAATGAGCACTGGAGGGACATGCTTCCAATGGAAGCTGCCGACTGCATTTTAGTCCATAGGGCCACTAACACTGCACCTTATGGGTTATTTTATTTGGCTTGCAGGCTCAGGCCCAGCTTGGAACAGCTGCTGGGCCTTTGATGCCCACACCACAAGAGCACAATCTCTTGGTTGGCTGCTTTTTGTGAGCCCGGTGTTCTGGGATTAGTGCAGAAAGTCCTAGGGCGGCCACTGATAAGCCACAGCTGAGATGGTGAGAGTGCGGGTGAGTGGGGCTGAGAGCTGATCCCTTCACTCTCTTGGCAGCTGAAGGGCAACGATGTAATGTAGCTTTTAGTATATTTTGTAGACACTTTTTGGGCATCTACCCTGGGTCAAGCCGAGTTTAAGGTTTAATAAAACATTGAGCAGCCATCGAGGATTTTAGATTTGCTTAACATTTCTCTTCCTTTGCTGGGCCAAGATCAGCAATATTATTAATTATTCCCAAGTCCCTGGATCTAATAGGCACCTTGTCCCATAATAGGTGTGTTAGTTACCTTTCTCATTACTGTGACCGAATACCTGACAGGAAACAACAAGGGAGATAAGTGTTTCTATTAGCTTACAGTTTGAGGGACACAGCGCATCACTGTGGAGAAGGGATGGAGGCAGAAGCAGAAGATGCTTAGTCACACTGTGTGCTGATAAAAAGCACGAGGTATCTTGTCACGCTGTGCTGATAACCAACTCGAGATGCTTAGTCACACTGTGTGCTCAACAGTCAGAGGGGACAGGACATATGACCAGGGAATACAAGCTTAATACCTGCTTCTGCAGTGAATCACTTCCTCCTGTGAGGATGCATCTCCTAAAGGTTTCCAGAATAGTACAACTAACTCGAGTCAAAGTGTTCACACACAGGAGGCTATTGGGAGATATTTCAGACTCAAACCACAGTGGTCATTCAGTAAATGTTGAGATGAAGGGCAAAGACAAGTTTGTCTTTTTCCTTTTTTTTTTTTTTTTTTGTTGAGCGCATCTCTGTGATATGCATATGTGTATGTGTGTACTTTTTTGCACATGTGTAGCACATGTATGTGCGAGCGCATGTGTATGTTGAGGCCCAGGATCGATGCTGGGGATCACCTTCCTTTGGACTCCCACCTAACTCACTGATGAAGGATCTTGCAGTAAAACCCAGGGCTCCCGGTGTGGCTAGTCTTGCTCTCTAGCTTGGGAGTCCATCTCCACCACCTGAGGCTGTATAGCTGGACCACCTGGGGCTCAGAGGGGTTCCGGGGATCTGAACTCTGGTTGTCTGTGTGGCCTTCCACACACCACGTGGTCCCCTCCCCACTTCTAGTGAAATTCTAACCTCTTACAACTCTGCCCTCCCTTTTACGGCAGGCAAATGGCTTCACACTAGTGTGTATTATGTCCCACACAGGCTCCCTTTCCCCTGTTTTATATCCAACATAAAAACTATTGCATGATATATAGTATGTTATCAGTAACTGTCAAATAAACACATAAAACTGGAATCAGGACAAAAGATCTTGTCCGTAGGAATCAGGTTAGGTGAAGCTTTGCTGCAGGAAGAAACATGTCAGGGAATCTCTAGCATATTTAGGTCTGTTTGCTTTGTGCAAAGACAGCACATGTCTTGCAGTTTTCTGATCCAGCTGCTTTCCCGTATGGATCTTAGGGATCCGGCCTAGATGTGACCTACCCTCAGCATTGCTTCTGTGTTTAGGATTGCTTTGGCTCGTCAACATTCTTGATGCTCCCGTGTGAACTGTAGATGTCTTCTGTACTTGTCTTAAGAATGTCAGTGGGATTTTGATGGGGATCATATAGAGCATGTAGATTGTGTTCACAATCTTAATTCTGCACGGGAAGTCTCTCCATCTTATAGTGTCGTCTTCAGTTTTTTTCTTTAGTGTCTTCTCTGTGCAAGTGTCTCACTTTTTTCCTTCAGCTTTACCTCCTGGAGTTCACCTTTTTTGAGGCAGTCACAAACGCGATGTTTTTCCTGCTTTCTTAGCAGCTGTGTTGCTGAGTCGAAGGGAAACTGAGATTCTCACATGCTCCCTTCATATCCCACATACTTTGCTGAGAGTATTTATCAGATCTAAGAGTTTTCCGGTAGAGTTACCATCTTCTAGGTATAGGATCATATTGTCAGCCAACAGGGAGAATTTGAATTATTTCCCCATTTTTATCCCTTTGGTTTCTTTCTCTCTCTTGCCTCAGTAATATGAATGAAATATTATATTGAAGTTTTATATTGAGTGAGAGCCCCAAGGGTGTATGTCCTTATCTAGTTCTCAATTTCAGAGGAAATGCTTTCAGTGTTCCCCTGTTTAATATGATGTTAACAGTGGGTTTGTCTTATATAGCCATCACTATACCGGAGCATGATATCTCATTTCCTCAGGGCCCTTTAAAGGACAGGATATTTAATTTTGTCAATGCTCATTCTGCATCAGTTGAGATGACCATGTGATTCTGTTTATATACTGTATTACACTTATTGAGATATGGAGGCTAACTCATTCCTACATTCCAGGCATGATGCCAATTTGATTATGATCTTTTAAATGTATCGTTGAGTTCAGCTTGCAAATATTTTGTTGGGAATTTTTGTATATATGTTCTTCATAGGACTTGATCTGTAGTTTTACTTCCTGGTTGTATCTGTATCCAGCTTTGGAACTAAGGCAATACTGATTTACAAGAATTAGTCTGGAAACATTTCTCTCTTTCTATTTTATGGACTACTTTCAGGAACATTTGTGATGGTTATTCTTTAACATTCTAGTAAAAATCCAACAACCAATCCTTGCAGTGCTGGCCTTTTTTTTTTTTTTTTGAGAAAATATTTTATGTTACTGCATCAACCCCATAACTTGTTATTGATCTATGTATTTGGCTTTATGGATATCTTTTTAGTTTGATTTTATTAAGTCATTTATGTCTAGAAATCTATCAGTTTCTTCTAGGTTTTATTATTGGAGTGTAAGATTTTAAGAGCCTGTAATAAACCGACCGCACTTCTATGGCATTTGTTGTAATTTCCTCTGATTCTGTTGGCTTATATCATATTTTACTTTCTTTTGGTTGGTTTGGCTAAATCTGTGTCAGTATTGTTTATTTATTTTTTTTTTTTGAGGCAATATTTCACTGTGTACCTGTGGCTGGCCCAGAACACCCTATATAGATCAAGTTTGCCTCAGGCCCTCAGACCTCAGCCTGCCCCTGTCCCAGGAGTGCGCAGACTAAAGACGTGTGCAATCTCACCTGGACGGCCTCCTTTGTCTTCATGGAGCCATCTTTTTTCACTGGTGCTTCGTGTCGTTCTTCTAGACTTGAGTCCATCACCCTCAGCTCTTATGCTTTCCTTTCCTTTGGATTTGTCTTACCGTATATCATTAGGTTGCTTATTCAAGATCTTTGTGATTATTACTTTCTTACATTTATTTATTTCAGGTGTGTGTGTGTGTGTGTGTGTGTGTGTGTGCACATACACATCTGATCTTTGGATGGTGTTAGAAAACAACTCACAGTAGCCTGTTCTCTCCACATATGGCTCCTGGGGACTGAACTTGGGCTCTCAGGCCTAGCAGCAAGCACTCTTGCCCAGTGAGCCTTCTCATGAGCCTTAAGGTGTTTGTTTTAAATATAGAAAGTCATAGCTACATGTTTTCCTTAGAACTGTCTTTGTTATACCCCAGAGACTCTGATATGTCGTGTTTTCATTTTCATTTGGTTAAATAAATTTTGCCTCACCCCCTTCCACAGCAAACCACTCTCATTTGAAAATGCATTTTCCAATGTCCATGTTCCTCAGTGACTCACTCTCATCTGAAAATGCATTGTTCGGTGTCCATGTAGCTTTTTTGTTTTGGAAGATTTCTCTTGGTGTTGATTTCTAGTTTCATTCCATTATAATTTCATAAGATGTAAGATCTTCAATTTAAAAACAGATTTGAACTTATTTTTATTTTATGCGTATGAATGTTTTACCTGCATGTGTGTTTATGCCTGGTGCTGAAGGAGGCCAGAAAAGGGAGTTACAGATAGTTGTGAGCCACCATGTGGGTGCAGGGAACCAAGCTTGGGTCCCCTGAGTCACAGGTGCCTCCTAAGTTCCGCCGTGTGTTATTTTTATGTTCTTGATGCAGTGGTGCCTTCAGCCATATGCAGTGACCTTCATTGTCTCTGACTGGCACGAGGGCGTTATTTGCTCGGGATACAGTTTCCCAGCCGTTGCATTGAGTGTTACTTAGCCAGGAAGTTTTTTTAGGCAGCCAACACTTGGATATTGCTTTTATTCTGAACAGCCAGTCTAGATTTTTTAATTGGAGAATTGGGACCATTTACATCTGAGGTTATAATCTGAAGGTATGTGCTGATTCCTGTTACTTTTTAACTTTTAGAACATTTGATTCTTTCTCAGCTTCACTTTTCTTTTCTTACAGTAGGGTTTTCTCTTTCCTGTGTCAACTGTGCAAGGCAGCTGTTGTGGATAGTTTTATGCCAACTTGACACAAGCAAAAGTCATTGGAGAGGAGGGAGCCTCAATTAGGAAAATACCTTCAAAAGATGGGGCTGTAGTCAGGCCTGTAGAGCATAGAGCATTGTCTTGATCAGTGATTGGAAGGAGAAGGCCCAGTCAATCTTAGGTGGTCCTGGGTTCCATAAGAAAGCAGGCTGAGCAAGCCATGAGGAGTAAGCCAGTGAGCAGAACTCCTCCATCACCTTTGCATCAGTTTCTGCTGCCAGGTTCCGGCCTGTTTGAGTTCCTGTTCTGACTTCCTTTGATGGTGAACTGTGATGTGGAAGCATGTGCCGAGGAAACCCTTGCTTTTGGTCATGTTTCATCACAGAAATAGTAACCCTGACTAAGACACCATTCTACCACCAACACTCAGCAGCCAAGGGTCGGCTGTGACAGCCACCTCTCTAATAGCAAGCATGATGGAGACAGAGATATTTTAAACCAGAAATTTATAAAAGATAATTAAAAAAAATTGAGAGATGGGAAGCAGAAATAGGAGGAAGCAGGTGGAAAGTAGAGGCCAATTTAAAAGAAAAAAGAGGCTTTCAGAGGCCCTCTGTGGTAGGTTCCTAGGTTGTTTCCTGTTTTCTTCTTCTTCTGATGTCCATCCTCTTTGCCTTTCCAGATGGGGATTGGACATTTTAGTTAGGGTCCTCTCTCTTGCTTAGTTTCTTTAGATGCACAGGTTTTAGTGGGTTTGTCCTATGTTGTATGTCTATATGAGTGAGTATATACCATGTGTGTCTTTTTGCTTCTGGGACAACTCACTCAGGATGATCCTTTCCAGATCCCACCATTTACCTGCAAATTTCATGATTTCCTTATTTTTCATTGCTGAGTAATATTCCATTGTGTAGATGTACCACAATTTCTGCATCCATTCTTCAGTTGAGGGGCATCTGGGTTGTTTCCAGCTTCTGGCTATTACAAATAAAGCTGCTACAAACATGGTTGAGCAAATGTCCTTTTTGTGTACTTGAGCCTCTTTTGGATATATGCCCAGGAGTGGTATGGCTGGATCTTGAGGAAGCACTATTCCTAGTTGTCTGAGAAAGCGCCAGATTGATTTCCAGAGTGGTTGTACAAGTTTACATTCCCACCAGCAGTGCAGAAGGGTTCCCCTTTCTCCACAACCTCTCCAGCATGTGTTGTCACTTGAGTTTTTGATCTTGGCCATTCTCATGGGTGTAAGGTGAAATCTCAGGGTTGTTTTGATTTGCATTTCCCTAATGGCTAGTGAGGTTGAGCATTTCTTTAAGTGCTTCTCTGCCATTCGGTATTGATATTCCTCTACAGAGAATTCTCTGTTTAGCTCTGTTCCCCATTTTTTAAGTGGATTACTTGGTTTGCTGCTTTTCAGCTTCTTTAGTTCTTTATATATACTGGATATGAGTCCTCTGTCAGATAAAGGGTTCGTGAAGATTCTTTCCCAATCTGTAGGCGGTCGCTTTGTTTTGATGACGGTGTCCTTTGCTTTACAGAAGCTTTTCAGTTTCATGAGGTCCCATTTATTGATTGTTGCTCTTAGAGCCTGTGCTGTTGTATTCTGTTCAGGAAGTTTTTCCCTGTACCAATGAGTTCTAGGGTATTCCCCACTTTTTTTTCAAGCCGATTTAATGTGTCTGGTTTTATGTTGAGGTCTTTGATCCACTTGGACTTCAGTTTTGTGCAGGGTGACAAGTATGGATCTATTTTCATTTTTCTACATGTAGACATCCTGTTAGACCAGCACCATTTGTTGAAGATGCTATCTTTTTTCCATTGTATGGTTTTGGAGTCTTTGTCAAAGATCAGGTGTCCATAAGTGTGTGGGTTTATTTCTGGATCCTCTGTTCAGTTCCATTGATCCACCATTCTGTTTCTATGCCAGTACCATGCAGTTTTTAAAACTGTTGCTCTATAGTACAACTTAAGATCAGGGATGGAGATACCTCCATTTTTTATTGTAGAGGATTGTTTTAGCAATTCTGGGTTTCCTGTTATTCCATATGAAGTTGAGAATTTTTCTTTCCAGGTCTGTAAAGAATTGTGTTGGCAATTTGATGGGCATTGCATTGAATCTGTAGATTGCTTTTGGTAAGATGGCCATTTTTACTATGTTAATCTTGCCAAGCCATGAGCATGGGAGATCTTTCCATCTTCTCATATCTTCTTCTGCCCTTCAGACTATCAAAGCAGATGCTGAGCCTGATGGGCAACTGTTGGGCAGAGTGAATGGAATTTTAGGTAAGAACTGGGAAATAGTAAGAGCTGGAGAGGACAGGGTCTCCACAAGGAGAGCAACAGAACAAGAAAATTTGAACACAGGGAACTTCCCAGAGACTCATACTCCAACCAAGGACTATTCATGGAGATAACCCAGAACCCCTGCACAGATGTAGCCCAGGGCAGTTCAGAGTCCAATTGGGTTACATGGTAATGTGAAGAGGGACTGCCTCTGACATAATCTGATTGGCCTGCTCTTTGATCACCTCCCCCTGGGGGGGGAGCAGCCTTACCAGGCCATAGTAGAGGACAATGCAGCCACTTTTGATGTGAACTGATAGACTAAGATCAGAAAGGAGAGGAGAACCTCCCCTATCAGTGGACTTGGGGAGTGGCATGCAAGCAGAGGGAGGAGGGAGGGTGGGGTTGGGAGGGGAGGAGGGAGGGGCTTATGGGGGGATGCAGAATGAATAAAGTGTAATTGATGAAAAATTAAAAAAAAATAAAAGAAAAAAGAATGTAAACTTCTGACTGTTAGAAGAAGATTAATAAGAAGACCTAAAGAACATAATAAAAAAATGTAAGGAAAAAAAAAAGGTTAGGGGCGGTGTCATAGGCCTGTTATTCTAGCATTGAAGAAGCTGAGGCAGGGAGCTGGGGTGAAGGTCAGCTGAAAGAGAGCCAGCTCTTCCAGAACATCTGAGTTCAGTTTCCAGAACCAACGAAACTCCAGCTCCAGAAGGTCTGCCACCTTCTTCTGGCCTCTTTAGGTACCTGTACATACACAGCTAGTGCCCGTGTGTGTGAGCGTGCGCGCCCACACACACACACACACACACACACACACACTCCCACACACACTCCCCCCCCCCCAACTCACACACTCATAAACAAAAATACATTTTAGAAAAGCAATGGAGGCAGGATTGAGTTTGAGATCTAGGTCACTACTGCTGTCAATCTACCCTATTTTCTGGGTCCTCTTGGGCTGTGTATCCCTTAGATACAGGAAAAGCTAAGGAGTATTCGGGTCCCTCCCTCCTTCCTTCCTTCCTTCTCTCCACCCTCCTTCCCTCTCCGATTTCTCTCTTTAGTTAGCCAGTGAGAACAATTTGGAACGGCAGTGCTTGGAATCACTTTGTTTTTTGTTTTCCTGCTCACTAGGCCAGGGTTACCTGGAATCAAAGGTGACCAGAATTTACTCAGAAGTGATTAGCTAGGGAAACCTCCCTGTTTCTCTGTCACCCTCTACTGCTGAAGCTGGTCTTGCACCAGAATGCCGTTTGTGGGTCTCAGGCATCCCCACGACACACACAGAAAGCCAGGTAACAATGTGCATTAAGTGGCGTGTTCTCATCAGCACCCCCCCCCCCAGCTTTGCATAGTCCATAGCTGTGGTTTCCTGAGGTCCAGTCCCGGGCCAGCCACTCATTGTGTCAGCCATTGTGTTTTGCTTGCTTGAAATGAAAATCTAATTCTCCTCTTTTCTGGGTCTCCTAGCAGAACCCCAGCCCCATTACATTAGTTCTTCAATGAGCTTGTTTTGGTGGCATTTTGGTGGAGAGATTCTGGGTCATATGTCACGCGGTACCTGAAATGCCACTGTATAGAACAGCATGGTGATACCTGCGGTGTGTTCAAAGGTGTAAATGGAACTTTTATTCCCCTGCTTCAGTTGTTGTCTGGGAGGCTTCCTGCCTTTTTCTGCTAACTTAGGCCTAGGATGTTTTCAGCCTCTGAGGCTGTACTGTTGAACAAGCTCACACTTTCTTGTTTTCTTGTTTTTACTGAGCTCTGGGCTGGCTGGTTCAACTCAGCTGTTCTGGCTCAAACTCTCCCAGCTGACTTCTTCCATCTGGCTTTTCTTCATTTGGCTCAAACTAACTCATGCAGTCTGGCCTAATCTCCTGGCTCCTTCTCATTCTCTGGCTCATTCGGATTTCACCTGAGTTCACTCCCTCTGCAACCTGTCTCTCTGAGTGTCCCAGTAAAACTGCCTCCTCTCTGCACTGCCCCTTAAGTAGCTTCCCTTTTCTCTGCTCGAATAAGGGTTGGGCATATCCTATTCTGTCAACTCTTTCTCTGATTTGTCACCTTTTCTGCTGCTTTTCAATCAGACATCACTCTCAAAAATGGGTGCTTCCTTCTACAAAATAACTTTCCCTTCCTTGTTTGGGATTAAAGGTATGTAGTACCACGCCTGGATCTAAGCTTTTCTTTACCTGAAACTTGCTTTCTACCAGCCTGGCCTTGAACTCTGATCTACTTGCCTCTAAACTCACAGTATCTCATTGACAATTTTTGTTCTGCATGTCAAAAGTGACAATAGATAGCCTGATAAATTAGCCCTAAGTAAGAGATACTGAATGGATGTTTTTTCCTTGGATCTCACTGTCTTCACTCAGATATTTGTTCAAACACACATAGGGTAAACACTCAATAGTGGGCATTGCTTGGTAGTTCTCTTTACCATTTAAGGGCTTATTGTGAAGGTGAGTTAGAGTGAGGGTGATTGAAGTTGTTGAATATTCATCTCTTCAAGGTACATTAAACAGCAGATGAAAATGCTCTGAATTGTTGTTCATGCCCTTTTGGTTTTTGTTGCATTCTCCTTCTCTAGAGCATCCGAGAGCCTGGACAGCCCCCGGGAACAGTCAGGAAGAGCTTTGGGGAAGAAGAGGAGGGTGTGAATTGTGGCCTTCCTATATTTTGGGTGGATCAAAAAAGCAAAGCTCATACAAAGTTGGCAAAAGAAAACTCAAAATGTATTGAGAAAAAAAAAAAAGAAAGGATTAATTCTTGATAACTCTGCCAGAAATCTGGTAAGATGCGTGAGGACATGACCTTCATTGCTCTCTGCTGGCCTGTACTCAGGGTGCTGCCAGGCAGAGGGAGGAAGGAGGTGGTAACTTTGAAGCTCCTGCCATTATCAAGAACAGGATGTGAAGCATCAAGGATGTTATTTGAGAATTCTCTCCCTGCTTAGTTCTGGGTCGATATGGCTTCCTGCCTGCCTCTTCTAAACTTTGCCCTTCTTCTATATCTGGGAGGCCGTATAGTCATCAAATGACACAGATGATTGGCTCAGCTGGTTAGAGTGTGGGGCTATGAGAAGCAAGCCAGCAGATGGCACACAGGGTCATCTTCCCAAGTTCTCAGACTGCCTCATGGACTCTGCACAGTGGGCGTGCAAATATGTGCCATGTAGAGCCCAGAATATGGGTTTCCCACCTTCAGCCCTACAGAACTCTCCTTAGAGGATGACCCTCAGGTTAGAAGCTGATTCTTAGCCTCTGGAACTGTTATGAATCTGGCAGCATTCACCTCAAGACTTTGTGTTTATCTTGAAGTAATTTATGAGAGACTGTGAAGTTTGCATTGTTGTAAAAATTGATTGTTGATAGAGTACCAGCCTACTTGATAGATGATTCTTTGCTTCAGTCTGTTGGAATGTGAAGTCAACTCAGTGTGGCTGAAGAGCCGGGCCATATGCGCCAGTGACTGGGGACTGCAATCGTGGAGTTCTTTCTTTAGAAGGTTCCATAGAGGGTCTTCCACAGGCCAGGCAGATGTCAGAGGCCAGGGATGTAAGTTCTCATGAGCTCCACAAACGTTTCAGGCCTATTGGATGTAGGGCATTGTGCTGGAACCTAAAAGCTCAATCCATGTCCTCAGGATATCTGGGCTCAGTGCAGGACACTTCCCTCACTGATAACATGGATCCTTAGCTGTGAGGAAGCCTGAAGAAGGCTTGCTAGACTAATGCTTGTAGTGGCATCCACTCAGACACGTGCAGTGATGTGAAGAGAACCAACTATAACACAATGCACTTGTCAAAATAGTAACCAGGCACATCAGTGCTAAGTGGCAAGTATGGAGCACGTAAACCACGGTGCCTGGTGTTCACAAATCCTTCGGAGAATCTGCCTCAACACCGATCTTGCTCCAGGGACAAGGATGGGCCTCACTGTGCTCCTTACATTTCCCAGGAAAAGCTGAATAAAAGCCAGGAAAGACAAAACCCCAAGACTTTCCCTAAGCAACCGAGATCTCTGGCCAATCAGAAAAGAGCTGGCAATGACAGAGAATTGAGGGTGTTGAAAAGCCAAAGTAGACGTGATAGAGGGCTGAGTGGGGTTACTTTAAATAAGCTAGACAGGGAAGAGCCCTTCTACATGGAGGTAAAATGTAGTTGAGATCTGAAGGAGACGAGCTCATGATGGGCAAAGCCAGGGTAGTGCGTTCCAGGTAGATGGATTGTGGACATCTGGGAGAGATGACTGAGACAGACACATGGGAAGAGAGCAGGACAGCAGGGTGCATGAGGCAGGAGATAAGGTTAAACCTTACCTTTCTAATTGATTTTTTTGTGAGTTTCACATCATGTACCCTAGTCCCACTCATCTCCCTGTCCCCATAGATCTGCCCTTGCAACCTCACCCCCAAAGATAAACACACACACACGAAAATAAACAAAATAAAACACAGAAAACATGTCTTCATGGAAGCTGTAGTGTGTCACAGTGTGTCTCACAGTCTTCCACTGTGTCCACACACCAGCAGTTGCAATGTTCACTGCAATGGGGCATTGATTTAGTTTGACATCTCTCGCTTCTCTGACATCATTGGACTCCTCCGGGTTATTCTGTTGCTGCCACGCCATAGAAATCCTGCAGCTTTGGATCAGTAGGACTGGCCCTTTCACGTGCTCTATCATCAGTTCAATTCAAAGCCCTGGATCTGGGCCTGGGTGGCAGTCGAGCTGGTCAGTGGTGCTGGTTCTTCCTCATCCACACCACCAGTGTGAGCGAGCTTTGCCCTGGCTAGGCCACCCGATGCCACCACGAGCAGGAGACACTGTCAGCTCTTCTGCTCTCATGCCCTGGGGCCAGCTCAGCTGCACCCACACCTCCAGAGCCATCTCCACTCTGCTGCCCAGTCAAGGCGGAGGCCCACTCTCCTAAGCACTGCAGTTGTTGTTGGTGGGGGGCTGGGACAGCTCTCTAGCTCCCACAACTTCTGGGCTGGCTTGCCTTCACTCCAAGGGCCAGCTTCTCTGTGCTGCCCAGGCGAGGCAGGGCTGGCTGTCCTGCCCTCATGACTTCAGGGCCAGTTCTCCCACACCCGTGGCCACGGGAATGGCTCACCTGTGCCACGTCTGCTCTACTGTTCTGCTTAGTTGAGGTGCAGGGCCTGCTCTCAAGAGCACTTTGGCCAGTAAAGGGCGGGGCCAGTTCTGTGCAGCCCCTGGACATGTGATCCCTGGTAGCTGCCCAGACCAAACACATCCCCACGATCTCTAGTGGCGATATGAGCCACAGACATCGACACTGGTCCCTGCTGTGTGTAGCCATGGACCACATGTGGCCCTCAGTGGCAGCACGGGTTGTGACTTCACCATGGCCTCAGCTAGCGGGGTTGGCTACCCACAAAAGGCTATTCCTCTCCAGCTTGGCATCTCCAGTTCCGTCTCTCCTCTTAATGCTCAAACTGTTTCACTTCTCTTTCTCTCCCACCTGTGACCACCTCCTGCTGCATGCTGGTGGGCCCCTGGGTGACCTCCTCCATTTGTGACAGCTAGTGGGCCTCTAAGTGTTTGCAGCCCACCTGTGTGGTACAAGAGGGGGATGGTGTCTGTGGACATCTGCCCCCTCCCAACCTGTGTGGAGCTAGTCAGGGCTGTGTGTGACTGCTGCCCAACGGTGCCATGCAAAGGAAGGCAGGTCTGTGGGCCCGCTTGTGCTGTGTGGCGTGGCATGGCCCTCAGCAGATCTATCACTTCATCTGAACTGTGTGTTAAACCTCTGTGTATTCCTGTGCCCATGATGGTCTAGACTCTGCCAGGGCCAGAGACACAGCTGTAAAGAGAGCGGAAAAGCACCTTCACCTTTATCCTGCCTGGATCAGAATGTGCCTGCGGGACGTGACAGGGCTAAATCTTAATCTGAAGGTAACGAACGGCCTCTGACATGCTCAGAGCTGCCGAGCCACGCACTTGAATTGGCGCGTTAGAAATAGCAGTCTGGGAGCAGTGTGGTATAGGGCGGTCATGAACCAAGGAGCTGTGAAAGAGGCTGTGCAAGGGAGATGCTGCTGTTCTAGATTTAGGGGATGCAGCAGGTGGGGGCTCTGTGGGGATATGCAGTAAGAAGCTGTGATGGAGGAGATCAGATCATGGATGGTGAAAGACCTTGAAGGAGACTGTGTGTGTGCATGTGTGTGCTTGTGTGTGTGTGTGTGTGTGTGTGTGTGTGTTGAGGATGATTCCCAGCATAAAAAAAAATGAAGAAAAAAATAAGAACTCAGAAGATGATGTTGGCATTTATTTTCTGGGCAAGGCAGTGGGAAGAAGAGCTTTTTGGAGAATGATAAATTGTTATCCTCCTGTCCTCGGTGAAGTTCATGTATGGAGGAGACAATCGTGGAAACAAGATCTGTCGATCAGCTGACAAACTCTAGGATAAGCTGCATGCTGCCATGTTAATCAAAACCATCAGGACAGTGGATTAACGCTGCAAGAATTTATTTTTCTGTCATGTCATGCAGATCAGGGGCTTGTAACACAGCAGTTAACAGGCCAAGGCCACATGGGATCCATCTAAACTCACGGCTTAACCAAGGCATGGCAAAGCCACCACCTCCCCCAAGAAAACAAAGCAACATAACACAACAACACAACACCAATCTCCCTCCCAAAACCAGCAGGGGTGAATTACATATCCAACTTTTAAAAGTTAAATGGAATCCAGGAAGGATTTCTGGGGCCCTTCTTTCCAAGGCTCAGCCTTAAATGGATTCATTTTTGAAAGGAAAAAGTCCATTTGCCCAAATCAGACTTCTCTAAAGACAAAATGATTTGTGTCACTTCTGCTCACTATTGCCTAAACCACGGCAGGTGAGGTGGCTCAGGGGGTAAAGGCACTTACTACCAAACCCTCCTGGAGGAAGGAGAGAACGGATACCTGCAATTTCCTCTTCAGCTTCCACATGTGCCCTGTGGCGCGCGCGCGCGCGCACACACACACACACACACACACACACACACACACACACACACACACACACAGCTTGCTCAATCCAATTGGTATTACTTGTATGAACAAGATTTCTGGTCCAGTTGATGCCGCATAACCAATTAGTGGGCTTCTGCCTGGGGAAGACTGTCTCTCCTGTTCTCAGCCTTCCCTGTAGTTCTTTACCTAAGGGTGGGGCCCTAGAGATCCCCTCCCCCGTTCTGTGTTAGAATGTCTATTGGCGTTGTATTGTTCAGGCCTTGTGTAGGCAGCCAGTATTGGGAGACTCAGTCTCACAACAGACTTCTTGCTCCTTCACAGTCTTTCCATCCCCTTTCCCTAGATGTCCCTGAGCCTTAGGTACAGAACAAAATGAATGAAAATCTTCATTGTTAATTTGACTGGATTTAGAACCCACTGGGAATGTCTGTGGGGGTGTTTCTAGAGAGGATTTGCTGAGGAAGGCAGACCTCCTCCAAGAACGTCAGTGGTCCTTTTCGTGGACATGGGGCCAGACTGACTGCAAAAGCAAAAAAAGCCAGACAAAGGCCAGGATTCCCTGTTCTTTGCTTCATCCTCTACCCTGTTCAATGCTTGTGGCTAAAGTTGGTGGTCTGGGGGTGGGGGAGGTGATGACTGAGGCGATCACACCCAGATGCTGTCTCGTTCTGTCCCCATCCATATTGGGACCACATTTCAGCAAGAGTTCAAGCTACAGCAAAGTGTGTCTGTACTTATATTTCTATCTATCTGTTATACATATTGACAGCCATGAGGTCACACAGATGCCCGTGGTTCTAATTCCACAACATGGGTCTATATTGCTCCTATTTGCAGACTTACAAATCCTTTCTGCTTTCATTCTTACTTCAGAGTCCTGGTAGCCCTTGACCTCCATGCTGGCTGCTCCTTCCTCATTGTGTTTGGTCTTTGATACCAGCTCCTGCAAGGACCCCGCCCCCTTGGGTGGGGACCCTCCATTTGCTGGCTTCCTGGTGAAGGTTGTTGGGGACCCTGCATTAGAAAAGACTGCGCTCAGTGCTGTAATATTCCATATTCTGCTGGGTATACACTTTTAATTTATGAGACCATGTGCTACTGGGAATGCATTTCATCCAGCGAAGAGTTGAAAACCTAAGTTTTCCAGTTCTCAGTTCCTCTACTCCCCAAATTCCTTGTCCCATGAGCCATTGATGGAAACCCATGCAGGCCCTTCCTCAGTCTCAGCCTCAAATGGATTCATTTTGGAAAGTGAGTATAAGTCCACTATCCATTCCAGAGTTAGAAACAAAACAAAACAAAACAAAACAAAACACACTTCTTTTCCAGCAGCTCAGAAATTTTTCAAATACTATTTTTTGTCTTTATATTACTGAAAAGCAGCTTTGTTTGGATATTTCAAACTTGGCACCATGGGTATGTAACCCTGAGTGAGGAATGCGTGCTTTGCCTTGTTTGAGACATTTTGTTTTGGAATAACAGAGTTTTGGATGTTTAAAAATACTTCAGAGAGCAGACACAGTGGCTGTGGCCCTTTGCCTTTGAAATGTGCTCTGCATTGTAAAGCTGGTAATTTTCAGGGCCTGGGGCATCTCACAGAACATGCTTACCTGATTCGACCTGGGATTCCACTCGGCAAATTTTACTCAGGAAATTGTGTGATGTCAGCACAACTCAACATCCCTGAGCATCACGTTCTCCACGATCAGCAAGTGCCTGATGGGCTGAACTGCAGTCACAGGTCTTCACTGGTGACTTCCAAGTCCGGACCTGCGCTTTGTGCATGGAGTGAACACAGCTTGCCACCAGGGGCGTGTTTGCTTTCTGTACCTTTTAGTTTTACAGGTGGAGAATGAATTTTGCAGTCTTCTTTTTATTTTATCTTGATGATGATCTGTGTGTGTGTGTGTGTGTGTGTGTGTGTGTGTGTGTGTGATATGTGGCTATCAGGACAACTTGTGGGGTCAGTTCTTCTACCATGTGATCTAACTCAGGTTGTCTGGCTTGGCACCATGCACCTCTATCCCCTGAGCCATCTAACTGACCCGAGTTTTACAATTTTAGTTGTGGAGCAAAATAAATTAAAAGAAGACTAACATGTCATAATATGAGAAAATCACACCAGATCCATATTTCTATATCCATAACCATCGTTCTATTTGGAGACAGCCAATGCTCGTGAATGTCCGTGCCTGGAGCTACTTTCACATGAGAGCGGCAGAGTTGGATAGCATGATAGACTCTATGCCACACCCTGACTAACCCATTTACAGAAAGAGCTTGCTGTCCTCCAGTCTGAGAGAGACACACACCTTGTCCATTTTAAAGTTTGCTTACAACAGAAGGTAACATTTGGAAAACACAGGTTTTTAGATCACCCCAGGTTGACTGGCACAAAGCACAGGACAAGAACGTGGGCTAAGAGGATGGATGGTTTTATGCAGTGCTCATTTATTATCTCTTAGGCTCTGTGTTAGCTGCTGCATATAAGGGAAAAGATGCAAGGTACATACTTATGCCTAGGTAGGGGTAAATAAGAACCAGAAAGCATTAATTCATCATTTTAAATTAAAAAATTTTAATTAAAACTTCAATATTTTGAGAAATTTACAGAACATTTATATCTTCTCCACCCTTCCCTCCTCTAATATTTGTGTGTGCATGTGTGTTCATGTGTGTCTGCAGGTACACATGTGTGCACGCACATGGATGCCACATCTCGGTGCTGTCCACCTTTGTGTTTGAGGCAGGATCTCTTGATGATGTGGAACTGACTAGGGTGGCTGGCTAGGACCCTGATCGCAGGGATCCTCCTGTCCCTGCCTGCCCGGGGATTACATGTGCACACCACCACAGCAGCCTTTTTACGTGGATGCCACAAATCAAATTCAGATTGTCCAAGCACCTGCCTGACTGAGCCATTCCTCCAACCTCCCGAGCAGCAGGGAGTTTACAAACTAAGACACAGGCAAGAAAGACCACAGAAGGAAAACCAGACAGAGCCACTGAAAGCCAGGACAGGGGGAAACCCAACAGTCCGGGGCTTTAGCTCCACATGGCATTTCTGCACGGGCCTTTTCATCATCAGTGCCAGGCATTGCTGTGGCACTGTACTAGCTGGTACTGTCCTGGCTCGCCTGTAGTCTCTTGCTGTTTGTTTTACCTTGTGTGTGAACTCCCCTTCCAGGCCCGAACTGTCTTCCTCCTTATCATCCAGCTCTCAAACTTGAGGAACTCTTTATGTTTTAAGAATTTCATACATGTGTGCAATTCATTTTGATTGTAGCCACTTTCACCCTTGCTCTTCAGCTCTCCTAAGAACCCATCACCACATCCCTCTCATACTGCTGTGTTTTCTTTCTTTCTAGCAGCCACTCCTGATGAGACCTAATAGACTAGGATCAGAGGGAAGGAAAGAAAGACCTCTCCTATCAGTGGACTTGGGGAGGGGCATGTGTGGAGAGGGGGGAGGGCGGGTGGGGTGGGAGGGAGGGTGGGGTTGGGAGGGAAGGAGGGAAGGAGCTTACAGGGGGCATACAAAGTGAACAAAGTATAATTAATAAAAATTAAAAAAAAATAACATGTTGAGTTCAGTTAGTTGCCGGTCATTTGTATATGAGTGTGGGGTCTTTGCAAGTGAATGCATGTGGCTGTGTTTCAAGAAAACTTTATTTAAGAGTTCTGTGACTTGAAATTTGCATAATTTATGTGCTACAAAATGTTAGCCACTTTTTGATTTTGAAAAATTATTAAAAGTGTTTGTAGTTATATCAAATCAGGACTGCATGTGGCTCAAAGTTTGTAACTTTCTAATTCCTGTTCTATTACATCACCATTCCTATTATCAGTTTTTATCTTGATAGTGCTGAAAATGAGCTCACATTCATCTCCTGGTGCGCTTTCTTTCCCTCGTAGAACATGGCCTCTTGGAGCCCAGGAACTCCATCTGTCCGGTACCATTCCAGTCTCAGAGGCCACAACAGTGCTTGGTTGGAGCTGCCTTCTTTCCCCACTAGACCCCGAGTCCTCCCCAAAGCTCCCTCCCTCTGCTTTCTTCTCAAAATTGATAGCTTCCATCTTAGAAAGTCTCTGTTCACCTTGGGAGAAGAAGCTGGTAAATCTGGCATTTGCTTGGAATAGGAGTCCAGCTTTCAGCAGGGATGGGCCTGGTTTTTTTGCTTAATGCCAAATAAGTAACACTCGTTCTCCATCTACCCACCAACCCAATTATCCATTTACCCACTCACCCATCCATCCATTCATCCATCCATCCATATGCCCATCCACCCATCCACTGATCTAACAATCCACACATCTATCTATCATCTATCTATCTATCTATCTATCTATCATCTATCTATCATCAATCAATCAATCAATCAATTTGTTTATATCCATCTATCTAGTGTGCATGCATGTGTGTGCATACTTCACACATGCAGTAAGGGCAACTTGATGGCATCTGCTTTCTCTTCCATCATGTGGAGGTCTGGGGATTGACTTCAGGCAGTTAGGCTTGGTGGCAGGTGCCTTTACTCACTATGCATCTAGCCAGCTCCCAGAGCTTGTTCCAATGACATACATTTCACTCCAGTGATAAAGAGATATCTGCTCTCTGTAAGTAGCACAAGACACCTGACTCCTAGATAAGACTGTAAACAGCAGCAGATAAGGCGATCTGGAGGAGGCAGACACTGCATGCCACCAGGGCCACAGCACTCCTAGCAGAGAGGGAGCAAGGGTGCGACAGTCTAGCTTTGTAAGGTCAGGAGGGCAAGGTGATTGGTCTACTTGGATGATTTAATAGCTATCAAGGGGCGAAACCCTTTCGGTTGAAGATTGGGTGGGGACAAGTGATCTGACTGATGGGAAATTAATGAGTTCAGCAGGTGTGCATAATTGTGGAGGGTAGAAAAATACATGGCCATGTTTTTGAGGACCTATGAAGTTCAAAGTGTCAGGGTAGCACTCAGAAATATAGGTGTTATCTATATTAACACAAAGCTTGGAAAAGTGAATGGATTTTGAATGGGCGAATGATTTTATATAAGTTTGATTTAGTGTCTGTCATAAACCAGGCTCTATGCTATCTACTAGGGACAGAAAGAGTGAGGTGTAGTTACATTTTCTTTATTGCCTACTATACAATCCTAACAGAGTGATAAACGCTTGTTGGATGGTTCTATGTCCCAAGATGGGTGAGATCACTTATGGTGGGCTGGTGTGTTGTGCAGGAAAGGCACAGGGGGAGAGACAGCCATCCATTCACTCATTCATCTGTCCATCCTGCGTGCCCTGAGGATCTGCCATACGCCAGGCAAGACAACTTCGTTGATTTAAATCAGTGCCTCTAAACCTTTCTAATGCCTAATTCCTTTAAAATAGTTCTTCACATTGTGGTGATCCCCAACCATAAAGTTATTTTTTGATTTTATTTTGATTTTATATTTATTGGCATTTTGCCTATAGGTATGACTGTGTGAGGGTGTCAGAAGCCCTGGACCTGCAGTTACAGACAGGTGTGAGCTGCCATTTGGGTGCTGGGAATTGAACCCAGATACTCTGGAAGAGCAGCCAGTGCTCTTAACTCTTGAGCCATCTCTCTAGGATCCCATAAAATTATTTTTATTGCTACTTCCTAACTGTAGTTTTGCTGCTGTTATGAATTTTAGTATAAATAAATGATGTGAAGAATAGCTTATGTGAGACCACCAAAGGGGTCACGAACTGCAGGTTGTGAAGTGCCATTTTAAGTCTAATCCAGGAGAGAAACAGCAGTGCTGGATTGGAATTATTGTGTGAGATACTGTCATGTCCACAACAGTGGACATGCTGGGTAAGAACTCTACTGCTGAGTCACATTGCTAGCCCTAACAGGGCCTGAAAAGCCTGCAGGACTGTGGGAATAATCCACGTTCTCACATAGGCACAGTGAGTCAGGGGACGCTGGGGGAGGGGGCGTTTAGAGTTCAGAGTGTGATTGATCTGGGCTGCCAGGAGAGGAGGGGAGGAAGTTTAGCCGTGAGTCATTTTCTGGTTGATTTCCTTCCTAACAGTTTTCTCTCAGGGAAGAATCATCTCTGTCCAGCTGCTTTCCTCTGCTGGGTCAGCACCTCTACAGAGCACACTGGGACTCTGCTTATGAATGCTCTAAGCATAGTTTTACACTAAATTTTAATCAGGCAGAACCTCTTATGGTCCAAAGCCAGGGTGATCACCATAAAACAGGCAGGAATATGTAGGACCGTTTCCTAGGCTAACCTTTTTTTTTTTTTTTTTTTTTTTTAACTTTGTAGTCTTCATATTTTTTCTTGGTATGGTGGGAGTTTGGAAATTTATTAATTTATCATATTTTGAGCAAGTGCCTGTAATACATAAGAGTAAATCCAAGGGGGCTAGAGAGATGCAGAGGACGAAACAATGAGATACTAGTATGCCTACGGTTCAGTTTCCAGCACACACATGGTGGCTCACAATCATCTGTAACTCCAGTTCTAGGGCATCCTGCACCCTTTTCTGGCCTCTGAGGGTACTGCATGCTCATAATGCATTGATATACATGCATGCAAAACACCCATACACATGAAATAAAAACACACAATTTTTTTTTTTTTGGTCATTATTTTTGTTCTCCCTCCTTCCACTCTTCCCAGTCTTCCCCACTTCCCAAGATGCATTTTTTTTCTGTTCTTTTTCCCTTTAAAAAAACAAAGCCAGGCCTCCTGGAGACACATGGCATAACAGTTTACTTTAAGAACAAGCGCCCCTCATATCAAGAAAACTGGATGAGGCAACCCAGTAGGAGGAAAAGGGACAAAAGAGCAGGCAAAAGAGTCAGCAATACCCTCACTCCCGGTGTTAGAGGAGTTCCACAGGAACACAAGCTACACAACCATAACAGGTAGGAGGAGGACCTTGCTTAGAGAGGCAGCAAGGCTGTAATAGGCAGGCTTTATAAGGTCAAGAGGGTAAGGCGATCAGTCTATTTGAATGATTTAATGCCTGCCAAGAGGCAGAACCCTTTAGGTTGAAGATTGGGTAGGGTACACGTGATCTTGTGATGGTCTGTGATTGTCCGTTCAGCCTCTGAGCCCTTAGGAGTTGATTCTGTGGGCTGTGTTCTCATGGCATCTTCTCCCCTTTTCTGTGGGGTTCCTCTGCCTCCACTAGTGTTTGGTTGAGAACACATAATCCCCGCCAGTGGGTGGGTTTAAATAGAAACAGAGCACGGGCTGCACAAAGCAGTCAATAAGGCATCCTTGCATTTTGGTTATTGTGAGAGACACAGCCAATGCACAGCCAGCGTCCACAGCGCCCGATGTGGAGGAAGGGATTGATGGATGGTTCGCTATGCATGATGACGTTTGAATTGAATCCGGAAAGAAGTGGAATGATGGTAGTTAAGATGTGTGGAGTGCTGCCCACAGCCAGATACTGATCTGAGAACATAGCATGGACAGTCTTTTTAAATTCTCACTTGAACCCTCTGAAGGACGTGCTAATGTCATCTCCATTATTACAGGAGTGGGACTTCACCTGGCAGGAAAGGGGATTTTGGGGTGGGCACTTTGCACAGGGGTACTAATGGAATGGATCGAAGTGAAAGCACAGCAGATTAATGGAGCTGGATGCAGTGTGCTAAGGCTGGAAGAGGAGGGAGGTGTGGGCAGGGGATGTGGGATGAGGCTGGAGAAATCGGCAGGTCAGATTATTGCTGTCGTCTGGAAGATCTATTGAGCTCCCAGCTGAATATGGCTCAGCACTGCCTCCTGCAAAGTTCCAGCAATCTCTTTGCCAGTGTTCTGATCGGAAGCAGATGTCACAGGTTCTTACGTGCTCTTCATTTATAGAAGTACTCCAGAAGGTTCTTGGGAATAACTGGAGAAATCAGTTAAAAAAACAAAACAAAACAAAACAAAAAACTGGCCCAACAGATAGATGCCTGACTCCTACAGTCTCTTTTCACATTATGTCGCTGAAGTGGTTTTAAACCCACAGGTTAAACTTACATAAAAATGAGCTCATGTCTAGGCTCAGGAATACAAGCATAAAGGTGACTCATCTCAACCGCATGACTTCCACCAAAGATCTCCTTCTTCCTAGGTCTTGTTCTGTGTCTTTCCCTCCCCTCCCCCCATTGCTTTACCGAAAGCATGGAAGGAAGTTGTGGGCTCCTAGGAAGGAAGAAGGGGGACATAATGGTCTCAGTTTGAGTTTTTAAATAGCCTTCTGCTCCTAGCAATGGGCAGTATGTTTCCATTTCTTTGTAACCCTTTGTCCTCAGCAATAAGTTTGTGTTTCTCTGAAATAGCCCATTTTCCTTCATGTGTGGTGGGTCTCTCTGTACCTGTTAAACACACACACACACACACACACACAAACCAAACCAAAACACAAGGTGTGACACCTACTCCTGACCTTGCCAGTCAGTAATTATGGAACAGAGACCCAATCCCTGCTATAGAAGGAGAACACAGGCACCTTTAGACCAATAGAAAAATGGAGGGAATGGAGACTCACCAGGTGAGACACCCTAAACCCAAATAACACCCCAAACCCTTTCAGCTTCTGCAGCTTTGAGTCAGGCAGGCCCGCTCATAAACACTTTCTGCACTGTGCTGTCTCCTGTCTTTCAGTTCTTTAGCTGATGGAAGAGCCCGCCTGCTATGTCACATCAGGAGGTACTGCCTAAATGTCCCTCCAACCTCCTGGGAGATGTCTAGAAATCACCAAAAGTCATTTTGTACCCAAGACACAAAAAGGAAGCAGATACGAGCACTAAGGAACTGGAGCGAACCACAAAAGTCCAAACGGGTTAGGGCAGCTGCTTGAAAGTTGTTGGAAGCTTCTAATTCTTTTTTTTTTTTTTTTTTTTTTTTTTTTTTTTTTTTTTTTAACATGAAAATAAACACACCAACAATCCTATTTTATTAATACCAAAATTAATATACTGAGAACATGTAGATAAATAGCATTATATGAATTAAACATGTTACATTTAGAAATATACACGTGTATGTATTTTATATGTAGATTCGATTTGTTGTTTAAATATAATTGACATATAATTCTAAGGAATCGAAAGGCACCAGATGAGGTGGGTGACACATGCAAAGAGCCCACTGTCTCCTGTTCGGGAAGCTCATTACTATGTTCCAGTCTGCATGGGTTTGTTTTGTTAACTACACAGACTAGAACTACTTGGGAAGAAGGAACCTGAAAGGGTTAGGCTAACTTTGTAACCTATATGTCTTCTAAAGCCTATAGTTTTGAGTTTTAGGTCCAGGTTAAGCTAAAGCCTCTTAGTACCTTTCCAGAGAGTGAAGGAATGTGACCCTATCTGTGAGGACAGATATAAAAAAAGGGCAAGCAAGCAATGACCTTCACTCAGCAAAAGAAGGACCAGACCCTTGTCTTTGAGATAGCATTTCTTAGCAACGAACCTAGACTTCTTCTGAGTAGCTTTTGACCTCCAGACAAAAGTCTGTAGCCCCTAATCTTCAAGGATGAGCTAACCACCCCCACCTTAAATTGCAGCTGCATCCACACTTGGCAAGACTGGCCAAGCTTGAGTACCTAAGACTAATCAATTATCTTACTTTATAGCTTCCTCATCCAATCTTAAGTTGCCAAAACTGCAACTTCAAATTTCCCTCAATTTTTCTTTTAAAAACCTAAAGGCCTTTGTCTCCCAGTGCCACTCTTTGCTGACTGGCAGGGGTGACCCCATTGTGCCATGGTTAATAAACCTCTTGCTTTTGCAACGAGTCTTGGTCTGGGGGAGTTTCTGGGAAGGGCGTGATCTTGAACTCCTGAGCTGTGAGACCCCAGGTCTTACAGAACCCAGTTGAGGAATTGCCTCCATCAGACTGGCCTGTAATGGTGTCTGGAGGTGGGCTCTTAATTGCCGGTTGATATGGGGGGCTTCGGCCCACTATAGACAGTGCTGTTCCCAGGCATGTAGGAAGTGGCTGAACAGGCCACAGAGAGCAAGCTGGCAAGCAATGCAGTAAGGGGTGCACCTTCATAGTTTCTGTTTTACTCTCTGCTTCCAGGTTCTTCTTCCAGGTTTACTCTGGCTTCCATCTATGATGTGCTATGACCCATAAGTCAAGTTGCTTCTGGCCAGTGTTTTATCACAGCAAGATAGAGCAAGCTAGGACATTCATCCACCCCGACCGCACTCACAGCACCCCTGGGGGCTTTCACCAAGAGCATGTGCTTTTCAGTGAAATGGGTCTTTGGATGTGATTATCAGCTTTCTGATTGGCCCTCTCCTACATCTGGTTTTGAATGTCGTTTCTGGGGTTCATACATAGACTCAGGGGTACTTCAGTGGCTTGCTCACTTTAATTGTAAACTGAGATCAGGCTATTGAAGATGCCCTTGGACTTGGAGAAGACTTGGGAGGGAGGGTGGATGTTGTGTAGCTATTTCCTCCTAATTGAAACATTGCCTCCTGGAGTGCAGGGGATGATTCAGAAGCTAGTGAAATTTAAAGGAACTAGGAAGGTCAAGGGACTGAGGAGGCTCAGAAATACCCAAGATTCACCAGGCTCCTTTGAAGGTTAGGAAAGCAGTATATATTTGCTGGAGAGAGGAGGCTCTTTCACGGAGCTGCCTACAAGTTGTGCAGGGAGGCCTAGGGGTGAAGCTCTTGTGAGTTGTCATTCACGCTGGGGTGAGCCTCTCAGTGATTCAGCTGGCTGGCTCAGAATCTTCCACGCTCCTCTGTGCAAACCCAATAAACTCATTGCTTCTCCGAACTGCATTTGAGTGAAATCAGCTTTCCAGTGTGTCATCGGTGCTTTTCCCGAGAAGTGGTCATGCAGCAGTGTGCATGGAGAGTAACATTCCCACGGTGGAGGCCCCAGCTGACCAACTCAGCCTCCACCAGGGCCCAGATCCAGAGCTTTGAGTTGGTCCACCCCAACATCTACTCAGTCTATGTACTACTGGAGTGTGCGGAGTGGCCAGCACTACAGAAACAGAGGCACAGGGTCTCCATGACTCTGAGCAACAACAGGATGTTCAAAAGGAGTCTCATTGAGGATTCAGTACTGATGGTGTAGCCGAAGCCAGAGGCCTTGAATCAGACCAACAACTCATTGCAATGAACAATGCAGAGTACACTGTGTATGTGATGGAGAGGTGGGAAAGATGGAGGAGTGGAGCTGAGCAGTGCCGTGTGTGTGTGTGTGTGTGTGTGTCAAAACAGGAGATGCAACAGCTGTGACAGGTGGGAGAGAAGGCTGCTGCTAATGGAGGAACAGGTCTTCATTCAGCGGGGTCAGCAGCAGGATGGTATGCAGCAGCCTGGAGCTTTCGCGGACTCAGCCCCAGAGTAAGAAGTCCAGCTACATGCTTACTCTGGCTCTGAACAGTGACAGGATGTTTGAGGTGAAGAATGGTCCATTTACTGGGCTGGACCTCCTAGAAAGACCTCCGTGGTCCTTACTTCTCCCAGAGGCCATGACGGTCATGGCTTGTGCTCTGGCAGAGGGTCATGTTGATGTCCAAGAGCTGTATTGTCACCAGAGAGCTAGCAGAGGTCCTTGGCACATGCTGATGCAGGAGGTTGCCTTGGGTGTTCTTGGTCCAGGTAGAGACACAGTTGAAAGTGAGGAACATGGAAGGCTCTGTGAAAACCCCTACCTCCATCCCCCACTGACCCCCAAAAGTAGCCGCCTAAAAAGAAAGTTATCAAAGAGAACTCTTAAAAATTGTAATCGGGATGCTGAGATGTAGCTCTCTAAAACTGATGGCGTTTGGTGGAGATGCTGATGGAGAAAGACTCAGCTTTCCTTAGGGGGTTGGCCACTGAGAGTTTGGCCATGCTCCACTGAGCATATGGACGAAAAAGGAAAGGGGAAAATGGTCTTTTTAAAAATGGACTTTTTTCCTTCCCCCCTCCTTTTTTTTTGGGGGGGGAGGTTGTAAGGGAGGAGGAGTGGACATGGGAGGATTAGGAAGTGAGTGTGATCGGGTGAATGATGTAAAATTCCCAAATAATCAATAAAAACTTTATGTTGGAAAAAAAAGAGAATAAATTTTATGGCTTGGCTCTAGAATAACTTTCCAAATTTACCCACTACTCCTGAATAACCACTTTCCTGTCATTTTTTTTTTTTTCTTTCTTAGCATCCTTTTTCTCTATTGCACTGGGCTCCTTACAGCTTTCATTGTGATGAATCTGCTTTGCTTCAGATGAGCCCTCAGTTCAGGGTGTCTGGTCCCCATCTTGACTGTATTTCATACCTTCAGTGTCAAACTCAAGACCCACGTATTCTCTAAAGCTTTGCTTGAATTATTTATGCCTGTGGCTCTTATTAACAGAGCGTTATATCTCCTTTTATTCATCTGTGTCAAGTGAACTCACTGTAAATGTTCAACACATGTTTGCTGAACAAATATACACATAGTTTTTTATTATGTATGTGACTGGAATAATTTTTCTTTAGAGTGAACTACTTTAAATTTGATTCTCTCTACTGTGTTAGTTGACCATGAGTTAGGAAAGCTTTAAAGGAAGGGAGGGACGAAGGATGATGGATGGTCTTGTTATAGACATCTTTGCCACCTATAGTGCTAAGTTACTAGCTTTCATAATGAAGTCAAGTGCTGGATGAAGCAGCATTACTTAACTGGTAATAATGCAGAAGATCAGGGAGGTTATATGTTGGCAAAACTACATAGCACACTTGTCCGCCAGAAACAGGAACCAGATGTGGAAGTGCTGACTTGTGGATGCCCATGGCAGGTAGGGGAGATGACATGAGTTGGCTGCCCCCGAAATGACTCAGAATGTAAAACAGTTACCTGCACTTAATGCTTCCGTGAACAGTAGGTGATTTGGAACTGCTAAGCCAACTGGAGAAGATTGGCCAAGCTAAACGGGCTCTTGGGGTGGGAGCTGAGGGCACTCATGCCAGGGTGGGTTAAGTCTCGGTCTAAATTAGGGATGAGACTGGCCCAAGTCCAGAGCTTGACTCAGAGATGAGCCCGTATCATCCAAGAAAACTCCCTAGGAGAACTAGGAGGCCAAGAGATACTTGTGTTTTTAGTGTATGGGACGAGATACAAAGAGCAGAGGATGCAGGCTCTAGAAATAGCCTGTGTAAGTCCCTTGGATGCTGTTGTGTGTGTTGTTGCTGTTCTTCAGTCAGCTTTCTATTGGCTTCAAATTATTCAGTGAATCCAGCGTCATGTTGAAGGAGTTCCCTGTAATACTGGGGGAAGGATGAATTAGGCAGCAAATGGAAAGTAATTCATGGCTCTTCCTTAGTCCCCTGTGTGTTAACTTAAAAACCTCAGCCTAATCCAGATCATAACGGGATTTTCTGGAATGTTCTGTGACACATACATGTATATTAGGTTTATTTATATTATTTTTATGTGCCTGATAGAATAGCATCTGCCACGCTACATCCCCTATTCATTTTCTCTTGGTCATAGCAGTGGTAGGTGTGAATGCAACTATGTTTATACCCAAACCAGGATACTTCCCACCTGCAGTTAATTCTGGGTCTAGGATCATGGGAAAATGAGTTTTTGATTGAGCAGCTCAAATAGAAGTTCACATGGATAATGAAAGGCACATGGAATTCTCTACCACCGTGTAGCTCTGACCAGTACTATGTGACCTGAGGTGGACTTAACCTTCTCTGTCTCTTTCCCATTAATTCCTTGACAGATTGCTGACCTAGTATTTATCTGGGGTAGCGTCTTCAGGAATGATCTAATTGGGATCACTCTGTTGGTGTGGGCGCCAGAGAAAGTAGCTCTTTGTTTAGCTTCCTTTATTTGAACATTGAACTTCCTTAGTCGTTAGTCAGGGCAAAGGTCCTTTTGTGACTCTATTCTTTCCTAACTAATGGGAACCCACTCTGGGATACACTAGGCAATAAGTTTACATTGTGAAAATAAAACAAAAACAAAAACACAGTGAATCACAAACAGTTGAGGAAAATAGTGTGTGATTGAGAAGTGTGTGGATTTTCATGTTATTGCATTTAATGCTCACTATTGCTGCGTGACAGTAATTTTACTGAGCGAAGGGAGCCAAAGATGAGAGAAGTTAGTATATTTACTAAGAATGCTTCCACAGCACATGAGAGAGACAAGTTTTGAGCCAAGCTTTGTGTTGGGGTGGTTCAGAATCCAAGATTGTTTTCCTTTTCGCTGCGGCCAATCCACACAGATTAGCTTATAAGTACATTTGCTTTCCATGGTCTTGGTAATATTCTGAATTGTATCTATTATTGGTGCCTATAAAACAACTTGAACAGAAAAGAATTCACTGCACTTACTTCAAATCTATTCCTTCTCCTTCCTTAACTTAGTCTAAAGGCATCACTTTCCAGCCATCCTGAGTGTGCCTCAATCTCAGCACCGCTGACATTTGGTGATGGATACTTCTTACCTGTGCCTTATCGATTATCAAGAAGGATCTGTGGCCTCTACCTGCTAAGCATGAGCTGTGTTCCCATCTTCCTAGTCATGAGTCGGGGGTGGTTTGAATAGGAGAATGTCTAACACCTTCAGAAGAGGCTTACAAGGGAAATGCTGTCTCCCTGTTTCTTCCTGAACCTTTCCTGCTTCCTGCCTCTTCTGGCTTGTGGGTTGTCCACCTTAGTGAAGCTCAGGGAAAAAAAAATCTGGGACAGATACTTTCCCTGTTAGCTCCACTTTTAGGCTGCCTGGGGGAGCAGAAGCCAAGAATGATCTAGCTTTCATCTGAGGGGCAACTATAAATGATAGGTTTCATTCAACTGGAAATTAATTTGACCTTAATTAAAATTAACCTGACGTACAAATTTCAGGAGCCTTCTGTTCTTGGCTTGCTAGGACACAGACTAATTTTTTTAAATACATTTTTTTTATTTATTACAATTTATTCACTTTGTATCCTAGCTGTAGCCCTACCCTCAGCCCCTCCCAATCCCGCCCACCCTCCCTCTTTTCCTCCCATGGCCCTTTCCCAGTCCACTGATAGGGTAGGACCTCCTCCCCTTCCATCTGACCCTAGCCTATCAGGTCTCATCAGGACTGTCTTTCATAGTCTTCCTCTGTGGCCTGGTAAGGCTGCTCTCCCCTCAGGGGTGGGTGATCAAAGAGCCAGCCACTGAGTTCATGTCAGAGACAACCACTCTTCCCCTTACTAGGAAGCCCATTTGGAGACTGAGCTACCACAGGCTACCTCTGTGCAGGGGGTCTAGGCTATTTCCATGAATGGTCTTTGGTTGGAGTATCAGTCTCAGAAAAGACCCCTAGGCCCAGATTTTTTGGTTCTGTTGTTCTCCTTGTGGAGCTCCTGTTTCCTCCAGGTCTTTCTATTTCCCTCTTCTTTCATAAGATTTCCTGTACTTGGGCACAGACTATTTTGCATTTGCTTAAGGGACTTAATGAGTGTCAAATTGTCCATTCTATTTTCTATGTCCATCCTAAGCAAGGGTCAGTTTCTCTGAGAATTTCACACCAGAAAAATAATTTTCTTCTGGGGGAAAGATAGCAGTAAGGTATTCTCTCTCCCTCTCCTTCTTACCTTTTCTCCTCCTTTTCTCTTTCCTCCTTTTTGCAGTCCAGAGGCTTCACTCCAGGGTCTTGAGCATGCTAGATTACAGCCCCAGACACTAAGAAAATATTTTTTGTTTTATGTGTATGTGAGCATGCTTTTGGAGGACAGAGGCTAATATCTGGTGTCTCCTCCCTCTCTTTTCTGTCTTACTTTCTGAGACAGAGTCTCTGACCCTGGCTTTTACCCTGGCTAGACTGACCACCTTGCAAGCTTCAGGAATCCACCAGTCTGTATCCCATACTTGCCCAAGGATTTACAGACATGTATGACTACGTGTGGCTTTCCCTCTACCCTTTTACATTTTTATTTTGAGACGCAGTCTCACTAAATTGCCCAGCCTGACTTTGAACTCACTCCATAGCCCAGGCAATCCTTGAATTTGTTATCCTCCTCAGCCTCAGCTGGGGTTACAGGACCTGAACACCAGGCCACGGACTGCATTATTACCCCTTGAAGGTCTATGAGGAGCAAAGTGCTTTGCATATCTTCAGGAAATAGAATATTTTCTTCTTTTCCCACACAAGGCAACTGCCACTCAGAGGCATGGTTCGCACAGTAGTTAGCCTACCTAGTACTCCAGGGATTTAAACCCTGGTCCTCCAGACGCTAAAGTCGAGGCCTTCTTGCCCACCTCGCCGTGAGCCTCCAGCTTTTTATTGTAGGCCCTCTGTATTTCTTCACCTTGATTTTTCTGCCAGTGAACTAACTGAGCGGCCTTGGGCAGCAATCTCTGTCTTTATATTCCTTCTTTGGTTATTGCCCCTCTTAAAGGCTAGCTTACTTTCCATCTTCAAGGTTTTGAAGTTTAGATTACCGATGGATATCTGCTAACATTATTCAGTTGTCAGCTCTTCCTTTAGTTAGTGAGGCTCCTTGCTGCGGGCATTCACTTGCCGTGTGCTGCTTTGTAGTGTGTGTATTCCATACAGCCAGGGGCCAGACGCAGCCAGGCAGAGCAAATTCTTTACTTCTGCTCTCTCACTGCCACGTGCAATTATCTCCTTGGCACTCCTGGCTCCATTTTCTTATCACATCTATAGTCTAGCCCTCATCTCTGTTTCTTGCAGCACCTGTATGGAGACTGGAGGACTTGGGGGAATTGGTTCTTTCCCTCATCATGTTGATCCTGTCTCAGGGACTGAACTCAGGTCATTAGGCCTGCTGGCAGCAAAAGCCTTTATCCACGGAGCCATCTCACTGGCCATCCTTCCGTTCTTTTATAAGCATGCCAGGGCTCAGGCATTCTTTTTGACTTGTGCAATTATTTTCTGATTAATCTTGCTGGTTCTAGTCACCCTCTTACCAGTGCAATCTTTGTAAAGTGACAGGGTTTTTCTATTCACTGCTGTTAAACAAATGTATAATTGACAGGCCAGGAGGAATCATTTCAGTAGAAGAATCACCTGGAATTTGTCTCTGTTTATCAGATCTACTTAGCCTTTCAGGATTCTGCTATAATCCGTCTGACAGAATTGGGCACTTCAGACTACTTTTGTTTTCCAGAATGCCTTGCTTTCTCATTCTTTATGTTTTCTTAAATCTCGTCTTTCAGTCTGGATTGCAGCTCATGAGCCCTAAACTCATTGACTGGAGTGTTTCCATGTGTGATGCCTCCTTGAAGTCTTTTTGTCTGAATTTAGTTAGGTTATCTGTTGGGCTCATGTGCATATCTCTTATCTGTGTACATATGTGTAAATGTACAGAGGTACATGTGTGTGCCCATGAGTGTGGAGGCTGGAAGTCGCTGTTGGCTGTCTTCATCCATCACTTTCCACCTTATATTTTGAGGCTCATCAATTTGGGAAGATCGTCTGTCCAGCCAATCCCTGGGATCCTTCTGGATACTTTCGCCTCTCTGCCTGACCCCCTCCCAGTGCTAGGATTGTGGTCATGTGCTGTGGTACTCTACTTTTCACACGGTGCCAGAGGTCGGCTGCTTGTTCGGCAAGCACTTGACTGCGCTGTCCTCAGACACTTGGCCTTGTGTGGGGTCTCACTGGCACCAAGCTTGATGAATAGGCTAGGCTGACTGGGCAGTAAAGCCCCGGGACAAATGTGTCTCAGTCTCCCCAGCTTTGGGATTACGATGTGTGCCACCACCTTTTTATGTGGTTTCTGGGGGGTGGTAAGAACTTCGCCCACTGAGTTATCTCCCAGGGCCCCCTGATCTGTTAGTGTATTCACCCTACAGAAAAGCTACACTTGGCCTTTGTTTAGGTATATATTTTCTCCATTAGTTTGTAGACTCCTCATGGGTTGGGGGGCCATGGGTGCAGAAACTGTAAAGCAGCGACCAGGGAGCACCAGAGGAGTCCTGTAATGCTTCCATGCATTTGTCCTTGCATTCATGGATTTTGTGTAGTCCTGGCTGCTGCAGAAATCGATTTGTAGAGGAGCTCATAAAGCTCTTAAAGGAGCTCATAATGATCTTCCTGCCTCATCATCTGAAGTGCTGAAGTGAAAGGTATGCGCTACCAGAACATAGCAGAATTTTATTCGGTCATAAAGAAATACAAAATTATGTCATTCAGAAAAATGGGTGGGTCTAGAATCATCATGTTAAGCTAAATAAGCCACATCACCTCTCCTTTGTGGACTCCTCATCTGTTTATCTTTCCACCTACCCTCCTGTCTTACGGATCTGTTGATATTTGTGTGTGTCAAAGTTGAAGCGGGACTGTCAGGGAGGGGGTGTTGAAGAACAGAAGACAGAGAACAAGCAAGACTAACAGCTGAATATGAGCAAAGCATCCAATGTACATGTGTGAAAATGTCTTAATGAAACCCATTGTTTCAATATATGCCAATTAAAGGCTAAGTACCAAATAAAACACATAAAAACATTATCTTATATTTACATAGAACAGAATAAAATAAAATACAAAAATCGAATTTCTTAAGTGGAACAGAGCAGTTGGGACTTCCTAGCAATGGCAGTCTGATAGTGTTTATGTTAAGTGTGTAGTCCCTTTGATAGATAATTTGGAGAGGTCCAGAGGATGAGTTGTGGCTTCCAGAGGGAGTCTGCAGAGGTCCTTGGAGGGATTCCCATCAGGTAGGCAACAGGCCAGGTAGAACACTGACCCAGAAGCTAAGAGTGTAGAAAGGGGAGGGTGATGCCCTGTGGCCAGCTGAAAGGTTAGTGGCTGGCATGGGGTTTGCTGACGATGCCACATGCCAGGGCCTCCTTCTTGTCCCCTTGCTGCCTTCACTACTACACGGTAGTGGACACCCAGAAGTCAGGCCGGTTGACCAGTGTCTATGGGGCTTGTCCCCAGGACTCTGCAAGACTGATTGTAGAATCTTTGGATTTTCCAGTCTGTTCAGCGGCAGAATTGTATTGGCATGTGGACTGTACATCTTCAGTACATACTCAGTATTAGAAATGCATACATAGTTACATCATGTAAGTCAGAGAACAGTGCCAAAAGAGAAAGTCTTAGCATACCCAGAAGAGATGCAATTTTTCCTGTTAATATTTTCTGTCCACACTCTTGAGTCTGGGGAAGCCATACCCTCCATGTGCCAACTGGAAGAGTTAGGGGCCAGGAAAGGCAGAGTCTCCATTATCAGCTGATGAGAATTGTAAGAAGTTGGGAGCCGAGCACTTTGACTGTATGTACTGCTTCCAAATGTGAGATTCCCTATACTCACAGACCCACTGGCCTGCCCTGTCACTCATGAACTTCAGCCTCTTCTCTGTTCAGCTTCATGTTGAGCTCATTTGAGTGGAGCCCTAGCCAGCACACAGAAGGGTGTTTTCCTGACATCTAAGTTCAGATGGAGCCAAGAATGACCTTTTAACCCCAGTTCCTCATATTGCCAATGCATTTTCTAGCCTGGAGAGATTTGAGAGAAGCCTTCCTTGGTTGATCAGCACCTTTGATGCTTAAGAAAGAGCCCAAGTTATTAGCCAAGAGTCATTCTTAGCTCTGTGGGGTAAAGGTCCAGTAGGGATTTAAGGATGCAGAGCTAACCACTGGAAAGCACTGGGTAATGTACTGGCTCAAGTTCCTTTTGGAATTTTGTCAGTGTGTTGCAACTCTTCTTCCTTGATTTTCCTTTTCCTTCAAAGGGACTGATAACTATTTTAGAGTCCTCAAGCTTAAATGTTCATATGACTCACCAACAATCTTTTTTTAAAATTCTTTATTAATTACACTTTATTCACTTTGTATCCCCCCTGTGGTTCCCTCCCTCCTCCCATCCCAATCCCTCCCATCCTCCACCCTCTGCATGCATGCCCCTCCCCAAGTCCACTGATAAGGGAGGTCTTCTTTTCCTTCCTTCTGATCCTAGTCAATTAAGTCTCATCAGGAGTGGCTGCATTGCCTTCTTCTGTGGCCTGGTAATGCTGCTTCCCCCTCAGGGGGAGGTAATTAAAGAGCAGGCCAATAAGTTTATGTCAGAGACAGTCCCTGTTCCTATTACAATGGAACCCACTTGGATACTGAACTGCCATGGGCTACATCTGTGCAGGGGTCTTAGGTTATCTCCATGCATAGTCCTTAGTTTGAGTACCAGTCTCAGGAAAGACCCCTGTGCTCAATTTTTTTTGTTCTGTTGCTCTCCTTGTAGGGTTCCTGTCCTCTCCAGATCTTACTGTTTCCTACTTCTTTCATAAGATTCCCTGCACTCTGCCCAAAGGTTGCCCATAAGTCTCAGCATCTGCATTGATAGTGTGCAGGGCAGAGCCTTTCAGAGGCCCTTTGTGGCAGACTCCTGCCTTGTCCCCTCTTTTCTCCTTCTTCTGATGTCCATCCTCTTTGCCTTTCTGGATAGGAATTGAGCATTTTAGTGAGAGTTCTTCCTCTTGATTAGTTTCTTTAGGTGTATAGATTTTAGTACATTTATCCTATATTATATGTCTATATGAGTGAGTATATACCATGTGCATCTTTCTGCTTCTGGGATAGCTCACTCAGGATGATCTTTTCCAGATTGCATTTACCTGCAAATTTCATGATTTCCTTGTTTTTTATTGCTGAGTAATATTCCATTGTGTAGATGTACCACAATTTCTGTATCTATTCCTCCAGTGAGAGGCATCTGGGCTGGAAACAGCTTCTGGCTATTACAAATAAGGCTGCTACAAACATGAAGTTTGGATTCTGTTGGTCTATGCTGAGACCTGATCATCTTTCTAATGACCTGTCAGATGATGGCAAGGGCTGATGAGGGCAGATCTTTGAATGGCAAGAATTTAATTCCTATCTGACACTCACCAGTTTGTGTTCACAAAGAGTGACCAAGCACACATGTTTGGTTATATTGGAAGAAATAGTAATAACAACAGGAATTCAAGCAGTCTATGATGTGAGAGGGAGACTCTATTATGAAATGAATTTGGCTTTTAAAGATAGGAGAAAGATGCTTCAGTATTTTGGGTGGCATATCATTTGATCCATAATTCCACCAAAGTGGTTGGTGGTTTGAATGAGAAATGTCCTTTATAGTCTTGGGTATTTGAACACTTGGTCCCAGTAGGTGATAATGTTTGGGGAGGTTTAGTGGTGCAGCCTTGTTGAAGAAAGTACGTCACTGAGAGTGGACTCTGAGCATCCATAGTCTCACCCCACTTCCTGTTTGCTCTCTCTAGTTCATACTTGGCATTTGAAGATGTGAACTCACGGCTTCCTGTTCCTGCTATCATGCTTCCCTGCCATGATGGGCTCTTGTTCCTTTAGCACCATAATCGAAAGCTACATCTCCCTTCCACAAGTTGTCTTTGGTCTGGGTGTTTTATTACAGCAGCAGAAGAACTAATTATTTTTGATTAGTGGGATTGTAATTATGCAGTTTAGAATGTCATTTAATCACCACACCTTTAGAATAAACATATGTAGGAAAGAAATAGAATATTCCTGGGTTGTGGAAAACAGAGTGAACTCTTTGCAATGAGACAATGAAGAAAAGGAATGCATGTAGAGTTGAGATGAAGTACCAAAGGGAAGGAGCCCAACACAAACACCCAGGCTCACTAAGCCTGACATTTCGGTCTAAGCCAAAAGAGCAGGCCTGAGATCAGTCAATCCAAAGCCCCTGAGTTCTGAAGGCAGGAGAACGGCTTAAGTCAGCATGTGTGGCTTCCTACACACGGGGAGTAATCTAAAGCAGATATTCTCCAAAGGACACTTCCAATGTCTCCTGGCCCCTGGCCAGACACTTCAAAGCTCCATTATCAGTGGGCTGTGTTCTCTGTTGGGAACACTGGGCGGTGCTCTGAGGAAGCCTCAGTTCTGGGTCACAGTCTTCTCTTATTCCTTTGTAAGGAGTTGAAAGTGGCTGGGAGCTGCCTACACTCTGCCCATGGGCCAGATACCTTGCCAGCGATTCCTGCCTAGTGGGGCTTGTTTTCAGCCTTACCATAAAGTTGGATGCACTCTAACAGGGTTTGACAGGGTCTCTGCTGGCTGATTGAAGATTCTGCTCTAGAAACATGACTCTGCCCCACACCCCTCACCTTCACTGTAAAATGAGTTCAGAGGGATTCTATATCCATTACACTTTGACCTGTCTTGGCTGCATTGGTCAGTCGCTAGTGCTAGGCGCCTATGTGGTAGGAAGCCTCATATATTAGCAAGTTTACAGAGACTGAAGTCTACTTTGAAGATATGAAGAGTGTTCACAGTTTTGTTTCCCTGTGTATTGTGTAGTCTCTTTCTTGCTGAGAAGTGGTGCTTCCTAACGATTTGAAGTGGGGAATTGAACTTATTCAAACCCAAGAACTGCTTTACTGTGAACATAAAGTTGTTTACAGGCTGACACAGGACGAAGATGAACCCTCCTCTGCCCAGGCCAGGGTCCTGACTCTGTATCTAGGCACCAAGCTTGGTGACTCCAAAGACAATTGGATTCCTGGTTTTCAGGAAGTATAGAGAGGTTGGTGTGAGCAATGGGAAACACAATAAGTTGCTCTGTTGATTCTGTTAGCGATTGAGTCTATTTTCAGGGCTTTGAGTAGAGAGAGGAGAGAGAGAAAAGGTCATGGGACACACGTAGTGAGGAAACATAGCTCAAAGCCAAGCATTCATTTGATACTAGGTTTAGCGATACTTCTGGGTAAAAAGAAACTATCCCTGGGTGGATTCAGTGTTACAAGTCATCGTAAAATATGCTCTTAGAACCATGGGCTGTTTGGTAAATGTTCAGCAGAACTAGCTTTAGAAAAATTAGAAAATTTGTCCTTACCACTCATCTTCTTTCCCCATTTCTGTTAAAGTGTAAGCAGGGACATCTCAGGGATGTCTTGGTAGAACATTCTTTATCAATTGCATTTTGAAATAATAAGACAGTTTTGCGATGGTTAAATCCATATAAAGTGAGTTACACATCCTAATATGCCATTTCCTAATGTTTGACATATATCTATTTATGAATCTATTGCTACATGGGTATAGCCAGCACTCCCTGGGGCTCTCCCTGCCCCTTTGGGATCTCTCCCTTTGGGAGACTTTTTCTGAGTCTCCCATCACTAGGAAACCCTTTCTTAGATTAGTTCCATGTTCCAGGACTGTGTGTAGGTAGAATGCACACCCTTTATTTTTGGTGTGTCTTCTTTCACTGAAAACTTACTTTTACTTGATTCACTCGTGATACAGATACACTAGTATCCCCTTCAGTTTTTATTGTGTCACTATTCCAAGTGGGGTTATTCACCTAACTGTTACAGGTTTAGATGGTTTCCAACTGTCGTCCATTATGTTCTGCCATGAACATACTGACTGCACTGATCATGTCTCGTTCAAGCTTTCGAAAGAGCATAGGGTATCATTTCTTCTAGGTAAGTACCTAGAGTTGGAATGGTTCTATCATTTTGTTGAAGATGTTTTGCTTTTTAAGAAATTGATAAATTGTTTTCTGAAGTGCTTGAGCCATTTTATATCCTTGTCACCTCCTAGATGTCTTCACTGGTACTTGATACAGTTAGTCTTTTAAATTTGACCTGTCTCACATAGTGACATGCTGTTGTGGTTTTATCTGCATTTATCTGGCAAATAATGATGTTGAGAGCATTGTACTCTTACTTGTCACCTATATATTTTCCTTGGTGAAAATTTTCTTTGGTATTTATTCAAAGACTATGTCCATCTTTTAAAAGTTAATTCAGGAGTTTACTTTCTGATTAAGCTTTAAGATTTTGTTTGTATTCGGAATACAAGTTCTTTATCAGACACAGGTTTGTGTTTTTCACTTGACTAATCAGTATCTTTCAAAGGTAGAAGTTTAAATTTTGCTAGTTGATTTGAACAAGGAATTGAACTTATTCAAACTCAAGTTATATTTTAATTTTTATGAATCTTTCTTTAGTGCTGTATCAAAAAACTCTTTATCCAACCCAGGGTCACAAAGGTTTTTGTTTTTCCTTAGTCTTTTGGGTTGTTTTTAGGTGGCCTTTTAGGTCTGTGATCCATTTGAAGGTTTTTGTTTTGTTTTGTTTTGTTTTGTTTCCAAGACAGGGTCTCACTGTGTAGCTCAGTTTGCCTCTAACTCCTGAATGCCAGGATAATTCATGAGCAATAGCAGACCCAGCTTTGAGCTATTTTTAAAAATAGTGAAAGGTATGAATCAATATTTCAATTTGTTAGAGATAGATATATAATTTCCAGCACAATTTGCTGAAAAATAGTTTCTTAGTTCTATGATTTGTTTTTTGGTCTTTTGTCAAAAATCCATTGCATATATTAATAAATTTCAATTGTACACACACACACACACACACACACACACACACACACACCCCGACCTCCCCCACCACACACAGCATGTCTGTACCAGTAG
The DNA here is from genome assembly GCF_030254825.1 of Meriones unguiculatus. Lineage (NCBI taxonomy): Eukaryota > Metazoa > Chordata > Mammalia > Rodentia > Muridae > Meriones > Meriones unguiculatus. Next base: position 104,476,830 of record NC_083359.1, read on the forward strand.
TCTTTTCATGTCTATGGATGCTGGTACAGTACTATCTTTATCACTGCAGCTTTAACAAAGCTTAGAAAAGAGAGCATTCAGCCACTATCTTTCTTCTCCTTTTCCAAAGTTACTTCTGTTTCTCTAGATCTTTTGCATTTCCTGGTACTGGAATTAGATCATCAGTTTCTGCAAAAGAGCTTTCTGGGAATTTGATCTAGATTTTAGGGAAAACTCTATAATCATACTATGTCTTGAAGCCATGGACACATTCTACACACTGATTTTTTCCATTTCTTTTTTTATTTTTACTTTTATTAATTACAGTTTATTCACTTTGTATCCCCCCTGTACCTCCCCCCTCCTCCCCTCCTAATCCCATCCTCCCTCTTCCCCACCCGTTTCCCTCTCCCAGTCCACTGAAAAGGGAGGTCCTCCTCCCCTTCCCTCTGATCCTAGTCTCTGATCCAGGTCTCATCAGGAGTGGCTGCATTGTCTTCTTCTGTGGCCTGGCAAAGGCTAATCCTCCCTCAGGGGGAGGTGATCAAAGAGCAGGCCAGTCAGTTCCTGTCAGAGACAGTCCCTGTCCCCGTTACTATGGAGCCCACTTGAATACTAAACTGCCATAGCTACCTCTGTGCAGGGGTTTCAGGCCATCTCCATGAGTGGTCCTTGGCTGGAGTATCAGTTTCAGAAAAGACCCCTGTGCGCAGACTTTTTGGATCTGTTGCTGTCCTTGTGGAGCTCCTGTCCTCTCCAAGTCTTACTATCTCCCACTTCTTTTATAAGATTCCCTGAACTCTGCCCAAAGTTTGGCTATGGGTCACAGCATCTGACTTGATACCCTGCAGAGTAGAACCTTTCAGAGGCCCTCTGTGGTAAGCTCCTGTGCTGTTCCCTGTTTTATCTCTCCTCCGATTATAACTTTGATTTTTTTTTTTTCAATGCAGTTTATTCAGAAACCTTGAACAATCCTCGGACCCTGGGGAAAGCCAGCCCACAGCTTAAATAGCCTCTGGGTAGCCAACCCAGGCGTGCCACGTGGGCAATGCAGATAGGTCCACATACATGGAAGCAAGCCAGATCCTCAGCCTTAGCCAAATGTGGAATTGTTCGTGACAGAGAGCACTCACCATCTGGAAGGTGGAAGGCAGAAACCAGCTCCATCTTTAAGGCATAGCATTCCGCAGCTCTCTACAGTTCCCCCTTTTTGTTTTAGATGCATCAGGCAAGAGTAGAGGTCTGATCTCTGATATTAGAAATAAATTGGGACTTTGTACCGATGTTCGTTTAGGTGTCATCCACCCAAAGAGCATCAGACCGGTCCGATACCTTTTTCTCAGAGGCGGGACCTGGGGCATCAACCCGCATGCAACCAGACATGCTCTTCTCTGGGTCCAAAGCGGCTGACCCTGAGTGCAGCTGAGAGTGGCCATTGTCACAGTAAATTCTACCAGAGTGGACGCAGGACTAGCCCCAGGATTATCATCATGGATTGCTGCAGCCATGAATCATCTGAAGGAATGGGCGGGCATGGGAGCATTAGCAGGCCTTCTGGTGTTGGTCTCCTTGGTTTGCCTGTGGTATATATGCAAGATTAGAGTCTCACAACAGTGTGATGCAGCCTTGATCATTCAGGCCTTTACAGCCATTGAAGCAGGACATTCTCCCCAAGCATGGTTGGATACCATAAAAAGCTAAAATATAACTTTGATTTTTTTCTTTGCAATTTTTGGAAATTTCAGATTTTTTTTCTTTTTCTTAATTTTAATTTTTATAATAATTTTAGTTTATTTACTTTGTTTCCCAGCTGTAGCCCCTTCTCTTGCTCCCTCCCAGTCTCACTTTCCCTCCCTTTTCTCCTCCTTTGCCCCTCTCCAAGTCCACTGATAAGGGAGGTCCTCCTCCTATTCCATCTGACCCTAGCCTATCGGGTCTCATCAGGACTGTAGGACTGTCGTTCATAGTCTTCCTCTGTGGCTTGGTAAGGCTGCTCCCCCCTCAGGGGGAGGTGATCAAAGAGCCAGCCATTGAGTTTATGTCAGAGACAGTCCCTGTTCCTTTTACTAGGGAACCCACTTGGATATTGAACTGCCATGGGCTACATCTGTACAGGGGTTCTTGGTTGGTGTATCAGTCTCAGAAAAGACGCCTGGGCCCAGATTTTTTGGTTCTGTTACTCTTCTTGTGGAGCTCCTGTCTCCTCCTTCTTTCATAAGATTCCATGCACTCAGCACAAAGTTTGGTTATGAGTCTTACCATCTGCTTTGTTACGCTGCTAGATAGAGTCTTTCAGAGGCCCTCTGTGGTAGGCTGCTGTCCTGTTTCCTGTTTTCTCCCTATTCCTACATGTGTCCTATTTGCCTCTCTGAGTGAGGATTGATCATCTTAGCCACGGTCCTCCTTCCTGATTAGCTTCTTTAGGTGTACAGATTTTAGTATGTTTATCCTATATTATATGTCTAATATCCACTTATAAGTGAGTATATACCATGTGTGTCTTTCTGCTTCTGGGATACCTCACTCAGGATGATCTTTTCTAGATCCCACCATTTGCCTGCAAATTTCATAATTTTCTTGTTTTTAATTGCTGAGTAGTATTATAGACAATAAATGATATTTGCTCTTAAGATTGACATTTTTGTTACTTTGGGCAATCGCATTGAAAACATTTCAGTGCTCCTGTTACATAGATATTGAGTTATTGTAGACATGGGACTGGTTTCCTGCAGTCTGGCTACATTATTGTTCCTAGCTACTTTTTGTACACTCATCACTGGATTTTCTACCCAGAGAACCTTGCTGCTATGATAGTCTTCAAGAGAAACATGGCTTAAGAGTAATGTCCTTTTAAAAACAGAATTTTTGGTACATGTACGTGTGATTTTAATGAAAGCCATTCATGGACAAAGGAGAGCTAACAGTTCTAATTCTGTCCATGTTCCTCAGGGAATGAGAAGGTGCTGAGTGGCACCAAAGTCGTGTGAGGACACACGTGGATTCCACACCTTCTGTTTCTCCACATAACGCTTGCCTGTCTTGCTTTCATTGCTGGCTTTAAAGTCCACTTCGACCATCTCGGCAAAGCACAGCAAAGCCCCACATTGGTGGCAAGGTGCTAGCACACATTCCAAGTTAATTATGGCTTCTAATTCACGTAGAGTGAGTTATGACCCTTTAAAAACACTTTAAACAGTTTATAAAAGGAAGAAGATAGAAAACTCAACTTGTACAATCACACTGTTGAATCTTTGTCTTCTTTGCAGTCCTGTCAGCTTTAACATAGAAACGAACATTTTCTTCTTCTGTTTCCCTTTTCCTTTGGAGGAAGGGCTGGAGAGGGAGCTAAGCTGCATGATGAAAGCTCATGTGAAGCCTGCACTTTCGGTGTGTTTATTTTTGCTGGCTCAGGGAGGAACGGTAATTGACAGGTAAAATTGTTGGCCTCCCAGATGGAGCAGGCAGAGGGTCATGAACGCACTCTCACCTCATCCCTTCCTTCTGCACAGAGGCACTGAGCTGGTCCCAACAGAATCTCACTGACATGAATGAATGTTCTGCATCCGCCATCCCAGGCTCACCTTTCCCCCTTTTATCCAGGCTTCTCTCTGTTATCCCTGGATGAATGCACTTTTCACATGCATGTGAGTGTGCATGTGTGTGCACATGTGTTTGACAATGTTGGGAGTTTTTACCCCTCAGATATGGGCAAAGGATTATCAGTATCAGTGTAACATTTGCCTCGTACCCTTTCTCATTTCAAATAGAAAGAAAATAGAAAATAAACATCTTTTCTTATGAATGCACAAGGAACAACAATAAAATATCCTCCAAAGATTTGGTTGTTTTGGTTTCTAACTGGTTTTGCTTTTGTTGTTTTGATAGCCACTGAGTGTTTCTCACCAAATAGGAGAGGCATGTGGTCGAGGGTAATCAGGAGCCATTCCAGTGTTTTCCAGGTCCATTTTTCGCATGTTTATTTACATAACTTGATCGAATAATGAAATTACCATTACTGTTAAATTAATTCATTAAATTGAATTATTATTTTTTATGTTAGAGAGCCCTGGAACTTGAATGTTTAAGACAGGTGACAACAGACAAATGACTCCCAAGTCTCTAAAGCAAAGTTTAGCTCCTTTTTCTATAGTCAGAGACACCCCCAGGATTTCACATGTGAAATATCTTTGTGGTTTGAGGAACTCCATGATTGTTGCTATACCTATTTTTATGAAAGCTCCTTCGGTGTATGGTTTATGGGTTTATTAGGGGCCAGTTAGCTTTTTCCTGAAATAATCAAGTCTTCCTTTTATTTATTTCTTTTTTTAAAAATAGTTATTATGGTATTATAAAATAACCAAACATTTGATTGACCAAGCCCTTCCCTTTTCCAGTGGCTGTTAGGTCACAAATGAGCAATTGTTTCACATTCACATTTGAACCATGCAAATAGTGCAGGCTCATTCTGCTGCTGGCCACCCTGTGCAAAGGAGGACAGTGAAGCATAAATACACATGGTTTGCAGAGCAATAAAGACAAAGAGGGGAAACTTCTCCATTCATTTCCCTCTTGCCCCACCCTGCTCCTTTCTCACACTAAGCTTCCTTTCTTCTCTGGCCTCTTTGGAGTATCAGTTGTTGATAAGGCCTGGAGTGGGAGCTGAGTTATTGCACTCCAAAGAGTGTTCCTGCTATTTATCAAAGCTGTATCATCGCTTAACAGGTTCAAAGGTTTCTGACTTCCTCTTTTATCTCTGGAGCTTCTTGGCTGTTCGTGGCCCACACCCATGTCCAGCTCCCAGCACGCAGACGCTGTGGTGATCCTTGATCCCTTCGCTTTCTCTCTGGTTGTGGCTCAGCTGGCTAGATTCCCACAGTGTGCCCTCATTCTGCGTACCACAGTGTTCACTTTACCCCCCAACCCTTTGACTCCAGTAGGACGGTCAGTGTTGCTTCTACCTTACGATGATTCTACAAGTGTCTCTTCAGCATTGAAACCAATGATAAACTCTTCTGTCTCCTCCCCCCAGCCCCACCCCCGCTCTGCCAAGCCTGAATTTATTCACTTGTGGAAAGGGAGAGCTGGGATGCTGTCACTTTTCTCTCAGAATCCAGTGGGTACAACGAATGATGTATGCTATGTGTAACCAGTGCCCTGAACTTCGTAGAGCAACAGAGGTGAACTTCCATCTCTTCCATTGCTCTTCTCTTCAATGCCAAAGACAAAATTTATTTCTAAGGAAGCTGTTAGCAAGATCTGGCATGAATTATAGTAGACCCCTTCTACATAGTTACTATTCTTCCCTGGACTTGATGCTCCTTCTTTTGCAGGGTTCCTATTGGTGGAATTGTCTTAAATCTCCCCTGTGGAATGATACTGAAGAGTATGTTTGAGATGAAGACATCTGAGATATGGAAGTGGAATCTGTGATGAAGAACATGGAGGTAGCACCTATTCCCACGCCCCACCCCTGGTGTGTGTGTGTGTGTGTGTGTGTGTGTGTGTGTTTAGAGGTCAGGGAGGAGCTTTGACTGTTTGGAAACAATAATGCCCTGCTCTTTCATGTTGCTGATTTTATAGAGCAAGCTCCCACACGTGGAGGTGTGAGCTTTTCAGACTTGCATTCACCTACTTCTGGGGCTCAGTCACAAAGTGCTCATGTGTTTGATGTGTGAGCCACATTTCTTCAGCATGAGGCAGATCTAAGATAAAAGTGCCACTTTTTCCCTCCATATACCACTCTTTTGTGCTCTGTGGGATCTGAGACTGGGTGTTTTCCTGAACTAAGTCTCTTATATCTCTTGAAGTATTCTCCTTTGTATAGTCTAAAATTATACCAAACAACTTTTTTTTTTTCTCTACTCAACCCTTAGAAGTCTCTTTCATATGAATTAACAAGCATTCTGGAGTAAGTAGAGACTGTCATTATGGTTTCTATGATTCAAGGCACCCTGCATTATCTTCATTTCTTAAAGGTGAATCTTTTTCATTTCTTGTTTGTTTTTTGAAAATACCAGCTTGTTTCCAATACTTATGAGGCATTTCTAGAAAATTATCCTGTTAAAATCATAATTGTTATGTTTTCATCTTGATTTTTATTTTACTTACAAATTCTTTCCCTCTTTAATATTATTATTACTTTTAAAGTTCATACTTGCTCTTTACCAAGTGACAGGTTTTCCTTCTGGAACATGGTTAGAGACCAAAGTTGTCAACTTCTGAGTGATTATAAAATGCTTGCGTGGAGTCTTTTATCCTTTTCCCTTGATTCTGACTCTGACCCTTTGCAAAGGGTCACAGAGAAGAGAATGAGAAGGAGGTGATGAATAAATGAAAGGACAGAAGGATTGGCTTGGCAGCCAAAGAGGCTTGTGACTGGGAGTTGGAAGTGTGGCTTGCTCTTCATGCCAAGCTGAGCTTTCATAGCCCAGTGAGCCTAGGGCGATTGTTCATCTTCATGTGACAACAGCGGGAAGGAGTGAACGTCACCGTTGGAAGAGGGGGTTGTCAAGCACGGAGGCATCGGTGCCAAGATACGGGCTGTGGTCAGCACATTTTTATGGAGAAAAAGATTTCCCATGAGCCAGTGACTCAGGGCATCTATGTTAGGCTGAAGGAGAGACATAGGGGGTTTTCCTGAGTCCTCATAGTGTTTATCTACAGCCATTCTCAGAGGAGAGGTTGGAGAAACAGTGTCCTGAACTCTAGAACACTCAAAATGCCTTTTCACAGCTGACTTTTGTCCAGAACCATGGTTCTGTCCACTGTTCATGAGATGAAGTCTCTTGGACAATTAGAAGTACAGACGATGCCAATTCCATGAACTCATGACCTAAAGTACAAAGTTGGTTTTCATATTTTATTTTACTGGCCACAGTAAAACAAGAAGAATGAAGTCCCAGGGTCAGTTAATTTTTAGCAAATTAAACATTAATTCATTTGAAGAATTTGGGATCTCTGACACTGGACTCGACGAAGGCAATGTGTGAAATCAGACATACATGGTCTTTGGTGTGCTCATGGGGGAACTCATGGTCTTTAGAAGTAGATGTGTAAATGGACAAAGTACACTCTCAAACAAATCAATAATTAAAAGACACAGACAGCGAGGAGAAGAGAAATAGAATTTTTTTCCTGTGCTGTGAGAAGGTGTATTTTTTCCCACAGGAGAAAAAGGAATAGAAATGCTCGATGTTCTTTGAAGCTGCCTGAAGTTGGAATGTCATCATTAGAGCTTTCCACTGAGTTCTTTCCCTCTGAGCAGAGCACACAGAGCACATCAGTATGAAGACAGGCTACTGTGAGCATATGATTTCATTATGTTAGTGATAAAACCCGAGGAAGGTTATAAAACCTGAACAAGCATGTTGGAGGAAGATAGATACCCATGGAGGCATTTCCACAATGAAAGTATGGTTGAACTGGGTTAGTGCAGGTGCTGGAGACGGTCCACAGGTTTAACTAGGAGACTTGCTGGCAAGCAGCAGAGGCCAGTGTTAACTGCCTGTGGCTGGGAGTGGTAAGACCTGAGTTGTTTATGCCTAGGAGAAGAAAAGAGCAGATTTTTATTCTGCAAACACCTCTTATCAGACATGGAAGTATCCTAATAAGTCTAGCATCCGCTAGACATTTGTTGAATGACATGCTCCCGTGGGAAACTGCTCCTGAGAACTCTTGTCTTTTCATGTGCTCTGAGAGCCTCAGCTAATGGACCGTACAATTCCTGGAAGCATCGAGACATAATCCTGGGTTGATTGTGAAGATGGCGTGGAGCGCTAAGGCTCCAACGCATTAGGTTGTTAGTGTTCTTCATTGTGAAAGGAATGGTCAGGACGTGGGCTGACAGGAGGGTGGTATGGAAGAGCAATGTTCTTTTAGGACTCTGCCATGCTTACCACAGCACTGTCTGAACGTGGCTTGCATATTGTGATATAAGTATTATGCAAAGCTTATTGTAATCTGTGTCTCCTAAGTAGCCACCAAGAACAGACATGAGCTTTCCAAATGTTGCTCTGCTTTGGTGTTGAAAAAGATGGGATTTCCTTATAAACATGAAAGCCAGGGCATAATTCTATAATGGAAGTGTTGGGTAGAAGGAAGGAAAAGGATCCTTAATTGACCGAATTTACTTAATCCTTAAACACGGCAGCTGGAGAGACTTCAGTAAAACAATGACAACTGAATCATAGTTGGAAGTAAAAGGAGCCCGGTCTAAGCTTAGAACTTGGGGGAAAGTTGTGTGATACTCAGTTTTAACTATCAGTTTGACAGTGAGTTTCCATGAAGGATTGTGTACATCAGGCTGGCTTATGGAGATGTTGATGGGGGGTTGTCTTGGTTGCCCTGCCTGACGTGGGGACTCTAGCCTGAAAGTGGGTGGTACCATTCCCTGGTTTGGGGCCATGAACTGTGTAAGAGTAGAAAAGCTGAGTACTGGGCATTTGTTTCTCTCTACTCTTTACTGGTGTGACTAGCTGCTTCAAGCTTCTGTCTCTGCGACGACGGACTATAACCTAACACTGTGGACTATAATAAATGCTATTTGCCCCAAGTTGTCTTTTTGTCACCCATTTTTTTTTTTTTTTCATCACAGGAACAGAAATGAAACTAAAAGACCCAACTCTCGTTTTTTTGCAAGGCTGTTTTAGCTAAACTGTTTAGTCTTTTTTAGCTCCATGCCTAATGTCTCAGCTTAATAATTAAAATAATAATAATAATAATCCAAACAATAATATCCAAACATAATAATAATATGCTTGTTTGTAGTTGGTAGATTATTTTAGTACCGGTTATTTCTTTATTTCTTCTCTGTTAATACCTGTACACAGTAGCTGGAGTAGATGTTATGGATGCTTAGAAAGTGCTAGAATCCTAGGTTCAAACTCCAGCTCTCTCTTCAGTCTGTTTTTTGACATTCAACCTCTGAAGAGATGTGCCTTGGAGAACAGATGTAACACCCGAGGGAGGAGAGGTAGATAAGTTGGCTTGCCAAATGGAGGAAGGTCCATTAAGTTCTTTCTGAGGCTCATCAGAGAAACACTCAGGTGCCACATGTTTTTCTACAAACCACACATGCCATGCCAGGCATGGGATGTGGAGTCAGGAGCATGGGCTTCAGAACTAGGAGAAGTTCAGTTTGAGTTCTGGACCCGAGTCTCTCAAGCTCTGTGCCTTTGGGCAAGGGAGTCATCTTTTTTGAACTTTAGTTTCTCATCTGTAAAATAAATGCGGCCTCACAAGTGGGTGGCACGGGCAGTGATATGATTAAATAACTTAATGCACAAAATATCTTATGGAATCAGATATAACCTTCATCACAGGGGCTTGGAGTTGGAAGGCTGATGTCTCAGTATGAGGAGTCCTGTGTTGCCACTTGGACTCAGGCAACTCTGTACTCCCTGTCTCCGGTCCCTGAACTCCCTTCCCTTTTCCCCTCCCCCCTGCTAATGATGCTCATATTACAGGGTCTCTATAAGGGCCAGGGGGGGACCATGATTCTAATGGTGCTTTGTAATCTCACAGAGACAGGGAAGTGTGATCACATATATGGAGTGTGGGCAGCAGGTAAGGTGTTGGGTGTTTGAGGGATACAGCCTGTAAACCAGTTTTAGTACAGGACACAAGTCCTGCCTGTGCAGAGTGAGATAAAACTCCTTTCTCATGTGTCGCTCATTGTTCATATATTTAACCTAGGGCTTCCATCTATGTGTTATTCAGACATAAACATATTTTCTAGCCAAAGTATTTTAAGAGTAGATTTAATGTAATTACTCTTACCAAAGATTTTTATCTTAACAAACAAACAAACAAACAAACAAACAACAACCAAATCCTATCAATCAACCAACCAAAACACCATGACAGCAATTACTAGCATCAAGTGTAATTGCAAAGGGAAATCCCATTGGTATGACTGATTCTTTTTAAGTGTTAATTTTTTATTACATGTTTTAAAATTGCATACTTATGTATGTGTCTGTGCACAGAAATGTGTATCTGAGTTCAGGGACCCATAGAGGCCAGGAGAAAGCATTGGATTCCTGGAGCCGAGTTAGACAGTTGTGAGCTTCTTCCTGGGTCCCCGAAACTAAACTTTAGCCTTCTTCAAGAGCAGTGTGGGCTTTATTCAACTGAGTCACCTCTCTAGTCTGGGACAGACTGGTTCTTATTTATCTTCATATCCAAATGTCTTAGTGTTCTTTTGCTTCGAAGAGACACAGTGACCACGGTAAGTTTTATAAAAGAAAACATTTAACTGGGGCTGGCTCATAGTTCAGAGGTTTAGTCCATTATTGTCATGGCAGGAAGCATGGTGGTATACAGGCAGGCATGGCGCTGGAGAAGTAGTTGGGAGGCCAACAGGAAGAGATTGGCAGGCATCAGGAAGAGAGAATGACATTGGGCCTGGCTTGAGCTTCTGAAACTTCAAAGCCCACCCCCCTGTGATACACTTCCTCCAGCAAGGCCACACCCACTCCAAAAGGCCACACCTCTAATAATGCTCCTCCCTATGAGTCTATGGGGGCCGTTTTCTTTCAAACCACTGTACCAAGTGCTTTCTAAGATGTGTTAGAATCTAGGATGACTAAATGAATGATAAGCCGTTTCCTCATTGACCCACTTCCTTCTTTTAGAAGCACATGGAGTTCTCTTGACCTCTGACTCCCATGTCTTTTCACAGGACATGGTTTCTCTTGTGTTTGTGGATCTTCTCCTCCAGTGGAATCTATGCTCTTATAGACTTCTCTCTCACTATGTGATGATATCATGTAAGAAATTCAACTCTTCAAATCCTGTCTCTTCCAACATAGGAAATGAGCTCATCCTGGGTAGGCTGCATACCTGTCACAGTGATGCAAAAGCTCCCACCCCTCTGTCTTGAGTATATGGAGGAAGAAGAGAAGCATCAGGTCACAGTGTACTGTCTGACATCCTGAAAGCTTTCAACACTTACTTTCTTGTTATCACTTCCCACGGAACTGAGCTTTTGGCAAAATGTGGGGGAATGGCCCATTATGTGGAAAAAATGGAAAAGAGGTCAATGAAAATGGGCAATGCAGAAAGCTTCAAGTGATTTTTTTTTTTCCTTGATGGGAACATGGTGGTGTGGTTGTAGGTTTCTCTAAAGTTTTCTAGAGAGATCTTGGAAGGATTACTATATCTGTAGGTGCTTTGGGAAGACCATCTCTTGTATAGCATCTCTGAGCTCTGCAGGGCCAGGATGCAGAGGTACGGACACATGGAGAATCAGTGTTCCAGGATGGGAATGTCTGCACTGTTGGACTGTGGAGGTATTCTGGAAGTGAAGTTCAGGCTCCAGAGATGTAACCAACTTCTGACAGATGTTTTCATGAGGCTCTAGACTCTCTGATATGCTTCAATTGCAGAGATATTTTGTCCCAAGGAATGTCTTCATGGGAGCAGATGTGTGACCCAGATGTCAACATATTCTCTTCTGGGTGTGAAGAGTGCATGATAAAGGGTCAAGACCTGAAGTTTCTAGAATCTTAAGTTGAGCACATGGTGTAGGAAGCCTGTGAGTACATTCTCATGTCATTTTGGCATTTATTCCTTTATATGAACTTCACTGGTTATATAATTTGAAAATAACCTCACCTATTAAGATTCTAATTAGAGGCCACGTGTGGTGGTACATGCCTTTAATCCTAGCACTTGGGAGTCAGAGGCAGGCAAATCTCTATGAGTTTGAGGCCAGCTTGGTCTACAGAGTCCAGGACTGCCAGGACTGCCAGAGAAACCCTGATTCAAAGAAAAAAGAAAATATTCTAATCAGGATCACATTACACATATTGAATTTATTGATTAAGATTGAGTTTTCTTTTGAAAAGTTTTCTTTTTAAAAATTTACAGTGATTTATTAATTACTTAATTTATTTGTGTTTGTGTTTGTGTGACAATGTGTAAGTGAAGGTCAGAGACAACTTGTAGGAGCTGGTTCTCCCCTTTCCTCTTTGTGGATTCCAAGGATTGAAAATACATAGTCAAACTTGATGATCAGAGCCTTCAAAGGCTCATGAGAAGGTTTCTGTTTTTGTTGCTTAAGCAAGAAGTTCAGTTCTCCCTGTTGAAATTAAAAGAAAACGTCTCTTATGTTTTTTCTTTCTGAATTTCTTACTGAAATTCTGTGTTCAGAAAATAATTGGCTCTATGAGTTTGAAATTTAAGTGAGAATGACTGGCCAGTGATATAAAAATGGGAGTCGCCTGCATATTGCAAATCCAGGAGACTGCCTGATTAACTATTAATGGGGTGTAGAGGGAAAGAGTCAAGGACAGCACTATTGAGAGACTGGGAAGTGATAAGGAATGGCGGGTTGCTGTGAGGAAAGAGACACTTATGATGTCTTGGAATTCAGTGTGGGAAGTGGAGAATGCTCTGTGCAGCCGCGTCATAGTGCTTCTCATAGACAATCAAGTGACTTGTGTGGAGTCACATGGACATCACTAGTGATCCTGGCTGGAGGTCACGGATGGAGGTGACAGAATTCAAGGTTGATACTTAAGTCAATCATGGGTAAATCTAACATCACCTTCACTACCATCACTGTCATTATTACCAGTAATGGTAAAATTGGTAAAGGATATGAGTGAAAAATTTGAAATGGATTATTCAACACTATTTAGAAATGGTAAAGTCTCTGAGCGTGGTGGCTGTATTAAGTCCTATATGAAACTGTTTTTAGGATATACATGCTCTAGTCAGCAGAAGTAATATGATGTCTATTACTAACTTTGAATGGTTCAGCTACAGGAAAAGAATGAAAGTAAAAAAAATAAAATAAAGAATGAATGCAAACACATACATATCTATCTATACATACAAATTGCATGCATAGGCTTAAAATTGAAATATGGCCTCACAAAAATATAGGAATTGTTAATAATTAGCATGTTTAGATGTATGTGGTGTAAAATGCGTATTTAGATGAGTGCGTATGTGTTTTCATTGTACTGTTCTCGGGTTTTTGTGCAGCTGGGCCTTGAGCCCAGGGCCTAGCATGTGCTAACCAAGGTGCTCTACCGCTAGACAGACTGTGTTCAGCTCAGTTCCTGCGTCTGTAGGACTTCATTCACTTGTCGCAAAGTAGCACCTTTGCTGAAATCAATAGCAGTTTTCAAGTGCTGGAAAAAAGTTAAAAATCTTGTGTTATTTGGAAAACTTGGCCACCTGTTGACCACACTTTTTAAAAACCACATTTTAAAATCCACATCATCTTTTCATAATCTGCATTATTAAGGGCTTTGCCATTTCCCCCCTTTAAAGTGTAGATAATGAGAATAAATAAAACCTGGTCTTGGCCTTTGCTGATTTTCATGGCGTAAGCTGCTGGCATGATGTCTGCGCTAGAGGACCTGAGGAGATGATCGCGGTGACGTGACATCATCTGGCACCGCAGATATGCACGAGAACAGCTGATTGTACAACATACCTAAATAATTCAGTAACAAGAGTTTTGAGCGTTTGTTATCTTCTATTTCAGACTGATTCATTTAGTTGTAAGCTTGCATAATTCAATCTAGAAGTTGTTTGTGCTTGACCTCGCTTCCCGAGACCCCTGAAACATTAACGTTTGGCTCTCTGCCTGTTTGTTTGTTAAGTAGCTGCATCACACCCGGCTCAGGCTACTGTCTCAGAACTGGGCTAATTCTGGGTCAAAAAGGGAATCTGAACTTTCTAAAGCTGAATTCTCAAGAGAAAAAGGAGGCCTGGAGTTTTCTTAGGCTGCGTTTTTCCTGAGCCTCCGGTCTGCTCTCACGAACAGAAGGCGTGTCAGCTTCTTGTCCTCTCCCCACGGCAGCACCTTCCGTCATTCTTTCTCACGGACACATTTTCTGAAATAAAGCAGGGAAACTCTGAAACGACAATTACACTGTCAAATAACAGTGAGGAGCAGTTCTCAGGGGGAGCCCAGATACATCTCTGGAGAAGGTCAGCTAGTCTTGCCACTATGATTGTCTTACGGAGGTGTCTCAAAAGATGGAAAATAAGACTCTACATGACCTAGCCAGTCCACTCCTAAGTGTTTCCCCAAAGGACTCGAAACCAACACATCAGAGAGGCATTTACACATCAGTGTTTCCTGGAGCTAAATCAGGGAACCAACAACAAAGGAATAGATAAAGAAAATGTGCTACATATACACAAAAGATTTCTTTTTCATTCTAAAGGGTAGACTTAAGTCATTGGTGGGAAAATGGATCCGCCTTGTTAGATAATCATATTAAGTAAGGGAAACCAATTTTAGGAAAGCAAGTATTGTGTTCTTTTTTATTTGTTGTCCCTAGATTTTATGTAAATAACATATGTATGTTTATGACATGAAAGTAAAGGTGAAAGGATCGAGGGAGACTCATAAAAGGACACACTCAACGTACAACATATACTCATATGAAACATCCTTAGTAACTACATTTAACACAATAAAAATTTAAAAAGGGGGCGATGAAAGAAAAGGGAGCTCTTGGTCTGAGACCTTTCTCAGGAAACAAAATCTTTCATACCCTCCTAGTCCCTGGCTGGAGCTCAGACAGACCTGTGTGTGTGTGTGTGTGTGTGTGTGTGTGTGTGTGTGTGTGTGTGCTGCTACTTTACCTTCTCAGGAAGGAGTAACATGTCTCTCTGCTTAATGGATTGTTTCATTGGATACCGTAAAGTGCCAAGGCCAGGGCTGCCCACTCGCTGGGAAGCCTTTCGCCGTCTGAGGCTCTTCTCTCGCAGACACTTGGTTAACTGTGTAGACACCGCAGCTGGGCCATTCCCTTTCCCCACATCAGTACCTGCAGGCATCATATCAACATCTGGAGGGGCCAGATCAGCATTTCTAAGAGGGAGACTAGGCTCTCATCAAGGGTCCTACTTCTTTTTGTCTTTTAAACAGATCACCTTTTTGGGGTGGGGGGGTGGCATCTGTGTGACATCTGTGATGACAGGACAGAACTCAACTTGGATTTGTTGTCTGTTTGTGAAAGTTCCACTTCCTCAGCAACTACACTGTCCGCTCCACTGCTACAGGCAAAGGTTAGCAGGGTGCATTGGGAAACACCAAACACAATGGAGAGCAGAGGGAGAGGGCTTACAGAGGTGTCCGCTCACAAAGGGGAAAGCAGCGCTCTTCATCTTCCTTTAAGCTTGACTGAATCCATGGCAACTTGGCAAAGGTGTTTTTCTGTTCTTGAAACATCAATGATGAGAAAAGAGCCTGAAGACATTTCTTTGATCTTTTTGATCCGATAAAGAAATATAATTTAGATACGGAACTAAAGAGACCCAATTGAGAGCATTCACAGACTGTCTTGTCTGTTCATTCAAATGAAAGGTAACATCCATGACTTGTAAAACATTTTGATGTTCTCTTCCTTGCCGACTTAGGTGTTGATATGACCCCATTGTCTTATAACTTAACACCTTTTTCTCTAAGACCCTGAGGTCTGGTTTCAGAACCGTGGTCTTGGAGCTGAAAAGCAATGTCAAAAGAGGAGAAGATTACTTTCAGACAGCTGTTCATTCAGAGACTATTAAGGCTGGAGGTGTATCAGTGGTAGGGCGGTTTCCTCACAATTACAGGTCCTGGGGTTGATTCTCAGAGCTGCAAAGGGACAAACAAGCATTGAGAAAAAGATAATGATGGCAAAGGATTTTTCCAAGTAAATGCAGGCCACAGTCAGCCGGACCAGAGGCCTTTCATAGGAAGAAAATCTTGTCTTGGATGAAAGCAGTGTGTTTGTCGTCAATGTTCCTATGCTGTGGCTCCCAGGACGAATGCGCGGAGTCTGTGATTCTCTCCAAGGGTGAACTCCGCAAACAAAATTCAGTTACGATAGAATCTTTCAGAAAGTGATTCAACATCATGACATTTTCTAACCAGTGGCTGTCAATTTGGGAGTTCACAGAGTACTTTGTGGGATCACATAATTAAAGACCACATCTGGCTTTTCAATCAATAAATATGTCATTTTTTCCCTTCAACACAGATCAGAGTGAAGAGCACTGGGGACAGTTCTGGGGAACACGTGAGCTTGGCAGAATCACTCATGGTTCTGTCATTCAGCTAATTTATTTCTTGGCTGAACACTTTCTTCCCTGGTGAATACTGTAATTTTAGATGATTTTTATTCTCATATCTTTTAAAATGTGTACTCTCAATATAGGATCAAAAAATGAAGCTGAAACAGGCATAATTCTGTAAGTTAATCACAAGATGGTTTTTACTGTGATTAAGTTTTATTCATCTGATAGAAAAGCTTGCATATGCTGATATATGAAGTTTGATATGTGTTTGGTGTTTTCTCCTATAGAGAGAGGATAACATTTGAGAATGCAGATTACAGGCACTCAAGACATTATTTGTGGAGAGGGCTGTATTAGCCAGTTGTTTTTTTTTTTTTTTTCCTACTGTAATGAACTACCTGAGGCAGGCTAACCTTATAAGAAGAGAAGTCCATCTTTTTAATGATTGAAAAGTATTACATTATGTGTGCATTCTACAGTGTCTGTTGACATTCCCCTATCAGTGGATCTTATTGATATGGTTGATTCCTAACTTGGCTATTGTATATAGTAGTGCAATAAACATGGATAAGAAAAAAAAAAAAAAAAAAAGAAGAGAAGTCCAAACACAACAGTACAGGTTTGGACAGTCTCTCCTTGTTTTTGCCCTGTCATGTTATTTCATGGAGGGGGCAGTGGTTGAATGGCAGAGAAGAAATAGGGTCAATGACTCGAAGCCAAAGAGGCTGCATGGGGCCAGACTCAGGAATTTGCAGCAGTTCCCTAAGGAGAACTAAGCAGAGACACAGGAGGAGTGCTTCAATAAGTCCTGAAGGACACACCCCCCCAGACCCGAGGACCCCCATAGGACTGATCTTAAGCTCAACATCACCCCTAGTACCATCACTTTGAGGACAGACCAAACTCTTGAGAAGTCACACTGAAGCAGTACCTTAACCTAGCAAAGATGAGTAAGTGAAAATCTGACTTTTTCTCAACTGATTTAGAATTAAACTTTAAACATTATTAAAAAGTTCATTTCATTGCTGTAATGTGCAGTTAACCTCACTCTAATATATATATATCTGTGCACATATAGAGCTTTAATACATGTGCATATAGTTACAGGCATAAAATTATGAAGCATATATTCTATATGCTCTAAATTAAACATAGGCTGGCTATGACTTATCTGAAATGCTTGGGACAAGAAGTGGTTTAGATTTAGATTTTTGTTTTTGCAGGTTTTGGCACATTTTCCGATCTACCACGAGATTTCCTGGCATCCCGGCGAAGTCTAAGCACCTTCATGTGTGTTTTGCGAGCACACAGTGTGGAGGCGATTTACTGTATATTCTTTAGAAGCCTGTGCCTCAGCTGTGGCCTCTCTCATAGGTCGGGTGTGGAAGCCTCCACTTGGGATGTTAGTTAGGAGCATTTCAGATTTTAATTTTTTTTTGTATCAGAGTTACTTAACCTATATGACACATGCTGTTTTAGCTTTTAGGGGTAAATTTTTGTCTTAGAAAATTCATTTAGTGAAACTGAGAGTCAAAATAACTCTTTACATATCATGGTTATTATTGATAATCTTAGCAGTGCTTTCATGATACAATCAATATTATTATAATCTAAAGTAAACGAGCATGCATTTAAAATATTTTATCAGACAGTGCGAGGTGACACACGGCTGTAATCCCAGCATTCGAGAGGCAGAGGTAGGCTGATTTCTGTGAGTTTGAGGCCATGACAGCTAAGGCTACACAGAGAAACCCTGTCTTGAAAAAACAAACAAACAAACAAACAAACAAATGCTTAAAAGTGTCTCAAGAGAGCATGGGAAGGCTTATTCTGTGGAGGAAATTAATTATGTTATATTAGAAATGTTACAAAGTAACATTGAGGCTGCATACACACTTTGTGTAATTCCTTATTGCAGTGCTGGGAACTGAACCCATGGCCTCCTGCATTCTTGGCAGGCGATTTAATAGTGAGCTACAACCCAAGCCCTGACAAGCGCGATAGAAACACCTGAGGACTCACCTCAGTTATCTCAGTGAAGAAAATACTGCTTAAAATGGCAGGCTCCATTAAAATGGCAGGGGAAATGGCGCAGAGGGTAAAGTGCTCGCTTCGCAGCTTCAATCTCTGGAACCCATATTAAGAAAGAAGCTGGGCACAATGGCATGCTGTAAAAGTGGGGACAGGCAGGTCCTGGGGTTTTCCGGGCAGCCAGCCTCATCTAGTTGGCAAACTTCAGGCCAGGTGAAGATGCTGTCTGAGAAACCAAGGTGACTGAGGAATGACACCCCAGGTTGTCCTCTGACCTCCACACGCACAGGCCTCTACATGAACATACATACACAGGCATCTCAGGCATCCGTATGTCACACAAACCAAGTGTGGTGTCCTGGGAAATCGCCACACACTGCATTTTTTTCCCACTTTGTAACTTGCTAAGAGTACAGGGAACATTAAACATGCTTGCCTGTAATGATTTTCTCTTCCACAAACAAAAGGCTTGAAATTCATTGTTTTTATAAGAAGCACCAAGCAGGAAGCATCCAAAAAATTAAATATCCAGGCTCGAAAATGGGAAAATATCCAGCTCGAAAATTGTGTTGTCAGTCAACACAATTCAGCACAGAGTGGATTGAAAGCCACCTTTTTAATCAAGTTGAAAATACATATGTTATTTGGAGGCAATTGCTTTAAATTAATATATAATACATTCAAAAAAGAATTATGGGATAAGGGTAACTAGCCTGCAAGGGAAGTTTGGTTTGAACTGTGCAGTTTCTCTTTGTTGGGTGGGAATGGAGTTGACCCAGGCACCTCAGTCTCCAGAGTCTTAAACTGTGGGTCATGACCCTGTTCTAGTTTGCTTTCTGTTGTTGTAATAACACACTGACCAAAACCAACTTAGGGAGGGAGGGTTAGAGTTTGTTGTTGAAGGAAACTGAGGCAGGTGCCTGGAGGCAGTAACGGAAACAGAATACTGCTTACTGGCTTGTTCCTTCCAGCTTGCTCAGGTAGCTTTCAGATACAGACCAGGCCTGTCTGCCTAGGTATGGCACTGCCCATAGAGAGCTGGGCCCTTCCATGCCAACTAGCAATTAAGAAAATGCCCCAGAGCATGGCCACAGGCCAGTCTGATGGAGGTGATTTCTCAGTGAGGTTTCCTCCTCCTGGATGTGTCAGGTTGACAACCGAGATTAGCTATCACAGACCCCATGTGGGGTCATGTAACTTCATATTTGATCACAAAATATCTGGCAACAGTAAGTAGCTTTCCGAATGGGGAGCAACCAAACGTTAATTTAAAACGAAGCAGGTCAGTGTGTGATGGCACAGGCCTTTAATCCCAGCACTTGGGAGGCAGAGGTAGGTGGATCCCTGAGTTCAAGGCCAACCTGGTCTATAGAGTGAGTTCTAGAACAGCCAGGACTACATAGAGAAAGCCTGTCTCAAAAACCAACCAGCTAACCAACAAACCAACCAAACAAACAAACAACTGAGCCAACAACCAAGCAGGTCCTGAGCTGGAGGTATTTCTGGCAGCGCTGTCCATGTTGTACCTGGGACTTCACTGCAGCCTCCTTCTGCATATGTAACACATGCCCTTTGCAGCATGGGTCGTCACAGCAGGCAGCGCCCCTGAGCACCACTTGAACCCCCTTGGCTCAGAATCAAGACTGTTGTATGTTACAGATTGCTTTGCTTTTACTGTATGTGCAAAGTTTTCCACTCTTAGAAAAACATAATGGTTTAATTATGGAAAACAAGGCTTTTAATATTTTCCTGTTGACATTCCTCGGCATGTAAGCATTAAATTAGTATATCTTTGGATTGTACTGTGTTGGAATGCTTGGTTTTAAAATTGCTGTTTGAGTTGTTAACTCCAAGTTTTAAATAAAAGCAATCATTTGATGAAGTTTGGCTTGGAGTGAAGACAGAACATCCAACAATTTCTGAAATGGCCCCATGTATCCTCCTGTATTTTGGATTGTATACTTATACAAAGTGGCATCTCATAATTGATGGTTATAAAATTAAAATCAATCAACTTTGAAAAATGTCAAAGATATTAGCCCTCTATCAGATGTAGGGTTGGTGAAGATCTTTTCTGTAGGCTGTTGTTTTGTTCTGTTGACAGTATCCTTTGCTTTACAGAAGCTTTTCAGTTTCAAGAGGTCCCATTTATTAACTGTAGCTCTTAGAGCCTGAGCTGTTGGTGTTCTGTTTAGAAAATTGTCTCCTGTGCCAATGAGTTTAAGAGTCTTCCCCACTTTTTCTTCCAACAGATTTAGTGTGTCTGGTTTTATGTTGAGATCTTTGATCCACTCTGAGCCCAGGGGGTTCTGCAGAGACTGATGCACCAACCAAGGACCATGCACAGAGAGGACCTAGACCCTCTGCTCAGAAGTAGCTGATTGGCAGCTCAGTCTGCATGTGGATCTCTGAGGAAAGGGATCAATGGGTTCCTTCTGTCATGAACTGGATTGCCTGCTCTTTGACCACTTGTCCCTGGCGATGCAGCCTTGCTAGGCAACAGGGGAAGAGAAGCGAGGCAGTCCTGATGAGACTTGATAAGCAATGGGCACATGTCAGAGGAGGAGGACTCCCCCTTTCAGTGGACTAGGGGAAGGAGATAGGGGGAAAGAGGGAGGGAGGAAGGGGCTAGGAGGAGTTGAGGGAGGGAGCTTTAATCGGGATATATAATGAATAAATTTTGAAAAAAAATTAAAAAAAACAAAAAAGAAAAATGTCAAAGATGCTTTATGTCCTGTGGTAACAAATATTCAGCCCAGATTTAATTCTTTATGAAACATAAGTAACTACATTAGTGTCTTTAGAGATGCTTCTATCTTTAATAAGCAGTAGAATTATATGCACATCAAAATAATTTTAATATATGTATATATTATCAGTCACGGTGTGATCTCATAATCCTGAAAACTTAAGGTTATTTAAAAATTTGAGAGAAAAGGGGCCACAAGGAAAAAAGTTTCAGAACTTTCTACTCTGGTCAGGTGGGATCTGGAGATTCAGAAACTCTAGAGATGTCCAGGGTGACTGGGCCGCTCCCTCTCCAGCCCTCCCTCCAGGGACTGAAGAATTGTTTCCTTTGAGTCTGGTACAATGAAAACCCTGGGCTGAAGTTTCAATGGCTGTCTAACTTGGGTCTAGTGTTTGGCTCCAGCTTTTGGAGCTGGTGGATCACTATGCCAACTGGCTCTTGAGTCATGTGACTGTTGGCTGAGGAGGCTGTGGTACGTTTCCCTAGGAGTCCTCTGTGATCTCCTGGTGAAAGTTAGGGGGGAAGGCAAGAGAGAAAGACATTGTTCACATCAGTTCTGTTGATCAGAGAAGCAAGACCACCATGAGGGTTTAGTATAGGGCTTAGGCGACCTTACCCAACCAGAGGCCTGGTGAGGAGTTTGGTGGGAGCCTGTGCTGGAACAGCTGCCGTGAGTTCTGAAGTCGTGGCTGGTCTGCAGCACTAGCTGTCAGGAGGGAGAGCAAGTCACAGAGTGGGAAAGGACAAAACGTACCGGGACCCATATGGTTAAATTGGACCCCTGAAGGACAGACTAGCGTGGTCATTGAGGAAACCAAAGGATGCTCTCTGATGGGAAATGAACAGTGCCAGCTGGAGAGTCCCATGTCCATGAGCTGAGCCAGCTGAGCAGTGACAGCACACCTGTGAACTGTCACCCTGCCTCACACCTTTGAACGACCTTCAGAGTGTTTGTTACTTTCTTGTGCCTTCCAGAAGTTAGGACAGCTTCTCATGTCACCAGTCCTCATGTGGCACCGCACAGGGAAGGAAACTCCTGGAGATGTTGTCCATTTTACATGAAGTGGCGTGCTGTAAGGCCCCAACGACATCTTTTTAGGACCTGTTTTTACCTACATGTTTAGATCGGAGGCTTGGAGATGACGGCTCTTTCAAGTTTCCCAGAGTTCTTCACTGCTCCTTTTGGAAGTTTTTTTTTTTTTTTTTTTGATCCAGCTGAGGCTCATTTCTAAGATCTATGGGATGTGTCTCTGTTCTCCTTTATTCCTCCCAGCAGCCTTGAGAGAGTAATCATGACATCATCATATCATGACATCACCTACATTTCACAGCTGAAGCACTGGGCTATATATTCACAAGAGGCAAGAAAAATCATCAAGAAACCTCCTTTGTCTGCTAGGTCAGTGGCAATGAGTTGACAGTCACAAGAGAAGGCAGAAGGTGGGCAGGCGGTTCCTGAGGTCGGACATGGCTGGGAGTTGTCCCTTCTTGGATGGCAATGGTTGGAATGAATGTCCATGCCGCTGCCACCAGCTCCGTGATGTTTACCAGCCCCTCTGTGAGCCCCGGAACACTTTCCGGTTCATCATGCACTTTGGCTTGTGCTCATTTTGCTGTCAAGTTCATCTGAGAAATCCAAATTTTATTCTGGCAGCCTTGATGTTCCCTTTTGCTTTTTTTTTTTTTTTTTTTTAAACCACATCAAGAACATTCCCGGCAGCTGAAAAATATGAGGCTCTACCCATTTCAATCACGACTTGAAACAGAAATGTTGACAATCTTCGATGCATTTGTAACATCTTCACCTTCTGGAATCCCTCTCCTCTGGCTTATGAGAAACATGTGAGTCTAAAGCGTCAGTTGGCAGAAGATGCTCTGGCGGCCAAGAGTACATCAGCCAGTCGGGTACTTGGACACAGGTTCACAAAGTAGTCAGATTTTTCACTTGGGGATATTTATCACTTGAAACATCACACTCTGTTTAGTCCTGGTGTAGGCAAAAGCGCTTGGGGCAAATAATGCAATGGCTTTAGTTCTTCCAAATCAATCTACAAATGCAAAAGTGATGATTGAGGGAGACCCGCCAGGACACTTGGACTGTGTATCTCTCAGATCTCTCTAGCCCCGTTTTCTGTTCAGTATTCACACTGCTGGGTACCATCGCCATCTTACCCATCTTAAGATTGGGTAAAGGGTAGACAGGTTAAGTTACTGTCTTTGTTCCAACAGGTTTTTGGATTTAACAGAAAAGGCTGGAACATAAACAAACCAAGAATTCCATGTTATTTAAAAGCCATCCAGGCAATAACAGGGTCACAAAAGTCAAAGAAAAGATTGCCTCAAGGAAGCCAGCCTTCATCAAGGCTTGATTTTTTTTTTTTTTCCAAGACAGGGTTTCTCTGTGCAATAACCATGGCTGTCCTGGATTCACTTTGTAGACTTGGATTGCTACAGACTCACAGAGGTCCTCCTGCCTCTGCCTCTCCAGCACCAGGATTAAAGAGGTGGGCCCCTAGGACCAGCTAAGGCTTGATTATTGAACGGATACTGCAGAAGCTAGATCTTTCCAACCTGGGTGACAAGCCATGAGGATTGCCAGTCTGTTCAGTTATCAGAGCCTAACCTTCGAGGAACTGGTGCTTCTGCTTGTATATTCCAGTGCGCTGTGTGAATTTCATGAGTTTTAAACACGTGCCATGATCTGAGACATGTTGCCACATGGGGAAGAAGAAAGCCCAAAGGAGGTGCTGGCACACAGAGATGGGTGTGAGTCACCACCATTTTCAGGGACATTCAAAGCTGTGTTTCTAATTTTATTTTAGAGAGTCTTTGATTCTTAAAGCATACAGGTTCAATAGAATTCTATGAGATTAGGAGCATGGAGACCTTGGGCGACTGCTGTAGCAGGTAATGCTAAATTGCTAGTGGTGCAGAGGTAGGAAGAGATAGAAAGGATCCTAGGAAAATAGGGTTGGACAAAAGCATTTTCTACATGTTTGAAGGAGGACTGGAGAGTCTATCAATGTATTGTATATATTTTAAATAATGTATATATAATAATATAACACTACACCAGGCTTTGGGAATCTTGGTAAGTAAGCTATATTCCTGCTTAAGCACAATCAACTTTGATAGATTATCGAGCAAGTTATCACATGCAGAGTTATGGTCTGAGATATGGAAGTAGGATGAGCTGTGTATTAAAGAGAAGCTAATGTAGTTTAAGCGTAGGTTGCTCTGAGGGAGGGCACTTGAGAAAAGGCGTGACATGTAAGGAGAACTCACTCTGACAATGGGAAGAATGCTATGGTAGACGGAAACCGACCGATCAGAACAGTGTGTGGAAATGGCACCTGGCTGAAGGAAACAGCATGGTAGTGGTCCTGAAAGACGAAAACTTTGAGAGAAGATAAAGTGAGATAGAATACTGGAGAGAGGAGGCAGGAATCAGCCATGCAGAGCCTTCAGGGCTATGCAAAGGATTTGATATTTGTCCTCAGAGGATGTGGAAAAAGGCTTATGCAATGTGGTGTGGTGGTTGTGTGTGTGTGGTGTGTTTGTGTTTTTTTTTTTTTTGTGTGTGTGTGTCCTGATCACATCTAAATTTTAGTATATTTTACAAATGCTGACCCAGGGCTGACTGAAATTACTCTGTAATGTTTGTAATTTTTGTCCCCCCTCCCCAGAGTTGGGGATCAAAACCAGGGCCTTGTTCTTGGTAGGCAAGTAGTCTACTACTGAGCTAACCCCCAAACCTCTTGAATTTAACAGACTCTGTAAAGGCCATGCTGTCTCCAGCACAGCACAGAAGACTGGAGAATAGGAGTGGAGGCATGCCTGAGGCCGTTCAGGGTTCTGCAGTAATGAGGGTAATATTAGGGGTAGCCAGAACGAGGGTGTGGCATTAAATATGAAGAGAAACAGATGACCTTGAGAGACATCGAACTGTTGGGGCCATCGGATTTGGTGATGTATTGTGATCGAACAGAAGGATGAGGCCTGTGATAGGTGGACAGTCTTCATGCTTCCTAGAGTCAACATGCTATGAATGTTAGTGGCTTTGCATTGGATAGATGCCTATGGAACTTTTAGGATGACCTGTCCAGGAATCATTTTGATTGTAGGGGGAATACAGGTAATATAGGAATAATATAGGGAAGACATAGCCCTGAGAGTAGAGTCATGGATCTGTAAGTAATGGTCACATGTGTGTTCTCCTAATACAGATGATAAAGAGTCACAGACTGTAAGGGAGGAGTTAGCACTATGGGCAATGTCAGGGCATAAGCGATGAGGAGCCATCCACAGGAGGCAGGAGAAGCTCTGCAGCTGCCATTTTCAACCCAAACCACTGATGCTGGGGAAGAGAGAGGTCAGGGCTGAGGCTGTAGCTCCATTGGTAGCACACTTGTCTAGCATGAAAAGAGCCCTGGGTTGATGCCCAGCACCACATAAAATGAGTGTGGTGATACATGCCTGTAATCTCAACACTTGGGAGGTGATGAGACCTTGTCAGAGGGGAAGTGGAGAGGGAGTGGGAGAGGGAAAAGGAGAGGGAGAGAGAAAAAACGAACTGTCGATTTTAAGGAAAGGAGCTAGGGAACCGTTGGGACCTCAGATGACATGTCGCCCTCACTCTTCACAAAATCAAACGCTAGTGAAATAGCGAAGAATTTGATTTTTTTTAAAAATGAGCAAGTGGGCATGCAGCCACCAACACCCCCTGGACTCATGCTTCTCCTGGTGTCTGTTCTTCCTCTCCCTTCTCTTTGCTAGTCTCTAGCATACAGAGACTAGGTACTAGGAATAGATGAGCCTGTCAGAGGAACGAAACTACCCAGCAACAAGCCTGTTGAGTTTCACGGAACCACAGACTCTTCCGTGTTATTCTTCTTGCCCTACTGGGTACAGAGAGGATTTCCCTTCCCTCTTTGAGTAGGCAATGCCTGGGAAGATCAGGGCCTGCTGGTTCCTCTTCAGCCCCATGCTAGAAGCCTTATTTGTTCCTTGAGACATAAAGGGCCTGAAAACCTTGGAATGATATTTAACAAATGCTTTCACTAACTGAAGTCTCAAGGATGTTGCTGTTGGTGATTTATTGAGACGTGTATTAGTCCTTACTGCCCCCTTTTTCAATCAGCACCTACTGATTACACATTTATCATGTGTAAGACACTGTTAAACATGGGGGAGGCCAAGGAGGAATAAATGGGCTTCTTTCCAGCCCAGCCCACATTCCCTTTCCCCCACGGAGTCTCTTGACATTCCCAGCCCCCGTTCCACCATCCTCCATTAAAGAGTTGTCTGGCTCCGCATTCTCCTCTGTGATCTAGTTTTAGCAAGATAATAGCTAAGAGATGCTTGGACCTTAAATGTGGTTCTTCCAAGAGGGTGCTTGGCAGGTTAATTGTCAATTAATACGAGCCAGATGGGCTTAATCAGACTTGTAGAAAGATTGAAAAAGGACCTGGACTCACCAAAATGTTCACTAGCCTGGAAACACTCTCAGAAAGACAACAAAAGTTGGCAGCCCCCAGGAAGGTTCTATCTATGTAAAGGTTGAGACTCAAGGCTTTCTGTGGCAACCATATAAACGTGTTGACCTTCCCAATAAAATATTCTTAAGCCTACCCCACCTGTGGGGACATCCCTTTTCCATGCAGTGCAAACCTGTGCTGGCTATGGCATATGAAGGCAGGTTCATAAGCTGCATACATTGGTCTACCCTGGTCAGACTCAGCCCACATAGGGTTAGTTAGAAAAGCTTGCTTTGGGTTCTTCTCCAGTCTTCTGTATGGTTTAGCTTTCCTAGCGGCTAATTCCCTTCTTCTGGAGTCTGTGCTATGTACTTTCTTGGGCATTATATTCCAAATATCCCTTACCTAGATCCCATGCCTCAATATTACGCCCTCTCCTGTCAAATGGGATCTATAGTTAGTAGCCTGTGTTAAAAAAAAGAGTTGTTCTTTGACAGTTTCATATAATGTGCATTTTGCTTATTAACTCTCTTTCTTACAAATTCCCCATGCTCATAGCTGGGTTTCGGTGTGTGTGTTTGCTTTGCTTTTGAGACCTACTGAGTTTAACCAGGGTCATCTTTGTGACTGTGGGCTTAGAGCTGCCCACTGGAGCCTAGTGGGCTCCTTAATGGGGACATAACTGCAGATGATGTCTTCCCTTTTCCCAGAACCCACCAGTAGCCAATAGTTCAGTAGCAGATCCATGACTAAGCACCGGTTAGGTGACCCAGTCCTGTAGGCCCACTCCAGGCAGCCACAACTCTAGGAACACGAAGAGTAAATGGGAAGAGTAGAACACACATTTCAGAGCCCTTGCATGTGGCAGTGCTGAGCTTATTCCTAAGGACCCATGTCTCCTCGGCAACGTCTTCATGCTTTCTCAGTTCCCGAATACCACAGATTAGCTCATAACCTTTGAAAAAAAATTGGTAATAAAAATGGACTAGCTCCCTAAAAGAAAAGTAGACATTTCCTAGTCCCTAAAGCTAGTCAGAGACTAGCTTTTGTCAGAGCTAGTCCCTGGCTTCATTTGAGCTGCTAGTAAATAACCCCACCAGACAAACTCCAGCAGCTTCCTATGGTATTATCGCTTACTAATGTATATTAATTATGGTTAAACATCAGTTTGCATTTGCTGATGCTAACTAAATGTAGTCTAACGACAGACTATCTAGGTTTCCCGTGGCACTTTTATAGTAACACATGGTGAATATAGCCAGCATCAACATATCAGTTTTTTCTGATATTAGTTTTCATCTTCTTTTATGTCCTCCTTTGTAGGCCTGTCCCTTCCTCTTTCACAGGGAGCTCTGAGCACAGACTATGTGGGTTCTATGGCTGCTGTGTCATATCTGACACTCTTGTATGTTTGGCTCAAGCTGGGATGGGAAACTCAGAACTAGAGGCACTGAGGAGGCTCCTCTCAGAATTGTGGTGCAAAGGCCACATCATGCAGGCTCTCCTGCAGGGCAGCCTGGCTCAGGCTTCTCCCTCTACTCCATCTGCCTGCATCTAAGGCAAAGCATCACTCTATCTCTCTGTAGTCTCTCTGTTCCGCTCCCTTCATCTCAGTCACCCCCCACCTTTGTTCTTGGATGCTGTCCTTCAGTTTCCTCAGCTACTCCACAGACCGCAGATTCTCAAGTTTGTGTTTTGCCAAACACGCTCTGCATTTAGCCACTCACAACAACTCCAAGTCTGAACTGAGTGCCCTGCATGCTTTGACTTAACTCTCTTCACAGCCTCACTGCTTATTTTATGGGTAAGAAAACAGGGATCAAGGGAGATGATGTAACTTAACCAGTGCAGTGTTCCTCAGCCTTCTCTTCATCATCTTCCTGCTCTATACAGAAGGGCTGACGTCTCTCCATCTGCAGCCATGTACTTGCTCCATCCCAGCTGTTTCCCAGGACCCCTGTCTCCTGTACCCTGCCCACTGCTTTAGTCAGAGTAATACCATCTCATGGAGAGCCTCACAGTAGGCCTTTCATTCCTACAGGTTTTTCAAACCAGGACCATACACTACACACACTCTTGAGTTTAGAAAATCATGGTCTATCTGATGAAGGCAGGTACAGGACACCGGGCGAGTAACTGAAGGAATGGACAAATGGCCACGTTGTGAGCTGTTGAATCCTTTATGTCTGTGAGGTAGATAATGACACAATACTAGAACCAGGATGCTTAGTCTTGTTCTGCTTATTGCTCTTAAAGTTAGTCGCTAATGTAATGGGTTGAATTCAAGATTGCATTTTCTCACACACACGCCATTATGCTTTGCTCTACCTCATTCCTTTCACCCACTGCTGTCCCTTATGTCCCCTGAACCAGGAAGTACAGAGACAACCGTGGGAAGCAGTTAATCATGAGGTTTGTTGGGGAAGAAACAGTTCTCTAGTTAAATTTTTAGGGAAAAAGAAAAAAAGTCTCTACAGCCAAGTTCAAGGTCACCACAAACAACTTGACAAACTTTCTTTTTTTTTTTTTAACAATATAATTATATTTTTATTTAAAAAATAATTTCTTAAAGAAAACTTACAAGCATTTTGGCCTGTGTCATAGCTTTTTTTTTTTTTTTTTTTATAAGATTTTTTTTTTTTCAATGCAGTTTATTCAGGAACATTGAACAATCCTTGGACCCCGGGGAAAGCCAGCCCACAGCTTAAATAGCCTCTGGGTAGCCAACCCAGGCGTGCCATGGGGGCAATGCAGATAGGTCCACATACATGGAAGCAAGCCAGATCCTCGGCCTTAGCCAAATGTGGAGTTGTTCGTGACAGAGAGCACTCACCATCGGGAAGGTGGAAGGCAGAAACCAGCTCCATCTTTAAGGCATAGCATTCCGCAGCTCTCTACAGTTCCCCCTTTTTGTTTTAGACGCATCAGGCAAGAGTAGAGGTCTGATCTTGAATGGAAGAAAAAGGTGAGGAAACTCAGACACCGCCTGAGTTTCTATCGCCCAGTGTGGGTTTTCAAATCTGGCTAAGAGTGCTGCACTGTTTTGGACACTTCTTCACCACGAGAGCATTTTTCTCAGAATCTGGCCATGCGCATGAGGTTGTGCGCACCGTGATAAAGACAAGGCCATGTGTTCACAGCTCTTCACTGACTGTGCTGCTCTCTGCCTGGTGTGCAGGAAGCCCACGTCTCCATTCCCCTAAGGATCTAGTGTGGAGAGTGTGACGAAGGGAAGCCAGTGAATTATGAGCAGGAGACGTGGGAAACCCTTCTCCGGTGTGTGTGAGGAATGCACCATGCTTTGGCGGGGTGAGACGGCTCAGTCAGTCTGCGTGTGAGCATGGCGTCCTGACTTCGGATCCCCAGCATTCATGTAAAAGCCAGGCATGGCAGAATGTGCCTGTAACATCAGTGCTGTGAGGGCAGATAAACAGATTATGGGAGCTCAGTGCCTTGTCAGCCTGACTGAATTGGTGAGTTTCAGATTCAGTGAGAGACTTTGTATAAAGAAAAAGAAAAAAGAATAATTGAAGATACATGATGGTGACATCTGACCTCTACAGTCATGACAGTTCACATGCGCGCGCACCCGCGCACACACACATACACATACACACACACACACACACACACACACACACACACATTGCATAATGTTTTAAAATATTTATTATATAACTCGGTATGGTGGTAAATGCCTTTAATCCTAGCACTTGGGAGGCAGAGGGAGGTGTATCTCTGTGAGTTCAAGGCCAGTCTGATCTATGTGGTGAGTTCCTGGACAGCCAGGGCTCTGTA
Organism: Meriones unguiculatus; assembly: GCF_030254825.1. NCBI lineage: Eukaryota > Metazoa > Chordata > Mammalia > Rodentia > Muridae > Meriones > Meriones unguiculatus. Next base: position 104,506,893 of record NC_083359.1, read on the forward strand.
GATAGTCCCTGCCAGAAAAAAAAAAAAAGATTTTTATTGTGCTGTATGTCTGATGTGACCAGTGGCTGTGGAAAAGTCTTGTTTCCTAAGTCTGTAGCTTTGTCTGTGTAGAAGTTGTTTATTTGACAAGGCTGAGGGACATGAGGAGGAATAAGCTGTGTGTTGCTACATGCTTGGAGGTCTCTGTCTTTTGAAGGGCTTATTTATTTATTATGCCCTCATTGATGTCTTCTAATCAACTTTCTTGTCATGGATCAGGACTTGCACATCTGTGTGGTTACGATGTTTTCTTTAAAAATGTTACATTCACCAGACATTTTCTCATATCTTAATCCAATTTCACAAATGTAGACAGCCTTTCCCCCCCCCCCCCCAAATTCAAAAAAGGAGTGTTGACTGACGAAGAAGTATATGGCCCAGATAGAAGACCATCTCCACAGATGATGTCTGCTTTCACTTTAGGAATTTTCTGGATTTGCAGTCCTCAGTTAATCAAGCATTCACCAGACTTCTTACTGCGTTTGCTCATATCTGGTCCTCTATTTCCTGCTGTGGCTCATGAAGAAGGCTGAGATGGTGTACCTGTCCCCATGCAGTTTACAGTTTTACAGTCTGCCAGGAGACGAATTACAACATGAAAACAGGGTCTTGGGAGATGGCTCAGTGGTTAAGAGCACTTGTTGATCTTACAGAAGAACTTGGTTCAATTCCCAGCACCCATGTGGTGACTTATGATCATCTGTAACTCTAGTTCTAGAGGCTTATCCTGTGCCCTCTTTTGATTTCTGTGGACACCAGTGTGCACATGGCACAAAGACCCACTCAGGCAAAACACTTAGACCCTTAAAATAAAATATAAAATAAACAAAAACAAAATAAGCAAAATATTTCATAATTGATAGGGTCTGATGTTTGTAACAACAACAACAACAACAACACCCCTCTTGATTTAGCTGGTATACTGTGTTGTTTTCATGTCAATTTGATGCAGTCTAGAATCATTTGGGAAGCGTGAACCTCAGTTGAGAAAATGCTTGCACCAGGTTGGGTTGAGGTGAGTGGCTGGTTCATTTTCTTCATTGGTGTTGGCAGGCCCAGTTCACCCCGAGTGATGCCACCCTTGGGCTGGTAGTCCTGTATTACATAAGCAAGCAGGCTGAGCGAGCCAGGCTGAGCGAGCTCATAAGCAACTCTTGTCTCCAGGTTCCTGCCTTGTTAGAGTTCCTTGTTAGAGTTTTCTCAGTGATGGACTATTACCTGGAAGTATGAAACGAACATTTTTTCCTCAAGTTTATACTGATGTATGTAAGTTTATATGGCATCTCAAATCAATCCATTTGGACCTCAATTTTAGGTATCCATGTTGAGATATGCGAGAGTTAGCTTTAGGTTTGTCTCTGATTTGAAAACTGAGATTCAGAGTTGAGCTCATCAATAGGAAAATAGAGCTTTTGTTCTGAGACACTTTGTAACCAGAGAGTTACATTTCTGCTGCATGTAAAAGGAGCTCACATACTCCCTGCAGTGTCACCAAAGGGACAGGAGGCACTGGCCCACATTCTTCCCGACACAGGTTAGATGCTGTTTTTTCATGACTACACACACACACACACACACACACACACACACACACACACACACATATATATTTATGAAAAAGTGTACAGAGATGGCAATGTGGCTCACTTTTGGAGCATATTCTAGTTTTCTTCTGTTGCTGTGATAAAAAACCTCTGAACAAAAGCAAATTAGGCAAGGAAAGAATTTCTTAGACTTACACTGGTCACGGTTCATCACTGAGGGAAGTCAGGAAAGAAAGCAGGAACCTGGAGGTAGGAACCACGAAAGAATACTACACAGTGGCTTGCACAATGGCTCATTTCACAGGTGAGTGCATACACACACACACACACACACACGCATATATATATATATATATATGCACACATATATATATGATTCTAGGCTTGTCAAGTTTACAGTTAATGCTAACTAGAACTAATGTTATAGAGCACACGCCGCCTATAATGTCAAGGTCCTGGGTTCCCTCTCCAGTGATAACATATACAGGGATGGAAGAGTGGAGGGAAGGAAAAGAAGAGATGAGTAGATGTCTTTGATCCAGTGGACCTGGGAAATTGCAGCAGGACTCCATTACACACTTCATGTATTCATTTGGGAATTTGTTTTCAGTGTATCACTGAATGGAGCCCAACCTTAGCAACGGTTTTCCTAGACAAGCCCAAAGTACTAGAATCAAAATCTGGCTTTGTGGATGTTCCAATAAATCCCAGTGGACAGCTATAATTTTAAAGCATTTTCAAAGGCTAATATCACAGTAAAAGAATAAAGAGGGAAGAATTCCCCACCCCACATGGGTCACTGAGTCTCTCCATCTTCTGGACTTCTCCTGTGGCAGAGTGGCCATCATTTCTGTGGAGGGAACAAAGAATGGCATCTTAATACTAAATTAGAGTTAAATGGATTTCAGGAGGTTTCATCTGGGAATTAAGATCAAAGTCTTCTTTGAAAACAATTCTTTAAAACTTGTTGAGTGCAGTGTCCTTGGGAAACACTCCTAAACATCAAACACATCTAAGGGCATAGTGGAAGAAAGAGATAATAGGAATCCAGGAACAAATATTTTATAATTATATTATAAATATATTTTGTAGGCCTCTTCCTCCAAGGTAAACATCATGGTTTGCTGTTTACATTCAGGAGTGAACAGCATCCTGCAACAGTCGGAAGAATTTTGGCTTCATAACCCATGGCTGTGGACAGCTGCATTCTGGGAAGTGTTTTTCTCCTTCTTAGGTATAGGAAGAGGTACACATACTTAAACAGCTGGTGCTTGGTCTTGAAATCAATGAGAGACACCTCTGGTTGACACAGTACAGGTGTTTCCAAGGCTTAAATGAAGATGGGTGTCATGTTTCTGTGTCCTGGACCTGAATAAAAAGAAGAAAACCGGCTGAGCGTCAGCATCCATCTCTCTCTGCTTCCCGACTGTGGACACAGCGTGGCCAGTGACCGGCTTCTGCTGCCTCAGCACCCTCCTTCCATGCTGTCCTCACAGCATATGGGCTAGACCCTCAGTCCACCAGCCAAAGCAAATGCCTCCTTCTTTACGTTGGTATTGATAGTTTGTTACAGGGATGAAAAAAGGAACCTCAGCTGGAGGTCCGAAGCTGCTTTTATTCTGTTATTTAGGTTTGTCCAGGCATTTCTTAGAGTAACAAGTGAGATAGCCACCCTTTCCTGCAGTCAGCTCCTTTTTAAAACTTTACAACTGACATCTTCCACTGGGAGATAAGATTTAACTCCCCTTTCATGGAGTCTGAGCTGGTCTCATGGCACATTTGTTAACAGAATGAAGAGGGGAAGAAATCATGGAAATTCCAAGCCTGGGTCTCAGGAGACCTGGGGAGCTTCTGCTGTGCTTCCTAGAACCTTATCAGCTCATGTGAGAGTAGCTGACTGGATGACCATCACCCTGGAGCCTCGTTCTTCCTGTTTCTGTGGCTGGCAGCCAGACAGCCACCAGATATGTGAGGTAACATGAGATCAGGCTACTATTAGGCAGTTGATCTCAGCTGCAAGAGTTAACCCAGGTCTAGATCACTGATATGGGCCCAAATCAGCACAGATCACGGACTTGCTGACCACAGACCCCTTAAACAGTAATACTTTATAAACTACCAATTTTGATATGTTTGTTATGCAACAATATAAACACAGAGATCAAGGTGTCTATTGTGAGAGCGAATGTCTCAAAAGTAAGGACCATTAACCTCTACTGTGTGACACAGTGAAAATGTGCTGTGGGTGATGAGAAGGAAATGTGGTCTCACAGGACGGCTTGTGCCTGGCAGCATTAGCAGCACAACTCTCTGTATTGCACCCTGTGCCTACTGAATCAGAGGCTCCAGGCATAGCCTGGCAACCAGTGTTTTGATATCCTTCCAAAGTGTTTGACCACACAGGGATCAAAGTCTCCATGAGATGCTCAGTGATTGGTAAATTTAGAGAGATTAATTTAAGCCACCCAAACAAGTAAAGTTGTTGATGAAGGGTGGAGATCTCAAATAATCCAAATGGCAAATGATTTCTGTTCTACTTGGTGTTCCTTATTTTGTTTTGAGTTGCAGAAAAAAAAAAATTAACTGCTTCCAAATGTACAATAATAGTTTTACATTTTGATTCCTATTTTATTTTATTGCAATTTATTTGTATTTTATGTGTATGGGTGGTGTATTTTGCCTACATGTTTTACACCACATGCATGCAGTGCCCAAGGAGGACAGAGGAGGTATTAGATCTCTTAGAACTACAGTTACAGATAGTTCTTAGCTGCCATGTGGGTGCTGGAAATCACACACAGGTCCTCTGGAAGAGCAGGCAGTGGTTTTAACCTCTGTTCCATCTTTCCAACCCTCCAGTCAAAAACTAAGAAGGATTTTGCTGATGCCACCACATATGTATCTGTAACTAGCGTGTTTCTCTGTGTGCCATCAACAACATCATGATGACTGGCTATTCCCTGTGTGTAGAAATCATATTTAACAGCTATTGTTCATCACTCGAATCAACCCCTACAACAGCACCAGGAAGCAGGAATTAGTACATTCATCTCAGGGGTCAGGATTCAGAGGGATTTACAGAGATTATTCTGTTTGCCAAATGTCAGCATTCCCTCCAGGCAGACAGCTCTTTCTAATCACGACAGGAAACTGGTAATTTGGTAAACATTTAATTAATATTAGCTTTCTGGAAAACAACAAGCTCCTGAGCAGTAGTGTCTGCCAACTTCTGTGGTATAAAGGTTGACACTGTATCTGACCACGAGCCAGCCAGCTCAACGAGGAGATTGAAATGTAGAGTTTGGAAAAGCTGGGCCTGATTGCCCATGACCCAGTTTAAGAGGGCTGAAGCACACCATTAAAGGAAGCATGAATTACTTCATGCACAGTACACAGGCACATGGACACAGTTGTATTTCAAAGTTTTTATTTAAAATAATGATTTTCAGAGAACCAGTTTCTCACTTTCAAGTACAATCCAAATAGATATTGGGATGTTTTCCAACTGAATTTCAGCCCTAAGTTTATAAAGAATGTACATTTTAAAAAGCTGCTTTCAGAAACATTTGGACCATACACACTTTATGAATTCGTGGCTGGTGGCACCTTGGGCAAACATTCCACCTTGCCCTATGGAGGGCTAGAGATACCCACCAGGGACAGATACTTTTTAATTGATCTCTAAGCAGGGTAACTTTGCCATATTTTTTTTTAGGACTCTTAATAAGCGCTTTTCTCTTTAGAGGGCTCTTTCCTAGGGTGTTATGAAAGATCTCTGCTGTAATTGAAACCTGCTCCCTTTGTTTCATGTCTACAGACATGAAAAGCCATTGATTGGCACTCACCTCTTGGAGACTCTCTACTTTGACAAAGGATGTTAAGAGAGTCCTTTAGTATCTAATTCCAGTGTCTTTAACAATAACCTTTCATTATTATATACAGAGGAAGGTTTTCAGCCAGGCAGGCTGTCATTATGGGTCCCCTAAGAGCACAGTCTTAAGACCTCTCAGATTTCCAGGCCTTGATGTCCTGAAGAGCTTTGGGCGTCCCCCGTCTTGATTTCATCCACTGTTGTTCTTCACAGGATTGTGGTGAGGATGTTTAACGTGAGACCTTTACAGTTTTTCAGTGCATGATGCAGCATTGTTAACTGTGAGCACGGTGGCATAGAGCAGATCTCTAGAAGTCACTTCCCTTGCGCAACTGCAGCTTCATGTTAGCTTTTGTTAAGGGCAGGTCGCATCACACATGCATTTCCAGGGATGGAAATGGCTTCTCCTTGTCTCTCTTCAGGTTCAGCTCTGAGCAATGGAGCCATTTGGAACATCTTGGCTGCGATGCTTTGGGTAAAACAGAAATGACAATCCTGACCTTCACTGGCACAGTTAGACTGTTCAACAGAAAGCAAGATAATTATTCTTAGGCAACGCATATGATTTGAAATAAAGGAGGACTTAAGACAGATTCTAAGGGAGTGAATCTATTCTCTTAGTGTTCATATCTTCTATCTTCAACCTTGAGAGAGGTGAACCCCTGGGTATATCTAAATAACTTCCCTGCCATTGTTGTGTCAAAAACATTTTTTTTTTGATAATCCCTCATACCCTCTTCCCCCTCTTTCTCTCTCTCACTACATACAGATTTTGATTGTGTTTTTGTTGTTGTCACAGGAAATTTTGAGGCTGAAATTTTAGCTTTGAGTAGCAGAAGATCCTGTGGGAAAGTTGCTACCTCTGACACATGTAACCTTAATAAATATAGCCTGAGGATAGGATGGTGGGGAAGTCTCATGTTGGTCTACCAGATGACCAAGTGCTACATATTAGAAAATGAGATTATAAGAGATATGGCTGAGAGGGAAAGACACATTCTGAAATTAAACCAACCAGAATTAAATGAAATGTCTTTTTAAAATTTCCTTTTCTTAGCTGAGGCCTTAGGAACTCAGTTTATATGTTTATATGTTGGTACTTTTATTTCTCGGGAATTGGGTCAGTATTGTGTACTGCAAAGAAAGAATTGAGTTAATAGCTAATGTGTACATCACGATCTTATTTGTTAATGGTTTCTGCTACTCAGCATTGTTTCTAGGCCATCTGGGTTTAGAATGTTTAGGGTTCCCAGGATGTAATAGTCTACATCCCTGAGTATTTTTTATTCTTAATAGAATAGTTTTACACCTTTTAATTAATGAATCTCTTTGTCTGCTATTTTTGCTACTTTAAAAGTAAGTAAGTAAGTAAGTAAGTAAGTATGTATATATGTATGTATGTATGTATTGTGTGTTTGTTTTTGAAAGTCAGAAGACAACGGGGGGAGGGGAGTTGTTCTCTCCTTCCACCACGTAGGTTCAAGGGCTCAAGCTCAGATCATCAGGCTGTGTGGCAGGTGCCTTTGCCTGCTGAGCCATTTCATTGGCCCTCTGGCTACATTTTGGTGTGGTGTGAAAGTATTAAGTTTTTATGCCAGGTGAAGAGAATGTAAGGGACTGTGTAGAAATGGAGTGTGAAATGTCAGGTTTTCATTTTTTTTAATTCTTTATTAATTACACTTTATTCACTTTGTATACCCCTGTGGTTCTCTCCCTCCTCCCGTCCCAATCCCTCCCTTCCTCCACTCTCTGTATGCTTGCCCCTCCCCAAGTCCACTGATTGGGAGGTCTTCTTTTCCTTCTTTCTGATCCTAGTTAATTAGGTCTCATCAGGAGTGGCTGCATTGTCTTCTACTATGGCCTAGTAAGGCTGCTCCCCCTTCAGGGGGAGGTGATCAAAGAGCAGGCCAATCAGTTCATGCCAGAGACAGTCCCTGTTACCATTACTATGGAACCCACTTGGATACTGAATTGCCATGGGCTACATCTGTGCAGGGGTTCTGGGTTATCTCCATGCATGGTCCTTGGTTGGAGTATCAGTCTCAGGAAAGACTCCTGTGCTTAGATATTTTGGTTCTGTTGCTCTCTTTGTGGAGTTCCTGTCCTCTCCAGATCTTACTGTTTCCCACTTCTTACATAAGATTCCATGCACTCTGCCCAAAGGTTGCCCATAAGTCCCAGCATCTGCTTTGATAGTCTGCAAGCAGAAACACACACACGGTATATACTCACTCATAAAGACATATAATATAGGATAAATGTACTAAAATCTGTATACCTAAAGAAACTAATCAAGGGGGAGGACTCTATCTTTTAAACCTAAGCTAGCTATGGTGGAACCATTGTGACAGGGTAGGATTCTCCTCTGCTGTGCAGGTTTCAGGGAACCACTTCACTGTCATTTCTGTCATCTGGAACCTTGAAAAGCAGTTCAGATTTAGAAGGGGTGGTGTCTGCCACCAAGTGTAATTTTAGCATGAAGAATATGTTAGGTTTCTAGGAAGACAGAACCATTCCTGTACAGCCTTAAGCATAAATACTGGCTTGGCTAACTTACACATTAAGCCACTTCAGTGATCTGCACCAATGTGGACAAATCTGGGAGCGCAGATGTCCGTTCCTGAGAAAGAGCTCTAATGAACAGAAAAGGCCTGGGAAGGGGTGAACAGGCAGGCACATTGCACAGGGTTTTGTCCTTGGATAAAACCAAAGATAAAGAGACAGTGGGTGACTCACATTTAGGGGGAAATAATGACTCAATAATTATTTGCTGCCAAAATAGAACAAAAGAAAAGAAAGGGAATCATCTAAATACAGCCTTGCTTATAACTGTCCATTGGACCAATTCCTATTTTCTGAGCATCCATCCTCTGATTCTAAGCATTTGTGAAGTTGCAGAAGGGGGGTTTGTTATAACGTAAAATGTATTAATATTCAAGCTGTGGTAAATATTTAGTTTTCTCTTCTTCCCAGACAGAGAGCTGGAGCTGTACTCCCTTCGTCTCTGTGGTGGCCACAGTAGAGGCTTTGGACTAGCAGATTTTGGAGAGAAAGAGTGTGTCACACGTGGGCCTTCATTACTCCTTTGCTTAGGCCTTTTGTTAAGGTCCAGGGAAAGAGAGTCACTGAGGTCCTGGTTATTTGTTAGGGGGGCTTGTATTGTTTCTGGGATCCCTGGAAAGGCAGATGCTTTAGATGTTACTGTCTCACGAAAAGGGTCACAGAAAAGCCCTGAGTCTGAACTGAAATAGTTGAGTCTTCAGATGGGTGCTTCAGAGAGCAGCACTCAGGGAAGCCCTCTCCGAGAGCTGGAAGCCTTTGGCTAAGACAGACAAAGGAGTTCTTCACAGGAAGCCTTTTCTAGATTGAGGAGGCCCGAGTTCCTACACACATAAAAAGGTTGGGTACCCTGTGCACTTGTTTCCGGTATGGCTCACCCACACTGCCGCTAAGCAGTTTTATTTCTTCTTTAACTTGTTCCTTGGGTGTCTCGCCACAAAATGAGCTGGAAGCTGTCTCATTACATTGCTTTGTTTTTAATTGTACCAGTAATTAATACTTAACTCTATTCAAAATCCTATCCCTTAATTAACAGCTCCTAGCCAGGCCCTTGCAGATAGAGTCTGGGTCAGTTTCTGCCCAACTTTTCATGTAGGAAAGTGAAAGTCAACTGCAAAATCAAATATCAACCTGGAAAGTGATGGAGGACTTCAAAAAAAGCTGGTGAAGATCCTATGGAATAGTGTCTTGAGTCGCCTGTAGAAGCATCTTCAGATAAGAATGTGGAAGAGCATGTTACCACTGTTGGAAGAGAAAGTCAGATGGCGACATACGCACTTGTGCTTGTGGGTATGTGCCAGAGCGGGTGGCCTAAATGGCAAGCAGTGGCTGCGCTTAGAATTAAAGTCTCCCCCTCTGATGTCGCTCATCATGATTATTCAGGAGAAGCTGAACGTGAAGCTAAATTGTCCTCTGCCACGCCGTCGGGGTGGGAATACTTTTATGCGAGGATCCATGCTTGGTTTGTTCTCCAGGGTAAGAACCGGCCTATAAGCAAATTTAGGACCCAGTATCTGTTATATTAGTAATGTTGAATTCTTAATTTTGAAATATTATAACACTAAAGTTTTAAATATTTTTTTTGGAGAAGACCATTTATTGTTTATAAAACTAAAGTTTTAAATATTTCTTTTTAGAGAAGACCATTTATTATTAAGTATATGTGCTGTTTCAGTGAAGAAAGACAGATATGTTCAGGTTTCCTGAGAACTGTGCAGATGGTTAAAGTAGAAAGAAACCACAGTAATGATGCTGGCCAGAGAGAGGCCAGGGTAGAGGCCGACGAGAAACCATCAACCTGCAAGGGGGGATGGCTCAGCACGTACAGCACTCGCTGTGTAAGCCTGGGGCCTGGCTTTTATCTCCCGAGCACACACAGAAGCCAGCGTGGTGTCCTGGGGCTGAGAAGCCTGAGCCATGATCACAGTGGTGTGCCCCTGGGGTTCACTAGACAGCAAAGCCTAACTGGCAAATTCCAGGCCAAGTGAGAGACTCTGCTTCAAAATCCAAGGCGGACAGTACCTGAGGAACGACGTTGTTGTGATTGGTGTCTGCCCTTCACACCCACGGGAGAATCTCCCCACCACACACTCCAAAGCAAGCAATGTGGGGAGGGTACAGGGTCCATCTGGTGCGTTGCAGTTCAGTTGATCATTTTATGAGGTGCTGTCAGTGTATTAGATGAAAGGAGTCACTTAATATCAATATGGGAGCTATAAAAAAAAATCCAAGCTTACTGAATGTTGAATTCACATTAAAGGGTTAAACTTCCTCTGTGGAATACTATTTTTATATTAGGTTTTGCAGGCTTGATTTACTGTTTACTGCTTTCCAAGGCAACCATCATAATATATATCCTTGAGACATTTTGTTGCAATGACCAACAAAGAAACTCCTCATTTGGCCTCCATTAGCATTCTAAAATGTAGCAAGACTTTGTAATAGCAAAGGATATTATTTTAAAGATTTCTACTGAATAAAATATATTACCCTTCAGAGAAGTCCTCTTACCTCTTCCCTTTCCCTCATTTTGTCAGATGGTTGAAAGTGTTTAGTTATTGGACTTGTTTGAGGTAGGGTGTTCTGCTTAGAGGGATATAAGTGTCTCAGATATATGGAATCAGAAGGTTTTCCCTAACAGCAACCCATGGCCATACTGGACAAGACAGTCAACTCACTGGATGAAAAAAAAATCTTACAAATTTTCTTATAATTGAGCTTATGAACCAAAGAATTGTAGAGTTCTTTTTTTTCCCCGAAAGATTTTGACACACATCCTTTATGCAGTAGCTTGAGACAGTCACTGTGTACAGAAATAAGGCATCCTGTTGTTATTGCCCATATTCACAGGTGTCTTGGATTTTTACCATAATGCAATTAAGCTTTAGAGATACGTATTGATAATTTCTCACTTAATGAACCTTTTCATCTACTGTAGACTAACAGCAAAGAGGAGAACTGCCCCGAAGGCTGTCCAAACACACATGTATATTTACATTCCTGTGTGCATCCATAGCTGATGAACCATCTCACTGACCCCAAATCATATATAATGTATTCTTTACATAAAAGTTTTTTTTATTGTGGAAGTATTCACAGCCAGAGCTTTGCTCAGTGGTAGAGTGCTTGCCAGTAATGTTTCAGTGTAATAATTACTTTAATGTTCACCATCTCGTTTTGAAGACTAGTACCCTGGGCAGATGTCCTGTTTTAACATGTACAGGCACCTTATCTTCACATGCACCCTGCCAGGGCTATGCAAGCTTCTCAGGGTTTTGTTTTGTTTTGCTTTGTTTTGTAGTTTTGCCAGCCTTTGCTGTGATGACAGATGTATTTAGGCTTCAGATAGCCCCTCAGAGTTTGTGTGGATTGATTCATCATCTCCAAACACTAAAGGCAACAATGGAAAAGGAAAGACACTCACACACCCTAATGTCAACCAGTTGGCATTAGAGTATTTTCTGTCCTTAGTTGGTGGGCTATTTGAACTTAGTCCCACGGTCAAGGTTTCATACGGAACTTTCACAGTGGTAATCTCTCATTCTTGTTTTTAACAGTCCGGTTACAAGTATTTGGGGGTTATCTGCTGGAAAACTTTCCCCACCTCAGCGAAGACTCACATGGTTTTATTACAGTCAGGTAAGGATTGGCAGCTCCTTGACTTTGAAGTTCTTTTACGTTGTTGTGGGGGAGTAGCCTTGTGATCACTTTGACCAAGTTTTGGCAGCTGAGATAGTCATGCCCTTGTTATCTCCCATCGACTTAATCACTGTGTACATAACCAAGATAAAGTTAGACACACTGTCTTGCGTTTCTGAGGCAAGCCTCAAGCCCAGCAGCTGCCTGAGCACTGAGGTTACAGGCACCTCCTCACCTATGAGACCTCGCCCTCAGGGGAGGAGGACGGTCAGCTCAGTTGCCCCCAAACTGTACCCACCCAATAGTCGCTCTTACCCCTCATCGACAAAGTCTGTTTCTGCTGTGACAGAGATACAGAACTGATCAAAATGCAGAGAGTCAGTGAGCTCTGGGTGCCCAGTGCCAAATGCTCTATCTACAATGCAGTCTCTATAATCCTAAGGCTCAGGCAAAAATGATAGAAGAGAGGCCTAGCAGATTGTAAGAATCAGAGGATCAGGATGACTGCTGTGAGATAGTGTCTTTTAGATGTAACATAGCTGCGTCTGTGAAATCTCAACATGATGGTCAACATAAACAAGACCCATATAATGATGATCTCAGTTGACATGCCAACACAGATGGAGGAAATTTCCTAAGATCTCACCCTAGCTGGAGAGCTACAGACAATCAATGGCTGCTGAGAGAGACAGGGAATCAGTTTCCTCCAGGGATGAGCTTCCCGGTACCTTATCCCAAGTGGTAAGCCCTAAACACGTGTACACAGGAACAAGATTAAATAAATGTCATAGGTTATATACATTTGAAGAAAGAAGGTTGCAAATTTGAGAGGGAGTTGGGACACATACAGGAGAAGAAGGGATGAGAGGAAGGAAGGGAGATGATGATGGAAATGCAATAGACAAGTATGAAATTCTCCAAAAAATAAAAAAAGGAAAGATTATCAAGGCACTTTTCTTCCTTCTTGCTCTCTTCACTCTTCCTCCAACTCCTCCTCCTCTTGTGAATAACCAACTTCAAACATCCTCTTGTTTCCAACATGTTTGTCTCTGTCCGTGAGAACCTCACATGGTTTTGAATGTGTAGGCAGGCACTCAGGGAATCCATACTTTAAATAAACATAAGCACATTAGTTTATATCAGCATGCCAATTTGATTACCTGTGAATAGATGATGAAGATACTGTTTACAAAACAGTTTTATATGTGGGAAATGTTGATAAATTATACAAATGAGGCTTTATAAGCCTGCGGGATTGCTTCATTTTCTTTCTGTTGTAATTTCTTTGGCTTCTTTTGGGGGGGAGAGTTATTTTCGTTAAGTTATTAATTCATAACTAACTAATGTGAAGACAGTCCCCTAAGTGTATATTAGACACTTTTAGGTATGGAGAATTTAAAAATGAGTAAGATTTAGCCCAAATATATAGTGGCACAACAGTGAGGCATTGCTAGTTTTACAGTTTGGGGATTCTGGAAGGCTTCACAGAGGGGGAGTTTGTGTGTTCAATCTGAAGGCAGAAGGTTGAGTGTGGTTATCATAGGTCAAGAAAAGGTGTAAAATCATTCAGAGAATAGATGACAGCATACACAAAGCACGAACAAATGGACTATGGATTGTGCTTGGGTAATGACAGATAGAATTGTGTTTATGAGGCAGAAAACAAGGAGTCCCTAATGGAGATCGATAGTGTGTTGAGAGAACCTGGATTATCATGCACAGTAATTTCTGTGGATTTCCATGGCAGATTACCGGGAAGACTTGTAATAATAGAGGTCATTTTTCTTAAGTTTTGGAGTCCAGATGTCTAAATTTATAGTATTGTCAGGGATCTACTATTCCTGGGTGCTCTAGACAGTTCTTCCTTCTTGATTCTGCCTTGTATGCTGCTGGTCATTCTGATTCTCCTGGGCTTGTTGCAGCATTGATCCATTGCATGTCATCTTTGCATACGATCAGTTCCTCTGTGTGAGGGTCTCTCTGTCCAGATAGTTCCCCTTGTAAGGATGCTAGTGACTGTACTGGGCCAGCTGAATCCACGAGGGCTTTCTTTGAAGTTTGATTACATCTGTGAAGACACTATTTCTGAATGAGAAATAGTGCATAGCAAGTTATGGTGGGTATGGATTCATCTGTGTCTTTTTCTGAAGAGGTTTTTGAAATATCAGACTTCAGAATAGTTTTAAATTCACTGTTGGTTTAACAGGAAGGAGCATAAATACTGCACATACTCTCAGGCTACACACATGCACACATACACACAGGCACACACACCACACACACACACACACAAACACACAAACACACATACACACTTTTCTACCCATTCCCCATTGTTAGGGCAACACATAATTGGCAATGCTGCCTGGATACATCATTATCACTTGAAATCTAGAGTTAACCTTACTTAAGTAGTGTTTTAGGTGTATATTGTTTGGGTTTGAGCCAGTGCATAATGACATAGATCTCTTATTATAGTATTATACAAATTTGTTTCATGTTCTTTTAGAAAAATTCACCATTCTTGCCAGTTCATTCTATTTACTAAAAGGCAGAAGTACTGATCTTACACTGTTGCCGTGCTTTTCCTTCTTTGGGGTGTCATGGAGTTGTAATCACCTAGCAAGGAGCCTTTCTGATTGAATTTCTTTGACTTAGCAACACACATTTAGGCTTCCTCTCATTTTCAAGGTTGGCAGCTCATTTTTTTTTTTTTTGAGCTCCAAATAGGATCATGAATTTTGGGTGGGGCAGGACAGTTTGCACAGGACATTGTTTAAAAATGTACAAAAGATGGTAGCCATTGATGGATGTCTATACTGTTCTGCACTGTGCTAGAATATCAGACTCACACAGAAGTCAACCAGGTACCAGAACATCACTTAGGAGACCACCATAGTATTTGAGGCAAGATATGGGTTCATCAAAGGTTTGCTCCAGCCTCCTCTCTCCATCCTCCAAATAATGTAGTCATTGTAAATGGCATTATTGTCCTTTCTCTCTCTCTCTCTCTTCTGGTATAAAGGAGGTTTATTGTAGAAAAAGGCCAGGGCAGGGGGAGAGGAGGGCACCCAAGACACAGAGAGAAAGTGAGACAGAGACAGAAAGGATGAGTGAAACCTAGAGAGAGACTAGAAGGCTAGTGGGATCCTTTTTATCCAGCACACACCTGACAAGCACCTGGCTGCGAAGGCAGGTGATGATGTCAGAGGTTGCTAGGACCCTGAAAGGCGGGATACTGGGAATGCCTGTATGCTAACATTCCTCCCTTTTTTTGTTTAATTAAAAAATGACAAACTTAAGTGGTGGGAAGGCAGGAATGAGGACAGTGTGTTAAAAAAGGCTGCCTCCTGCTGACTTGAGGGAGACGAGGTCTCTTGATCGGTCAGTTCTGGTTGGCTTGGGTTGGAATGAATTATAAGAATGTTTAGTGTCAGGTTGTAATAGTTAAATGCTGGCTGACATCTTGCCAGGGTCTAGGACTATTTAGTAGACAATTCTCTGGGCATGCCCATGAGGGAGTTTGTAGATTGGTTTAACTGAAGTGGGAAAACCCACTCTCTCTTTAGATGGCTCCATTCCATAGGCTGTGGCCCTGCAACAAATAAAAAGGAGAAAATGAGGTGAGCAGCAGCATTTGTTTAGGGGTACCTGATGGCAGATAAGGTGTGATGTCATGTTCCAGCTGTGAGACTTCTGTGTCGTGAAGGACTGGACTTACACCGTGAGGCAAGATAAATCTTTCCTTTCCTGAGTACTTCTTGGCAGGTATTTTGCTGAAGCAATGAGAAAGTAAGTAAGTGGGAAGCAGGAAGTGGGAAGCAGGAAGTGGGAAGCAGGAAGTGGGAGGCAGGAAGTGGGAAGCAGGTCTTTGGTGCTGGGGTCAGAGTCTTGCTCATGTGGTTCATACTCTTGTGGAAGTGCTTGGAGCTGTGGCTGGAGAAGCCCCAGAATTCTGTGACCAGAGCTTAGTGGTATCATGGAAAACAAGAGGACTGAGAGAAATGTGGAAGCTGGCTTCCGAGGTTCTAACAGGGAACCAGAACTTCCTAGAATGCAGAACTAACAGTCATCATGATCTGACTCTATTCTGCTGGTTTCCTGAGAAGTTTGAGTTAGGCTGAATTAAAAAAGAACGGTCTGATTTGTTTGGCAGAGGAAATTCAAGGCAGGACAGTGTTCAGGCTATTGCACGGATATTGCTTCTGGGAGAGGAAGTTTGAAGTTGTGGACAAGGAGAGTGCAGACGAAGCACCTGTGACATGCAGAGACTAGGGCCATTACTTACCCATGCTCTTCGCTGAGAGGATAGCAAAGAATCCCTTGAGCTGAAGGCTCCAGTGTGAAAGGAGAGACCAGGTACTGGGAATGCCACTCAAGTAGTTTGTTGCTCAAAGTGACTTTCAAATAAACTCTAAATCAGCTAGTGCAGCTGTAATCTGAGGATGGCAGGCTGAATTTTAAGTTGGCAGCAGAATCTGGTGATGCTGTTTGGGTGATGCATGCATAAAAGATGCAGGGTTAGGGATCACTCAAGGCCTGCACCAAAGTTCCAGAGAGCTGCTGAGGTTAGGCAACATGCAGCAGGGTCGGAGCCCTGGCCAGGAGGCCTTGAGAAATCATTGCATGAAACTGAGGTAAAGTTCAATTTATGTGGAGACCCTCAGATCCTGAAGATGCCTGACCCATGGGATGATTGCTAAGGACAGCTGCAGTGAAAGAGAGTGGAGGCTCAAGAGAGGGCCATGCAAGCTGTGGGTAACAGAGCTGGAACAGCGGGCTGCACAGTGCTTTTGGAGCCTGTATGATTTCATCAAGAGCCCAAAACACTGGGCAAAGAGCTTCAGAATTTGGTGTGATCCTGCTGGACCTCATTACCACTCTGAGCAATTGGGTTCTTGCTATGTCCTCGGCCCACCCCTGTGCAGTGTGTGGTTCTTCAGTGCCAGTGTTTATCAGAGCTCTGCAGCTTGCTTCTTATTTCATAGAAGCTCACAGTTAAGGGATTGCCTTGAGTCTCAAAGATCTGGCTCTGAACTTTAAGCAGTGCTGGAGCCACTAGACGCTGTACGACATTTGAAGTTGGACCAAATACGTTTTACATTACAGGCTAGCCGTGAGTCTGTGAAGAAAGGGACGGGAGACTATGGCCTAAATGTGGTATGTTTGGGTGTCAAGGTGACAATGAGTGGAGTTGTGACGCCCAGTAGTGAGTTTCAACTGGAGAGGATTTACAGCCATGTGGGAGATGAATGTCTAGGACAGTGATTCTCAACCTTCCTTATGCCTCTGCCCTTTAATACAGCTCCTCATGTTCTGGTGACTTTCAACCATAAACCTATTGCATCGTTACTTCACAGCTATAATTTTGCTACTGTTATGAATCATAATGTAAATATCTGATATGAAGTCCCCCAAAGGGACAGCGACCAGAGGTTGAGAACTGCTGCTCCAGGCATATCTGTGAATGTTTCACAGATCGGACTAGGTGAGGCCGGAAGACACCATCCTATGGGCTGGGGTACTGGACTTGAATAAAAAGAAAAAAAAAAAAGATCTAAAGATGACCACTTGTCTCTTTCTCCTTCCGAATGTGGATGTGACCGGGCTGTCTGCCCAACAGTTGTGCCTCGTGGCATTCCCACTGTGAGGGACAGTGTTTGTAAACCCCGACTCAAGACGAACTCTTCCTCAAGTTGATTTTCGTCAGTTGTTTTATCACGGAGATCAGAAAAGTAACTAGCTTAGGGGTTCCTGATGCCAGTGAGTAGAGATAGCTGGAAAAAAAACCCCAACCCATTCTTATGCCGAATGTTTGTGGCTTTTCTAACTAGACCTCATACTACACACTCCCCAGCACTCCTAGCAGGTAATAATACCCACGGGTCAAAAGATCCCTCAGTGATAAACTGCTCATTTTATATCTTGCTTGTCACCTACCCCAGTCCGGACCCTTCCACTGTCCACGATAGCCAATATTACGTGCGTGATTACATGGTGTTACAGACACGCTCAGTGTGGTGCAGCTGTCACTACTCAGTTTTAGAACTTTGGTGTTGTGATAGTTCATCGTCATTGTTCCTCTCTGTGTTTTCAGAGTTTAATTGAGGAAGGCCGACCCACTGGATTGTGAGTGGCACCATCCCATTGGCTGGGGTCCCAGATGGAATAACAGGAAGAGAGTGAGTGGAGGATGGCATTCACCTCTTGGCTTCCTGACTATAGTCACAGCCTCATGCTCCCACTGCCCGAAGACCTGCTTTTACCACCATGTCCTCCCACTGTGATGGATTGTTCCCTGAAACTTTGCACCAAAACAAATGCTTCTTTTTTCCAAGTTAGTTTTGTCAGAGCAGTGAGGACAGTAAATAAAATAGTTAGAAGTCCGGAAACTATTCATGAAACAAAAGTACCCATGCCTACTTCCATCTGACCTCAGTACTCTCTAGTCTGTTACCTGCTGATTTGCCTGCTCTAGGAACCTGATACAAATAGTCATATAACACAATTTGTCCTAATTTTGTAGAGCTTATTTCATTAAGCACAACATCTACATAGTTCATCAGTATTATAGTATTAGAATTATTAGAATTCCCTTCCTTTGTAAAGCTGAATAGTATTACATTCTATCTTGTTTAATAATGCCTCTGTGTGTGGATATTTAGGCTATTTAAAAAAAATATATATACATGGGTTAGTGTCAATAATGCTAGTGTAAACTGTGCACAAGTGCTTGCAGAGGCTGCCTTCACTTCTTTCCACTTGTCCCTTTCGCCAAGGCTGTTTGGGGGCAGACACCTCCTAGCAGATGAAGAGAAGCTGTTGAGAAGATAGCGGTTTTTTTTTTTTTCAGTGAATTGAGTTGAAGAAGAGCCATATAGTGACTTGCCCAACATCTGTGAACTCAAGGCAGATGTGCGAGACTGTGTCTCCTGCTTCATCGGCAGCGTGTCCCACTGTAGCTGGCTATAGGGCTAACCCACATCCGGTTCTGCACTTCCAGGGCCACCTTGCTCTCTCCTTTT
The DNA here is from genome assembly GCF_030254825.1 of Meriones unguiculatus. NCBI lineage: Eukaryota > Metazoa > Chordata > Mammalia > Rodentia > Muridae > Meriones > Meriones unguiculatus. The sequence continues at coordinate 104,525,570 of NC_083359.1, forward strand.
GACTGTTTCTTGTTACCTTTTTCTGAATGGTGTGACATCTTCTGTGGGGTGACAGGCTCCTTCCACGGGCCACACACATCATTGTGATGCCAGAAGTGTGCTGCAAAAGTGACTGGTGGATTCATTTACTTCGGAGCACAGACTGCTCTGCTCTGTCCTTCTGGAAACCCGAAAGCACACTGAATGCCAATGGATGCTTGGGTATCATGTCACACAGTATTAAAATGTAGTGGGGCAAAGGCGTTTGTTAATTTCCAGGATTGTAAGAATGTAAGAAGTGGGAAATAGCAAGAGCTGGAGAGGACAGGAACTCCACAAGGAGAGCAACAGAACAAGAAAATTTGAACACAGGGATCTTCCCAGAAACTCATACTCCAACCAAGAACTATTCTTGGAGATAACCTAGAACCCCTGCACAGATGTAGCCCATGGCAGTTCAGTGTCCAAGTGGGTTCCATAGTAATGGGAAGAGGGACTGCCTCTGACATAATCTTATTGGCCTGCTCTTTGATCACCTCCCCCTGAGGGGGGAGCAGCCTTACCAGGCCACAGAAGATGACAATGCAGCCACTTCTGATGAGAACTGATTGTCTAAGATCAGAAAGAAGGAGAGGAAGACCTCCCCTATCAGTGGACTTGGGGAGGGGCATGCATGCAGAAAGGGGAGGAAGGGTGGGATCGGGAGGGGAGGAAGGAGGGGCTTATGGGGGGATACAAAATGAATAAAGTGTAATTAATAATAATAATAAAAAAAACAAGGAAATCATGAATTTTTCAGGCAAATGGTGATCTAGAAAAAATTATCCTGAGTGAGGTATCCCAGGAGCAGAAAGACACACTCAGTATATACTCACTTATAAGTTGGTACTAGACCTATAAGATAAGATAAACATACTAAAATCTGTATACCTAAAGAAGATAAACAAGAAAGAGGACCTGGGGTAAGATGATCAATACTCACCTAGAAAGACAAAGGGGATCAACATTGGAAGTAAGAGAAAACAAGGAACAGGACAGGAGCCTACCACAGAGGGCCTCTGAAAGACTCTACCTAGCAGTGTATCAAAGCAGATGTTGAGATCATAACCAAACCATTGGCAGAACGCAGGGAATCATATGAAAGAAGGGGGAGTTAGTATGACCTAGAGGGGACAGGAGCCCCACAAGGACCAAATATTTCAGGGCACAGGGGTCTTCTATGAGACTGTTTCTCCAACCAAGGACCATGTATGGATGTAACCTAGAATCCCTGCTCAGATGTAGCCCATGGTAGCTCAGGAAAAAAAAAAAAAAAAAAAAGAATGGATTGTCTGTGTCTTCTGGTTGTGTGTTGGTACCACATTTGTTTTGGTTATAGGAAGAAGAAGCCTTCTGAGTTTTGGCCAAGCTTCCCTTTGAGACCTGGAGACTGGGATCATTCTAGATCACAGGTCTGGGGATCTTGTTCATGGTTTTCCCTGCTGGCATCACAGAGCCTCAACATTCCTGATTTCAGGTCTTGAGCAAGGGCCCTGTTTATTCAAAGAAAATTTCTTCTCCTCTCTCACAGGAGTTTGGTTTTCATCCCTGACTGAATCATGTTGGGAATTATCTTTCAATTTCTGGCTACCCCAGCCAGCAATCTCTGTTTGCTAATTGCATTTTTGTCTAACTATGGACCCAAAGGCACTATAAAAAGTTCAGCTCAGACACACCACCGAGAAAAAGAAGAATAAACAAGCTGTGAGCTTTCTACTGTGTGAGAGTACAGGCTCATTAGGGCTCCCAGCAGCCCCTGCATACCGTGACCATTGTCTGAGAGCCAGCCAAGTTTGACCAGGAGCTGGACTTCAGAAGTCTTGCACCCCCCTTGAGAGCGTTGCCACCGATCTCAGACACAGCTTGAACTTGAACCTAGTTATCTTCGCTGTGCTGCTAAATGAGAGAGCTGGAAGGAGGATCCCGGACCTGCCCTCCTGCAGATGAGCTTCCTGCCTGTGCTGGGGACTCTGCTATAGGGAGTGCATTTCTCAGCTGAACTTGAAAACTTTAGGCGTTTGGCAGGCTCCCGGTGCTTTGGGGAGATCTGAGTTGCACCTGAAGCTGATGGGTTGCTGACATCTGGGGCTCTAATTAGACCAAGCTGAAGGCAAAGCACATCTGTGCAGCAGGGCCAGGCCCTCTAAAGGTCTGGGTGCTGCTCTTTTGATTATGGTTTTATTATTTTTTTCTTTTCTTTTTTCAGGAATTGTGTTTATCATTTCTACCAAAAAAAAAAAAGTTGGACTAACATGAATAACCAGATTGAACTTGGTCAAGTGTTGTGTCAAAAGAGATTTCTTTTCTTTTTGAGTGTTATAGGCAATACTTGAAAGGGTCTAAGTGGGACTTGGTCGTGAGAACAGCTGTTGGAGGGCATATTTGTTCTCTGTCTCAACAGGACATCTCCTAAGAAGGTTGTGGATGAAGGCGGTGAAAAGCTCCGACCCCATCCCCTGATTTAGACCTAATAATGAAGTCCCGGATAATCAGTGTCCTTCTTACTTCCTGTTGCCGTGACAAGGCACTGTGACTGAGGCAATGTAGAGAAGGCGGGGTTTGTTTTGGGTTTGTGGTTCCAAAGAGAGGAGAGCCTATCCCTGCCACAGCGAGGAAGAGTAGCAGCAAAACACCAAGCCTCGTGGCTAGAAAAACGAGTGCCCCTACGACATCAGCAGGAAACAAAGAGAGGGAATGCCAAGTGGTGAGCCCTCAAACTCTCCAAGCCTGCCTCCTGAGACATCCTTCCTCCAGCCCGTGCTTCTCTTCAGAAGATCCAGATTCTGTTCTCATGCGGTGGCTCCCAACCATCTGTAACTCCATCTGTAACTCCAGTTACAGGTGGCCTCTTCTTGCCTCCCAGTATACCAAGCATACACACATGCTTGTAAAATTAAAAGAAGTAAATCTTTATAAAAATGGTCAGGTGGAGAATGGTGAAGCTACCTCATATCAACTCTACACAGACATACAGGGGCACACACACACACACACACACACACACACACACACACACCTGCACACACACAAATGTACAAACATACATACAGCACACACATCCAATCAACATTAAGTTTCAATTACACGCTATTTTCCCCGGATATTTGAGAGCCTGGAACTGCGGGTCGGCAATCATGGCTCTGATGAGGAAGAGCACAGGAAAGCCTGTCAGAGCCGTGAGGTCCTCATGGCCCCCGCTTCCCTGGCTGTGGCCACGTCCTCCCCACCACACCAGAGCTTTGCATCTCCACTGCTGCCACTCGCTGTGATGTCCCTGGTGATGGCAGCAGGGCTCTTAGTCCATACCACACCTATGCTTTGCCCTTAGAATCAAGTAGGAATATTTTAAACACCACAGAAAAGGCCCCTGTAATCTTGCCACCACCTCAGCTTGGGCCTTATGGGGTGTAGTAGTTTGAATGACAGATGTTCCCTGTGGGCTCTGGTATTTGAATACATGGTTCCAAACTAGTGACCCTTTTTGGGGAAGTATGGCCTTGTTGGTACATTCAGAGGCCGAAAGAGGCCATTGGGTCCTCTAGAAGTGGAGTTACAGATGGCTGTAAGCCACCACGGAGGTACTGGAAACAGAAGCTGCGTTCTGGGCAAGAGCAGCAAGTGCTTTTAACCGCTGTGCCGTCCCTCCAGCCCTCTCACTAAGTGAACCTGAAACTTACTGACTTGACTGGTTGGCTGGCGAGCCCCTGTCTCGATCTCTTAGCTTAGGGGTTAGAGAATCGCACCAGTGTACCCAGATTTTACATGAACTCAGATCCTTCAATAGTACTTTCCCCAGTGAGCTGTTTCTGCAAACTCAGATTCAACTTTATTCAGAACGTTTTACAAGAATCACAATTTCTCCTCTAGACTGGAGTCTGACATTGACAACAATGAGAATAACCCAAATGTACAGTTCCTTAGAGTTCCAGTTTAAAAGCCAGGGTCTTAAACAGAGTTCACCCCAAACAGTATCCTTCTCTATATTCTTGCCCCAACAGCATTGTTTAGAAGAGTAGCACAGCCACAACACGACAAACCACCCAAAGAGTTTTCAGATCCAATCTGCCCCTCTGCTCAGATGAATATTGTACAGGTGTGTAAGTTATGGACAGCCAGACTCCAGGGTAAATTAAACTGTCTGACCGCCCGTGGATGCAGTAGAGAGCATGCGTCTTCAGAAAGCACAGGCGCTCAGTGACTGGTTCAGCATTGATGTTCAGACTCGCCTCTCTCGCTTTCCTCTCTTGCTTCCAACTCTCCTCTTCTAAAGGTGATCTCATAGTTCTTGGCTGTAGTTCACCCAAGTGACATTTTTCACAGTTCCTTCTGTCATCACAGATATGAGGGTAAATTAAATAGAAATCTCTTTTGTCTTTTCTTTTTATATGATATGTAGGGTACGTGTGTGTGTGTGTGTGTGTGTGTGTGTGTTCAGCTTGCTCTGGGCATCTCTGCCTTCTGAGGTTAGACCTGCAGGTGGGGTGCCATGCTCGCTTGCACACATGTGGGTTCTATGCACCTGAATTCCTTTTGTTTGGGTGGCAAGTCCTTTAAGACCTGTGCCATCTCTCCTCTCCTCTTGTCTTTTTTCTTCCACCCTTTCCCTTCTTCTCCCTCTTTCAATCTCCAGGGAACAAGGCAAGTTAGCACATGGGTGAAGATACTGTCTTTGTCCCTGCTTTATAGATGTCTTTCTGGGAGATCTCACCAGTTTCTCTCTACCTGTAAGGTTTAGTGATGGCGTTGGAATATGAGCAGTCTGACCCCATAGTCCTTTGGGGCCCTATTGTGCATTGTTTGACGTCTCTGTTCCTTTAGGTGTTTTTATTAGGTGTGGGGCGTGGGACATTGGTACTGTCAGTGACCTTCGGGGAGAGGTGGGGAGTCTTGCCGGGAAGTGAGGAGAATTTGGCATTTATGAGTGCATATAATCATGTGCCTTATTCATGAAACATAGTTCCCCTCTTTATTCCTCACCATCTGCGTCACACCTGGACATGCTGAGTACTTTCCAGAAATATAGAAGATTCAATTATTTTCTTATAATCTCACCTCCCAGAGGAGGTGCTGGGGGAGAGCATTCTTTTCCAGAGATCAGTTGGGCTTTTAAAGGCATCTTAATTTGGAGAGTTGGAGGCAGCCAGGCTGTTAATTGATTACCTTGTTTCTTGACCTGCTAATTGAGACTTGGTCTTTATTCATATGGCCCTTAGGCAAGTGTTGGCTATGGTTGTGTGTCTTGATCTATGCTTGCCAAAATCAGATGCTGCGGTGTGTCGAGTTCACAGTCTGGCAGAGTACCCATAGATGTCATGTGGATGCTGTTATAGAAAAGTGGGCCACTACCCCCACCCCCACCACAGGAGACTGTTAGTGCGTACGCTGTGGTCACAGTTTTGCTCTTACATGAATATGAGATTATTTTCCCCAACATCTCCCCGATGGGCCAGGGAGATGGCTTGCTGGGTAAGAGCACTTGGTTCTAAAGGATAAGGACCTGAGTTTGAATCTCCAGTATCTGCGTGAAAAGCTAGGCATGCTTGGGCATGCATGTGCAGGATGGAGACTGGGGGATTGCTGGGGCTTGCTGGCTGCCAGCCTAGAGTCAGTGGACAGCCTGTCTCAAAGCAGTCAGGTAGAGAGTGATAAGGCAGGATACCCACCCTACCCTTCTGGCCTCCACATGCATGGAGGCACTATACACACACGTAAACCCCCACACGAATACCATATGTGTGTGTGTGTACACACAATCACAAGAAAATTTAAAAGGAAACCTGTGTAAGTTTAAATGTTATACAGTGTCAAACAGAATCGATCTCTTTGCACAAGCCTTTTTAGACTGGATTGGTGAGGGATATGTCACATGGATTTTAACTGGAGAGAGGAGATTTGTACCACCAGCTTTTTCAGAGAGATGAGCGCTAACATGCAGAGACACCATCCACCTTTGGGAGCATGTTGTGACTCCTGTGCCCTGAGCAAAAGGAAGTTCCTCTTGCTCTGCATTCCTTCCTGGTAGCTTCCTTCTGAGTGCTCAGCTGGGAGAGGGGCCTGCTGCCTAGCTTTTACCTATACAGACACATGGCCAATCATCAGGCAGTTAATACTTATTTCTGCTTTGCAAAGGAATGAAGCCATGTTACCAAGAGAAGAAGAATATGACATTCAAACCTTCTGAAAAAATAAGAAAACCTAAGGTTTCTAGTGTGCTTTTGTTTCTCAGATGGGAATGATAGCCCCCCTTTTCTCTGTCTTTGTCTTTCGGTCTACCTGTCTCTGTCTCTCTGTATGTCTGTCTCTCTGTTTCTCTCTGTCTCTGTCTCTGTCTCTCTCTGTGTTCTTCTATGCATATTGTGGAGGCCAGGGGAGGGCATCCACATCCTTCCTATATTATCCTATGTCTTGTTCCACTGAGGCATGGAGTCTCCCTAAACCTGGTATTCAAATTCTTTGGCTGACAGCTAGCAAACCAGAGACCTTCCTCTCTTTACCCTGATGGGTACAGGGGTAGCAAGCATTCACAGGACCACATCTGGCTTATTACATGGGTTCTGGGGTATGAATTCTACTCCCATCTGCTTGCCTAGTAAGCTCTCTTATCTGCTGGGCCTTCTCTCTACCTCTCCAGTCCAGTCTACTTTTTTTTTTTTTTAGGACCAAAATGGAGAACATATTTAAAACATAGAGTTCAGGGCTTATACCTCAATAAATAGTTGTAAGCAAATAATTAATATTTTAGGGTATTCAAACACGCTTATATGTGTGGTCCCTCCCTCTTTATTTCTTTCTTTTGTCCCCCTCATTCTTTAAATAACATGTGAGCTGTGGCTCATACAAATTGGTAACCAATTTATGTATGTTGCATAGAATGTTTAAGTGGAACAACCATTATTGAAAAGGCAAGGGCCAAGCCTGCCTGCTGCCCCATATCCTGTGCCCATTCCTGTTCGCCTTTCCAGTGTCTTTCAAGGAGAGCAGACAGGCTCAGGAAATCATTATGCTGGCCATGGAAGGCTTGTGTGACTAGGCAGTTGCCTCAGAATGGAGAGCGACCTCAGAGGGGCACACAGTGAAGGTGAGGAGATGGCAGGGGAGCTCTCCCAGAAATGAGAAGGTGGCCAGGGTTGGCCACAGCCTCTTGTTCCTTTGTCTCCATTTCCTCTCTAGGTTTCTTCAGGTTTGCTTAAGCCTTGAACCCAGCTGCCGTTTTGCTCAGAATAATTTTTGTCTCTGAAATGAAAGCGTCCGAAACCAGGAAGCAAGCACGGCTAATTTTAATGGCTCAGGAAATCCCTGCATCTGACGTAGCATTGACACGCAGAGCGTGACTACAGTCTCAGTTGGGATTAGATGGGCCATGATTAGCCTTGCAGCTCCTTCCCTCCACAGACAGAAGGGGAACAACAAGGCCGTCCCACGATACTGACTGCTTGGGAGTTTCCCCTAAAGCCACACAGCTTGAATTCCCTGTATTCAATTTCTCTGAACATTTTTTTTTTTTTTAAACATGGTCATGACAGCCTGGCTGAATGCCTGTGTATTTTATTAAGGAGTTGGTGGGCTTATTTGATTTAGCTCATGTGAGAAGCTTAATTATTTTTTTCTTCTTTCCTTCCCTGGCAGTGCACATATCTAGCAGAATCAGGCTTTGTTCGGGCAACCCGCCTTGAGCCTTACACAGAGCAGATGGCGACAGCGGATGGCCCGGGGTTCCTTGAGGCTCCTGATAGACCATGTGTTTCATATCAAGTGGGCAAATACCTTTGCAGCTGAAAACCTTTCAGTAGCCTCAAGGTTAAAACACATTTTACCTCTGGGTTCCAAATAGATCAAGCCTTACTTCCACGTGGGTTCACTCCGACCACAGGGGTAGGAGATGCTGATTTGTGGTTTCCAGGATCATGCCTCAGGTCTCTCGTCCGTTATGGCTATGCATCCTGCCATCGGGTAGCAGGAAGAAAGCACTGATCATACTAGTGATGCAGTCAATCATTGCATCTCACAGAGCATTGACACACAGGGCCGTGACTATAATCTCCATTTATAGCGCTCATGTTCAGCCTACTTACAGCCCACCAGGCTGTCTCTATAGTCAGAGAGGCAAACTTCTGGCCCCGAGAGGTTAAGATGGCCTTTGCTTCTGCTCTGAACAAATTAATTTAAAGTAGTAGGCATATTTTAGACCACCTTATGCCACCTCCTTTAGAGATGGAGGGGCCATGGGTTGTGATGGCGAGTCTTTGCCTCAAGGTCAACTAAGGAGAGTAGTCACTACAAAACAGGGATAGCCTGTGCTCATTTCCTCAGTGCAGAGGGAAAGGTAAGAATGTGAGATTACAGTGGGGCAGTGTGGAACGGCGTTATGAAAGAGTTAGAAGAACTCAAGTTTTGGGCATTTAAGTGAATTCACATTTTCGTGAACTGAAAGCATGTTAAAGACTCCTGTGCATGGAAGGAAACCTAGGCTCATTTTGTAGGGTTCCCAAGGAATGCAAACCTTGGCAGTGACCATCTTATCTCTGTCTTAGGACCCACATTCTTGCCACACTTGCTCCCGACCTGTCCTTTTGCACGCAATGGTTTAAACACCCGCCTCATCCCAGCGAAGTCCCTCCTTTCAGCATTCTATACGTGTGTGTCCACACGCTCATCCTCTATCATTTTTCTTTTTCTTCTTTTGCTGTTGCTGTTATTTTATATTGTGCTGGACTTTGGCCCTTGCCACTCTGAAATGATTCCTTTGTTGGTTCACTTGTTGGATACTGGCCACTTCTGCTGGCCTGTAAGCCCACTGGAGTCAGGGCCAGGCTTGTGTGGTTGAGCGCCTTTACCTTGGCATGTGTGTTAGGTGAATGGCTGAATGGCTGGGTGGTTGGCTGAGACACTTCCATCTGCCGAAGCTCACATATCCATTCCCATTGCCTGCAGCTCTAAACAGGGAGCCCTTTAAACACTACAGTTAAAAGCCAAGCTTCTCATGTCTTGCTCTTCCCCTCTCTATTTATTTTCCAAGACTGTCAAACTTAAGCTTGTATCCTTTTATCAAAACCTACAGCTAATTGCTTAGCCAACTCCCAAGAGAATGGGCCAGGAGGTAGGAGTTACTTTTGGCAAAGGACAAGGAATGAAGACCAGCCAAAACATGGCTGGGCTGCATGTGGGCCATGCATGTATGTGCAGGTGTGTGTCCGACTTAGTTTCCTGCATCCTAATTGTTTCCCTTAAATCAAGTTCTCCTATAACAGAGCATCTTTCTGCGCTGAGACATGGTCCCCTATTGTGCCTGGGGACCATGCTCACACCAAATATAACTTTATTTTGGTAAACAAACTAGTTGGATTATATAAGACCATTTCAAGCAAGTATACAAATGTACTTTGAACATCTTCACTCCCAACTTTGCTTACTATAGGAAATGAGTGCATAGATTTTGGTAAAATTATTCTCTGATTATTTTGTAAGCATCGATATTGAATTGATGATACCGATGTTCTTAGTGGTAGTGAGTGCTTGCCACATGCCGGGTGATTTGTGGCTTTGTTTTCAATATTGTTTAATTCTTCGAATAACCTTTTGGGAATAGGTATTTTATTATTTTTTAAAGGTTCATCTTATTTTTATTTATGTGTATGTGTGTGTCTGTGTGTTTGGATGTGCATGTGAGAATCCAGGGAGGCCACAAAGGTTGCTGGATCTCTTGGAGCTGGAGCTACCCATTGTGGGTGCAGAGCCCAATTCCAGTCCCCAGCAAGAGCTGCAAGGCTTGGTCACTGCCCTACCTCTCAGCTCCCATTTCTTTTCATCATTTCTTATTCAAATATGAAGAGCTGAAGCCATGGTCATCATAAAAACAGAACAACTTCCTGTCCTCAAACGCCAGGACAGGTGTTCCCTAGGTGGTGAGGAAAATTGGTGCAGATCTAGGATTCCTGGATGGTCGATTTCCATCTAACTCACTCCACCACGTGGATGCAAGGTTAGCTTCCCACCATCCTACCTTCCTGGAGCCTAGCCCGTGCTTAGACACTGTGGGGCTGAGAACCGTCTGCCTGCAGTGGATTCAGAAGGAGCTGCAGCACGGTGGCTCAGATGCCCGTGGGTGCCTAGAAGCGGCTGTGGGGACTTCTCCCTCTGCGACTATTGTTTGAGTCCCAAGGGACTTTGTGGTGGTCTTGGGAACCTAAGCCTTTCCCAGGAGGCTCTGGGTCCTCAGTTTCTTGAGTGGTCACAGCTGGGAGGAAGCGGTGACATGCCAGGCCCAAGGGTAGCCCCGATCTTGGCAGCCTTGTGATTTGGGGTGAAATGGCTGATTCATCTGAGGGGGCGTGTTACGATCTGGGCAACAAGTTTCTTGCTGATCACTGCTGATTGGGGCTCTTATCGGTACTGGAGAGTGTGGTGTGTTTTGCACAGAGCTTTATTTTATAAATGTACAATTCTCTCCCTCCCTCCCTCCCTCTTTCCCTCTCTTCCTCCTTCCATTCTTCTGTCTCTCCTTCCTTCTCTGTCCCCCCCCCCCTTTTATTTTGCTAGTGGTCAAACTCAGGGCTTTTTGTATGCTACTTTAGTGTCAGGCTGCTGACCTGTACCTCACACTCCCTTCTCATCTTTTGAGGCACGGCCTTGCTACATAACTCATGCTGGCCTGGAACTGGTTGTAGCTCAGGTTGGCCCTTTAAATTAGGCAATGGTGACCTGGACATTTTGCTGACTGATGGTACAATATCCAGGTTGTACCAGTCCTAGGTAGTGTTCAGAGACTCTAATGGCCGGTGGATCCCAGGCTTTCAATGCTGGGCCTGCACAGCTGCTTCTATTGTTGAAAAAGATGCCTGAGGCCAGGCCCTAGCTTCTCAATCATCTAGAGCACTGGGTCTCAATCTGCCAAATGCTGAAACCCTTTAATACAGTTCCTCATGTGGTGACTCCCAACCATGAAATTATCTAATTGCTAGATCATAACTGTAGTTTTGCTACTATTATGAGTTTTAATGTGAATATCTGACATGCAGGATATATGATATGCAATCCCCAAAAGGTCAGGACCCACAGGCTGAGAACCACTGATCTATAGTGTCTGCCTCTCGTAGCTTACTGTTGTAGAGCATATATCATAGACTTCAGTCCTTTACCCTGAGACACTGCATGTACTGAAAGCAATCACCCAAGATATAAAATTACAACGCTCATAGCCAAACACTGTCTTTACAGCCATGCATTGCTCAGTGATCACCCTGGAAGATCACTAATAAGCCACAGATTTGCTGCGGACAGAAGATCGAAAGTGCTTGCAATAGTTTCTGAGCCAGCCTCCAGCATACTGCTCTAGTCCTGCTCTGTGAGGATCATTTATAGAACTGTTCTTAGCTCTGAGGGATACTTCCCTGAATGGAGAGCTAGGGGTGCTGAGTGGTCCAGGAAGAGTTCTAAAGTGAGAGACAAATGGCTTTTCGTTCTGTGGTTCTGAGAGTTGGGGAAAGCCTTCCTTAGAAGAGCTGAGCAAACCTATCAGAATGAACACAGAATGCTTCCCCTTTGTGGGTCCCGGCCAAACCATTGGTGACTCCAACGGGCTCGGTCCTCCTGTCACTGCTTATGAAGCCATTGCATTCCTCGGCAGGAGAATGTGGAAGCAAATCACAGAAGGGACAGGCATCACACCGACTCTTCCTTTCAGCCGAGTGAGCGCAACTACAGATGGGAGCTGACAGTGGCTGCACGCACCTTTAACCCCTTTTGTGATTAGTCTTGCAAATAGGAAATGAGAGATAACTATTCCAGGGATTGTTATTATTCCAGGCAGGGGGAAGGGCTGCTGCACAGGCAAGCCTGCTGCCTGCCCCGTCTGATGACGTGGTCATTGCCCCAGGTAACCCAAAGCCTGGACTCTCCTGGCCCTGCACGCTGCTGCAGGGCGGCCCCACACCCTCCTGCGCGTCTCGCAGCAGCCTATCTGTACACGGTCTGTTTTCTCTGAGTGTTTATGCCAAACTTGTAAGTCCCAGGCAGCAAACTGTCCCCTGTCTTGCAGGGCGATATGTCTACATTTTCTCCACAAAAGAAAAAAAAAAGTTTTCCTAACAAGGCTGGGAGCAGGAGACAGTCTGTTTCTGGGGAGCAGATGTTTGTTTTGAGGGGGTCTCAAGACTGATGATGGTATGAAACCCGAAAGCTCACCCAAGCCCTGTTGGGATCAGCCATGTCTGCAGGCTGGGATATTTCCGCTCATTGACATCCTGTGGGCAATAGGACCAGTGGGCAAGAACCTAGATGACCTAGAGATCAGGCAATGGCATAGATGTTTGGCTACTGTGGCCATTTGTGCATGTGTGCAATTCCTATCAAACAAGTGCAGATTGTGAGAGACCCTGTGGATATATAGGTGTTTGTATACATACGTGTATGATGTCAGACTGTATAAATATAATGCTAAATATAGCTGTGCAGCCACGGTGTTGCCGTTCAGCTCTTATTTGAATTTTTGGGCTAAGAATAGACTATAGGGTGTCTCTATAAACAGCATATGCACTGGTCATCGTTCAGGTCGGAGTGCTTTTTCTTCCTCTTAGGGAGTGGCTGGCCACACCTATGGCATTTCCTTTTATTTTATTTTTAATATGCTTGAGTATTTGGCCTGCACGTACGTCTGTATATCACATGTGTGTCTTGTGTCTTTGGAGGTCAGAAGAGGGCCCTAGATCTTCTGGGACTGGAGTTACAGATAATTATTAGCTGGTGGTATGCTGGGAACTGAACTCAGGTCCTCTGAAAGAGCTCTTCACCTCTGCACTGTCTCCTAGCCTGGCCTCTCAGTAACCTTAGGCCCACTCTTCACGCACACACCTCTGTCCTTTTGAAGGGCTGCTCCTCCTTTGTCTCCACCCTGTGATGAAGCTGGATCTTTCTTCGTAGAGTTTGAAATGTTCATTCACCCAGGCAGCTGCAAGTTGTTCTAAGTGTTGAATGAGGAAGAAGACGGGGTCATAGCTGTCTTTGAAATGCTTCTGTGTCCATTGATGGGGTTTTAGGTTTTGAAGTTACACAGAGGTCAAGGACATGAAAATACAGTTTAAGGTTCAGTGGTAGTTCCTGGAGGCTCCGGGCTGAGCCCTAGGGTCCCCCTTTTGTGCTATAGTACTCTGTAGGCTTTGCTTTCTGGCGTGAATTCATTGTTTTGTACTTGTTTTTATGGCTTGTGAAGAGCAGATGCAATGTTACTGGTGTTTTGCCAAGGCATTGTAGCACTGAATTATTTATTTTTTTTGTAGTGGAAGATTTTTTTCTGTCTTAAATAGAAGGTATTATTCAGGGTTCTGGGTATTCAGGAGAGATGGCTCAGTGGTTAAGAGCACCTGTTGCTCTTTCAAAGGACCTGGGCTCAGTTCTCAGCACCCATATCAGATATCACCCATATTACAACCGCCAGTGACTCCTGCTCCAGGTATCCGACATCCTCTTCTAGCTTCCTCAAGTACCTGAACAAATGTGGCGTTTGCACACACACACACACACACACACACACACACACACACACACACACACAGAGAGAGAGAGAGATAGAGAGAGAGAGAGAAATAGAGAGAAACCTCTGAAAAGATATTATCCACATCTAAAACCACGCAAGTACTTTCTGCTTTAGTTGACTTGATTTAAAAGTTTTGCAGTGCTGGGCTGGAAGCTGGGGCCTTACACATGCTAGGTAAGCATGCTACCACTGAGCCACGCCTCAAGCCCATATATACCGGATTCTAAGTATAATAGTAAACAGTTATCGATGGCATCATGCACAGAGTTATTAAGGGCACAGAATTCTTTCTTTTAATTGTTCATGTGAGTGTGTGTGATCTCCAGCGGGAATGGTCAGGCACGTGCCAAGGCTTGCATATCAAGGTCTACCTAACTTTAGGTGGGTTTAGGGGGCCCTGAACTCGGGTCTTCACACTTATGTGGGAAGTGTTTTACTTTTGGAGCCCTCTACCCCGCCCGAGAGTCAAAACTCTTACAGCCAATGAATCCACAACCTCGAATAGGAGGCAGGACAGAGAGGTGTCTGAGAAGAGTATGAAAGCCAGTGGTCTAGAGACACTCTGAAACTAGACTGCCCGCACCTGAGTCTTTGCTCTGCCACTGATTAGCTGTATGCTGTTAGGCAAGCTTCCTAACAGGGCTTTTGCAGAGACAGTAATCAGCATCTAAATGAGGGTGAAACAACCTTCTGGAAGTTTCCGTGACAATGAAATGTGTCAGTACATGTATTAAGTGTTCAGAACAGTGCTTGGCGCAGAATCAGGGCCCGATAATTACCAGTGGCTACTGTTTTCACTCAGAATGCTGAGAGACTGGAGCTCAGGAGAACTCCCAGCCCAGGCTTCAGAGGTTCTGACTTAGTAGCTCTGGGTGGGCGGAGCTTGGGATTCTGCAATGACAGCAGGCACCTGGGTGTTTCTGCAGGAGGTTGTGCACAGGCCTCCTTTGGAGGACCGCTGCTCTGCCGGAAGGAAGGCACAAGCAAAACCAGAAGGGGGAATCCGTCCTTGTTTAGGGAAGGGGTCAGGAGAATCTTCACAGTAAGGGCCATTCAGTATATGTCCAGTAAGCTCAACAGGCAGGCAGAAAGAAAAACAGATGTGCAAAGACACACAGCTGTGAGTCAGCACAGTTTGCCAGCAGCTTTCCCATTTCCATGTCTCTGGGGTGGCTACAGGGGTGGGTGGTAGGGGTTGAATTTATTGAAATATTCTCAGGAATACCTGTCCGTTCGTGGAGGGTGGTGTTAATTGTCAGGTTGACTCGGTGTAGAGTCACCTGGACGAGGAGACTGTCTGGCTTATGTTAGTTGGCACCGGAGGACCCATCTTAATTGTTGGTGGGACCTTTGCCTGGGAAGAGGGGATCCTGAATCGTATAAAATGGAGGGAGCGAGCATGCGCACCAGCACACATTCGTTCACCCCATGCTGTGTCCGGATGCTCAGGTGAGCTGTAACTGAACCAGCTTCTTCAAGCTCCCGCTGCCATGACTCCCCACCACGAAGGATTGTGTCCCAGAATGTGAGTCAGAGTAAATCCTTTCTCCCTCAAGTTGATTTTCTCATGGCAACGGGTAAAGAGGCTAAGACGCCCATCTAATCAAGAGTCCCAGTGAACTGGGTCCCCCCTTTCGCTGATTGGGTGAAAACAAAGATGGAAGAGAGCTTGAGCCTTGTGGTGAATTGTGCATGGTCATGATAGGAGCGCTTCCCACCGGGTCACTCCATCATCACCTGAGAGCTCTGGCAGCCTGTGCCGAGCATTTTTAAGAAAACTAGCTTTGGTGCTGATCACAGGGGTGTTTTCTGACACCAGCATGAGTTTGAGTGGAGGCTGTGAGGTGGCCTCTTCCTTCTATGAACATCTTTCAAAACAGGTGGGCTTTTACTCATCTGAGATGTTTAGATACTTTGAATTTCTTAGATAGGATAGTTGAATGTCTTGAAAATTAAGTAATCGATGTCTTAAAAACCCTTCTCTTCCACCCCCAAAGGGGGGAAAAAGCATCTTAGTGAACACGCGTGTTTTCTTTTTTGTCACTTCAAACAGAATTATGAATATCCAATGGAAGGAAATGTCCCCATAATACAGATAAATCAATGAATGTTAGTGGGATGAGTGATGTTTCTTTTTGACTACAAAAAGGTCCAGGGCCTCCCCGAGTAAAGAACAGGAAGGGGTTCTATGTGGAACCTGCCCCACATGCTTCATGACAAAGGGGTGTCTCATAAAAACGGGGACGCAGCCAATCACGTGATCCAGAAGTAGGGATTTCTTGGGAAAGCTTGTTGGTGACATGCAGTTTTTCGGTAGACTGAGGGAAGGAGTTAGTAGGGGCTGGAGCTGGGTGTGGTGGCACACACCTGCAGAGTTGGCACTTGGGAAATGGAGGCAGGGGGATCAAGAGATCAAAGGCAGTCTCAGCTGTATACTGAGCTTGGGGCTAGCCTCAGCTACATGGGACCCTGTCACAAAACAACCCCCAAGATGTAATTGACACAGATTCATTGATAAAATATATCCTTGCTCACTCTCTCCCAACACCTCTGTTTTCTTTAAGAATTAGTGTTCTTTTAAAAAAGAACACACCTATTGGGTGTCACAGAAACTGGAGTGCTGTACAAATGAGTTTGTAATCCCCACTGGATTCCACCGTGATGGAAAAGTACCACAATGGGCACCCTCCTCAAGCAGGAATCATTGTTCATGCCTTGGTACTTGGAGGCAACAAAGCTCTTCTCTCTTTTCTTTTCTTTTCTTTTCTTTTCTTTTCTTTTCTTTTCTTTCCTTTCCTTTTCTTTCTTTCTCTTTCTCTCTTTCTTTCTTTCTCTCTTTCTCGCTTTCTCTTTCTTTCTTTCTTTCTTTCTTTCTCTCTCTCTTTCTCTCTCTCTTTTTCTTTCTCGCTTTCTTTCTCTCTCTCTTTCTCTCTTTCTTTCTTTCTCTCTTTCTTTCTCTCTTTCTCTCTCTTTTTTCTCTCTTTCTCGTTTTCTCTCTCTTTCTTTCTCTTTCTCTCTTTCTTTCTCTCTCTCTTTCTCTCTTTCTCTCTCTCTTTCTCTCTCTCGCTCTCTTTCTTTCTTTCTCTCTCTTTTTCTCTTTCTTTCTCTTTCTCTCTTTCTCTCTCTCTTTCTCTCTTTCCCTCCCTCCCTCCCTCCCTCCCTCTCTCTCTCTCTCTCTCTCTCTCTCTCTCTCTCTCTCTCTTTCTTTCTTTCTTTCTTTCTTTTCCTTATGGCTAATGGAGATTTGCTTAAAAGTGGTTGGGCATCAGGCTGGCGTATCTCTGAGGAACACCTGCCACTCCTCAAGGGATGGCAAACAGAAGGTGGCAGTAAAAGCTGTGAGCGTGGGGCTTCTGGATTCTTCTAAGAAAATCCAAACAGCAGAGTCATAGGGTGGCCTGGTTTTCTGCAGGTTAGCCAAAGGAGAGACACTAACATCAAAACATACTGCGCCTTGAGTGTGTCAGTAAATTCCCCTTAGCTGCCAAGCAGGTGAGAAATGATAGCAGAACTTAGGCATGGGCGGGGGACAGAGCAGACTTGGGAGAAATGGCTAGAGGGTCAAGAGTACTCTCTGCTCTTACAGAGGACATGGGGTCCAGCACCCGCAATCCGGAGACTCGCAGCCTGTGTTAATTTCAGTACCAGAGGAATCAGAGGCCCTCTTTTGACGCGTGCGCACAAATTTCCTGGTGCACGCAAACACCGACACTGCTCGAGATTCACAAAACGGAAACATTCAGGGCTCAGGGTTCTCATCCTTTTGTTTGCCTTGCCTTTTGGAGTCTATGGGCTTTGTCCCTTTCTCGTTAAGAAAGGATGGAAAGGGATGAATCGAATGTCACCAGGGAACTTTCTCCCGCAGTGCTGACTTCTCCGGGCTTTGTCTCCACATTTTGAGCCGGCCTGGGTGAATGAATATGGGTTTTATCCCTGAAAACGGAGACCAGCTGTCTGATGCCGGCTTCTCTTTCCTGTTTGATTGGCAAGGCTTTCTGTCTCGCTCCCATTAGAGAAGAAACACTGTTTAGATTTCGACACGAGATATCGCCAGCGGAATAAACAGTGCCGGTCTCATGATAGAGTAGATGTTTAAGATGAAAGGCTTATTTAAACCTTCCAGTGAACCACATTGCACTTGAATTCCGAGGCACTCCTACAGGAAACAAATTTTTATCAACTTAATTTTGCTGTTTTCCAAGCCCTTCCTGTGGCGCACACAGCAGGCCAGCGTCCTTGATAGCCCAGTGACTTTCTGTTACTAGGGGCTCAGAAGAGGCTCGGAGGAGGGAAAGATCGAGTACAGCAGGTGAACGGCAGGGGGCGCTCGAAGACTAGGCACTGCCGGGAGGCTAACCCACCGAGAGCTAAACCATCAGCCACCTTTTAAAACATTTATTAATTCTTTGAGAATTTCATACAAAGCGTTTTGATTATATTCACTCCCACTCTTCACCTCACTCATCCTAGATCCATCGGCCTCCGTGATCCTCTCAACTTTATGTCTGTTTCCTTTTCTTTTTAAAAATATCTCAATTCCCATTTGTACTATCTATATACTCCTGGATCTGGGGCCCAGTGATTTCCTTCCTCCTTTTTAAATGTAGGAAAGAAAAAGAACAGAGCGCTAGCCAGAGAACACAGGACACCAGAGCCTCAGATTCTTGCAGTTAAAGAACTGATTTTTTTTTTTTTTCCAACTTCTCATTCTTTCAGAGAACTCAAGGAACCTTCTTAGGCCACATATTATTTTCCTCGTCAGTCATTCCACAGCTGTCCTGGCCAACATCCCCCTCTTCTCTGCAGCCCTCGTGGCACCCTAAAGCTCAGTTTAGTCCTGTTTGCCAGCAGCCTGGGGAGACTCTGCCCAGAGTGATGTCATCACGCCTAGCCTGAGCTCTGTGTCCTAAGCCCCACTGTCAACGGAGCGAGGCTTAGAGCCCTGGGTACCAGGAGAGCTGAAGTCTGGACACCTGTGAGCCCAGCTCCACCCTGGCCCCATCTCCCTCGCTGATCTCTTCACCTGTAAAACCAGGGGCTTGGCATTTTAAATGGCTTCTGAAGGATAATATTATGTTTGTTCTCAAAACCAGAAATGAGAGGTGAAGACCATGAACACAACGTTATCTCCAGAGCAAGACTTTGGGTGTGAAATTTGGGGAGGATCGGGTGTAGCATGCTTTTGTTTTCTCTTTCTGGAAGGTGAGTGGCCTGACTGGGCCTGACTGGAGGCCTTCAGCCCTTCCTCTGAGTCGAACCTCAGCTCCCTGGCTACTTCACACTGTAACTTTGCTAGTGTCATGAACCGTAATGCAAATATCTATGTTTTCCGATGGCCTTAGGGATCCCTGCGACGGTTGTTTGACATCCGAAGGAGCTGTGACCCACAGCAGGGGACTGGACACAATTTCAATGTAAATACGAGTGTTCGCTTTTATCTAGGAGGCCAAATGCTCAGCAGGCTTATTCAGAAATGCCAGCGAGGCCTATTTCCCCCCTTAACTATTTATTTGTGTGTGCCAACAATTGCATGGGTTTCTTCTGGGGGTGCACTTCAAGCACCTGGTCTCCATGGAGACCAAATGACTGGTGCTGCTGTCCACAATGACACTCTGAATTTTAACGAATCCATGCGGACACAGGAGCAAACAACACAGAAGGACACAGAAGGACTGCCGAATGAAGCCACGCTGAGTACGGGGTCCATTTCCAGCTGTCTCGAGGGTGCCGCACAGGGCTGACCCAGCCGGGGAAACTCCGTACGGCGCTCAGATGGTTAAGCCTGGATGCTCTGAGCACCAAGACTACAGTTGCTGTGAGCCCCTGGTGCTTCTCTAGAACCAGAGTTAGGAGCGAAAACAATTATTTATGTTAGTATGTTAAAGGACCTCTCAGGGAAAGTAAGGACCAAACAACAGCTTACATTGTCCTCTGACCTTCTCTTTTCTGCTTATATACACACATACGAATGTACACTCACACAAGTGTGCATATGCACACACATTTATCACACAGAAAATGTACTCTGTAATAGAGTAACTAGAGTTGTGGCCAGGGCAGTGAAGTATTTAGAGCAAAGCTCTTAGCTGTCTCCAGACCACCCAGAGGCATGCCCACAGCCCACAGTGTTTCGGGTCACTCCTGTGGGTCGGCAAGGGTGGCAGGAATGACGCTGGCGTTGCGAGTAAGTGATGTAATAATGTGTGCTCAGAAGCTCCGTTTCCCGTTTAGTGTTTATAGTCTCCCCGAGCATTTGTTCATTTGTAAGGTGGGAATTCTTGTCCTTGAGTTGTTTGAGGTTTAAGAAAACATGTGAGGAATGTTTATTATCTAAGTGTGAAAACAAAAAACAAAACAACCCTCTTCTTCCCAAGTGAATCTCCAAACAGTTGTCCAAAATATAGTTAGGATGTTTCCAGGTGTGGTGACTTTTGTTTGTAATCCTAGTACTGGGGGGACTTGAAGCAGGAGGATTGCTCTGAGTTTGAGGCCACCTTGGGCTATCTAGTGATTCCATACTATCCAGGACTACAGAATGAGACCCTGTCTCAAGAAGCCATGATGATAATGTGTGTGTGCAGGTACACACAAACACACACACATACACACACACTCATGCATACCACGCAAACACAGATTTGACACTTTTTCTGTTCAAGTATGTTTTCCTCTTTCCTTCTTTTCATTTCTTTCTCCACAATTATCAAGTTCTCTTTCCACAATTCTTACTTGATAGTAATTTAATTTAATTTCTGAGGACATCTAATTTCCAGTGAGAAATGAAATGTAGAACGGTAATTTCCAGAATTAGTTAACACATGAAATGAATTGTTTTTCCAGGCACCTAGGACCTTGTCAGTTGTCTTTAAATTAACTTATTAATTGGTGGTTGATAAAGCATACAGAGTACCAGCTGTTAAATTATCAGAACGTGATTAAACGATTCACCTTTCTAGGTACATATTTGGGAAAGCGACAAGGGCACACACCTGCTCGTTGTTTTCATTTTATTTTACTTGTAGCGTCTTTAACTGAACCTGTCGCTCAGGCTATTTCCCTGCCAAAGAACCCCAAGGACCCTCTTGGCTTGACCTTGTCAGTGCTGGTATCATGGGAACATGCCGTGACCCAGCCTTTCCCAGGAGTGCCAGGGTTCTGAGTGCAGGGGTCCGTGCTGGTGTGGAAAGTGCCTTATTGACCATGCCCCTGGACTCTCACACAGTTAGATCTCAGGGTGTGGGGGAATCACTAGCAATCAAATCCCCATGCTTCTGTTCACACCGTTTTCCTCCCCTGGGTACAAAAGGTAAGGCAAGTCGTTTAATACCAAAGCCAAGGCAGCTTAGGGGATTTCTCAGACTCTCCTCGCCAGGCCCGTTCCAACGTATTTATTAGCAGAATGACCTTTATTTAAGGTTAAGTTGGTCCCTTTAAAGAGGCACAGAAACACACTATTTCCTGCATTAAAAGTGCACTTAATTAAGACAGCACTGAGAAACTGCACAGGATGGAGTAAGAGAGAGCCACAAAACAATTGACAACCCGGAAGCAAAGTGGGGAAGCCTCCCTGCCAAGGCCCAGGACTCACAGCCACGGTCTTCACAGAGCATGCTGTCCCCTGCTGGCGGTAGAAGGCTGCACAGGCCCCGCCGAATTGATCTGAGCAGCTGCGTTTGTTGATCAACAGTTGATTGGCTCTCTCTAAGTGGATTGTGGTCAGGCCAGGATCGCGTCTTAAGCAAGAACTTCTCTCAGAGCATGGGCAAGATTAAGAAAAGGCAAGGCACGGTCTGCGTGACCTCCGTTTAACCTTGGCACTAGTTATGATTTTAAACATTTCCATTGCCTAGGTGAGTGGGCTATATCCTCCCACTTCTATCCTCCATTAGACTAATTGCAGGAAGAAGGCTTCTGAAATCCACCATTAAAGCAGTAAAGGAGCGCTATCGATGACGCGCAGCCCACACCGGCCTGCGTAAAACTGAGTTACGGGCTCCGTGGACTGTGGCTTTTATTTGAAGCCGTCAGCTGTGTGATTGTGGGTGGACCGCTCGGAAAGCATATATCTCTTTTTCCCTCCTAGGCACTAAAGCTGTTTCTGCCGTCTTGTTTTATTTGGTAACTATGCTGCGATTAAATATAGTTTGTGGGCAAAATTGTTAGAAGTTGGCATCTGCACTTTTTATGGTTTTGTATTAAGAAACCTTAGTTAAAGGAAAACATTCACGGGGACTCCTGCAAGGATCCTCTCCCCAGAGTCCAGACTGCAGGCTGCTCCATGGCCGCCTCCGACAGCCAGAGATGCAGTTCAGGAAGGATGTGGCTACCGGGAGGGATGTAGGGGCCCGGAACCGCCCCAGCAATTTGATGAAAACAAACTGTAAAGGCCCGTGCTCCCTTCTTATACGCTACAAAGAATGCTCATTAGTTTTAACCAGGCAGATATGGGATGGAATTAATGAAATGTGAGGGAAACTTGGCCTCCAACACATACACAAGAACGTTTCAAAATTTAAGCTGTGACCTTACCCTCCCCTCCCTTCTCTTTCTTCTTTCCCTTCCTTTTCTGTTCCTTGCTGTTTTTTTCTTCTTTTCTTCAACCCTTCTCCCCATCCTTTCCCCTTTCCATCCCTTTCCTTCCTTCTCGTCCTTTCCTTCTTTCTCACCTTCCTTCTTCCACCTCTTCCCACCCCCTTTCTCTTGTGTACTTTTAGGTAATAAAACATCACCCTCTGCTTTTATATACATGGCTATGAGACGTACAAGAGGTTATAATCGCCCGACCCACGGAGAGAATGAGAATGCACCTCAGTGGGGCGCTCACGTGACAGCCCCGTGCTGTGATTCAGGCATTTCCTTGTGGCACACGGGTCTTCTCTTCCCATCACCAAACGAGGAGGCAAAAGCAACGCCCTTCGAGCTAAATGATTCCCTCAGAGAGGGCACAGGAGACTGAAAAAAAGAGACTTCAAGAATTTCACCTTCTGTGACGAAAACTCAGTGATTTGGAAGAGAAATTGCTTTCTGGGTTTCTAGACTGTGCTCCTTCCTGTTGTGAGGATTCGACCACGTGCTTATGAAGGTCACTCAGGACACATGTTATAGCCACCCCTCTTCCCACCAGTAGCCTGTGTCCGCCATGTCATAGCCCTAACCGCTGGGAGGCTGAGTACTGCAAAGGCATGGATGGAGATTGTGAGCCTTGGCTCTGAAGTCACTGGGACTTCTAACAGGAGGCCAGGACTCGGTGAGGGCTTGGAGGTAGTTAGGATTGTGTGAACAACAACGTGGCCTTTAGGGAGAACTTAGGAGACCTTTCAGGTTCTTTGTGCATTTAGAAAATAATGCCACCTAAGTTCTGACACCAGCAGTAGGTCCCATCCATAATTTGCCCAGTTTCTTCATGGTCTCCAGGCTTTGCAGTATGAATGAGCAGCAATTTTCATTCATCACTTAAAATCTAATTTGAAGCCTCTTCTCATCTCATTCTTATTTCTTTGTTTTTTGAGTTTTGGGTTTTCAGCTTGAATTGTACACTTTGCTTCTAGGAGCCACACAGAGTGAGAATTGAGGTTGGCGTGGCTGGCATCTGCACCACGCTGAGAAAGTGAAGGGTTAAACGTGTCCCCCTGTGTTCTGCTCTTCCCTCCGGTGGTGACCTAAACCTAATGAAACCACACAGGTAGCCTCCCAGCTTTCCTGCCAGTTGCATTCCTGGTGCCTGAAGCAATGTCCTTAAAGTGAAGGAAGCAAGAAAGCCAAATGCTGTTTGTGTGAACCCAAGAATCCTTCAGTTGCTTTAGCAAAATAAATGTTCCAGGGAAGGCTGGTCCCAGGTCTGAGGATGGCCGAGGTCAGGCTGCTCTACAGACAACTAGCCAAGGCATTCAGCATCAGGGACATAGATGAGCTTTGCAGAGGACGGATGACTGACAGGCCATTGCTGGGGGGCTGTGTGGTCTGGCCCCAGGAAAGTAGCTGGTCCCCCCTCTCCCCCACACACTTCCAAAGTGATGACTGGAACCAAGTTCAAGTTTTACTTCCTGCAAACCAATCACACGGTTCAGAAAATTAAGAAGCTTCCTGTACAGAAAAAGTATAGGTGAAAAATATTGTAATAAATGTTATTGTCAAAAGTGGGCAGAATAATGAGAGGTCCTGCTGTCTTCTGCATACCAGGCAAGTGTTATCATATTTACTCCAGTCCAACAAGACTAGAAACTGATGTATCGTCCCTAGCTTACAGAGAAAGGGATAGGATTTCTGAGCTTCAAAAATTACTAAATAGCACAGAGCAAAGATACTGTAACAGCAGACTTTTGATTCTTATTCTTCCCAGGCTCATGTTCTTGACCTTCTCTGGCTCAGGCTTTAGCCTTTCCAGTTTGTCCTCTAGGGCCCCGTACCCAGGCTCTGTCCGATTGCTGCCCAAGTTACTAAGCATCATAGAAAACATTTTATGTCTATTATTTACCATCCTCACAAAAACCTCAAGCAGACGCGTGATTCTTACTTCACAGGTTGAAGAGGCTGAAAGCTCAAACTGTATTAAAAGGGGTAAAACCAAGATTCCTGTCCTGGGTTGTCCCTATGCTGTTTTTTAGCTTTTAAATAACTCTTCTAAATTCAGTGAAATTAGGAATTACTCCAGATGCAATGGATTTCCTGTATTTAGTTTGCACCACAGTATTTGTGCGTGTGCGTGTGTGTGCGCGCACCTGCCTGTGTTGAAGTAAATGTGTGTCCAGGTGTATATGTGTGTATGTATGGGGGAGGCCAGATGATGCAGGATCTCTGCTGCAGCCAATCTTCACTTTAGTTATCGAGGCAGGACATCTGGCCGAACCCCAAGCTCTCTGATTTGGCTAGCTAGCCAGCTTGCTGCAGGCATCTCCAGGTCTGGAATTACAGGTGGGCATAATACCTGCCTAGATTTTTTTTTTTTTTTTTAGGTAGAAGTGCTACAGATCTGAACTTCAGTCCTCCTGCTTTCGTGACAAGGTCTTCATCACTTGAGGTGTATCCCCAGACCCGCCACAGTATTCCTGAAGGCTCAAGTATTATCAGCCTATGGTTGTCAGGAAGACAAAAAGCGAAAAGGCTGAGTACAAGCTGTCATCCTGTCTGTTATATCTATTCCATCATCAGAAGCAGCAACTACTTAACTTCCAACTGTTCAAAGCTAGGACAAATGTAGAACTAACAAATAAATTCTTCATAAATGCAAAGACAGATGGTTCAGCAGTTAAGTGCCCTGGCTGCTTTTACAGAGAATCTGAGTTCAGTTTCCAGCACCCACAGGGCAGCTCACAACCATCTGTAACTCCAGTTCCAGGGGATCTGATGCCCTCTTCTGGCCTCTTCCTGCACTGAATGCAGGTGGTGGGCGCTCAGAAATGCATGCAGGCAAAGCACCCATACACATTAAAAATAAAATAAAATATAAATATAAACTAAGATAATAAAACAATAACTAACCAATGGCTGTATCCCAGAAAAACATGATGAATGTGGCCAGAGTCAAAGGGGCACAAAGGATTTCACATTTTCAAAGTGACCTCCTT
Source organism: Meriones unguiculatus (assembly GCF_030254825.1). NCBI lineage: Eukaryota > Metazoa > Chordata > Mammalia > Rodentia > Muridae > Meriones > Meriones unguiculatus. Next base: position 104,550,680 of record NC_083359.1, read on the forward strand.
CCCTCCCTCCTAGTTACTGGCCTGGGCATCCCAACCTCTGCTGTTAAAATCCCAGGTTGTGCAGTTCTGCAGTGGAATTATTGAATTCAATTTTCCTCTGTCAAGATCCACTTCCTAGGAGCTCATGATGCCTCTGGCACTGGGCTTAGATGCTAAAGATACATGGCTTTGCAAGACTCAGTGAGCTCCTCAAGTATCTCACGGGTGGTGGGGGAAATGGGTGTCTAGCTTTAAGATTTTAAAGGAAGTATTTCTGGTATGTTCTTATAATCCACAGAACCAAATCCAAGGAGCTGGTGTACACAGCCAATCAGATATGGTGCTGGAATTTTCTTTTCACTCCGATGCCCAGACTTTCAGTTAACATCTCTATAAGGTGGCATGCTTCGTATGTTGCTAGGCAACATTGTTAGGCAAAAATTACCCCTAAGAAGTATTTGGTCTATGAGGAACTAAAATATATGTTTTAAATGCTTGTTGGGACACCCCCCCCAAAAAAAAAAAAACCACTCACCAAAACCAAAAACCAAAAAAAAAAAAAAAAAAAAAAAACCAAAACAAAAACTAAATGCAAAATCAAGGCTCAAATAATCTCATAAAACTGGCCAAAGATGACAGCCGTTGGTTAGTGCCAGAAATAGACAGGTGACTTTGTAATACAACTCCTGATGATTTTTAAAAAGCTGAAGGGCACACACAACTTCAGACTGAGAAAGTGAAGTATAAACATTATTAGTATGTTAAATGAAATAGGACCTGTAGAACAAGTATCTCATGTTTTCTCTCATATGGGGAAGCTGGAGGGAGGAAGGAGGACATGAAACTACAGTTTTTTTTTTTTTTTATGTGAAAGAGGTAGCAGAAAGGGTAAAAGACAGAATACTGGAGGGAGCCAATGTGGTCAAAATATGGCTATATGCCTGTGTGGACATATCATTACTTTGTATACCTGTGTTAACAAGATATTTTGTATTGTGACATTTCATACTTAAAAATGTATCTGTGTACATGAGCAGGCATGTGGTAGGCATGCTTGTGGAAGTCGCAGGAAGCATTGACAAGGGGATCAAGTCTCATAGGTGGGTGAGCTCTCACATGGGGGCTGAGGAAGAATACGTCAAGGTAGAAACGGGAAGGCAGGAGGATCTCAACCTTTTGACCCAGACACCGCGCCGTTAGAGAGTGGAGATGGCCAAGGAGTGGGCACGGTCTCCTGGGGCATCTAGGGCTTTGCTGTAGGTCACACTTACATGCTTGTGCCTTGTTGTTATTTCCACAGTTGTGTCATGGGATAATTCTTGGTCAGATGACTCCTGTTCAGAAGTGCCAGAAAGATGTTCCCAGTGTTATTCCAGGGATTCCATCAGTTCTCATTTAATGGAACTATGGAAAACAGCCAAATGTGAACCCAACACCCTGTGGCCCACCTACTGGAACCGCACCCCTTACCCTTCACTCTCGTCCCTCTTCCAGAAAGGACAACAAACAGGTCAGCCAACATGTGGACTTTATAATCTCTGCTATTTTAACTTTTTAAAGACTCCTTGTAACATTGGCAAGCAAACTGGAGCTCTGTAAGCATTCTCTTGGTTGAAGAACACACAGGCGCTTTCTCCTGACTAGAATATTGTTTTTCCATACACAAATGACTTTTCTTTGCAAAATGTGCTTAGGGCAAATGTCCAATAGCAAACAAATTCCCATGCTTTTGTACCCATTATTTTTCCCCACGAAGGTAAATCATTGAATACAAAAGCCAAAGAAGCTTAGGGGATTTCTCAAACTCTCCTTACCAGTCTGGTTCCAACATATTTATTAGCAGAATGACATTTATTTAAGGTTAAGTTGGTTCCATTAAACAATCACAGAGACATGTTATTTCCTACATTAAAAATACATTATATATTTTGTTTTTTTACTCAAGGTCAAATTTTCATCATAATAAACTGTGATCTTTCATATGAGCCAATGACTTTTTTTTTTTTTTTTCTGTTCAACAGAAAAAACTGCTAGAGCAGTTCTTTATTTTAGACTTGGAACCAGCCATTGCAATTTTTACCATGTACAACTAGGGAAGGGTTTTGAGCAATCGTTTGTCATAGTGTAATTCCAGTGCTTAGGGCACGTCCGTCCATGGTGTGTGGCAGTGGGATGGTGATGAGCCTGACAAGTCACTGGCCATTTTCCTAGTTCGACTGTGATCACAACTGTGGTACCTTTTAGTTTAGTTGGAGGATTTTTTGCTGGTGGTCACCAAAAACTGTGACTGCTGGGAGATAGTCCTTTTACATATGGTCTTGCGTCATCATCAGTTTTTTTCCTAAGAAAGGAGGTAAATTTATACTGAGCAATCACTCAGAGATAGAATTGCATTTCAAAATAGTATGTGAATCAAGACAACCTAACATGCGCTCCTCCAAAAACTATTACTGTACCCAGATTTTTAATCCAAGAACAATTTTCTCCTTGGGATGACTATTCCAGGATGAAGTCCAATTTCTGAATGAATGATTCAACTTAGTAGTAAGACGTTATGGATTCTAGTTAACTTTTAAGGTGTTCTACTTGCATACATACAATTATCACATGACCACACTGCTTCATGAAGTAGTGTGGGGCAGGTGGGATGGCTTAGTGGGGAAAGGTTTGTGCTACTTATGTGCTACGACAAGAATCTAATCCCAGAAACCTGCTTAAAGGCAGAGGGAAAGAACCAATTCCGTACAGTGTTCTCTGACTGCTCCATGAATGCTGTACTCTGAACCCCATTGCATACACACACACACTGACACAATAAAAATAAACTACAAAAAGAGAAAATGAAACAATTCCCTCTCCTACTGAGCCCTGTGGTGATGCTATTCCAGGAAGTGTTCAACCTAAGGGTGGATTTCTGACATTCTGTGAAATCCAAAGCAAGGATACCAGACACCAGCACCACAGTCAGCTTCATCCAGTGTCTTCACATCAAGATGGACCAGTGGTATTTCTGTTTGGTCTTTGATGAATATACTTGGCTCTATTTTTCATTGACTATAAAATTTGGCCTTAGAGTATTCAAAGTGGGTGACTGCATGCTCTCTATGAGTTGGCATTAAAAAGAGTGTGCTTACATTCTCAAAGCCTTTTTCCAAATACTTGCTGAGTATAGAGGATAATGTCTGAAAGCTTCATGAGCTGCAGAAGATGTTTAGGCTCATTGATTTGAACTTGAATTTGGCTGTAGGGAGCAACCATCACGTGCTCTCGTCCCAGGATAATCCAACGTGACCTAAGTTGCAGCTCTATAAACTGAGAGGTTCCGACGACTTGCAGGTCACATCCCAAACACATGTCAGGCTGCAGAAGGGTGGGTACCAGCAGGTCGAGGATGTGCTTGTACTGTGGCAGTGGTTAGTGGATGCTTGTGGGGTGATATGTGTTTTCATATCGGCTAACTGACAGACAGCTGGTCTGGTTTTGGTTACTGTTGGTCTTAAAGACACAGTAACACCTGTATGGTGTGAAAGAATCCTCCTCATTGTTTATTGGCTGGAGATGACTAAGTCGCCATTGAACTCTAGTGTAATTAGAGCTTTTGAGTTTATGGTAGGGATTTCTAATAATAGTATGAACGCTTAAAAAGAGTGTGGTTCTTAAAATAGACTTATTTACTTCCTGAATAATTTAAGAGGTAATTTTATGTTTTTCTAGTATAGCAAGTCTTAATTAGAACTCATACAAAAACATAAAAGAAAACAAAATAAAACAACCCCCCCCCCTTCCAAATCCCTACTCTTCTCTTGTATGGAGGTATAGTTTCAGGAAACTAGTTTTGTGAGATAGAAATGGGACTAGAAATTTGGATTTCCAGGCTGGGTGGTCATAATAGACAGAGCAATGTGTGGAAGGACAGCTTACCCAACTAGGGTCACTTGTTTATGATAATGATAACTTACCGGCCATTTTGTTTTATACTTGTGAGATCACAATTTATAAATAAAATAGAGTGAAATTAGAGTGAGCTTTCTGTTGATTGCAAATCTCTCTTGTTGGCAGTACAGGATCAGAGAGAAGACATGGTTCATTTTAGCACACGGAGATGACATCACCTGAATTTTCTTTATGGGTGCCCAGATTCAGCAACTGGCAGTCACCCCAGCATTTTGTCATTCTCCAGCGCTGTGGTCATTCAGGGATTCCATTCCATCCTTTCCATCCTTCTTTGGGGGAGGGGGGCCCTGAGAAGGAGAGATTCTCTGTGTGTTCACCCATTGGCACATCCTACTGATTACGCAAGACCACACACCCTATTGTTTTGATGCTTGCGGGGTAATGTAAGCGTCTTGCTGTAGCATTCTGATGGGAGCTGCCAGACAGCATGGGTCTGGTAACTGGTGCTTAGGGTATGGAACACAGCCTCCCAGCAAGCGTGTTCAAAAATAGAACATCTCAGGTTTTCCGTATACATGCCTGCACGGAAGATTCTGTATTTAAATACATTTCACTCTCACATCCAATTTCCCTTTTCACATAGTCAGATTCTAGAATGAAAACACAGCTCTTTAGCCAGCTGGGTGGCTTCAGGAGGCTGTGTCCAGGGTTCTCAGTCACATGCAGTTTTGTGTTTCTGAATTATGAATGGGATAGGATACTAGTTCCGGGGCAAATTCATTACTGTGCTCAGGAGGAAATAGCAATGCCCTAAGCCCCAATCCCTCTCCACAAACTCTACAAACCTAAACTTGTAGATCCCAAGACATAAATTTGCAACGAGTTGGCTTCTTGCTTCTTTTTAGTTCTTGCTTTGTGTTCCCACATTTTCGTACAAATAGCTTGAATGACTGTTTGCTTCAAGTAATGGCATTCTGATAATAAATGGTTAAAATAATTCAGATTTATTGTGCACCACATTTAAACTTTTGCCAAACAAAGCAGATGTTTTTTTCCTCCTTTTTGTGGTTTTGATCTCCCAGTCTGCTGAATTACTTCATTTACCCTTCATGCTTTGGTTGATTAATTTGTGTGATTTTTGTCTTAAGAGAACACAAAGACCTGCTGTGCTGTTCGGCGTAGACACTGACCGCACCATCACTTCTTATTGTTTCTGTGTCTGAAAGTTTTTTTTTTTCTTGAGCTTTATTTTCATTTATTTTTTTCCCAGACTTCTCCAGCCAAACACTGTTAAGTAAGCATAGAAGACAGGGAAAAGACTAGAGGTTGCCTAGCCTTTTACTTTATATCCTATACGTTTGGTTGTAAAGAAAGCAATCACCAATCCCGTTCTCTTTTCCTTGGCAAGAGAACGCTTTCTGAAGATGGATCTTCCAGAGTCTGGGGTTGCCTTCCCAGGATACAGACAATCCTTCCACAGCTTACGTGGCTCATGGACCCATTTAGCATGACAGTACATTCAAAGAAGAGCCTCCCCTGAATTTAAAATAATTGAAAAACAATTTAGGTCCGAAGGCACGCTGCCTTTAAGATCTCATCATTCCAACACGAAACACCGTGTGAAATACCTTTCTGCATTCATCTCATTCTTAACTGGCCTCTGCTTTATTGTGCCCCCAGTGTCTTCCCACAGCCACTCCAGGCTCTCCCAAACTGTAGTAACCTCAGGCACCACTTCCTGCTTCTCTCCTCTGCTTCCTGGTTCAGTTAGTGGTTAGCATGGCCACTTTGCTCTTCCACTTCACCTGCGGGAGCTTTGCCCCGTTTTCTCAGACAGACAGAAAGCCTCTAAATCCTTACCCACAGAGCAGGAATCCCTTCTGAGAAAGAAGTGAGGATGGGAAGATAGGGAAAATGGAAGATAGGGAAAATGTGTGTGCATGCATACGCGTGTGCAGTGTATGTATAGACTTTTAGCTCTCTCAGATGCAGCGGCTATATATTGGGTCACTATGGTTCTCTCATCACTGAACACAACTGAGATTTGGGGAGAACAAAAGGGCTTCCCCTTATCCTTCCCCACTATCAATTTCTCTTTGACTCCTTGGGTCCTCCGCCTAGGTTTCTCAACTGCCTCCACTGCCCTGTGTGGCATAACGGAAAAGACATCACAGAGCATTCCCTACTAGACAAAGACATCCTACCATAGCGAGGGTTGTTTGTCACAGTTGCCTCGAGAGTAGAGCCCACATCCACCAGCCGGTGTTGAGGACTCTCAGACAAAGATCCCTTCTTCCCTCTGCCTGGAACCCCATGGTATCTTACTCTCTGGCCATATTATTTTTCTTCTCGCCTATGGATTGCTGGGATTTTCTGATGTCAGAGACTTTCCACCTCTTGTAGCCTCCAATGCAATGTTCTTCCCCACACACTGTGTCAGTTAGTTCCATGTCAACCTGACACAGGCTTGAGTTATTTGAGAGGAGCCTGTAGGGCATTTACTTAATTAGTGATCGATGCGGAAGGTCCGGTCCATTGTGGGTGTGCCATTCCTAGGTGGTCCCAGGTTCTACAAGAAAGCAGGCTGAGCAAACCATGAGGAGCAAGCCAGCACTTCTCCATGGCCTCTGCATCAGTTCCTGCCTCTGGGTTCCTGCCCTGACTTCCTTCTGTAATGGATTATTACCTGGAAGTATAAGATAAAATAAACCCTTTCCTCCCCAAGTTGTCTGTGGTCATGGGGTTTCATCACAACCAATAGAAACCCTGACTAAGACACTCAGTTTGCTTAACAGAGCCAACTTCTTTTATCAGTGCACATTCCTTCCTTTACATTAGTTCTTCTAGGAATCCCTCTCTGACACAAGCTTGGGGGTCCTGCAGGGCTTCCTCCCAGCACTTCACTGTCCACTGTTTGTCTTAATAAAGTGTAAACCTGGGTGCTTGCTCAGTGCTGCCTTCTCCTGTGTCGCACTCACGCCTCTGTGCTGAATGCGGACACCGATGCTTGTTGAAAGCTACTATGCACAAGGTTAACTGAGCCACAAAAGGCACCTGTTAACCAGTAAAAATCCTTCTGCCCTATGCTGTGGAGTTGCAGCTCTGCCGTCATACCCAGCCAGCGCTCCATTCCCCTGTACAGTGTTAGTACTGATGGTCATAAAGCCAACTCTTATCTTTTACTGTGTGGTAACCCTTTATCTTGAGCGTTTTATATGAGTGTACTTGTTTCTTCTCAACTGAAATACTTCTTCTTGTTTTGTAGGTTGAAAAGTAGGTGACACACGCATAAATTATATATATATTCATATGTTTTTTTCTCTTATTGGACAAGGATTTGAGGCCTAGGTGAGTCATAAAGTGAATAGCCCTCAAGCCCATCCCCTGCTAACCTGACTCTGATGAACTGAATCAGAAACTGTAACATGGGTTGTTATAATTAATTGAACGACAATTATTGAATCTCATCTTTATGCAGACTTTTTCATTTGCTCCTTTGAGCAATGCTGATAAACCAGATGAGACAGGTTTTAACTGCTGGTAAAATGTAAGGATGAATTCATGAAGTGTTATTAGAAGTTAGGCAGCTAATGAGAAGCGAATGGGGCATTCGGCTCAGTTATCCCAACTGGTCAAACACTCCCTCTGGTTCACTGTGGTCTTGAGAGTAAGTTAATAGTGTGGTCACGCTCAGCCACGTCTGGCTTCACCATCACCAGCCTTCCCTGGATATGTCACCCTCAGGCAGCCCAGAGAACCTATTTACTCAATATACACAATGTAGATTTAGGGCCTAGCTTTCCACTTCGTCTCCGTTTCGACAGCCAGGCAAGGGTGACCGGACAGATGGGTAGATCTCTTCAAACCAGGAAGCTTTGTCTGGATCAAGTTGGGCAGGTGAGACTTGTGAACTGTGATGAAGAAGTGCACAACTGTAGTATTCCTGTTGCTCTGGGTCCTGGAGAGTCACTCATTCCGTATTTTCCAATTTGCAACTTATTTATTTTGATAGTGGTACTCTAGAAAGTTACAAACAAATAGTAATTTTGTGGAAACACAAAGACTGCAAATAGCCTGTTTCTTTGGGCCATAATTGAAGCATCCTAAGTTCTCAGACATATTAATAGACAACATCTGCTAAAATCAGGAGAATGAGTGAAAAACAGGATATGAGGCTTTGGGGATTAGAGTGAAGAGGATCCAGCTTGGAGTAAGCTCCCATGACTTGGGTAGCAGAGGCCAAGTGACTTGGTTAAGAAAAGTAAAAACAACTGAAATCAAACTATTGAACTGGAGCAGAATTAATTTTGTTCATTTTTCATCAGTTTCCTTTAGCGGAACAGATAATAGAGAGAGACATATAAAGTGCTCTTACATCAAACACGAGAGTTAATTAGGAGGTGCAGCAGGGAAATAGGCTGACAGAACTAGCCTGTAATTCTTTTTTATTTTCCTTTGTTGTTGTTATTCTTGGAATTTTAAGACGCAACCCTCAAAAGCCACGATGTCCTTTCCACAATCTGTACATGACTTTTAAATGGATAGATGACGTGGTGGTTTTGATGGCAGCGATTTGCCAGCTTCTCTGCTTTCCTTGGTATCCTTGGCTGATGTGAACACAGGCCCGTTTATCCCAAACTTAATTATTAACCCTCACATCACACACACCACACCATACAGTAAATCTATCTGCGTGTGTGTTTATTTGTGGTTTATAGAGTGTCTGTGAGGGTTGAGAGATCACTGCATAGTTCAGGAGAAGCAGGAGAACAGACAGAAGTGCAAGTAGAGCCTGTACTGATGGTGATAAGGAGCCGAGCCTGGCTACAGAGGTGAAAGGGCAGTACCAGGTACAGAGGGAGCAGCAGATGTACAGATGGCTGGCAGAGCCAGATGGGCACCCAGGAGGATAGGCAGGGCAGTTGAGTAGGCTGTGGCAAAGTGTGGGTTGAGGTGAGCTGAAGCCCTGGGGGAGACCTGGGAATTCTCTGTCATCTGTCTCTGATGCACAGACCATGATGTCAGATGACAAGCTGTGTGCGGGGTGTGGTGTCTCTATAGCAGGGTTGGTACCCACTACTTTATAGGGTCCAGATGAGGGGGTTACACTCTTTCCTTGGTCTGGCATGTCTGATAAGTTCTTGGGCCTGGTTCCCCTGCTCACATTTTATCTGTCCATTTGCCTCCAGAGTTTCAGGTGGCCATGCCTTGTAGTACCAGAACATGAGTTGTTTACCAGTCTGTGCCGTGTACATGGTGCCAGGCAGCTAAAATGTCCACCTAGGTAGAGTCACCATCCTTAACACGAGTAAAAACCAGCCTATAAACTGGAGTCTCTCAAGGCGGAAGACATTCTTGAGAAACCAGTGTCACACAACATGGGGCCCCTCTGGACCTGCCAGCCATCTGTACGTCTGCTCCTTCCTCTGTGCTGCTACTGCCCTTTCACCTCTGTAGCCAGTATCACCATCAGTACAGACTCTACTTGCACTTCTGTCTGTTCCCCTGCTTCTTCTGAGCTATGCCGTGATCTCTTAACCCTCATAGACACTCTACAAACTGCAAATAAACATACACACGGTTCTAGCTTAGGGAGGGGCGCAGCTCGAGTCAATAGCCTTTGAATGTTCTTTAAAGAGAAGCCGCTGGAAAGTCAAGTGAATGTGCGGTGTGCAAACGCTGCCTGCCTTCGGTCGGTGTCTGGGTGCTATGATAGCAGAATGGGAAGTACGCACGGAAGGGTGTTCATGAAGGATGACCCACTGTCAGCCTGAGGGCCACAGTCCGTGTCCTTGGTAACACAATAATTTTGCAAGTAAAAAAAAAAAAAGTCCTGAATAAAGGAAGGTGGGAATATAACAGCTAGAATCGAGGTGTCTAGTGAGAGAAGGGGGACACATCACAATGGTGCCCTCTTCAAGCTTTAGAATACTATGTCAAGGGGAGGAAGGAGGGAGTTGTGGGGCTTTGCCGAGACCCATTAAGGAGAGACTCTCCTCAAAGTAGGACTATTTTTATAGACTTTTAAGATTCATTTTCTAATCTGGGTAGACACAGTTTTCTGAGTAGCCGGGAAGGTTTTAGGATTACTACATAGCGGGAAGCTTTCTGGAAATAACAAAGGAGACCATTGCCCTCTCTCCTGAGGGTTCAACAACAGGGGCCTGTTAGTCATCTAAGCAGAAAACCACCACTCTGGAAAGAAACTTTCACAAACAGCTTAAATGCCACGTAAACACGTGGGTTGGTACACCGGCCCCTTCATTATTGTCCACTCTCGCCCTGTGAGCATGCGCCCTGCACGGTAGTCTAGCCATTGTCCATGGAGACTGTCCTCTCAGCAATGGCACCTTTGGGATCAGAGAGTATCCCATAGTACCCTGCGTAAACTCTGCTCTGCTTCTGCACTGCACTCTGTCTCGTCGGCAGAAACCACAAGGACCCCGGGAGCCAAGGGGAGGCCAGAGTGAGACCCCAAGAACAAGCGGAGGTGGAAACTCTTTTATCATAGAAGGGTGTCTGGAGCTCAGCAGTTGCACCTTTCACCAGATGGGTTCGTTTGGGAGGTATCCTCTCAGCCTCGGAATCAAAATGACTTTGCTTCAAAGAGCAAGTTGCAGCTTGTCCAAGCTGGGGCAGGAAAGTGAGGTGGAGAATGAAGTCCCAAAGGCCTTACCCAAAGCCTTTGAAAAGTAGCGTATAAGCAAAACGAGTTGGCAACGAGCAAAGCTGGAGAAATTCCCACCAAAGACTAACAACCCTGGCTGGAATTCCTGGTGCAGGCCAGCGCTGCCCCAGCGTGCCCCATTAGAACGCGTTATCACACCTCGGCTCATTATAATACTAAACCACACACCCAGCCCTGGAGATCGAAGCTGCTAATGAGACATGTAACACAGGACACGTTCACGTGACAGAGCATCTGTGACACAGCCGGGGGCATGGAGATGATCACAAAAGCCCACAGCATGTGACACAGTGCCCAGGCCACTGTATGTGGGAGATAGCTTCACTGCTGACCTTTCTCTTTGCCCCTGCCCGTCTTTCCATGGAAGAGTATTCTTTCTTAATAGATTCTCTTCCTTTTCTTGCCAAGCCCTGCCTCATTTTCTCAATCCTTTGCTTCAAGACACAAAAATCTGGAACTCCTCTAGATGTGCCCACCAAACCCCCGTATCAGCTGATGGCAAAGGAGCAGCAATTTTGTTAATTTTTTTCCGTTTAGTTTTGTGGGCTACGTGGTTTCTGTGACCACTGCTTAATCATGTCATTGTATTGTGAGTGACACTTTAGATCAGCAGTTTTCAACCTGTGGGGCGTGACCCCTTTGGAGGTTGAACAGCTCTTTTACAGGGGTCACCTGAGACCATGAGGAAGCATAGATTTTTACATTAAAATTTGTAACAGTAGCAAAACTACTCTTATGAAAACAGCAACAAAAATAATTTTGTGGTTGGAGGTCACCACAACAAGGAACTGTGTTAAAGTGTCGCAGCATCAGGAAGATTAGAACCACTTTAGAAGGTAAAGCAATGATCTGCTATGCTCATTCTGCACTGAATATTCATTCACAAAAGTCAGGCTGTGCTCTGGGTCACAGCGTGCTGATCTCTGGCTTATGCTGCACGTTGCATAAGAGTTCAGTGGAGCAACTTTTTTCTCTAGATTCCAAACTTGGTTCATTGATTACTTAAGCTTTGGATTACAAAAGCTGATCTAAGAGTCATCATATGGCAAATGAGTTGTTTTCTATGACAAATGATGGAAGCTGTAAGGTTCCCAGACAGAGATGGCATAGATAACTGTGTTGTCCTTTGGTTTTTCAACAAATGCTAGAACCCTACAATGACTGCAACTGTGATTTTTATGCCCAACCCCAGGAAGAGAAAATACTATAAAAATAGATGCTTGTGGCTGACCCTCTATTCCCAGACCATCGCCTTTCCATTCTTGCAAAATCAGTTTTTAAACAGGCACACAGTAGAGGAGATTAAAGCTGCTTTCTAAAGAACCAAGAGCTTTCATCATACATCTATCATAGGGATAGAGCTTGGGATGTCTGGGGAATCTTACATCCCACAAATTCTGAGGCACTTAAAAATATTTTTAAAATGGTGACACCTTAAAATCTCATTTTCTTTGGCCCAGACGTGTAAAAATCTGTCTCTCTAACAAAGAACAGATAATAGTGACAATCTCTGGTCCAGATTTCCCCTCTCTTTAGAAAAGGACTCTCAAACTTGTCTCAGAGATAAATTTGCATATCTTCTGGCCTTTGCTTCATGACGAAAATCGGCTTGTTGAAGTGAAAACACTGCTTCTCCAGTTTGGCCAAATTGTTATTAAATTAATTCTCCACCACCCATTTCTGTTTTCTAACTTCTTTTGGGACAGAGGATGGGTTTACGGACTGAAGTGTCCAGCAACATAATGTCTTAATTTTGAATGAAATTTAATGTGAAGCAGGCTGATCTTGGAGACCATTCAAGAACAAACAGGTCCATCCATGTTATTACTGCCTCATTATAGGGTGCTGTGATGGGGAAGTGTGGGTCTTAAGGGTATTTTGTGAAGAAAAGTGTCTAACGTGGGTGGAGAGCCACTTTCTCGGAGGAATACAATGTGAGAACATTGTACTTTCCTTTCAAACATCTTTGAGTAGAAAAAGGAATAGATTGTTTTGTACAATCTGTACAGTCTGGTACTTGGTTTCCATCTACACAGGTAAGAGAGCATTTCTCTACTCTTTGCAGTTGACTGCCCATCTCTCTTTTGTTTGCTCTTTGGGATGACATTAACTCTGCTCCATTGCCTTCCTGGACTTCTGCAATGGGGCTGGGCCTCCAGACGCTTTCATGAGATCAGTGCTATTAAGGCAGCCCAGCAGAGTGCCTGTTGAAGCAGGGGCATGTGCCTGTGTCCACGCCGCTACCAAAGCCTCATTCACCGTTAGTGGCGGCTTCCCCTCTGGAGGAACACATGTCGGAAAGCGTTGGAAAATGAGAATTTCCTTGAATTGCTTTTTTTTTTTTAATTTAATTTCTTTTCTCTCCTTCTGTGATTCTCTGGAGCATGGAGACATGTACTCATTCTGCTTCATTCGTCATGCTGTTTATTTCCAAGGGAGAAATGATGATGTGAAAGATTGGTCATTGAATGCAGCCACAGATCATCTATCTTGTAGGTGACACGCTGCCGTGGAGCTGTGAAGACCTTTATTAACACCTCAGGTTGGAACTGGAGGTTCGCAGGCTTCCTCCGTTCCTTTGAAATGAGTGTCCTGAGACTGGAACATTGAATCGGTGGTTGAGAATAAAAGCTGTGTAGCTGGTTGTGGCTCCGTCAGGCTTTCTGAGAGTATGACATCATGTGCCGTAGCTGCTGGTGGCTGCCTTACTCCAGAGAGATGTTTTTACATCCTCCTGACATCCTGATGTCTATTCATCAGATCCCTGAGATCCCTCAGCCTCAACCTCATGCTTAGTATTCACTTGTGGACAGAATGGCGCCTAGGGGAGAAGGCCTGTCCCTAACTGCTCTCTTGGGACATATTTGTGACACACACTTTGCTCTTGTGGCTAAGTGTCCAAATAGTAAAATGGCCCTCACCCCAGGAAGACAGTGCCCAAGGGCTACCAATAGGTAGTTTTTAGGATAGATGTCTTTCACTGAAGGTAACAATGTACAGACAAATGGGTTTTCTTTAGCTATTTTGCAGATGTGGTGTCATAAACATCCCTGGTCTTTTCAGCTGTCTCTCCCCTTATATCTGAGTCCTTCTGCTGGGTAGCTAGCCAGGTATTAACAGATCTGAAGACCAGAGAGGATGGACCATTCGCCTCCAATCAGCGTTTGTGGTTAGGCTTGTGGACCAGAGCACTGGGCCTCAGTTGGTCCACCCAATTCTACTTTATTCAATTAAATCAATAGTGTAGAACACACAGTATAGTTAGGCCTAAGACCCTAAGGTGTACAGTTGAGGAGCGGTTCCTCCTGTACTCACTGTCACTACCACTTGAGTAATAACTATTGACTCTTAGAGGAGGAAAGAACTACTGGGCCTTCAGTCTGGCCTTCCCCCCCAGCTCCCTGGTCCTTAAGAGGCACATCAAGACAGACACCCTCAAGGGATGGGAGTGGGCAATGGCCAAGGGCACTACAGTGAGGACATTCTCATATCACGCAACATGGGGGTGGACAATGGTAGAGAGGACACTCTGCTGATGTCTGTGTTCAGGGGTCTCTATACTATGTCTTAGAATCTTGAGGACACATAACTTTGCTGAGGGAGATTTTCTAGCTCATGTGATTGACAGGCCCATTTGTATTAACATTTTAGGGGTGAATCAGTAGAGATAAAACTCAGGTCCTGTTCTTTTGGACAGTAATCAAGGTGCTATGTATTTTAGTTCCTAGTTTTACAAGTTTCTGATTAGAGGGAATAGTTCATCCTCACTAGCCTTCAACTCCTGTCTATGTGTAGCTACCTAATGGAAGGGCTCAGCAAGGGGAAGGGCAGCTAAGAAGATCATGGATGTTCACAACACAATGCCTGCAAAAGACCCAAAGAAAAGCCATCTGCCCACATCTCACTGCTGAGATATGTGTATTCTATTGGCAAGAGATGTATATTCTATAATTCTCCCATTGGTGAGCTCTTGGGCACTGTCTTTCCAGGATGAAGGCCTTGAACAAGCTTTGGCAAACGTGTTGTGCTCTAATTTGGCTCTACTACTTTATAGGCAAATCCTGTGAGTTTAGAGGTAAACTGGATTTCCTGGAAGGGTGTCATCCCAATGGAACCTGACAAATGTTAGAGCCCCAGTCTTTAGGGTTTTTGTCAGCTGGAGAGTGGACTGGAAATTTCCACTTCTGGCCTTACAGATGGTAGTTTCTAGACACAGGCTCATGTAAAAAGATACTTTCCAAAGAAAAATCAGAGCTAGGAAGTAGGGAGCGACTTTGAGATTTCTAACGGTTCTGGAAACAATAAATTTCCGTAATGAGTGTGAGCAACGGCAACAATGTGGGATATGCTGGATTACAGACTATTACCTTTGTGTCGGTAATCTGTAAGTTGAGGAATTTCTTTCTATGCTGATAGTGTTGGTGCGCCATAGCGGGTAGGGAACAGGGGATGCTTCTGTTACAATGAAGTGCTCTAGGGAGTGTGTAAATGCACACTCAACCTCCTGAGATGACGCTTTTGATTTGCAGTTGTAGAATGCTCATGGAATCTGGCATATTGATTGATAGGATGATGAAGAAGGCTGGAAGGGCCTATAGAGAGATCTAGTCAACCTTGGTTAGTTTATGGAAAACAAAATGGGCCAGTAAGGAATTGTCTTGACTCGTTTCCAGAGGGGAGGAAAAACCCAGATACATGTCTTCATTCCACTAGTCCAGTGACTTAGGTCTATAGTTGACAGGTTAATTAAGTGATGTAAAGCAGAGAGTTATTAAAAGTGAAACATATATTTTAACGTTTTATTCCTATCATAAAAAACAGATAACTGAACACATAATAACTTTTGAGCTGAATTTATGGCCAAGGCTAATTTATGTTTGTTTAGTACGAGTCCAAGGATAGGACAGAGTTTTCTATGAGTCATGACTTCCAACTGGATTGCTTTTAAAGTGGATTAAGAGCAGAAAGATATTCATGAAACAATCAATGCATAGAGCTCTTTAAATTTTAATATGTTCTTTATCTCTATAGGTATTTTTATCAGTACCCAAAAGGAAGGATGACTCACTTGGATCAATGATTTTGAAGGTTTATTTTGGTCCTCAGTCTGTGCTATTGGTAGATGGTGGATCTTTACGTAGTGGTACTTAGCAGGAGGTGTTAGGTCACTGGGGTTGTGGGATGATGGGATTATGGGATGCTCATCTTTTTTTCCTCCCTTTTACTTCTAACTACCATGAAGCAAGCACTTTGCTCTCCTAGCACTTTTCAATGGTGTCCTGGCTCACCATAGGGCCAAAAGCAATAGGATCAAGTGATCATGGACAGAAATATTCAAAACTGGAAAGTAAAATAAGTCTTTCCTCTCTTTGTGTTCATCACCTCAGGTATTTTGTTAATGGTCAATAAAAAGCTGACAAAAAGGCATGTGATAAATATCTTTTCTAGAAAGGACCCTTGCAGTTTTACTTTCCTGTGTTTATAAAATACTACTAAAACTAGAAACACAGAGTCAACTGGCATAAAAAAATGTTCAAACTTAGAAATAAGTTGTCTGCTAACTAAAGTGACTGGCTGCTTGTAGGTTTTGCTTCGCACCACAGAGGAAAAGGGCAGGTCCATCTGAGAAGTGGACATTATCTGCGAGATGTATTTAACTTTCCGAATGTTTCCCCATCTTCCATACCAAGCTGTGCACAGCTGCTGTGATGGCGATGCCCTGTGTTTTCTCTCTTCTCTGATTCCTTCAGTGCTTATTCCATCTCTCACACTGTCATTTAACAAAGAATATTTTGTCTCCCTTTTCAATTTTCATTTTTTATCCATAGTGTTTTTGTCAACTAAAGCCAATAACGCAAATTACATTTTTATTGTGATCTCATAGCACTTACCCTATGGGCAAAGGAGAGTCACTAAAAGTGAGCTATTGAGTTCAGTTGGGTTTGATGCTAAAATCTTCTGATCTCAGCCAATAGCACATGCAACTCCCTTACTTGTAAAGAGGAGTCAAAGGTGCTGATAGTCCCTCTTCTCATGGCCTGTGGTGGGCACATTGGAGAATAGACTAGGTTGCCCACCATGATGCCAGGCTAAAAGTTGACACCCCCCTACAGGTAAACCTCTCTTCTCATGGAGAAAATTCTGAGATAACTTCTGAATCATGGTGAAGAATTCCTTGACAGGGAAGATGGAGGACCTAGGTAATAGATTACCTAAGCAAATTCATGCCGTGCTTTCTTATAGACTTGTAGAACAGGTTGGATTTATTTCTGTTTTAGATCATTGGTCCTGATTCTGCATTTAAGGCTTTTGGATCTTCTTAATTTAGATCATCCAAGGCAAAAGAAGAGGCAGTTCTTCTTTTGTGGAGTCTCTGTAGGAAGAGAGGTACAGCAACCTACCAGGACAGACCATTTTTTTCTTGTATTACACAAATCTTGAAAAGGCCTTCATTTTTTTTTTTTTTGTGAACTCTCTGGATATAACTTAAATATCTAAATTTTGTGGTTTATCTGTGGATGTGGGGCATAAATTATAAATACCTATTTGATTATTGCTAGGGAAAAAACATTCCTTGGTGAACTTAAAAACAGTGCTTGAGTCATGCATTCTCTTCTGAACGCAAAACTGCTCTAGATCCCTCACGCTTTCCTCACAGGAAGGCATCTTCATCCCTTTTATAATATCAGCGATTCTTCTCTTGCCAAAATTGGAGACAATAGAGTAATCTGCTGTAGGGTATTAAGCATCTTTGTTGATATGTGGGCTGTGTTTTGGACCTTAGCAATCTGGCTTTGTAACAGCAGTGTACTGTTGGGACACACATAGTAGGGTCAGAGTTCAGATGAGGGATGGAGTGGGACACTTAATGAGATGTCTTACAAAGGATCTATTTAAAAGTCTTTCAAAGATGCTTGTAGGCTTAAATACAGAGCTTTCACAAATAGACCAAACTGCTTAGATATTGTTCCTCCACACTGCAAAAGCTCAGATTTTCCTCTCCACTGTGAAATGTCTCAACCACCAAGTATGGTGTCATACAAATATAGTTTATAAAAAAAGCCTTCTGACACTGTAAAAATTAATAGTTTTCTTGGAGGTTGAATCTTTTCAGTTCTCACAGTGGTAAGTTGAAATAAATAAATAAAAAGATTTCCTTCTTTTATCTTGTAAAGTTAATTGACTTGTCTTAGTTTTTCCCCAGTAAAACACTTCGGGTGGGGCCCACCATGAACGCTCACCACCAGGGTCTCTCTAGCCTGTCACTCAAATGCCCAGCCTCAAAGCTCCTCACGTCATAGCTGTTAATGGCTGTGCTGGAAAAGGAGGCAGCCAAGTGCTGAGCCTTTGGAACTGTTACTCAGAAAAGCTCATCCTACCCTCCCACTTCCCCAAATGTCATAAGAAACCATGCTCTGGTGCTTCCATTTTCTAATGAGCTTCGAATTTCTCACTACTCAATTCAGGAATCAAAAACCCTGAAAGGTAAAAGTGGGGACTGGCTCTTGTTGGGGAGAGGCACGGCCACAGGAAAAGCTATTGACAAGATGACTTGTGTCCAGCCATGGGCTTCTTCATGATTTTCAGTCTTACAGAAGGCCACTTCTGCATGGTCAGGAAGCCATTTCGATGAGCCAGAGCAAACAAAGCCTAGTATACAGTTGACAGTAACGTCATTACCCGCTCTTGGAGTTCTGTAACCCTTTAATACAGTTCCTTATGTTGTGGTTACCCCAACCATAAAATTATTTTTGTTGCTACCTCATAATTGTAATTTTGTCACTGTTATGAATTGTAATGTAACTATCTGTGTTTCCTGGTGATCTTAGGTGACACTGTGAAAAGGTCATTCAATGCATGAGGGGGCTGTGACCCACAGTTTGAGAACCGCTGACTTAGATTTTTCCCTGGGCATTTTTGTGAGGCCTGGAGAGGGCTACTCTCCTGCCTTCATGTCTTATGTTGCATTAATTTGGAGAATTACAACTTTCCATTTTTGGTGGAGAAGAACAACTTTCCATTTTTCTAAAGATCAGTAATTTTCCAAAGAAAGGAAGCATCAGGTTCCCTTCATGGTGGGAACTGCAGCAGCCCATTCCTGAGATCGGCATTGTATGGGGTCGATTATGGAGCCTTAGGGCTTTAGAATTTAGATGAGAACAGGCCATTTCAGGAAAGGCAGCCTTTCTGCACCATCTCTCTCTTGTGACCTTCTGTGATCTTTTTGAAAACCATATTTTTTTTCCTGGAGACACAGTTCCTCCTAATTCAACGTTGATTTTTAATTGTCTTACGTGTTTATATTTATCTTATCTGTACGGGTCTTTTGCCTGCATGTATGTCTGCATAATACATGCATACCGTGCCATTGGAGGTCAGAAGAGAGTATTATATTGTCCGAGATGGAGTTACAGATGGTTGCGAGTTACTATATATAGGTGCTGTTAATCAAACGAAGGTTCTCTGGAAGAGCAATCAGTGCTCTTAACCACTGGGCCATCTCAATTCAGGCCCCCTAGAATTGAATTTTAAAGTCCTATAATAGGATACCCAGGGTGTTCGGAGAGCAATTTCCTGTACAGTGCAAGTGGAAAACTCTGTTGTAATTAGGGTTTTCACTGTTTCTTCAAACCACATCCGTGGATCAGTTTTTCCTACTTCCTTGCTGAAGTCTTGAGGTGGTTCCTACACTTTAAGACACTTTAGCCACCATTCAGTTTTGTTCCAATGTCCATAGTTTTCTGCCTTTATTTTTTCCTATTGAGTTAGCAAGGCAAGAGAAAAATGTGGTCTTGGCTTTTAGTCTTGGACATAGGGGGGTATCATGACAAATTTCTATGTCAAAATGTCTTCTTGAAAGCAAAGAAGCCCTTTGTGGTTGTACGCCTCTGTGTGTGTGTATTTGTGTCTGTGTGTATGTAGGGGTGTGTGTGTGTGTGTGTGTTTTAGAGACTTGGTCTTTGAGAGTGGGTCTCTTAACGAACCTGGAAGCCAGTTCTGCTAGCCCTAACTAAGTACCTGCTGTCTCTCTCCCTCGGCACTGATTGCGAGCATGTACTGCACCACACCTGGATATTTAGATGTGGACTCCAAGCTTCAACTCCAGTCTCCAGTCTTGTATGGCAGACACTTTACTACTGTGCCATCTCCCTGAGCCCCTGTATGGCCTTGTCGGTCTCCTGTTGTAGATGGAGTTGAGGGCAAAAAGGCATTCTCCCAGTGCCAATAAAACTACCTTCCTGAGAATCTGTCCCTGTTCATTCCTTGAGGTGGGTGATAAGCTAAGGCTTCCTTTATCAGTTGCACAAAACCACACAGGCCGTTTGAACTCTCGCTGCGACAGGTGAGTACACTTGGCGTTGAGGGTTATGTTTTGGTCTTTTTGTCTTGAGAAAGAGTTGTGCGTGTCACTTCATTACTAGAATAATCTTGGGCACTCTACCTATTCTACAGAGGGTTTTCATGTGCATGAGTTTTACTTGCTTTGCAGCCATTCCATGAAATAAATATGTTAAAAAATGTGAGGCTCAGGCAACTGAGCTGATATGTAGTGTGTGAGGCCAGAAAGGTGATACAGTCGAGGCCTGGATGGGAACCCAAGCCTCCTGATGTTCAGCAGCTTGAAGACTTAGTCTAGAACACTGGAGATACAGTTTGTTTTAATATGACTGCAAATCCATCTGTATTTATCTCAGCCTCATGACTTTCATTTGCTTTTTAAAATTATGTGCATGTGCATGTGTGTGTGTGCGTGTGTGTGCGCGCGCGTGTGTGCATGCAGGTACCTGCAGAGTCCAGAAGAGGATGTTCTGTCTCTTGGAGCTGAAGTTGCAGGTTACTGAAAGCCACCTGACACGGGTGCTCGGAACTGAAGCTGGAACCTCTGCAAGAACAGTGCATGCTCTTAACTGCCGAGTACTCTCCATCACATAGTGACTTTCATGTGTCTCTATGGACTCTTCTGATCCTGTGTCATTTGTCACCAGGGTTTGGTGAAGTGGTACTAATGATGCCCGGGAGTGTGTTGGGATTTGAGCCTTTACAGAGGGCGGAGTACTTTTGGACAAGCCCCCAGCCATTGCTGCAGGTGCTCCAGGGCCAACATGCATGGCAAGGACATGGTGCTTATCAAGTATCTGACACATGGGGGCCACTCAACAAGAAGCCACTGCTTTCTCCCTTCCACAGAGTGTGTGTTCACATGGCTGTATTTGATTTCAGGTCCCATTAAACACACTCGACTTGTTGCCTAGCATACAAATACGACAGAACATATGCACTAAAGACACACCCTCTGTGCAGCTTTCCACGCAGTTGGAGGGCTGCGTGGGGTAGGGTCATGATCCTGGCTCTCAGTGATAATGTACAAGAACATTAATCTGATGAAAATTGCTCAGAACAGATGGGATGCCTGCTCCCAGGTCCTCAGACAGCTACTCTATCTTTATGAAGCTAAGAAATCAGTGAAAGGCTTGCCAAAAAAGTATATAAGACTTTTTAAAGTGCTATTTTATTTTTAGTTTTTATTATTCTCTCTCTCTCTCTGTGTGTGTGTGCGTGTGTGTGTGTGTGTGTGTGTGCAGTCATCTGCAAATGTGTGTTTGTGCCGATGTCGTCAAGGAGACTAGAGTTTGATGTTGGCTGTCTTCCTCAATGACTTTCCGCCTTAGTTTTTGGAAACAGTCTCTGCCTGGGCCTCTAGCCCACCAGTTCTGCTCTATTGCTAACCAGTGAGCTCCAGGGGTCTTCCTGTCTCAACTTCTCAGCGTTAGGGCTAGAGCAGCGTGTGTTTGTGCATGGGTGCTGGGGACCTGAACTCAAGTCCTTGGGTTTGCTTAGCGGAAAGTTTCCCACTAATCCATCTCACCCCTTAAAGAAGTGACATGGCTGTCACAGACATGTAGCTACCTTGTGATACTGATGTCCAGAATCCATAGCCACGTATACTTTTGATGATCATGTTTCCATTGTCATCTGCTGAGAAAGGAAAAAGAAAGTTTCAAGTCTCTGCTCTCCCTTACACTGCACGCCAAAGCACAGCTGTTTGAGTTCCAATTTCTGCCTGAGAAGCCTACTGCCATCCATTTTCAATTATTAACTTTAGGTGAAGAAGACCTGCAAATGACACCTGCAGTGTCTAGCACCTTTGTGTGGCCATCAAGGACTGTGTGCATGTGTGTGTACATATGTGTACATATGTACACAGCTCACACCTGTGGAAGCCAGTGCTCATATCAGGTACCCTCCTCTTTTGCTCTCCACCTTATTTTTTAAGGTGGGATCTCTCACTGAACCTGGAGCTTACAATTCAGCTAGACTGGCTGGTCAGCCCCATGGATTTTCCTACCTCCTCCTCTGCACCTGGTTACAGATACATGTTAAACTCAGCTTTTACATGTATGCAGGAGATCTGGACACATGTTCTCGTGCTTGCATGTCAAGCACTTTGCTAACTGAGCCATCTCCCTAACCCCGTTGAGTGCCGTCTTAAATTGTCACCAGTTTATAAGCTAAAGGAAGGAAGTTTCTTTGGTTCTACCTCATCACTCTTCATTGTGTTTGCTTTGCTTATTTGGAATATGTGGTCTTTTCTCTTGAGTAGAGACACATTGGATGCTAACAGCCTGAACATATCGGGCTGAGACAAAGCGGAGTAAATTCCTTCCATAGGTGGGGAAGATAGAAAGGTGGGTGCCTTTCTGTGGTCTGTGAGGCTTGCAGGATGTAGGAGGTGACGCTGATAGATTAGACACGTGCAATGGAAAAAGGCAACAACAGGCATAAAATAGTTTGTGGTATAGGAAGGCACGTGGTGTTTATTTATAGAAAAAACTAGAATATGTAGCAATTTCCTTTCAAAAGCAACAGAAATTTATAGAAGTTAGGATGTTACAACAGAACAATTTGTTGTTCCTCAATTTTTTCTCATTATCATTAGACACAGACCATAATGACATGTTTGCTGTATTTTTCCATTGCAAGAGTAATACTTATAAAACAATATTTGAAAATATAGAAAGTTAGTGAAAATATACACATATTTTTGGCCTTTAAAGATAACCAGGGCTAACACTTTATTATGTTCCTCTTTCCTGACATTTCTTTGCAAAAAAATACTGGTTTTGAAATGGTTTGCCCGGAGTGTGTGGGATGATGCCCTCAGCCCGGCAGGAGTGAGGTCATTGACCCTCCTCGGCATGGCCCTGCTGCGTGCACGTAGCTTCCGAGAGCCATGAAGTCTCAGCAGTGTTCTCACATCTTCCATCTCTTTTCTTGCAACACGACCCTTTAATAGAGTCTACTCATTTCATGGACAAATGCATTGCTTCCTCTCCTGGGGACTGTCGTCTCCCCTTCTAAAACAGCCTTGTTCAAGTTTCCTTTCTTGGCATTACAAACTGGCTTTTCCTGACTGGCCCCTGCTGTCTCCAAATCCCCTCTCCTGCCTGACTCCAGGAAGAGCCTCCTCTCCTAACCACACACCCAGAAAAATTCTTGGAAGGGTCCTAATTTGAACTCTTGAGTGAAGGCTAACCTGTAATTTCTGTGAGTGAAGCAGCCGGTAGTCCCTAGCTCCTAGCTGACAAGCACTCGCCTGCCCTCCTGCCACTCGGACTCTGTAAATAAGAAGGTACATTGAAGATGTTTTCCAGTTTGTGCTCTTATTTTCCTTTGTGGGGAGTCTGACGGTATGTTGAAGTCACCAATAGTGTTACATTTTTTACAGTGGCTCTGTAGTTGGTGTTACACGAGTTTCCTAGACTTTGAAAAGCCTTGATAGCAGTGCTGCTAAGTGTGCAGCTTAGGGGATTCTCATTTTACTTGTTGAATGTTGACGTTATTTTTCACCAACTTACTGAGATAAAATTTACATATGAAGTATGCTCCACCACCAGCCAGACATAGGGCATCTTCATTGTTTCAATTTCTCCCCAAATCTTTATAAAACTAGTCTTTACCTGAGTCTCGATTTAAATATTATTTATTACAAATTCTTATTAGTACTTATACGTTGCACATTTTTGTTGAGTTTGATATGACATTTGTGTCCCATCCCAGCTGTTTACCATGATCTTCTCCTGCAGATCGCTTAGGTGCTTCAAGAGTTCTGTGTGAGGACCGTTTTCAGCATGCGCTCTCTGGTTGGGTTGCTCTAATTCAGCATGGCCTTTTTTATATTAATTAATACTATGCCTTGTAGGGTAGAGGTTATGGCTTAAAAATGATGTGCTTAGCTGTCCAATTGACAAGGGAACCACTTAGGATGGCTAATGTTGATTGTCAATGCAACATAATCTAAAATCACTTGGGGGATCAGACTCAGGCTGTAGCTCTGAGAGATTACCTTGAATAGGTTAGCTGAGGTGGGAAGAGTCTCCATAAAACGGGCAACACCACTTCCTGAATTTGGGTTCAGGGCTTCACGAAAAGGCGAGAGAGCCCAGCAGCAGTGTCCACTTCTCTCTTCTTCATGACCCTCCTAACGCCATGCACTCCCCAGCCTTGGGTTTCCCTTCAAAGTGGAAGTCAAAATAAGCTGCCTTTCCTGTATGTTACTCTTGTCAGGGTACTTTATCACATGACAGAAACGTAATACAGTTTCCTTGATCTCCTTAAAAAAGACATGGGAGGTGAAACGATGTAAACACGTTTAGATTCAAGAATACAGTCCATCTGCCTTCTTCACTCTCTTAGCAGTTTTCCCAGACTCCGGTTTTAAAAGCATTCTTAGAATGAATCTAGAGAAACTCTACTTAAGACTGATTCCATTCTCAAAGTGTTTGTCTGTGGGCATTGCCTCCCCATTTTTACTGGCAGTGACCCAGCTCCTTGCTCAGTTTCGGGGGGGGGTTGTTTTTGCCTGTAGTCATCGAGTTTGTCTTATGTATAGGTTTATCTATATGCATATCTGCTGAGGCTGAGTGGCTGAGGGTAACCATGTATGGCTTTCTAGAGTTCTGTGTCTGGTGCTCGGCAGCTCACATTTGGGTTTCTCTCAGCCTCCTCAGACTCTGGTCTCTACTTTCTAAATCCAAGGAGCTGGGTGTACTCTGTTGGTTTCGACCTTCTCACTGCATTCTGGGAAGCACCTACAGACAGAATCCTGTTGATCATGCTGCTTATTTCACTGCCTGCTCTGTTTTCTAATGTTTGAAAGCCATCGTTCATCTAGTGTCCTGGCTGTAGGCAACAGAGTGGCAAACTGTTGCCAGTTACCCAGATTCAGTTTTGTATTTTTGTAGGATTCCTGAGTATTCATATAAAGTGTCTCTGCATTTATATGTGTTTCTTTTGCTTTTTCTTTGGCTCCTTTTCTTCTCCTTGTTTGTCCTATTCTGAGTTGTTTACTTTTGATTTATCTTATTTTACTTTATTATTCTTCCTTAGATGCCTGTTTGCTTTCTAATGAGAGATAGAAAAAGTGTGAATCTATGTGAGAGGGAAAGAGAATGGAACTGGGAGGAGTTGGGGGAAGAGTAAACTGAATTCAATTTATATTTTACCAAAAACTATAAAAGAAAATGAAAGAAGTACAGTTTCAGAGAGTTCCAGACTATCATGTCAAGGGAAGTATGTCATCATTAATGGGGACAAAAGTTTGTGGTAGGTATCAAGTCCTCCCTTCAGAGCTGATAAAGAATCAGAGAAACTGATGGAACCAGTGGCCCACATATGACCTCCTGAGACCTATCCCTAGTAGCCTCATTCTGCCAGCTACATTGCTTAAAACGAAGCTTGGGAAGTCCATGGAAGTATGGATTTTCTAAAACAAACAAACAAACAAACAAACAAAAAAAAAACCAAAACAGGTTGTTGTTGATTCCATGAAGATGTTTGCTACAGAAAAATCACTAGCGTGTTTCCTTCCTGACCACATATGTTTTTATGGCACCCATACATTTTCCTAGGAGGAATGTTCACAGCCCTCTGACAAGTGGATTCATATTTCCATAGCAACCATCCGAGACCAACAAGATGGGCAGGCAGTGTCTACAGTCTTCCCACAGCCTCCAATCAGGTTGATGAATCAGCAAAGGGTACCAGGCAAAATGGATCCAGTTAGACTTGCCACATCCTGTTAGAAATATCCTCACAGAATCATAATCAGTGTACCTTATATGCCTATAATTAGGCAGCAGGTATTACTAAATTCCCCTTATCAAGGAGTACATAGTTCAAAATGGGAACGTTTTATATCAACGAACATATTGGTAGACCAACATACTGGAGCATGAGATTGTTATGAATTGGTTTCTTGGCTCTGGAACTTACAGTTTGATTGTGGAAACTTATTTTAATCTTAATTTGAAACTTTCCATATCAAACAATAACAATCATCCAATCTCCCATGGTTATTGCTCATGCATCATTTCTGCTTGCCTCTCACCTGCTGTTTAGCAGGCAGCCCTGGTGGCTGTACTTAGAGCAGGTGTGACCACTTTTCTCCCTTTCACACTGTCAGCAGTGAGACCCAGGTGCCGCTCCCCACTGTCACTTCAGCAGCCCGAGGGGTTACCTTAATCCTTCAGAGACTTTGATTCAGGCAAAAGCAAGACTCACAGCTTTGATGAAGAAAAAAAAACTGAGGACTAGCTAACATGAGGCAGAGTTGGAGTTTTATTAAAAATAGGTGCTCAAGGAAAGAATAAAAGCACACCAAGAGTGATGTGGGCTTCTCAAAGAGGAGTCCTAGTTTGTTAACAGACACTCTGATATAGATTTTTAGAATGGTTGTTAAGAGAAAGAGAGACAATCAGGGGAACAATACATACCCAAGTATGAGATATAAGATTCACGAGAAAGAGTCATCATTGCCCCTCTCAGCATTAGCCAAAAATAAATACTTTTGGTGTCTCTGAAATTATGTCTCAAAGGTTGCTAAGAACTAACTCCTCTTTTCTCTATTTCACAAGGTAAGATTATAAAATAAGATTTCCTGCACTCTGCCCAAAGTTTAACTATGAATCTCAGCGTTTGTTTTGATACCCTGCTGGGTAGAGTCTTTCAGAGGCCCTCTGTGGTAGGCTCCTGTCCTGTTCCCTGTTCTCTCCCTCTTCTGATGTCTATCCTATTTGCTTTCTGAGTGAGGATTTAGCATCTTACCAAGGGTCTTCCTTCTTGATTAGCTTCTTTAGGTGTACAGATTTTAGTATGATTATCTTATATTACATGGCTAATATCCACTTATAAGTGAGTATATACCATGTGTGTCTTTCTGCTTTGGGATAGCTCACTCAGGATGATCTTTTCTAGTTCCTACCATTTGCCTGCAAATTCCATGATTTCCTTGTTTTTAATTGCTGAGTAGTATTCCATTGTATAAATGTACCACAATTTCTGTACCCACTGCTCCATTGAGGGACATCTGGGTTATTTCCAGATTGAAGGGGGAGATAGAAAGACCTGGAGGGGACAGGAGCTCCACAAGGAGACCAACAGGACCCCAAAATCTGGGCCCAGGGGTCTTTGCAAAGACCAATTATTCAACCAAGGACTATGCATGGAGATAATGTAGACCCCTTGCTCACATGTAGTCCATGGAAACTCAGTGTCCAACTGGGTTCCCTAGTAAGGGGAGCAGAGGCTATCTCTGACATGACCTCAGTGGCTGGCTCTTTGATCATCTTCCCCTGGGGGGAGTGCAGCTGTAAGAGCCACAGAGGAGGACAATGCAAACATGGAAGGGGAGGAGGACCTCCCCTATCAGTGGACTGGGGAAGGGGCATAGAAGGAGAAGAGGGAGAGAGGGAGGGATTGTGAGGGGGAGAGGGAAGGGGCTACAGTTGGGATACAACTGTAATACTAAAAATATTTTAAAAAGATTATAAAATAGCTCCCAAGGTACCATGGTTGGGATAACAATCTGATAATGTTGCCTAGTTAAATTTGGGATGAATGGGAGCACTTTACTGATAAGTGTTAACAATACAACTTTGTATTGTCAATTGTAATTAACAATTAGTTCAATACCTGGCATCCTCTCTCTTAATCCTCTCTGTAGAATGTATCCAATAACATCATTCCTGCTGCTGGCACTGAATAGGTGGCATTTTTTTTTTTTTTGTTATCTAAGGAACACCATTGGATTCTCCAGGCAGCCAGATGTATTAAGGGTGTCAGAGGGTACCTTAGGGTTTCTATTGCTGTGAAGAGACACCATGACCATGGCAACTCTTATAAAGGAAAACATATAGTTGGGATCTGCTTATAGTTTCAGAGGTTTAGGTACACTATCATCATGACAGGAAGCATGACAGTGTGGAGGCAGACATAGTGCTGGAGGAACTGAGAGTTCTGCATTTTGATCCACAGGCAGCAGCAGGAGACTGTGCTACACCCGGGTGTAGCTTGAGCATATAAGACCTCAAAGCCTCCTCCACAGTGACACACTTCCTCCAACAAGGCCACACCCACTTCAACAAGGCCACACCTCCTAATAGTGCCACTCTCTATGACTAAGCATTCACACACATGAGTCTATGGGTCCGTTCCTATTCAAACAACCACAGAGGTAACAAGAATATTTACTGTGCCACTGGTGAACACCATTCAAGTCAAGAATGGAGATTACAGCATCCAGAATTCTCCTGATGTTTCCTCCAAGCCACTACTCTTCTCTCAAAGAAAGACAGTTCTTATATCATCACTGTAATTCAGCTGTCACCCCAGATTTATTAAATGAAGTCATTTCATGTGAACCTTGTCCAGTTTGCTTTGCTCCTTATGGTATTGATGAATTCATTCAAATTATAGACCATAGTTGCCATTCATTCATTGCTATGGTTTCATAATCTTCCACTGCATGAATCTGAGTGAATATGACGACCATGGTCATATACAGTTATTTTTAGTAGATAATGTTACTGTTTCTTTTAAATCTTTCCCAATTTTCATCCTATCACCAAAACAAGACATTCTTGTACCATGTTAACCTGTGTTAATCCATGTTAAGGCTGAGAGTCTCTCTCTCTTTTTTCACTCTAATCAAGTTCTTGAATGTGTAGCAGAATCTCTTTAGGGGTTTAATTTTCTCTTTTCCTAACTACAAATAAGGTTGAGTTTATATATATATATATATATATATATATATATATATATATATATATTCTTCTTGTGAAGTGTCAGTTCAAATACTGCTTAGTTTTCTATAAAACTATATGAGTCAATAGAGTGAGTTTATAAAAGTTTAAGAAATTGCCTGGATGGAGACCATGATCTAACGTGTGTACTGCAAATGTCTTCCTCCACTCTAAAGCTTGTTTTTATAGTCCTAAATGTTGTTTGAATCAATAAGATTTTGGCACTGAGTTTAGTGGACTATGCCTGTAATACTGGTATTAGCAAGGCAGAGGCAGAAAGGTTTGAAGTTCTAGGCCAGCCTGGAAAAATGAGCCAACAAACCAACAAAGACATTTTTAAAATGCACAGTCAAATGTGTCAGTCTTTCCTGATGGGGCTGTTTGGAGGCCATTTATGAAATGCCCACATGTCCTAACACCTTCATCCTAAGACCTGTTTTTTTTTTTATAGTCTCAGCTCTTCTCCTGGTTTTCTTGTTGTCCTGTTTACACTTCTTACATTCATACCTGCCATTTGCCTGGGATTTATGTCCACAATGTGGGGTAAAGGTCATTTTATTTCTAAAATATGATTATATCCAACAGACCCAACACATTTGTTTGAAAGACTGTGCGCTCTGTGTGGATTTCAGTTTGAGGTTCTTACTATATAACCCACCCAGCCTCGGACTCAGCATCCTCTGGTTTCCTACTCTTGTGTGCTGGGATTGCAGATGTGTGCACATATGTGTAACTGTAGTTTCTCCTTAACTAGACAAGAATTAGTAATTAGAGTATATCATTAGTTTGTCATTTTCAAGTTGATTTATGTATTTCTGTATTAATACATTTTAGTGTCAAAGTGTTTTTTGATTTTCTTTATTTTCTTGAATTTCATACACATATACAATGAAATGTGATCAGATTTATCCCCCCATTTTCTCCTCAACTGTGTTTTCCCATCTCCCCAGCACACACCCCCAAACTCCGTGTCTTTTTTTTGTGTGATAACTAAGTCTACCTAGTGCTTGCTGTCCATAAGCTCACAGGTGTGGAGCTGTCCACTGGAGAAGACTACCAGTGGCCATGTCCTCGATATAGAATGATTTTTTTCCTCTGGTTCAACACTATAATCTTAATCACCTTCTCTTCCAAAATAATCTCGAGCCTTAGGCTCAGGAGTTGTATTGTAGATGGATTAGTGGGGACTGAGCTCCACAACTCTGTATTTTTATCATTGTGGTTTCTATAATGTTCTCTGTCTCTTGAAAAGATACATTTCCTTGTTTTAGGGTAAGCATTACACTTGTCTGTGGGTATAAGGACAAATATTTAGAATATAGTTAGAAATTATGCTGGTTTAGAAAAGTGGTAGTTGTAGGTTTTCCTCCAATATCTATGATTTCACTAGTACTAGGTAGTTGGCTAGGCTTCCAGTACTAGGTATGATTTCCCTCTTGTTGAGTGGGGCTTCAATCAAATTATGGAGCTATTTGTTACTGTCAAGGTGTGTGTGCCGCTATTACACCCTTAAGGCAACTGTACTATGTTGATTTTTGTTGGTTATAAGCTGTCTGTGTTTCTATTACTATCCTGTCTCTGGCACAATCTTTCTTTATTCTAGGATATGAGAACCCGGATGTGTCATCCAGTGCCCTCTGAATGCAAAGCTGGGCATATACTGTTGCTTGCTTGATCCTCCTTTTTCTCACCGGTGTTGAACATTTAAACATATACATCACTCATGCTCCATGCCAGTCCAATTGTTGGACAGTCCTGCCCATGCCAGTGCTCTGTAAGAGTATGAGGCATTTTTGTGTGATTAATCTTAATAAAGAATATGAAAGCTTCAGACTTTTCTTTTTTAGCACACACAGTATTCTGAGAAAGGGATTAATGTGATTAAAGATGGTGGCCAAGAAATACGATTCTTGTTTTGTTGGAAGGCCTGGAAGTACAAGAGGCTAAAATATAAAACAGATTGAAAGTCTGTTTTGAGAGTCTAGGAATTAAATCCACAGTCTGATAGGGCTGCTGTTGGAGGAGAAAAATATGTGCTTGATTTTCAAAAGAGACTTGGAAATATCTGATGTCCACCTGAAGAAGAGTTAGCAAGAGAAATACAGTCCCGGGCATTAGAACAGAAGTTCTGAAGTGTGGCCTTGATGGTAATGGACAGAATGGGAAAGGTCTAATGATGATGATAAGGTCTTCAAGTTCTGACATCTCTCATTTAACTCGGAGACAGATATGTGTTTTAGTTTCATTTTTGTTGCTTTAATAAAATATCCTGACACAAATCAATGGAAGGGAAGAAGGCTTATCCAGCTTCAGTTAAAGGTTACATTCCTTGATAGCCAGAAAGACATAGTGGTAGAAACTTAAAGCATCTTATCATTTCCACTGTCACGAGCAGAGAGAAATAAATTGACACTCCTTCCTTGCTTGCTAGTTAGCTTACTTCACTCTTATACAGTTCAGGGAACAGCCTAGAGAATGATGACACCTATGCTGTCCTATGTCAATTAATAGTCATGAGAGGCCCTCACA
The DNA here is from genome assembly GCF_030254825.1 of Meriones unguiculatus. Taxonomy (NCBI): domain Eukaryota; kingdom Metazoa; phylum Chordata; class Mammalia; order Rodentia; family Muridae; genus Meriones; species Meriones unguiculatus. The sequence continues at coordinate 104,581,850 of NC_083359.1, forward strand.
GATATGAACACCTATAGGCTAACTTGATCTAAATAATTCCTCACTAGACTCTTTGCCCAGGTGATTGTAGGTTGGGTCAAATTGGCTGTTAATGACAATTCTGATTTTGGGTCTCTGCTTCTCTTCCCATCCGCTGCAGGAGGAAGCTTTATGAAGATGATGAGTTAATGAGGCACTGATCTAGTGGGAATCATTTGTTGCTTAGTAGTGTTTGGTTTTACCCTAGGTCTCTGGGATATCTAGTCTCTCATTCTTGGTCACCAGAGCTGGGTAGTGTTTATGTTTCTCCTTTGGTCAATTGCAGAGTATCTTCCTGCACCAAAGACACCGGAACATAGCGGTGAAGACTCCATGTAGGCATCAGCGTCCTTGGAACACACAGATCTAAATGGAATATCTCCATCAAACTCCTCCCTTAGAGCTCAGGGAACCTTGCAGAAGAGGAGGCAGAAGGAGTATAAAAGCCAAAGGGGATGGAGGGTACCAGGAGAACAAGGTCCTCTGAGTCAACTAAGCAAGGCTCATATGAACTCACAGAGACTGGAGCAGCAAGCTCAGGGCCCCCATGAGTCAGTACCGAGGCCTCAGTGTACATATTATAGCATTTAGTTTATCGTTTCTATGGGATTCCTGAGTGTGTGAATGTGTGGGTCTCTGATTCTTGTTCCTGCCCTTGGACTTTCCCCCTTCTATTGGGATGCCTTGTCCAGATTCAATGTGAAGGATTTTGCTTTATCTTTTTTTCTTTCCACTTTTAATTTTCATTTTTATTAATTACACTTTATTCACTTTGTATACCCTGTGGCCCCCTCCCTCCTCCCCTGCCAATTCCACCCTCCCTCTCCCTTCTCCACACATGTCCCTCCCCAAGTCCACTGATAGGGGAGGTCTTCCTCTCCTTCCTTCCGATCCTAGTCTATCAGGTCTCATCAGGAGTAGCTGCACTGTCTTCCTCTGTGGCCTGGGAAGGTTGTTCCCCCTCAGGGGGAGGTGATCAAAGAGCAGGCCAATCAGTTCATGTCAGAGACAGTCCCTGTTCCCATTACTATGGAACCCACTTGGAGACTGAACTGCCGTGGGCTACATCTGTGCAGGGGTTCTAGGTTATCTCCATGCATGGTACTTGGTTGGAGTATCAGTCTCAGAAAAGACCCCTGTTCCCCTGTTCCCCTATGCCAGATATTTTAGTTCTTTTGCTCTTATTGTGGAGCTCCTGTCCTCTCCAGGTCTTATTATTTCCTACGTCTTTTATGAAATTTCCTGCACTCTGCCCAAAGGTTGGCCATAAGTCTCAGCATCTGCTTTGATACCCTGCAGGGTAGAGCCTTTCAGAGGCCCTCTGTGGCAGGCTCCTGTACTATTCCCTGTTTTCTCCTTCTTCTGATGTTCATCCTCTTTGCCTTGCTGTATGGGGTTTGAGCATTTAGCCAGAGTCCTCCTTCTTGATTAGTTTATTTAGGTGTACAGATTTTAGTATGTTTATCCTATATTATATGTCTATAATATCCACTTATGAGTGAGTATATACCCTGTGTGTCTTTTTGCTTCTGGATACCTCACTCAGGATGATCTTTTCCAGTTCCCACCATTAACCTGCAAATTTCATGATTTCCTTGTTTTTTATTGCTGAGTAATATTTCATTGTGTAGATGTACCCCAATTTCTGTATCCATTCCTCAGTTGAGGGGCATCTGGGTTGTTTCCAGCTTCTGATTTGTCAGGTTAAGAAAAATGAATTCCTCCTCCTCACCCCCTCTCCCCAAAAAGGAAAGAATAAAAGAAAGCATAGAATTGGGCATATTGGCTCTCATACTCATCTCTCCACTGACGTAGAAGAGAGTGTCCGCAATCATAGGTCCCTTCCATGGGGCAGACGAGAATGTGTGCAAGCACATGTCCCTATAGTGGCATAGATGAGAGTGTCCATAGCAGCTTTGTTTACATTTTTAAAGAACTAGAAAGAACCTAGAGTCAATCTACAGATGAGTGAATTGAGTTAATTGTGGTGTATCCATGCAAATCAGCAACTATTTAGAAATAAAAAAGGAATGAAAGAAAAAAAAAAACTAACCACTACATGATGGAATTATAAAAGCCTCTAAGCGGGGTTGTCCAACCATGAGCTGTGTGAACCTTTGAGCTGTGTGAACCGGCTCACAGGCATCAGCTCCTGTCTGTGGAGTTGGCATCTGCCAAGAGAACAAGCTCTTGGCCTGAAAGGCCTGTGTGAAGAAGGAGGGGCTCTGCTGGTCACCTTCCCTCTACAGGGAAGCCCATTACACCACGCACCTGGCCTCTGCACAATCCCTTGCTGTCTCACAGTCAGTGCTTGAATGCGACTGGGATGTTGTATCCTAGTCTATAATAAGCCACAGCTCTTAGGTACATCCGAGATCACCGAGCCCCAAGTCCAGTCTGCCCCAAGCTCCAAAAGTTTTTGAGCATCCACGTGATGCCAGGAGTGGAAGTTTCACACGTTAGATAGAATTCAAAACACAGTTGCACTGAAAATACTGTTCACATACCCCAGATACGTCTAAAGCATAAATGACTCTTTTTTTGTGTATGTACAAATTTATCAAATCTGAAAACATATGAAGTCTAGGCAGTTTCTGGCTTTAAGCATTTTGCATAAGTCATACCCAGCCTTGTATTGCCATGTTTCAGACTTGTGGGTCTGTTGCTATTATTGTTTAGAACATAAGTAATTAAATTAACTTGCAGACTGGAGAGATGTTTGGGTGAGTAAGTGTGCTTGCTGATAGCTGGGCACTCGGTGGTGCATGCCTGAAATCCCAGAACTTGGAGAGGCAGAGGCAGGCAGATCTCTGTGAGTTCGAGGCCAAACAAAGCAAATCTAGGAAAGCCAAGGCTGCACAGAGAAACAACACACATACACATTCAAACACACACACATACACACATTCATACTTGCATACTCATACACATGCATACACACATGAAATTCACATACATTCACTCTCACACATACACAGTTATACATTCACATACACATATACACACCAAGCACACACATGCACACATGCTTACACATTCACACTCACACACTACATGCGCACACTGCGCAAGCAACACAGTATACTGCACACACAACAAATTAACTTGCATAAAGTTCACCTGCTGTGTCTTGAGTACAAGCGACATCCACAAAATGTTTTTCTTAAATATAATTTCCTCCCTCGTAATCTCAATTTTTAGTGAGTTGTCCCAGAAGCAAAAAGACACACATGGTATATACTCACTCATATAAACATACAACATAGGATAAACCCACTAAAATCTGTGCATCTAAACAAACTAAGCAAAAGAGAGGACCCTAACTAAAACGCTCAATCCCCAGCCTGAAAGGCAAAGAGGATGGACATCAGAAGAAGAAGAAAACAGGAAACAACCTAGGAACCTGCCACAGAGGGCTTCTGAAAGCCAGAAGAAGAAAACAGGAAACAAACTAGGAACCTACCACAGAGGGCCTCTGAAAGCCTCTGCCCTGCAGACTATCAAAGCAGATGCTGAGCCTGATGGCCAACTGACAGGCAGAGTGAATGGAATTTTATGTAAGAAGTGGGAAATAGTAAGAGCTGGAGAGGACAGGGTCTCCACAAGGAGAGCAACAGAACAAGGAAATTTGAACACAGGGAACTTCCCAGAGACTCATACTCCAACCAAGGACTATTCATGGAGATAACTTAGAACCCCTGCACAGATGTAGCCCATGGCAGTTCAATATCCAAGTGGGTTACATAGTGATGGGAAGAGGGACTGCCTCTGACATAATCTGATTGGCCTGCTCTTTGATCACCTCCCCTGAGGGGGGAGCAGCCTTACCAGGCCACAGAAGAAGACAATGCAGCCATTCCTGATGTGATCTGATAGACTAAGATCAGAAGGAAGGAGAGGAGGACCTCCCCTATCAGTGGACTTGGGGAGGAGCTTGCATGCAGAAAGAGGAGGAAGGGTGGGATCGGGAGGGGAGGAGGGAGGGGCTTATGGGGGGATACAAAATGAATAAAATGTAATTAATAATAATAAAAAAAGAAAAAAAATAAATATAATTTCCTCCCTCGAAATCTCAATTTTTTTCATCTGATGTTCAAATTGCCCTTGTTCAACATATACAGGACTCAAATATCAGGAGGTTTCCCTTTGATTGTACTGATCTGGAAAATGTAGAAGAGCACAAAGGAAATTAAAATATCCTGCCATGTCATCCCGGAGTCATGACCACAAGTGAGGAGCTTTTACAAATGTGTTGAAGTTTTATTCTAGAAACCAAACACTGTCTGGCTTCCTTTGACCTTGGTGGGCACATTATGGATCCTTTCTGGCACCAGGAGGCCCTGGCATGACTGACACGGGCTGGAGGACACGTTCAAAATCGCCATTAATGAGCCTCCATTCGTGCTGTAGCCTCAGATCTGCTTTTGTTACGTCTCGGTCTCTGCCCCTATGTGCAATACACTGCAACAAGGTCTGAAGAAGCAAAAGGATCCCCCGGCAGGGACTCCGCTCCTGTTATCGTCCTGCTTCTAATTACAGAAGTGGGCTAGATGAGAGGCCGAGTCTCTCAGCTGAAGCCGTCCAGCTGCTAATGAGTGTGGCTCTGAAAAGTGGCTGCCATTGACGCCCTCATCAGCACCGCTCGGCTATCTCCGCCACTCTGGTCTCCTCTGCCTTGACCCTCCCAGAATGGTCACAGCAAGGAACACTGTGTCCTTTGTATTAAATACTGGGCAGCGATGATCCTCAGAGGAGAGTCCGAAATAGCTACTGTGGCCCCGTAAGGCTCTGTGCGGTCTGCTCCCTCCCTCCTATTTTCATCTCCTCAGTTTTCTGGACTGCTGCCACCATCTCTTTGCTTGCTGCTGGCTTCAGTGTAGCAGTTCTCTACACACATCTGATGTGGTCCTACCTCTGGACCTTCGCTCCTGTCCTGCTTTGTCAGCCCGTGGTGTATAACTTTCTCTGTCTCTGCTTATATGCTGCCTTTTCCCTGGTCATTGTATACAACAACCAGTCCCTTCCACACTGGAGCTAAGAGGTGCTGTTTGATAGAGGTAGATGACCAGAGAAAGAAGTGTGAGTGTGTGCGTGTGTGTGATCATGGCACAAGGATGTGTGTAGGTAAAAATGTCATAGTGAAATCTATTATTTTGTATGGTAACTGCAAGTATTAATTAAAAACCAGACCATTCCCTAAGTTCTATCATTCTTTAATTCTCTTCGTGTAGGGCTTGTTACCATCTGACATGGGTTGTCCAGTTCTTTCTCTCTCTGTCATTTTCTATTGTCTCTGGTATGACTGAGAGCCACAGGAGGGTGCATGGCGAGCACTCTGTTGATTATGGCGTCCCTGGCTTCACACGGGCTCGCTGAGGACCATGTGTTTGTGAGTGATGGGGGGGGGGAAGGCACCCGAGTTCCAGCGCATATCTGCTCCTCGGTTCAGCTCTACCCTATTGTTCATGCCTCCCTCTTCCTCTGCTTATCCTGACTCTCAAGGCCCTCTTTAAAAACGAACCCTGCAGCACCTCTGATCTCAGAGGTGTCCCAGGCCTCCCTGTGTTGGCTTCTGGATGAGATTAGGGCAGTGGAAGGAAGCCTACCTTCCCCAGAAGACACACCAGCCTTTCTTCCTTACTCCCAGGGAAGGAGAGAAAGCAGCAGGTTGGGGGGGGCTGAGGCTGTGGGTCCCTCACGTGGCACAGGTGAGACCTGAGAGTTTCACTTTACTACTGCCAGGGAGAGGGAGGCAGGAAGGGACCTTTCACGGGATGCTGCAGCTGTAGAAGCACATCTGTGAGAAAGAGATGTGCTTTCTCACAGGAGACTACAAGACTACAGGAAATGGTGAAGGATCTAGATTCAGGTCGGAGGACGCCAGCTGGGCTGTGAGACTTAGAGTGCAGCATTTGTTTGTTTGTTTGCTTTTCTTTGAGACCCGGCTTTCTCGCTCCTAAAACGAGGCTAAGAATCCACTTCTTTGGGGACATAGCAGTGTCAGGCTCTGCCGAGGACCTGGCACCCTAACTCTAACTGTCATTGCATGATGGCGGAGTGGAGGTGGGGCGGGGTGTGGTGTTCAGTGTTCACACCTCTGTAGCGTAAGCTAAGTAGGGTTGGTAGCACAGGTATCATCCCGAATGGCTGGTCGGAGGGCAGAACAGAGAATTCACATGACGTCAGAGGTGAGGGAAACGGCTGTCCTCACAGCAGCTCCCCCTTTCTGCTCCCTTGTCGTCCTCTTTTCTTTTGCCTTCTTCCCCACCCATCCTTCCTGCCTGCCAGGGCTTCCTTCTTTTTCATGTATGTGAGACTCACTGTTCCAGACATCTACTCTTTCAATGGGGCTGAGACATCAGAACAACCATATACTTCAATATATATAATAGTACTATAATAATACAATAGTAATAACAACACTTCAGTACACCTCTAAGCAGATACAGGGCAAGCACAGTGTTTGGTTTTCATGACGTTCACTTAACTATTAATTCATGTCCTTGGAGGCAGGTATGGTAACTCTCTGTTACAGCTGAGGACAGAGACACTGCTCTGCTAGTGTGAGGACCCGAGGGCAATCTTTCTGGGGTGGTGGATGTTTGCAGTCCCATCTGCACAGGTTCCCTGGGCTTTTTGGCCACCCAGCACAGCCTACTTGGCTGAGCCTCAGCCTCCATCTTAAAAAACAAGGGGAACAATGACTGAGGGATGCTTTCCAAGGTTTCCCTCTGGCATTCACACGAGTATGGATATACCTCTACACACATGTGCACACACATGTATGGGTGCACATACACACTATCTCATGTATAAATAACTGAGAAAAACAAGATACAATTCAAAGAATAACTTGCTCAAAGTCTCTCAACTCATAAATGATGGAAAGGGGATTTGAACCCGGGATTCTATGGCTCCAACAAGTTCTTCCCAAGCGCCAGCACCTAAAAGATGGAATCAATATGACATATTTCTCATGAGGTGAGGGGTGAGGCCCTGACTGGGAAGAACGTCCTGGTTTCTGTTTTGAGTGGTTTAGTTTGTTGGTCTAAAAGAAGTGACATACCTCTCAGTGAGGACATTCTGACTCTTACAAGCTGAGTAGTTTCAGGATCTTTCTCTCTCTCTCTCTCTCTCTTAGGTTAAAATAAGAGGCTTGGGCTCGGGTTACCGGAATTCTTATTTTAATCTTTCTCTGGCTTCTGCCTATAATAAACTAGCTAAATTGTGAACAAGAGGCATTTGAAATTGTCTTGAACTCCAAGTAGCCACATATTAAACTAACGAAGGAGCAGCGATCTCCGTTACCTTTTCTATCTGTTCCCCCAGAGTCTCTTTCCCAATGGTCACCAGGTATCACATGAAGGCACCGAAAGTGATTAGGCAGTGGTTACCGAAGTCTGAAAAGTAGACAAGTCGAGCGGGCTAGAGGAGCCCTGCCCTGTTAAGGAGAGAGAAGTCTGGTTCTGATTACTGATAATTACAGATAAGCTGGAGCCTACAGTCGTTTTCTGACCACAAACTCAAATCAGTCAATTAAAGCCTGCATGGAGCCACACCACAGCTAATCAGTTCCAGGCAGGTCAGGATGATGCACGGAGGCCCACCTCCACCGTGGCACGGCTGCCGAGTTCCATCTGCTGTTCTGACATACTTCATTTCACACTCCGGTCAGTCAAGACCTCTGTTCGTAGTCTTAGCCTGTGCACACCACCTGGGTTCACGGGTCTTGTGTGTCAAGCTTGGTGACAGAACCATCACTTTCTTGTCTGGAGCCTCCCATGCAAAACTAACCCAAACACGGCTGGCAAGAAAAGCTGTTATCTCTGAAGCCCTTTGTTCATTGTGTTGACTGATAATAAAACACATGAGAAAGGGCTTGTGGAGGTGGGTGATGGGAACTCTATGGAGTACAGAGGCCACTAGAGAAGTAGCTGAAGGCATTTTGGCTAAATAGTGTCCAAGAGGAGGTATTTGGGGAAACATGATCCAGCCACACAGTAAGATATGCAGCAGAGCAACAAGAAAGAGACTCTTTGTTATTCCAGATATTTGGATTCTCGAGGAAGCCAGGCACAGCCTAAGAAGGCCTTTTTCAGAGGTTTCAGACTGGTAGCTCCTAGGCTAAAACCTACTGAAGGGGCCTGTTACTCTCAAAGGCCGCTCAAGTCAAAATTTGAATTAGTCGTCAGTAGTTAAGAATGAAGAGACTGTACAACACTTTAGATTTCTGGCTTCTCGTCTTCTTTTTCTTTTCTTTTCTAATTGAAAGACCCAGCAGCCCTGAGCCCAGACTCCCCAGGCCTGGAAGCTGCTTCTTTTGGAAAGGATTCATAGTTTTCAGCTCACCGTATTCTCTATGTTACTTAGATACATGCTTGGCTTCTTTCATTCATTTATATCCCTTAGCTGTTTGCAGCTCTTTTAACTCTGGTGTTTCCTAAACACTGGAGAACCCCTGAAGTGATGAACATCCAGGCCTCAAGAAGACTAGAAGAGTATTTGTTGGAGAAAGACTGGGCTGCACCCCCTTCACTCAAGTAGCCTCTTAGAGGCCTCTGTTTGGGGTGCCTCCCCATCTATGTTCCATCATAGAAAACATTCTCCATGGAGTCAAAGGGACAAGACTTCACAGACCCTTCAACTCCAGACATCAACTGCTCCATGCCCAACACCCACAGTTCCATGCTTGCACCCCGATGGGCTGGGAAGCTGGTGTGTATTCAGCCTAGGCATGAGAGTGAGCTAAGGGTCCTGACTTTCAGTGCTCAGATTTGTGGGTGGCTGGATACTTTGGCGTGCAGGTGAGACTCACTGTGATATCTAAAAGGATTCAAGGTAGGAAGAGAAGGTGTGCTGGGGCTCTGTCCTTCTTAGTGCTTACCTGGAGTTCATGGTATTAAATGCTATTGCCTTAAGATTCTCTTATCTTACACTATACCTTCTAGGCTTTGGGAAACATTGGGCAAGAGGATGGGTAGTCTCTATACAGGTAGGTGCACACTGCTTGCATTAGTTACTTTAATCATTCTTGTGACCAAATATGGAACAAGAAGCAACTAAGGGGAGCAGGGCTTATTTATTCCCTAGACTTAGAGTCCTAGGGAATATAATACATCGTGGCTGGAAATGCATGAGGCAGGAGTATAAGGAGTATAAGCTGCTGACACTAAGTCCTCAGGAAGCCAAGAAGGACAAATGCTGGTACTTTGCTCGCTCTGTCCTTTGGATTCAGCCTAGGACCCCAGCCCAAGGAGTGACGTTACCAAAGTTTCAGGGTGGATCTTCTTTCTTCAGTTAAACCTTTCTGTAAACATCCCCACAGGTATATACAGGTATCCAGGGATGTGTTTCCATGGGGATTCTAAATCCTTTCAAGATAAGAATGTTATCATTCTACTCTAAAATATAATAGCCTTGTAGCCAAGGTGAAGCAAAGGAATCCTAGATTCAGTGTCTCCCCAAGGCTTACTTGTACATCTTTCTCCTGGTTATGAAGTGTAAAGTTGTCACTCTCCTGGATACACTGGCATATGTGGCCTTTACATCCAGATAGCATGCTCTTCTATCTGTATTGAGTGGAATAGTTCATTCCTCATGACTTTGTCTCCTTTGAATGATCGTAGGTATCTAGATCATGCCTGTTTTCATGCTTGAGCTGCAGTGTGAGCCTGGAGTGTTTCCCAAAGACTTAGATGTTAAAGCCTAGGTCCTCAGCCTGAGCCTCTGTTAGTGGGAATCTCAAGAAGTAGAGCCTAGAAGGAGGGTGTTAGGTCATTGAAGACGGACCCTTTCCTATCTTTCTCTTTTGCTTTTTAGCTGCCATGATTGGTTTGTGCTGCCACTGGTCCCCAGTGTGATACAATGGCCGCCTATCAAAGGCAAGAGGATAAATAGCTCATGGACTGGAACTTCTGAAGCCATGACTGTAAAATTATGGCTTTTTAGGCCTGCTCTTGCTCTGAATAATGACATGGAGATGTGTTATACTTATTTTTTTTTTTTTATTAATTACACTTTATTCATTTTGTATCCCCCCATAAGCACCTCCCTCCTCCCTCCCGATCCTACCCTCCCTCCCCTTTCTGCATGCATGCCACTCCCCAAGTCCACTGATCGGGGAGGTTCTCCTCTCCTTTCTGATCTTAGTCTATCAGTTCTCATCAAAAGTGGCTGCACTGTCCTCCACTGTGGCCTGGTAAGGCTGCTCCGCCCTCAGGGGGAGGTGATCAAAGAGCAGGCCAATCAGATTATGTCAGAGGCAGTCCCTCTTCCCATTACTATGTAACCCACTTGGATACTGAACTGCCATGGGCTACATCTGTGCAGGGGTTCTAGGTTATCTCCATGAATAGTCCTTGGTTGGAGTATGAGTCTCTGGGAAGTTCCCTGTGTTCAAATTTCCTTGTTCTGTTGCTCTCCTTGTGGAGACCCTGTCCTCTCCAGCTCTTACTATTTCCCACTTCTTACATAAAATTCCATTCACTCTGCCTGTCAGTTGGCCATCAGGCTCAGCATCTGCTTTGATAGTCTGCAGGGCAGAGGGTTTCAGGGCCCTCTGTGGCAGGTTCCTAGTTTGTTTCCTGTTTTCTTCTTTTATACTTATTGAAAGCTTTAGGCACTGTGCCCGGGCAGGTATTGAGCTGTTCCAGCCTGACTATGCTGGCCTGGCTTACTTTCCAGCCACATGGCCTGTTACCTGTCACCTCAGTCCCTCATGGCTGCTCCCTATTCTCCATATGAGATCCTCTCTTCCTCTCTGGGCTCTGGAAGCCCAGCCTTATCCTCTCCTGCCCAGCTATTGGCTGTTCAGATCTTTATTAACCAATCAGAAGTGATAGAGAACAAGTTTTACACAACATGGAGACAGCAGATGCTTCATAATAATGACAATTCCAAAGCCCAAACTACAACCAGATCTCTAGGTACAGAAATCAGCATTTGAATACACAGTGCACAAAACATCCTCCAACACATGAGCCCAAATAAGCTTTTCTACCCTATAAGTTGGGTATTTCAGTTGTTTTTTTTTTTTTTTTTCCACAGTGAAAATTTCAACACAAAAGTGGTTAGCATAGTTTATCTAACTCATTTTGCTGTTGCCACACATTTCCAATCAATAATTTCCTCATTAGGGCTGATGAGATGGCTCAGTGAGTAGAACATCTCTCATCAAGCTTGATGACCTGAGTTTGATCCCTGGGACCCATGTGGTGGAAGGAGAGAACTGCCTCCTGTAAGTTGTGCTCTGACCGCTACATGTGTGCTGTGGTATGCATAGGCATGCATACACATGTGCACACACACACAAACACACACACACACACACACACACACACACACACACTAAGTAAATGTAATAAAAATGTTAAGTCCAATGTTTTCTTTTAAGATTAGAAAGATATTGGCTGAGACAGCTTGGGGGTGCCACTGCATCTTCTCTTTAGGGAAGTAGTGGATGCCAGGACTCTCACTTGCAGGATGTGTGTGACCATGTTCATGCCTTCTGAGGGAGGGAATTTAGTCTTGGTGACCTTTGCACCATCTCTCAAGCTAGAATAAGAAGCACATTGTCCTTCCAGTTAAAAAACAAACAAACAAATCAGTCAGTTGGTAGAACTGATGTTATTAATTTTATTTCCATCAAATGTAACTTCAAGCAAATTGATGGGCCGAATGAATTGGCCAGTTATTAATTCAGTCAAATTTTGTCAAAATGGTTGGGCTTGAAATCATTGCCATGGGCTGTTGTATGATGGTTACACCATCATTCATGACTGCCAAGGGGAGATGTTCTCCCAGTACTGTAAAAAGGCCCTGTTTCCACACTTCCCCTTTATCTCTGATCATTTGGCCTTGCTTAAAATCACCACACCATCAAGGAAAACTTTAATATTTGGCCACAAATCACAGAGTTGTAGAAATGTTAATAGCAAATGGACAATCATCACATTCCATAATTAGAGTAATGGAGAACAGACATCAAATAGTCACTCCCTTGATTGCCAGCTTCTCCCTGTCATCCACCGTGACCTTAGGAGGGGAGCGTTGCCCTGCCTCTGACTATGCTGGTTCTGTCATCTGTGGAAAATGTCGAAAGCGGCTATGAACACACATTTTCATTTGGGTGGTATTTACCAGTTGAGGAATGAATTTTAATGTTTTAAGATTTATTTTTTTATATAAATTTATTTTTTAATAATTTTAATTTTTATTGAAAATAGGTTTTTATGCAATGTAGTCTAAATGACAGTTTTTCCTCCCTTAATTCCTCTCAGATTCCACCTCTACCTTCCCACCCACCTACCCACCGGGTCTACACCCTCTCATTCTCTCATTAGAAAATAAACAGAAAACTAAGAACAAACGAACATAGCAGAATAGAACAAAACAAACAGGAAAAAAGAGCCAAAGAGAAAACACAAGAAACCCACACAGATGCACTTGCGGCACTACACACACACACACACACACACACACACACACACACACCACATATACCACACACACACCACATATACCACACACACACCACACACACACACACACACACACACACACCACACATACACACCACACACACACACACACACACCACATATACCACACACACACCACACACACACCACACACACACACACACACACACACACACACACACACCACACACAAACACAGATCCTGCCAAACACTAATCCTATAAAAAAACACTTAAATAAAAAACTGTAATATATGAGGAAATACCTGTAAGGTTAAAAAAAAAAAAACAACAAAAACCAAGCCCAGGCAAGGCATTATGGGACACACTTAAAGGTAGCCGCATGGCCAGTATTTGTCTATGTGAGGTGTGTCACATGGGGCCTGTCCTTGAGTGTGGTTAGTATATCCATCCATTAGGATTTAATTTCTTAAAAAGGCTTATTTCTGCGCATTTGCCTTGGTCAGTGTAGGTACACGTGTGCGTGTTCTCTTGGAGGCTAGAGGGACTTCCAGGCCCTCGGGGCTAGAGTTACAGGACCGCGCAAGCCGCCTGCTGCGGGGGCTTGGGGTTGAACACGGACCCTCTGAGCAGTGCTCTTCACTCATGACCCAGCTTTTCAGCCCCAGAGTTTGCTTTACTTAACTGTTCGAAAATAATCATCTGTTCCCAGTTTCCACGCTTCACATCATCCCGAAAGAAACGTATTTGGAAAACTTATTAAGAAACTCTATGTGTCTTTGCATCTCTGCATTGTTTTTCACAGGTAGAAACTGGTGTAAATTTTCCAGAAAGTCTTTTGTCTTCGCGGTGTTGATTTTATTTTATTTATTTTTATTTTTATTATTTATTTATTTATTTATTTATTTATTTATTTATTTATTTTTGAGACAAGTTTTCTCTGTGCCGTGGCTGTCCTGAAACCAGGGTAGCCTCAAACTCACTCACAGAGATCCACCTGCTTCTGCCTCCCCAGTGCAGGGACCAAAGGTGTGTGACACCACGCCCAGCCTACTGCATTGATTCTAAATGTGGGGTTCGCATTAGACCTGGGAAGGATTTGTTTTTCAGTGATGAGCCGAAGTTCTCGTCGCATGTTATGCTGTTTATTTGTTTGGTGCTGGGAGTGAAGAGAGACTTTATGCATATGGAGCCCATGCTGCATTGAGTTTCACTCCAGCCCCTTCCCAAGGGCTGGATTGCTGGGTGATGTCCGGGAATAGTGTATAGAAAAACCCAGGGCTGTCTAACTCTGTGCCCTTGCAGGATGTCTGCAGAGCTTGTGACAAGCCAGACTGCTGCTCTTCACTCTGCTGTTCAGAAGCTCTGGCGATGGATGGAGCTCACGAGTCTGCTTTTCTTCAGTTGTCAGGTGCGGCGGATGGCGCTCATGTAGTGAGTAGCATTGCAATCTCTCCCTGTACGCTCCTGAATCCCAGAACACTGAGCAGCCATCTGGGAAATGTACTCACCTGATTCTTTGAAAGGAAACACACCGAGTCATGTGAGGGAATGAGTCAGGAAGGTTGGATTGGATCAGAGAGGGGTGCCAAACCAGTAAATAAAAGCTTGCCAAGCCAGTAAACAAACTCCTAAAACCCTATGGGATTTCTCTAATCACAGGAATGTCAGCACAAAGCTTAATTTATGTAAGAAGAAAGCTGGGAATGAACAAAAACAGAAAACCGGATCACATAGACTCTAAATCTTCAAGTTGGATTTGTGATCCAATGATAACTAGAAACAGAGGAGAGAAATAAGGTCACGGCGAGAGATATACAGGGGGAGGGAATTTTTATTACATAACCACATGTGAATGTTTTTTTTCCTGAAGTGTATCCACACTTGAACTTTGGGGCAAGAATGACTTCAGTTGGCTTTCACTCCTGAGCTGGTTTTGTGACATGTCCCCACCCTGCCATGCCATGATTGTTATCTCGTTCACCCAAGATGTTCCCATTCATAGCACTCACCCTGGAAAAGTTCCTCAGTTCTTTGCAAACCAGGGTAGTCGGCCAACCCTATAATGGGCAAGAAACTTTATCCTCTGTAGCCCATTCCTTAACCTATAAAATGTAGACAGAGCTGTTGAGAGGATTAAGAGCACTGAAATACAAAGCATCCAGCTACACTTCAAACCCGGCTCATGAGAGAAATTTAAACATACTGGCAACAGGCAGACAAGGGTGGAGGAGAGACTCAGAGGCCCCTGCACCCCACTGCTGAGCTATTCCCCATGGAGAGATCCAGGGAGAGGGCAGTCCTTTCCTTCAGTTGGGTTCTATAGTGACCCCACTAGGCTCTGAAAGATAATGTCAACCCAGTGGTCATACAGATGGCCCTGGTTAAGTCAAGTGGCTCACACGATAAAACCATGGATCTGGAAAAAGTATGGAGGAAGGTGGGGGACGCCAGCAGGGGTAGAAGGAGAAGAGAGCATACTAGGACAGAGTCACCAAGTCTAACTTAGTAAGAAGGATAGTGACTCCAGATAGTAACTTCTTCCCAGCTCTGAAATCCTACAGTGGGAAATGCCTTAGCTGAACTACACCAATGGCTCAGGAACTAGGGCCCTTGGCCTGCTGAACTCAAAGAGTAGCACTTCTCCAGTTTTTAGGAGGCTGCAAACACTTGCTAATCTTCTTACAGAATTAGTTTTTTGTTACTGAATTCATGAGTGTGTCGCCTACATGTATGTATATGCACCCTATGTAAACCTGGAGCCCCAAGAAGTTTGTGTAACCATGGAGTCAGACGAGGGCTCTGGATCCCCTGGTCCTGGAGTTACAGACGATTGAGAGCCACCGTGAGGGTGCTGGGAATCAGATCCAGGTCCTCTGGAAGAGCAGCCAGTGCTCTTAACTCCTGAGCCGTCACCCCAGCCCCCAATACTCATCAATTTTTGGTTATTTTGTAATGGCGTATGGATTTTCATTAAGATACACTGTAAGACTAAGATTTAAGTTTGTTAAAATTTGCTGATTTGGATAAATAATCACAATGAAAGTTTGAATAACTCTCACTAAGAGATCAGTGGCAAAGTGGGTGGGAGGTCATGCTTACTCAGTCTAGAAGGCTATGATTTCTTTTACTTACTAGTCCTGTATCCCTGATGGCAGCTTCAGGCATCAGCAGGGGTAACCCATGTTTACACTGTTTTATATGGAGATACCCATTTGCCAAGACTCTTGAACATTTGAGCATGGCTGTGACAGCTGAGGGATGGGATCACAGATCTTACTTCATCTGAGCAGCATTTGAGTTCAGATAAATCTTCCCATGGCTAGATGTCTGTGATGGAGACAGGGGTCTCTCTCATCCCTGTGACAGCTCGCATTGATAATGACTAGCAAAGAAGCAAGGACAAGTGGTGGCAATGATCATTGCATTTTAATTGCAACAGAATTGCCTTTAATATTACATAATTTAGCACACAAGTGAGGATTTATTGATGAGAGACTGCTTTAGGACCAGATTTTTAGAATGCCCATCATGTCACACTATAGCCCAGGCAAAGGACTCAGAGAAGAGACAGAAAGCCATAATACGGTTTCCAGCTGCAGGTCTGGCTGGCCCTAACCTGTGAGTTTCACTGGACAGACTACTTGACTAGGCTATTTTTCTCACAGGTCTTTTAAAATTGTGGTGTCTTTTAAAATGCCACCCATACCTTAGAGACAGCGTTTTCCAGGTGGGTTTATCTAACTTCTACTCTGAGTCTTATTTCTTGAAGTGGTAGTAAAGGAAACTGTAGTCAGAAACAAACCTTATTTCTGGGGAGCATTGGAACCCCATAACTCTAACTCACACTAACACTACTGTTTACCACCTATAAGCACAGCATCACAAGAGATGGATAAAATCAGGACTAGCGATGACCCAGCAGGCAAAACTTGCAGAAATCACGAGGACCAGAGTTTGGACCTCAGAACCCATATCAAAAAGCCATGTGGGCAGATATGCCTGGAACCTCAGCACTCAGGAGGCTGGGGTAGGATGGCTTTGAATTAGAGTCCAGCCTGAACAACGTAGGAAGAGCCTGTATCAAAAGCCAGGAAAAAGAAAGTCTGATGTAATCTACCAGTTCTGCATGTATTTTATTTAGACACATATTATCTCTTGGCCAAGCAACTGTATATGAAATTACCTAATGCTCTGATTATAAGAAAATAAACGTCAAACCTCACACGTTTATAAGGTAACAATATAATTTAATTAAAATAAGTAAATACTACTTTTTTTAAAAAAAATGTCAAGTTGGTGTAGAGTATCCCGAACAAGATGGCCACCTGGGCTAGCTGAAATAATGAGTTCTTGCTTTAATGAGAGACCCTACCTCAGTTTAGAAGGTGGAGAGGTACCAAGGAAGACACTCACGTGTTCTTGCACACATGCACAGCTAGGCACACCACGAGAATAGACACACACACATGTAGGAAACACACACGCAGACACACCAGAGGAAAAAGATAACAAATTCCCCTTTATTTATTCACCTTCAATTTAATACAGGAGACAAGGAAAACAGTGATGTTTCTCTAGCACAGGATGAAGTAACCATTGTTTGTACAAACTACAGAAGGTGGAATGACAAAAGCGTTCTTTTCTTTATCCTGCTAAAACATTTCAAATTGTATATGGCTACAAAACAAGAAGAATCATAGCTTTGTTCATTTTTCACAGAGCCCCCTTTATTTAAAATTTCTGGTAATTTGAGCACATTTTTGATGGTGGTAAACTTAACAGCTGCTCCCTTCCCACTGACTTGGAAGGGGACGTTCCCTTGGAGAAGCAGAGGCCAAGGAGAGCCTGGAGGGAAGCCGAGATGCAGGTGCTCCTCTGCTTCTAGAGGTGCTCATTATGATGCAGTCAACAAAACGATTTAGAGGACCGGCAGCATCAGCTATAATAGGATTCTCCCTGTATTTGATCTTGCAACCCCAAGTCAGCTGCTAATTAGATGGCCTATTTATCCTTTTCTCTAGTAACACCCAGCTGCCCCCCACAAAAGAACCCTACGCAAACATGGTTCTACCTCATCTCCCCTGCCTCCCGGGCTCTCTCCGGACCTCCCTCACGCAATTTTCTTAATTATATCTTCTAGCATCCCCAGCTGTCCTATTGAAGCAGCTGCCTCTAATCCTAAATAAATATTTCCTGTTCTCCTTAGAAACAATTGAACCTAGCCCATGGCAAACCTTTGGCATCCGCAGCGCTCACTGGCTGCCGCGCGGCAGTTGCTCTTTGTCCTTGGAAATTGAGCAGAGACTAATTCTCCTTTATTCTCATTACGGCTCTTTTCGCCTTTAAACGAGGCTGCCCCGGCTGGTGTGTCTGCAGCTTTTCAGTTATGCACACTCAGTTGACTCACCTAAGAAATCGCCTGCAGGAACATTTTACCCTCTGGGCAGCATGAGAAACAGGCAGGACGCTTGCCAACACGCGCGTGTGAGCGTGGGTAACCCGTGCTGTGGACCCGGTGCTGAGAAGGCCAGAGCAGAGCCTGGGTGTTTCCCGGTCACCTCCGCGTCTCCCTTACACGCTGACGGCATGAGCAGTTATTTCTCCACTCTGGGATAACCCAGTAAGTTTAAGATGCTGATGTCTGAGCACATTCCTATAGATCTCATTTAACTGGGTTCGAAAACTCAAGTGGCAACAAACAACACGATTTCCTGGTCTAAAAATACACTCCCACCGCCACATGCCACATAGACACCTCCCCCACTTTTTTTCTGGGTCTACTTTATAAGAAGGATCTATTTTAAATTACGTGTGTGTTTGTGTGGGTGCATCATATGTGCATGCAGAGGCCAGAGGTGTCGTACACTCCTGGAGCTGGGGTGCAGCCTTCTGCCCTGGGTGCTGGGCACAGAACTCAGGTCCTTTGGAAGAGCAGTGCTCTTCACCTCCTAGCCTCTGCTCCAGCTCAAGGGTCCACTTTTTCCCTCTCTCTTGCGGTTCCTTCTGATTGTCAGTGTGTTAGTTTTCCATTGCTAGGACAAGCATACCAGACACAAGCAACTCATAAAAACGATAATTTTCTTTGGTCTCTAAGATTGCAATCTATGGTCATATGATGGTCTTCCTCACGGTGACCAGGATGTGAAGCGAAGCACGGTGAGCTATGGCTCCCAGTGTCCTCTCCAAGGGCACACCTTCAGTGACTTAGCTTCTTTCCCCTCGGCACCGTCTCCTGAAGGCTCCATCACTTCCCAACAGTTCCACAGCCTACAGACCATGCCTTTGGGGGTGGAAACCCTCCAAAACCAAACAGAAAGGCCTCAGACCAGATGAAGCTCAGGCTTTTCTTGTTGGCTTAGCTCTGTTTAGCTTCAACACCAGCTCGAAGGAAGAGAATTTTGGATGGCATATGCATCTCTTCTTCATCGTGACAACCATCTTCTCCGATTGGCCATTCAGAGACACGTTAGCACTCCCCAAGAACTTCCCCGAGAAGCACAGCCCTTGGGAAGGCTGTGTCTAGTCCTAAGCGCAGCTGGCAGCTTTCGATCCAGGAGTGCGTGTCCTTTGGCAGGTGACATCCACTCTTTGGAAACTGAGCCTCGATGGGCTACTGCCACCAGGACCACGTTTATTCATGTGGCCTAGCACAGCCTTTTCATGACTGTCTCTGAAGCCTCTTTTGCTGTACTGTGAGGTCAGCTTTCAGGGTCCTTTACTTCCGTGCTGATGTGGAAACAGTCGATGCAGGATGATGTGCACCTGCACTTGCCGAGCCTGCTTGCAGGTGGTCAGACAGTCTTTTGTCATGTTTTTTCATGCCACTCAGTCTGTCTTTGGAAAGTCTCGCTGAAGAGAGAGAAATCAAAGAGGTGGAAGGAGGAAGGAGGCTATTCTCTCAGTGGCCGCTCACACATGATTTCTGCTTTTACTTCTAATAAGCACAATCAGCATTCTCTTTAATGGAAGAGTTGAAAACAAAACAAACCCAGCCCGATGTGAACCCTGGTAAAATCTGCATGTCTTTAAAAACAAAGTGCCAGCTGTGTGTTTGGTTTTCCTTAGACATCCTCTGTGTGGAGTAAGGCAGTGATTTCAGAAAGCACAGGTGGAAACTATTGAGCCTAATAGCGCTCCATCTCTTCTGGCATAGGAGCTTTCAGTCAGCCAGCAGCTTTCATCGAGCCCATAGCTTTTAGCAAGTGGTGGATTGCTTCCTCATAAGTGACTGACATGTGCCATGATTGCTGAAGGCTAATGCGAGTGGGTGTGTGGGTGCATGTTCTCCCTCAAACGTGTGAGAGGTGACATCATCTTCATATATTCACCAATCCAGCTCAAAGCTATTGAATCTTATTAACACTGGTCTCTGCTAGATTGCAAAGCTGCAAAATTGAGCTATATAGATAATCTTTATACCCAAAGATCTTACATGGAGGAAAGGGATGTAAAAAAAAAAAAAAGCAGTTTTTGCCATGCATTCGTGCAATATTGTGGGCACGTAGCTTTCTTTAATTCATATAAACTTACGTCAGCCTATAAGGCAGGGGTTTTCCCCACATTTATCCCAGTTGTATGGTTAAGGAGTGTGAGACTGAACAGACCCACCAGGTCACACAGCTACTGCATGGTGGGAATGAGCTGGAATTCTCTTAGATCAGCAATCCAGTACTTCCTGCAGGAACATTCCAAGGAACATAAAAGACACCGAAGAGGAGAGAGAGAATGCTCCTTATAGGACTTGGCGGAGGCTTTGTGATGAGTTATAGACACCAAACTCTTCTCAACTATAATTGGTTGTTGATTAAGTAATGCGATGTGTTCCTAAGTACCCAAGGTCTTGTGAATGAAAGAGGAAAAGAAGAAAGCATCGAGAGTGTCATAAACCTAAGCTTCCTGCATGGGTGCTGTCTCACGGGAGGAATTAATAAGCTCCCCGAAGAAGACTTTCTCCCTCATCCACTGCCTTCCTTCTGTCTTCAGATCATACCAAACACCAATGATAAGGCTGACAAGGGAACCTCTGGGCTTGGGCACCTTAGTATAAGCAAGGGAAGGAGTTGGAAGTCTTTTCTGTTTTAGATCTCTAAAGATAGCACTGAAGAATCCCTCTGGGGCCCTCCAGCCTGCCTTCAGGACTCATAGGAATATCCCAAAGCCAAGATGCACATAGAATTGTCATAGTAGTTAAGAATCTCTTTGGTGTTTTTTTGTTTGTTTGTTTTGTAGAGTCAAATAATATTTTCATAATTCCTAGAGTAAGTTCAAAATAAAACTGATAGATGCATCATTTTGAATGGATATCTCCACTGGATAGCTAGAAGATGTAAATTCCCCAGTGCCCCTCCATAATTCTTAGGCCTAAAGCCAAAGACCTCACAGTGCCCTGTGCGCCCTTGGTGCCCTGTATGACTGTGCCTCCTTCGCTCTTCTGGAGGAACTACATGGGACCATTGTATTTATAATGTAATTTTCTCTGCTCTCAGGGAACCTGGGTTCACTCTTGACCTTTTCTTTTTGTTCCATGCATATGTCAGGCATCCCCTTGCCTTGGGGGCCTCTAGATCAGATGCCAGGCAGAGTTCACCTGAGGCAGACTCCCTAGTTGTAAGCCTATTAAGTACTTCAAAAGTACAGCAATGAGGTGGGACTAGGGAAGAGAATTCTATTTCAAAAGGAAGAAGTCACTTGAAAGGAAGTGAGTAAGGGTTCCAAAAAAGTACAAAATCATAAGATTATATTTAAGCCTCCAGAACAGCACTCCTTTCCCATGTGCTTCCTTTTTAATGTGTCCATTAGGGACAGAGGTAGGTCTCTAGGTCCAGTGTTAGGCAACTAGTTAAACTTTAGTGACTTGCCAGGCACTGGGTGTTGGACCCCTCCCTTGTAGTCAGCAGCCTGTAAAACTAAAGGTTAGAACAATAGGTCTTTAATTATCAGTTAAAGAAGGGGACTTGAGTCAAAGCTCTGGCCCTGGAAGGAGGTATTCTAAACTGTCTAAAAGACCGTCAATGGCTAATTATATAGATGTGGCTCTAGGAGCCCCAAACATACTATAGAGTAGAATGTTTTCTAATAGAAAACAAACACCCATTCCTGTACCAATCAACTAACCAACCATCTAACCAATCAATTTCTTGGAAGAGACCCATCAAACAGGCCCTTCACTCACCTGGACAGGATAAAGACCCTCGTGAAAAGCTGCTTGTTCAAAGGATTTTAGAAAGTAATTGGAAGTCCACCTTAGTCACTTAGTTACTACTGCAAGGCTCCATTTCCTAAAGGTTCCAGAGCCTTCCAAAACCATACCACCAGCTAGGGGATTCAAACACATGTACCTACGGGGGACATTTTATATTTAAACAAAGGCAAAGGCTAAAAGTATATGAAGGTAGTCCCAGAATTCTAGAGGGACAAAAAGAAGAGGGAGGGAAGGAAGGAAGGAAGGCAAATGAGAAATCCCTGAAGCTGTTCTTTCATAAGGGACCTATTTTTGCAGTAGAGAACTCACTCCTTAATAATCTTAATTCATTAGTGCTTCAGTCTCCTCTTAGAGACCCCACCTCTCAACACTATCATGGAGATTACATTTCCAACATTTGCTTTGGGGAAGACATGTAAACCTGCAGCAGTAGAAATAAGGTGAGCCTGGAATATTTTGTAGTGTCAGGTAAGGAAGTACTAAAAGGTTAACTAAGCCAACCATATAACCAATCAACCAACTCTTCCACCATCCAACTAACCATCTAACAAAACAACCACCTAAATAACTAACTAAGCAACCCTCCAATCATCTAATCAACTAACTAACCAACTCTCAAGCCATCCAATTAACCAACTAACCAACCATCTAACCAATCAGCCAACCAACCAACTATCTAATCAACCATCTAATCAGCAGCCATCTAACCAAATGACCAACTAACCAACCCGTGATCCAATTAGCCATCCATCCATCCATCCATCCATCCATCCATCCATCCATCCACCCTTCACCTAACAGCTACTCATTCATCCATCAATCCATCTATCTATCTATCTATCTATCTATCTATCTATCTATCTATCTAACCAACTATCCAACAGCAAAAATAAAGCCCTGAATTTCTAAAGGGCCATGTCAAAAGGATACATGGACAGGACAGAATAATTTTTGTGTGAGTGAGTGAGTGTGTGTGTGTATGTTTATGTGTGTGTATATGAGTTGTGGAGTGAGATAAGATAAATATTCATGACTCCACACTGATTCAAGTCAATGAATGAATAAATGCATAAATAAGTAGGAGAGGAGTGACAATCTTCTTTGCAGAATAATTTAAAAATAATTTACATAGCTGCTGTGCCTTTTTTTCTAAAATGGAGCACATGCATGCTCTTTACCTCCAAAGTCTGGGCTCCTGGTGATGGCTTTCTTCCAAAGAGTACAGTATGAAAATGCAGAGAACAACAGAACAACAGAACACACTAGAGTGAAAGAAACGGACAAACACTGTCTCAGCCTGTGGGTTATGGGTAAGAGTATATCCTTCACAGGTCACAGTGACAGTAGCTGTCTTTGGTGTAATGTGATAAAAATGGCATTTTACCTCTGTGGTTTCTTTCTTTAAACCTGTAATTTCAATCTAATTGTGAGAAAACCATCAGACACATCCTAACTGAAGAACAGATTATGAAATACTTGGCCAGCCCGCCTCTGAACTGTCACAATCATTAAAACACTAGGAAGATAGGAGACATTGTCCCAGTCAGGAGGTGACTAAGGAGACATGACAAGTAAATGCAGTATGAGTTCTGATAGGTCTGGCGCTGAAAAAGACATCCACCACAGCTGTTGGCCTTCATTAGTAACAGTGAGTCAAGCTCCCTGTCCTAATGAGAGGCATTGTTCAGAGTAGAAATTGAGCGTGGTATATATGGGAATTCTTTGTATTATCTTTGTGATTTTTTTCTATAAATCTAAAACTGTTCTAAAAGAGTAAGGGCTTATATGTATGTTTTAAAACAGAGCCAAGCTCGAATGAATTAGAATGCTAGGAAACCATTACTGTATCTTGCATGTTGGTTCCAACTGGCAGCGTGCCAGCTCTCGGAGACAGACTACTATGGCAGCTGTGTTAATCTGATACTGGCAATGGCCCAAATCCCAGTCTGGGGCTCCAGTCCTCTGCAAGGGTGACCACTGAGCCATCTTTCCAGCCTCTAAATCTTGATTTCTTATATGCTGAAAAGGAGCCTCTAGTATTTTTCTTGCTCCTCCTCCATACTTGACTGGAATAAGTAAAGTGAAGACATTGCATTGCAAAGTACAAAGTCAGGCTGTGTGTGTGGATGGTTGTAATTAGAAATAGTTCAGTTAGTAAGATGTTATACTTTCTTCCAGTTTTTAAAAATGATCACTTTTGGCGAATTTTGGGAGGTGATTTTTTATTTATTTTTATATTTTTTATAGCCTGGTTTAACAGGCCTGTGTCCATTGTGACCTGGCTAGTATTTCAGCCTTTCTCTCCTGTCTGGTCTGCCTCTTTACTTCTCACATTTTAATTTTTCTAGATTGTCCTGCCCACTGGTCCCTTCCATAATGGTGACACAGTCAAAAACAACCAACCAAACAACCAACCAAACAACCAAACCAAACCAACCCCTCCCCCCAAAAAAAACCCACACATTTCCTGGTTTAGATTCTTTTTTCTCCTTTCTGGGCTTCAGCTACCTTTTCTGTTTAAAGGAGACACCAATCTGGCTGTTTGGGAAATTAACTGAGATGATTTTTTGAGGTGAAAGTCTCATGAAAGCTTTAATAGGAACTTGATGCATTTGTGGAACAGATGAATGGATTTCCACGAACACACTGCTGTCTCTGCTGCTTGTTGACCTTGATATGATGTGAAGCCAGGCCTTTAGCATCTTAGAGGAGCTATTTTGTGTACCTATGTATGAATTCAGAGGCAGGTAGGTGCAAAGCCATGTGGGGGACAGTTATCATTTAGATCGTGACCTCCCTAGCATGGGTTTCATTAGACACAGAGTGTTGTGGAAACACTGTGGGACTGGGGAAAGGAGGCTGTACGCTTACCTGCTTCCTCCTGATTGGCCATGAATGAAGGAGGTGAAAAGGCTCATGGGTATCTCTTAGAATCCTTGGGATTGAGGGCTGACCTTGGAGGACTACATTACAAGAGCTCATTCCCATCAGAGTCACCTGACAACAATTCATTTTTTTAAAAAACGATTTTCTAAATGTACTGACTTTGTGTGTGTGTGTGTGTGTACCCACAAAAGCCAGAAGAGGGTGTGAGATATCTGGGGTTAGGGTTATAGGTGGTTGTAATCTGTGTGATCCGGGTGCTCAGAGCCAAACCTGGTTCCTCTCCAAGTGCAGCAAGTGCACTTAACTCCTGGTCTATTTCTCCATCCCTAAGAATTCCTGCAAAGGCCTCTAAACTGTCTCCATCAACACGAGACCTGGGAGTGGCAGCTGAGGTTGCAGCCATGAAGGATGACACCAAATCACTGTTAGTGAAGACAGGTAGATATCAGGGTGTCTTCCTTGATCACTCTGGATAGGGTCTCTCACTGAACTGAACCTGCAGCTCACTCATTGGCTAGATTGGTTGGCCAATGAGCTCTTGGATTCTGCCTGTCATTCCACTCATCAGAAAGGTTACCCGATGGTTGCTGGGTTTTCTGCAAGTGTGTTGGGGATTTGAACTCCAGTCCTCAGGATTGTGTGGCAGTTATCTTATCCAGTGGGTCATGTCCCCAGCTCCACACATACTGTCTTTTTCATTCATTCACTCATTAATTCGTTTTCTTGGCTTTTATTTTTGAGACAGGGTCTCTCTCCATAACCCTGGCCGTCCTAGAACTCACTATGTAGACCAGACCAGGCTGGTCTCAGAGAGATCCACTTGCTTCTGCCTGTTGAGTACTGGGATTAAAGGTCTGTGGCATCACATAAACATTTTCTGAGTAGGTGGCATGTGACAAACTCCACACCATGAGTCCTTCCAGGGCTGCTATTTCAGGGGGGCTACGTTTAATACACCAGTACGCCATTCTGTTTGGTTCGGTTTGGTCTTTGGATGTCCTCCCTGTTGCTGCCTGGTGTCCCCCAAGGCACTCTGCAGAGACGGCGTGAGACAAGCTGGGGCTCTGCTGCCTGTGGAGCCCTGAGACCTTACACACCCGTTGCTTCCTGTGGCTGTGGTGGCTATTTCCATGGAGTGGATATCTTCCGAGGAGTGTTCTCCAAATATTTTAAACTCTGCCCCCTTAACGGTGGGCGTCCTGAGGGGGTAGAGGGAGGACTCTTCATTGTGTTCTTTGAAACTCTTTTCCTTTCATTGGCATGAAGGTGCTTTATTCCCAGCTCTTCCATGGCTTTGTAATCCCTGCCATTTGGTCTATTCTTAGTTTCTAAAATTTTCCCCTTTTACTGTGGTTAGTGGGTACCAATGCAGCTATTTTTAGAGTTTTCTCAAGGTGGGGAGTCTCTGGGACACACATGAATACCTGCATGCTGTTTGTGTTGCATACATGTTTAATTTAGTTTTTTCCTGGAAAATTCCACGCTTATCCAACCAGGTATTATAAATCTCCAATGTGTCATAGCTTGGGGTAATTTGAGGGTTATTAGACTCAAAGGACTATGCTACATCAATCAGACTCTCTGTTTGTTCCTCCTGTGTGAACCCAACCAGAATTTAAGTACATTGTGGTTTAAAAATGCCCTCTTGTTTTCCAGTATTTCCTAGCTGCTCCTCCGTTTGCCCTGGGAGCAATAGAGAGCAATGGTAGTTAACAGCAACCATTTGGTTCATAACTAATTGAGGATGATGTGAGGAAGTCCGAGAAGTCTCACCAAGCAAGATGCCACCCAAAGATACCTAGGAAAGAAATTTAGAGACCTTACGGAATCGCCTTAAGCCCCACATTCATGAAGTCAAAACCCTTTTCTACTGTGAGAATGTCAGGGCGTCCCATAGCCAAAAGATGGCACTCCTCACCCACTGTTCATGCCTGGGTGCCATAGGGCATCTCCCTGTGGCCTTCTGATCCTATTAGTTTTCTCATAAAAAATATCATACCCTTGTGCTCTCCTGGTGAATCATAGCTATAAGCCAGACCTCATTTTCTGGACTGGTCAGCTCTGTGATCCCTGGTGCCAGCCCTTATTCCTTGGGGTAGACAACACAGACCGTAAATCGCTACAGTGGGGCCTGGGCATAGCTCTACCTGGAGCTGTGGACTCGGCCACGTAACAGAGCACCTTCGCTACAAAATCTTCTCTGAGCAGACCCAGGGTTTTAATTTGTCTCTAGAGTTTGCCTCTCTCAATTTCATAAACCGTGAAAACACAGCTGGAGCGATTTACAGACTGCGGAGCAACCTGAGTGTTCCCACTCACGTGCTGGTTCACGGATCATGCCGTGTCATTTCTTACTTTGTTGTCGTTCGACAAACCAGTTAATGGGCAATGGGCTGTTTCAAATTTACCCTCCCCTTGCCACTGCTGTGTGCACTTCCTTTGGGGCATGGCATGGATAGGGGGTAAGCGTGACGGCAAGCCAGCGTGGATTTGAGCAGATGTACTTTGTGTAGAATGAAATTTGAACACCAATTTGGAAAGATTGAGACTTTTATTTGTTAAGTTATGTAAATGCAGGACCCGAGGCATTTAGAAAATTAAATCCACTTTGCTATACTTTCCACCAAGCCTCATTGTTTAGGGTTTAGTTTTACTTATATGTACATGTGTGTGTCCCTGTTAGTACATACTATGTTATGTGGGTAATGATAGAGACCAGAAAGCAGATGTAGAGTTACATGGACTTAGAGCTATGAGCCCTCTGACATGGGTGATGGGATCTGAAGTTGGGGACATTGTGCTCTGAACCACTGAGCCAGTCCTCTAGTCTGGCTGCGACATTTTTGAAATATCCTCTCAGGCTTGGTGCTGTGAAGATCACTGGCAAGGGAGGCAGAATCCCCATGTCTCCTGACTTGTAGGTCATTGGAAATGACACAGAGCATGGTGGAAGGCTACGGTGCTGCTAGGTGAATGATGAAGGACACTTTTCCAGTCCACAGAAAACCCTGGATTCCAACCCCAGTACTGCAGACAAACAAAACCCAACTGAAGCCACAGATAATCAGGATGACTAACAGCCTGGCAGCATGTGGCAAAGATATACAGCAATATAATCAGCTCACGGGAGCAACTCCAGCTTCTGAAGGCTGGGAATCCCAGTCTCGTAGAAGGCAGGCAGCAATCCCAAGTCAAATGCGTCTGTAAGCAGAATGGAAAATCATCAGACAGTAAGTACATTTTCTCTGTAGGGATAAAGCTTCCAGGAGTGTTAGCAGTAAGTGAGGTAGGCCCTCAGTAGCTTATTGACTGGAGTCATAGCACATAGGACCCAGTAGTTTATGGAATGCATGGATGATGGATGGGGAAGCAGGACCTGAGGGAAGGAAGCAGGCCCAGTGGCCTGGTGCTCTGTGAGGACCATTTAGTGTAGGAAAAGACATCCCCACCTCCTGGGTTCTGACTCTGAAGCTATCATCACTCTAGCGCAAGTAAAGGAATGAGACATTTCATGAAACTTGATTTATTAATGAAACTTGGAATCATATTTAGAATGTCTTGTGTATTTAGCTAAGCTAGCATGTGTGCAATAAAAGTGCCTAGGGTTAAAATACAGGACAAGCTTCAATTACGTATTTTGAACATGCGCTGCTTGCCAAAGAACTGAACTAAATTCTAGAAATAATGACAAATAACCATAAATGTTATAAGGTTGAATATTTCATATCCTTATGATGTATAGTAAGTTGTATTCTATATATGTGAAGAACAAGTGCATTCAAACAGAGCTGATTTGAAATACTTATAAGTCAGATTTCCTGCTAGGCACTGAACAGTAGAAAATACTCAGTGTCATAGGGTTGATTTATTACATGGAGTTTTTCTATTATTAAAAACTGTGGATGGCATTAGGATCACACCTGACTTTTCAACAGAGACTATGAAAGCCAGAAGGGCCTGGACGGCTATGCAGACCCTAAGAGAACACAGATGTCAGCCCAGGCTGCTTTACCCAGCAAAACTCTCAGTCCTCATAGACAGAGAAAACAAGATATTCAATGACAAACCAAATTTCAACAATACCTACACACAAATCCAGTGCTACAGAATATACTAGAAGGGAAATACAACCCAAGAAAACTAGCTACTTTCAAGAAGACACAGGAAATTATTAACCTCACTACAGTAAAACAAAAAGCAACCAAGCACACAACCTTATGACCGCACCCAACATCAAAATCAAAGAATCTAACAGTCACTGGTCATTAATCTCTCTCAACATCAATGGACTCAATTCTCCAATAAAAAGACACAGACTAACAGAATGGATGCATAAACAAAACCCAGCAAACTGTTGCAAACAAGAAACATACCTAAGTCACAAAGATAGACATTACCTGAGGGTAAAGGGTTGGAAGAAGGCTTTCCAAGCAAATGGACACAAGAAGCAAGCAGGAGTAGCCATTCTAATATCTGATAAAATAGACTTTCAACTAAAATTAATAAAAAGAGATGGGGAAGGACACTTCATACTCATCAAGGGAAAATTCCACCAAGAAGACATCACAATCCTGAACATCTATGCTCCAAATACAAGGGCACACACATTTGTAAAAGAAACATTGATAAAACTTAAATCACACATAGATCCCCACACATTAATAGTGGGAGACTTCAATACCCCACTCTCAACAAAGGACAGGTCAACAAAACAGAAATTAAACAAAGAAACAATGTCTCTAACAGAGGTCATGAATCAAATGAACCTAACAGACATTTACAGAACCTTACACCCAAACACAAAAGAATTTACCTTCTTCTCAGCACCTCTTGGAACCTTCTCCAAAATAGACCATATAGTTGGTCACAAAGCGAACCCCAACAGATACAAGAAGATTGAAATAATCCCTTGTATCCTGTCTGATCACCATGGACTAAATCTGGACCTCAACAACAGAAATAGCAAAAAGCCTACACACACATGGAAACTGAACAACTTGCTACTAAATGACAGCTGAGTCAGGGAAGAAATGAAGAAAGAAATTGAAGTCTTCCTAGAACTCAATGAAAATGAAGACACAACATACCCAAACTTGTGGGACACAATGAAAGCAGTGCTAAGAGGAAAGCTCATGGCACTAAGTTCCTTCAAGAAGAAATTCGAGACAGCTCATTCAAGCAACTTAATGGCTCACTTAAAAACCCTAGAAAAAGAAGAAGCAGACACACCAAAAAGGAGTAGATGGCTAGAAATAATCAAACTCAGGGCTGAAATCAATCAATTAGAAACAAATAAAACAGTTCAAAGAATCAATGAAACCAAGAGCTGGTTCTTTGAGAAAATCAACAAGATAGACAAACCCTTAGCCAAGCTAACTAAAAGGCAGAGAGACACCATCCAAATCAACAAAATCAGAAATGAAAAGGGAGACATAACTACAGACACTGAGGAAATACAAACAATCATTCGGACTTACTTCAAAAGTCTATATGCTCTGATTGAACACCATCAAGCTTCCTTTTAGTTGAGCATTAATTCCTTTATGTACAACTAAGGCATGAGCTACATTGGCTAAATGATTATTCAGGGTCTGAGCATTCTGCCTAGTATGACTCATGGCTAATGCCCTGGTGGTAGCTCCAACAGCCGTCAATGAGATGGTAGTAACAATGGTGGCTGTAGTTCCAAGATCCCTTTTCTGTCTGAAGAGAGTCATAGCGTGAGGGGCATCAATGGGCACAGGCACCCAGTGAGGCATGCAAGTAACCAGGGCATACCTAAATTTACTAGCATTCTAGCATTGGGCAAAAAAGCAAGTATCATTACCAAAATTACTTGGCTCTATCTGGCTAATAATGAATAAAAATGGGGGATATAGACAAACAGGTGTGGGCTTATAGGAAATATTATGAGAAGCCTTAACCCCTTGTTGGAACATCCTGCGTCAGTTCTAGAACTAGCAGTGGTGGTGTCCGAGGTCTGAGTAGGTTCAGGAGACCATTGCCCCCAGGGGCAAGACGTGCTCCATGCCAATTGACTAACTCCATGTTTTCCTCCAATTTTGAAAGTCATTTAAGGTTCTTAAATTATTTTTTCCCTTTTTTTCTTAAATTTTTCATCAATTACACTTTACTCATTCTGCATCCCCCCATAAGCCCCTCCCTCCTCTCCTCCCAATCCCACCCTCCCTCCTCCCTCTGCTTGCATGCCACTCCCCAAGTCCACTAATAGGGGAGGTTCTCCTCTCCTTTCTGATCTTAGTCTGTCAGTTCACATCAAAAGTGGCTGTATTGTCCTCTACTGTGGCCTGGTAAGGCTGCTCCCCCCCCCCCCCCCAGAGGGAGGTGATCAAAGAGCAGGCCAATCAGATTATGTCAGAGGCAGTCCCTCTTCACATTACTATGTAACCCAATTGGACTCTGAACTGCCCTGGGCTACATCTGTGCAGGGGTTCTAGGTTATCTCCATGAATAGTCCTTGATTGGAGTATGAGTCTCTGGGAAGTTCCCTATGTTCAAATTTTCTTGTTCTGTTGCTCTCCTTGTGGAGACCCTGTCCTCTCCAGCTCTTACTATTTCCCAGTTCTTACCTAAAATTCCGTTCTCCTGCCCAACAGTTGCCCATCCGGCTCAGCATCTGCTTTGATAGTCTGCAGGGCAGAGCCTTTCAGAGGCCCTCTGTGGTAGGTTCCTAGGTTGTTTCCTGTTTTCTTCTTCTTCTGATGCCCATCCTCTTTGCCTTTCTGGATGGGGATTGGACGTTTTAGTTAGGGTCCTCTCTCTTGCTTAGTTTCTTTAGATGCACAGGTTTTAGTGGGTTTGTCCTATGTTGTATGTCTATATGAGTGAGTATATACCATGTGTGTCTTTTTGCTTCTGGGACAGCTCACTCAGGATGATCCTTTCCAGATCCCACCATTTACCTGCAAATTTCATGATTTCCTTATTTTTCATTGCTGAGTAATATTCTATTGTGTAGATGTACCACAATTTCTGCATCCATTCTTCAGTTGAGGGGCATCTGGGTTGTTTCCAGCTTCTGGCTATTACAAATAAAGCTGCTACAAACATGGTTGAGCAAATGTCCTTTTTGTGTACTTGAGCCTCTTTTGGATATATGCCCAGGAGTGGTATGGCTGGATCTTGAGGAAGCGCTATTCCTAGTTGTCTGAGAAAGCGCCAGATTGATTTCCAGAGTGGTTGTACAAGTTTACATTCCCACCAGCAGTGGAGAAGGGTTCCCCTTTCTCCACAACCTCTCCAGCATGTGTTGTCACTTGAGTTTTTGATCTTGGCCATTCTCATGGGTGTAAGGTGAAATCTCAGGGTTGTTTTGATTTGCATGGTGTTCAATCAGAGGATTGACCTCTTGCAGGAGCAAATTGATACCCTATGGCAAATCGCTCAACCTGGCTGTCAATGAAAGTATGCTGGACTTTGTGTCACTAGCATACAACATGAGAATTTTTCCTGTGCTGCAAATCTGTCTAAACAATTGTCGAGCTATATTTTAGGTTTTTGGACTGGAGAATTCGATACTACGATGGAGCAGCTGAGAGTGGCCATTGTCACAGTAAATTCTACCGGAGTGGACGCAGGACTAGCCACAGGATTATCAACATGGATTGCTGCAGCCATGAATCATCTGAAGGAATGGGCGGGCATGGGAGTGTTAGCAGGCCTTCTGGTGTTGGTCTCCTTGGTTTGCCTGTGGTATATATGCAAGATTAGAGTCTCACAACAGTGTGATGCAGCCATGATCATTCAGGCCTTTACAGCCATTGAAGCAGGACATTCTCCCCAAGCATGGTTGGATACCATAAAAAGCTAAAATGATACGCTCAGGATGCGAGGCTAAGCACTGCACTCAGGGTCAGCCGCTTTGGACCCAGAGAAGAGCATGTCTGATTGCATGCGGGTTGATGCCCCAGGTCCCGCCTCTGAGAAAAAGGTATCAGACGGGTCTGATGCTCTTTGGGTGGATGACACCTAAATGAACATCTGTACAAAGTCCCAATTTATTTCTAATATCAGAGATCAGACCTCTACTCTTGCCTGATGCGTCTAAAACAAAAAGGGGGAACTGTAGAGAGCTGCGGAATGCTATGCCTTAAAGATGGAGCTGATTTCCGCCTTCCACCTTCCCGATGGTGAGTGCTCTCTGTCACGAACAACTCCACATTTGGCTAAGGCCAAGGATCTGGCTTGCTTCCATGTATGTGGACCTATCTGCATTGCCCCCGTGGCACGCCTGGGTTGGCTACCCAGAGGCTATTTAAGCTGTGGGCTGGCTTTCCCCGGGGTCCGAGGATTGTTCAATGTTCCTGAATAAACAGCATTGAAAAAAAAAAAAAAAGTAAGACAAAGGAAAAAAAAAGTCTATATGCCACAAAATTTGTGAAAATCTAAATGAAATGGATAATTTTCTTGATTGATTCGACATACCAAAGCTGAATCAGGACCAGGTAAATCAATTAAATAGTCCTATATCCCCCAAGGAAATAGAAGCGGTCATCGAAATTCTCCCATCCAAAAAAAGCCCAGGACCAGATGGTTTCAGCGCAGAATTCTACCAGAACTTCAAAGAAGAGCTAACTCCAGTTCTTTTCAAACCATTGCACAAAATAGAAACAGAAGGAACATTACCAAACTCATTCTATGAAGCCACAGTCACCTTGGTACCTAAACCTCACAAAGACCCAACAAAGAGAATTTCAGGCCAATCTCCCTTATGAACATTGATGCAGAAATACTCAACAAAATACTCGCAAACCGAATACAAGAACACATCAAAGATATCATCCACCATGACCAAGTAGGCTTCATCCCAGGTATGCAGGGGTGGTTCAATATACAGAAATTCATCAATGTGATCCACTATATTAACACACTGAAAGAAAAAAATCACATGATAATCTCCCTAGTTGCTGAAAAAGCATTTGACAAAATCCAACATCCTTTCATGTTTAAAGTATTGGAGAGATCAGGGATACAAGGCACTTATGTAAACATAGTAAAGGCGATCTACAGCAAGCCTATAGCCAACATCAAACTGAACGGTGAGAAATTTAAAGCAATCCCACTGAAATCAGGGACAAGACAAGGCTGCCCACTCTCTCCATATCACTTCAACATAGTTCTGGAAGTCCTTGCTAGAGCAATAAGACAGTTGAAGGAGATTGAGGGGATGCAGATTGGAAAGGAAGAAGTCAAATTATCACTATTTGCAGATAATATGATAGTATACGTGAATGATCCCCAAAACTCTACCAGGGAACTCCTACAGCTGATGAACACCTTCAGCAAAGTGGCTGGATACAAAATTAACTCCAAAAAAATCAGTAGCCCTCCTGTATACAAAAGACAAAAGGACTGAGAAAGAAATTAGGGAAACAACACCCTTCACAATAGCCACAAATGATATAAAGTACCTTGGTGTAACCCTAACCAAGCAAGTCAAAGACTTGTATGAAAAAAATTTCAAGTCTCTGAAGAAAGAATTAGAAGAAGATATCAGAAGATGGAAAGATCTCCCATGCTCATGGCTTGGCAAGATTAACATAGTAAAAATGGCCATCTTACCAAAAGCAATCTACAGATTCAATGCAATTCCCATCAGATTACCAACACAAATCTTTACAGACCTGGAAAGAAAAATTCTCAACTTCATATGGAATAACAAGTAACCCAGAATTGCTAAAACAATCCTCTACAATAAAAGATCTTCTGGAGGTATCTCCATCCTTGATTTTAAGCTGTACTATAGAGCAACAGTTATAAAAACTGCATGGTACTGGCATAGAAACAGAATGGTAGATCAATGGAACCAAACAGAAGACCCAGAAATAAACCTACACACTTATGGACACCTGATCTTTGAAAAAGATGCCAAAACTATACAATGGAAAAAAGATAGCATCTTCAACAAGTGGTACTGGTCTAACTGGATGTCTACATGCAGAAAAATGCAAATAGATCCATACTTATCACCCTGCACAAAACTAAAGTCCAAGTGGATCAAAGACCTCAACATAAAACCAGACACATTAAATAGGTTAGAAGAAAAAGTGGGGAATAACCTAGAACTCATTGGTACAGGAGAAAACTTCCTGAACAGAACACCAACAGCACAGGCTCTAAGAGCAACAATCAATAAATGGGACCTTATGAAAGTGAAAAGCTTCTGTAAAGCAAAGGACACCATCATCAAAACAAAACAAATGCCTATAGATTGGGAAAGAATCTTTACCAACCCTTTATCTGACAGAGGGCTAATATCCAGTATATATAAAGAACTAAAGAAGCTGAAAAGCAGCAAACCAAGTAATTCAATTAAAAAATGGGGAACAGAGACAAACAGAGAACTCTCTGTAGTGGAATATCAAATTGCAGAAAAACACTTAAAGAAATGTTCAACATCATTAGCCATTAGGGAAATGCAAATCAAAATGACCCTGAGATTTCACCTTACACCCATGAGAATGGCCAAGATGAAAAACTCAAGTGACAACACATGCTGGAGAGGTTGTGGAGAAAGGGGAACTCTCCTCCACTGCTGGTAGGAATGTAAACTTGTACAACCACTCTGGAAATCAATCTGGCGCTTTCTCAGACAACTAGGAATAGTGCTTCCTCAAGATCCAGCCATACCACTCCTAGGCATATATCCAAAAGATGCTCAAGTACACAATAGGACATTTGCTCAACCATGTTTGTAGCAGCTTTATTTGTAATAGCCAGAAGCTGGAAACAGCCCAGATGCCCCTCAACTGATGAATGGATGCAGAAATTGTGGTACATCTACACAATGGAGTATTACTCTGCAATGAAAAATAAGGGAATCATGAAATTTGCAGGTAAATGGTGGGACCTGGAAAGGATCATCCTGAGTGAGCTGTCCCAGAAGCAGAAAGATACACATGGTATATACTCACTCATATATACATATAACATAGGATAAACCTACTAAAATCTGTACATCTAAAGAAACTAATCAAGAGAGAGGACCCTGACTAAAATGCTCAATTCCCATCCTGAAAGGCAAAGAAGGACATCAGAAGAAGAAGAAAACAGGAAACAACCTAGAAAACTGGCACAAAGGGCCTCTGAAAGGCTCTGCCCTGCAGACTATCAAAGCAGATGCTGAGACTTATGTCCACCTGTTGGGCAGAGTGCATGGAATCTTATGAAAGAAGTGGGAAATAGTAAGATCTGGAGAGGACAGGAACTCCACAAGGAGAGCAACAGAACCAGAAAATTTGAACACAGGGGTCTTCCCAGAGACTCATACTCCAACCAAGGACTATTCATGGAGATAACCTAGAACCCCTGCACAGATGTAGCACATGACAGTTCAATGTCCAAGTGGGTTACATAGTAATGGGAAGAGGACTGCCTCTGACATAAACTGATTGGCCTGCTCTTTGATCACCTCCCCCTGAGGGGGGAGCAGCCTTACCAGGCCACAGAAGATGACAATGCAGCCACTCCTGATGAGATCTGATAGACTAAGATCAGAAGGAAGGAGAGGAGGACCTTCCCTATCAGTGGACTTGGGGAGGGGCATACGTGAAGAAGGGGGAGGGAGGGTGGGATCGGGAGGGGTTTCTGGGGGGATACAAAGTGAATAAAGAGTAATTAATAAAAAAAACATGGTTGGATTTTTCTTAATAGACAAGAGACTAAATTAAGAAAGTAAACACTGCAGAGAGCCCAAGGCTTCACTTCTTTTTATCAGAGCAGAGCTGCATGGTGAGATTTTCTTATTTTTCAGGTGGTTCATTGTCCTGCCCAATAACTGCATTTGCTGGTGTTTGCTGGCTTGTGACAGCTAATCTTGGTTGTGAACTTGACTGGATCTGTAGTCAACCAAGAGACATATCTCTGGGTGGGTGTGTAAAGGGTATTTCCTGGAAGGGTTAACTTGGGAGTAAGACCCGCCCCTAGAGTGGGTGACACTCTCTGTGGTGTCTGAGATGCGAGGTGTCTGAGAGAAAAGTTCGTGCTTTTTGCCTGCTTGTCTGCACCTCTTGTGGGTGAGTGCATCTATACCCAGCTGCTGCCAGCGCCACTAAGACCATTCCTTTATTAACACCCGGATCCAGACACCTCAGCTTTTCAACATGGGCTTAAGATTGGTGGTTCTTCAGGAACCCCCCTGCCCACCCAGACATCCAGCACTGGACTGTTCCTGCTGAGTCATCTAGGCTAATCAGCTATGTGGTTCTGAGCCTATCCAGTGTGAAGGCAGCCATTGTTGAACTGCCCAGACTGTATTATGTAAACCAGTCATATATTCATTCCAGTGCTTCTGTTTCTCTAGAGAATCTTAACTACCACAAGGTAGAATTTCTCCTTCAATTCAATATGGAGCAGACGCAGGGCCAGGGAGACATGGAGAAGCAAGATGAATTTAACTCCCCTATCTAAAACATATTCCTGCCACAGTTTGGAGTTGTGTCTGGAAAGATTCAGATGGTTTGGTTTAACCTCAGAGTTAGTAATATGCTCTGTATTTTTAAATGTGTAGGGCAAGGCCTCAAACACTTCTGCAAACGAAGACACTCTTCTATGCCTTGGATGGGTGGGCTCTTTACTCCACTTCCATCTTTGTAAGTTGTTTCCTTTTCAGATCTCTGACACAAACAAAAACCAAAGAAGAATCTGCCTCTCTAAAAATGCTCATTTTCCACCCATTTTCTGAGCGATGTCAGACCTATCCTGCTGTCAGCACAGTTCAGATGAGGGGTTCATATTAGTCTGAGACAGTGCTAGCTCACGTCTCACTTAAAGCTGTCCCCAGTGTAGTGAGGCTCAAGAAAGAAATGCCCCCATTCATGCCACCACACAGAATGCTTTGACTTTGCCCCCGTACATTGGCAACTGTTACGTCAGGGAGAAAACCCTCTCTGAGAAATGCTGAGCTTCTGTCCTGCTCCAGAAGATTAACAAAGGGCCAAAGCCATGCCAAAAGAATGTTTTCCTGCCAAACACAGCTACCAAAATGTCTGAATAGTCACAGTTCCATTTGAAAACCTAAAGAAAAAAAATTAGTCTGCTTTTTGTTGGTTGAATTTTATTGCTAAGCATGGTTGGGAGTCCTGATTAATATATTTCTTTTTTTTAAATTAATTTATTTACTTTATGTCCCAATTGTGGCCCCTCACTCATCTCCTCCAAGTGCCACCCTCCCTTCCTCTTCCCCCATCCCCATACTTAGTCCTCAAAAATGGGGAGCCCTCTTCCCATACCAAGTGACCCCAGACTATCAAGTCTCTTCAGGACTGCCTCCATCCTCTTCCTTTGTTACCTGGCAAGGCCGCGTGGACCTGATTGAAGAGCAGGCAACAGAGTTCACGTCAGAGACAGCTCCTGGTCCCCTTGATATATTTGTTTTTTTCTGAGCTCCTGCTTCTCACACATTTCCAGATTGTTTAGAAAATTGTGGAAAGTTCCACCTAAGCCACATCATTCTTCTTTGCTTCATCAACATTTCTCTACCCAAATACTTTCTTTTGTGGTTCAGCATTTCCATCTTCTTAATCCAGTGGGTCACTCCCAGCTGTAATTGCACAGTTATAGACTGACAGCCCACATAAACAACAGTCTCTGTCACCTGTGTGGGTGGGCATGTGTGGCTTAGACACCTGTGTCAGCTCTGGTGTCTCCTATCCCCCTTTGCCCACATGATGAGAGGGCAATCTTCACAGGAGGTGGAGAGGGCCAGCCACACCGCTCTCTCAGGCCGAACCTTGGAAGATCAGTTTCATGTCAGGTTGGAGTGGTGTCCACCCACCTGAGTTTCATCTGCCAGGAGGATAAGTGTTCTGCTGAAAGAGTAGTCAGCTATCAAAACTCCGTGTGTGTGTGTGTGTGTGTGTGTAAGACAGAGAAAGGGGGAGTGGAGAAGAGAGGGAGGAGGAGGAGAAAGAGAGAGAAAGAAATAGAGAGAGAACAACCATAGCCCATCATGTTTGGCACACATTGGAAAGTTATAGAACCCCTATTATGTTACTGGTACTGTTTCCATGTGTCCAGTGGACGCTGGACCTGGAGAACAGTGAAAACTGCTGTAGGAGTCTGAATTCCAAACACTTCAACTTTCATGATCTATTCCTCCACCTGCCTCTCCTTTCTCCTATCTCTGTATTAAGGAACACAACCCTTCCTACCTCCCGGGAGCATCATGGGGGACAGTCACTTTCTTCCACGGTGATATCTGGTGGAGTCACAACACCTTAGAGCAATGGTTCTCAACCTTCCTAACCCTGCAACCCTTTAAGGCAGTTCTTCATGGTGTGGTGACTCCCAACCATGAAATTATTTCATCGCTACTTCGTAACCATAATTTTGTACTGTTATGAGTTATAATGTAAATATCTGATATGCAGAATATCTGATATTTGACCCCTAAAAAAGGGTCATTCAGACCCAAGGGGGTCGCAACCCACAGGTTGAGAACAGCTGTCTTAGGACCTCCTTTCTAGAAAGAGCCGTGGGGGCACTTCTGTGCCCTTCAGCCTCCTCTCCAGCACCTGAGGTGGGAGAGTTTAGGCTCCATGCAGCCTCTGGTAGATTGTTCCCATTTGTTTAGAAGTTGGATGTTTTAAAACTACAAGTAGATGGTGGAAGAACTCAAGGCAGGAGGACCATTTGCTCTCGAAGACTGTAATCTTTTCAATCATGTTCATTTCAGTATAAACATGGCAGGTATCCACGTGCCTTCATAATAAAGAACAGCAAGAGTATGTGGGCCCAGCTGTGCTCAGCTACCTGAACTGGCCTGCAGCTGCTGCCCTTGCTCCTCAACTTTGCTGTGGGTCCCATTTCCTTCTGCCTCCTACTCTGGCTTCTTCTTGCCTTTCTTACTCCTTCTCATGAAGGCCTTGTAGTTTTTAAAAACTGCCAAACTAGACCCGTGGCCAGCCCTGAAAGGGTTAATTTCTTTGTTAGCTTGGGGGATGGGTAGGTTGGAAGCAATCCAAAGAGGGTATGAAATACATAAGTGAAAATTGACCTTCCGGCTCAGTGCAGTGGAGAAGGTCTCACACTGGGAGCTCAGTGATATGGTAGGTTTATAAAGATGAGAAATCGGAATTGACTTTGGACTGACAAATGGGCTGCAGAAACCAAAACCACGTCCTTCAGTTGCTCTGCATGTCGTCTAGAAAGACTTGTCTAGAGCCTTCGAACACTTGGTGAAAAATACCATTGCTACCTTTTAAAAGTTTTAGACATCAAGAAGAATAGGAAACTTTTGGCTAGGCTTCATTTCTAGAAACTTCCCTTTGCCTCCTTTGACCTGTCTTGCAAAGTGTTTCCTTCCTTCCTTCCTTCCTTCCTTCCTTCCTTCCTTCCTTCCTTCCTTCCTTCCTTCCTTCCTTCCTTCTTCCTCTCTCCCTGCCGCTCTCTCTCTCTCTCTCTTTCTTACTGGAGAGCATGCCATTCGCTCATACCTGGGGTACTTCCTTATCTTCCTTCTTAGAGCCTGGGGCAATTATTAAGCAGAAAGATAAGGTCTTTCCTTGTGCACTTAGACCCTGTTCGTGAATCTTGACATGACCCTGTCATGACCTTGACACGACCCTTCATGATCTTGACAAAGCACCTCATTCACGTGAACACTCACTAAGAAGCACATTTTATCTCCTAAGAAAAGAGAATAATTAGATGTTTTGGATTCTGCGGTGTGAACAGGTTTATGTGTGATGTTTGCTTGAGCCCAGCACTGTTATTTCATGGACAAAGAAGAAGCCATGGTGAAGTGTTTTCGTAATTACTGTGTCACGAAAGAATACTTCAGAGTCAGATCTCAGAGGTTCAAAGCAATCTGTGTATCCCAAGAACTACCCTAGAACACCCGCATATTCTGATATGCAGGAGGAAATGTAAATTTTATTCACTAGAATTTTGTCAATGTATCAGCTAGGCCTTTGAGTATAACCACATAAACATGCAATAAAACAACCTGATCAGACAGGCCAGGGAGTCGGGGGCTTGAAGACGGCTTGGATGCTAAGTACATGTAAGGACTTGAGCTTGGATCCCTAGAATGTATATAAACTCCTGTGCAATGGCACATCTTGTAATCCCAGTGCTGGCGAGGTGGGCGGGACGGAGCATTGGCTGGCCAGTCTAGTCGAATCTTTGAGCGCCAAGTTCAGAGACTCTTGTCTCAAAAACGAGATAGAGGAACACACTTAGGCTCTGGCCTACACACATACACACACACACACACACACACACACACACATGTGTGCACACATACACTTGAACACATGCATGCACATTGACCACCACCCCCACCACATAGCACATCTGTTCTACCATGTCTCCATACTGCCTTTTGCATGGCTGCCGAATTACTGAATGATGACCATGTTTACTCAACAATGGGAGAAGGGGGTGCATTGCTAGAGATCTCATTTATTTCTGTCTTGTTCTTTTTACTTCTTAGTTCTTCAGTATGGAATGTGTGGCTCTCATTTTCCCTCACGTGTTGCTTACCTCATGTGAAAGATGATCCCGGATGCGTTGGCTTCCTGTGAGTTCACCAATTTTCAGTGCTCACAGGAGATGAGAGGAAAATGACA
Source organism: Meriones unguiculatus (assembly GCF_030254825.1). Lineage (NCBI taxonomy): Eukaryota > Metazoa > Chordata > Mammalia > Rodentia > Muridae > Meriones > Meriones unguiculatus. The sequence continues at coordinate 104,622,990 of NC_083359.1, forward strand.
GGGGGTAGGAATGGGGGACTGGAGAGAAAGCTGATCCATTAGTTGGATCCTTGGGAGTCCATTTGTGGTTTATTTGGTACAAGGAGCCAGAAAACAAGCTCATTCTAAACCTTCTCCTTCTTGGTGTGGTATTCAAAGCTGAGGTTTCTCTGCTGACTATGCGTGTCATGTGTTGAGGTTTCCAGTATCCAGCCATGTTACAAAGAAGAGGACATTTAGTTTCAATTAATAAACCGCCCTGCAATTACGCTTTGTTTGTGAGCATGCCGTGTTTCCATGTGTGCTGACGTGCTGAGCTGAGCACAGTTTCCTGTGGGCCACCCAAGGCTGTCCTGTTCCTTGCTGTTTTCCACCTCACCTCTCTTCCCCACATCATGGCCATGACTCCTATGCCCATGAATGCATGCTGTTTTATGTTTATTAACAGGCTGGGAATAAATAATATCCCCCATGACTTAAGAATATTTCCATCCATGACTTCTGTCAAATCAGTGGCTCAATACTCCTTCTGCTGGTTTCCCCATGTGACGTAGGACTGCTCATGGCATGAGAGCCATTGGTTCTGTGAAGGACACATCATGTACTCACTTTCTATAGTACTGAAGACTCAGAGCGGGTAGGAAGTTCCTGGAGGAGGCACGAGTCTATACCACCCAGTTTCCTGTCACTATGAACAATTCCCACTCAGGGGAATATTTGTTTTGTCCCTTAAGGTAAGAAAGGAATGGTAGAAGTCTGCTCACATTTGGGTGGACCAGGATGAATGCCTATTTTTCATCTATCATATATCTATATTTGTTTGTATGTATGTACATATGTATCTCCCTACCATCTGCCTTTCATCTATCTATCTATCTATCTATCTATCTATCTATCTATCTATCTATCTACCTACCTATCATCAATCTATATTCTACCTATCTATAATCTACCTATCTACCTAACCATCTATAGAGGAAGAAAACAGGGAAGGGGGAACTGAACTGGGTAGTGTTTTAATTCCATGAAATGGACACCGTGCTTCCCAAAATAATGCCCCCACTGGACACCAAGTGTTCAAACACATGAGCCTATGGAGGTATTTCCCATTCAAACCACAGCAGGAACTTCCTGTTCCTCAGAGTGAAGCAGAAGCGAGATGTATATATGCAGACTCAATAAATAAAGCAGCCCTAGAGGATAGCATGCTCGGGTTAGGCTTCTGTCTCCTGCAGGCCTGTTTGGTATCTATACAATGTGGAGTGATGTTGTTATTTTCTAAGTTCATACTTCAGGACCGCACAATTGTCTCACTATTGGGTTACAAAAAAATGTTGAGAAAAATTATAATTTTTAGAGCATGCTCATGATTTTGTGTTGGGCTGCACCCCCAGCTGTCTTCCATCACCTGTGGACCCTCTAGCCATGGCTAGAGACCATGGCTACAACTTTCCCATCCTTCTTCTGCGGGGCCCATACTTATCTTGTGTCCCCCAGCTGTCTATGACACAACTTTCAAATGCCCTCCAGAGGAAATGACTGAAGAAGGAAGCGAATGTCAGCTACAAATACCAAATCTACTCAGTGATTACCTAAAGCAGCTTCTCCCTGGCTTCCATGAACTCCATCCATTGTGAATCCAGTGGTTGCCTCTTGTTTAAAATCAGAATCAATTTTCCTTATGGTGCACAGAGCCCCTCTCCCAATGTAGCTGATTTTTTTGTTTTGGTTTGCTTTTTTTTGTTTGTTCTTGTGGCAGGTAGAAACTTTCTGGCACAACCTTTTCAACAAAATTCTAAACTGAAGCAATTCTATGGCTGCTCTGTAAATTCATCAAAAGCAAATACAGGTGAGCAGGAAGAAGGAAATCGCTCACATTCGAGCTAGCTCTGCCTCACCTCTGAGCCACAGTCCTGCACCCCATTCTGGTTTTATCTTGTCAATTTTTATGAATCTCTGTCCACCATCCTCTATCATTGTTTATTTTAGCTAGTGTCCTTTGTACATGGTATTTTAGCACTTTTTTCCCTAAACAGTGAATGCATTTGTCTCATTATTTGAATAAATTTCTAGTACTCTGCTAAATATTTAAAAAAAAAATCTCCTTTAGTGGACTGTTGGATAGTTTCCATCACTACACTACTTTAACATTTGTTTAAAATATAGGAGTGATGCTGAATAATGTAAGCAGGAACAGAGAATGTTATTTCAGCTGATCAGATCCTCAGAATCTATTCTTTATTTAATATGGCATTCATATACCAACAGATTAAATATGCTAACTTAAAACTCATGGATCCACTTCATAAAAGGCAAGTGTATGGCACACAGATTATCTACATGGGAAGTGCTTTCATCAAAATGTAACTCTTGTGCTTATGAATGGTGTAGGAGTGAGGGAAAGGGTTAAATGAGCAAGCCTGAGCCACATAGTAAATGTAAAGTAAAACAAAGCAAATCGGGGTTGTCGTACATGATTGGGATGGTTGTGGTTCAAGGGCACCCAGCCCAGAAGGGTCCCAGGCACATCGCAGGTAGGCAACATCTTTATGTTTATGACAATAACTTTATAGACAACAATGTATCATGATGACACCCCAGCAGAAGGAAACAAAGTGACACCCTTCATCAGTTGTATTCAAGGGAATCTGGCTCTTTCCAGGCTGTGTTTCTTTACTCTATTCCTTCGTGTTATTCAGAATTGCTCAGGTTTACAAGGGTTTCCAAAAATGTGTACTGGGATGTAGCAAGGGCTGGTGGTCTGTATTTAGAACGCACACACACACACACCTATATGAAACTATGAAAGGAAATTGTAATTTCCATCTAATTCAGTGCAACACTTCTGTAAGTGGGAGGCACTTCCGCTTCCTAAGATGCCTCCCTATTCCCCCCAAAGAAGGGTTAGCAGTATGCAAGACTGCTGTAGTGCTAAGTGGTTTTTCGTGTTCCCAGAAAGTAGTTAATCTACTGCATATATGAATGTCAGTAATTTCTTAGAATAAAATTAAACATTAAATATTAATTGTTTACATTAATATAATTACATTTAAATTAAAATTAATTTTAAATAAAATTTTATTTAATAAAAGATAGAGTTAAGTATAATTATTTTTATGTGATTATATATTAATTTTAATTCTAAAAACTTTTATGGGGCTTCAAAACTTTCAAAACATCCTCTCATAATCCTGATACTTAATCTTTGCAATAGCAACACAGTCAAGTAGGAGGTGTCATTTCCCCAGTTTTCCTGTCAAGGAAGTAGCGGCTCGGGGACAAGTGCCACTGCTGAAGACCTGAAGTCAGGTGGATGAGTGTCCTTCGCCGAGTGGTAGGCACATGGCCGTACTCTGCTGAAGGGAGTCAGGCCCACCAGAATCCCCTCTGTTCCCCCCCACCCCCGGCCCTGTGGGCGGGACCTCACCCTGCTCTGTTGAGCTTTCCCACAGCGCAGCGCACTGCAGCTGCGTCAGTTATTCTTCCTGTCGCTCTGGCCAACTGCCTTCCAAGAAGCAACCTGAGATGCGGTGGGTGTCCTGGCTACCATCTAGGGTATCGTTTGCTCATGGTGGCGAAGACACGACGGTAGGAGCAGGACGCATCAGTTGCTGGGAAGCCAAAAGAACAGGAAGCTGTCAGACCATCACGCCTCAAGGCCCTCCCCTAGCGACTCACCTCCTCCATCACTCACCTCCTCCATCAAGGCGCCATCTCGTGAGGGTTCTACAAACTTTCCAACAGCAACAGCAGCTGGGGACCAAGCGTTCACACACACGGACACGTGTGTAGGTCATATTTAAAGCATAACAGATATCTGTTTCGAAAGAGTTACATGACTATTTTTTCAGCTTCGGCCTGGAACCTAAGGCCACCAGCATTCTTTTATATTAAGTAGTCACTGAACTACTATTCAAGCCCTTGGGCTTTCTTCCCGAATACAACTGAGCTTTCTTCCTAGCTTTCTAAAAATCCTATATAGATACAAGTTCCCAGTCTCCACCCGGCCCCCAAACCTCTTGTTGAAAGGCCGCCTGCGAATTTCCTGAGACCTTAGTGAGGGAAACAAGCAAAAGCATAGGCCGTAATTGCTAATCCATGTCTGCTGGTCTTCCGAGTCTTTCCGGCAGGCATGTTTCTCTGCTCTAGCCTAGGAGGGCCTTAGGGTTATACCACTTCACAGTGTGAGCGCTTTGCAGTTTACAACGACATCTTCCCTCACACCTGGGGAGCCTAAGAGGCTTTAGCCAGAGAGGGTAGATGGACTCAGCCTTCCGCACAGTGCTGGGGCAGTCCACTTCCGGAGGAAGCATTTTAGGTCACAGGTCCCTGCTTCCGCAGTGCCAACACCCCCGATTTTATATCGAGTAACAAACAGCTGGATGTTTCGGTCAGGAGCTGGTGGGTGAGGTGACTGTACTTAGCGTGCTAGCATTCCAAGCTAACGAATAATGACTTGGCTGGAAAGTCTGTGTTAGACCTGGTAGCTTGCAAGGATTGAAAGATGCGTTAGTTACCCCCCCACACACACCATTATAGTTTTTGCTACGGTTCCTTTGAAACATGTGGGACGTTTATTTCAGCCTCTGCTGAGTGGGTCTGTCCACTCCGCTCTCTGCATAGCTGAATAGAACAATAAGGCCACGTGACAAGGGGCAACTTCCATTCTGGAACACACTGTGCTTCTCCATCTCTCCCCTGAGTGTTGGGAAGGGCCTTACACAGCAGATAATGACAGACTTCGCATTGCTCCCTTCTTTCTTTGCCAAACTCTTCTCAGGTTTGGCAGCAAGCTTGCTTTCCTTGTTCACACATAATGCCATTTTACGTTCCTACAAAGCCAGTGAAGTCCCAGGTCAGAGGACAAAGCAGCAGCTTAAGGTCTTTTTTAAAAAATGTCTCCAGTGTCTTCTGCTTTTTCTAATTAGTTTTGAAGTGATCAATGGCTCAAAAATCCACCCCCCCCATAGGAATAAAATATTTGAACAATGAATTCTGCAAAGTTGCATTCCTGAGATCCTTGGACTTATTTAGAGGACAGGTATGCATGCTCAGATATTCGTGGGATACATCCAGGGTCCTTGCCATCAGTTATTTTTTTCTTACTGAGGCATTGGAGCAACATTTTCACCTCCCTCTGTCCCTCCTCCCCAACCCAGTACACTAGGCACTGACTGTTCCACTGGGCCTTGGGACCATTACTCACGCTGGTTCTCAGGCAGCAGTTCTGTGTCATCACAGCCATAGCATGAAGGTGAGAACAAGAAGCCTGAAGCTGAAGGAACATGATCGAAGAAAAGAATGCAGAAGGCAAAAGAGGCTCTCTGATGGCTCTGTCATCTCAATTTCTCACTTCTCCTCAGCCACGGGTGTGTCCTGAAGATGGATGAGCAGAGGTGCGGCTAGCGGACAGAACAGCTGCAGCTGCCATCTGGGTACCATTATTTTCAGATTCATCACTCAGGCCAGAACCTCCTCCAATTGTTATGGTTACAGAGGGAAAGTGAGGACCTTGCTATTTTCGCTTCCATCTCAGATGCTATTGTTTCAAGACATGGCTTCTCTCGTTGCCTTGGCTCATCATCAAAGAAGAGTGATTTGAGCATGGGTAAGGCGGGTGGAGTACTGTTGATGAGAGCTGAGGAAGTGCAGACACAAACCATCTTATGGCATGCATTAAGATTAGATGTATCCAACTCACACTTTTCCTTACAGACTGCAGGACTGTCCAGAGAGATGGAGAAGTGATGTCAGCATTTATACCTGGCCTGGTGCAGAAGCCCCTGGGAAAGATGGGAAAACCCCATGCATTGACTCATTTTGGGTGTTCGGGGAACGCCAGGTCTTCTTTTACCTCTGTGGCAGAGTTGCCAGATGTCTCTACAAGTTCAGCCAGCAAGTTCTTCTGAAGATCAATCAATGAATCAATAAGTATAAAGAATAAGAATCCCTCTTGTTCAGGTATGCAATGCATTTCCACTTTATATCCCTACAATCACTACAAAATTTGAGCATCATTGTTTGTTGTTTGTAAGACAGCAAAAAGAGGATTCTGGAACAAGGAACCCTGGACCGCAATGTGAGCGTGCACTTCAACGGCAGCTCTGAGCTCCTGGCCTCAGAGTAGGCCTGCAAATGTCTACACATCTGTGTGCTTAATGCAGGGGGTTCTAGCTTGTTTTTCTAAACACCGAAAGTGTAATTTATTCCTCACTTCACTTCCTCCTCCTATTTTTCTTGAATATTAAGCATCTGATGGAAATATTAAAAATTCCATGGCTAGCATTTTTTTTCTAATTGAACTTTGGTGCTTCTCACTTAGGCGAATACCATAGCCATCCATTGAGCTTACTGTTGTTATGGACTTACTTGACTCTGTGCTTTATTAATTGTCATCTGGTGAATAGCTATGTCAGGGTATCTCTTCAAGCAAGATATTGGAGAGGTTGACAGTGGGTGCCCTTTTTTGTGTGTGTGACATGAGCATACATTTTTGTAGCAACAGATGGAGTGTGAGAAGAACCTCCCCTTTCCTGGGCTTTGAATCAGAGACCAGAGCTTCTTTACTAGTGTTCTTAAGACTTAGTAAATCACAGAGGCAGAGTTAGAGATGACAACAGTAGAAGAGGCAGAGAGGGACAAGGTGTGGACTAATTTGGGTTGCTGTATCTTTTCTGGCATCTCAAACTCCCATCCCCTGGCCAACACGGCCACATTCTAGCATCGGTTCAGTTCCTCAGCTTTCCTAATACACACAGGTGGCAATGTTTCTATCCTAAGGAGCAAGATCAATATCATTTTATCCCTTAGTTTATAGCTCTTTAACCTATAAAGAGTTTAAATATATATTGATTAATGTATTTATTTTTCTCTTGAGGTTTGGTTTAAAATCTTTTGGCATCAAGGACTGAACTCAGGACATTGTACTTGCTAAGTATATAGTCTACCAAGGAGTTAGAATTCTAATCCTTAATTTCCTTCTTTAGACAGCCACAGTAAGCCAGGTGGTGGTAGAGCACACCTTTAATCCTGGCACTTGGGAAACAGAAGCAGGCAGTTCTCTATATGTTAGAGGCCAGCCTGGTTTACAATGCTAGTTTCAGAACAGCCAAGGCAACACAGAGAAACCCTGTCTCGAAAACAAACAAATAAAATAAAAGAACAGTAATAATAAGTAAAACAAAATTAATAAGTAAAACAATGAATTTTAAAGTAATAATAAGTAAAACAAAATTAATAAGTAAAACAATTTTAAATCAGTATTTTGTTTTTCTCTGCTAGTTGGCTTAATTGTGGTCAGGAGAAATACTCTAGATGCTAAATAATTGAATTGTACAAGGTGACCGTACAAAGTCAATTGTGGCTGAATTTCTAATTGTTTTGAACTTAGAGGAAGAACTTTTTGCTGAAGAAGCTAGTTCTCTTTGGCAGTCCTAAGGAAGGTCCATGATAACTCTTGGCTCTCCCTCTTATGACACATGGTAGGTCTGTTTCTGTACATAGGCAGAGATATTTTTATTTATTTTGCTTATTTTCTCATGCTGTTATTATTATGGAGACTTCTCTATTCAGAGGAATTGGCAGCTAAGATAAAGAGGTATGTAGTATGTTATCACATAAGTTGTGATAGATGTCTTTGCCTGTAAAAATCACAATGTCCTTAATAAATACACAAAGTAGTGACTCGATAGACACTGAAGAGATAAACAAACATGATAAAACACAAAGATCATTAACTTCCAGTCAATCTGTGGATTGCAAAGTATCACTAGAAATTTTGTCATGTCTGATAAGTTATAATGTTTCACGGAGCATTCACTGTATCCATTGTTAAATAGGACCATTCTTTCCAGTTGCCTGCCAAAAACTGGTATATGAACTAGAAAAAGGCATCACCGTTATGTAAGAGACGCTAATAAGTATTTCAGGCACTAATTCAGAGCCTTTTATTTCATTGAATATACCCAGGTGCTGTCATACTGGCCATGATGGTTATACCATCCACATGAAATTACAGAGGGGATCATTGCTATTGTCTTTTCCTGGGGTGAATCTTTAAAATTTGTTGCAGTAACTATGTGAGTTATCACAGTGGGGGGATACAGAAGTAATGACATTGTGCAGGGCATTTCCATGTGCAGGGCAGTGTGGTAGCAATCACATTATGGCCAACCTCCTCAACCACTGTATAGTGTGACTTTGTTTTTCATTTTACAGTGTCATAAAGTGACCAGGAAGTTGTTTCCCAGACTAAAGTCTTCTCAGAGCAACATTTAACAAATTACCAAGGGACAATTAGTATACACCTCCACTGGCCCAGGATAACGGGGTTGAATAGTCACTCTAGCAGGGGTAACAAGTTAGAAAAAGTTAACTAACTTGCCCCAAACCACAAAGCTACCAAGTGGCAGCACAATCTAATAAGACTGGAGGCTGGACCTGTTTGCCTCAGAAGGCAATACCTGGGATATTCTGATATTCCTTCTAGAATTCTCCTTAATACTTTTGAGAAGGAGTTAGGGACACTGAGCTAGAACAGGAAATCAAGGGTTGGCCCCTAACATGGCTACTGCTTGCATCCTGAACGCTACCTGCTCCTAAAGACTTTGCCATTGTTGCAAGTGTTAGAAAAGCCTCAGACAGCCAGTCCAAGAAAGAGTACCCAGTTTGGGCCAAGAGAAGAGGAGGGAGTCAGGTTGAGGAAAACACCAGGATACTATAAAATATCCCCTCCAAAGCTCCCTGGTGGCTTCCCAGGTCTGGGACCCCTCCCATCCCGTGGGAATTGGAAGCCTGCCCTGGCTAAAGTGTGCTGTGTTCTGACTGTGTGCTCTCTGAGTCTGCAGCTTTTGCTTTCACTTTCTTGGCACCTGCCGCTTGATGTTTGGGTGTTGGTCTTCTGCTTTTCCTGGCTGTTCAATTCTTTGTTCCATGGAAGGAACTTGCAGCTCCCTGAGGTGACCACTGCTCACCGGGACCCCATAACAACTTGCTTGGCCATGCTATCTTGGCTGTGTTGGTCTCACAATCTGTTGATGGCACCATCCTCCATCAAAAGATTCTCAGAGGTTGTTGCTATTCTTAGAAATTTCCCTTCACAGAAACTGCACACTAGCCCCTTCACAGAGGCTAGGGACATGTCTGCTCTTCTGAGCCAGGAGGAAGGCAACTTAGACTCTAGCTAAGACTATCTTTACATGGCAGCAGGTGGGGAAAGAAGATTGCAAAACCCCTTCAATATGTTTTGGAATTGTGGGGTCAACAAGTTAGACTCTGTATTGAGAAACTGACTGAAACCTGTTCACAGGTGTGTAAGAGGCCCAGCAATGAGCAAAGGAAGGGAAATGTGTGCCTTATTTTAGAAAATTGTTTTGTCTTCACACTGTTGCTACTCTCTGTGTATGTGTGTGTGTGTGTGTGTGTGTGTGTGTATGTGTATGTGAGATGTGTGCTTGCATGTGATGTATATGTGATGTGTGCTATATACATGTCTATGCATGTGGCATATGTGTGTCTATGTGTAATATGGTGTATATATGTGAATGCATGTGATGTGTGATATGTGATGTGTTGTGTTTATGTGTGCATGTGGTGTGTGGTGTGTGTACACCTGCATGGCATGTGTTTTCCATAGTGAGCAGTGTTCCAGCTCTACATTCCCACTCAGCGTGTCACAAGTCAGCTGTGTTCTAATAGTCCCTCCTGACTTCCCTTATTTTGGTGCCAATGACAAGGTTGAATTTCCTTGGTTCTGCACAACATTGTGACTAAATCCATTAATACAAACAGAAATTGAATCAACTTTTGGCACCTAACAATTGCTCAAAAACTCCCCATCACTATTCCTATCAAGACTTTCCTCTTGATGCGTTTGATTTTCTAAAGCCACTGTTAACTGTCTCTTCAAGAGACCTTATCGGCACCCCTTTGCTTGTAGATCAAATGGAGGGCATGTTCCTAGACTCTGTGTGCGGGGCATGCAGCTTAGGATGAGAGATTCCCTCGCTAACTCTCCCTTCCCGGTTCCTAGTCATGCCTCATATGTGAACATCTCTGTGGCCTCTGAGTAGCAGCACCTTCTTCTTCTCAAAGGGCACATCTTTTAAATTCAGTAGCTGGATGTACATCATAGTACTTGGGGAATCTATTTCTAGATGGACTTAAAAAAATTGTATAATCCAACATTAAAATAGCCTTAAGGTGGGCTAGGGCGATGGCTCAGTCTAAAGCCCTTGTTGGGCGGGTAAGAGGACCCAAATCAGACCTCCAGCACCCACATCCGAAAGCTAGATATGACCAAGTGTAGATATGTAACCATAGGGCAGGAGGGATGCAGACAGGCAGAATCCAGGAGCCTGCTGGATGGGCTGACCCATCATGGGATGGCCAGTTCAATGAGAGACCCCGTCTGAAAAAAATCAGGTGGAAAGTGATCAAGGAAGGCATCAGGTATTGACTTCTGGCCTACACACACACACACACACACACACACACACACACACACACCCTCACACCTACCTCTTCCACCCCATATATATACCTTCACGAGTTAGCTTTCATAGCAAAGGGAGTAACTAGGGGAAGCCAGGGAAGCTGTATGCCTCCGAGCGGCTTCCTTCTTTCTCTGTTCTGGAGTGCTAGCTGGTAGTAACGCTAACTGTAAAGGAGATGTCCCAAGCAAAATGCTCCATGCCAGGTTTATTTCTTCTGGACACACTTCAGAACAGCCTGTCACTTTAAAATGACCGTTCTGAGATGAGGCTTTGTGAATAGCTGGCATTAAAAAAAAAAAAAAATCAGCCTTTCCCTACAACTGAAAGAGCCAGGGTCCTATCAGTCCTTTCTGTTAATAGTTGGTAGGAAACATTAGCCACACAATGGCAGACATTGACCCAACTCAGTTTGGCCCTGATAGAAAAGGGCTGAGTTTTCATTTGCCTGGAACAGCATAAGGTCAGAGCCATTGACAAGTAGCATCTGTCAGGGCATTCCCAAATTCTGCTTCTAAATTGCACAAGGTGGGTCTGTGAAATGATACTGCCAAGTACCCCCTGGGAGAAAGAATAATCTTTCTCATGTTTGGTATTTGTAGCCTAGTGCCGGGAGAAAGATAAAAATAAAAATGCATTTATGGTCCTGGAAAAAAGAGGGGGAGTATTATCTCTCTCATAAAACCAGCTGCTCACCCCCAAACTGCATCTCTTCCAGAATAGTATTTTCCCTTATCTTTGATCATTGTAAATTACTCTGTTAAAATTATATATATATATTTTTTTGCTTTTTAAGGCTCTGATTGAGAAAGCAGTTGGCTTTCCAACCCACTGGGAGGTACACAGGCTTATTTGTTGAAAAACACTCAAAAGTAAAACTTCTCAAGTGCTTCTCCTTCCACTGCCTGAATCCACCAGGGTTGCTGCATGGAGCTGCCTGCATGCCTGCGCACAGTCATGGGCAGAGGCTCTGGCTGCAGACACAGCTTTCCACGGCTCTCAGTGCCAGATACATTTGCTTACTCAGAGTTTCAATTGACTCATAATCTTTTCTTCCTTCTTCTTTCTTTGGGGTGTGTGTGTATGTGTGTGTGATCCAAGTTATGAGGAGTTGGTTGGTAAATTTAAGAGAGAAAAAGGCCCTGGGGAGGAAGATGGATGAACAAGGAGGAGTGGCTACGTTCTTAAGCTGTCTTGATCTAGAGAAGGGTCTCTATGGTGGAATGCCATCACCACCGGCAGATGCTTTCACTGTGTGGCTATGTGAACGCAGTATCCATGATCAGGAAGAATGGTGCCAGCAGTGGGAAGCTGCTTTTAGCATCAGCTAGGCATGGTGGGCTCTTGTTAATCTAGAGCCCGGACTCTAACGGACAAGCTTTCCTCCCCTGTTTATCCCGTATCATCTCAAAAATCTTTCTGAGGCATTGTATGAGCCGGAAGCATGGGGATCTCTTTATTAGCAGTAATAACAACACTAACAAATAAATTACTAACAATAATAAAACAATCAACAACAGTTAGGACTTTATGGATCACAAAGCATTTTCTCATTCATTATCTCATCTGAGATAATGGCCATTTGTCACAGTCTCTTTGGCACTGAGAAGATTCAATGCACTCATTCTCAGATCAAAGGAGGGATTTTCTCCCAGCCCCTGGGAGTGGTGGTAAAGGAAATTGCCCAGGGTATTGGCTTGGCCACCCCAGAGAACACAGGAGGGAGGGGAAGGAATTGGATGTGATGCTATTATGTGAAGCGGTTTTGTTTCTTCGCCCTAGAATTTTAACTGTACCCCTGGGATGTAAGGGGCTGGATAGTGATCAGATGGTCTTTGAATGCTGCACTGTGTTGAAACCTAAAGCAACTCCATAAAAAGCCTGTGTTGTGAAATAGTAAATATTTGGCATATGTTGCAGTTGTCAAATGCAATTAGTTATGTAAGCAGAACTTTCTAGCATAGTTTCCTTTTGTCCATCGTTGGAGAATGGTTCTAGTGAGGAAGGCTCAGCCATCCAAAGGCAAAGTTGTGAAAAACTACCCCCTCACCCCATACACACAAAGAACTCTCTAGGGATTGGCGAGCTTCTCTGTTGGTAAAGTGTGAGCATGGGGACCTGCTTTTAGATCCCAGGACCTATATAAAAGTGGGGTGCACAGCTGTGCTTCTAGCGCTGGGGAGGAGACAGGAGGACCCTGGAGCTTCCTGGCCAGCCAGTCCCTGAGTTCTAGCTTATGGGAGAGAGTCTGTCACAGAAAGTAAGGTAGAGAGTGTCAGGTTCAAAGGAAACTCCAACTCCTCAAACTCTAAAAGGCAAAGATCCAGAGATGAGCTCAGCCCGGACAGCTGAGGGTTTCTGGCGGTTAGATAAAGGCCAGCATTCTTTGTGAAGCCAATTCTCCTCTACCACAGGAGAGTCATTTACCTTACCTCAGAAGGGACAAATAGCTACTTGTGGTGCCTAGGAGCATATCAAAGCTCATGCTGGCCTCGGGACGCCTCAGCACCCCACTCTTACACAGTTCAAAGTCCTTGCTAGCAGCCCTGCTCACCAATTCCCCTACCCTAAACCCCCTTCAGCTCATGGCCTCCCTCCCTAGAGATGCTCATTCTCATTATAATCCCTGTTGTTCTTGTTTGTTTCCTCTCTGTCTCTCTCTCTCCACCCCTTCCCCATTCTGTTCCTGCTTCCCTTACTAGGTTTTCTCTATTCCTCATTATTGTGCTGTTCTTCCCTCTCTTGCAGATAGCCCTTTCCATGTTCAATCTACTTCTTGCTCTGGACTCTTCTAGATGCCCTAGGCTGTACTCTCATATCTACGATAGAAACCTTTCCATAAAAACCCTTAACCATACCATGTTGTCAGTTTATACAGAGAGCGATAGAGGAAGACACACATCACTGACCTTTAGCCTAGTCTACCCTCACACACTCCGAGACACAGATACACAGCCCCTACACACACACACACACACACACATACCACAGAGGCACATGAGTACATCTCTGTCTCTGAGGGATACACAGAGAGAGAAGCATCTAAAAATAAAAGCTCCTAAAAACCATACTAGAACATAATCAAGTTCTCATGTTTGAGAACTCTATAGGGATGAAGGAGAGTCATTTTCTTTGGTAAGCTGTCGCTGAGTCCCAGCAGGGAAGAAGGAAGCCATTGACACATCTTGCAGACAGAGACCTAGGTGGCAAACTGCACTCTCCCTTTTAACCAACGTTTCTGCTCCCAACCAAGCTCATACTACCCCGTACTGAAAGACGAAATCTTTAACAGAGATTTTATTTATTTCTCATTCTGTGAGTGGGTATCTATACATGACTGCAGGTGGCCTCTGAGCTCAGAAGACGATACCAGATCTTCTGGAGCTGGAGTTGAGGGCAGCGTGAACCTCCTGACTTGGGTCCTCTGAAAGAGTAGTAATTCCCTTTAGTGGCTAAGCCATCTTTCCAGGGCCCCAGAAACAAGTCTTTTAGGCAAACCTTCAGTGATAAATTAGTGAATTGAATAGCAATCAGTTAAAAGTAAAAGCAGGTAACAATTTGGGAGCCATCTCATGCTGGCTGGCTTGTGCTGTGTTTAGAGAAAGAGATTATAGTCAAGCAAGAAAAGTCACAGGCGGATTTTGCAAGGGGCCACAGCGCGTGTTTCCTCACAGCTATGCATAAGTAAAACTCCGCTTATTCCAGCTGCATATGTCCCAGGGCTGCCGAATGCCCCTGAAGGACAAGACACACTCCTGCCATTCATTAAGGTAACTCCAGGCAGGCAAGTTGGTCTGCGTGACCGGTGGCTGAAGAAGGAATAATGAAGCCATGCTCTCAAGCAGAGCCAGTCACACGGCGTGGCGTGGCGTGCGTGGCGTGGCGTGGCGTGTCAGGCCTGGTGCTCCATACCTACAATCCAAGTACACAGGAGGTAGCGACAACAGGATCAGGGGTTCAAGGCACACAAGCCTCACTATTTAAGCCTGAGCTACATGGGTCCCACCTCAAACAAAATGAAACAAAGCACAGCACAAAGACAGGCTATAATAGGATGATATAATTTGGCAAACACGAGGTGACACGCGACAGCTCAGGGCCTCTTACAGGGTGTTTGCACCAGGAGTGACGTGGTGTATTTATTTTCAGGCAAGACCCGATTTTAAAGCAGGAATAACTGAGGACATTATTTGAAACTATCTGGTTCTAAAGCTGGAGAAGGAAAAGTTGAGGGCCTTCCCAAGCATTTTCCACACCACCTTCTTTACTGCAAAAGTTACGTCTAACAGCTAAAATTTCCTCTATTGTCTCAAATACACTATAATTCCTTTAAAAAATGTATGGGGACTGAGGATATGGCTCAGTAGCTAAGTTTGCTTGGTGTGCAAGCATGAGGACCCGAGTTCAAATCCTTAGAAACCAGGCAGAAATCTGGGTGTGGTTCTGTGTGGGCCTGTAAACCATGTGATGTTGGGCTGAGACAGGAATATTGCGGCCAGTCTTGCTCCAGAATTAGATATAGAACCAAATAGCTGATGTTTGCCTCTGGCCTCTCCATGTGTACCCACTCACACGGGTAACACACACACACACACACACACACACACACACACACACACACACACCTCAATATGCTGCAGTTACTTTCAGCTCCTAGGATGATAAGCTAATAGTCAATGCATACTCCTTTCTGCCTTTCAGATGTTTAAGGTGAACTTGTAACACAATGAGGACCATTTAGACAGCACCTCTGGTCCATCAGTGCTCCTATGTTGAGCCATTAGCCCATCAGCCTTGATACACGCAGAGCTACTACCTGGTTGTAGGAGCCTTGCTGCCCAAACCATTCTTTCATTGTGCATGAGTAGTGTTTGCCCTGGAGGATGCAGGATGTAAATTGTCTGCAATTTAAGGTCGCAATGAAATTACATCATTGTTACCTTAACAACATCAGTGCAGACTTAACCCTTTCCTCAGCCCACTTCTTTAGGGAACACTAATGGCCTTATTGAACTTTCTCCTGTCAGGATGAGACCCATACATCTCCCAAAGCTCTGATTCTTCGGTCACTCAGAATCCTAGATTAAACCAGAACATTTTCTCCTCCCAGATAGCTCAGCCCCACCTTTTCACTTTCTTGCTTTAAATTTATGGCTTTTCATCTTGTAGAGAGGCTGCTTCTGAGGCTGATCATTCAAATGGACGTTCAGAATGCGCTCTTTCTACATTCTCATCAGTTCTCTACACTGTAGAGGCTGATCATTCAAATGGACGTTCAGAATGCACTCTTTCTACACTCTGATCAGTTCTCTACACTGTAGCCATGTTAGCTTTGTAAGATACCAGGAGCTCCACAAGGACAGCAACAGAACCAAAAATTCTGGGCTCAGGGGTCTTTTCTGAGACTGATACTCCAACCAAGGACCATTCATGGAGATAACCTAGAACCCTTGCCCAGATGTAGTCCATGGCAGCTTAGACTACAAGTGGGTTCTCTAGTAAGGGGAACAGGTGCTGTTGCTGACATAAACTCAGTGACAGGTTCTCTGATTACCTCCCCTGAGCAGGGAGCAGCCTTACCAGGCCACAGAGGAAGACAGTGCAGTCAGTCCTGATGAGAACTGACAGGTTAGGGTCAGATGGAAGTGGAGAAGGACCTCCCCTATCAGTGGACTGGGGAAGGGGCATGGGAGGAGAAGAGGGAGGGAGGGGAGAGGGTAGGATTTGGAGGGGAGAAGGGAGTGGGCTACAGCTGGGATACAAAGTGAACAAATTGTAATAAATAAAAAATATATTTAAAAAAGAATAAAAAGATACCAGCTTGTTTAACAACCACATGGGACTGGGACTATTGTGCCAGCTTCAGAAACATATCTAATGCTTCAGTAAATCACTTGAGCTCCTCCATGGTTCTCTTTCTCCTCCTCCTCCTTCTGTTTCTCTCTCTTTTTTCCTTCCTTCCTTCCTTCCTTCCTTCCTTCCTTCCTTCCTTCCTTCCTTCCTTCCTCCTTTCTTTCTTTCTTTCTTTCTCTCTCTCTTTCCTTCTTTCTTCCTCCTTCTCCCTTTCCCCTCTTTCTGTCCTCCTTCTTTTCCTTCTCTGCCTCTTCCTCCTTCTCCCTTCAGATCTCACTATGTAGACCAGGCTGAGTACTGGGTTTAAAGTCATGTCCCTTTATGCCTAATGCATGTTTTTTTTTTTCCCCTTATGGCTAATACTAATTTTATTGTTACTTTGCCATGCTCTCTCAGAAAGCGGAAGTCATTAATATGCCAGTGATTGAAGACAGTTATGCTCTCAAGCCTTGTGGTTGTGTGTGTGTTTTTGAATGTGTGAGTGCATGTTCATGTGTATGGGGTAAATGCGCACTTTCTACCTTGTGTTTTGGGACAGTGTCTCTTATTGGGTTCCAAGAGTGGCCAGTGAGGCAAGGCTGGGGGAACAGTGAGGCCCAGGAGACCCCCTCTATCTCTGTCTCCCCTTGTGGTCTGGAATCACAAGTATGAACCTCTATGACCTGCTCTCTGCAGCCTTTCCCTGGACTGGTGACATCATGTACGGCACTTGCTGCAGTTTGGCTGCTCTTCCCCTTCTGAGTCATTTCTGGGACACTACCTGGAGCTGAAAGAGGGGCCTATTGCTTCTGGGGGCTTTGGGGGTGGGGTTTACCTGACTCTGGGTTGACAGACCCATCAGTGTGGAGTAGGGTAAGAACGTCTTTTTTGTGAAGTTCAACTCGGACATTGAGCTTATAAAAAACCAGACCAGCTATTGCTGCCTGTTTGTTTGTTTTTCAGACACTCACCAAATGTTTGATTTTTTATTTTCTTCAAGCCATCTAAAAAACATCACAAGTGGCAAGAAAATATGAACCCACCAAATTAGCCACACACACAAAGGCTCTGTACAGTCTCATCTTACCCTGTTCCTTACGTACTTTGCCTTCTACCTACTCAAGCTTTATTTACTCTTTTAGCAAACAGTCTTTTGAATTCTAACTTTGGTCCAGACTTTCCTTCAAGGTTATTCCCACAAGCCTTGCTGGGAGCCTGTAGCGACAGCACATTGTTACATAAAAATTTAATATCTGCGTGATACCCTGGTTGGCACCAGGCATATTTGTGTTGTTCTGCCCAGTTCACCAACCCCAAAAGACCAGGGATAAACAGACTCCGCTGTAAACACATGAGGTTCTTTTTATTGTAACTTACAAGCTGCAGCTTGGGCCTACACAGCCCCACCGCCGAAGCGGTGGGAGCCGAGCGCCAGGCCCAGGTTAGTTGGGTGATTTAAAGATTCTGGTCCCTCCCAGCATGCCCAAGGCAGGGGTGATTCCTGCCTGGCAAGCATCTATTAGTCAAAATGCTACATTTTGAATTGATTGGCTATAGGAAGGTTCCCAGACCATTAATGATCTGGTGTCCCTCCCTAGGGGGATGGGCCAGTTTCCTAGCAACTGTATCTCTAGTGGGTGGGGAAAGAGTGCAGTGAGGTGGCCCTTCCCCTCAGGGCATTACTGTACTTCTTTACCTACCTAGTTCAGGCTTTAATAGTAGCTGCTAATTTATCTTTTGGTCCCTCATTTGCCCCCTTTCCCATGATCATTTGAAGACCCAATCTTGGGTCTTCCGGATATGACCCCTTGTATCCTATTGATTTAACTTTTTATAATGGGATCTGAGTACCATTAGTGTATTGCTCTCAAGTATTACTTTATGAAAGCCTTAATAATAGTTCGGGCCTTAATAATAGCTACTAATTTATCTTTTGGTCTCTCAGTATCCCAGACTTCTGGAAACTTGGGGTCAGGAGATATCTGAGTTAGAGTGCTATCTGTCTAGGCAGGATCAAGAATTTGATATTGGCCCAACTGTACCTTTCCTGGCCATCTACCCAAAGGACCGTCTCCTACAGTCCATCTACTTTCACTGTTTCTCTGTTTATAATAGGAAATGGAATCAGCCTAGATGAACATTAATAGATGAATGGATAATGAAAATGTGGTCCATATATGAGGCAAAACTGCATTCAATCACAAAAAATGATATTAAGCAACTTCAGGAAAATGGATGGAACTGGAAAATATTATATTAAGTGAGGTGACCCGGGCTCGTAAAGACAAATACCACATGCTCCCTCTTGCATGCGGATCTTGGCTTCTGACTTTTTATATATGCAAACCTACATGCCAGCGAGGGAGGGTAGATGCCAGGAAACCTAGAAGGTGCCTGTGAGAGGGGGAAAATTACTCTCAGAAGAAAATTACCTCGTAATTAAATTTTGGTAAACATTATCTATGCTCTATTTATAATCCCCCCAAAGCCACGATTGATTGGATTAGCATCTGGCCGTTTACGAGATACTTTACATTCCTGATTATGTTCAGTTAGGAAGTGCTGTTCAAGTTCGCTTCCAGATGCATTGCCTCTTCTAATTGGTAATGCTACTGAAAACGCCGGAGCATTCTGTTCTTGCACATTTCCACACAGCTAACCATTTCTTTGAGATTCTTTTTTTTTTAATTTTCATTTTGATGAATTTCATGTCTCATTTTATAACCTTAAATAATAAAAATAGAGTGTGTATAGAAGAATGTCTCACAAGTGAACCCCAACCGTGTTGCTGTGTGTGATGTGAGCAACTCTATCCTGTCGGGGAAAATGTTCAAAGGATTTAGTAAAACCTCCTGCAACTACGCTCTCTCCTAACTTACCAGGACCAACTACTTCCTACTCTTATGCTAATCCAACTGTTAATTCTTTCTTGAGGCTATTGTTCTTGTTAGTATCATCTTAGGCGCCACTGTTTTCTTTTCTCACTCCTTTGAGCCCCTTCATCCATCATGTTGTTCACACATTCCCATCTCCTCATACCAAACCAGATCTCTCTAGTCTGTGGACTCATCTATAGTCTCATGATTTGCATGATGTTACAGTGATTCATAACGTACTTGTGTCCTTGAACACCATGAACTGTGTTGGGGCAACAGCCAATCATATTGTGTTTCTTTTGAGTGTTTCTAAAATCTGGAACATAATAACTTTTGTATTAAGATATATTTTTAGAAAGAGAGAAGTGGCTTATTAAGAAAAATCAACAGTGATGGTGAAGAAGATAAAAAGTCATTGGCTCTCATCCATCCTCTTGTTGCCAGTTCTCAGGCATAGGTCACGTGGCTTTCATACCTTCAGTTGGATTCTAAAATGACCCATTGCTCCAGATCTGTGTTTTGAACACTGGTCCCAGTTGGTATTATCTTAGAAGCCTTTAGGTTCTTGGGGAGGAGCTTAGCTAGTGGAATTGGGCTGATGGTGGGGCCTGTGCTGGGCAATGGATGGTGAATTCAGGGAGTTGAAAACTAGTGAGTTTTGTCAGATTACCACACAGGCGTACAGAGTTTGCAGTCAATTGGAAAGGCTCTGGTGTGAAGCCATGTTTCTTGCCAACCTAGTCTAACTGATGGAGGACTCTAATTTTTAAATTTAATATGCGCGCGCGCGCGCGCACACACACACACACACACACACACACACAAATGAGCTAAGAGAAAATCTGTATTTTTAGCTTGGCTGAAAATTTCACTAGCTGAGAGATTTTTTTAAAGAACTTGTTTTGTTCTCTGAATTACGGGGCCTCATCTTATAAAATGTGAGGGTTGGAGTAGACCTTTTTTCCAGTGCTGGGAAGTCAGACCTGAGTTTTAACCTGAGTCAATTCTTGAGACTTGGAGTTACAATGTTCATGGTGGCTTTTCTTCTTTGCCTTTCTTTTTTACCTTTCCTTCTTTCTTTCTTTCTTTCTTTCTTTCTTTCTTTCTTTCTTTCTTTCTTTCCTCCCTCCCTCCCTCCCTCCCTCCCTCCCTCCCTCCCTCCCTCCCTCCCTCCCTCCCTCCCTCCCTCTTTCTTTCTTTCTTTCTTTCTTTCTTTCTTTCTTTCTTTCCTTTCTTTCCTTTCTTTCCTCCCTCCCTTTGGTGTGGATGTATGGTTTTATGGTTGTTGAGTGGACATTTGGTTCTTTGGTTGCTGTTACCCCACTCTGGGCAGTTGTAGAGCAGTTTTCAGCCTTGGGCTGCTCTGTCTTCCAGCATCAGACTCAGCTGCTGCCAGATCTGACTTTCTGGCAGGAACTGTGGGTTGAGACTCCAAACATTCCTAGCCAGCACAGTGGGTGGGGCAGGTCATAGGCTGGCAGGTGGGGGAGGGGACTGACTTGAAGGTCTCTTCATGGGACTCTGGGTCTAGCTCTGTGGAGGCAGCAGAGGCAGGATTAGGGGTAGGCTGTGTCTGCCCATGGATGGCCAGTAAGTCCCACGGGAATGAGATGGGCAAGGAGGGGGGCTGAGCTCTGCACCTGAGGCTGGAGTAAGGGGTACTGAGCAGACCTGAATGAAGAAGAGGAAGGAAGCACAGGTAGCCTGCCTGGGTCCCCATCAACTGTGGTGGTGTGTGGGTCCCCGGCAGAGAGCAGTTCTGCAGCGGGGCAGAGAATCACAACGAAAAGGAGATGGGCTGTGAGGAGGGTCTGAGTGTCCGTGGAGAACTAGCACCCACAAGGTCTAACTTCTGAAGTTATGATCAGTCCCGCGATCAACGTCCTGGGCAGAGTCAGAGTCTGGGAGGCCGCTGCCTCCTGACAATTCAGCAAAAGCACCTTTCTATTTTCTGCCCCGCCTCCTTATCTCTCTTCCTCATTTTTTCCTGTTACCACTTTCCTTAATCTACTTTCCCTTTCCTTGCGCCATGGCTGCTGGGGAACATGATGTCAGGGGCATCTGCTTGGCCATCTGAAAAACCCCTAAGTCTGCTTTACCGTGACTGGGGTTTACTCTAAGAAGCTTGCCTGTGTGTGTGTGTGTGTGTGTGTGTGTGTGTGTGTGTGCGTGTGCATGTGTTTATGCATGCATACTTGTGTGTGTGAGGGACCCAAAGGATACCCTCTGCCACCACCCACCCCACTGCTGGATGACAAGCACTTGCTACCACCGACCTTTTCTACTCTTTTTTATTTAGCTTTCTCTTGCATGTGTCAAGGTGATTGCACTCCATTCCTCACACTTGCGAGACAATCATTTTACTGACTGAGCTGGCCGCCCCACATGCCCCATTGGCCTCTTTTGTGGGTGGTTACAGAAGCATAAAGCATCAAGAAGCCACTCACCATACCTTCCTGAACGTAAAATTATATTAGAAGAAAAAACTTAGCAAACATCTGAGAGTGGAAGGTGTCCAGGAATGATGTCATCATTCACCAGACGAGGCCCGGTGGGTGTGTTTGTTCAGGGCGTTCGTGCCTTTGGTCTCTTTAGTTCACCTGTAGGTCAGAGCTGCACAGTTCTTTTAATATATATGTGAATATCTATCAAAATTTCACTGAACTAATAAATCCGCAGCAGACATACTAGAGGATTTGTGAAGTAATGAATAGCACCATTTGAAAACTCCATCCTGGTCTGCAGGCAGCCCACGGCAGTCAAATCTTATCCTGGTCTCCTGTGTTAGAGTAGTACTTCCCAGACACCAAAACTTGTTCCAAGGAGGCACAGGGCAGCTCTTGGAATGCTTAATATCGAGTGTTTAGACCCAGGAAGGGGAGACTCTGGCTCCAGCGCCCCCGTTCATAGCTGCTTGCCCTGGAATCAGAGAGTGAGAAAAACCCTGCAATCTGTTCAACGAGGCAGTTGCCATCTATACAGCTGAGGATGGCACCTCCATGGAATCTTAAGGCATATTATGGACCGGGCGTCGGAGATGGGCTGGCTGGAAAAGCAATGGGTGGCTCTGAACCATCTTTCAAGGGCTAATCTAATTTATTAGCATGCGAATCTCCAGGTGGGCATGGAAGAAAGAGGTCATATTCCTAGATGCTGGCTGTGGGACTTTACAGCTGAAACTTACCCCTACCTAGCACCGCTGAACTCAGAGTGACCCTTGGCATGGGGCGATCTGTGTTCTCATTGAGTTGTTTGCAGTGGTGTGTGTTAGCTGCTTGGGTAAGCTACAGGATACTTACTGGGTGAACTCACATTCCAGTCTCATTTCCCTAGTTCTAGCAGCTGCTGATTGGGCTCTTCCGGATAATGAAGAGTTTGGTGTCAGGAAGTTAATGTGGTGACTGTGGTTAGGTTTCTAAGCGTCTCTGAAGGTGTGTGCAAGCCAGGGTCAGGAGCAGAAGAGGCTAGAAGATAGATCCCTCAGAAGAATGAAGCCCTGGATCCTCAAAAAAGTTTTTAAGATACTTTTATTTTGCTGAGCTCTAAATAGCAAATATAAACAGAAGACAAAGAGATGTGAAGAGAGGAGGAGGAGGAAGAGAGGGGAGCTAGAGAGTGAGGGAGGCAGGGAGGGAGGGAGAGAGAGAGAGGAGGAGGAGGAGGAAATAAACATGGGAAGCAGAAGTCTATCCCTCTGTTTCCCCAGAAACCTAACATCATGTTTCTCTCTCCTTCCTGCCTACCTTGCTTCTCCACCATTGTCTAGTAGAACACTCCTGGAAAATGATGAACAAAGCACGGTGTCAAAAGCAGCTGTTTTCTGACTGGGCTTGCTAGCTCACTTTTAATACCGGCCCTTGAGAGCAGAGGCAGGTGGATTTCCATGTGTTCCAGGCTCTGCTGCTCTAAATAGTGAGTTTCCAGCAGGGCCACATAGTGAGGCCCTGTCTGAAAACGAGAACAGCTACTTTCCTCAGGATAACAAGACTGTCCCTGAAGCAGAGGTGAGATCTATTCTTGTACAGTTACCTCGGCTTAGAAACCTAGTCACAGAGGACCCCAGGAGCTTTTGAAACTTAAAATCCTAAGTATGAGAGTGTGGAGATAGTTCAGTGGAAGGAAGTGCTTGTTCTGCAAGCATGATGACGTGGCTTTAAATTCCAGCACCCTTGTAACAAAAGCCAGGCAGAGCTGCTCTTGCAGTAACCCCTATCATCACAGTGCAGAGATGGGCAGATCACATGAGATCGAAGCCAGCCATCTTTATCCAAATGGTGATTTTTGCTCAGTGATGAGCCCCCTCTCAAGGCAGAACAGCCTAGAAGAAGACATCAGACATCCTGCTCTGGCCTCTGCATGCATGTGTCTAGACACTCACATGCATGCACCATGTATACACCATCCCCAGATCTATACACCAGTATCAGACCTCCCCACCCCACCCCCAGAAAAACAAACACATAGAACAGAATCCTGGCATTAACAGTAAGTTGCAATTAGACATTGCTCTGGGCTGAGGGGCCTTTGGGCTAGGGATGACATCACCCCTGTGGCCTTCCTGTCTTCTTCCCAGTCCTGTGTTTCTCATAAGAGTAATGTGTGAGCCATCATTCACCAAGGTACAGTTCCTTTTGTTCTGAAAGTTCTTCATGTGCTACTTCTACAGAGTAGAGTAATTATCCAAAAATTTAGCCCTAGTATATTGCCTGGGAGGGAAGGGATTCCTGGGCTTGCATAGCAGCCAGAAGAAGAATCTTGCTCCATGTGTGCACACAGCATTGGTCTAAGATTAACGGACACTAATGAATTGGCCGTAGCTCTGTCTTCCTTAAACCAAGAGCAGGGTACAGGCCCTGCAGATGTGCACCTCAGAGAGCGGAGACCCTGCCACTGCTGATGCAGGGTGTACGCCATCCTTTCTGGATACTCCTTCCAAAGGAGCTGGGTGGGGCCCAAAGGCTGCTCTGATGTAAGAGCTCCAGAGTGGAGGTCAGTCCCATGATGCCAGAGCCCCAGCAGAGGCTGATGGTAAGTAGATGACAGAAGCAGATGAGATGGTCACAGTCCACCCATCCTCCTTGGGATGACTCACCTCCTGGGCAGGAGTGATCATCTCTGCCATCCCTGAGCCTTCCCCAGAAAATTATATCCACTGATAATTTCAGCCTTGCTGATGCCCCGGGAGGCCAAAGAAATGGTCGTTTCTGTTGCTGTTTAGAAAAACAACAAGGAACAACCATTGGCACCTGGCCAGTTACCCCATAAAGCAGTTTTGCCTTGGTAGTTTTTAATGCCATCATGCATAAAGAGAAGAGCCACTGGGGAGCAGATGTACTTTTGTTCATTTAGGATGCTGGTTTCATCATTGTTCTAACCCAAACAAGTTTAATTATTAAAGATTCATTTATTTATTATTATTTTTTTTAACTCATACCATTGGCTGAGGTTTGCAGCAAAACAGTCTAACTAGAGTCAGATTCCACCTCTTGAAACTTTGTCTATTTTCTTGCGATTTTATGGAGGGATTAACCTTTTCAAGGTTGGAATTTGCCTGCTTGGTGTAAACTAACTCTTCCAGAGAGTTTTTGTAATCTACCAAATGCCAACTTTGGAAGCATAAACAGCAGTGTGCTGGCAATCCAAGCTTGCCACTTAACGCTTTTGAAAGAACAAAGGTCAGAATGGTTGAGGAACTTGTCCAAAAACAGAAAAAAAGGTTGCCTTTGAGATGATGAAAGAAACCAGGTTTCTAAGTCTTTAGTTTTGTTGAATGTTGAAATAATTGGACCGAGCAGGAAGAGTTGCAGCCAGAGAGAGTTGGCTTCAAAGAGGTGCCACAGGGCACCAGGCTGCGATCTTAATCTAGAAACACCCATGGCCGAGCAGCAGGATCTCTGCAGGACTTACAGCAATGCACAGCTGACAGTTCTACCCATTGTCCTAAAGGGAGCTAGAAGCCTCAGGGCTGAATCAAGAGAGATCTGTCAGTCACAGTTGCTTGAGTTTTACTTACTGGGGTCCCTGCTGAGGTGGTGAATTCAGAAGGACTCAGCCCCTCTGGTGGCAAGCTGGATAGGGGGTACTTCAACGGCATTACAGAAGTTCAGACCTTACAGAATCTGACTTCCCATGTGCAGCTCAGTGAAGACCTTGGCTCACCAAGGTCATTAGGAAGCAGGCATGCAGGAAGCGTGAGCTGCCCACCCTTGAAGGTCTTGCTCACGGTGGGCTGAGGAGGCACCAAACTGGAGGAAAAGGAAGCAGTTTCATTTTGTTTCATTTCCAACTCATCAGCTACCAGGGCTACAACATTGTTGGGCAGTTCTTTGCTTTAGCTGAAGAACAAATGCGTTCCAAGAGATCCTCGTACATTTTGTGTATGGATGTTCATGTGTGCAGATGCGTGTATGGGGAGGTGGAGGTTAACCTTGAGTTTTGACTGTCAATAGCTGTCCACCTCAGTTTTTTATCTGGGGTTTCTCATTGTTCTGATAGGCTGGCGAGAGGGCTCCACGCATCCTCCCTTATCTGCCTCCTCAGTGGTGTGCACTACCACACTTGGCTTTTTTTGGGGGGTGGGGGGTTCTGGGGGTTGAACCGGGACCCTCCTCCTTGTTTGACAGGTACCTTACGAACTGAGTGATCTACCCAGCCCCTTAGGTTATAAATGAAAATTCAGATTCAGCTTAAGGTTTTAACTCTGATTCTCAAGGCGAGAAAAGGTCTCTTTTCCATTCACTTTCACCTTATATGGGTAGAAACTGATACCACACTGAATTTCCACATATGTTCATTTAAAGGGGCTTTGCGAATGGTAATAAACCAGGTTCTATGAGGAAAGGGGTGAAAGGCAGTTCAGATTTTCATTGACTAGAAATGAGGCCCAACAGATAGCATTATGTATTTCACTTATTTATACTTTTACAGTAGAGGAAGGCCTTTAGGTTGGAAGTGGATTAATTACGCACTTACAGATAAATTGCTCCTCTTCCATTTCTCCCTTGGTATAATAGGATGAGTGCGGATGGCCTATGCACACAAGGAGAAGAGGAGATATGTGCAGGAGGAATACTAACTTCTGAATCTCAGAGCTTTGCTGGCAGAGGAGGCTCAGCTGTCTATTCTTCACTCTGAAGTAAAAGAAAAGACCTTATTCCCAGGAGAGAGAAGTAAGAGACCTGGGCTGTTATTCTTTTTTAATACGAACAAATACCTCTAGAAGAGGAAATCCTGTCCGTTTATTATGTTTAAGCTCTATGTCTTATTTGTCCCTTATTTGTCCTTTAACCTGGATTATTCAGAAAACCCTAATCATGCAGAAACATGAAAATATGTACATTGTTTCCAGTCCCTTGGAAGCTCAGCTAAGGCACCAACCTGTGTTGTAGACTTACAGAAGCAAGCGAGACAGAGAGCCAGAACCATGTTCGGGAAAGCTGCCCCGATTCCACACATCACGTGCCATTCCCTAGAGACTGGTTTCACTGATCACAGAATTAGTTGGTGTACTTGGAACAAAAGCTATGACATCACTAATTAGAAGAGAGGAAACTGGGGTTTCCCATCATAACAGTGCACATGTCCACCCATCCTATTTTGCTGGTAAAACAAATTAACCTCATTTAATGATCTTCAAAAGCATGGCAGGTAGTAATTGTGTTAATATTCACAACCAAGCCTGCCTGCCTGTATACTCAGTGGTCATTGCATCCTTCCATGATGCTTCTTGGGCATTCTACCTCCGAAGACTTACAGAAACCATGCAATTTATTTGAGACTTGATTTCTTCTTGGTGGGAATATGGCTCAGTTTATCAGCTGTGGAAAATAGTTTGGAGGAGTGATGGTTGGGTTTGGTTGTTAAGGAGGTGGATCACCTAACATTCCCAGGCATGTTAGAGGTTATTTCCAGACTGTTAATGGAGAGCAGAAGCTCTTTCCTCCAAGTGGGGCAGCGCCTTCCAAAGGATTGTCCAGATACGGTGTGGACCGAGCAAAACGCAGTCCAGGTCCACTGCTTTCCTTCCTTCTGAGCATGTCTATTGCTGCTGCTGTCACTGCTGCTGTCTCGGCCAACCTCAGAATCTGGTTTGCTTTTCTGGGCCTTCCATTGTTTTTTCCATGCCAGGCCCTCACCAGGGAGCTTTCAGGTCTTCAGAACTAGCCTGGGACTTCTGAGGCATCCAGCTCCATGGACCAAACAGCTACCAGACTCTGCCTCTTCAGTGCTGGAGGCCATTACTGCACTACCCAGCTGCTACTATGCAAGAGCACACTCTTTTATACATATATAGCACACACACGGATGTCATATAGGCATAAGCACACATCCCAGTGATGCTGGCTTCTTAAAGAGCCTTGTCTAATAGAGGAGGCTTTTCGAATAATTAGAAACAGAGCTGCCATGTGACCTAGCAATTGTATTGGATGTATCACTAAGGAAATGGGAATCAGTATATTAAAGATATATCTGTATTTCTATATTTGCTGGAGTTCTGTTCAAAATAGCTAATGCCTGGAACCAAGCAGGTGTCCACAAATGGGTGAATGTGTAAATGAAATTTGATATGAACCTAATATTACCTAGTCATAGAAGAGTATGACTATGGGATCCAAAGATCATAGAGTTAAATGAAATAGTCCACAAAGACAAATGCCACCTGATTTAATGTGTATTTGGACTATTAAAAAAGAAAAAAGAAAAAAGAAAAAAAAAAAACCCATCAAACCCCAAGGCTTACAACTGCCTGAAATCCCAATTCCAGAGGGTTCGTTGCCTTCTTCTGACCTCTGAAGGCACCAAGCATGGGTGCGGCACACAATCTACATGCAGGCAGAACATTCACATACATAGAGTTCAAAAATAAATCTAAAGTTAAGACAAGAGCCCTAAACCAACAAAGTTCTCTGGTATATCTATTATGAAATTGTATACATTCTCATTATAAGAAGTCAAAAATCGTGGACAAGAGAAAAAAAAAAAAAAAAAAACCCAAGGGGCTGGAGAAATGGCCCGGTGGCAGTATACAGTGAGTGTTCTGACTGTTCTCCGAGTGTGTGTAAGAATCATGGTTCTCAGCACCCAGATGGCTGTGTTCACAAATCTGTACTCATACAATGTATACATCATTTCAAAAAGAAAATATTTTTAAAGAGGAAAAACAAAAACCCTTGAGCTCAGAGAAGTAGGGAGCAGAGCAGTGAGTGTTAGGGATGGGAAAGGCAAGTGGAGACTGGGGAGACTAGGTTCTGGGGACAAATTCATAGTTGGCTAGAGTGAGCTAGCTCATGTGTTTTAACACATACAGCAGATGTAAAAATCAACATATAATGCAAAGTAGCTGGAAGAAAGAGTTCAAGTGTTCCCTCCATGAAGAAGTGATAGATGTTTGAGAGAAGGGATGAGTCACCCAAGAATTCTCAGTCGATCGTTACAGAATGCACAAATGTTCCTGAACAGCACGTTAGACCCCAGAGAGCTGTGTGGTTATTATCTGCTAATAATAAATTTAATGGTGGCCAATGCCTAAGTAAATTAGTAGAAGTTATACTTGGTCCTGAGTTTCATTAGGGCAGCTACAAATTACTTACAAATATCCCTTATGGCAATACGTCACATACATTCCACTTGTTATTACTGAAAAGTTGCCAGTAATGTTTTAGCATTCTGCAGATCGTGTTTTTTCCATTATGTCGGATGCTTCTACGAGTACCTTAGTTCACATTGTTTTTTTTTTTTCTTTTCATATCTCCTGTTAAACATTTGTCTTGTGCGTATCGGTGTAGATATAGCACATGATTATCTGTTGTCCCATTAAAAGTTGATACCCACACATTTTATCCAAAACTCATGTGGGGTGAAACATTAGGTCTAGATGTAGAAAACACTAGGTCTATGTGAAAACTTCATCTGAGAGCTGGTATCCTGATCTGGGCTGTTGTTGGGAGCTCTCTTTCTGGGTAAGTGATGATCCCCTGCACTTCAAACCTGAAGGAAGGCCCTTTGAGTCAGTGGGATGGAGGTATAGCCCCTGCAAGCTTCAGTGGTAGAAGAAAACATTAATTTATAAATGATGCAGCTCGGTGGACCCAATGAGGATTCCTAGGGGACATGGGTGTGGAACATGCAAGGAAGTGCTGCTCATAAATTAAGAAGAGGCTGAAGATGTCAGCACACGGCAGGTTTTCTATTAAGCCCACTACATAATTTGTTTCAGCCTGCTTTTTTGGCACTATCTTGGCTCTTCCTCCCTATCTCTAGGGATAGGGAAAAGATTACAGTGTCCAAAAGTCATGCAAACTCTCTGTTCCAGTTTCCTTTCTGTTTCTGTGATGAAATCTTTGAGAAAAAGCAACTTTGGGAAGGAAGGGATTATTAGACTTACAGTTCCAGATTATGGTCTCTTATTATGGGAAGTCAAGGTAGGAATTTAAGTTATCACATGATATCAAGAGCAGGGAGATAATAGTCACAGATATCCTCGTCTGGTGGCTTTCATTTAGGGCTTTCTCCTCTTATGCTGGTCAGGATGCCCTTGCCTAGGGAAAGTGCTACCCACAGTGGACTGCCTTAATCTGTTAACAGCTGAGGCAAGTAACATTCAAGGCAATTCGTTGTGGACATGCCCAGAGGCCAACTTGATCTCTTTTTGAGACTGCCTTTCCAGGTTATTTTAGGTTTTGGGAAGTTGACAGTTAAAAACTAGCCAGTATACTCTCCTATAGCCACCCTCTAAACCCAGTAACCAAAAAAGAATTATGAGTGGTTCTTTTGCTAGCTTTAAAAAATGATGAAACCATAAGAGTTCCTTTAAGTGCTTAACTTACTTCAGCTCTTGTCTGAAGTTAGGACTCTGGGACTCGGCAACAATGCTTACAGAAGTCAGTGTATCTGATAGTGTTACTGTCCATTGACCTACCTATCAAAACTCTTAAGCCTAAGGTTGGCTTTTTAAAACAAATACTTAAACATGTGCATGCATCTCAGGCTTTTAATATTATAAACATTCCATGCAATTATGATGTTGTATAGCATTGTTACATATTACAACTATTTCAAAAGGAGCACCTACAGGCCTTATTCTGATTTTGTCAAAAAGCAGTTGACAGATAGTGGCTGACACGTAGTGGTGATGG
The DNA here is from genome assembly GCF_030254825.1 of Meriones unguiculatus. NCBI lineage: Eukaryota > Metazoa > Chordata > Mammalia > Rodentia > Muridae > Meriones > Meriones unguiculatus. Next base: position 104,653,302 of record NC_083359.1, read on the forward strand.
TGACATAATCTAAGTTGCTTTCTACCATGAACAAGCCTCCCTGAAGTCTAAGTCTGTATGATATCTCTGGCCTCGTCTTCCATCATCTCTGTTCTCCACTCCTGACCTCCCACCAGCTCAACTGTTGCTCATGTCTCTTGCTCTAGAGACATTGGGCTTTGGAGTTCTTTCCTCAGTGCCTTTTCCTTGCTAATCATTGCTCATAGGTTCCTCTGTAGAGAGCCTTCCGTGATTCTTATTTAAACTTGACCCAGTCAATCCCATTATTTTACCTTACTTTCTTTCTTCTGCTAACCTGTACATGACCTTATTTTGTGCACCTGCTTATATGCTTATTATTCTTCTCTGTTACCAACATGTTAGTTCCATCAAGACATGAATTGTTCCGGGGTAGATGTGAACAAACATCTATAAACTTCAGATAGGGCAGTGATGATAGACAAAGAAACTATTCCACCTCGGTCTAGCTTACTGAAAGAATGACTTCCCTGGGGGCCACCTCAGCAGGGATGTGATTCAGGAAAGCTGTGTCCATGCAGAGCTCTCTTGTACAACTTGTAGGCAGCCCTGATGGTTAGAGTACCCTCTCTATAATCTTAGAGAAGAAACTTCTACATTTCGGGATGTCCCTGGGCCCGCTTCCTATACTTACTGAACCTTCTGACCTTTCTTCTTCCCTCCAGAAAGAGATGATTCAATTTGGAGGAAAGAATACAAGGGGAGCCCTGGTTAGATTACTTGTTGTTGAACCTACTTACATTAGATGCTCTATAAGGGAGAAAAAAAATAAACCCACAAAAGCTAAGCAGAGTCCAACTGGCTATCACATAGGGGTTATTCTTAGCCACCCTATATGATGTATTTATTGCACTGATGAGAATGCTTCTAGCTAGCCTAACTGGCTGGATTTTTTTCTTTGATTTCAGAGACAGATGGGTCAACTCTACTTCCTTTTATTTGAATCATTGGACTGAGCCAACCCAGAATGAGACATATTTTATTGTCAATAGAAAAACTCTCTTTATTAACACATGTTAGTTTTCTTATTTATTTTTATAGTTAATGAGATTTTGCCTTTCTAAATAACCTCCTTAACCAACTCCAGATCCCTTTGTGTCACATCCAAAGTGAACATGTGTATGTGTGTGCGTGTGTGTTTTGACATGCAAATTTAGAAGTTTCCAGGGTGAGAGCTGCAGAGCTCAGTAGGTGGAGGGATTCAGAGAAACAGAGGAAGGATACAAGTCAGAGGGGAAGAGTGGGAGGGGTAGCATAGAAAAGAGAGTCCCTTTCCACACCTTTCTCTGTGGTCTCCAGAGCTTTAGCACAACCTACGGCACTCATGAAAGATTATGTGGAAATGGAGGGAGAAACTGAATTTTTGAGTCTGTTATGATGTATATAAGAAAGTCCTCTCAAAGAAATATGCCTGGGAGGAGAGTCAATGTACACAAATATCCCTGGCAATACACAAAACTTTCACAGCTGCACTGAGACTCCCACAGGGCATGGAGTGAGAGAACTAGCTGAGTTGATCAGGATCTTGAGTGGCATGTAAGATATAGGTCAGAGCAGAGAGAAACTCACAACGTCACCACTAAAATGATATTTCAAAGTGAGGGTGCTGTCCATTCTCATTCTTTCTCTCTCCCATCATTAGAACTTTGGGGATGGCCAGAGGGGCCTGCCGCAGGTCGGCCAGGAATAGTTTAGCCTGCCGGTGGGTCTTGGTCGGGCAGAGCTGAGCAGTTTGAAGGGGCTCTGGTGTCTGGTCCCACTTAAGTCCTTGTAGTACTTTTTACCCTGGGACTAAGTCGTCTCTTCATCCCCCATGTACAAATTTACATGAGTTCTCCTGTGTGGCAAAGTAGGGCAGCTGCCCCTTGCAAGCTCTCTTCCTGTCTGCTTGGACCACACCTGGCCTGGTGAACCCCGCTTTGAGAACGGCTATTGTGGTTGTTTGTTTTATTTTGTTTATTTTTCCATCAGTGCACTTAAAATTTTATTAGTAAAGTCCTTGTTTAAATAAAAAATTCTTTAATGGGGACAAAATTTCCATATTCCAATTTCTCTTGTCTTTTAAGTAAAAAAAGTTAGGGAGATTTCATACCATCTTGAGTCAGCAAGCAATTTTGTTGATAAAAAAAAAAAACAACAACAACCAAAAAACAACCAAAAAAACAAGAATTTATTTCATTGCAGAGACAGTTTTCAGATTTTAATGAATTTAGAAATTGAAAGTGTCTGCTTCAAAGCCCAGATGGTAGAGCTGTGCACACTGGTAGTACCCACCTCAGCAGCGTACATGCTTGCATGAGGGTAGCTAAGTTTATTTTATTTTGTATTGCTGTGTTTGCATCTCTGCAAAGGAGCCTGCAGAGGCCTGAAGAGTGTAGGATCCCCTGGAGATGAAGTTGCATGACTGGGAGCCACTCTGCATGAGGCTGGCAACAGAACTCTGATTCTCATAAGAGCAATGAGCTCTCCTAACCACTGAGCCATCTCTCTAGCCCCTACCTATGATTCTTTAACGAGTACAAACATTAGAGAAATAACACTGAGTCAACAGGGCAAGCTGTCAGCTATTCAGCTTTAAGGCTTCCCGTTGGACAGGGCTGTCTCTGGTCAGGTAAGCAAGAGGGGTCTCCCATGTGCTCAGACACCAGAACCTAAGCTTGCACCTGTCATCTGGCTGCAAAGTGGAAGCTGATCATTGAAGGGATGATCTCAGTGAACAGCTTGCCCAGGCAGCTTCTCCAGTCTTCTCATTTTTATGACAAGGAGGGTGAGACTGGGTCAACATTAGACACAATCACTTCTAATTCTGTCATGTGTTGGTTGTGAGATTGGCTGCTTGCTGTGGCTAGTCACTTCATAATGACTACCAAGCCTCTACTATTGGTTGGGTGTAACACAGGAAAAAAACAAAACAAAACAAAAAACCATATTGAGTATTTGAGACAGAAAGCGACAATACAGGAAGCGAATGTTTATGAAATTAGAAGGAATGAGGCATGAGAGGCAGGGCATCCCCACTGGAGTGTTTCTGACTGTGGCCAGTGCATTAGGAGGTTGGCTACTGTGGCTGTCTCTGAGTGCCCATGAACCTGGCTTTTGACACTGGCCGTGGCATATGACCTGTACCATGGCTTCTTGAACATACCCCAGTGGCTTTTTAAAAGGATCTCTGCATGGAAATATTCTCTATGGCTTGAAATCTTAGGCAAATTCCTCCAATTGGTGGAACCTCATTCTATACCCACTGGTAGTTGAAGAGCCTGGCAATGAAGATTTGAACCTGCCTCCATCTGCAGGACAAGGAAGAAGGAATGGATAAACACAGGCTTAGCAAACAGATCCACGGAGCCTGCCACATCCTTGATCTGCCTGCCATCTACCTTTCACCCACTAAGCCTGCTGCCACCACCCTCCTCAAGGTCGTGGTCTTCCATCAGATGACTTCTGAGTTAGCATCCAGTTTCCTGTAAAATGACATGAGCATTCGCAGGCTCGATCCCTTCCCCCACAAGGAAAAACATCTTCTCTGATGGCTGGACAGGAATCTCGGGCATTTGGTAAGGTGCGACAAGCTTCTCCTGTCACCAGGGTAGCTGAGCCCTTTGTAATGTGATCACTCATAAATACTGTTAGTCATGTTAGATGTTTCAAAGCTTCTCTAAAAATAAGTCTGTGTTGGCCCCGGAGTGACTTTAGAGACCTAGAGGGTTCCTTGAAAGTGTCCTCTTGGAAAAGTCAGAAATGTGAATTTCCTTCTTCCATCCAGAAGCACACAGTTCTATTACTTATGTGTGGAATATGTTACTGCACGCAGCTCTGTCTCTCTGTCTCTGTCTCTTTGTCTGTGACTCCTCTGTTGGTTTCCATCTCTGTCTTTTTCTCTCTCAAAAACAAAAGCTGATTCTACAAATGAATGTGACCAGAGGCTCATCCATGTGCAAGACGTAGTCCTAGTCCTCAGCCACTTTTCCCTTTGCACAGTTGTGGTCTAGGAGGCCACAAATACTGCGTGCTAATTTGAACTTTTCAGTACCATGAAACCGCTATCTCCACATTCACGCGTGAGCTCCCATTTGCCTGCTCCATGCTAATGGAGGAATACATGATTTTTAAGCAAGACTTTATTTAAGAGAGGGAAGTATATAGGGTTACATTTGAAAATGCAATTATTTGAAAAGATAAACCGTAAGCTTTGCCGCCCTTTGCAGAGTAGCTTTCGAGAGTTTACTTGGAGGGATGTAGAAATTCTAATTCTCCAAACAAGCTGGCTACACTTACTGTAGGTTGCATGCACTTATTTGAATTTAAACTATATGCCCTCACTGCATGAACATCTTAGAGTCCAAAGATAGTCTTATTCAAGTTGAGCCCCAAATACATACTCATAACTTGAGTTTCCACACCTGCCCCCTTCTTCTCCCTACTGTGACCCCCATGGGACATACCATAAAAAGACAGAGAGACTTGAGTTTGGAGGAGGGGAAAAGGTAGGACCAAGTAAGAACGAGAAATTGTAAGTTTGGGTTCTTTGAGTATAAGCTGAGTTGGTCACACTCACAGTAGTTCTAGGACAATGTAGAAACACCCACACTGGCTTGTCACCAGGGCTAACCTCTTGGGCAGTCACAACCTTTTACAAATGCTACTTCTGACTTTCAATAAAGCAGGTAAATAATCCTCTCCCAAGCCAGGATAAAGCTTAACCAGGTGCTCATGTCTGCCTGTTGCAAATTCACGTGCTGTTCTCGTAAGCATAATTCTTTGTTTCAGACAAAGACGAGGACTCCAAACGCTTACAGGCAATTGGGGCTACTATTCCATTACAACCTTTAACACTGTATTAAACCAAAATCTAGACGTTACATCCCATGTGCAAAGATTTTGAAACACACTTCATGCAAAAATAAGAGTACCGTGTGTCATTTAAGCTCTGTTGGGGCTCAGCGGAGACAAGCCCACAGCACGGTACTTGGCATGCTGAGTACTGTGAGCTAAGGGAGCTCAGAAGGACTCAGAAGTCTCTCCCACCTTCCGTCTGCCTCTTGCTCACCTCTGTCTCCAACATTACTCATAGAAACAAGGGTTGTTCATCACATTCAGTGGAAGACACTAGAAACCCCATTCTCCAAAGCAAACCATAATCTTAGAAAGGCCATGGTATCAGTTCTTCCTCTGAACATTCTTCTTCCAGAGGGTTCCTGCTCTATAATGCACAGGGCAGCCAAGAGAACCCAGAGCAGACAGGTCCCGCTCCCCCATCACGTTAGCTATGTATCCCCACCCTTGGTTCTGCCCCTTTCCACTGAGCCTCAGAATAAAAATAGGCGCTGTTATTGTGTCTTTTTTCCAAAGTCTGTGTCATGGAAAACTTTGATTCGGTAACTCTGTCATGGTTTTCTCTTGTCTGTTTGTCTTCTATGGTAGGATCACCCACAGTGACCATGATGAGTGGGGAAAAGTGGCCTGAATTTCTATCTTTACAGTGTGGACATGATCTCTTCTTTTGTTTCTCTTGCCGGTGCCTTATGAGAAAGGTTAGCCCAAATAGAAGGGCTGGGTCCATCTTCTAAAAGAGGGCTTTGTTATCTCTTTACCAGGAATCAGAACTCCATGAGAGGCATGCTGGTTATTTTTAACTGTCAACTTGATACAGCCCGGACTCACTTGGAGAGTCTTGATGAAGAATGACCTAGATCAGTTTGGCCTATGGCTGTGTCTGTGGGGAATTGTCTTCATGGGTAACTGACCTAGAAAGACCCTGCCCATTCCCTAGGCAGGTGTCCAGAAGAATGTAAGAGAAGAGAAGTTATATGAGAGGAGAGCTCAGGCAGGCAAGGATGCATGCATTTATTCTCTCTCTGTTCTTGACTGCGAAGATGATGTTTTCCAGCCCCGCCTTAATTTTCCTGAAATAATGGACTTTAACCTGGAATTGTAAGCTAAATGAGCCCTTTCTTCTCTAAGTTGCTCTAGATTGGGCTACTTTAGCAGAGCACCAGAGTGGAAACCAGAATAGTTGGTGAGTTTAAGGAAAGGTGTAAGAATATTACATGACAAAAATAGGTGTTCAGGAGGGTGTCATGCATCGGGTAGGAGACACCTTCTCTGGTTATTAGAATTTTGCAGGAGTCTATGTCTTTCATTGTCTTTTAGCTGTTTCACAATTGTGTACATGCATGTGTGGCTTAGCTGTGGCCCTGAGGTCTGCCTGTTGAGTGATGCCTGTGAGCCTTGTCTTTACGCATGCACCTCCTTTCTCTGCGGTACCAGAATCCAGTGTTGTCCCTAGCAAAGAAATGCATCTCAGCACTGCCACAGGTTCATGCCTTTGTTTGCTCTTTGAGCTTTCCTCTGAACAGTTGTAGCTTCTTTGCTGGTTTCTCTATTAATTAATGAGTCAAATAAAATCTTTGATACATGTTTATTTTATACTATAGAGAGCCACGATTCTACCCATTTAAAAAAATATTCCTGCCACCATTTCTTATATGGAGTTGGCAAGGTCTAATGAGCAATTCATCGAAGAGTGAGTATTGAATCCAAATTACTTCATACCATTTCTAGCTCAGTGTCTTAAATACCTTTAATTTTATAAATTATCCCACCCGATCCCTGACTCTTAGATATATTTTAATTTCACTAATAATGGTTCAAATGTGAAATTAATCATTCTAAATACTGACTCTTTGATTCCATCATGCATTACACTAATTAACAATGCTTCAGGAGTTGGTCAAGATATGAATGAAAGGGCCAGCAAGATGCCTCAACAGCTAAAAGCTCTTGCTGAGCAAGCATGATCACCCTGGGTGGGGGTGATCTTGGGAACTAAGTAAGCACGATCCTGTCTCATTTAGCTATAATCCAGTACTCCTATGCATGGGAGATGGAATCAGCCAGAAGCCTGTACCAGTCAGCCTGGGGGAGGCAGGATAGAAGCAGCAAGAGAGACCCTGCCTCAGAGACAAGGTAAAGGAAAAAACCAATTCTTTAAAGTTGTCCCCTGAAAGTTGTTCTCTGATCTCTACATGTGCACCATGATACATAGTCACCTGCGCGCACACACACACACACACACACACACACACACACAGACACACAAACATGTAAAGAAAGCAATTAAAAAAGCTCAGAGTAACATAAAACTTTGCAGTGGCCAAGTGTAGCTCTTAACAGTGCTTATTGCCTGGAGCAGAGAATTTTTGTCCCAAGGAAGGCACTGCTCTTGGAGCTTAAGATTAAATGACACATATACTTTATAGTGCCCATGAGGAAGTATCTTAATGTAAATTACAAGTATCAATCACTGGCCTTTCATGAACTTAACAGATACCTGCAAAGTTGAGAGTTTTACAATGTGCATTCCTTAATATAATTTGTAAGTAAAGTAATTTGGTATTCACATTGATAGAAAATGTAAAGCTGGGGTTTTTATTGTGTTGAGACAAATTCTGGTAATTTTAGTATTATACAATTATTGACAGAAATCTATAGAAAAAGAAATTGCATGCATATAAACTTTAACATGAGTGTATTTTTTTGAAGAGGAAAAGGAGAGAATTACACAAAAGGTATAACAATTTACATGTAGTTTACATAAGCAGGTAATTATTGGCATAAAATTTACATAGATAAACATTGATTTGCATAAAGTTACATATATTAATGGAGCTTTCTGTTTCTATACCACAGTTAACCATTCCACAGTAGATTCAGACCCCAAAAATAGTTGGTACAAAAGTTGAGCGGAATGCCAAGCTAACACGGACAAGACCAGTCCCAAGAACAAGATAATCCTCCACCCATAGAGTTATGGAAAGCATAAAAGACACATTTTAGGAGTGTACTTGAATGATGATAAAATTCAGATTTTTTTTTTTTCTTTTCTCTCACAGCCACAGAGGATATCCCCTGATAGGAAAAGAGTTTTATACCTAGAGCTGTAGGCAAATTGCATTTAAGCCAGGAAGCTCCTCCCCAGCAGGCCCAACTTCAGATGAAATTATCAAGAGCAGGCTTATGGGTTACTGAAACAACATCATGGCTTGGGTGTTCCTTCTGACATCTGTGCTCCAACTTCAGCTCTAGTTTCCTGTATTGATGGTGTCTCCAGGTGGGGGTTTATATAAGATTATCGGGCCTTGGGCCCTACAATGGGACTGCTGGCTCTACGAGAGAAGAGGCTCTACTGACCAGCTCTTGCTCTGTCTTACCATATGATGCCTTCTGATGCTTTATAGGGTAGCTTGAAGTCCCTCACCCAGTGCTGGTAACATGATCTTGGCTTTTCAAGCCCCCAGAACCATTAGTTAAATAAACTGGTTTTAAAATATAAATAACCTATTCTCAGATATTTTAAGCTATATAGAGAAACCACCAAGACAGTAAAAAAAAAAAAAAAAAAAAAGACCGTGAGTCTCAGGGCAGAGTTGAAGCAAAGTCATTGAGCTTGATTTTGAGATATGGTCTCCCTATGTAGTCCTGGCTCTCCTGGAACTCACTTTGTAGAGCAGGCTGGCCTTGAACTCATAGAGATCCACCTGCCTCTGCCTCCAAGTGCTAAGCTTGAACACCTGCATCGAGATTAAGAATTGGCTGTCCCGTTAGGGGGGTAAGTACTACAACACGGGTTCATGGAGATTGAATTCATTATGCAGTTTGGCTTGAAGGCCGTATTGAGGCAGCAGGTGACGGAAATGCCACACATTCCTCCCAATTAAGGGCTTAAGAGTTATCTGGGGAACTTTCCTCTAGATTCACTTCTGTCAGAACTATGTGGCTCTTTGCCCATGAAAGATTTGTAGTTTGCTGGGTACTTTTAAACTCGAGCTCTTAAAAATCCATCTTTATTTTAAATATTTTAGTATATATATATATATATGTGTGTGTGTGTGTGTATATACATACATATACATTTTTAGAGTATATATCGTATTTATTAGTATATACACTATATGTTTAAATGCAGTCAAATAAAAGAAATATCTGAAATAAAAATGTCTCTTTGGTTTATGTTAAGGAGAAGTGTTTGAGTCAGGAAAATCTGGTAGATATTTAATTTTTATCTTTGTGTATCTATTAACTGTTTTTAATAACATTTTCTAGAATCAGGATGTCTTACTAGAAGTCAGCTTTTGTGCCCACTGCATCCTTTTCACCTTCATCATGCTAGAGACTTTGCCATTTCATTATTCTGTGTTCCAGCATCAATATCCTTCTTCTACTTCCTGCCTCCAAACAACAGCTTGAGTTCTGCTTGCTCTCTTCCCATAATTCACTGTGAAGATGGCATCACTACATTTTATTTTGATTATATTTCTGATGTTGCATTCTGATGCAGCTGGTCTGGGAACCTTATTGGCAGGAGCTGTGTCTTATCCCCCACGGTGACTTCAGCATCTTGCACTTTGTGGTAGGCCTGTTCTCCTCTAATAAATGCCAAGTGGTGGACTGAAGGGGTAAACTGTAGTATAGGGTGAAGCTAATTAAAAGAAACCACTTCACGTATCAGAAAAAGGAAGTCCACTTTTTTTCTTTTAGCAGTGTGCCAGATAAGACCACTTCCTACTGAACAGCACTTTAAAAAGCTCCATAAGATTATCAGCAGCAGCATCTTGCAGTTAGCATGGACCAAACTGGCATGGAAAGTGAAAGCCCTAAGGTGAACAGACAGTGAGTCTGCCATTCTCTGGGGCTGCTGAATAGTTTTGGACATAATACCAGCTTTGGACATTTAGATGAAGTGGGCATGGAACCAGGGCACAAGGTTTTGTGTCTGGACAAGGTGTGAGTAAAGGTGAAAGAAAGTGTCTGACTTTTGTGAAATGGGGACTTGGAAGAAATCTCCACTAGGAGTTGTTAAGGAATCTTGTCTTTTTTTCTGTGTGAGCTATTGGGAGAGAAACAGCTTTATCTGAGAATTTACAGCACGAAACTTCATCCACATCCCTCCTCTGATTTACAAAACCCCAGCCTAAGCTGTCAACACAATGGCCATGATCATACAGGGGACCCAGCAGAGGTACTGTACATTCCCATCATGGGGAAAAGTTCAACCCTGGTGCCCAAGCCTGTCAGACATTGACACAGGCATGGCACCGGTGATGCCTCTGCAGGTCCCTGTTCCAGAGGACCTGTGCCTACCTATGTGCAACCATGCCTGGCACACCTGTCCTGTTCTCACTTCACTGTCCCAGCTGACTTCATTTCCAAAGACAAGTTCAACAGTAAAATGAAGAATTTTAGTGACTGAAGGCTAGTGACAGCAAAGCATTAATCCATCCTTGTATGGCCCTTTGGGGAGCTGAATTCTTTGCAAATGGATTCATAAATAATTTTGTTTTATCCTCCCTTTTAAAGTACATAGAGCAAATAGTTTCTCCCTTGATAAACGTTAAGAAAAATCACCATAGCACAATTAGCTTAGAGTTCTGAGTTGGAATAATAGACTAACAGAGATGGGTATAGAACTGACTAGGGTTACTTTGAAAGCTTAGACTGTGTTTTTCCATGATCATGTCCAAACGTTTACAGAATTGCTGTCTACAGGATTTTGCTGTTTTTCAAAGGTCCCATCTGTTTAATGCTGGTTCTCTGTGAGAGATCTGGGAAAACTCAGACACAATAGGGACTCAGCTCAACCTTAAGCATAGCCCAGAGACACCCCACTATATGTGCAGGCACGTAGGGTGAAGTTCACAGCCCAATTTATTATTTCTATAATTAACTTTTTAATACACAAAGTCAGTGGTATCTGGGCACCCTACTACAATGAATGTACGTGTCTGTGTCCTTACGGATGTGTGCAAACATCCTGTGACTGTGACCTCTCGCTTATTATAGATAATGCTTTCGATATTAGAGATAGAATATGTATTTCATGTGATCTTGTGATGGTTATTTATGTTAACTTGACACAGTCTAGAGTCATCTGAGAGTCTCAGTAAGGAATTGTCTAGATCAGATTGACCTGTGAGGGATTAAAAAAAAAAAACAACAGGTTTAATACAGTCTATATAGGTGGTACTATTCCATGGGCTTGGGTCCTGGATTATAAGAGAGTAGGGGAAGGGAGGTGATTCCTTGCATGGATTCATTTAGTTTCTATCTCTGCTTTTGGATGTGATATGACTGGCTGCTTCAAGTTCCTGCCTTGACTTTCCCATTGTGATGGACTGTGACCTAGACTTGTAAGTCAAGCAGACCCTTTCTTCCCTAAGCTGCTTTAGATCAGGGTATTTAATCACAGCAACAGAAATAAAACTAGAGCCAATCTTTATGTACATATGGAAAAGGCCAGTATGTGGGATGTAAAGTACACACAACATGTCTGTATGTTGGTCTACAAGCAGCTTCTATGAAGATGGATTCTTTGATCCTTCCTTTAATGCCTGAAAATAACTGAGTCTGGGATTAGGACAAAGAACACGTCTGTAGGAGACTTTTTTGATGTTTCTTCCTCTTGGTGATGGGAAAGGTACATTCGAGATCCTGGAGAAGATGAATGCTTGAAATGACCTTCTAGCAACTCTTGGAGGCCTTGGATATTGCTAAATAGAGCCAGTTGGATGGAGGGCAAATGAAACTCACTTTTTCCAATGTCTATCGGAAGAGAAAACACAGCAGCATGTCTTCACTTTTAATATGATATGATAAACACAGAAAGGGAACAGCATTCATTTTGTTTAATATTCCATGAAGGTATTCAAGCTGGGTAATATTTTATTGTCTGAGAGTATAACAAACGTCTGTGTCATTCCTCAGTAATGAGACCTGTCAAGGAGCCATCATTGCTCTGGCGAGTGAAGTTTAAAAAGCCCCCTTTTGCTAATAAATCATAGAATGTAACATAAGATGGTGTGATGATGTTAAACAAATAATTGTATCTGCAGATGGAATCTGAGCCCAAAGGGAAACACACTCTGGCTTTGCTCTGTTCTCCACCTCACACCCATGATGGCACCCACTCACATACGCTCACACAGGCTTACCAGGTCATGCCCAAAGGACAAGGACATGCCACCGGTGGCTTAGAGATGCAGGCTAGTGGCAACAGTGACTTAGACTTGATGCCCTCTGCCCTGATGTCCCTTTTGTAGATTTCTGTGATGCGTTATTTGCTACTGGTCCAGTGTAAGACTTTGTGTATTAAACTCTCTTATTCCTGTTTGTCAGGAAACAGGATTTACTACAAAACTGGCTATCAAAACCCCTGTCTCCCCCTAGTCCTCAGGCACCACATAACAAGGCTGGTTATGCTGCTTAGAACCTTTGGGCTTGATGTTTCTACTACATTTAAGGATTTACAACTTTGTTTTTGTCTCCTTGTTCCTCAAACTTGAAGGGAGATAACCTGTTGAACATTAGTTTCCTTCATCTATGGGGATGCATTTCCAAACATCTGCTGGCAGCCTAAACCCCTGCATAGTATAAACTCTACAGAGACTATCTTAGACTTTTATTGTATATATTTATCATGCATTTTTAACCTGTAAGTTGGGCATAGTAAGTGACTAATTAAACCAATAACAAAAGAGGACATTATAAGGATGGGCTTTAGAAGTCCTGTGGGTGTATTCTCTGTTTCCCTCTCCCTACCTTCTCCCCCTCTCTCCTCTCTCCATCTCTGTCTTTCTCAAAATTTCTTATTGTTCTGTCACTGCTCCATTTTTGTGAGATGCTAATTAATGCTACAATATCCACATGTTAAGCATAAGTACAGTCATGAGCAATGCCTTTTAGGCTACCATGTAGGGTTATTTGAGTATAACGTCTGAGTGTAGCTGGTTTTACATGCAAGGTAGCTTCTAGGTGACTAACTGGGGTGCTGCTTATGTAACAGGGATACCCTGGAGGAAGGGACAATTCATGTCCTAGGCGGGACAGAGCTGTAACACTGTAGAGTGCATCGGAGTACATTTAAAAAGATACACTTTTTTAATTTCTGAAAACTACAGGAGTTTTAAATCTACTATCTTCATATTCTGCTTGACTGTGGGTAACAGAAACCAGGAGAAGCAAAGCTAGATGGGGGGAACAGAGGGGTGCTGCAGTCCTTTTCCCCGTATGTGCATTTTCAGTGCTCCTGTAGTAAATGCTCCAAAGTGAACTCTCTCTTTCTGCGCCATCAGCCCCTCTGACAGGCGCTGGAATCCTCACACAGCTGTTCTTGTTGAGGAGACAAACATCTGAGGCACCGGGTCATTCCGGCGCTTTTGTGTTCTCTGAGGCCGAGACTACCTGTCTAAGTCATAGTGAGCTGTGTGGCTGTTGGTGTGCTGTGTGTGTCCTGGAGGTGGGGGAGACCCACAGTCAGCTGGTCTGTGGGGTCAGTGTTAATGTACTAAATGTTATTACTGTTGGCAAGGCCTTATCTAAGATGAGGTGGTAAGTTAGTAAGCTGCCACAGAGAAGTATGAGTCTGCAAAATTAGACAGGGTATAAAGAAACACAATTAACTTCAAACCCACAGGCAGGAGCGGTAAAGTAACTGGGGTCTTTGTCCTGGAGATTTTCAGATGCACGGTGTTCTCTGCTGAGTAACAGCAGGCCCTCTCTGGCTGTCCACTGATCCTGCAGGCAGATGCTGGTAACATGGAGGAGGCCACCCCAGTTTACACACTGGACTCTCTAGGATTGGTCCTAGAGCGAATGAGTGAAACTCACACCCCTGCCAAGGGGTTTGTTTTCTCCCACTGTCCTTAAATCCTAGTGTCATGTTTGGTCACAGTTTTCAAAATTATCCTAGAATTGTTACCTAGAGCTCTTATCCAAGCTGTTCTCCAAGGTACCCACATAGAGCCCAGGAGAAAACCCTGGAAAGTCCCATGGACATGAAAATACATGTTAGACTCACAGACACCCTGTATTTTAAGAGAAGGTGTTGGGACGTTATGAGAGAGGTGCAGAGAAAGTAAAGCTTCACGTTTGTACCCACCCTCATGCTGGAAGCAGAAGGGGAAGAAAAAGCATGAATGTAGAGCTTGAGTATTTGTGCCAACTGACGTCCTCAACAGTTCCTTAGGAGTTTGCAGGAGCATCTATGGGCCAGGCAACATCATTTTCCTTTTGCTATTCTTAAAAAATATTTATATGTGACAATTGTATGGATGTATAGGATATAATATCAAATTCCAAGCCATGACTGCCTTAAATAAGACCCTTATGAGGGCACATAGTATGTCCACCATCTTGAACCTTTATTCTTCCTTCACAGCGAAACACGTAGTCTCTTCTTCAGCTGGTCTGGTGTAGGTAGCCATCACTTTTCTTCAACCTACAGTTGAGGAGAACTAAGTTGTCTTTGTAACTTTGTCTCTCTTCACCAGCCTCTCTCACTCCCTGTGCAGCCTTCTCCAGCTAATAGCGTTTGTGGTTCTACTCCCCTTTTCTATAAGAGCTCAGTTCTCTTTGCATTTTCTAAGAATATAACCTCCTTGGCTTTTCAATTAAATAAGTCTCCAAAGTGCTAAATGCTAAGATCAGGACTTGCCTCATGTAGACAGCATAGATGACATTGTTTAAAATTTAGAATAAAATACAATAAAAATAAATTAAAAACGATAAGGGATGGCTCTTGGATGTTAAACATAATCTATTGTACATTGCCTTAGCACACCTGGTAATTTTCTAGAAGGCATCCCAGAAATCCTTGCTGAAGTGGTTAAAACAAACAAAGGTAAGAACTTATCATCATAGGAAGAAATGATTTGCCTTTAGGTAGAACTTTTCTTTAAGAGTGAAGGCTAAAATCTGTACTGACCTAACACAGTGTGAACAGGGCACCTTAGTAAACCACCTCCATCTGTGTCAACCAGTCAGCTGTGGCGTCACATGTCAGCAATCTGAATACTGATTGGAGCTGAGGTAAGAGGATTGAATGTTGAAATCTAGCCTGTGCTGCAAAGGGATACCTTGTCTCAACCCCCCCCCCCCCAACAAAACACAAACAAATGCTGTAATGGCTACTTTTAATAGTTAACTTGTTGCAAGCTAGAATCACCTGATCAGAGTGTCACTTGAGGAAGTGTCCAGATCAGGCTGGCCTGTGGGCATGTCTGGGAGACTATCTGAATTGTTGATTGAGGTGGGAAGTCCTAGCCCACTGTGGGTGGTACCATTCCTTAGACAGACGCTCCTGAATTGGATAAGGAGAAACGTAGCTGAGAGACAGCAAGTGAGCAAGGACCAACGTGTTTATTCTCTTTGTTCTTGACTTTAAGTTCTTCTCTTGCCAACAATGGACTATAACATGGACTTTTAAGCCAAATAAACCCTTTCTTCCTGAACTTGATTCCCAGCCCAAGATCCTTTGTCATAGTGACAGAAATAAAATTAGAACATATGTCAGTCAAATTTTTATCTGTTCATTTAGCAAACATATATTAAGAATATATAGTATATAGATATGCATTGGAGATACAGCAGTAGGGCACTTTCATAGAAGTGATATGAAATGAAGCAGTAAATGGTTCCAGGAGACAACTCTTTCAGGTTGAATAACGACAGAAAACATTTCTGAAGAGGAGCCTGAATGAGTTACAAGATACTTGGTCATGTGAAGAAAATGGAGTTCCATGTAGGGGAATCGCTAACTGCGAGGCCCCAAGGAAGACATGCACTTAATGCATTCAAAGATCAGAATGCTGCACAGTTTGGTACAGGCATGTGCAGTAGAGGGGGCATTGAGACTGAGTCCCAGGGTAAGTCATGGACCGAGCCGGGTCTGCCTGCTTGGAATTCTGGATTTAATTTCAATTCCAGATAGAAATGCTTTCGGAGATTTTGTGTGTGTTCAGATGTTGGCATTGGAGGTCTCCCTCTGCCTCTCTCCAGCATGACTTCTGAAATAACACCTCGCCGTGAGCCCATTTCTCATTGATTGAGACAGACCCACTGGTTCTGGGGATCCACCTGTCTCTGCCCAGCCACATGTCTAAGATTGTAAACACGTGCTGCCGTGATGGGCTTTGTGTCTGGGTGCTGAGGATCTGATCTCAGGTCCTGTGCTTGCTTGGCAGGCATGTTACTGTTTGATCCATTCCCATCTTGGGGGTTTTAGTCAAAGAAAAAAAACCATAATTTTATATGTGAAATGTAACATTCTTACTTCCCCATGAATAAGCAATTACAGGGGCAGGAGAAAAAACTATTCTCAATTATTAAGAAGGCTCAGGTTATGAATGCTGAGGGACTGGATTGCAGCAGTGGCCATGTATGCTGATAGAACACTATGATACACAAAGAGTTGGCCTGTGCATCACCCAACCAACCATCTTGTTCATATCTATCCTGTCATGACTTCCTTGTTTGCTGGTAGGAAAACTGAGACATAGGAAATTTGAATGGCTTGTCCATAGCAGCTAAATATCAGGACTGGAATCAAATAATTGACAGTCTGGTCCCAGACACTGTAACCCTCCTGGAGGCTAAAGTGAAGAATTTATCTTTTTATGTTTTCCAATTTCTAGACACCAACTTCATCCCTTGTCTCACTGAACTCACTATACAGTTCCTTTTCTTTGTTTCCTCCTGTTGTTCTCACAATCCCCCTTTTTCCTCTCTGATCTAACTATTTCTGGTTCTCCTGTATCCCTCTTAGTGTTCTTGTGCTTGTATTGGTCTTATACAAATTATCCAGGATAAGATCCCCAACCAAACAACTGTTAAACACAATGGCAAGGTCTCCTTTCCATCCAATCAAGCATTTTCAGGTTCTGGAGATTTGAACATGGAAATCTTTGAGGAGAATTCATCCAACCATAGACAAATTGATAATGTATTTTTAAAGGTAGCAGGCATACCGCTTTGCTGCCAAAAGGATGCAGAGGCTGAGAAAAAGATTCATAAGTCACAAAGATGTTTCCTAAATCTTTTTGGCTTGCACCACTGACTGGATCATAGTACCATTTATCAGGGTAAACAGAGTACAGGGGAAGACCCGGCTTTGTACAAATAAAGAGTTCACTTCATCTTTGATAGGCTTGAATTGCCAAGCTGAGATTTGGAGGTGCAGGACACTTAATGGCCAGTGTATATAGACATTTGGAGCATTCATAGTGAAGGGGACAAGAACAGAAAAAGGAATGTAGGAGTTGACATTTTGATATTACATATAAAAGCACAGCATGGGGCTGGTGGGATGGCTCAGTGGGTAAAGGCACTTTTGGCCAAGCCTGAAGACATGAGCTTGATCTCGGGACCCCTGTGGTGGAAAGATGGAATATAGATTTTGGCAAGTTGTCCCCTGATCTCCACATCCCTACTGTGGCATGTAGCCCCTTCTTCACACAAATAAATGAATGAAGAGATGTCATTGGAAAGGAAAACAATTGCATTGAGATAATCAGGAAAGAGTGCTGTCACAGAGGAGAGAGCTAGATGCTGGCTCCCAGGATACTGGTGAGTCAGTGGAGGATCATGTGGAAGCCAAGGGGACAGGAAGCAAAGGTCAGAAAGTAAGGAGGAAATCAGGAAAGTGTGATGATGGACGAAGAGAAGAAAGTCAATCAAACTGCATGTTGTTCATGTACCAAAGATTCATAATGGTAGCTGGGCATGCGCACCCACTGAACAGCGCCATTGGTGTTCTGAAGTGAACATCTCTTCACCGATGGATTATGAGTAGAACGTATGCCACCCCAGCCTCTGTTCTTACCACACTGCATGGCTGCTCTCTCATTCTCACACATGTGTGCCTCAACCACTGTTTGGGTATCCTCCATCATTCTCCACTTAGTTTTTGTGTCGGAGTCTCTTGATGAACCTGGAGACCTCGGATTTGACTGGGCTGGCTGGTCAGTGAGGTTTGGGGAGCTCTGGCTCTGCCTGTCCTGTGTTGGGGTTATGGGTGTACAACACTGTGTCCAGCTTCTTGAGTAGGTTGTCGGGATCTGAACACATGCTTGTAGGGCAAGCATTTGATCCACCATTCCCCCAGCTCCCAGGAATATGTTCTTGCAACAGATAGTGGACTGGAGGTCCTGTGAGGCACTGAAGTTGACTTTAGCTATCCACAGGCTTCTAACTGATGAGACAATGTCCACAGGCAAATGCTTCATTGCACCACACTTAAATCAGGCGAATGCCTGGCTATAGACAATCAGGCTATTCTTGTATGCATATTTTTTTTTTCAGTGTCTGTAAACACTGCCTGCCACAAAACTCTAATGGACCTCTGGTTCTGGGAGCTGTCCCATTCATAGCTTGTTCTTTGCCCAAATAAACTCTGCTAGATTTAATCTGCCTGTATGTGATGTTGGCACAGTGGTCAAGAGCATGTGGCCTGGACATTCTGGCATATACATGACTGTTATTTTCAATGCTATAACAAAATGTTGGCTAAGTGCTACCTACAATATTCTTTGTGGCCCATGTCCCCCAAGGTTGTAGATGAAAGAGAATATTTGAAATAATCTAGACTGTCAATATTTATTTCTAGATCCTTGCTGCTTTAGCAAGGCCTTGCAAGGAAGACACAGTCTATGAGAAGTAGTGGCTTGTTTTTAGATGGAAGGAAGTGAGCATAAAATCTTGGGGCCTCTCACATCTGAAAAACAAACTGCTTCTGTATAGAAAGAGAAATGACAGTTTCACATGTAACTTGAAAACCAGAAAAACAAAATGAAACAGAACAATTAGCTCATCAAGGAGGCAAAAACCTCTCCAAGTGTAGCCATTAAACCATGCCTATCAGTCCAGATGTAAAACAAAACAAAACAAAAACAAAAAACAAATCTGTCATTCAAGCAAGAAAAACTCATGTGTCAAGTGAATGCTTTATAAAATAATGCAAGACTTTAGAAGTTGTCAAAGAAATAACCTTAGCTCTGTCTCTGCAACATGGAACCATCTGGAAGTAGAAAGAACAAAAGCCCACTAAACTTTTTGAAAATTATTGAGGAAACTCTCACAGACCTTCAACGCTGCTCCCACAGGAAATGATCAGTAGCTAATAAGTGTGGTTCTCACCCCCATTTTGGATGTGGACATGAAAGATAATGGACTAATAGGAATGCTCAGGAGCATTCAAGAGAAAGTAGTTTCCTGGCTCCTCCAAGGCAGCCAAACTTGAGTTAATGGATAAATGTCCTTGGTTGTAGTCAGGGCTCTTCAGAGGCAGAATTCCACCATCTCAATGAACCAGTGGCCAAGGTCAGTTTCCCATTGTTTTTATAGTTTTTGGAGTATCTATTTTAAAGTAGTTTTTTATTTATTGCTGTGCTTTTTATACTGAATGTCCCCCACAGGCTCGTATTTGAGTAGCTGGCCCCCAAGTTGATGGCCCTACCTTGGGAATATATGGAGTCTTTGGGGAACTCAATGACAAAAATGGCTCACTAAAGTTAAACCTTTGGATGCTGTAGCCTCCTCTCCTAGCCTGTTCCTTCACCTCCTTCCTGCCCCGTGCTTCCTGGCTCATTATAATGATAGCAGTCTTTGTCTCAGACTCCATAGCAGCAAAGCGAACTTCTTCCCAAAGCCTTCCCTGCTCTCATGGACTGAAGTCCTCCAAAACCATGGACCAAAATAGATTTCTCTCCTAAATTGTCTCTGTCAGCTCTTTGGGCCATCGCAACATAAAAGTGACAAATACACATACTCTCACAGAATGTTGCAAAAATCTCAGAGTTCTCTTGCGGTTTTTCCTGATTTCTTTTAAGTTAACATTTTTCAGAACATTGAGATACAATTATCAGACATAGAAATTAATTTGGATTTGGATGCAATAGTATGACAGACATTTGGAAATTTTATTTGAAATTTCAGTAGGTTTTTTTTTTTTTTCACAATTTCATAATTGTCTTTCTTTCCCTCTATGTTTCTGGATACTGCCCGAATGCTACCTTATATACTCAGTTGTCATGGCTGCTTTGTCTTCATATTGTCTGTTACATTTTCAGTCTTCTCTCTCTTATAATCTAACTTCTTTGACAGTCAGCAGTTTGGGTAGAAGTTTTCTGGACTTTGGTTTATCTCAGTCTTTCTCATGGTTAGATAAAGTTATACATCTCTGACAGGATGGCCAGAGAATTGACAATCAGCTTATACGTCCTGCCTTGTGTAACAGTTTGGAGGCCTGGGAAGGAAGTAGGTTTCTTAACACTGATGTCAACCTTGTCCTGTGGTTAAGGTGGTAGCTGATAGGCTTCTCCACACTGAAGCTATTGATTATCCAACTATAATAACAACTTAGAGACTTTGCAAATATTCTCCTCTCTTCAAACTCTTACTAAGTAATTTGGTCATCAGTTTGGAGAGCTTGGGATTTCTATCATTTTTGTATTTATTAGTTCGAGTCTTTTTTTTTGTCAAGAAGACTAGAAAGGATTCTTCTGTATTTACTTAATTATTTTTTGGTATTAATATAGACACATGGCAGTTTATAAAAATGTGATGCTATAATACAACTCATGTTTGCTTTGTTCTTTGGATTGTTCTATGTTGGGGGGCTAGAGAGATGATTAAGTGGTACCACATCCTTGCTGCTCTTGGGAAGGACCAGCGTTCAGTTCCTAACACTCCCAGGTGACTCACAAACACCTGTAACTTCAGCTCCAGTAGATATGACTCCCTTTTCTCACCCAGATGCACACCCATATGTAAACACACACACACACACACACACACAAATAAAACCATTTTTAAAAGGCACTATGTTGATTTCTGGGGGGTTGGCTCTCCATCTGTTTGACATAGTGCCATCCTCTGGGGCCACCCATATATTTTCTGATACCACGATGCTCAGGGTTGATTACTGTATTATCCTCATGACCCTGAAATCAATCACTTCTCCAAGATACTTTTTGTTGGGTAATTGCATTTTAAAAATGCAGATCTAGGGAGCAGGAGTCTTCATTACTACAGTGGCATCATTATTTCTAGACATTCTCAGAAGACAGCAATGGAATGGTCCATGTATACTAACTGATACATAGAAACACAGCTGTGTCTATTTCTGCACTGGTTTGTTTGTATTGTAAAGTAGATTTAACACTGGCACCTCTGACTTCACTCCAACACAACCATCATTTCTGCCTTCTTGCCTCCTTGTTTGTAATTTCCTTCTTTCAGAGTGAGAATTCTGGCTTTCATTATCT
This sequence comes from Meriones unguiculatus, assembly GCF_030254825.1. NCBI lineage: Eukaryota > Metazoa > Chordata > Mammalia > Rodentia > Muridae > Meriones > Meriones unguiculatus. The sequence goes on from NC_083359.1 coordinate 104,674,418, forward strand.
CTCCTATATTTATTTATCTGTTCAACCACAGTACGAACACAAAGCTGCCTCAGAGTTTCTGACTCAGTTCCTGTGAGAGATGCAGCTTTGCTTGTGTGCATAGAGAGCATTTTAGCAGAGTTGGTACTTCTTTTATAATGAAGTTAGCTCATTGCATTTGTATTCTATTTTGGGTTCCCCTTAACATTCTGACGGATTTAATTTCTTTAATTTATGTGTGGTGGAGTCTATCCTTGTGGCACAGAGTTCTACAAGGTCAGAAACACATTTTCACAGTAAGCACCACAGCCCTGGTGCAATCTTGTTAATATGTGCTTATGTCCTGTCTTCCTTCTAGTCAACAGCACCTCACATTCTGACCTCTGGAACACCCCGACTTATTTTCCTTCCCTGAAGATTTACCTTGTTATGATTGTTGACTAACAAAATTATATGGGTTTTTAAGGACGCACCCCATGTCAGGCATTTGTCTTTCAACGGAGTGCATTTGATGGAACAGCCATGTGGTGGCAGGAGACTTTGTTTCATCGCTGAGCAGCGCTTTTTGGTGGCTAGATCGTGCTTGAGTAGTCTTCAGTGAAAAGACACGAGGACTGTTTGCAGCATAGACCAATCACGAATAAAGATACTGTAGACATTTGCATAAATATAGCAAAAAATAAGTTTTTGTTTATTCTAATTTGGATTTTTGAAGTATATGGCAAAACCCACTTAATTTTATGAGAAACTGCTTACCACCACAGTGAATTATTTTATTTATCTCCTAGATAAAGCATGGTTGGTTGTTCTAGTTGCCTTGAATATTTGTTCTAATCTAATAGAATCACTTAAAAACCAGCCATTTTTAGGACATATTGTTATATATAGTTGTGTCTTTAGTTTCCTGATTAACTGATCATGTGCATTTGAAATTCAAACAGCTTTTTTGGCAAAGTTCATAGCTGTTGTATGTGCTTAACCCGGCCATTCCTTTTCCTGTGAAGGTTTAACATTTTATGCATCATCGAAAAGCGAATCCTTTGCCAAAGAGGTGGCTGCAAAGTTTTTCTCATTCTGTGGCTTTGCTTATTGACTTAAGCATGTTTTCCCTTCCTAAGAAGCCTCACTTTTGAAAAGACCCATGGCAGCTGATCTTTAAAAATGTATTGAATGCTGTGCCACATAATAAACTTATTGCTAACTAAAGGTCAGAATGATAGTCTTTTATATTTTCTTCTAGGACTGCTATATATTATATGTATGGCAATAGTCTGCTGATTAAGCGAGTGACTGATTGGTCGATTGACTGGTAATGATGAGTGTTGCATACAGAGCCTGCTGATCCATGTTTTATTTAGATTTTACATATAGTTTAAAGTGTAGATTAAGGTTCCTTCTTTTGCCTACAGATCATGTGGTAGGCAGAAGGAGGGTTAAAACAGAATCGTCCCTTAACCCCGGCTCGTGGCCCTGATGAAATTTTATACGTGCAGGCACAAAGGGCTATGCAGCCATCATTTTTCACCACTACACATGTATTGACTTGGGCTTATCAAGTGAGAGGTTATCTGTGTATGCCTGATCTAATTTACTAATTACAACATATAGCTTGCTTATACAGATTCTTCTGTGCTTAGCCCCAAAAGATAATCAGATTGAAAAACAGTTCAGAGTTCTTTAAAAGGAAAGCATTTTTCTCTGGCTGGAAGAAAGGTGTGAGTAGGGATTCTGAGCGTGAGAAGACTTGGCAGGGTCTTGGAAAATGGTAGCCTACTTGAGAAGGAGTGCAGCTGGCTTCCAGAAGTCAGAAGGAAAAGCTCCCCTGAGTTCTGTGACTGTCTGGAGCTGGGTTCTGCTAACAGTGCTGTGAACTTGCAGACAATCCCTCAGTCTGACTGTCTGGAGTTGGGTTCTGCTAACAGTGCTGTGAACTTGCAGACAATCCCTCAGTCTGATGCAGTGAACTTGCAGACTGTCCCTCAGAACCTTCAGGAGGCAGACAGTCTAGCCAGTGCCTTGACTGTAGCCTGAATCCTGTGCTCCAGTATATCTTACTAGTACCATGCCATGTTAATCATTGGATACTTACCTTACATTTCTTTTTGTTTAGATTTTTATTAATTTATCTATTTATCTATCTATCGATTGATTGATTGTGTGTGTGTGTGTGTGTGTGTGTGTGTGTACAGGCACTTACATGCCACAGCATGTATATGGAGGTCAAGGGATACTCAGTTCATCAGGCTTTGCTCATACCTTTCTTTCTTGGCCATCTCCCCACCTCCCTCCCCCACCTTGCATTTCTGAGATAAATACCACCATAACTTGCTCTCATCCTTTCTGTATATTGGTGGACTTGATTTCTCATGCCTTGTTGAGACTCTCTGTCTGTACATAAGGGATTTCGGCCTGAAGTGAGTCTTATCATAAGTCAATATTGGACAGAAGGTTTTCGTTTAGTTTTTTGGCACAAATTCTTTCACTATTTGGTTTTCTTTGCATTTTTGTTTGTTCCATTTTAAAACCAGCTTGATACCATCTACAAAAGGTTTCCGGGACTGCATTTAATCTACAGATCCATCTGGAGAGGTGACAGGAATATTGAGTCTTACAGTTTATAATGAAGTTACACGTTCACACTATTTCAAGGTTGTATGATTTTTTTCTTCTTTCTATAAATTTTGTATATTTTAATACTTTTATACCTAACATTCCATTATAAGTAAATACATTTTAACCATTAAAGCCCAGTGTTGTTAATATATAGAAATGGAGCCTGCTGTTTTGTATTGACACTGTTCTCCAAAATCTTGGTAAACTGACCCATAAAAAGGTTGGTATCATGAGCTGGAGACCTACCACAGGGTAGGCTCCTGGGAGAAAATGGGGTTGACTCTCTAAGACCCCTGTATAGCAGGGGTCATGGAAACTGAAGAGGTCACCTTCTAGCCAGACAGGTTGCCCAGTAGAGAGAGAGGAACACCGGCCCACACATAAAAACTTTGACCACAAATTTTTCCTGCCTAAGAGATGTGCAGGATTAAGATAGAGGCAAGATTGAGGGAATGTCCAACCTCTGTCTGGTCCGACCTGAGACTCACCTAATGGGAGAGACCAACCCTTGACACTATTAAAGACATTCTTCTATGCTTGCAGAAGGGAGCCTAGAATAGCTGTCCTCTGAGAAACTCCAGCCAGTGTGAATCTAAACACATGCTGAGACTCACAGCCAACCATTACCTGGAGCATAGAGAGCCTTGTGGAAGAGTGGGGGGAAGGATAGAGGGAACTTGGAGGAAACAAGAACTCTATGAGAAGACCAACAGAGTCTACTAACCTACACCCAGGGGGACTTACAGAGACTGAAGCACAGCCAAAGATCATACATGGACTGGACCTAGGCCCCCTACACATGTGTAGTTGATGGGCAGCTCAGTCTTCATGTGGGCATCCTAGTAAGGGGAACACTTTCTGACATGGACTTTGTTGACTGCTTTTTGATCACTTCTTCCTAGGGGCTGCCCTGCCCAGCCTCATTGGAAGAGGATATGCTCAGTCTTGATGTGACTTGATGTGCTGGGATGGGTTAGTGGTAGTGGGGGGCTCTCCTTTTCTGAGGAGTAGGGGAGGAGGATAAAAAGAAAGGGATGGAGGGGGTGCTGGGAGGAAAGGAAGGGAGGGCTACAATCAGGATATACAGTGAATAAATTTTAAAAATTGGTAAATTTTCTGGAATTCTTTGTATCAACATTGCATTGTATTCCTTGTTTATTTATTTATAAACTGTTCTTGAATGCAAATATTGAATATTTTCTGCCCCTTCTCTTTCCTTTTTACTTTCTTTTATTTCTCTGCTAACTCCTTTCTTTAATCTGCTTTGTTTCCCTAGGCAATTTCACTTCCACTCTCATTTGATGTGTGTGTGTGTGTGTGTGTGTGTGTGTGTGTGTGGTGTCTGTCTTTGTGTCTTGTGCCATATGACTACAGTGCCTAAGGAGACCAGAAAAGGACATCAGGTCCCAGCGTGGGAATTGAACTCTGGTTCCAGAAGAGCAACAAGTGTTCTTAACCACTGAGCCATCTTTCTAGGTCCATAAATCATGCTCTTTTCTTGTTCTAATTGGTATATTTTTATTTTTTTATTTTAATTTTTATTAATTACAACTTATTCACTTTGTATCCCCTCTGTAGCTCCCTCCCTCCTCCCCTCTCAATTCCACCCTCTCTCCCCCCTGCTCCACCCATGCCCCTCCCCCAGTCCACTGATAGGGAAGGTCTTCCTCCCCTTCACCCACTCCTGATGAGACCTAAAAAATCATACTCTTAATTATAGCTAGAGAGGCATATCTTTTTTAGAAGGTTTTCAATTTGTCTTGTCCATCATCCACCATAGAAATCATTATCTATGGCAGATATAACCTTGCAAGATGTCTCCCTTCCTCTCTTTTCACCTCTTTCCCTTCCCTCCTTCCTCCTTCCTTTCTTTCCATTTGAATATATATTATATACCAGTAATATATAACATAATATAATAATTCATATATAAGTTTGATAAGATATTATATAATTAATATATCAATGCATAATTATATATTAATATAATATATTATGCATGATATAATAATATAAGATATATACTATAACATATCATATAATACATATAAAATGTATTATATATAATAAAATATAGTTATATAATATATATATATTTGTGAAAAGGGCTCACTGTAAATCCCTCTTGACCTTAAATTCATAACCTTCTTGCATCACCCTATTTCTGGGATTAATAGGGGTCTCTATATCTGATGCAGAATGTATTTATTAAATACTAAGACTTGCACATCAAGTCTTGGACATTACTTCTTTTTTTAGCTAATTAATTTACTTAGACATTTATGTGTATGTGTGCATGTGTGTGCCTGCTTGCCAGTATGTGCACTGTATGCATGCATCACTCATGAAGGCCAGAAGAGACATCAGATCCTATGGCACTAGAGTTAACAACAATCGTGAGACAGCCAAGCAGCTGATGGCACCTGACCATTGTGCTCTATAAAGGCTACACATGCTCTTCATCACTCGCTGTCCCCTTCAGCCTCATGAAAATACTTCTGAGCCCAGTTTTCACACTGGATATTAGAAACAGCCATCTCATCGCACATTTCCTCCGAAGCTCAGATGGCTAAATGAATTGTCAGAGAGAGGACACATTTCACAATGTTTCCTTTGCTCAGAAAGCAGTAGGTCTCAACATTCAGTACTCACCCTGACTTGAACAGCTGTATGCTATTATGGAGGAGACTTTGCTGTCCCATTCACCAAGCCCAACCAGAGTGAATTCAATACAAATCCGAAGGGCACTGGGATTCTGGGATTCAAGTGAATGTTTCCATCAATTCAGAGTCACCAGTTGCATCAGTGCCTAGCAAGGGAGTCACTGTGCTCTTGAAGGTTTGAAGGCACCCTCTCCTCCCAGATCAGACCTGGAGGCACCCTCTCCTCCCAGATCAGACCTGGGGGCACCCTCTCCTCCCAGATCAGACCTGGGGCTGCTTTGCCGCAGCCTCTGTGATGGCATCTGCTCTTCACCTTGCTTTCATGATGGAGACAGCATCTTCCCTTAGATCTTACACAGCAGTCTGCTCTAGCTGGAGAATTTTGTTCCCTTGGTTTCTTGGCTTACCCAGACTTCATGAAAATCAAAGAAAGCTAGATCTTAGCCCTGGGTTAGATTTTGACCGCCAACATAGCTTGATCTAAAAAAAAAAGCAAAACCTACTAAAACTTTTTACATGTCAGCCACAAGACTCTGTGATCTTGTCTGTGTGTTCAATAGCATTTTTAATTAGAGACCTCACTTTCTATGGATCTTTTGATACATTTCTCTCACTAGCACTAGTTCTAGCTTTTTACTTTAAATTTATTTAATGCAAGGGTCATGAGACTTTTTCTTCCACCTGAACACTTAGAGGCCATTGTGTTGATATTTAGTGGCTTAATCTCAGTATCACTGTGTCTCAAGGAACAGACAGGCCAAGGAGGGGCACAACTCCCACATATTGGTAGAGCAGTGAGAAGACATAAAACATTTTTCCTTTGAGTTCGCCATCGTATGCAGCTGCTGTTAAGGTACCCTCAAATAGTTATGAGCGTAACATCACTGATGACAAGTCACCAGAACTGATCACAATGGAGAAGTTAAAAATATGAAAATTACTAAAATATGATGAATTCTGTTGGAAAGTATACCAACAGTCTTGATGATGAAGGGTCTTTGCAAGTCATTTTGGAAAAAAGGCATAGTATCTGCAAAATGCAATAGGACAAATTACAATCAGATGAGGTGTAGCTGGAATGAATGACAGTGATAGATTTTTAAATGCTCAACCAGTCATAAGACTCTTAAGAGTAAGACACATTTATTTAAATTGAAATATTTTATTATTTATGGTATGGAGTTGTGTGTGTGTGTGTGCATGCCACATTACATGTATGGAGGTCAGAGAACAGCTTGTGGGATACTTTTCTCTCCTTCTCAGGGATGTAGCTCCCAGGAGTTGAATTCAGGTCGTCAATCTTGGGGGCAGGCAGTTTTGCTCACGGAGCCATCTTGCTGGTCTAGATTAAAACAAGTTTGGTCAGGACATATTTTTTTATGTGTCTGAATTCATGTCAGATATTGGCATGTACTTTTGTTATTTAAAAATCATTTTTATTAATTTGTGTGTGTGTTTGTGCATGTACGTGTGTGTGTATGTGTGTGTGTGTGTGTGTGTGTGTGTGTGTGTGTGATATGTCTGCATGTACCTGTGGATGCCAGAAAAGGTTGTTGGATTCCTGAAGCTGAAGCTACAGGAACTTGTGAGCCATCTGATATGTGTGCTGGGAATGAATGTGGGTCCTGAGCAAGGGCACAAGCAGCATTCTTTACTGCTGAGCCATCTCCCACTTCCTGGCACCTCTTTTTTTCATAGTAGCTTTGGTTTTGCTATCAGAATAGTAGCATCATAAAATGGCGTGGGGGAATCTTTATTTCCTTTATTTTTCACTAGAACTTGTAAGGATTAATACTATCTCTTTCTAAATGTTCATTGACTGTGCCAGCAAAATAACCCTGCCTGAAGCTTTCTGTGTATAAAGGGTTCAGTTCCTATAATGGGGTAGAGTTTTTCGGGACATTTTAAACCTGGGGTAGTTTCAGTGGCTTCTGTCTCTCATGGTGTAGTCTATTTTATCTAGACTGTTGAACTATGAGAATCATTTTCAGCATTCCTGTGTTATTCTCTGCTGTGTGAGGGGTTATAAGTGACAATTCTGCCTTCATTCTTAATGCCAATAAATTAAAACAGCTTTGCTACTGGCATTTAGTTACATTATAGTTTAATTGTTTTTTCATAGCTTAAATTTGCCCAAAATTTCCATAAAGCCCACTTGTGGAATAATGGTTATTTATTGTTTCCTTTAATTCCAAATTATTTGAGGGATTTGTGAGGTGTCTTCTTTTACTGAGGGCTAGTTTAACTCCTTCAGAATCGCTTTGTTTGGTTTTTATTCTTTGAATGGGTAATTTGTTTGACTGATGGTTTAGTGTGCCATTGAAATAAAAGTGTGTCCTTCACTGTCATGGTAAGGGTCCGCTTTTGCACACCTTCAAAGGAGAAGTCCTTTTAGGATTGATGTCAGTCAGCATTGGGGTACAGACAGGCACAGATAGGAGCAAGTGTGTCTTTTTGGTTAAGGCTCCAGTCAGTGGAAGGAACAGAGACCATGAGAATTGCTGTAATTTGAGGGAAAGATTATATCCCCACCATATAGCTTTCTCTAATAGTTTTAGTGGTGCCCCGTTTTAGATACAGTCTACCTTGGGCTTTCTGATAGGCAGGGATGCTGAACCTTAGAAGTGACACTTGTGTGGGGCCTCTGGGATAAACTCTGACCTCAGATAAGGGTCAGATGCAAGCAATGTCCCCAATGACTGATTTAGATAAGCCTTGATCTCTTGTCACCAACCAGGTGACCTCCAGTCACCATCCTTCCTGCTGGGAATCAGAAACACAGCAGCCGGTGATGGGATCCAAATGAATCCAGGGTGCATTCCCCATGGAGGGCAGACTCTACATCCAGGAACTGCAATGTTTTGAGAGAAATTGTTAATTTGGCAAGGTCCTCTCCTCTGTAAGCACCTGGAACATCTCCACACAGCAGACAGCATTTCAGAGTGATTCATCTGTGAAGTTGCAAGAGCAAATAGAAAAGAAAAAAAAGAAAAAAAGAAAGAAAGAAAACATCTGTTTCTGCTGTTGTAGAATGAAACAGGACCAGGCTAGAAACTCTGGGTCAAAAGAAAAAAAAATTCAAACCAAAACAAAACATTGTCACTCGAGTCTGCTTACTGTTTGCAGACATCTTGGGGGTGGGGAGGGTGCCATGGATGTGCCGAGCATGGAGGACAAACTGGCCCCCAGCACAGTCATCTCAGATCTTGCCAGGGAAGGATGAAAACAGGACTGCCTCACCATGACAGGAAATATATAACATTAAAAACGCTGACTGGTATTTATTTACCCATTCATTTTTACCCTCATTTCATCATGTTTAAAAATACCAAGAAAGTCCTATTTATCTTTGCAATCTGGTTTCTTGCCCCCCCCACTTTTTTTTCCAAGAAAATCTATATGAAATCAGTGAAATGAGCAATATTAAATGTATCTTGAATCTTCTTAGATAATTTGGTAGTTCAAGTTTATGTATTTTGTTTTAGAATCAATTTTCCATTTGCTTTTATTTGCCTAAAAACTGACAGGGTTGTTGATTCAAGCTTTAACTGGTCAATGAAACCAGAAGTTGTCAAGCAATCTTCAAGAGAAATGCATTTTTTCCCCTTGTTTTCTTCCCCAAGGGTAAAATTATGAGCTTCTCTTGTCCAAGTGATTTTTCAGATTTCTTTAGTCAGAAGAAATCAGATAGAGGGAGATGTCAGTCCACATGGAACCCTTTAGGAAGAGAGAATGAGCATCTTCTCTGTGAGGTTTGCTGTCTGCACAGAGGCCAGGTCCAGACTGAGGCCATATTAGTCAAGTCTGACAGGAAAGCACACACTGTTTCCTTGGCCTTCAGGGTGATGTATGAGCATCCGACATGCTGTTTGTTTTCCCTGACAGTTTCCAGCATCTACTTTCCACCCAGCATCAAATAATCACAGATCTGCAGGGTGGGAGAATGGGAGGGAGATGGCCTGATAGTCAAGTGAAGGATTTGCCTAAAGCACAGAGATCCTTGAGACTGAATCAACCAGCAGAGGCATGTTCCGGTCAGTAGCCACTGGCCCAGCAAAACCACATGCTGTTTCCCTCCTCTGAACAGCAGGGCTTTGGGCAGATGCCTACAAAAATCCCTGGGGCAGCTAGAACCGGAGATGCACATGTGCTTAAAAGCCCCTAAGGTCATGGTTCCCTCACTAGCATGCAGTTCAGCGTTTAGCTTCCCTGCTTCTCTTGGCCATTAATTTAGAAGACACAAAAGCTGGTGAGTTTTTCACCCACAGGATAAATAAATAAAAACTCAATATTTTTCAGAAGGACAAACTCTCTAGGCTGTATCTTGCGGATCTTTGTGCATTCTACACTAAATGGAGAGTAAGAAAGCGTAATCAGATGAACTCAGGAAAGGAAGTTTTTTTTTTTCTTTGACTACTTGCAAGTATTGCCATGAAGAATTTCATGAGAAAAAAAAAAAAAAAAACGGTTCTCAAAGGGACCCCGATTGTCCTTCCTATGCCACTGAACCTTTTTTTTTTTTTAATACATCTATATCCATGTATTTATTTATCTGCAGGGAACACCGGGACCGCAGAGTTCCTGTCTGCTCTGTTTCTTTGGGATAAAGTTATTCTGTGGTCAGAGACACCTAAGCCCACGAGGCACACACCATCCAGATCTGAACACGGGCTGTTTACATGTGCTTCCAGAAAAAATATTGACAAGGCAGTGAAAATACTTTCCTTGATTGCTCAGCCCTGTGTTTGGAAGCCGAAATTACGGGGACTTTTCTTTTTTTAGTTGTTTATTTTTAGCCTCTCTCTCTCTCTCTCTCTCTCTCTCTCTCTCTCTCTCTCTCTTTCTATCTTTTGGCTTTTGGGGGGAAGGGGAAACTTACCTTTTAAAGTGCAGTCTATTTATACTCACTGTGAAAATCGAGGACTAGGAAGCTTTACAGAATCCTCACAGCGTCCCTCTCACGAATTCTTGAGTTGTTTGGGGTGGAGCGGGGCAAAGTTTCTTAGCTTCTGGAGATAAGTAGAAGAAAGAGAATTTCTCACAGGACCAGAAGAACAAAAAAGAGCACTTTGGATTAGTTCTGAGAAAGGCCACCATTCCTTTCTGTTTGCCTCTGGACAAAGATTAGACATGGTCACAGATCCGAGGGAAGGAGTAGAGTCTAACTTTATAGATGCATATATGTATGCATGTGTGTATGATTGCACACATGAGTGTACATAGGAGTATATATGTTTGTGTGTGTGTGTGTGTGTGTGTGTGTGTGTGTCAGGTTGGTCTTGAATTCCTGATTCTCCTCTTTTAGCCTTCTGAATGCTGGGATTATAGGCATGGGGATCAACTCCCTGGCTATTGGCATAGTGTTCTTGTGGATTGTGTGCAGTTTATTCTTGTTCATTCAAATGCTGATTTCTCGACCCCACTGTCTGGTTTCAGTGTAGACATTGTATCATGATGTTTATTCTAAGCATCTCCTGACTCAAGTTTGTGTAAATATATCCACCATTTGTTCCCTGTATTGTCAATAAAAGCCAACCAGCCAATGCTGAACAATACAGAGAATAGGGTGGGGCATCCTGGTCCAGTAAGGGGAGGAGAAAGGAGAGGAAGCAGAGGATAAATCAATGAGGAGAGGTCTGGGAGAAAAGGATCAGACCTACACTATGATAAAAAGCAAGTATAATGTGGGAAATCTGAATGGGAGGAAGCTTGGAGGTTTAGGATAAAGTAATTGTGCAGCACTGTGCTCTAGGCTAATTAAATAAATTGTAGTCTCACTGTGTGGTTTTGTTGGGTATTAGCTGGTTAGGGAGCAACCGCTGCTTTCCTAAAATATACATCAATATTAAATATTAATAATCTTTCAATACCTGGCTGAGTCTGACTTTATTGATATTATGCAACATGACCTCATTTAACTCAGTCATGGTATCCTAGAAGCAAGAGCTACACTCAATTTGGTCTCCCCTGACCACCTGCTGTAAGCTCTGCATGTCACTTTTTCATCCATCTCTCTTTTATTTGTGACCTAACTGAAATTGAACTGTATATTTGTTTGATTGTTTTATTGTTTGTAATTTTCATTAAAATTAAGGGTATCAATGTTCTGGACACAGAGACTATATTCAAATTTTATTTTTGCTTTTGATTATAATCATAGTTGAGTGGGTTTTCTTTTTTTAATTAATTAATTAATTAATGATAATTTATTAACTTTGTATCCATGCTCTAGCCCACTCCATCTCCTCCCAGTCCCACCCACCCTCCCTTTTTCTCCCCCTATGTCCCTTTCCTAGTCCACTGATAGGGGAGGTCCTCCTCCCTTTCTATCTGACTCTAGCCTATCAGGTCTCATCAGGACTGGCTGCATCATCTTTCTCTTTAGCCTGGCAAGTCTGCATCCCCCAGGGAGAGGTGATCAAAGAGCCAGCCACTGAGCTTATGTCAGAGACATCCCATGTCCCCCTTACTAGGAAACCCACTTGGAAACTGAGCAGGGGTTCTAGATCCTCTCCATGCATGGTCCTTGGTTGGAGTATCAGTCTCTGCAGGACCCCTTCCCTGGGCCCAGGATTTTTGGCTCTGTTGTCTTCTTGTGGAGCTCCTGTCCCCTCCAGGACTTTCTATCTCCCTCTTCTTCCATAAGATTCCCTGCACTCTGCCAAAAAATTTGGCTATGAATCTCAGTATCTCCTTCCACATCCTGATGGGTAGAATCTTTCAGAGGGCCCCTGTGGAAGGCTCCTGTCCTGCTCCTTGTCTTTTCCTATTTCCGATGTCTATCCTGTTTACCCTTTGGAGTAAGGCTTTAGCCTCTTCCCTAGGGTCCTCTTTGTTGTTTAGCTTCTTTAGGACTAAAATTTTCAGTATATTTATTTTATATTATCCACTTATAAGTGAGTATATACCATATGTGTCTTTCTGTTTCTGGGTTACTTCACTCAGGATGATCTTTTCTAGTTCCCACCATTTGCCTGCAAATTTCATGATCTCCTTGTTTTCAATTGCTGATCTCATGATCAGTGGACAAGTGGAGTGCTTATATATCTTGACCTTCTAATTGATTGTAAGGACTGGTTTAATTTTTCTTTAAATGAGTGTATGGAACTTGCCACACTTTAGGGAAATTGCTCACAGAATCTGTATCAGTCCTGTAGAATATCAATTTGAGTGTCCCCTGAAAACATTTCATAGAGATTGTTTAATGAACTACATTGCATTATACAGCACTGGCTGAGTCACTCCAAAGATCAGGCACTGATTTCTTTTGAAACATTTCTGCTGGAGGATCCCTATGGAGCTTCTGCTCCAGCAGCCGGGGGTCTTGTATTTAATGTGTCATGGCCTTTGCCGATTTCATATTCTGTCATAGAAACATGTACACGTTTGGCTGAGCAGCCAGCCAGAACACATGTCGGACACTGAGATAGAGGAATGAAATGACTGGGTTGCCTAGCGAGCACTCACACCTGGTACTCAGCAGACACATGCTTGGGTAGGCTGGTCTTCTTCATCGGCTGTCAGTGATTGAGGCTCTTGGGATTACTCACCTGAAATCTTGATTCTCAGCCCACAGAGAGGTCATAAATTGCACTTTTCCTAGCAGTGGACATGGTGTTGGGCCTCTTCTTCTCACTGGTAGTAAGTTACCTTTTAAAAACACCACCACATCATCAAGGGAGTGAGTCAAATGATTCGGTTGTTATAACAATGAGATGAACCCTCGTGATTCCCCCCCCCCCAGCCCGAGGCAGGTGTCATCCACTATCATCGCTGGGATGTCTGTCCAGCTGCTGTATCTGTAGTGAGCATGGCACTTAGTGTATTGCTAGTGTATTTACACATGCCCAATAAATATGGGGAAATTTGAATACAGAGCTATGTGCCACATGCTGTTCAGATGGCTACAGAGTCCCTACTTCTTACTTTCACATATGAGGACGATACTCTTATTTGTCATTGGTTTTATAACCAAGGAGAAAAGAGTGATTCTGGTTAATTCTGTCGTGGCCACCGAACTCTGAAAGCAAACTGTCAGAGCTCACCTAAGGACACTTCCAGCACCGACAACGGCCCAGAGTTGTTTATATGGCCTGGGAGGTACCTAACCCAAATGAGTCACTCACATTTAGCTTCTAAGATTTGGCAAATTTCTCTATTTTAGAATCCACAAATGTTACAGTTTCCACGAGAAGCCTCAGAGGCCCCATTTCTGGCTCAGGAGAGGGTTAACACACCCCTCTCAAGAGTCTCCAGTACCAGGCTTCATTCAGCCTCCAAAAGCCGAGCATGTTCTGTTTATTAGCCCACTGCACATCGTTAAAAGAAACCCACACACCAACAGTTAGCTGAACCTCAGCCATGCAGTGCTGCAGTGACCTTGACCTCATCTCCCCCTCATGCTCTTGGATTCAACCAGTTCCCAGAACCCAGCGTTCTGTAGAGGCCTCTGACTCAAATGAACGAGGGCGTTTCGATGGCCCGTTTCCACAAGGAATTAAGTGCTCTCTTCTGACGCGTCTCTTGACATCCATTCACCAAGCATTAAAAAGAAGGTTTCCAGGAGAATGGAGGGTTTGTCCAACAGTCATGTGTATTTGATGTTCAGATAACGGCTGATCTATCAGACTGGAGGGAGCTGGGGTGGAAGCTTGGCCTTGGGACATTTTTTCCTCCTGCCTTTGCTCAGTGATGTTTGAGCTTCATGACTTCAGGGTTTGTTTCTGCTTTGAGAACCCAAAGAAATGTCTCTGAAGGTACCGCAGCTCTTGCCAGTCTCTAACCTCTTTGTGATTCACTGGATCCCTGCAGGTTGGATCTCAATCTGGGCGGGAGAAAGAACTTAACGGGACCAAAAATGGTGGAAGAGACTGGCAGAAATAGCCAGTGGTGACTCAGGAAGTTCAACGCCACTAACAAGGGCACTATATATGTGAATTAAAGGAACTCTAAAAACTTTCGTTGTTCTAAAGGACTTCTTTCCTCTTTATAGTCCTAAATTCCTTCAGGTCTGAACCAATTTGAGCTCTGGCTTTCAGCTTGTGATGATGGGATAACATCCTGATGAACCATTAAACTTAGAGTGAACATAGGTAAAGGGATGTTCCTGCGCCTGTGATGGTCTATGTGGAATGGGATGGACAGAAGACTATACCACAGTAGTTAATGGAATAAGAAAGAACTCTCTCCATCTTTCAGAACACCCGCGCCTTCATATACATGGATAGCTAGTAGTCCACATTCACTATGCTGTTCCTTAGTCTTCTCTGCAAAGTGAAAGGACTATGACCCACAGAATGATATGCCAGAGGAGAGACTTGGTCCTCACAGTGTAGTAATGTAGACAGGAGCTCTCCTTCATGCGATCTGATGAAGGCAAGGCTCATCTTGTCAAGTCAGCCCGTCAACATCCTGGGTTAGGTGTAGTTTTCTTCCGTGTTCCTCACACTAGGTAGCTAACACGTGGCAGGTTCCTAAGACTCATTTTCCTGGATGCCACATTTCAAAGTCTTCAATTCTTTTTTTAAATTTATTTAGTTGACTAACCTTGAATCTAATTGTTCATAATAGGTGGAGGGAGAAAAAGTCATTAGATGGTAGGTTGTTCACAAAGATGGATGTCTTCCAACATTTTTTCCCATGCCTTACACAAAATGGCATGTTGCCATCAAGATGCAAGCTGATTCCCTACCTTCTGACTCCTGGCTAACTTTATAAATTATTCTGACTAGTTCAATGCAGCGGCAGCAATTTTCTGGATTTCTAGGGCCAGCTTGAGGAAGACTTACAAGTTCTGTTTTCATCTAAAGTGTGTATCTAGATGTCATGGAAAGAAGTTTGTGTTAGACTATGGTATGTGGAGTAAGAGAGGCCCAACCAGTTCCTGGCCATTGCAGCCACTTTAACTGAGATGCCAAATATGTGTGTCCATGATCTTGGGTGTTCCAGACCTCGCTGAGCTCCTAGCTGAATGCAGCCATGTGGCTGACCCCAGCTGACACTCCTGGACAAGGCCCAGCTGAGTCCAGCCAACCTACAGAGCCATGGGAAATAACAAATCATGCTGTTCTAATCCCTATGTCTTGAGGCCATTTATTAAGCATTGATAAATAACTGGAAGCCACAGGGGGCTAGGCTTGCCCAGCTCAGAACCCCTGATTCACTGCAGGGGATGGATTTCTTAGTGGTAGCTTATCTGGTATGTGGACTTTGTCCCTGATAGTTTCACTTCCCTGTGGAGCAAGTGTGAAAAATCATACCAGGGGTTGGTATAATGTTAAAAGCCATATCCTCTGGACTTAGCTAACAGAACTCTTGTAATAAAAGAGTAAAGAGAAGGTGTGTCCAATGGACAGCGTGATTGACAAGGTAAAATTTGATCCAAGGTTGGCTACGTTAGCATTTGATCAAAACAAGCAGACTCACCAGACATCACTAACTAGACCAAAGAGTAGTGGATACATATCAATTAATGTTTAGAAAGTGCTTTGAAGCATCCTGTTTCATTGGATGCTCACCTTAAACTTCTGAGAAAAATATACCTTAACATGTGAATTTAATTTCTGTTGAGACATACCGCACATGAGATAAAATCCTCACTTTTCAAATCTGTGAGTCAATGACTTTCAATACATACACACATCATGTAACTCCCTCCTGCCGAAGAGTTGAGACTGATCTAAAATAATTTTATTTTTCCAGAATTTTCCCTCATTGCCTTTTTCCTCAGTGCCCCCTGCTGGGTCACCTCACACAATTGTGTTTCTGCAACTATGAGACAGTTTTGCATTTCCCAGACTTTCATAAGATGAAATAATTAGCTGTGTTCTCATTCTCCACCAGTTTCTTTCATCTAGTATAAATGTAAGGCCCAGCTATACTGTTATGTACTTTTCTTTTGAGAAAGGACCTATGTTTTCCATTTTGTTTTTTAAAAACATGTAATCTTATTGTGTGTGTGTGTGTGTGTGTGTGTGTGTGTGTATCCATAAACCACACAAGCCCCTACTCTTCGGTTTCTTGAGACAAGGCATTACCTACATACCTGGAGCTGACCTTGGAATCATGATCCTCCCCCTCTGACCACCACAATGCTGATGTGACAGGCATGAACCACCACACCTGGCCTCTTTCCCCCATTTTATGAAAGGGATGTATGTTTAGCCTGCAGGTGTTTGCTCAGAAGCAGTCCGTCTGGGATGCCCCCGTTAGTTTACTGCATTCTAGATGGCTTATGAAGCATGGCTTATATGGCACCAAGTAGCACCCAAATGGTAAAGACATCCCCAGCACCAGGAAAGATATTCTGCCAGACTGATTTAAAGATTGTTTTTCACTTATAACATGAGCATCTGTTACATATAATCCAATCAGGAGCCTTTACTTGGAGATTTGCTCTGGGAATAAGGAGCAGAGCTGTAGACAATGGTGCTTATGAATGTCCAGGAACCCTGTTTCCTGTCCCATGGAAGAAATTAAGAGAGAAAGGAACATCTAGAGAAAGGCAATGATAAAAAGAACAGAAAGTGAGTCATGGCAGTTTGAAACTTGAGTTTAATTTTTGTGTGGGGGCTGGCAGCATCCTTGTCTTGTAGTGAGCTGGTATCTGACATTTCACTTGACACCTTACATTGTTTCTGTCTCTACTGGTGAACTTTCTCTGAGTGACCCCAAGCCAGGTTTCTGTCAATCATTATCTAAAGACCTCCAGGTATTACAGAACACTTAAAAGGGGTTTGACTGGGATTAATCATTTGCATAAAGTTACCCAAATCCTGAGGAAGGTTCTCAGCTTTCACAGTAATCCTCGCTGAAAACACTGCGTCTGAATCTATCCAGAAGGACAAAGCAGTATCTACCCGTTCAAACAATTTGTCTCTGCATGTGCAGAAGTTGGAATATTAATAGTGTGCCCCAGGAGGAGACGCAGCCCTGCCAAGCCTGTGGATGATAAAACAGAGTATATAAATATTCCATGTTCAAGATCAGTACATTCTATACATATTTGTTCCAGCTGAGAGCTCCTCATTCATTATGGAAAATGACCTGGGCTGTAATAACAAAAGTGAGTAAACCTGCTGGGTGATACGTTCTCAAATTCTTCTTGTATCTGACACAGGTAGTAGATAGTGTTTTATATGCTTTGGGTATGGTACTCCCATACGGGAGAGACCAGGGGTAGTTCACCCCCCCCCCAGGTAGGATAAATGCCAACAGCACAAGTAAATTTTTCTTCTCTCTTGAGTTTTAATAACTATTTTCATTAGTTCTTTGAGGATTCCATAACTTGTGTTTTGATTATATTAACCCCTAGTTTCTCCCCGTAACTCCTACATCTACTCTTACCTGGAGCTCTACTCCCCAACTTCATGCTCTCCTTTAAACAGTCATAATTGAATAAGCCACTGACTCCAGTTTCTCCTGTCTCTATACTTGCGGTTGTGGGAACATCCACCAGAACATGATCAGCCTGCTGGGATCCGCACCCTCAAGTAAACCTGACTCTTCCTTCCCCAGAGCCACCAACTGCCCTTAGCTTCTTAGTTAGATGGGGGCTCATGAATCCTTTCCTACTCCATGCTTACTCTGATAGGCTGGATCTTGTGGAGGTCTCCTGCAGGCAAATACAGCTGCTGTGAGGTCATGAGCACAGTGGGTCCTGTGTCGAGAAAACAAGGTTTTGTTCTGGTCCTCTGGTTCTCAACATCTTTCTGCCTCTTCTCTTGCAATGGTCCTTCAGCCTTGGGGATAGAGTGTGATGTGGATGTCTTGTGTGTGGCCACAGACTCCACTGACACTTTTCTCTGCACCTTGACCAGTTCTGTGTTAACCACCACCCACCCAACAACCCACAAAGAAACTGCTCTGAGGAGGACTGAGAGTGCAGTAATCTAGAGAGGCAGTCCTTCTTTTACCATTCAAATGAAGGTTCTGTTTACTGGACAGCAGTACCTAAGCCTGTTGTCAGTGGCCGCCTAAGGGAACTAGAGGAGTGAGTGAAGCTGGCTCCTGTTCAGTTTCCCTTTGTCTCTCTTCTGCTGTTCTCACTGTAGTCTAGTTTTAGACTACACTCTGTGTAGCAGCTTTTTCCTCCTATTGTTTTCATTTCTCCTCCTCATTTCTCCACACAGACTTGAGCACACAGCCAAGCCTTCCATTCCCTCCCCACCAGGCCTTCGTGTGAGCAGAAGGGAGAAGAACATTCATGTTTCCATCCCAGAGTCCCATGTTCTTGGGGTCAGCATGCTCAGAGGGTAAGCATGCAAGAACAGAGGATAATTGAATTACAGATTTCCATTGTGCTCAAGATGTTTAGCTCTTACACACATGTAGCAATTCTTGATTGCTTAAGAGGTCCCTGGCGTGTTTTTGGCAAGAGAAGGCCTTTACATGTGTCTGGCTCTATTCCAGGTGACATGTAAAGTTCTGGGATTGCTTAACTACTCCTCTGCCTGTTTTCTTCCAATTCCTTAGAAAGAAAATTGAAAACAAGGATGAAGAAAGACAAGGGGTGTTGACTCTGATGATTCAAATGATTCCTTTTAGCTAAATTCCAAGATAAAGTTCAAGACCGAACAGATAAGACTCTCTGCAATGGAATACTTGAAGAAAATGAGAAGCAGCACAAACTCTCATTAAATGTCAGTCAGGAAAAAGAAAGACCAGCTCTTGGAAATGTGCATTGTGCTGTGTGTGTATGTGCTGGATTTCATCTTAATGACTTTCAAATCTGCCTAGGATGAGAAGCTAAGTGAAATAACCTGGAAAATACTCTCCATACACAGCTTTGATGCTGTTTTATTTTCTAATGTGGGTTCAAAAGATCTAACTCAGGTCTCCATCCTTGCAAAGAAAATAGTTTTTAAATGACTAAATTATCTCTTTACCCTTATTCTGATGAGTGCTTGAGGTCCCAGAACTGGGGAGACAGAGGTGGATTCTGGCGTCACTAGCCAGCTGGCCTAGCATAGTTTCCAGATCAATGAGAAATTTTGAGTCAAAATAGCAAAGTGGACAGTGTTTGAGGAGCAACAGTCAAGGTCAGCTTCTATGTGTGTGTGTGCACATGTGTCAGAGGAAGTGCACACACAGCCACACACACCAACAACTTAGAAGATAGGCTCACTTTTAGATCTGGAGAGGATAGGAACCCCACAAGGAGAGCAACAGAACCAGAAAATTTGAACACAGGGGTCTTCCCAAAGACACATACTCCAACCAAGTACCAGGCATGGAGATAACCTAGAACCCCTGCACAGATGTAGCCCATGGCAGTTCAGTGTCCAAGTGGGTTACATAGTAATGGGAAGAGGGACTGCCTCTGACATAATCCAATAGGCCTGCTCTTTGATCACCTCCCCCTGAGGGGAGAGCAGCCTTACCAGGCCACAGTAGAGGACGATGCAGCCATTCCTGATGGGATCTGATAGACTAAGATCAGAAGGAAGGAGAGGAGGACCTCCCCTATCAGTGGACTTGGGGAGGAGCATGCATGAAGAAGGGGGAGGGAGGGTGGGACCAGGAGGGGAGGACGAAGGGCCTTATGGGGGGGGAAACAAAGTGAATAAACTGTAATTAATAAAAAAAAGAAGAGAGGCTCACAAAGAGCAAAAATTAGAAATATTGAAAGTTGATTTTATTAATAGTTTTCATTTGCAATTTAACATGCTTAGTAAATTTGCAAGACTCTGGGAATCAAAATGGGTATTAGAAAGAGAGAGCAGTATCTCAGAAATCCCCAGTGTCTGCATCCTGGAGGAGACAAACTTCTTTCTCTCAGCTTCTCCCACAAGAACTATTCTGCCTTTTATTTTCCTGGTATCTCCATGGGACAGATGCATCTGCTTCTGTGTGTTGGAAAACAGTGAGCATCCTTCTCTCTTGGCTTGGAAACATGGCTCCATATATATATATATATATATATATATATATATATATATATATATGTGTGTGTGTGTGTGTGTGTGTGTGTGTGTGTGTGTGTGTGTGTGTGTTTATACACACACACATACACACAGAAGAGTAGTTACTGTCTCTTGCAAGAAAACAACAAGGCAAAGACAACAGTCTGTTGGTCAAACTGTCAATTAAAGAGAGATTGGGACAGCCATAGAATTTGATAGAAGCTGGGACGGAACTAGTATGGTGTGCCATTGCTCAGAGGAAGAAGCTGCTCCCATACTTTCTCCTGAATTAGACTGAACAGCCCCAGCATGTGGCACCTGTTCAGGGCTTAGTCTGAAGTTGGAGCACGGTGTTCTGAATATGGGGACTGTGTTCTGAATACGACTGTGGACTATTTGACTGTTGGGCATGAAGTTAACAGTCTAGGAAAAAATATATGAGGAAGAAAGGGAATGAAGACAAGGGATGCTTAATTGCTTGCCACATTGTGTGAACTGGTTTAATTGGTGTTTATTGCCCGATACCTAAGAAATATCAGTGTTTGTTGGAAATAACAAGGATGGAACAAAGTTTGAATCACGAATACCTTCAAGGTTGCACAGCAGCAAGATGGTGATGCAGGACCCAGAGAACAGCTCTGGGCATCTGAGCATCAGGAGATGCTCATGACAGAAAAAGTGATTAAAAGTAGAGGACATAAGATGGAAGGAGTAGAGAAGCCTAAGATGACAGATGGACAATGAGCACCAAGACCAGCTCCAATTGTTCCCCCTTTCACTCCAATTGCAGTTACTCTGTCATCATTCTTTGTTCCTCATACAAGATGTTCTGGTCGTTCCTGTGATGCCGAGTCCTCTCAGGCTATTCTGAGCCATGGACTCCATGTGTGCTTTTTGTCTTTTGTTATTGTCACTCTCAGCACAGTTCCAGAAGAAAAATGAGTTTCCCGTAAACACTGCTTCTCACGGATGTCACCAGAGGAGGCTGGAGGATCAGGCTTCACAGTAGACAATGACAGAAGCAGCAGAATGATTCATTCTGGAGAAACCACTGCTTCTCCGATCAGGGGAGCTTTTCACAATGATAATTAATTGAGAGGAGGGAGAGAGAGAGATGGAAAGAGGGAGGGAGGAAGGGAGAGAGAGGGAGAAAGAGAGAGATGGAAAAAGGGAGGGAGGAAGAGTGAGAGGGAGAACATTTGATATAAAGAGGACAAATTTACCTTCTCTGTCCCTCTGAGGACCATCCAGAATTTATCTGTACACCAGGAAAAACCATTATTTACTAGGAGAAAAGGACCCCCAGACACACCTCCAGCCTCACACCTGTTTGGAGACGCCATTTCTCTGAGACAGGTTCTCATGAAACCATGGCCAGTCTTGAGTTTTCCATGAAACCAAGGATGACCTGAACTCCTGACCCGTTTGCACCTACTTCCCAAGTGCTAAGAGCACAGGCATGTCTCAGCACGGTTAGTGTATGTGGAGATGCAGATTGAACCCAGGGCCAGCCAAGAACTTTTAACCAAGCCACAGAAGCAAATGCTGCCAAGGCATAGACACTAGGCTAGGGGTGTGTGGAGCCGGTACTTTGTATACACTCACGTTTAATAATATCATGATTCAATTCGAACTTGATGGACAAGGAAGCCTAGATCAGTGTGATAAGGGTTTGACAAATGATGACTGTGAAGCTTGACACTCAGGACCCCGAAGCACCAGATCTGGATCAAAGAAAGACCAGTGGACGCCAGCCCTCAACCGGATCATTAGAGGAGACATTTTCTTCAGCCACCAAGAAGTTTATGGTGTAACAAACTTTCCTGATGGTAGGGCCAACAGACTGGAGGGCACCAAGCAGAGCTTTATGAGAGCCATGGAGAGAAGTGGTGTTGGCTTTTTTTTTTTTTTTTTTTTTGCTTGCTCACCACCTCCCCTTTTTGTTTAGCTTAGCCAGCTCTGAAGTCTACCATAGAAAAGGCCTTGATTATCAAATGTAATATTCACATACGATTTCTCCATTCGGCCTCACATGGGGAAACATAGAAGGCTGCAGTGTTCCTTAATAAATTACCTCTTCGTGTAGCAATTAACCCCCTTCTGTGAAGGCTCAGTGTTTCCTTGGTCGCATGCCAGCGCTAACAGCTACGGCTTAGCATTCTTTTTAATGGGCTGCATTTAGTGCTGAGAGCAGGGAAACATAAAATATTAACACTTAAGCATCTTTTACACTTCTTTGAAAGCTAGATTACGTTGAAAATATAACTGACTTTTCATTCTTAAACCTGGTATTTACTTAGAATTCCACTGGACCCATGAACATGTTTCAGTAAGTGGTTTCTGTTGATTTATTAACTGCCACAAAGCCCTGATGGAATCCCCTGGCCACCAAACATTTAATATGTTTTATTCATGCTATGGAAGTCTTGTTTACCAATTCAATGACTCCTCCACATTTTGGAGAAGATAAATGATTCAGAACATAGTATGGTGAGAATCTCGTATTTCAAACTCTGTGACGTGTGTGTAGGACAGACGGATACAGCACAGTTACAGGCAGGCAGGCCTCTGTGCCCGACCTAGTCAGTGTTTTGTACGCTGAAGGTTTGTGTACTTTGTGCAAGTGTGGGAGCATGTTCACACACACGCAGACACACAAGCGCACTCGTGCGCATGCACACAAGCACACCTACGTACACACACCTATGCAAGTACTGGACAGAGGAGGGGTGACCGATGTCCTTTTCTGTTATTCTCCACCCATTCTTTTGAGAAAGGTTCTTGTCCTGAACCCGGGGCTTATTTTTTCCTACTATACTGAAAGGCAGCCAGCCCCAGCCAGCCCCAGCCAGCCCCAGCCAGCCCCAGCCAGCCCCAGCCAGCCCCAGCCAGCCCCAGCCAGCCCCAGCCAGCCCCAGCCAGCCCTAGCCAGCCTCAGCCAGCCCCAGCAAGCTCCCTGCTTCTGCCTCTCCCATGCTTAGAGACGCATTATAGGCATAGTGCCTGGCTGGTCACATGGGTGCTGGAATCTGAAGTCTTATCTTCATGATTGGTGCCCTCAACGGCTGCACTGTCTCTGTAGCCCCAAGTTGTCTATTTTTAAGGCTGCCTTTTCATGTGAAAATCGAGTAAGAAGAGTAATGTGAATTTAGGCATACAGATTTTAGTATGTTTATCCTATATTATATGTCTAATATCCACTTATGAGTGAGTATATACCCTGTGTGTCTTTCTGCTTCTGGGATACTAAGTGGGCTCCATAGTAATGGGAACAGGGACTGTCTCTGACAGGAACTGATTGGCCTGCTCTCTGATCGCCCCCCCCCTGTTGGGGGAGCAGCCTTGCCAGGCCACAGAAGAAGACAATGCATCCACTTCTGATGAGACCTGATTATCAGTGGACTGAGAGAGGGACACAGGTGGAGAAGAGGAAGGGTGGGATTGGGAGGGGAGGAAGGAAGGAGGTACAGGAGGGATACAAAGTGAATAAAGTATAATTAATAAAAATAATAAAAAAACATAAAAAAGAAGAGTAATGTGGAAATATTTATCATTTATATGTTCTTAATATTTACTTTTTATACGCTACATCTATGCTTTCCCTAAATGTTACCACTTTAGTTCTTTAACGCCAAGGTGGACAAAGCTTGGGCCACGGTTGACGTTCGCCCTCTTCTGGACCATGTGTGACCACGTGTGGCTGCCTTCACACAGCAAAGCGGAAGTTGAGGAAGCGATTGAGACTTGGTGAATTTGCAAAGCTGGAGAAGCCCCTGCCTGGCTTGGCAGAGACGGTGTGCGCCTGCACACAGGAGGGCAGGCAGCGCGAGCACTATTACTATTATGTTTTTGCAGAAACAAACATTTAGACTGAGCAATTTTGACTGTGTTGATGCACAACATCCAGTGTACATTTGAATGTTCTCCGTCACCTGTATTTTCACCTTGCTCCTTTCCAAGATAATTATTTGTAGAATCAGAGTGTCCTATGATATTCTTCAATCCATACAAACATCAGTGTACACAATGGCTAGAAATACGGCTTTGGGTGTCTTATAGCTCACGGTTCAAGCGAGACCTGCCTCTTACTGGCTATTGGTATCTGTTAGGCACCTGGAGAAGAAGGCATAAGCTTGGGGTGCCTCTTGAACTCCCTGAGTGCTATTTTCTTCCTAATAAAAACAACAGCAGTTCCCAGCTTAGGGAAGTGTGAGAAGTGTGTAGTTTTCAAGTGACCGTCATTTCGGCTGAGGAGATGGCTTAGTCAGTGAAACACTTGTGTTATAAACCCGAGAACCCAAACTTACTCTCCACAGAGCATGGGGCAGGGAAGGGACAAGCCATGCATGGCTTGTCCTTGTAGACTCAGCCCCAGAGAGGCAGAGATCTCTAGAGCTCAGTGGCCAGCTAGCCTAGCTTTCCCAGCTAGTGAGAGATCCTGTCTCAAAGATCAACAGGTGGACGACGTCTAAGGAGCAACAGTTTGTGGCTGTCCTTTGACTTCCATGTGCGCTCACCTATACCCGAATGTACGTGTGCCTGTGCGCACAGGTACTCACAAACACGTGAGCACACACGTGTGTACTCATTAAATATACATCCTTGTTTAGGGATTGTAAACAGAGCGCCTGCCATAGGCCCCATAAATAATTGGTGTTTTTCATGATGATTACAGCACACAGAAAAAAAATTGTAATATCAGAGTTGCCGCAATCCTTCACTTTGTATGTTCCATGCAGCCATTAATCTTACCCCTAAATAAGTGGCCTTGGCTGCTTCTTTGACTCGTAATGAAGTTCAGCAGTTTGTTCTGAGCCATAATGATAGGATGTGAGGCAAAGCAGAGCCCCAGCTTATTTATGTTTCTTAATTAGTCTCCCTCATTGAGTCTCTCTGTCTCCAAGCACAATTAAAATGTTATGTGTTTCTGTAACAGGCCAAGCACTTCTCAGTCACCAACCACACCAGAACCTCAAACTGATGAAATGATTAAGAGAGAGGAAAATAAATCCCCAGGGTTCTCAACCGTGGTGTATAAATACAAGGCATCAAGCACACCCACATTCGCGTGAGGGTGAGGGGTGCGGCACATCAGACCTCATTCCAAAAGTGCTTCGCGGCTTCCACACCGTCCCTACTCGTCTAGAATGCTTTGGTGTTTATACCACGCTGGACATTTTTTTTCTCTGTTACGTATGGTTGCCATAGTATCTGAAGCTTTATTGTTAGAGAGCCAGTCCTGGTGGGATTCTCTTTCTACCCTGAAAAATAGGCACCTATTTCTTTACTTTAGCCAGTGTTTTCTCCAGGGGAAAATAATGTCTCTCCCTGCTGAAGACAGTTGTTTGTTTGGTACACACAGCATGCACCACTCTACAGCTATTTTCATATGCATCTGAGTGACTCTCTTATTTTTCTCCATACTTTCCAAAAGACTCACCATGGCAGACATATTTCTTTTGTTTAGGATACAAGTTCTATGCAGCAATTATAATGGAACATCACTTTTCTGGCAAGGGATCACATCCGAAGATCTAGGTCTCTGTGATCCTGCTGGAATACAGGCACATCCTTAGTACACACCTTTAATCCCAAACAATGATGTCTTACTGAGGGCAGACAAAGTGACAAGTCAGAGAAAGATTTGACAGAATGAGTTGGAGATAGGATATGCCAAACTCTCATGAGAATAGACAGGAAAGAGAGGCTACGTAAGACAGTGCAGAGAGAAGAGGAAAGTACAGAAATACAGTAGAGTTCAGGAAAGTTTAGTTTAATGTTGAGTTTGATGCAGTTGTGTTCAAAGCACTTCAGTTCACTTGAGTTCATATAATTCCTTTCAGTTCTTGCAGTCAGTGCAGTTCAGAGTTAAAAGGCAGTTTTACCAAGCAGAGCCATTCAGTGAGAAGTGAGAGAAGCCAGCTTGAATCAGTCAGCTTGGAGAGTTTTGATTCAGAACAGCTGAGTTGAACCAGCCAGCCAGAGTTCAGAAAGAACTAGAAGGGGTGAGCTTATTCAGCAGTTTCTCAAAGGCTGAAACATTCTAGGCCTAGGTTAGCAGACAGAGGCTGGAAGCTGAAGCCTTCAAGGTCTGGGCTTGCAGAAGACTAGATTGTATAGAGATTAGAAGCTTCCAGGCTGAGGCCTAGGGATATTTAGGTAGAAATGCTCTTGGCTCAAGAGCCCAAGCCATGAATTCTCACAGCTTGGGTATGGTGTTCATTTCATTTCCTCATCTGAGAGGGGGGGAAAAACATTTACAAGTTCTGTGATGTTTTTGTTATAGCAGCCAGAGCAGATTGGCATTGTCTCTCTGAACAATTATGTGGGCAAGTGCTGTAAGGTCACTGCTCTGGGCCCATCTCTTCTCTCCTATTCTGGCTCCTCTTTAGGAACTGTCCAAGTTATCAACTACTTCTGTAATTTTCCATGCAGCTGGGTTTATCAACATGGCAGAGGTTAGGACAGTGACCTCAGGGGATTTGTTGCTTTCTGAGAAAGATTTCTGTTTCCTGATAGAAGGAACAGGTGCTCCTACCACCTTCCTGGTGTGAAATGATCCCATCATTCATTCTTCCAGTGACCATTATGTACTATTGAGGCAGCATCCCTTTCTGCTAGGGTGGTGGGTGGACAGTGTGACATCACTAAGTTACTGAGCCCCCTTTGGCAATTAAAACTTGTCTTATCAAATAGTGAACCTTTAACTTATTTGAGTCTTTTGAGTCATGGTTAATGATACTCGAACCCAAATGCCACCCTGACCTTTTAAAAGATAGGCTATGTGCTGAGATATGATCAGAAGGCATACTGTAACAGAACCACTGTGTACAAAGGTGAGCAGTGTCTAAAAATGAGGATTTAATTTTGGGTCCCACCCTCACCACCCACTAGTTTACTTAAGCAAGTTACTTCTCTTGTCCAGGCCTCACTTCCTGGGCTTGCAAGTTGAACAGGGCTATGTAATGTAAATGCAACAAAATCAAGAGAGAAATCTAAAGCTACACAGAAAGTGCTTAGTTGGCACATATGAAGTGTTCAATAAATATTATCTTTGTAACTCATAATTTAATGGTATAAAATCATGATAAAGACTTGATTGAACTGGGACATGGTAAGATATACTTAACATCCTGGCATTCAGGAGGCTTAAGCCAGAGGGGCATGATGTTGAAGCCAGACTGGACTAGTTGGCAAGATTCTGTCTAAAAATAAGAACAACAAACAAACAAAAAAGACCCCAAACAATAAAACTAAGCAAACTTGATCCATGGAAGCAATTATGTTTTATTGAGGTGGTTCATCTTTATAATCTGTGGTAACAGTTCATACTTTTAGATTATACTCCCCTGCTTTGATTTGACATTAATAAATTCAATCCCACTCACCATGTCTTTCAAATGGGACAGGGAAGGTTATTTACTAGACAGTGTCAGAAGACATTCCTTTGTTGTCCGTCATGGTCATATTATAATTCTAAAATAACCCTAATCTCATAACCCGATTATTTCTACACTGAAAGTTCACTAGAATGAGGTTTATTGGAAGGTATGGTTTTGTTGCCAAAGTAAACCTTACTTGCTCCATCCATCCATCCATCCATCCATCCATCCATCCATCCATCTCCAGCATGCTGCTCTATTTCCATTCAATGTTCGTTTTTTACCTATGTCTTTTTAGAACTCTGTGAGCTCTCCCAACCCCTTGTTAGGAGAGAGGAGGTATGCATGAAGATTGTCAGTAAAGCAGGAGAAACCAAGTGAAAGGAAGGGCTGTGCGTGAAAAGAGTGAGAATAAAAACCACACCCCACTTAGAGGAAGAGCCAGAGGCCTAGTCAGAATAGCAAGAGATGAACACTTGGTGACTTTGCTCATGCTAGTGCTACCTGGCATTCTGACTGATGGAACATTCTGGAAGGAAGCTTGAGCAAGTAAGTCCAGTAAGAGGAGCACTAGAGTTGTTTCTTGCTTTGGTTGTTTTAATCTCTGAGTGTGAACTGTTCGTTATTTTATAGGTGGAAGCAGAGAGGATGCGGGGTCTGTAATGGACTTCTGTGGTGGCAGCCGGGAGCCTAATGCTGACTACCACAAAATTGCAGGCTCCCCATCTCCTCTAACCAGTGCAAATTCCCCACCACTCTCCAGCCTCACTGTATCACCTCGGATTCCGTTTGTGGGAAGAAATGTGTCCTGGTTGCTCGCATCTCGGAATAAATCAATGCTATTGGTGTTGCTAAAGATGTAGTCCTTAAGAGACAGGCATATCTCTGCCTTCCAGGGAGGCTCCCATCAGTCATCTCTCACATTTCCTTCCCTGCACACAGGTAACTGCAAAGCATATGGAGTTAATTATTTCAGTCAGATGAAAAACTAGGGACCCTGTTAAGGAGAAAAAATATAAAACACTCGAAGGTGATCAACATTAGCAGAACTCACCAGTTCTGTCCTTTTGTGTTGACTGTGACCTTTCAAACCATTTCTGTCAGTAAAGAAAGTCATCCGAGTCTCCTCTCCTGTGTGGGAAGGCCTTTTGAGGACAGATCTCTAGATACTTCATTCTTCTCTGAATGTAACCACATCTCAGCCTTTTGGTGTTATTCAAATATATATATATATATTTAACTTTCATACTTTATTTATTAATTTATCTATTTATTTATTACAATTTATTCACTTTGTATCCCAGCTGTGGCCTCCTCCCTTGTCTCCTCCCAATCCCACCCTCCCTCCCTCTTCTCCCCTTATGCTCCTCCCCTAGTCCACTGATAGGGGAGGTTCTCCTTCCCTTCTATCTGATCCTAGCCTATCAGGTCTCATCAGGACTGGCTGCATTGTTTTCCTCTGTGGACTGGTAAGGCTGCTCCCCCCCTCAGGGGGAAATGATCAGAGACAGCCACTGAGTTAATTTTAGAGACAGTCCCTGTTCCCCTTACTAGGAAATCCACTTGGAAACTGAGCGGCCTATGGACTTCATCTGAACAGCTGGTCTAGGTCCTCTCCATGCATGGTCCTTATTTGGAATATTATTCTCTGCAGGCTCCCCTGGGTCCAGGTTTTTTTTTTTTTTTTTTTCTTTTTTACTCTGTTGGTCTCCTTGTGGAGCTCCTATCCCCTCTAGGTTTTTCTATCTCCCCCTTCTTCCATAAGAGTCCCTGCATTACAAATATTTTATAAAGAAGGAAATTTGCAAACTACCTGCATGGTTCCTTATTACACCTTATTATTGGGTTATTCTTTTATTTCAAACCCTTTATCTAGGCTTTGCTTCAAACTCACATATGATATAAATACCAACCCATATCTATGTTCCATATCTATCTATTGCAGACACAGGATATTTAAAATAATAACATAAGTCTGGGTGTACTGGGTCCCTAAAAAGGATTTACATATTGGTGGGCATTTGGTATGGATTGTGTCCTATAGGTTACACTCTATCCCCGACATCATGCTCTTACATGGAGAAGTTTCATTAATCTTCCCAAGAGCTTTGTTTCTGGACCGACAGGAACCTCGTGTGTGGTTGCCTTGCCTCTGTGCAGGGCGGCCCAGATTTCAGGCCTTGTCTCTACCTGAATTTCACAGCTGAGGTCCAGGCAAGCCGTTTCTTCCTCCTCCCTCCTTCATACTGTGCGACTCTCCTTTTGTGCTTTCTTGTTTCTTGCCTTGTTATGGCATGCCTTGTCATTGCCTTGTATGTATGACATGATTTAGTACCAAGTACACAACGGTTTGTTGGGAGCCGCTTCTAATATCTCCCTCTTTCAGACTGCTGTAGTCACCCATTTATGCTATTAGGAGGTCACTCTTCACTTACTGCTCTTTACTAGTCTGTTTGCAAACCTGCCTAAACCAATTCAACACACAAGCACTGAGCACCTTCTTTTCCATGTGTCAGCAACTGTCCCAGGAACAATGACACCCTGAAGAAGACAGACATCAGCCATGCGTTCACGGATCCTCAGGGGTTCTCTTCCATGAATTTGTCAATCCCTTAAATATAACATGCATCCTTCACGTTTATACTTAAAAGACACTTCTTTGGATATAATAAACAATTAGTAAGTTATATGAAGTAATTAAATCAGTTTAGACTGTAAGAATCAATTTCTACATTTAAAGCCAATATTCCATTTCACATGCTGAAAGAAAGGTAACATATAGAACAGTCCTTCAAAATATAATAGTTCTAGACTCTGGAGGGTCTAAGTGGGACGTTCATAGTATCCTTTCTCCCTTAAAGGCTCTGAAATCATCATGGGAGAACAGAAAGATTATTAGAACTAAAGCTGATGGGCATCTGCAGAAAAATATTATTTGCTGGGCATAATAGGGCCATTGCATGCATGAGCTCATAGTAGCTGTGACTACACACACAAGACTACACAAGATCAAGCTGGTCTAAAGCCCAGCAGGCTCACGGTGTCACCCCTATAGCTGAGGAAGTATTGACAATTTAATTAGTGGTTGCTGCACGAAGGAGCGTCTGTTTCCTTCAAGGATGTAGCCCTGAAAGTCTCCCCAGTTTCTAGTAGCTGGTCCTACACCGGTGAATACACAGGCAACATTAGTGGACTTAATGGGTTTAAGAGAAGAACACATGGGCTGGGAAGCAATAGTAGGGGAGGGAGAGGGGAAGAATTGGGGGGAGAGAATGAGGGTGGACTTGTTCAAAATACATTATATGAAATTCTTAGGCAAGAAAAAGTGAAAGTTTAAAACTTAAAAATATTCGCTATAAAAAGAAATCCCATGCTGATGGTAGACCTACAATAAATGTGATTCCTCTGTGTAACCGTAAAGAAGGGAAAGAGAATTCATGCTTTTTAAGTTCATCTTTTGCTGTTGTGCCTTAACTGGGAAGAGCTGTGGCCGCCGTGTGCAATGGTGCTTCATTCAGAAGGCACAGGTTTAAATTATAGAGGCCAATGATAGCTGAGCTTTCTGGCATTCTTTAGGGAACATACATAATTTCAAAACTATTATCTCCATGAGGTACTCTAATGAAGAAAGGAAAATGTTTATTTCTGACATGTTGGTCATTATCATAAAAACTAACTAAGATGCCTTTAACAAAAATGAAATGGCAACACTGCAAAGGGCGCTGGATAAAGAGTCGTGTTTGGATAGGTTATAACGACCTACGCCCCTTTGCGTATGAAAAGGAAAAATAACTAACGGAAGTACAGACAGCACACAAAGGCAAACTTGCAGAGCAAACAAGTGAAGGAAATGGGGAGCGATGGCAGTCCAGCGAGTGACAAGTGTCTCAGTCATAAGCGGAGGATCAAAATAATTGGGGTAGAAGAGTTAGGGCTCAGCAGTGACAGGGCAGCACCAAAAACACATCTTCTGTTCAAAAAGCCTGCCATGTGTTGGAAAATACTTCCAGTTTCTGGTATTTATTAAGACTTTGAAGGGCAAATATTTTGTCAGGTGGTATGAGGCAGAGGGTGGATTAGAAAAAAGAAAGAAGTAATATGTATGGGAGGCTGCAGCAAACTTTTATGATATGGTTCCACGGCAATGCGAGGGAAAAATTAAAGTTAACAGGCAATTCAGACTTCTAGTCATGACTGATTAAGTAGTACTGGAAGAACTTGCCTGTGGTAATTGTATATCTGAGCTGGTATATGAAGCAAATGGCTTCGGATTTTGGGCAAGGGCCAGCACCGGGCTCCGCTCCTGTAAGGAAGAAAAATCAGGAAGGTGTGCTGTGACGGCTTGGGTTTTCAGTCTAGCGGCATGGTTTTGAACCCCAGCACCTGCCGAGCAGTCATTGTGAACCGGAGATGGAGGACAGAGCTACAGGGACTGGGGAGCTGGGATCTGCAGAGGGAGGGAAAGCCAGGGAGCGTCCACAAATTTCAGTTCCACAGCCTCTTGGATCTGGATGGAACACCACCGAGCCGGAGAAAAGAGACTGCAGAAGACACACGTAACCTGGGCCTTGGAGCTGCACAACCGCTGGCGCACGGGTAACACTGAGAAGCGATCGAGTGAGGCACAGTCTCTAAACACCTGCGGCACTGAGTGGACACCCGCGAAGAGGAGCATCATGGGTAGTGCTAAGTCAGGGATTCCAGGCTTGAGCTGAGCAAGCTTCCTACTAAGATTCAAATGAACCAAGCTGGCCAACGCTTAGTTAAACTGTGGCTGGAACATCCTTGGCTGTAACTGCTTTCTTTAAAAGAAGACATCAGGGTCAAGGAAGTCGGAGCTTACGGGCCATTTCTGCTTTTTCAGAGTATCCATGTTGGGTGGCTCACGTTGATCTGTGCGGGGATCTCGTGCCTTCCTGTGGCCTCTGTGAGTACCCCTATGAACACACATGTACCCCAACACAGGCACACGCTCACAGACCCGTAACTAAAAATAAAATACATTTCATAAAAATAAAAAAAGGAATGTAACCAAATCATTCAAAGTATTCTTGATATGAAAAGAAGCTGAAAACGCATGTGTAATCGGGAGGGAAAAGATGATGGGTAGGAACAGTCCCAGAAATGACAGGAATGTTGGCATTAATGAGCACTTAAAAATAAACATGAGAGAGAAAGGCGAGCTAAAATAAGATCAAATGGAATTTCTAGACACGAGGAGCGTAAGCTGTGAAAGGAAAATTCCACTGGATGAGCTTCCAAGAACAAACATCCCAGGAGAAAAGATCAATGGACCTGAACACATGAAGTCATCCATGCAAAGGGAAACACAGAGAGATGAGTGAAAGAAAATGCAGATCCGCAGGACTCCCCCCACCCCGGCCATAATGTGAAAACCCAATAAAACAGGTAAATTTACTGTGTACATTGGGAGGCGGTGGCAAGGGCAGAAGAGAAAACAAAAAGTGAAAGCATCGTGCTCAAAGATTTCCCTAATTGTGAAAAGGTCAGAAACCCAGGCATAAGACCCCCTTCTTAAGCAGGACAAAGTTACAGAGACACTTCGTGATAAAATTCCTGGAGAGGACTAACAACAATTTTGAGAAAAATTGGTGGTGTGCAGGGCCATAGCATCTCAAACACACCCAGGCTCCTCAGCTCTCAGGCCTGATCAGCACTTACAAGGGAGAGAGAATAGTCAGAGGGGAGGGGGTGGGGCACTGTGTGGAAAGTGCAGAGAGAGTAATCGCTGCCAATGACAGCAGAAACAGTGCAGAGGAGAAAAGGCTGGAGACATGGTAGAGTCTTTTTTTTTAATTTTTCATTAATTACACTTTATTCATTTTGTATCCCCCCATAAGCCCCTCCCTCCTCCCCTCCCGATTCCACCCTTCCTCCCCTTTCTGCATGCATGCCCCTCCCCAAGTCCACTGATAGGGGAGGTTCTCCTCTCCTTTCTGATCTTAGTCTATCAGTTCTCATCAAAAGTGGCTGCATTGTCCTCTACTGTGGCCTGGTAAGGCTGCTCCCCCCAGGGAGAGGTGATCAAAGAGCAGGCCAGTCAGTTTATGTCAGAGGCAGTCCCTCTTCCCATTACTGTGTAACCCACTTGGACACTGAACTGCCATGGGCTACATCTGTGCAGGGGTTCTAGGTTATCTCCACGAATAGTTCTTGGTTGGAGTATGAGTGTCTGGGAAGTTCCCTGTGTTCAAATTTCCTTGTTCTGTTGCTCTCCTTGTGGAGACCCTATCCTCTCCAGCTCTTACTATTTCCCACTTCTTACATAAAATTCCATTCACTCTGCCCAACAGTTGCCCATCAGGCTCAGCATCTGCTTTGATAGTCTGCAGGGCAGAGGCTTTCAGAGGCCCTCTGTGGTAGGTTCCTAGTTTGTTTACTGTTTTCTTCTTGCTTTCAGTAGCCCTCTGTAGAAGGTTCCTAGGTTGTTTCCTGTTTTCTTCTTCTGATGTCCATCCTCTTTGCCTTTCAGGATGGGGATTGACCGTTTTAGTTAGGGTCCTCTCTCTTGCTTAGTTTCTTTAGATGCACAGATTTTAAGCTGGAAACAACCCAGATGCCCCTCAACTGAAGAATGGATGTAGAAACTGTGGTACATCTACCCAATGGAATATTACTCAGCAATGAAAAATAAGGAAATCATGAAATTTGCAGGTAAATGGTGGGACCTGGAAAGGATCATCCCGAGTGAGTTGTCCCAGAAGCAGAAAGACACACACGGTGTATGCTCACTCATGCAGACATACAACATAGGACATGGTAGGTTCTTGAGAGCCCTGGCTGCTCCTTCAGAGGACCAGGGTTGTATTCCTAGCACATGGCAGCTCACAACTACCTATCACTCCAGTCCCAGGGGATACAACGCTCTCTTCTGGCCTCCGAGGGCACCGCATGGATATGGCGTACAGGAAAGGACCATGCATGTACATACAAAATGGAAAGACTTGTTCTCCACACATTAATGTTAAACGAGGCGCTCAAGAATGAAGGAGAACGGCAGCCAGACACTAAGCCCGAGTGAGGGAATGCCACGATATAAAAGCGTGAAACATAGGGTGGCCTTTAGCACCGTTCCTCAGCAGAATTTCTCGAGGCCGCTGAAGAAGAGGACAGCGATGTAGTGTGAAGCTGTACGTTTTCTCTTGTGTGTACGCTTCATGGGTGTGTGTCTCTGTGTGTATATGTCTGTACGTTTTTGGGGGTGGACATGTGTGTGCATGCCTTCAGCTTATTCATGTATTCAGGGTCTCCGGACCCAAACCCTGGGCAGGGATCACAGGCAGGCCAGCACACCTCCTTGGCAGTTCTGTGGCTCCTGGGGCTCTAACCTCCAGTGCTGAGATTTGTGAAACAAGTACTTTAAGAAGTGATCAGTCTTCCCAGCCTACTCTGCAGTGGACAGTTTTGTTTTTTTTTTTGTCCTATGCAGGAGTTAAAAACTAAATGACAATGATGTAACAGAGAATGGGCTGGTAGGAAAAACTACTACTGTAAGCTTCAGATAGCAGTTGTGAAGTAGATACTACGTTATTTGAAGATGGATCAAGATTGCTTGGAAATGCCCATTTCACATAAAATCATAAACTGAAGATAGAGAAACATTTCACAGAATGCCATTTATTGGTAGACAGGAGAGAACCCTGATGACCTGGAGGCTTGCAAAGTGATTACAGCAAAGACCGCCTCATGCGGTCTGCAATGTGCTTGGCTTATCTCAAGGTAGCACCAAAGATGTCAGGCACATGCTTGCCACCCATGGTGCCAGGGTCTGGAGCACTCTGGTGGCTTTGTTATTTATAAGACGCTGGGCAATAGTGTGTAGAAAACTACCCAGGCTTATTCACTGCCAAAATGACTTTAGTCAGATCAGACTTCTACCACTCCTGATTCTAATTCTACCTCCAGCCAATAAATCCTACAATTGTCAGGAAAAGTTAGATACTCAGACAAAAGAAATAAGCACACACACACACACACACACACACACACACACACTCAAGGGGATTTTTTTGTCATTGAGGTGAGATATACATTTTACTTGTAAGATAGTAATATTAAATAGTTGTAAATGAATCACTGAACTGATAAAACAAAATGTATTCCCACTGATTTGGGAGCATTTAGCTGGGAGTCTGTTAAAGTGATGTATACTATCTTTTTGATGTGTTGTAAAGCCTTCCTGTGCTGGTCGTCATGGCATTTAGCAGAAGCTGTGATTCACACTGACACTCCTTCCCTTTCAGTGGGAAGTTGGGCTTCTTTAAAGCTCTGGCTTTAAAGACATATGGTGGCCACTAGTGTTAAACTGTTTTTGTTTCCTTTCTCACTGACAGGTAAATGTCTGTAAATGTTGGCTGTAGTGCCCCCTTCTTGCTTATAATGGGAAAATTTCACTCAACCATTAGGGCAAATTCTTTCAGAATTCTCTCCATCACATCCTTGGTGACATCCATTCAAGAGCATACGGTACTGGTTCTACCTCACTCTGAGCCATATCCAACAGCTAGAAAGAAGGTAAACGCTTAGTGGAATCTTCATTTCAAACAAGTCCACATGCCATGACAGTCGCCACGAGAATTCCTTACATCTCAAGGATCACCTCATTAAAGTTTACAAATACCTCTAGAAAATAGATCATCACTGTCCAGCACTTTACTCTTTTTAAAAAACTATTTATATTTTTATAAATTAGAGTTTATTCACTTTGTATCCCAGCTGTACGCCCCTCCCTCATCACTTCTCCATCCCTCCCTCCCTCATCTCCTCCCATGCCTCTCCCCAAGTTTACTGATGGGGGAGGTCCTCCTTTCCTTCCCTCTGACCTTAGTCTATCAGGTCTCATCAGGACTGGCTGCTTTGTCTTCCTCTGTGGCCTGGTAAGGTAAGGTTGCTCCCCCCTCAGAGGGAGGTGATCAAAGACCCAGGCACTGAGTTCATATCAGAGACAGTTCCTGTTCCTATTACTAGGGAACCCTCTTGGACTCTGAGCTGCCATGACTGCCATGAGCTACATCTGTGCAGGGGTTCTAGGTTATCTCCCTGCATGGTCCTTGGTTGGAGTATCAGTCTCAGAAAAGACCCCTGTGCTTAGAATTTTTTGATCTGTTGCTCTCCTTGTGGAGCTCCTGGCCCCTCCAGGTCTTCCTATCTCCCTCTTCTGTGTTACTAATTTGCCAGTAAGTAAGAGAAATAATTCTATAGCAGTGTTAAGTAGTTGACATATTTCCAAGAAGTTTCTTAAAGAGCCTTTTGTGATCATTTAAGAAAAGATCATTTCCTATGATGGATAGATACGTAGAGGTTTCTAAAGAATCCTGTGGATATATATATAAAATACAATATACAATATAGCATATGTGTCATATCTATATACTATATATTAATATAGTTTAAGTTTTAATTTGTATAGTATGTGTTTGTTGTGGGTATGTGCATGTATAGCATGTATGTGAAGGTCAGGTGACAGCTTGTGGGGGTCAGTTCTGTCCTTGCACCAGGAATTGAAGTTAGGAAGCTATGCCCACAAAGTCTCAACAGTAAGGGCCTTCTCTATACCTGCTGCATAACAGCACCACTAGCAGGCAACCGGCTGGGACAGAGGTATTTCACAAAGTCCCACCCCTCAGTGAAGAACTATAGAGACTCAGTGGGCTCCGAGTCAGGGGGAATCTGTGTTCTTCAGGTGTGAGTTCCCCTCTCCAGTGCTCAGAACTACACACATGAGCACATGGGCAGTCAGGAATGGGATGGGAATGATGGAAACACAGCTTTTATGTCTGAAATTCCCCTTCAATACAAACCAAATAAAACATCCATCAAAAGTTAGTCTCGATTTCGCTAGTTTAAAGATTAAAAGGATGTGCCCATACCAGTGAGATGGCTCAGTGGGTAAAGACGCCTTCTCACGAGTGTGGTTCCTGGAATCCGCGTGGTGGAGGGAGAGAGATCAGAGCTCCACAGGTTGTCGCTTGACCTCCACACATATGCTGTGGCCCACGTGTGCCCCCACAGTACATACAACGTACAGAATAAATAAAAGTGTAATAAGTTAGGAAAAAAAAAAAACACCACAAACTTAAAAATAGATACTGACATCCCCAGTCTTACTAAAGCTTCTTGCCTTCAAGTTACTGATGGAAAAACAGAGAATTAAGGGCTGAAGCACCTGGCTCCCGAGATTGCCAGGGCACCCACTGCCGCCACTGTTGCATGTGTGGTCAGCCACACCATGCTGGAAGCAAAGGGCATCTTGCTAGTTGTGCAGTGAATTTTATTGCTGGCAAACTGCAGCTATTTTCATTATCTGTGGTACAAAAAAAAAAAAAAAAAGAAAAAAGAAAAGATAGTATAAATGAGATTGTTTCACACTTAACTTTAAAGAATTCTAACTGTTGGTATCCTTGTCATACTTCGTCAGTGCTGTTGGAAATACTAATTTCTTTAGGGTTCTTTCTCTTTTCTTAGGATGTTTTATACACAAGCCATAAATCTTCATAGTGTTCAGGATGCTTTCGTGTGCTTGTCATGACAGCTTGCTTGCTGTGCCTCATTAAATGATGGATTGTCAACACCGTTTGCCTTCCCCTCAGCTCTTTCTGAAACCATGACATTCTCAGTGGAAAACCAAAAATCTATTTTACTTGCCTCTGTTCCATTTCCCTTCTAGTAAATTCTTTTCACAGTTAGAAAGTTGAGCTTTTCTTCAATATTGCATAGCTTGGAATATTTTGCAATTATTTGTACCACTTGGTAAGTTTTTTTCCTCCTCTTCTGTCTCCTCCTTCTCTTCTTCTTCTCTTCCCCCTTCTTCTTTTTAAAAAAAGGCTGTAAACATTCCAGGGACAGGGGTCCTTGGAAATTTGACTATGACAAGTTTATTAGGATGTCTCTGTAAAATATTCTTTATTGTTGATAAATTTCTCATATGCAAACCTATAAAACTCAGCTTTAAATAACAGATCTTGTCCCCAGTTTCCTTCATGTTTGACATTTTAAAATGTGATCTAAAGACACATGTCCAGTCATCAGAAGGACCAGAGGTTAATGTCCGCACTGGAAACTGTCTCTAGAACTCAAGGGTTTTGGTGATAACATTCTCCCAGACATGGAACAAAGTTTTGTAAAACAACAAGGTTCAATTGTATCTTGACTTATGTAGTGGAAAATTGTTATATAGCTGAAAACTATACAATCTTTATATCTAAGGGAGTTAGGATCAAATTTGGCAATTTGCCTTAAGTTATTATTGTTGTTATTATGATTATGTGTATCATAGACTCCACTGAACATTGCATGCTGCCAGCATAGCTGGCCCCTGTCACCACAGGTCAGAAATCTAAACTTTCTCCCACCAGCGGTGCTGGGGCAGTGTTCTAGAATATTACCCTGAGACTTTGCATTGACTGCAGTAGGGTAGCAGAGCAATGTGAGTTGACTAAAGGCCTTTCTTTAGCATTGTATGCTTAGGCCACGCCCTGTCCATAAACACCAGGAAGAGGGAGGAAGGGAGAAGCCAAAATCTGGCAGACACAGTCCTTCCCAAAGACAGATTTAGGCATATTTTGTCCATACTTAAAAACAGATTTATTTGTCAAGCAATGGTCAGGAAGGGTCACCTTTTACTTGTTTACAAAAATGGTACTATAAAAATAAAGGATGTTCAGGATAGTGCCATGTCTAATTAGGTATATCTGAAGAAGGAAATCAATAAATGAAAAAGAATTTGCTCTGAAAATGGAGGGTTTTTTTCCTAAACTGTTTTATCTCAACATCAGTACAACATCAGGAGAGTGAACATGTATCATGGCTGCCACACGACTGTTTAAAAGCATGGGACTCGATTGCTGAACCATCTTTGCTGTGGACTCACAATTTCCCTTGCTCCTCTCCACTGTTACAGCTTCTTTCCAAGAGGAAGCTGGGCAAAGCGTCACTAGTTAATTAATAATGTCACAAGTTAAAGGCAGGCTTAGAGATTGACACCACCCACATGTGTGAATGAGTCTTGTCTCATAACCAGTCCCTCCTGAGGACAGTGACCATTTTTACTTCTTATCACAATGTCTGTATTGGCCCCATTGGTGTTCCTAAGTCAGCGTCAGCTTTGAGAATCACCAGGCTGGAGCGATCGGTCTGAAGCTCCAGCCGGCAGTGCAGATTGGCATGGGTGTGTCATTGCTGAATCTCACGACTACAGAACACTGGAAAGGGTGTGTGCGTCCCTCTCAAGAGAAGAGGTGTCGCATCCCAAGGGTGCTCAACTGGACATATCTGGGAGATAAAATGTCTTTATAAAGATTGTTTTTCTGACTGATTATTACCAGTAAAAATTAATGGTAACAAGCCACAGGAAAAGTTTTATTTGTCTGGAAATTCTACCAGCACCACCACCCACTCTGAACTTCCAAACATTCTTAGCAGCTTGGCAATGAAATGTCTTGTGCCATAGAAGGCAGTGTCTTTGGATACCTATCAATTTTTTTTTCCCCAAAATGTTCCAGGTCAGTCAACACCCAAAGCTGTTAGAGCCTCAGGCTTAATTTTCTTCCTCCCATGGATCTTCTGTGATGTTTCTTCCTCTTGGCCTCTTCTCCCTCATGTACTGATGGATGTCTCCTTCTGGAAGAACCTGTCTATAGCTCAGGTTCACACGAGTTCTTTTAACTAGAGAATGCTCTGGCTGGGGAGAAATGGGCTGTTGCTCCAGCTTGCAGTTAGGGAACATGAGAGTCTGCTTTCTCTGAATAGCTTGGTCCCCCTTTTGGAATACCAAGTCAGCACTTCTGGGTCTGTAATGTTTTACTAGAAGAGAGGACATCGTGGTGGACTTAAGATCCATGTCCATTTTGGAACCAGACAGACTAGATCCAAGAATTAGTCCTTCTTTTAGCCATAAGAATGCTTCTCCATGAATCCCTAAAGCCTTACTCAGTGGGGCCATTACTCAACAGAGGGTGGTTTCTCCTTTGTGGGACTCTCTTCATCCCAATGTATGGATACCCCAGATGGACCTCCGTGGTGGACCCTGGGTTTCAATGGGGATTCTTCTATACCAGCTGAAGCTGATATTTCAGGCGCCATGAGACAAGTTACAAAAGAAAAGACAAGTTACAAAAAGAACTGCCAGTCAATGAAGAAGGAATGTTCTGTGATTTCACAAAATTTCCTGGAACCAACTTCATAGTTCAGATGGACTCTAGTGTCCCACCCAATAACAGAGAACAGTGATATCTACAGAGCCCCGGTTACAAAGTGGATTCCACAGACTTTTGCTGGTTGCCCGACTAAGGGGTTCAAGATTAATATTGCATCTCCATCTTTTGGAGACCAGGGGCAGGGCATGGGAGGAGGTAAATGGTCTCTACCAAAGGCAAAGTTTTTTTTTTTTTTTTTTTCTGTCCCCTTGAAATGCCCGTCTAAGTGCAAAGGCCTAGCTGGCCCTTTCAATTTCAGGATAATAAACCCATTGCAATGATCCTCCTTGTTAAAGTAAGGTAGGTGAGCTTGCTAGTTGTCTGTCTGGACCTTAGATTCACCTGATGCTAACCACCAGGCTCAGAAAAGCTGGCATTTCTCCTGAGTGAGTGATGGGATTGAAGGGGGAACTTTGCAGACTGTCTGCTGCCTACTTCCCCTTATGCTTTTGTATATATTGGGGTTGCTTTTGTGAGACAGCAAGATTTTCTTTTCAGGAGAATATAGTGAACTGAAAAGTCCTTTGTAGTGCCCATGACGCAGGGAGAAGGGCTTTCAATCCTCCTTAGCCTGGAAGGCAAAGGTGGGCTGAGAGCTAACAAAGAAAACCATTTTAAGTTTGATGAGCTGAGAGAGCAGAGACTATTAGAAGCTCTGGAAAAATCCCAGAAGGTAGATTTTCTCCTTTTTAATATAAATGTGTGAGCAGCCTGTAGGAGCTGACTTGATCTATGTGCTCCTGATGGGCACTGGCCTTGAAGGCTGCTACTGTTGGCTGGGAAGTGCCCCCGGCACCCTCTCCTGGGGTAGAGCCAAGGCTAAGGCCTTAGGCTGGATGGCTTTATGCATGGTGCTGGAGCACTCCTAACCAGCCAACACCTAATTAAACACTTTTGAAAGTCAGCTCACAACGCGAACCCTTTTTCATAACAAAAATCTTATCTTCTGTATTTCCCCAAGGATCTCCATGAATTATTTGACACCATGGAAGGAGATCATAGACCTCCTACCTCATTGCCACCAGCCCCCCTTTTCCTCTAGCCCAAAGAAATCACTCAATCCTAGCACTGGGAGGAGTAGGGTCTTTGAACCCCTACTGGGGCCCCCCAGATTAGAGTTGATTATTTTTACACAGGGACATTGAAACGGCAGCCGTCATATTCTTATTTTTATGTTATTTTTGCTTCCTTATAGAGATACCTGAACTCGAAGAAACATGCCTCAGTCCTGGCTCCAAGAATGCTTGCAAGTGCAAATTAAGGGGTCCCCAGGAGAACTGGCTGTAACTTCTTTAATTCAGCACCCCCCCCACCTAGTTCATGGGATGGCTCTCTGCATAGCAGTAACAGCTGCCTGGGGGTAGGTTGTATCCCTACCACTCCCCACCCTCGTACTGCAGCAAGCATCCAGCGGGTAGGGTGTAGCTGCTGTGGCCACTGCTCGCATTAGGTAATACTGCCCCACACTCCCCCGTTAGACTGCAGATGTGTGAACTAGTTTAAAACTTTTATTGGGGTTTTTTATTAGACTCCAATGCAGTCGCAGCCTCTTTATGCTCGCCAACTCTGCCAGTTGCTCACAAGTTCTAACAAATTAGGAATACCTAATGCCTAAGCTATTCTCACACTTTGGGGGTAAAAATCCCAAGCAAATCATCATCTTCCCTGTGAATCCAGGCTCCCTCTGAGGAACTGTACTTTCAGGCAGAATGGCACTTGAGCCAGGCTTTCATTATGGCTTCATAATAACAGTGCACTTCAATTCCCTCAAGCACTTAACAGCCGCCTTATCATTTTTTGCCTGGACACAGATAGAATGCCCTCCCTCCCTCTTCGATGCCCTTCCAATTTCTTGTTTTTCTCTTCCTCTTAGTGTATATATTCCTTTACTTGTTACCTTTACTTGTCTTTGAGTGTCAGACTGGCATCTTCAAAGACCCACATTGGCTTTGGATCCCTAGTTACCAGGGCTGATGAAGCAGGAGATTCCTGCTGCACTGATGAAAGTGCAAAAGGAAAGAGGATTTCTCTCTGACCTATGGAGATGCAGAAGCCTGATCCTTGACTCCAAGGTTTTAAATTATGTTCCATGGAAACAAGCTCACAAGACTGTTTGGTTTCTTCATACGAAGAAGAAACCGATTCCTGTATGTAGACTAACTTCCACAGGAGTGAATATGCACACAGTGATTTCTTTTCTCTACCGGTGGTGGTGGCATGCACTGGGGATGAGGATGGTGGGTGATAGGGGTGTGGGGGTGGGGTAGCACTTGTTTTAAAAACTCTACTTTATTTGGGGTATTTAAGCCTATACCTCCTTTAAACCAACCCTTCAACCATAGGTAGGAGAGAGAAGGCTAGTGGGAAGAGGGGATGCAGGCCCCTTTACTTCTCCCAGATGTTTAGGGTCAAGGGGCTCTTTGCGGGATATAGCAATCTCTGTCAAAAGCAGTCTCCTCCAAGCCACCAGGAAGCATTTTTCTCTATCTGTCTGCTCATTGTCTGTCTTTGGCCTCTCCAAACTGCCCCTTGCCACACGCCAACACCACACGCACACCCAACACTCTTTCTGGGCTGTTATATTTATATTCTCAGAGCCCCAGACCACGCCCCTCTCTATATTGATCAACCAGTTGACAAAAGCCATGCCCCACACAAGACAATTAACATCTGTGAGTAAACTAAAGCCCAACTAAAATACCACACTTGGGATTAAAACAAAAACACCTTTGCATAACATAACTGAGTTTGCAAAGAAACCAAGACTTCCATCATAGGTGGGTTGTCTCCGTGTGTTGTCCCCACTCA
Organism: Meriones unguiculatus; assembly: GCF_030254825.1. Lineage (NCBI taxonomy): Eukaryota > Metazoa > Chordata > Mammalia > Rodentia > Muridae > Meriones > Meriones unguiculatus. The sequence continues at coordinate 104,717,980 of NC_083359.1, forward strand.
CCTGCCCTTAAATTTTGCCCTTGATGTTTTAAGTCAGACACCGCCATGACATTCTCACATAGCAACAGCTGCCCTGAAACACGGCTCTTCCAGGTCAATGAAATGATAAGACAGAATAACCTTGTAGAAGATGTAAGCAGGCTTCTGCATTGCTCCAGTGCTCTATTCAAACTCATCAAATGCAATACACAAGCTGTGCACATAAAAATTTCGTGCACATGTTCTGAGCATAATCCAACCTTCAAAAAGATGAGGCCCATTCAGAGAGCCACACAGTTTTCTTTTCTTTTTCCCTCTTTCTCTGTTTCTGTCTTTGTCTCCCTCCCCCCCCCCCCTTTCTTTCCTTCAGCACAATCCAACACTCAAAAAGATGAGGCCAGTTCAGAGCAGTACATAATTTCCTTTCCTCCTTCTTTCCTTCTTTTCCTCCCTCCCTCCCTCCTTCCTTTTGTTTTTAAGTTTCTGTTTAACTTCTGCCACAGCAGTTATTTCATGTAGACATGCACAGGGATGGTTTAGTAGCTCCCAGAAATTATATAAATGTTTAATCATGGTAGATCTACAGCTTATCCCATCAAGTCTTCCTTGAATTGTTAAATGGTCTTAGGAATTAGAGGTCATGGTTTCCCAACTCTCACACAGTAGTGTCTAGGGAAACTACTATGGGGTTGAATAGCTGCTGTCTCTTAATGGGGGATATGTAAGGGAGAGGATGTGAAAAAAAGGGAGACACATACTGTAAAGCCTGATTTTTTTCCATTCTAACCAACCAAAGGCAAGATTAGGGGCCAGGTTGGTCTGGGTCAGGGTTAAGGTTCTATCTCCAGTACTGGGAAGGCATTGTTGATGATGGAAATATAGATTCACACTAGAGAGTGTCCCCGGGGTGACACAGTTGTGTGTCATCCTCTGCCTCAGTGGTCATGATGTGGTGAGCATGTTCAAAGCAATAAACATCCTGGGTCTGTGTCCAGACTGTGGGGCTCATGCCTTCCTCAGTAGGTAATGGGTGGAAACACATTTGTTGGGGTTTGTTGTTTTGAGACAGGCTTGCCTATAGCCCAAACTGTTCTCTTTCTTGATAAGTAGCTAAGGATAGCCTTGAACTTCTGATCCTCTTGAATGCTAGGATTCCAGGAAGTACCACAGCGTATGTGCACTTGGCTTTATGTGTTCGTGGGTGTTGAATTCAGGGGGTCCTGTATCCCTGTGTACTCTGATGACTGAGCATATCCCTCATCTAATATGCTCATAGTGACTTGAGTGACTTATGAATCCATCACTAACTAATAGCTTGTTTCTCCCTCAAAATGTTCTGAGGCCGGTGGTTCTCAGGGCTTGAAAACACATAAAGAGATAGAGCAAGAATCTTACAAGTCAGAGAGTCACTAGCAGATGTGGAAACCTGTCTTAGGGTTTCTGTTTTACTGCTGCAATGAAGCACCTTGACCGAAAGCAAGCTGGAGAGGAGAGGGTTTATTTGGCTCACACTTCCACATCATAGTCCATCATGGAAGAAAGTCGGGACAGGAACTCAAACAGAGCAGGAAGCTGGAGGTAGGAGCTGATGCAGAGGCCATGGAGGGGTGCTGCTTACTGGCTTGCTCCTCATTTATTCAGCCTGTTTTCTTGTAGAACCATGACTACCAGCCCAGGGTGGCATCACCAGCAGTGAAGGTTGGGGCCTCCACTGTCTATCACTAATTAAGAAAATGCCCTATAGGCTTGCCTACAGCTAAACTTAGTGGAGCCATTTCCTTAATTGAGATTCCCTCCTCTCATATGACTCTGTCAAGCTAACATAAAACTGTCCAGCACAAAAACCCACACAGTAAAGCATATTAACTCATTCATTCATTCATTCATTTCTTTCATAAATATTTATTCAGAAAGCACTGGGCTAGGGAAGGCATAGTATGGAAAATTCAATACTACTTGTTAAGCAAATGTAGTTTCATGAGGAAAAGCTAAGTGTTGAACACCATGAACTCTAATGTTTTGTATGTAGACTTTTAAATTATACAAATTTTGTATCAAATGAAATAAAAGTTGTCTCTGGCAAAATTTTCTATAATTCAATCAATGAGTCTGAAAGTGTGAGGCCTTACCTGTCATGCCTCTGTGGTAACCTCTTTATTCTCTTTCTGCCTTGGTTCCTTTACAGATAATTGTCTTCTTACCATGAGAGATGTCTTCTCTGAAGCTGGCAAGGTAAGTGGGAATTGACAAAATCAATATGGGAGAACAACTGAGGAAGGAAAAAAGTGCATGTGAGCTCCCCACCTCCTGCGAGAATGAAGACTATTTTCAGCAGTCAGATGGTCGACATCCAGGAAAATGTTGGCATCCCTCTGAAGGGGCCCGCAGCTATTGTGAAGGGCGCTGGGGAACCCTGCGGAGGGACTGCAATCACATCAATGTAGAGCCGAGCCTCCTTGGAAAGAAAAAGAAGGGACTCCGGGTTGAGAAACAGTGGGGTAACAGAAAGGAACTGGCCACTGTCAGAACCATCTGCAGCCATGTTCAGAACATCATCAAGGGTGTAACACTGAGCTTCCGTTAAAAGATGAGGTCTGTGTATGCTCGCTTCCCCATCTGTGTCCTTATCCAGGAGAATGGGTCTTGTTTGAAATCCAAAATTTCTTGGGTGAAAAATACATCTGCAGGGTTTGGATGAGGACAGGTGTTGCTTGTTCTGTCTCTCAAGCCAGGAAGTTTGACTTAATCCTTGAAGGAGATGATATTGAACTTGTCCCAAATTCTGTGGCTCTGATTCAGCGAACCACAACAGTTAAAGAACAAGGATATCAGAAAGCTTTTTGATGGTATCTATGTGTCTGAAAAGGAAACAGGCAGCAAGCTGACGAATAAGACCTAAGTTACCCTGTTCCAGAAACAAGATCCTGAATTATAAATATAATTTGGGGTGTCTTTGGGAACAATAAAAGACTTGTATTGAAAAAAAAAAGTGCACGTGCATGTCCAGAGGCTGGCAAGATCCCGAGGAGGGACAGGAGGGCCGTGCACTTAGAGCAGGGACAGGTGGCCGTGGTGAGCCTGAGGGGCAGAGTCTACCTGAGAAGACCAGGATCTGTGGGTCCCAAAAACCACTTCAGTAAGACCTTATTCTAAGAGCTCCGGAGACCATGCCAAACCAGCACCGCAGTCTCGAGTCAGGAGAAAGCCAGGATGAGAAGATGGTACCCATCCCAGACAAAGCAGCTTCAGGGATGGGGAGTTCACAAATTCATGAGGACCAATTCTCATTCATCCTCTCTCGCACTCCCTTCTTTTCCTCCCTGCATCCCTTTCTCCCTCCTCTTTTCTTTCCAAATTAAACACTTTAAACCAATAGTTTAATGACATAGTGCTGGTTACACACCACTATCTAGTTCCACAATATTTTCATCACTTCAAAATATTACCTTTTATCCATTAAGCAGTTTATCCTAGTAAACCTTCTGCTGCTGGTCCATGGCAACAACCAACCAATTGCAGCTGTCTCTGTGGGACTTATTTGTTCTAGATGTTTTGTATGAGTGAACAATATAACACCTCACTTTCGAGACATGGCATCCTTTCCTTAGTAGTTCATATATTTTACAACCTGTGTCAATAGTTCCTTCTTTTTTAAGGTTAAAAATATTCAACATCCTTCACCTTTGGATAACTCTGATAAAAATTTATTTCATAGAAATTTTAAATATGACTTCTAATAGTCTCATGTCAATCTAGTTTTCTTATACCATCAGAGAAAAGCACATGAAAGTATATATATCGAAATAGGTAAAATAGTGCAACAGCCTCTTACAAAGGAATTTATATACTTAATGTTTCCCTATTTATTGGTTATCAAAACAAGGAATAAAATGATGTTTCAGTAATAGTGACTAAGAGTATAACCAGTGTTTTATCAATCATTTTGACAACCAGTCTTTGCAGGTTCATGGGTGCTATGAACCATTAATCTATTTTTAGTCTAAAGTATTCTCATTTGTAATATTCTGACTAGAAATAAAACTATATTGGTCACTGTCCTTTTCAATAGATTGCTTCAGCGTCAGTATCAACAGATGGAATACTCATATGCTAATGATAATATCTACATCCCCAGTTCCACTCTGTAATCCTGCATATGCAAAGTAGTGAAATTAGAGAATACAAAAATTATAAAAAAATATATTGACTTGAATACCTCAAAAAAAAAAAAAAAGAGTATAACCAGATCTACCATGACTAAAAAGTTTGGACAATATTTTGGCTTACATTATGTGGTGCCTTTTAAGTTCCCAATCTTGGGTCTTCAACCATTTATATTAAATATCCCTAGAGTGTAGAATATTCTTCTTAAAAAGAAGGTGGGAGAAAGAAAGAGAGCCAGCCAGCCAGACAGAGACAGAGACAGACACACACACAGTGAGAAACAGAGAGAGAGAGAGAGAGAAACAGAGACAGAGAGGGAGGAGAGGGAGAGAAGAGAATGTATGTGTACGTATGTGTATGAAAGTGTATGCATCTGTGTATTTATGTGTGTGTTTAAGAGGGTGTGTGTGTGTGTGTGTGTGTGTGCTAGAAGTGTATTTGTGAGAATGTGTACAGGTGCATGTGCCTTTACGCTCGCATGTGGAGGTCAGAGCAGGCCTGGTGTTGTGCTAGCTCCCAAGAGCCTCCTGTTTCTGCCGAACTTCTATGTTGGGGGTTACAGACAAATGTAGCTGCTGCTGGCTTTTGATATGGGCTCTGGGGATTTGAGCTCTGGGTCTCATATTTGTGCAGCAAATGCTCTCACCCACAGAGCTGTTTTTCCTGAACAAATTTTAAACACATGTAAGTAAAATGGTTATGAAAAGCACAACATGATGGGGCTGAAGACATGGTTAAATACAGCTAAGACAGTAGAGTCAAAAGCACCTATGCCAGGAAGCTTTCAACCACCTGTAACTCCTGGTCTGGACATGCAAAGCCCTTTTCTGACCTCCGTGGGCACCCACACCTCAGAGAAGTAAACCTCCATTTGATGGCTGCTTTAGCAAGTCAGAGACTCCAGATTTTGTACCTTGAATAATTCTCTGCCTCAAAGTGGCTCCATGACCTTGCATCATGGAAAGACAGAATGAACTGCTTAACGGTTTGGAGACAAGGAGGAAGAACATCCTTTCCTGTTTAGCTCTGGTTTCATTTTTTCAAATTGTTGATTTCCAGTGTTTCCTGTTTTTGAATGTGGACGCTTCGAATCTAATCATTCCATTATCTACAGTTTGGATCGTTAGATTTTCTTGGCTTTTAACAAAATTTGTGCAAATAACCATTTAGTTTGCTTCCTCAAAAAGCAAAACAAAATAAACGGAACTAACAGTGCCTGCTATTGGACCCCCTTGTTCAGGCCGAGGCAGGATGTGAGGCTTTGCCTGGGGTTTCATGGTAACCCATGGGGGAAGCCAAGGGAAGGAGGCTCCATGAGATATCACACCCAGCGAGGAGGGCCCACCAACACAGTCCTTCCTCAGTGGATGAATCACCAGCCTGTTACCACCAGTGACTCTCTTGGCACAAATTATCCCACCAGTGCCCCCACTCCCAGCTAAAAGATCCAGCTGCCTTCTACCTGTGGGCTTTCTATCTGCTCGGAAACCCTCTGTCCACATTTAGAAGACCTCCCGAGCCTTGACTGGTTCGAATCACGTGGGTCACTTTTGGACTGACCTGTTCACTCTGGTGTCCCATCGAAGTTTTACGGTGTGCCGGTTTGAAGGAGAAATGCCCCTCACAGTCTCCTGTGCTTGAACTTCTCAGTAGGTGGGGCTGTTAGGAAAGGTTGTGGGACTTACAGGAGAGGAGCCTTGATGGAGGAAGTATGTCACTGAGGGAGGGCTTTGAGCCTTTATAGCCCCACCCAACTTCCTTCTGTGTGTGTGTGTGTGTGTGCGCGTGTGTGTGTGCGTGCACGTGTGCACATGCATGCACACGCACTTCCTATGTGCAGATGATATATGATGTTCTAATCTCATAGGCCTATGCCTGTGTCTTTCCAATGTGATGGGCTTTATTCTCTCTGGAAGTATAAGCCAAAATAAATTCCTCACAAATTGCTTTGGGCCCAGGTATTTGATCAGAACAGTACACACACATATACACACACACAAACACACACATTTTCACGTAAACAGGGCTTCCCTTGGTCCAGACCTTACAGTCTGACTCTGTGGTCATAATAGGACATTAACTAGCAACTTCCCTACTACCGAGGGAAGTCTCAGTTAAAGCCCCGAGGCTGAGAGTTCCGTGATAGAAGAATGTGCTTTTAAACACAACCTTCTGGGACCCACCATAGATGATGCAGCTAGTCTCAACACCCACACCCCATGAAGCCATCCCAGGCTAGGGTAACATGAAAGAGATTTATTGGTAAGGAATACTGCTGATGGGTAGTCAAAGACAAAACTATTGCTGCTGCTCCTCCCGCCACAAGAAGGGTCTTCAAAGTAGCCCGCAGGATTGTGGTCATATTTTGGACAAGATTTTAGTTTAGAGATTTTAGTCTGGGGTAACTGTGATAAAGGGTATTTGCTATGGGTTCTTTCAAGACTGGGGATTTGGGGCATGAGAAAGCTGATTCAAGCTGCCTTTGCCTGGAGAACTCTGGAGGCAGAGAAGTGCCTGGGGTTGCATGTGATAACAAAGGAGGGGAGGGCAGAAACAGACCAACATAACAGGTACAGACAGACACGTCGAAGTTAATCTACATCATTAACATCTGCCACATCTTTTTTTATTAGTTCTAGACTCACGTTCGTCAACATTGGCGCTATTATCATTTGGGCATGAGTAACTCTTTGATGTGGGAGCTCGTCCTGTGACTTAGATAATATTTGGCAGCATCTGCGGTCTCTACCCACTAGCTTCCAGTCGTATGTCACAGGTGGGATGGCCAAATAAATTTCTAGACATTGCCACGTGCTGGGTATGTGAAGGGAAAATTTGCACCTGATCAACAAAACAAAGCAAGCTGTAAATGGTAGTGTTTGTACATGTTCCCAGTGCCCATAGTCCACAGCAGATTCCCAAATAATAGTGTGATGTGACCACGGGCAAAGCTGAGAAGAAAGATGCAGAGCATTCCCATATGGAGTTACCATTAAACAGAGGGTCCATGATGCTCCAAAAATACAGTGTCCCAGCTGCTCTCATTCTACATGGTGTTCCTGGGTGCTTCCACGCTAAGTGTCCATGATGCTGCTGTTTCATGTACATCACGCAGTAGAATGCAGATTCCGGTCAAATAACGAGACACTGTTAAGATTTCAAAGGGCGTTGTCAGAGCACCAGAGATGGCTTCATGGGTAGAGCACCAGATGCTTTTCTGAAAAGGCCTGGGTTTTATTTCTAGCGTCCACACAACAGCTCACAGCCATCTGCAACTCCAGTTCCCAGGGACACGGTGTCCTCTCTGTCACCAGGCACACAAGTGCTACACGTACATACATGACGTCAACACCCTCCCTCCCCCCACAAAATACTGTTTTCAAAGTAAGCCCATTGTTATTATGTTTAATATAGTGTATTTGTCTGGAGGTTTAGAAACTTTGTTTTCCAGCAGTGACTGTGTCTGACAACTAACACATGTCGTTTCTGAAATCTGACCAATCTTTCACGTGTCAAGGTGAGCTGCCTGCCACGTGCCCGGTTTACAGCTAGGACAGTCGAGTCGAAAGGAGTTCTTCCTGAAGCTTACAGTACAATGCCAAAAGGACCCTGATTGTTGAGCACATATTTATAAATGCCAAGTATGCCCTAGGAATCCACAGGAGAGTCTCCGGCAGCATGTTTGGGAAGTCAGAAGATTGCCTCAGCTTCTTCAGTTGTTCATGTGCTCAGCACCCTAGTCTGTGCACTCTGTATTCTTTTCAGCCATGCTCTACTGCGCAATTTGGCTCCAGGCATCCTGGGGATCTTGTCCTTGCCAATCTGCCTGTATTCCTCCACAGCGTCTCTCTTATCATTCAAGTTCACAGATTGAGGTCTAAGGTACAGTTTAAGTCTTGTGTTTCTGCTTGGTATATTGTTTTCCCCCAATAACCTTTACAAAACCATATTCTCTTAAACTCTTCAGTATTAATGTCTATGTGTTTTCCATGTGAGAAAAAAAAATCTTATCTCTCCATTTGGGTGATACAAAAATCTCAGAATCCTTCATCCTCCCTGTGCATCCTCTCAGTGGAATCCAGAGGATCCAAAACTCACATAAGAATGTGCCAAGGCTAAGGACACAGCTGTGTTGGTAGAGAATTGAGTACCCTGCATGAAGCTCCAGACTGATCGTCACCAGCACATGAACCTGGCGTGGTAACACGAAACATAGCTGTAATCCAGAACTTGGGAAGTGGAGGCAGGGGAAGGAAGGCTTCGAGTTCAAGGTCATCTTCAGCTACATTGGAAGTTCAAAGCTAGCTTGGGATGTATGAGAACCTGCCACCAGAAAAGAAGATAGTTTCAAAACATGAGGCAGTTGATTGTAAGCAACATTAGCAATAGGTATGTCGATGTGGTCCATATACATGGCATATATAAATTCATAAACTACATCTATGTATATGTGTAAGGTTCTGTATGATATGTGTGCTCTTCTGTACCTTCAGTTTTACACACACACAGAGCTTTCCTATAAATCGTCACTGATATCTTCGATGACATCTTTATTTTTATGACTCAAACAAGTGCCTGGCAGCTAGTTTTTCCAGCTTGGCTCTTGTAACCCTTTTTGTCTATGCCGAGACGTTACTGGTTTACTTGATAATTATCTCACATAAGTCCAGGAGCTGGTCATCCCATTAGAAGGAACATGTTTCGTCATGATGGCATGGGTCACCTCCTACAAACTAGCCTGTCCAAAGAGAAATTTTCAGACACAGACACCCCTTTGGGGGCCAAATGACCCTTTCACAGGAGTCACCTAAGAGCATTGGAAAACACAGGTATTTACATTATGATTCATTTCAGTAGCAAAATTACAGTTATGAGGTAGCAACAAAAATAATTTTATGGTTTAGAGTCACCAAAACATGAGTGACTATATTAAAGGGTCAAAGCACTGGGAAGGTAGACAGTGCTCTAGAGGCTTAAATTCACCCTCAGTGAGAGAAGGAACCTGTACTCACATGACTTCAAGTTAGGTGGGTTACAAAGATTAAAATTTCTTTACCATTGGATTATAAAATGTACAACACAGTATACATAAATATTCTAAATACAAAACTAAAGGATTGGCACACTCCATAAAGTATTTGACTCACAAGCATAAGGACCCGAGTTCAGATCCCTAGCACCCACGTGAAAACCTTGCCTCTGTAATCCCAGCCTTAGAGAGACAAATGCAGGAGGACTCCTGGAGCTCACTGGCCAGGAAGTCTCACTGAATCGATTAGCCCCAGGTTCACTGACAGACACTACCTCAAAAAACTGAGGTGGAGAAGGACATCTGATATGGACCTCTGCCTTTCATGTACTTTCACACACGCGTGCATACAATTCTGTACCTGAACAGATACACCACACATACTCTCACAGAAAGCTCACCTAACATTAAAAAAAAAAAAAAAAATGCTGAATTCTGCTTAAGCATAGTGAAAATGAGTACAGAAAACTAGCTCATTCTTAGTGGAAAAAAAAAAAGAAAAAAAAAAACCCCGAAGCTGTAGGAATTGCACTCGATTTTTCCAGCCTCAAAAATAATGAAAGAAAAACAGAGCAACTAATACTAGGTTTATTTGGATAGGTGAGGGCAGTGATTGAATGTCAGCCCTCAGAAGTTATCATTCTGCCTCGTTCGCTCATTCCGGTGTTGGATTTTATTCTTCCAGCATGTTTTAGAAATAAATACCCATCATGCCTGTGTGCCCCCATCCCCCTTTGGAATGGGAAGTTCCTGTTTAGCTGCTGTAGCCAAGGCTCACTTTCTACCACCACTAATTTCTGTTTTGAGATTTTTGCATACAGATAAGGAAAACGTCAAATAAAGAGGTGATTAAAAACTTTTTAGAAGGGGAGGAGGACCTCCCTTTTCAGTGGGCTAGGAGAGGGACACTGGTGGGGAAGAGGGATAGTGGGATTGGGAGGGGAGAAGGGAGGGAGGTACAGGGGGGATACAAAGTGAGTAAACTGTAATTAATAAAAATAAAAATAATTAAAAAAGAAATAAAACAAACAAAATGAAACGAACATTTGCTGAATGAATCGGTCAATGAATAAAACCTTTGGAAAGTTAAAAAAAACTTATTAGAAATCATGGGCATTTAAAATATATATATATATATATATATATATATATATATATATATATATTCAAACTTCATTTCAACCCGGCTGTAAAGACCAAGCTGACACTTTGGAAAACATTGACATCCTTTGAGAGGAATAAAGTTGTAAAGTGGTCTCATGTGCATAAATATAATGTAAAAAAATAGTCTCTAAAATAATATTAGTTTTCAATGTCAATTTTTCTTTGACATTAGCTTCTTTTTTCTTTTTGACTGTTTTATTAAAAAATTCTACAGACAGTAGCTTATTTTTCCATGAACCTCAGCACCTGAGATTTTTTGGCCAATGGAGGTAAGGCCAATAAAATTGCCTATAAAATGTAACTTTATGCCATAACTTACACAATGTTTATAGAACGTATTTCAACATTTGCTACCTCCTCTCCCAGGAGCAAACATCTCTGGATGTAGTCATCCTATCACAGCGAAAAACAAAAACCCCGATGTTTAATAATGGTGGCCCTTACTTTGGACTGCTCTCACTCTGTTGTACCTTTCCCAGGACAGCTGTGTGAGCAGAGATCACGCCTCCCTCAGCACAGAGCTCCTGTGGGCGTCACGAGGAGGAAGTTGAGGCATGCTTTCTACGTGTTTTATTCACTTGGTTTTCCATCTCTTTCGTAAAGCTGGATCCTAGTCACTCTGCCCAGCTGAGGTTATAAGGAGAGGCGGGGTGACTGCTCAGCTGGCTGGCGTAGCCCCAACCCTGTGTGCCAGCCTCTGGGTCTTCCCTGCGTAGTGTTTCCTCAGTATCTCCTGCTCTCTCCATTATCTCTTCTGGTTCTGCGTTCAGTGTCTCATTCGTAGTTTCCCACGATCAGTTCTATGTCAGGCTGTGATTTTTTTCCCACTCAATACCTCTCGTCTAAAGTATTTTTCCCTGAATGCTATATAATCACATTTCTCGTTATATGTTTTATTTCTTTCCTCACTGAAGACTGTGAAATTCACGGTGGGGAGGATTCTGTCCCACCCGACTGTATATCTATGGCCTGTGGAGTGCTAGTTTAGAGAGGGAATTAGATAGTTTATGTAAATAAACCAATGAAGACAGGCCATTTTATGCATGCATTTGTTATGCTTATTAATTAATTACTTTTTAATTAAATATATCATTTAATATTTACACACATGTAAATGTGTTTGGATTCAGTCTGCACTCCATTTATTCCCAGTTTCTTCGTTAATTTCCCCTTTTCTCCCAGCTTTAAGTGGATGTTCATGTTCTCTCTCTCTCTCTCTCTCTCTCTCTCTCTCCTTCTCTTTCTTTCTCTCAATAACACTGAGTCCATTTAGTTATGAACAAGAAATTTTAGCATTTCATTATTGCAGCAGACCCGCTATCACTACTATGTAGGCTATGAATAACAATGTCCATTGTGAGCACTTAGAGAAAACTCCAGAAGGGAGCCAGTTACAAAATGAGGACACTTTTCTGGCTTCCATGCTATTTGTCTTCTTGATAAAATAATAGAAAAGATGTTTGACAAAACTCGAGTTGTAAGCATTTGATTCATCCAGTACCAGGAAATGGTTATGAAGTCTAAAAAACATGACTCAGTGGAGATGAGTTGTTGGATTTTCACTCACCTCGGTGTCTAAGCCCTGAGGCTTCTAGGTCCACCTTGGAATGTTTTCTGGGCACTGGCTTTCTTCTAATGCAATGGGAATTAGGTAGGAAGGAAGCAGGCCTGCCACACCGATTTGTTACTGGGGAAGAAATGTGATTCCAGCCAACAGTGAAGGGCCATTGAAGCTTGGACATTTCCTTCTCTTTCCTTCTTCTAGTCTTTGTATTTTTTCTAACAAACCAGGGCTGCCCTTCTATTTCAGTAATACGGCAGGGGGAGTTAAGATTTTTATTTTTTTCCATTTTTTTTTTCTTTGCAGTGCTGGCAATCAGACTCAGGGCCCCACACATGTCTGGTCAATTGCTACCAGAAACACAGCATTTCGTACTTATGCTGTGTTTTATGCTGTATCTGGCAGTGACTTTCTTAGACGACTTTTCCCTCTCCATGTAGTTAGAGTGTGACACAAGATCATGCGTTTTCTCTCATCATTTTTCATCCCTTCTGTTCCAAGGCTGCTTTTGTGCACACAGTAGGCACACAATAAACGTTAACAACAGAACAGTAGCTCTGCTTGAGGATAAGAAGCCAGGGCCATTCTATCTCTTGGTTCCTGTGGCATCTTTTCGTGCTAGCTTGACGGAGAGAGGAAATTATTTTCTGGGCATGCAAGTTTAGTTTGTCCTAGCCAAACATAGAAAGCTGTCATGTGAATATTTTTGAACCTCAAAAACAATTTTGGTTTAACTTTGGGCGGGTGGTGGCTCTTATTTCTCCCACACCAGTCCACCCATCTCTTATTAGGACATATAATTCCAACAGTGCTGACTATCTTAAAGTTTGTGAACAGAGCGTCCTCCAGACGCTGCTCTGCACACACGGTGCTTCTTTAAGAAGCTTGCTTGTAGCTTGTAATTAAATTAAGGGATCAGCAGCTGCTGAAACCAAGGATAGCCTAGAGCGCATGTTTATGAGATTCTCAGGCAAGACGTAGTCATGTCAGAGCTGCTATTGTCATGAGTCTGGCTGTTCCCAGGAGACCTTCGCACGAATCGCTGGTTGAACACTTGTCATCTGGTCGTGCCACTTGACTGCAGCCCACTGTTTCCTCTTGGAACTGGCAAAAACAACCGTGCAGAGGAGAGCATTTCATAAGAAAAGTCTCACGGACTTTTGATGCATAAACCATCAGTGACTTGGCCTCTCAGAGCGCATGCGTGGAGCACTGACTCTGGGGAGGATGGCAAACGGTGGAAGGCCATGGGCATGCGCACCGTGTCTTCCTTCTGTTTATTTACTCCATGGGAGGTTTGAGAAGTTTTAATATTTGCTTTTTTAGATATGTCAACTACATAGTCATGGATTTCATGATGGCATTTGCATACATACTTAAAAACCTGTTGATAATATTCACCCATCATCTTTTCCTCCCCTTCCCCTCTGCCCAAATAGTGCCCCTTCTATATACATGTCTAATTTTTCCCTTTGGGGACCCTATGAGTTTAGTTAGGGCTTCTTTAAGAGACATGCATGATGGGCTGTCAATGGAGCAGAGGCTACCCGTTAGTGTGTCCACACCACTAAGAAAAATATTAATGAAGGATTTTGGTAGATGGTGGGCAGAGGATCGAATGGGCCTTTGCACTATCTTACCTAACACTTCAAGACAGTGAGTTCTCAAAGAATTATTTTCCACATATTCCTTTATGACTTAAAATATGTTGGGAAGTACCGTTGGAACCCAACCCCCACATTTCATGCCTAAAACCTTAGGTCATTTCTATTAGACAAAGCTGATGTAAGGCTGGGTTCAGCTTGTGTTGTGGTTAGCTCTCTTTAAGGCAACTTAAATCCTTGCCTGGGAACAGCTGGCAAGCTAATGTATTAAAGGCACATTACTACCAAATGAGAAAAAAGTGGACACCTGGATAATAACAATAGCAATCTGTGTTGCTTCCCTCATACGTTTTCAGTGATTGAAAGCCAGTTAAGCCTGACTTAGCCTGTCTGAGGCTTCCGTTCTGTGCTTGAGTATTCAGACAAAATTATAGTTTCAAAAATCAGGGTCTCCAGAAATGTGAAGACAGCTGAATAAGAATCCTGCACCTAAGGCTCAGAGAACATCCTGGAGGAGAGAGGGATGGACAGAGGGAAGAGAGAGGGATGGACAGATTGTAAGAGCCACAGGACCAGGAAATCTGCTGTGAGGTTGTATCTCCTAGGAATGACATGATACCTCAACAATATGGCTGCATGATCAAGGATGACACCAGTGGACAAGCTAATGCGGAAGGGAGCGATCTCACAGGGCCAACCCCTAGACAAGAGTTACAGGCGACTAAGAAATGCCGAGAGCAGAAGGAATAGTCTTTCTCAGGGCGGAGCCCCCTAAGAGGTTACCCAATACCCAGTGTTCAACCCTGAGGTCATGTACATCCAAGAAACGCTAAACAGACTGCACAGTTTGTATTTATATGTTTAGGTATACACAATAATAAAAGCAATAACAGTTAAAGTGTGTGTGTGTGTGTGTGTGTGTGTGTGTGTGTGTGTCTGTGTGTGTGTTGTCCACAAGCGCTCCGTGGTAGAGGTTAGGGTAAGAGGGGAAATGTTGCAATTGTATTTTAATTAAAAAAAAATTAAAATAAAGTTTGAGACAAACAAACATGCATACCTCAACTTCATTATCACTCCAGAACGATTTGTTTAAGCTTAAAATGATAACGGGCACAGAATAGAAGGCAATACCTAAACAAGGGTCTGTGTTCAAAGGTCACAGAGCTCAGGATCCCCGACCTTCTCACTATGAATGGAAACTCGAGGATTTGGTGTATCAAGATTGGCTTGCGCAGATCAGAACTGAGCTGAGCCTCACTCACAGGCTGCCCAACTGCTGGCTCTTTGGTTGCTTAATGCATTAGTGGATGTGTTCCAGTTCCCAGCGGTCGGAGCTCCACATCACACAGTCCCTGTCCCATCTGGTGCTAATTGGCACCCTCGTTGTAGTTTCCAATAGCAGAGCAGGAAAAATAAAAGGGACCGTCATCTTTCTATCCTTAGAAGCTACGGGCCTCGTTCAGGCAGTGCTCGGTGTCAGATGAGCCAGGGATTCAAACCTTATATGTAAATCAGTTGTTTAGAACCAAACGGGAACAAATTTTTCCAATGGGAACAAAAAAACAAAAGCCTGGTGGCTAATTCTTCAGGCCAGCCCAGGTCACAAGAATCTGCAGTCCCACGAAGTGCTCAAGAGGCCTTTCTCCTCTTCTAGCAGACCATCCTGGGCGAACCAAAAGGAGCAAGAAAACCGGTGGTGATGCCTTACCTGGCTCTAGAGGCAGAAGGCTAGGCTCCGATCCTACAAGCAGTGTGAACTCAGACAGTTCTCAGGACTCATAGCTCCAGGTTTCTTTTTTTCTTTTCTTTCTTTTTCTTTTATTTTTTTTAAAGATTTGTTTATTTATTATTCATGCAGCATTTTGCCTGCATGTGTGCCTTAGCACCAGAAGTTGGCAACAGATTTCGCTATAGATGGTTGTGAGCCACCATGTTGTTGCTGGGAATTGAACTCAGGACCTTTGGAAGAACAACCAGTGCTCTTAACCTCTGAGCCATTTCTCCAGCCTGTTTCTTTATCTGAGTAGGAATCTAGTGGGCAACAGGGTCAGTTTTAGTTTTCTCTTGGTTACTGTTGATGGGATCAAATAAGATGACGCCTAGATAAGAGTTTGAAATTCAAAGCCTCACCCTGTGATAAGTAGAATCTGAGTTTCTCCTGTGGCCTTCTATCCTAGAGTACCTCTTTGTGGTTTCTGCACAAGGAACGAGTGAGGGTGGATGGCAGTGAAACAGAGAGACTGCTGAGATGGTACCAAGCATGCTGGCCCACTAGCCTGAGACTTCTGCCTTCCTGGTCAGGTCCTGGGACAAGCTGTTCTCAGCCATTCCTGGGTCTTTCCTGTACAGATGGGCCTGCTGCTCTTCTGTCAACAGGCGTTTCCAAGCAGCACCAACTTCTTCCCCATGTGTTAGTGAGGGTCCAGCATCCCTTTTGCATTCCCATCAGGAACCTGAGCTTGATTATAAGCAAAGGCAGACTGGGAGTTAAGGCTTGTTCCTTCCTGAATCCTTCCTTGTTTTATAAGATTTAGATGAAAGTAAGGACACAGATGTATGCTAAAGATATTTTTAAATTGAAGAACAATTAAGTGTTACTCATACTTCAAGGAAGAAGCAGGGCCAGAGAGTTTCATCTAGGCCCTTGTGCTGGAGCTCTGCCAGGGGGATGGAGACACTTCCCGTAATTACAGAGCATCACTGATCCCTGACCACTTCCTGTTCTGCCTTTGTCCCTAAGGTTCTGTTTTATCACCACTGTCTTTATACTAGCACCTATTTTTCTGATATCTTTTTGCCTGTTCATTCTTTTTAAATATTCATTAAACTATTAGAAATTAGGTGATAGAGGCTAGAGGGATGGTTCAGCAGTTAAGAGCACTTAATGCTCTTGCAGAGGACCTGGCTAATATTCCCAGCACCACATCAGTGACTCAGGAATGCATGTAATTCCAGTTCTAGGGGATCTGGTACCCTCTTCTGGCTACCATGGGCAACTGCACACACATGGTTCATATGAAGTCATGCAAACACTCACACATATGTAGATAATTTAGGAAAGAAATTGGATTCTAGCTGACAATTTCTGTCATCGGGGGCTGTTGCAAGTGTAGCAGCCATTTACATGACCCCCAGAAGAGAATGCAGAGGTCAGGGGCTAATGATGTAGGGGAGGAAAAAGATGAACTCCACTGGGTGTGGGTAGAGGAAATTAAAGAGGGCATCCTGAAGACAGTGCCATTTCTGCTGGGTCGCAAAGAGAACAAAGAGTTATAAAAGGGAGAGGAGCTTGTACGATAAGGGAAGACAGCCATAAGCAGATTTCCAGGTTGGTTATTACATTTAATAAATGATCACAGGGTTACTGTGTCAGTACCACTTCCTAGAAGTAGGTGCACCCACACCCACACCCACCCCCGACTAATGAAAGAGGATTTCCTAGATATCTCTTGGAGAATATGTCAAGCATCACATGAAAATCTCTGGCGATACTTGCATCTTGCTAGGGATGTTGCTCAGTGGCAGAGCACTTACCTAGAATGCATGAGGGCCCAGATGCAATCCTCAGTACAGCCACAAAAACAAACATGAAAGTGGAGGTTTGAAAAGATGGTTCAGTGTTCAAAAAGTTTGCTCTGCAAGTGTGAAGACTGAGTTTGAATTCCTTGAGTCTAGGTAGAAGCTAGCGAGAGCAGCACAAACCAGTACTGTTGGTTTTCCTACAGCAAGATGGGAGGCAGAGACAGGAGACTCCCTGGAAGCTTGTGGACTCTGCAGACTGGTGTATATAACAGCCAGCAAACAAGAGACCCTGCTTCAAATAATGTGAAAGGCAAGAACCAACACTTCTATGCATCATAGTCATGCAAATGTGCACACACACAAATATAACAAAAAGGATAGACTTTAGTCTTTTTCTTCCTCTCTCCCTTTCTCTTCTTTCTTCCCTTCAGCATTTCTCCTCTTTAGAAACTGGATCCAGAGAGAATCACTGAACTCTTGAGGAAGAAGGCCAGATAACCAGTTCCTCATTGAGCACAGTAGCCCTGCAGGCAAGATGGCGGAGGCTCCCTGCTGTACCTCTCCATACAGCCCCCAGAGAAAAGGTTGCAGCCATGTGGTTCTACTTAATTAAAGCATAAACACAGGCCATCCCATTGTAATTTAGAGGAAGAGAGACATTGAGCTCTGGGGCCCGCAGGAATAGTGACTCACTTCTGAGCCTGCCTGTGTAGACATGTACAAGCTCCCTGCCTTGTGTTGACTGGTCAAGAACACAGGCTGGCGAGGCTGAAGAACAAAAATGAACGCAGTAGACAGGGAAGTCAGGACCTGACACATGGTGGCTGGCCAAGCGGTGACTGTTCCTGCTTTGGTCTGTCACCCACCTCAAGTCGGCCACACCAGGTGAGACAGCGGTGCTTCAAGCTCAGTGTACACTTGGCGGAATCCTGGCCTCTAGTGCACTTGTGTGTTGACTCCAAGCATTCCATCTGGCTTTCTCCTCTCCTCCCTCCCCTAGTTCTCTTCCTTACTCTTGCCTCTGTTTCTGTTTGCATGCCTTCCTTTGTCATTTCCCGCCATGTTTTCTTCATCTAGTCCTAAGAGGAAAACAAGAGATTGTGCAAACCTTTCTGTTATGAATTTAATTCTAATGCTGCTTCTAATTTTTAAGAAGTCATATTAAAAATAAATTCAAGAACTGACATTTTTAAACCAACAGACGTGTATGCCTCTGTATGTGTGTGTGTGTGTTGGGCCTGGTGGTGCTTGCCTATCATGGCATGACTCCACATACAAAAGCTGAAAGCTCAGGAGTTCAAGGTCAATCTTGGCTGAGTAGGAAGATCAAGGGCAAGGTCAACTACGTAAGACCCTGTCTCAAAAAAATAAATCAAATCAAAACAAAACAAAACAAAACAAAAAGCCTACAGCAATAACAAAAGAAATACTTAAGGAAAGCGTTTTCATATTTTGTGCATGGTCCAAGCTTCATTTTTATTTGCACGGAACAGCTCCAGATAAATGCATTTGCTGGCACTTTCTGAGACATGATTGGGCTGATTAGTTTGGAACTTGTTTCTCTCAGAGTGTTTACGTGAAGCTCAGAACTGAAGGTCAGAAGATGTGAGCTCTACCGCCAGTCCAGCCTGCTTGGTTTCTGTCACGGAGTTACTCCAGCCCTGAGATTCTCTGTGAATAAACATATGTGACCGTGGGACACTTAGAGATGATTTATTTCACAAACTTGAGATTATTTTTTCTTCATCATAAAACGAATACAAAGTGTTACATCTGAAGATAATTTCTCATATTACAACTAAGAACTAACTGAATAGGCAGCTATCTCGTGGTATCTCCTTTTTAAATCTCTTTATCTGTGTTTTATGTGTGCATGTTGTGTGTTGTATGGGTGTGTTGTGTGAGTTTTATGTGTACATTGTGTGTATGCTGTGTGTATGTGTGTGTGTGTGTGTGTGTGTGTTTATGCTCACTGTGTGTGCTCCCACACATGGCTTTACTTAAGCCTGGAGAGCTAAGCTGCCATCCCCATGTTTGTGCAGCACACAGCTTATCCACTGAGCCCTCTTCCCTGCTTGGTCTGTCCTTGCAACTCCCTCTGGGTTCCTCGAACAGTAAATACTTAGCGTGCTGTCAGCATCTCTTGCCCTCTTAGACTGAAAGCCTAAGCGTGCAAGAGATCCTGCCCTGTGTTCTAATGTGGCAACTGTTAAGTTGTATTTCACCACATTGGGCAGAGAACTTGTTAAATCGATGTGCTTGACACGCTTCTACCCTCAACCTGTACATACCTGCTATGGAGAGTTGGTCTTTTGGCTCTTGACTCTGCTGGTTTGCAGGTTCTTCCTGTATCTGCTAATGTTGAGCTGGGGATTAAGGGTCCCTTTATTTCACTGCTGAGGCCTGCTTCCATTGCTGTTTGGTAGATGTGGCCCTTCTTCCTGTTGATCACCCTCAAAATAGGGAGAGGGCATTGCAGGGGCAGCGCCCAGGTGTGGGTACCTGGTGGTGTCCTGAATAAACCACATCTGTACCGGTACCACTTTTTTTCCCCAGAGAATTCTCCTGAGAAGGGGTGGTAGTGGTGGTGGTAAACTAGAGTTGATATTCCACAAAGCAGAAGGACTGTTTCAGCACTTACTTGGGACTTCCCATGATGCCCAGCTGAGCGTGGGTGACTCTGGGACTAAGCCTCACCCTGGTTGTGCCAGGAATCATCTTTTTTAATCCCATGACTAAAGTCCTTTGACTGGGACAACCTCGTCATTACTGGATCCTTTTGGTATGAGGAACAGTTCCCTCCAGAAATATCCTCCGTCTTCATGCAAACAATTCTGGGGGCTGACACTGCCCTTTTGCCAGATGTCCCTCAACACATCTGAATCTCCTTTAGTCCCAAGCTGGGGCCCTTGTTGTAGCTGAATAGACAGAAGAGCATAGTTCAAGTTCTTGACTATTTTCCATTTCAATAGTGTGTACCCTACCAGTGTGTGCATTTCATCCTGTGTGAGGGCCATTGCAACTTGGCCATGTATTTTTACATGGCTCTCTCTGACTATAGCCAGCTTCTGCCTCCAGAAGGCAATGTGCTCAGAGGCAGATCTTGTGTTCTTTTGTCCTCCATAATGTCCTAAAAAAATTAGGATTTTGAATACAGCAGAGCTATCTAAGAGTATTGCTAATGCTTTGGATAAATTAATTAGTTCTAAAGAAAAATTGAACTGTGGAAGATAGTGGAATGGGAAATGTGACTCCATGAACTCAGGACACTAACATATGCCCGCTCCCAGGTTCCCACAGAGACAGACCTTATACTGTTATTTAAAGTACACCAAGGTGTTTGGGCTTTCTATTTTACCCCTATTCCTGGGCCGTATTTCAGTGATTTAATACCCAGACAAACACAATTTCAAAAAATAATAATAACCCTAAGGAGATGAGCATGAGACACTGGGAAGACTGTAATTACACAGAATCTGACAGGATTAGAGCATTTGAGTTTGCTTAATGTTATGGTTAATTGCTGGTTAGTCAGAAAACCATTCTTATTTCAACACTTTTTGAATAATAGTCACAAAATGCCCTTAGCAAAGTCTATGCAGTAAACAGAACTCAGACTCTCTTTGATGTCTGAGAGGTTTTTCTTAGAGCCTTTAGGTCAATACTGCAAGCACACATTTCACCTAAGTTTTAGAAAGTAAGATGCCACAGGGATTTGGCCATTGCCTGAACTGGCCACTGTGTTCTTTCGACTTTAGTTTGGATAAATCTTTCATCTCAGGCTAATGGTTTTTGATCACCTTCCCTTGGATATCCTATACTCTGAATTAAGTGGGGGGTAGTTTTATGTCTGGAAACTGCATGTAAGGAATACAAACTTTAGAGAATTATCACCCTAAATTTTTCTTTGTTCAACCAAAACTTTTTAACATACTTCTTTTCCACTTGTATTTTTCCTATGAGTTCTCCTTATGTCCTAAGAGTTTAAGCCCATGTAAGCATGGTCACTTAGACTAATAAAGCACCTATGATTTAGAAAAGCACACAGAGGCTTCACAGACAGGAAGAACACTTTGAGATTTTTTCCAAAGTATGTCCCTTCTTCAGTCTTCCCAACCCAACGTGTACATTAAAAAAAAAAAAATCCATTTGTTTCTATGGCCCATATTATCGTAACTGTATAGAATTTAAGTCAGATTTTCAACTAGTCATGGTGGATTGAATAAATTTGCTTTGTTCTAATGTTTTAGAAACCTTCCTGAATACATGGAAAAGCTAAGTATATGCACGTAACTAACTCTTTCACCCTTTTTTTCTTATTTTATAGTTTTGAAACACGGTCTCACTTAGCTCAGGCTGTCCTTGAACTCATTACTTGGATGAGAATGCCCTTGAGCTCCTGGTCCTCCTGTCTCCCTTCCCAAGTCCTAGGATTCTAAGTGTGTGCCAGTGAGCTCTCAAGGGCAGGTCACCTGGTAGCAAACAAAACTGAGGAAGTAGAATTAATATTTTCAACTTGTATTTGGGTAAACCTTAACAACTTAATTGGTTTAAGACCCTTTCTAGACTTACCCTGTGCTATGTATGGAGTTCTCAAATTCTGCTCTGTAACTTAACAAGCTTTTCATAGAGTTGCATGTGTTCTAGTCGAAGACAGAAGGCCTGGGGGGGTCAGAGGCCCAGGACTTCATTGTATATACACAGGAGAGAGAAGGGCTTTGTATTTGTGATTCCCTAAACTACAAAGTCTCAGAGAGATCCAGAGTGGCCCAAAGGATGCTGTGTACTCTTAAGCCAGCATCATAGCTGAGAGACTGAACTTACAAAGTTCCAAGCTTTTCTAAAGGGTAGCTGATAAATCCTGCACACTTTTGACTGAAGTGAAGAATTCTATTTCTTCTCTTAGACGTAAGTAAGTAAAAAAACAAAACAAACAAACAAACAAAAACTTGACTTATTTCTCAAGGAGACAGTATCTGCATTTTTCATGGTTGTTCAGTACACAAACCAAGTAAGATATACAGAATCAGGACATGCTCACATAGAATTTTCACTCTACAATGACATAATTCAGTAAGAATATGCACATGATGTGCATGCATGCAGTTTTGTATATAATATATGTACAAAATTATACATGTACACACATATCTATGTATATATATGTATGAAATGTACGTACATATATATGTATACATATATAGATACACACACATATATACATTCACATATTTGTGGGAATGAGTGTGTGTGTGCGTGGTACAGGTGAGTATGGTGCTGTGTACTCGGAGGCCAGAGGTTAGCATGGGTTTCTTCTGTCTCAACCACTCTCTACCTTACACAGCAAGGAAAGGAATCTTAATTGAACACAAATCTCTCTGATTTCCTAGCCTTCCTAGCTAGCTCCCTCCAAAAATCACAGGTAGGCTGCCACACCTTCCTGGCTTTAGGTGGGTACTGAGGTTCTGAACTCCACCCCCATGCTTGCACGGAGAGTGCTTTATCCACTGAGCTGTCTTCCAAGCTCCTCAGTAATAATCATTTAAAGGCAAATTATTTCACTTTTAAGCTACTTAGAGTCGAAGTTTTTCTATAGTCTATAGTTGATATGTTTTTTTTTTAAATGTTGTTTCTGGCTTCAAGTGGTAAACTTGACCTCGCTGTTTGTCCATCTTAAGTCCCCAGTCTCAAAAAGAAAAATAGTTTTGTGCCAAACAATGCAAACAATGGGGCTTCTGAAAATGATGGGCCTCATCTGTAATGGAGGTCCTATAGGATTATAATGGAGCCAAGAGGTTCCCTAGCCCCGTGATGCTGTACCAATCTTTTTTATTCTCATTCTTTCTATTGATGCAAGTTCATTGCACATAGTGGTGAGTTTTCTAAGGTCATTTTTATACAAGTATATCATATTCCTGGACTCTCTTTCCCCTCACCGTCCTCCTCCCATTGCTTCAGTTATTCTTATCTACTCCCTCATAGTGTCTGGATTCTGCTTTTATGTCCTGTATGCATATATGATGTAATGTATCTGTGCTAGGATCAGCAATTGAGAAAAAAATGTGTATTTATTTTTTTGAGTTAGAGTAAATGCTAATAATATGATGCTCATCTATCTTGCTGTTGCTTTGTGCATTCCTCATAGGTGAGGTCATATAGGTGTGAATAAGCCTACTGTGCAGACAGCTGCCTTAGACTTTTACAGTACCTCGTACTAAATAACGATAAACAACTGTTATTTGTACTTACTGTAAAAAAGTTTGGGTGGAACTAGAGAAGATCATCCTGCATGACATAACCCAGACCCAGAAAGACACACATGGTATGTACTCAGTTATAATTGGACCTTACCCATATAGTACAGGATAGATATACCACGAGGCACAGACTCAAAGAAGATAAGTAACATGGAGGATTGAAGGGAGGATGCATAAATCTCATTGAGAAGGGGGGAGGGATAGAATAGACAGAAGGAGTGGTTGAAGAGAGAGAACAAGGTAGGAGAGGGGGCACAGAGAGTTAAGAAGGTGAAGATCAGACCTGGGGAGAGTGAGGGTGAGAGGACAGAAGGTCTGTAAAGAAGAGAAACCGAGGATGTGGTTATTTCTGTGACAAGCTGGACACCTAAATCAGGGTAGGCTCCTGGAGGATATGAGGGGGATTCAAGCAGAGACTTCTAGTAGCAGAAGCTATAGAGACTGAAGAGGACATCCCTTAGCTAGACTAGTTTCCTAGTAGAGGGAGGGGAACACCAACCCACCCACAAAAACTTTGCCCCAAAATTTACCCTGCCTACAAGATGAGCAGGAATAAAGGTAGAGCAGACAGAGCAGAGATTAAGGGAATGTCCAACCAATGCCTGGCCCAACCAGAGACCCAGCCTGTCGGAGAGTGCCAACCCTGACACTAGGAATGTTACTTTGCTAAACTCATATATGCTATAACCCTGACACTATGAATGTTACTCTGCTAAATTAATTATATGCTATAATATCTATATATTATATAATATATCATATAAAATATACTATCATCTGTTGTGTAACTCTATTGCCTTTGGTCTCTTTCTATCTATCTATACAGATATAATCTATATAGATTATAGACATAAATATCTATAATATATAATATTATAATATACTTTATATAATATCTATATTATATAATATATAATCTTATAATACAATACAATATAATATAATATAAAATATAATATATTTATATGATATATTATTTACATATTATGTATATTTAATATATAACACATTACATTATATATTATATATTTTATTATATATAAAATGTTTTATTATATATTATATAATAATATATGATGTTATATAAATATATTATAATATAGAATATATTATATATTATTAAATATTGCATTATATGTATAATATATTAAATGTATTATCATCTTTTGTGTAGTTCCATTGTCTTTGGTTTCTTCCTGTATGAGAGTATATATGTGTATATATGTAATACATAATTATGTATATGATATATGATATATGATATATTTTATTATCTGTTGTGTAGCTCCATTGCCTTTGGTCTCTTTCTGTATGAGAATCTGTCGTTCTAATATACATATAGTGTAAAATATATATATACATATATACATTATATATAACAAATAATATAATAAAGTAAATAGGTATAAAAATAGTGCAAATAAATTAATAATAATAATAATAATAATAATAATAAATTACTGGGTGGGAGAATAAGGAAGAACCCTGCATCAGGTTTTTGACATGGGTCTCAGGGACTGAACTCAGGTCACCAACCTTGGCAGCAATCACATTTAGCTGCTTAGCCATCTCCTCAGCCCCTCTATGCCCTGCCCCGCTCCCTTTACAAACAGATCTTACTCTGTAGCCCAGGTAGCCTGCAACTGTCTTTGCATCCCAGGCTAAGCTTTGAACTCCAGGGCATCCTGCCTCAGTCTCGTGACTGCTGGGAGTCTCATCATGCCCAACTTTCGCCAGATTTTATGACTCACGATAAAAAACCATTATTCAGGACATGTGGCATTGGTATAGAGCTAGACGAGTAGGAAACTGGGACAAAGTAGAGCCCAGAGAAAGTTCCACATGGCCTCAGTGAGTAGACTTACCCCAGAACTGGTCCTGGAACTCACTGCAGGGAGTGAATACTAATATGAAAGAAAATGAACCAATGCTATCTACTGTGAGCTCACATCATTGCACAGAAATCAATCTGTTCCAGATGGCAAATAGAAATATGTATGACAAAAAGCACAAAGCTTTTAGACAAAAAAAAAAAAAAAAAAAAAAAAAAAAAAAAAAAAAAAAAAGCAATGAATATACCCAGAAAGTATCAGAGGGAAAGATTTCTTTCTATGATTTTAAGTCTTATTTTTTTTGTGGTCCTGGGAATTGAACCTGCTAAGTATGGTAGTTAAGACACCCTCTCACTCAGCTACACATTTGGTCCCCAAGATTTTTCAATAGGCATTAATTACAAGTGAAAAGATTCAGAGCTTGGTTATCTGTAAGCCTGAAACTTTTGTACATAAAAATGTTTTGTAAGAAAGGGTAAACAACTTGGACTTTAGTTTTGTGCAGGGTGATTAGTGTGTACCTATTTGCATTTTTCTTATGGAGACATCCAGTTGGACCAGCACCATTTGTTGAAGATGCTATCTTTTTTCCATTCCAAAAGAGGCTCAAGTACACAGTAAGGACATTTGCTCAACCATGTTTGTAGTAGCTTTATTTGTAATAGCCTGAAGCTGGGAACAGCCCAGATGCCCCTCAACTGAAGAATGTAGGCAGAAATTGTGGTACATCTACACAATGGAGACCTGATCTTTGACAAAGATGCCAAAACCATACAATGAAAAAAACAAAACAAAACACTAAAGTCCAAGTGTATCAAAGACCTCAACATAAAACAAGACACATTAAATCGGTTAGAAGAAAAAGTGGGGAAGACCCTAGAACTCATTGGCATAGGAGACAACTTCCTGAACAGAACACCAACAGCACAGGCTCTAAGAGCAACAATCAATAAATGGGACCTCATGAAACTGAAAAGCTTCTGTAAAGCAAAGGACACCGTCATCAGAACAAAACAAATGCCTATAGATTGGGAAAGAATCTTCACCAACCCTTTATCTGACAGAGGACTAATATCCATATATATAAAGAACTAAAGAAGTTGAAAATCCGCAAACCAAGTAATCCAATTAAAAAATGGGGAACAGAGCTAAACAGAATTCTCGATAGAGGAATATCAAATGGCAGAGAAATACTTAAAGAAATGCTCAGAGTCATTAGCCATCAGGGATATGCATATCAAAACGACCCTGAGATTTCACCTTACACCCATCAGAATAGCCAAAAAGATCAAAAACTCAAGTGACAACACATGCTGGAGAGGGTGTGGAGAAAGGGGAACCCTCCTCCACTGCTGGTGGGAATGTAAACTTGTACAACCACTCTGGAAATCAATCTGGCGCTTTCTCAGACAACTAGGAATAGTGCTTCCTCAAGATCCAGCCATATCACAACTGGGCATATATCCAAAAGAGGCTCAAGTACACAAAAGGAGATTTGCTCAACCATGTTTGTAGCAGCTTTATTTGTAATAGCCAGAAGCTGGAAACAGCCCAGATGCCGCTCAACTGAAAAATGGATACAGAAATTGTGGTACATCTACACAATGGAACATTACCCAGCAATGAAAAACAACGAAATCATGAAATTTGCAAGTAAATGGTGGGAACTGGAAACGATCATCCTAAGTGAGCTGTCCCAGAAGCAGAAAGACACACACTGTTATATACTCACT
Organism: Meriones unguiculatus; assembly: GCF_030254825.1. Classification (NCBI taxonomy): domain Eukaryota; kingdom Metazoa; phylum Chordata; class Mammalia; order Rodentia; family Muridae; genus Meriones; species Meriones unguiculatus. Next base: position 104,744,825 of record NC_083359.1, read on the forward strand.
CATATAGACATATAATATAGGATAAACCTACTAAAATCTGTACAAAGAGGATGGACATCAGAAGAAGAAGAAAACAGGAAACAAGTTAGGAACCTGCCACAAAGGGCCTCTGAAAGGCTCTGCCCTGCAGACTATCAAAGCAGATGCTGAGACTTATGGCCAACTGTTGGGCAGAGTGAATGGAATTTTAGGTAAGAACTGGGAAATAGTAAGATCTGGAGAGGACAGGAACTCCACAAGGAGAGCAACAGAACCAGAAAATTTGAACACAGGGGTCTTTCCAGAGACTCATACTCCAACCAAGGACTATTCATGGAGATAACCTAGAACCCCTGCACAGATGTAGCCCATGGCAGTTCAGTGTCCAAGCGAGTTCCATAGTGATGGGAAGAGGGACTGCCTCTGACATGAACTGATTGGCCTGCTCTTTGATTACCTCCCCCTGAGGGGGGAGCAGCCTTACCAGGCCACACAAGATGACAATGCAGCCACTCCTGATGTGGTCTGATAGACTAAGATCAGAAGAAAGGAGAGGAGGACCTCCCCTATCAGTGGACTTGGGGAGGGGCATGCGTGAAGAAGGCGGAGGGAAGGTAGTATTAGCAGGGGAGGATGGAGGGGTTTCTGGGGGGATACAAAGTGAATAAAGTGTAACTAATAAAAGTTAAAAAATAATAACACGTAGATAAATCTTATGAAAATCAAACAAGGCACAAATGCATTGAAACGCCACACAGTGGCCCATCGGTGTGTACAAGTTTTATGTTTTACATATTTAAGAAAACAGATGAGACTGGGTTGTAGCTCAGTGGTAGAACATTTACCTAGTCTGTATTCTTCTTTAGCTTTGGTCCCTACAGCAACTGAAGAAAAATATATGCACAGTTAATAAATAAAGGAATGATTGAATAAATTAAAAAAAAAAAAACCCAGTTGGGCAAAGGAATGTAAGTAATAGTGTTTAAAACCAGAAGGGTAAACAACGAAGCGTTTTCAAATAATGGCCTCCATATTCGAACTCAAAGGGTGGCTAGTAAGGAGAGAGAAGCGCAAAGACATGGATTACCTAAAGACATGGATTATGAAGCTGGCTTTCCAGACATAACGAGGTCTGAGAAGTGAGGAGGCATTAGAGACTCCAATGTGAACAGGGCTAAGAGAAGCTCCTTCCAGGTGTGGCAGGTTTGGTGAGAGCTGTCTGTCACCATGGCCACTGTAAGATCCTCTGCAGCCTGTGACCTTCATAAACAGGTGATCTTGTTTATCCTTTTTAAAAATGCAGTGACTTCTTGCTATGAGTCTCCACTCCTGTTTCCTTAGGAACAGAATCATGGCTCTCCAGAGCTCTGTTCACTGTTCCTACACTTTAGAGGAAGTGGGTGTCACCCTTAGGTCTCGGGGCAGCGAGATAGAGGAGAGTCATTATTACTGTCAGCCTATGCATGGATGATGACCAAGCAGGTGTCCCACACATCTGGGGAAAGATGCTTCCTGCCTCTTCTATGGATGCACTTGAAGAGCCCAGGTCCAAGCTGAGTGTGATTTCAGACGTACACAACTCTCTATCAATGACGCTGATAACTACATTGTGGTCAGAGGCCTGAAGAGAAGAAAAACTGTAGAGCCCTATAGGAGAAACTGATCTTCCCTTCCCTTCCCTTCCCTTCCCTTCCCTTCCCTTCCCTTCCCTTCCCTTCCCTTCCCTTCCCTTCCCTTCCCTTCCCTTCCCTTCCCTTCCCTTCTTCTCCTTTTCTCTTCTCTCCTCTCCTTTTCTTTTTTCTAGTCTTGGGAGAGCAGTTTTAAAGCTCATCTATGACATGCTCTACCATGGGCATGTTTAAGTTACTTGGGCCATTAAACATTATTTTAAAGCTAGCACAAGTCAGGTTTGCCTTCCTCACAACAGAAAGGTTTCTAAAAACAAAACACACAGTGAGAGCATTTATCAAACAAATAACACTATAGAGGATTTGCTCAAATTTCATAGGCTCCTTAACAAACATCTTCACAGATATCCTTTTAATGTTTATGGCTCCCTTGTAAGGGAGTTTATTGCTACCATGTGTTATACAGAAAATTGAACAAAATGGTCAGATGACATGCTCAAAGTCCCCTGGTTATAAATGATAAATTCCCTTGCTTTTAACTATTGTGGTTACTAAAGCCTGACATTGCAGGTGTAGATCAAAGAGCTAGCAGAGCAGAATATTCTAGAAATAGCCTCCTGCATATGTGGAGATTTAATAAGGTCAGAGGTGGCCTGGCATTTCAGTGGAGAAAAGAGGGATTATTCAATAAAAGGATCTGGAAAAATTGGTTGTCTATTTGGAAAAAAGTGAATCTGGATCCCACCCTTACACCATACCCAAAATCAACTCCAGATGGATTAGGGACTTAAATGTCAGAAGCAAACTTTAAAACACTTAGGAGAAAAATATAGGTGGATATCTTTCCGAAGTTGAATAGGGAAGGATTTGTTAAACAGGCACGAAATGTACAAACCATAAAATAGAAGGTCTGTGATCTGACTTTGTTAAAGCTAAGAAATTCTGTATGAAATGAATCCTCAAAGAAGGTAAAAAATAACTTGTAACATAAAACTGACAAAGGTTTACTACCCTGAATATGCAAAGAATTTTATAAAATGCTGAGAAAAGATTATGCACCTTGGACAAAAGGGAAGAGAGAGAAAGACATGGGGAGAGAGAGAGCTAGGTTTATGACAGGTAGATAGATAAATAGATAGATAGAAAGATAGATAGATAGATAGATAGATAGATAGATAGATAGGTGACATTTGGGGACCCATGCATAGTCATACCTTACCAGAACATACACTAGCAGCCAGCAATTTGGATATCATTTTATCAATCTCTTAACAAGAATTGTTTAAATTCCAGCTACACAGGAACATTTGCATGAAAGATTCTCATATAGTGCTGATAAAACCTGGTAAACCATCTGAGAAACAACTTGGCATAATCTTTTAAATAACACACCCTATAGCCTGGCAATTTTCTAGATGCAAAAGAAAATTCTTAATTTGGTGAACCAGAGGTACATTTAAAATGCCCATATCAGGCACCAGGGAGATCGGTCCATCAGTAAAGTGCATGCTTTGCAATAGGAGGAACCTGAGTTTGATCTCCAAAACCCACATTTAAAAAGCCTGGGTGGTAGCATGTCTTTGGATCCCATGCTGGGGACTCAGAGACGAGCAAAGCCGTGGGGCTTGCTGGCCACCCCGCCTGGCCTACTTAGCAAGTTCCAGACCAATGATAAGTCAATAAACAAAATGAAGAGCTCCTTAGGAATGACATCAGAGATTGTCTTCTGGCCCCTAACACACCCACGTGCGTAGCACTGCATTAACAACAGGTAGCAAATGCCTCTCAACAGGAAAATGGACCTGGAATTGTGTGTGCAGGGATATATTCACAGCTGGGACATGGATGATAGCTACACACAATAACAGTCTACGTGACTGTAAATCCTGAGAGGAGCACCACATGGTGATTTTAGCCTGCTAAAGTGGCGTAGTGGCCGTTGTGATTACAAGGTGTACACTCGTCGGAGATATTTTTAAAACCAGAAAGAAAAGAACATAATTCAAAATCCAGCACGTGTGGGACACACAATGGGGCAGCGAGATAGAGGAGAGTCACTATTACGTGGGCATCAGTGTCAGCTCTGTTCTAACTCTTGGATTGGGGCCGGTTTTTATTATTCACAGAGTGGATGAAAAGGAGTAGACGGGGAAAGCAAGCCATGCACGGACAGCACCGACGGCTCATCGAAAACCTTGTGTTCTCATAATGGGACTGAGAACAGTCTGTTCAGCTCGGGGTGAAGCAAGACCTAAAGCTTAGAACATGCCTGGCACGTGGTAGGTTCAGTGTGCGTGTTTGTGATCTGTGCAGTGGGGGAGGCAACAAGAAAGAAAAAAAGGAAGAACTGTGAATAAGATGGTTTCACACTCAAAGTCCATTCCTAAGTCATTAGCTCAGGGTAGAAAGGCATCCAAGTGTATAAGTGAGGTGGGCCTAATCAGGGAAAATTCTCCAGGAGGTAAACCTTGAAAGAATTTTAAAAAGAGAGCGTGGAATAGCATTGTTAAAAATACAAATATACCACTGGATCAGTTGGCTGGTTAATGGGGTAAGGTTCCAATTTCTATTTTCAGAGTAGGACTCAGGTGCCGTGATAATAGGAGGTGACATTTGTTGGATTTTCCTCCCTTGAGTTGTGGAAGAATCCTATAAACGCCTCTATAAATAACCAGCAGAGGCCGAAAGGTTTCCTGTAACTTCGTGTCTCCAGCCAGTAACCTCTGTGGACAGTCTGAGTGGCGGTTGAATCAGCTGTGCCGCGGCTCCAGCCTGTGGAAGTCCCCCTCCTCCTGTGCAGTGGCACTGGCCACGAGGACCTCGGATCCTTTCCCCTCAGTCTTCAGCCCTGGTAACTTCAAAGCCAATAAAGTCAGAGCACTCCACAGAAACTGTAGAGTCCCAGAGCCTATGACTGATGCTCAGCCTCTCTGTCTGAGGAAAACTGCCTCATCGTCCTTAAAAGAGAGGGCTCTCAGCCAAGCACCAGCCTCAGTTGTCCACATCTGGGCAGGGGACCAGGCCACAAAGCCCTCCAGCTGGGGCAACCGTAGCACCAGTACTTTCAAAAGCCACAATGATACGCATAATGGCCCAAGCCATGCTTCCTTGAAGGTTGACTGGGAGGGAGTAGGTGGGTGATAGGTGCCGGTTAGAGGGTAAATTGATTTGGTCATGGAGTCCGGGCCACAAGCCAAGGCCCTCTCACCATAGCAGAAGCGTGTGTTTCCTTTGCTGTAAGGGATCCACAGCTGTTGATCATCTTTCCTTTGTTTTCCACACTTACCTGATTTCTCCCACTACCTAAAAACTTCTTGGCTGCCTTTGAGGAGTACTAGAAGGACTGAGGGCAGGGTGGAATCTCTTAACCCAGCCTCAGTTTATTTGATTACTTATACGACTCTCCCTCTTCAGCAGATCACAGCAGACTGCAATATTATGTAACAAAGCACCATCAACAAAAAAACCTATTATAAATCTATATCCTATGAAAATAAATGAAGATTCCAGTAATTCAAAAAACACCAGAGTAATTTTTTTCCTTTAAAAAAAAGATTTATTTATTATGTATATAGTATCCTCAGAGTAATTTTGAATATAATATTTTATTTATTACAATTTATTCACTTTGTATCCCAGCTAGCCCTACCCTCATCCCCTCCCAATCAAGGCCTTCCTCCCTCATCTCCTCCCATGCCCCTTCCCTAGTCCACTGATAGTGGAGGACCTCCTCCCCTTCCATCTGACCTTAGCCTATCAGGTCTCATCAGGACTGTCTTTCATAGTCTTCCTCTGTGGCCTGGTTAGGCTGCTTCCCCCTCAAGGGGAGGTGATTAAAGAGCCAGCCACTGAGTTCATGTCAGAGATAGCCCCTGCTCCACTTACTAGGAAGCCCATTTGGAGACTGGGTTGCCACGGGCTACCTCTGTGCAGGGGGTCTAGGTTATCTCCATGAATGGTCCTTGGTTAGAGTATCAGTCTCAGAAAAGACCCCTGGGCTCAGATTTATTGGTTCTGTTGTTCTCCTTATGGAGCTCTAAACCCTTTCAGGTCTTTCCTCTCCCTCTTCTTTCACAAGATTCCCTGCACTCTGCCCAAAGTTTGGCTATGAGTCTCAGAGTCCACTTTAAAACCCTGCTGGATATAGTCTTTCAGAGGCCCTCTGTGGTAGGTTCCTGTCTTGTTCCTTATTTTCACCTTCTTCTGATGTCTATCCCATTTGCTTTTCTGAATGAAGATTGAACATCTTACCCAGGGTACTCCTTCTTGCTTAGATTCTTTAGGTGTATAGATTTTAGTATGATTATCTTATATTATATGTCTAATATCCACTTAGAAGTGAGTATATACCATGTGTGTCTTTCTGCTCTGGGATACCTCACTCAAGATGATCTTTTCTAGTTGCCACCATTTGCCTGCAAATTACATGATTTCCTTGTTTTTAATTGCTGAGTAGTAGTAATCCATTGTGTAAATGTACCATATTTTTTGTATCCATTCCTCAACTGAGGGACATCTGGGTTGTTTCCAGATTCTGGCTATTACGAATAAAGCTGCTATGAACATGGTTGAGCAAATATCCCAGAGTAATTTTTATTTCACATCTTTTTCTCCCCAAATTACAGGCTTTTTTTGTTTATTTTCCCCCAAATTGGAATAAACATATATTTGGAAGCGCGAGAACAACTGTCTCTCTCCCTCATTGGTCCATGAGCTGGCTGATGCCTGTTGAGTCAAATGAGACTGTTGACTCCAGCCTCATGTGATCCAGGAATGTTCTCTTCCCTTCTGTGCCTTGTCCAGTGACCCAGTTTTGTGGAAAGACCAACTAATGGTTACAAATGGAAACTTGTTATTAAAATTTTTTTAAATCACAGTATAGAGAAAGGTTTTCCCAAGAATCAAAAATAGAGTAGAGGATGACTCAGGGAGTCACTCCCAGAGGAAGCACACAGCTGAAGTCCTTCTTGTACCATTTGCATGATTCGCTTTTTCTCTTCAAAGAGCAGGCCACAGTGCCAGCTGTGATGCTGTAAGAACCCTGTTCCCATCAGACATTTCGTAAACCCATTTGCTTTGGTTCCAGGTGAGCAAAATCAGGTTTACTCAGTCTTAAATTACATAAATTACAGCTAAAACCACCACCAACAACAAAAACTCAAGGGGAGTGAATCATCCAGTTTGCTTTGTACCAGTCTCCGGGCTCCAGTTGTTGGAGAATGGGATTACCCATGGGCAGATGGGGTACACCATGAGGTTTAGCCTTGTATCATCAAAGCCTCTCTGTTCCCTGCTCTCACAACTCACTATCTTCTTTGCCAGTCAAAGGGCAGTGTATCGTGTAGGATCTAGGGAGATATTTATTTGACCTGTGAAGACAGTGATTCTGCTAGGTGAGAACTCAGCTTTCCTCTTCAGGAGATGGAAGACCACAGCTAGTGAGATGACTTCAGAGACAAACTCAGAGAATTTTCAAACAGAATTTCAAACAGCATTTGCTTATATTTTCCATTCTGTGATGAACAAGAGTAGGGATTGGTTCAAGAATGCTTGTAGGATGGTGGGACAAAAAGACGAGGCTAATGGTTTTGGTAGCTGGAGAAAGGTTGAGGTTTTCCTACTATGTATCAGACATATAACCTAGCCCTTGTCTATCCAGCACATGGAATAAACGAAACAGGAAGCTAGGTAAAAGTACAGATCATGGCAGCTGTGTGGGCTTTTAATGACAAGGCATGTACATCTACAAGACAAAAATTGGGTGTAGGTCAGTGGGCTAGACTTGAACAGTATCGTATCGAGCACATCATCAGGGTGTCCAAGGAGTAGCGGGGTTTTATTTCTTTATTTCATGCGTGTGTGTGTTCAGGTATATATATATATATATATATGCATGAGGAAATAGGAAGTCAATGATAGGTGTCTTTCTCGTTGACTCTCCATTTGTTTTGTTCAGACAGGATCTCTCACTGTACCAGAAGCTCACAGATTGGCTGGACAGAGAGTCCCAGTGGTCTTTCTGTCTCCCATTATCCTACACTGGATGGCAGGTCTGTACTGCTGTAGAAAACTTTGACATGGCTGCTGGGGATCCAGACTCAGGTCCACAAGCTTGTACGGCAAGCATTTCATTGACCGAGCCATGTCCATAGTCCCTGTTAATTTTTAAGCTTGTGTTTCTCAACAAACTATGGTCAAAGCATATCTTAGTGTCTACAGGAAGATCTGTGGACATTAAGTGGTGCAAATAATTGTATTTTATTATACCCAGTTTTTAAAATCAAAATTACTAACATGACTTAAGGTATATTAATCTGTAATAAAAATAGAAACTAAACGGGTTTCTAACAGTGTTTAACACTGTTAACATTTTTAACCTTCAAAATCCTTGTGTGCCAACATCACATAGTCTCAGCCTTAGAAACTTGATAGAAAATTATCACCATATATGTGCTAAGTGGCTAAATAAAGGGAAGTTACAAGAGGAACAGAACATTTAAATTCAAGGCCCGACTACAACAGAACAGTGAGATCCTGGCAAAGAGTGAGAAGAAAGTTAGGGAGATAGCTCAGGGGCATGCTGGTTAGCAATGTAAAAGCCCTAGGTTCAGTCACCAGCAACACACACACACACACACACATACACACACACACACACACACACACACACACACACACACACATTAGACCTTTGAAAGTGGCTGTAGGTGGGAGGGATCCGCTGTCTGGCTACGCTATGGAAGATGCTCAATCCTCATTCAAAAGGGCAAATGTAATAGACATTGGAAGCAGGAGAAACAGGCAACAGGACAGGAGTCTACCACGGAGGGCCTCTAAAAGACTTTATTGATCAAGGTATCAAAGCAGAGGCTGAGACTCATAGCCAAACTTTGGGCAGAATGCATGGAATTTTATGAAAGAAGGGGGAGATAGAAAGACATGGAGGGGACAGGAGCTCCAAAAGAAGACCAGCAGAGCCAAAAATACTGGGCCCTGGGAGCCCTGCAGAGACTGAGATACCCCAAACAAGGACCATGCATGGAGAAGATCTAAAACTCTAGTCAAATGTAGCCCATAGACTCAGTCTCCAAATGGGTTCCCTAGTAAGGGGAGCAGGGACTGTCTCTGGCATGAACTCAGTGGCTGGTTCTTTGGTCACTTCCTCCTGAGGCGTGGTGTGGGGGAAGGGGAACAGCCTTGCCAGGCCACAGAGGAAGGCAATGCAGCCAGACCTGGTGAGACCTGATAGGCTAGTGTCAGAGAGAAGGGGAGGAGGACCTCTCCTATCAGTGGACTAGGGAAGGAGCCTAGGGGGAGAAGAGGGAGAGAAAGACTGGAATGAGATGAAAGAGGGGCCAAAGCCACAATATAAAGTGAATAAATTGTAATAAGTAATAAAAATTTAAAAAGAAAGTGGCTGTAAAATGCCTGTGCACAGGAGAGGGAAAATGAGAAGAAAAAAAAAATACTGCCTCACAAATACTCTTGATTGTTTAGTTGTTAAACTGTCTGTTTGTATGATGTTTTTCAACACAAATTCCTAGAGAAATTTGACAGCAGTATTTGACCATTCCTCTCAGAGAGCCACAGAGCAGGCTTTCCTGCTGACTGGAGAGATACCTCTTACAGCTGGTCAATGCCAATGCCAAGTTCCTTAAATTCCCTCCTTAAAGAAGAAAATGACTAGCATGGAGGATTTCCGACCTACAGATGGCTCATTCTCTGAGTGAGTCACTCTTTGAAGCTGACTGATAAAATTCATCACTTGTCACAAAACTTTCCTCTAGTCATGAGGTCAGACAACCCAGGGTCTTTCTAAAATTACCATGTAGGAGACGCGGGCACAGCTGTGGCCACCTCTATGACACAGAGAGCCTGCCTTCTGAATGAATGGACACTCAGGAAGGCAGGAGTCATCTGACTCGGGCTGAGTGGATTCACACTGAGTCAGTCTAACCTACGCCCTTCAGATCAAGGGTCACCTGGATCTGAGGGACATGCTGTTGATTTGGGGACTCTCTCTAGAGAAGCGCTGCCGTTCGCTGAGGCGAATGGACATTTGCAAGTATTGATGTCTGGCTTGCAGATATGGTGCAGAAGGACAGTTTAGCACAGTCCAAACTAAATAAAGCGAGTGCTCAGTCCTTTCCCTGCAACCTGGTATGGAAGATCTGTGGCCATGTAGCTCTATGTCAGTCCAACTCAGCTTCAAGGCATTTACTTACTGTGTCCAGTTAGACTGTGGCAACATCTTCGGTAGGAAATGCATTTGCCTCCTAGCAGCCTGGGAGAAAGTGAATAGGAAAATCGGTCTCCTTCTCCCTCCATCTCTCCATCTCTCCATCTCACCCCCTTTCACCTGGTGCAGATCAGGTATCCATTATTAAGAACTCAGTCTGAGACTTCATTTTGACTTTTGTGAAAAACTGGATCTTGTACTTTGGTGACTGGGTCCTTCCATAACTCTATTATTTATCTAATAGCTTTGTCCAAAAGAGCTTGATTGCTGGTAACCAATATCTATAAAAATGCAGAGAATCAGATCCCCACTAAGATTCTGCTCATATAGCTATCCACGGGGACAGTCTTCCACAGGATCTAGTGCTATCACTCAAATTATGTCAAACAAGCCTGAGCTCTCATCTCTTTTCATCTATAGTTTTAAAATCTTGTGCTCACGGTATAGGCGCCCTTGAGTGTGTGTGTGTGTATCTGTGTGTCAGACTAAAGATAACCTTGGGTGCCTGTGGTCTTTGCCCTTCACCTTGTTGGAGGGAGGGTCTCTTTGTTCTTCTTAGTATGTGCCAGTTTCCTTGGGTTCTCCTATCTCAGCCTCCTGTCTCACTGGAGGGGCACCAGGAAGCTAAATGGGTGCTACCATGTACGACTTACGCTGGTTCTGGGGCTCGGGGCTCGGGCCCTTGTGTTTATATGACCAGTGATTTTTGTCTTTCTGATGAATGGCAGTATCCAGTGCTCTCTCTCTCACTTTCCTTCATTTAATAAATGGTTGTGGGGATCTCTTGGGAAGGACCCTTCCTACCTTCATCTACCCACAGGACTCTTTGGGCCATCTCTCCCACTTCGCTCCATACCAAGACTCCACAATTCTTCCAGGGTCTAGCTTGGTGAGAACCCCTGAACGCCTCCTCCACACCCTTTCTATCACCTTCCAGCTTTAGTCCGGGACTCACAGCAAGTGCACCAGCCCAGTCTGGTTTCCCTGCGTCCCCTAAAGAGACGCTCTAGGCTTGGGCAAGAATCCTCCTTTTCTGTCCACTATACTACCGGAATCCCACATCACATCCAACCTTTCCACTCAAACATACCATCCCCCCGTTCTCCCAGCTTGGAACAGAAAGCCCATTCTCTGCCCTCTCTCTCTCTACCTCACTTCATCCATCCAAGCCATCTCTACCCCTAGAGCCAACTCACTCTCACATCCTCTCTTCCCCCCTACCCAGCTCCATCTATAACAAACTCAGAATTCTACTTTTTAAACACTCAATGACATCGCTGGCCTTTCATTCTGAATTGTACTCTTTCTTCTTCATTTCTCTCTTTCCATTTTCACAGATGGAATCATCTTTTCTTCAACATCTCAGTGACTTCCTTGTCCACTTGGGGAAGGTGTGGATGTTTGTGTGAAGATTTTATAAACTGCTCTTAATTAATTTCTAGTTTTGTTTGCGGTAGTTTCTTTGACATTATGCTACCTCTTTCAAAGTCACCTACTGCAAACACAGATCTTTTCACTTTTCTTTTAGTCCCTTCTGAATATGTTTGTGTTGTACTTATTCAAAATTTAATTTTCTTGCTTACAAACAAGAATGCTTAATAGTCACCAAGGATCAGAAGCACACGAGAAGGTACAAACAGCTCATTGGCCCAATTTTCCTTTACCGAAGCTTTCTTTTACCTAATAAATGTTCTGCAACATCTATTAGAAAAACCACCCATGACTCAAAGTCAGCTTAACGCAGGAAAACAGGGAAGTCCTGGCTAGTAGCTGATCATCCACAGACAGATCCTGTTTGTAGGAGAATCTAGAGGCTCCAGTGTAGTTATCAGGACTCACTGATTTTCTTCCTGGGCCTGATCACCTCTGCACTTCAGCCTCCTATCTCAGTTGGCTTCTAGCACTGTGATTAGGCACACGCCTGTAACTGCTTCAGTGTGTATCACTGTATAATTAGGTGTAATGTTTGGAACAAGATGTTAAAACTACTTCAGGAAGTTACAGTGGTAACACTAGTTGGTCCAACTTATATCCCATAATCTTCCATGAAGCCAATCAATGAAGCTTTGAAATAAGGCAATCTAGAATATATGAGTCATCTACTGAGATAATAGGGTAGCTTCACATGATCTTACGTTACAATAGATGTTCTCCCTACAGTAAGAATTTTGTTTCAGTATCCATCTATAAAGGCTCACCCTGCTATTCCTTCTCAGATCAATTTATTAAATTGGACAAATGTGGACTAAATACCCACTAACCCCTAGCCCAGAAATGTCCACACCATTCTGACCTTTATGGTATGACTGCCATGAAGCTTAAAACTGAGCCAAGGGTGGTTCATTTCCTTTGCAAGGCAGAGACTCAATAAATGCTGTGGAAGCTGACTGCCTCTCACAGGGGAGCAACGCCAGAAATGCTGAAGGCTGGCAAGTCTGAGTTACACATCACAGAGGCAGAGACTGTCATGGAGAGCCTCTTTCAACAAAGTGGTGCTGAGTGTCTGTGTTCATTATCCGAAGAAATGGCAGCTTTCATCTTCAAGAAATGTGATGCTACGAGCCAGCAAACCATGCCCATGCTACCTGTGTTCTGGTGCGTGTATGAGTACGCATGTGTGCGTGCGTGTGTGTGGTGAGGGGTTGTGCAAAGCCTTGTGGATATGAAACGAGCAGAATCCAGTATTCCTGGTGGTCACAAATGGAGAAGGACTTGGTGAAGAGTACAGAGCAAGATAAGCAACAGGTTTTACAAGTGAGTTTAAAGGTACAATAGTCTGGGGGCAACCAGGAACAAAGAAGCAAGGCTGAAGCAAAAGGTACAATGAAGGCTCTGCCATGCTAAGCCGGCCAGGGAAAGCATGAGAGCATTGATTAGTGTTTCCAGAGGATTAACCTTCTGCCACCAAGAATTAAAAGTGTGAATTTTACACTCCAAACAGCAGGGTGAGTTCTCCCTCCCACATGCCACTGACTTAGTAGCCAAGAATCCTTCCTTTTCCTGTGAGGCTGGTCAGCTCTTACCCAGTCTCCTGTGAGATTGCGGCTCTTCTTATTGTCAGCACCTCCAAGCATCACAGGAGCATGTTGGCCAGCCAAGTCAAACCTTGACAGAATTCTATCATTTTACCTTAAGGTAAAAAAACCCTACAGAGCTGGGGCAGGAGCTGGCATTTTTCAGGTAGAGGGGTGGAGTGCTGGATCCAGAAGCTTCAGTTAACTACAAAATATGCTGGTCTTGGGATTCAAACAGCTGCTTCAGCAACAAAGCAATCTAGGAGGCTGCTCTGTGCTTCCTGATTATTCACACACATCAGAGCCAAGCTTTGCCTCCAGGGCTGAAGTGGATGCTTAGTGTCCAAGTCTTAGGCTTAACCAGCGAAGCTCAAGGGTTCTGAAAGCCTTTTATGAGACTTAACAAGAATAAACAGTGTTTGAAATATATGTTCTCAAAGGTCAAGCCTTTGACCCAAATCTGAGGACTCAACGAATTCCTCACACAATTCTCTTTACTTTCCAACTTCTTACAAATCCCTTTATTTAAGTGTGTGAAACTTGCGTAAGTCGTGTTTTCTTATCTGTACTTTTGTTGGAGTTAATGGAAGGACTGTCCAGTGTGTGCAGAAACAAGCAACTGCAGCTTCTTCCTGCCCAGAGTTTACAGCCTAAGTCTGCTCCCTTGCAGAGACCTCCTACAAACTAGATGACTCCCTCACAATGCCCTGTGCTGTACACAAGAAACACACTGAGCTTCTAGATTGGTGTGGTAGTTGGTATGGTTCCATCCCAGTGCTCACAGCCCAAGCTGTCACCAGATTTTCGGTGCATGTCTCTGTGTGACTGCCTTTTATTCATTCTCTCACTGCCTCAAGTCTGGCCACAGCAACAAGCCACAAAGACAAGTTTCCTCTGAAGGGTTTAATATTGTTGGGTAGGCTAATGCACAGTATCCAGCATACATTTCTGCTCTGCTTGGGACACCAGTGAATGAGCTCCAGTTTCCATCCTTAAGGAAAGCAGGCAGGCCCACAGAGACACACACATCTATTTCCACATCTGTCTTGAGAAAAGGCAGGAAAAGTCGACTGCTGTGGCATCTCTTGTATCTGGGTCACTGTTATCCAAGTGACCTTACACTGACCTGGTTCTTTGCCTTGATTGAGGTTCTCCAGAATTATATAGAATGTACTGGAGATGTAATGACTGGAGAAGACAGGGGACTGGTCAGAATGAGCTGAGAGCATTTGATTCTCCCGAGAAATGTTATGTCCTTCAGTGTGTTAGTTCAGTGAGCTATGCACTAACTTGGGGTACATCCTAGACGTGGAGCACTGTTGTTCGTGGTCCCTCTCAGATCTGGCGCTATTGAGTGTTCATAGATGAGACTCCATCTACTGCAAACAGCCTTCCTGAGCCTTGGGGTACACTTTTATCATTGATGCTAGGCTTCTGTTGTTTCTTGATGCTTATTTGTAAGCAACAAGCCCGCATTGGTGCAATCTGCTCATAAGTAGGAAAAGCACCCCATGAGTTGTGACAGGCCAAAGGCACCAGTGCACAGTAATCTCAATTGACACAGGCTTTGATTATGAGTTTGGAAATGCATTCTTCAAAGTGGTCGACTTTTAAAGGAACAGTATCTTATTATGGGATATCCTCATGTAGCAAAAGACATTGCCAGGAACGGTAAGAGAGTTCTTCCTTTTCTTAGCATACCCTTGTGCTCTCCCCTGCCCCCACAGGCAGCTCACTGAGCCACCATTCATACCTACCCAGACAAAGGAGCTGAGTGGTTTGCTTGGCTGTCATTGCTCACCCACCGACTGGCACACATGGAAATCCTGAGGCTGAATTTACTGTCAACCCTTTGAGTCACAAAAAAATCCCCCAGCTCCTCCCTCCCTCAGTTGGAATCTGGGTCCTGTTCAAAGTCATTTTCCCCTGCTTTGACTTACCTTGTGAATTCATCTGGAAGAATGTACCAAGATCCTTTGAATCCTACAGGAATGTGGAACTCAGTGAAAAGTGATGAGGTTAAGAAAGCAAATAATATGCTCAGAGATGTTCCCTGGATGTGGCGGGAGGCATCAAAGAGATTGATGGATCTGAATTTCAAAAAGCAGGCAGCGGGTTGCAATTCAGCTTACCTCATATCAAAATTGGCCTGTGATGTTTCTACCATTAGAGTGGTATATGAACACAGCTAGCCCTAGGGGGAAACTGCCTGGGAATGGTAGTGTCCCCTCCCATCACAGAAGCTCAGAGAAATTTGTCTCTTTTATTAGTAGAATACGCACATTGCATTGGGCGAGCATCTGCTTTATTGAGGGCATATGCTTAATGGAGGTTTTCCTGTATTCCACTTATTAATCTTCAATACCACTGCAAAGACAGAGAGTATCATTGGCTTGTTAATTCAGAAACACAAGGGTTGGAGATGTTAGGAAAACAGCTCACTTGCAAATGATAGAGCAAGGACTTGTATTGGACACCATAGGATGCTACTTTATTGTTTTCAAGCCATGCTCTCTTGTGGAGAGTCTTAGGGGATTATAACACATGCTGTTTAGTGCAGCTAATTGTCCAGGATAGGCAAGACAAAAGACATGCTTTGGGAATCATCTGTTGAAGTTTGGTTTCCATTGACAGTTACAGATAGCTAACAGATATGATGAGTGCCATCCCAGCAAGGCCTCCTGACAAGAGTCCAGCAGAGAACCACAGCTATTGTCCCTGAGACCCAAAGTTTGTAGGAACTGTGAAGAATATCTGGATTAGCCAGTCAGGTTGGACAAGGGGCACCTAGGCCTTGCCTCAGTGTTTTCAGTAGCAAGGGCATGACAGGAGACATTCAGAGGACACACAGGTTGCTTTGGGATAGTTCTCTCATTGAAAAATCTTACCTTGTTTTGATTTATAATCTACCTTCCTATGGCTTCTGCAGAATCGATTTTGTATTTATTCCTAGCCCTGTCTTCTAGAGAAACCCCCGAACTCCTATCTAGGCAAAGCCTTCCAAAAGTTACAGCTAGCCAAACACCCTTTTTCCATCTTTCCCATGGCTCTAATTTGAACTATTTACAATTAAAGTCTCCCCTAATTTCACTTCTGTTTGGGAAAAACATTGATAGCAGAATGTGCCATGTAAGATTCCAAAGAAGGGAAGCAACCAAATGTCTTACTTAGCTATGATGCCTATGATGACATCAAACCCTAAGCATGCAGTAGTGGTATGCGTGTCTTAGCAGTAACTAACAGCTCTCGAATTGGGCTTAAGACTCATTCAACAAGAGGAAAGCCTTGCTGGTACTGGAAACCTAGCCAACTCTCCAGAGGCTAGTTAAGTCATAGATTTTGGAGGAAAACCTGCAACCTAACTTCATTCTAAAGATTTATCCTTATATCCAGAGATAAGGGGAGTCATCACCCTCATTAAGAAAACTGCTTTTTATGACAGAGATTGTTACAGAAAATCCCAACCAATCGGAATGCAGGTTGTGGAACCCAGTCCCAATGAATACATCTACAAAACAACTTCCCCAGGGACCATTGCCTGAAAGATTGGCTCAAACAGATTCAGGGAGTTTGCTATGCAATTGTGTCTCCTAGGAATGTCAGAAGCTACACCCACGAAGTCTCATTGGTGTGACTGCCTAAACATGAGGCAAACAAGGACAACACTAATAGACGTGCTAATGTGGGCAGAGAAAAGACCATGAGATCTCAGCCCTTCACAAAGAACTAAGGGATGCCAAGAGGAAGAAATAGTCTTACCCAGGGAGGATCACACCAATTGGCTATCCAGTACCAAATGGTCAGCCTGAAAACATACATACAACTGACAGTATAGAGACTGAGTAAGTTATATATATGAATATATGTATATGTACATATATACATGTAATAACAATAAAAAGGGGGAATTAATTTGAAAAAGAGCAATGAGGGATGGGTAGGAGGGTTTGAAGAGAGGAAAAGGAAAAAAAAAACAACCTCCCTAAATTACAATAGAAGAAGAAGAAGAAGAAGAAGAAGAAGAAGAAGGAGAAGGAGGAGGAGGAGGAGGAGGAGGAGGAGGAGGAGGAGGAGGAAGAGGAGGAGGAGGAGGAGGAAGGGGAGGAGGAAGGGGAGGAGGAAGAGGAGAACATTTTTAAGAATCTCTTAAACATAACTGTTAAGACTGACTAGCCCATGGCTGGAGTCAGTCTTACACAGTTAAAAGCATTCTTGTAGAGGATCTAGTTTGGTTCCCAGCATTTTGGCAGTTTAGAACCACCTGTAACTCCAGTTCTAGAGGATTCATTGCTCTCTTCTGGCCTCCATAGGTTCTTGCACACATGCAATATAATAAAGTAACACAGGCACACACACATACACACACACTCATATGGCAAAATAAGAAATATAAAAAATATAGACTATTTCAAAAACCTACATACATGAGACCAGCATATGGGCAATTACTGTGACCTCCCCAAGTTTAAACACTACATCTCCTTCAAAGGAATACCAAAATGTGTTAGCATATTGAGTTGACTCTCTCTACACTGACTGCCATGACATAACCACAGAGGCAAGGAATGGGAGGGGATGTGGGTGATGAAGGCTTTCACAGCTGCCTAGTAATTCATGTTAGCATAACCATTTGATCATTAGTTTATACTGTTGTTAATCCCGCAATCGCCCACTGACTACAATCTGTTAAGTTATGCATGCCGTAGTGTATGGATTGAATGTGGAGAAATAACACACTGCTTTCTGTTATGAAGAGACCCACACTCTAGCTAAGGAGGGGAAAATCAAATATAAAACAAGATCAGTTCTTTAAGCATCGCATACTGCAAAGAGAATTGAATCATGACCTCAGAGTTCTATGCAGAGTTTTGACTGAGGCAAGTAACACTATTATCCTCACGTCAGTTTTCATATTTAATAATGAGATACTTTCACTTTGGGAGTTCTTTCTGGTTCCAAGGAATTAATGCTTCAGACTGTGGAATGATTTATCTATTATTTTTCTAGAGAAGACATTGCATTTTGGGTAAAATCAAATTTCTATTCAAGCTAACTGTACTAACATCATTCAGTAGGCACAAATTGGTTGAGGAATTAATATTTAGAGACGTGGGAGTAGATGTGTGCTGTGGCAGGAGGCAAGACCCTGTGGAAAGAAAGTAAAGACTGGTGTGAGCTTAGGCACTGGGCAGTGGGCAAGAGTCCTGTATGATTAGACAGCCCAAACAGGTGTGGCTCCATAGATCGTTGCTGCGGTCCTGGTTCCTTGAGATGATCTTCATACAACTGTGCTTTCAGATCCCTTCCCTCTGCCTGGGGGTGTGGGGCTTTGCTTCTCTGGGATCTAAGGTGAATGCAGGTTCAGGAGAATGAATGACTTCTCTCTGTGCCTTCAGCCATGTAGGTGTAGTAACTACATCATTGTGGCTATGGTCTATTTTTAGTATGAGGTTCTCTTAAAGCTCATCAAAGAAACACTGACAAACAAGAGGCACCGGGGCCCCTCTCTTCTGCAGCTGGCAGCTGGCACCTGCTTGCCTCAGAGCTTTCAAAGTTGGAAAGCTGCAGGCAGGCTGTTAAATGACTGATCCTGTCCAAGCTTAGGGGGAAAAAAGGCAAGCTCAAGCTCCAGGATGCTCATTAGGTATGGTTTTGAGTTCTGAACCAATAGGGTAGGAGGTGTGGGGAGAAGGTTACAGGTAGAAGATTGTAACTTTATAGAGTACCAGGCTGTAGGAGGAAAAGGGCAGACGTTTCTTGATATTGGAGACTTTAACAACTACCCTCTCACAGCAAATCAATGTACCAGCCATTTTTTGCCATCTCTGTAAGGTAACACCAAGAATTGAATATTCAAAAAAGATTCACATTTGCTAGTCCTTTAAATTTATTAGAGTATATGAGAGTCCCTTAAGTTTATAAAAGAGTAAGGTTAATTTTTTTTTCTCGTAACTGGGACTGAAACAAGTTAGACATGTAATCTTTGATATAATTAACATGTCTACACACTCAAACTGGACAGACATAAAGAATGAAGGCAGGAAATATTCTCCCAGATAAGATGAAATTAAAAAGACAGAAATAACTTGGAAGATGGATTTGAGAAGTTTGAAAAGTTCTCTCATGAAGAAGGGTAATGTGTTGACACGTTGGGGAAAGTCAAATATGAGCTAATGAGATATAATTCAGTAGGAGAGGTAGCCACCATCAAATCTTTAGCTCTGTGAGTATTTGTATCTGAGGCTGGGAAAATGGCTTAGTAATTAAGAGTGTGTGCCACTCTTTCAGAAGACCCAGGTTCAATTCCCAACACACACATGGTAGCTGACAATTGAAACTCTAGTCCCAGGGGATCTGATGCCCTCCTCTGGCCTCCACAGACATGCTTACAAGCAAACCACTCACACACATAAAACAAACCTGAATAAATATGTTTTAAAAGGAGTATTTGCACCCATATTCAATGTTCTTGTTAGATCATAATCTCCTTCGGTTCAGGGTCCATGTAGATGACAGTGGAAAAATACAGAACTAGGCAGCCCTTCAAAACTTATTCCCATTGATTCAGTGTGGCTGAGAAAGGGTACTTCTTCCCTACAATCTTTTTGATGACAAGATATGTTATCACTGAAAGCAAATGCTAAGTTATAGTTGAAGTAGCTACTTGAAATTTCCAAAGTTTGGGGTTTTGAAAGCAGTTTAGAAGTAGTGTTTCCCTGGCAAGAGTGACTTTCTCTAGAACACACTGGAGGGACTGAGAAATAGCAGTTCTTGAAGGTTTGGAAACACTTATGCAAATGGCATTTTGATGAGATAACTGTAAGTTGATCAAGAACACATGGATTAAGTCTCCCACGGAAACCCACTGGTTTACGGAGTTAAGGCCCAGAACTGTTGACATCATGGGGCTTGGGTTTTGCTGAGCTCCCTATCTCTGGAAAATCAGTTAAGACTCTCATCAGATGGATGCAGCTGTGGGGTACTCACAGCTCTGCTCTATGGTTTCAGGGCTTTCAGAGTGGAGCCAAGAGATTTCTAGCAGACAGAGCAAAATGAAGGGCTGGAAATCTTTGAAAGCGTGTTCCCAGGCAGGCCCATCACTGCCTTTTACAGTTGGTACCTGCCTAAGGGCCAAAGTTACAAGAACATTCTCTTGGAGTTTGTGTTTAGAGACTGTCTGGGTCATAGAATTTGCTGGGATTTCTTAAATGGAAACTTTGGCTATTTTTTTCCCCTACAAACTTAAAGTCCAATTTAAATGAAAAACAAAAACACTACAAGCTTTTTGAGCTCATAAGTACAAGCAACAATTGTAATGCTGTTTTGAAGCCTAGGGGAAAAAATACCATGAGAAAGACTGAGGCAGAATGTGGGGGACCAAGAGCATCTTTTGCAATCATCCCTCTCATTAACAGATCGCTGAAAACAACCATCCTTTTAGAGGTCAGTTGATAGATGAAGGGTGAGCGGAAGTATTCCCAACTTTTAAATACTTAAATTGTGGAACAGCTCTCATGAGCTCAGAGAATTTAGTCTTTCAGAGAGCAACAAACAACTTCCATGTGAAAGATGCCCGTCCCCACATGGATAGTTCTATAGCGACCACTTCCAAAATTCAAAACCTTATTCCAGACCATCTGAAATTCTTAAAAAATGGGGGCCTCACAGTTTGGATTTGTGTCTTCCCAGATCTCATCCTGTGTTCCATGCTTCAAAGCTGGTGCTACCTAGGACCCCAAAACAACAAAAAGTTTCCCGTCTGAATTCAGCATTTTCACACTGGCATCGACAGAGATTAGAGCAGTGATAATCCATAAGAGAGTCAGTATTGGCCATGTTAGTGCAAAGAATGGTTACAAAGAAGGCAAGAAATAATAAGAAAAGCCCACAGGGCGGAAAAGGAAAAACCAGAGAACTTGAGGATGACTCCACTTATTCACCCCAACATCATAATCACTTTGCAATAGGAGGCAGACTTCTGAGATGGAATTAGAAGATGGGAGAGTGCAGGCTCTGTACACTGGTACTCCTGGCCATGTCACCGTGGATGAGATGATTAGGATTTCTGAGATTTAATGCCTCCTTCCTAAAATAAGGAAACAGCAGCGGTAACCGACATCGCATACATAGGGTCTCAGAAACCTCCCACAGACAATAGGCATCTTCTTTTACAGCTGCTCGTTTCAGCAGCTCCGTGGTGCTGCTGTGTGCTGGTGGTGAAAATGTCTATTTTGAAAAAGTCTGCAATACAGCGAAAGCAAAGTTACACAATTTTTGTTTTTCTGGGTCGAGCAGGGAAGGTCTCTCATGGGAGTAGAGAAGTCCCGAGGAACTGACTTGAATGTGCTGAGAGGGGGAGGGGAAAGGGACAATTTTTTCCTTAAGATAATTACTGATCAGTTCTTCTTTTAATGGGAAGTCCGGGCGCTGGTACCAGCATGCGCATGGGTATAGGGCCAGCCACTGGAGTATGGGAAAGCTACCGGGAGCCACATCCTTGAAGAAACTGACGCTTTCTTCCCTCAACTCTAATAACTCTTCCTTGGCTAGGCTGGGGGTGGGGATTCAGTGAGCTCTTCCTCCTTCTATGTAGACTCCAATAATAAATTTGAAAATTTAGTTTTTAAGAGAAGGCAAAATGT
Organism: Meriones unguiculatus; assembly: GCF_030254825.1. Lineage (NCBI taxonomy): Eukaryota > Metazoa > Chordata > Mammalia > Rodentia > Muridae > Meriones > Meriones unguiculatus. Next base: position 104,766,327 of record NC_083359.1, read on the forward strand.
GTTTGCGTAGAGGGGACTGCAAAAGTTGTGTATGCTGTGATGTGGAATTACACAGGTGAAAACAGCTTTAAAAAAAAGATTTACTGATGTTATGATTGTCTAGTTGGCAAACCTCTCCCAATTTTCCTTTCTAGAAAGACTTCTGCCCTCCTAGACAGCGATGGCTGAGTGGTGGGCAGGGCTGCTCCTTGTCAAAGCCTGCTCAGTTATGCATCCCTCTTGTACAACTAAGCTTCATGTGAGGACTCAGAAGCTGGTCCGGAGAGTTTAGTTCCCTCTTCCCAATTTGTTCCTCTTCCCAATGTGTCTATATTTAATAACTCTTTCTCTGCTTTTCTTGATTGCATATATCATCTCTTGAATTGGCTGATTGAGGACTGGTGGCTGAGTTTAGCTTCTTAGGGCCTCCAGGGTCTAGATTCTGATGTTAGCAGCTCCAGCAAAACTTGCAGTAAAAATTCCAGTAACTCTGGGCATTTGTGAGTTGTCCTTTAACAGAACCTCCGATTCCTGCTCTATACCGTGGGAATGGAACGTGAAGACTACTGCTCAGCATGGGTAAGGAATGATGTGTGGACAAACTTCACTGATAACGTGTGTCAACCTGTAAAAACTTATTGAACGAGCCTGTGAGAGCTCACTGTGGTCAGAAAACACTGTGGAACAAATTCCTTTGCTGTCCTGAAATGGCACAATCAGATCTTCATTGTGAAAGAGTCCTACTGAACTCAAATGATGTTTGTATCCACACGTGGTTCTCAATTTTTTAATTTACAAAAGCCTCTCTTTTTTATGAAAATCTATCATTTGGAATCACTCTTCAAGTCTTCCCATTTTGCCGAGAAATTAATTCATTCTCAGATTCCCCAGTTTCTCTTTGGTGGTCTCCTTCTCTTCTTACTTTTCCCCCTTTCCTGTTTGTCATGCACATACCCCATTGTAATAGCACACTCTAGGTTTCCAGGATAAGTTCTACGTAGCTTTTTTTGAGGATAAACGTGCATCTTTGGCATTAGGAGCCACATTTGAGTTTTATCACTAGAGTTTTATATCATCAGTTTTACAATCCCTACATGATGACAAATTATTTCCAACAGAAAGCCCTGTTTCACTCAAAAGCTTCGTGCAATATCTGCCTGAAGTTTCAGAAGAGTGTCTGGCCTTTTCAGACACTTGTAAGTGGTAGAATTAACTGTAAATGTAGCTGTAGCTGGCACTGTACTTTCCCCCGGTGCTCTCAGGTGCGGTCCCTTGTCTTGTTCACTTATGTTCTGTATTCTTTCTGTATGAGTTCTGACTTTGGCCAGAGAAACACTGTAAGTTTCTAGACTGAAGATCTGAAAATCCAGTTTGTAGTCATTTTATTTTAACGTTTGCAGCTCCATAGCTAGTTTAAGTAGATGTCCCAAACAGTTAATAAATGGCTCTAAATCCTTATGTTAAAATTATTATTAAAAGGTTACACCCTGTTTACCAAGTTGTGAAATAATTTCAGATCATATTGGGAAGAGTTTCTGGTTTATTGGCCATGTCAAGTGGCCAAGTAAATTGTTTACTTTCTCACTTGAATTTTTATTTAAAAATCCAAATTTCACAACCAGTTTAGATTTCCCAGGGGCACTTGCTTAAAGTGGAGTGCATTTAGAAAGACTTGACATGCTTTTAAAAGAAAAAAAAATTAAGTTGTACAAAGTAAAGATTCAAAAGAGATTTAGATTACCCTGGTTATTTGAAAGATTATGACATGTCTATTTATATGAAATCTAATTCCTGAAGGTAATATAAATTCCCAAACTCAATATAATAGAGTTTTGTAGTTAGAAAACAGTGTCATAATAAGAAAAAAAATGCATGATTCTAATTATTGTACTTTCCCCAAGATAGATTTTTCCCTTGGTATGTTGATATTTTGCAGGTAGTCAACTATTTCATTAACAAATGACAAATCTACCCCTACAAAATATTACGAAATTTGAAGCAAGGCACTAGTTTAATAAAAAACAAAACCACAAATAAACAGTGGGTTAACTACTCAAAGCATTCTCAAAACCATCAGTATTTAGCCACTGAGGACTACAATGTCCTTTACATTAACAAGGGGAATGGGTGTGGAGATTTCTGAATTTCAACAATAGCTTCCAATATCTTCTTAGGAGTGGACGAAAACTGGGAATAGCCTTGACCTTGCAACACAACTATTGTTTTTACTCTTAATTACGAAAAAGTAGATGGAATCCAAACAACATGCAAAGTATTAAAGTGAATGTTTAAACTATAACCTTGGCTTATACAGCAGCATTGCCTCAAACCTTTTATTTGGTAAAATTAAATCTTGAACACTGTGATTCTGGATTTCTTGAGCCTCAACAAGTCTTATCTGAAGCCTTCAGGGGATCACAAGCAAACATTTAACGCAGTGGGCAATTTGCTGTGTTCTTCTGCAGGTTTGTTCTTGATGTGCACAGTGGACCCTCACGCCCATGTCTTCTTACTCCAATGGGTGATCATTCCCCGCTGGGAAATACCCCACTGTACTGGCTGGGTTTGTGTGTCACTGGACACAACCTAGAGTCATCACAGAGAAAGGAGACTCAGTTAAGGAAATGCTGCCATACTATGCAGCTGTAAGGCATTTTCTCAATTAGTGATCCATTTGGGGAGAGCCCAGCCCATGGTGGGTGATGCTATCCCTGAGATGGCGGTCTTGGGTTCTACAAGTAAGCAGGCAGAGAAAGCCATGGGGAGCAAGCCAGTAAGCAGCCCTCCTCCATGGCATCTGCATCAGCTCCTGCCTCCAGGTTCCTGCCCTGCTTGAGTTCCTGTCCTGACTTCCTCTGGTGATGGACTATGATCTGGAAGTGTGAGCTGGATAAACCCTTTCCTCCAAACTTGCTCTTTGGTCACGGTGTTTTCATTGCAGCAGTCAAAACCCTAACTAAGACAACCCGCCATGTGAGCTTTGCCCAGCTCTTGCAGATAGCCAAGACTGAAGAAGGACTGAGGATTACTGGTCCTTCTTTTAAGGAAGGGGATCTTTTAGCATGAGGTCTAGCCTTGGCTGCCAACTTGAATGGATGAAGGATTAACTAAGTCTTCTGTGTGGGACTCCACTGGTGTATCTTTGAAGTGTTAACAGAGAGGCATGCTTCCCAGAAGTGGTGGCACTTTCTGGAGACAGTGTAATTAGAAGGAGGTTGGAGGAGAGAGCTGCTGCTTTTTGCCTGCCCACCTCTGGTCCCTGATGGTGAGTGCATCTGTTCTGTTGCTATCTGCACTATCATCATCCTTTTTTTTTTTTTTTGTCATCAGGATTCAGTTTGCAACATGGGCTGAAGACCAGCAGCTCTCCAGGAAATCCTTCAGGCTTTCATCACTAAATGCAGATTGCTTAGGCATCCAGCCTCTTTAACTGAGAGGCTACTGGATCCTAAGCCTCTCCTACATGTAGAATTCAGACAGCTGGTTTTGGACCACTTGACCGAGAGCATAAAAGCTTATTTTATCGAATAAAGCGATCTGTCTCTGTCTCTCCATCTCTCTCTTTCTCCTTCTCCCTCTTTCCCTCCCTCCCTCCCCCTGCTTTCACACACACACACAAATTCTATACACATGGTTTTGTACCAAGCGGCCAGCCTAGCAGGTGAATGTTACAAGCAAATAGTGATGACATGCCTTCATGTCTGTTTAATAGGCTTTGAGAAGCTCATGGAGCACACGCAAGAAGCCTCCTATTTCCATCACTGAGGCAATGCTCCAGGCTGTTCCCTCACCTTCTCCTAACAATGAGAAAGAGGAAACGGCAAGGCTAGAATACTCTCAGATTTATGAATGTCTGGCCTTCGCCTGCTGGCAACTCACACAAGAGCTATCCTACCCTCACCCTCTTAAGTCCTGAGAGCTGACTACTGATCTCTGGGTCAGGGGCTCTGGTGAAGAAACTGCCTGGGAGAGCTGGTCAGTGACCAGCTGGACTGCGTGCTGATTTTAAAATCCTCAAACAGTTGCAAGACAGCTTGGCAGTTTCCTACAAAACTAAACACAGTCTTAACACATGATCCAGGAATTAGAATCACACTCCTTGGTATTTACCCAAATGACTTGAAAATCTGCATGCACACAGATATCTATAGGAACTTTAGTCACAATTACCAAACCTTGGGTGCAAGCAGGTGAATGAGTTCATAAACTAGGATATGTCAAGACAATGGGTTATTTGCCAGAGCTGAAAGAAAATCACAAAACAATGCAGCAAAAGATGTTGGGAAAGGAGGTTAAATGTGTATTACCACATGAAAGCAGACAACTGGTAAGGGCAATGGACTGTATTTTCCCAATTATAGAACATTCTGGATGTTCTGTATTTCACTATTTTTGAGACAAAATGAAGATCTGAGAAGGAGAAAGAGGAAGGACTAAGGAGGAAGAGAGAAAGGAAGGAGAAAGGGGAGGAGGGTACTCAGGCCAGGAAGCTACTCTATGCTGTGCAATGATAGTTTCTGTGGTGACAGATCTGTCCATGTCTGTAGCATATACAACACCAGCGGTGAAGTCAAATGTAAAGAGTGGGCTGTGGAGATGATGGTCTGACCCGGCAGGTTCATCAGCAGGAAGAAACAGACCACTCTCCTTAGAGAAGGGTGCTGATAGCAAGGGAGGCCGTGTGGGAGGGGTGGGCCAGAAGGATATGGGACCTGTGTGCAACTTCCACCTACTGTTTCTGTGTATCTAAAGCTTTTCAAAGTAATAAGATCTCCTTTTAAAAAAGAATCCTGGATCAAAGCCCTTGGGATGGGCTAGCACTAAGTGCTGGGTCTTGGACTTCCTGTTCCAGCCTATGAAGACTATGAACCACACAAACGGAATAGCGTTGTGGGGAGGAAGCCATGTTCTTAACTTTTACAAGTGAAAGGGAGTAAGCCAACCCTGGAAGAGTCAAGGTCTGTGCTGGTGGCTAGCACTGGGATGGGTAGTGCATGCAACTTCCCTGAGAGTAAAATATTTACAAGCAGAGTGAATGAAAGGGTAGAGGGTTTGGCCTTTCAGTCTGTGGCCAGATTCCTTTGCTGTCCTTTGTGATGGCATGGTTGGTACCACCTGTGGTGGATTTCCTCAGCTCTTGAGAGAGAAAGCACCGAAGTCGGTGGAAACAGAGATCTGTTTGTTTTGTCAATCAACAGCCACTTAATTAGATTTGTGAGACAACACAATTCTATTTTTAAAAGACACTCAATTTATGACACTCTGCCTTAGTCCCCAGGGACAGTGATATAAGCATGTAGCTTGTTGTGAGGGACAGTGATATAAGCATGTAGTTTGTTGTGAAAATACAGACCTTAGTTTACCACAGACTCAGCTGTGATTCACCTAATGATGATAATTGCTATTTCGTCTTCAGTAATATTTATTCAGGTCCCTTTAAGTGTGTTTCAGGTCAATAATTACAGGAGATAGAAGACTTGTAGCCATCTCTTTCTTGGCACTTAGCACTTGCAAAGCTGGTGACAATTGGCTTTCTGTCTCTTTTGCGTATGTCTTGTATCTAGCTTTTTGCTTTTAGTGTCTTCCTACTCTTCCTGGTATAGTGGAGGGTTACAGTCAGTTCTGCTTCTTTCCCTCTTTATGTGCTGGGTTCTTCAGGGCCCTGCAGTCTAGGGGAGGCTGTTCTCTGCCTCTGAGATCTACTGGCTCCTTAGACTGCTAATATTCTCATCACAGAAACCTTGTCGGCTTGAAAGTGGGAGAAATAGAAAGGGCTACTCAAGAGAGAGCCCTGGCTGCCCAGGTTCAAGTGTGACCTGGCATCTGCTGTATTCATCCTTCCCTTTGCATTCAACAATGCGCTCAGCTGGTGGGCTGCAAACTGAGGATTCCCAGAAGAACTTTGACACAGAGTTTGTTTAATTGGCTTTGAACTACCAACTTCTTATCTTTCTTTCCTTCTGGGTGCTCACTTCTGTTGAGTATCAGAGACCAGTCAAAAGGCCTAGAAGAAGCTCAGACCAACTGGGGCTGCCTGAAAGAGACATTCTTCAGTCTGTCTAGCTACCTGTAAGTTGCACAGGGCACTCCAGGAGTCAGCTTCTATGAGTTGACAATGCCCATGCTGGGCATGGGTTTGGCAAGTAACCTCTCGCTAACATTTCTGTGACTTTAGTAGAATTCATTGGTTCACCATGTTAGACCTTAGTGGTCTCCTGACTTTGTCGTGGCATTGGTTTCCTATCTGGGAATGAGTAGATGTTTGTTCACATCTCTTCAGGCATAGCATCACACAACAACCTGGCTTATAGGCTGTGATTTTGACAGCCATTTGTTCTACAGGAAATCCACTGCAAGGTGGCCCCTAACCAAAGGGTCATGCATACAGGATTCTTTCCTACAGCAGTGGGAACTATTTCCCATTGCCTGGATAGTACCCTGCACACAATCCATGTCGCACATGGAATGAGTGAATGGATGAATGGATAAGTGAGTGCAAATGAGAACAGAGATCATCATGGCAACACTGATGGCGAAGGTTGACCTTTGTTGTTTTTCTGTTTGCTTAAAGAGTAGCGAGCAGTGACGGAGCCCTTCAGATGACAACAGTCAGGTGACCATTTTGCTTTCCTGAGTGCTGGGATGTGGGGAGAATGAGATTACTGTTCCTCTCCACAGTAATTAAACTCTCAGGAGAGATTTCACTTACCAAAATAAATAGGGGTTTCTCATTCCACACAGAGAGATATTCCAGGTTATCTGAGGGCTACAGCATGCTTCTAAGAGTAGCAGTCCCAAATGGATTCAATTTGGAAGGTGTTTTGTTTATCTGGGGTATGGATCAGTGGCAGTCAGCAAAGCTCATATAAAAGAAGATGAGGGCTCCTTATCTGGATGGAATTTAATTAAAAACAAACAAGACCATGGCTACTATTTTAGGGTAGCATAGCTTACTACAGTTTAATTTCCTTTTAAGAAGAGATGATATAAAACCTCTCCAGATTCCAACATATGAAGGCAAAGTCTACATCACATCATTATTCTCAAGTGTTTTATCTCCCTTGACCTTCACATCGTTTATTTCCACACATGAGTTCCATTAGCTGACTCAGTTACATCCTGCCCTGTATCTCTATCTAGCTCGTTTTGACAACACAAAAAGCTGGAACTCTAAACCAACAATTCCAAAAATAGGGTTTTTTTGAAAACAGAGATGTAATCACACATAGATTGGATTGAAAAGTTCTCTGGATAATGTCTGCTAAGGTTCCTTGAAAAAAAAAAAGTGTAATGAGCCAACCCATCATACCAGAGGTCTCAAGAAATAAACCACAAAAATGCATTTATCTCTTTTGTGATGTTTAATGTCAACTCAGCTTGAGACTTCATTGAGTCTGTCTTTCCTGTGTGTTTTACTTGTCTTGGTAACATTGGATTTCAATGGCAGACTCCCAAAGGACACATTCTCATTTTGTATTAATGTACTACCCATAAGACACCATGTTCTTTGAGATGGGCTTCTCCTTTTGAGGGGCTTCTGCATGCATCAGAGGAAACATGTGCATTCTTTGTGTTTGTTTTCAAGGCTCCTTGAGGCACTGGCTCCCATTCCCTCAGAGCAGTGATATTCAGCATTTCCACGTTCATGTAGCTTTTCTGTGTGACAAGTGTCATGCCACACAGCTGACTGGCAGTGACCCATTTAATCTTGATTACAATGCTGGGATGTGTGTGTGTGTGTGTGTGTGTGGTGTGTATGTGTGTTTATGGCTTTCACTGCTAGAAAAATGTAGACACAGTCACATGAAAAAAGTATTTCCCAAAGTTACAGAAGTTACAGAGTAAGAATAGGGAGTGGTGAGGGGAATATTAAACAGAGTAAACACCATCAAATAAAATAGTCTCACCCCAGAGCTTATCTCCCCAATCCTGTCCACAGTACCAAATTCATCCAGTGATATGTGATAAATCTTACTGCTCTGCCAGTCTTCATGGAACAGGTTGGTGATCGCAAGTATTTTGTGGTCCGTGAGTAGCAAGCATAAAAAAAGTGGTTTAAATTCTTTGTAATTTAATTTGTATTGTTATCTAGATTTTTAAGAATACACTATTAATTGGTTTTCCACTGAACATGTTTGTGTATAGGGAGTGGAGGAAGGAAGGGGCAGTGATGAAATTTGGGACCCCAGTATGTAGGCCCTTGAATGTCATGTTACACACTTGGATGATTTTTGCCACCTAGAAGAGAGGCCTTTAACTTGAAAACGTCTATCACTGACCTAATTCATGGCAAGAGAAAAATGTGTCTTTCTGACTTAAACTTCATTTTCTAACAAAGTTTTTATTATGCTTGACCTTATGAAAAGTTATTCAGATATTAGGTAGACCTATCTCACTTAATATAAAAAGATGTACACTTGAAAATAAGAAATAGATATTGGCTGTTATATTAATTAAGGTTCTCTAGAGAAACAGAATGTATAAAATGAATATGTGTGTTTGTATGTATTTATGTATGTATATACAGAGAAAGGAGATTCATTAGAATGGCTTACAGGCTGTGGTCCAGCTAGTCCAGCAATAGCTATCTACCAGTGGAAGGTTCAAGAATCCAGTAGCTGTTCCATCCATGAGGCTAGATGTCTTGTTCATCTTCAATATATGCCAGAATCCTGAAGAAGCAGGCTTTAATGCCAATGAAGTTATGGATTTTCTAAGACGCATGAGAGGAGGCAGGCAGAAAGCAGAAGCGTCCTTCTTCCATGCCCTTTTTTTGGGCTGCCGGCAGGAGGGGTGGCCAGGATTAAAGGTGGATCTTCCCACCTCAAAGATCTGGATTAGAAGTGGGTCTTCCCACTTCAAAGGGTTTAATTAAGAAAAAAAATCTCTCACAGCTCTGCCCAGTCATTTGGGTTTTAGTTAATTTCAGATGTAGTCAAGTTGAGAGCCAGGTCCAACCATCACAAGTCCACTCCCTGTCAACTTCCTGCTGCCTAAAGGACAACCCCCACCCCCAAATCTGCAGTAGAGATTCACTGCCTAGAGCCAACCCACCCCTTCAGTCATTCCTCTTGGTCCTCTGACCACATCCTCCTGACACAGCCACTGTTGTCACATGTTCTGAGTTCTTTCTCATGACTCAGGTTGTCTTTTTTATGAATCATTTCAGCACAGTCCTCTGGAAATCACTCAGCCATAGTCCTATGAGCCTGATGTCTTATGTGGTTCATGGTGTACCTATAAAACATGGCGTGAGCTTGTTAATTATCCATTCCGCTATTGTACATCAGGTCTCACAGGAACATTTTTCTGTACTAGTCTTAAACACTTCAACACAAGCTTAGTGGTCCTTGATTTCAAATTACAAGCAGATACTCATTGATGTTTCCAAGTTCAGGAGGGATTCTCATATCAGCCAAGGAGTTCTTCTCTCAGGTGATCTAAATCTTGGGGTGGTGAGTAGGTTGCTCATCTGACATACACTAGTCAACCTAATGTAGTTCATTTTAGTCTCAACATTCCTTTCATCCAAAGCACTAATTCCCATTCCTTTTCTGAATTGTCTAAGACAATGTACCCAAAACTCTATGAGAGTGAAAGTAGAACTCCATTTAACTGAGTCCCCTTGCCCAGATGCAAAGACATAAAATTATGACTGCAATTTTTGTGTCCCATGCCAATGCATGGGTTGAAACCCATCAATCTCCAAGTGATGTAAATGGTTTTAGAAGATGGGTCCTTCGGGGAGCAGTTATGTCCTAAAGGTGGAACACTCAGGGATGTTAGTGCCCTTCATAGGGAGACCCCAAGAAACCTTTTGGTCTTCTTTTTACCATTTGAGAATACAGCAAGTAGTTAGGATTCTCACCAGATATCTGCCAGTCTTGACTTTCCATCTTCCAGAACTGTGAAAGATAAGTGCGTGTTAGTTAAACATCTTAGTCCATGATAATCTGTCTAACATCCCATATTGACCAAGGCATACGCATACATTGTGATTATCTATTTAGGTGCATTCTAAAATTAATTAAATCAATATGTAATGGTGAATTCCCACCTCTTCTTGTGGAGATGCAATTATTCATATAATAATACTTTTTTCAATTCTTTGAGAATTTCAGACAATATATTTTTAATTTATGTTTTTCAAACACACAAAATAGTGACTCTTATATGTGAATCAACTAACACTATCACCTATGTTTACAAACACAGTTAAACTCATTTTGTATTTATTTTTGGGGTAGAGCATGCACTCAATATGCACAGGGCACCCTGCTCAGTCCCTCACCGCACACACAAAGCTCCCCAAAGAACTTGCTTTCAGCCTTGTGTTCGTTATCATATAAACCCTTATTTTCTTGCCACTTCCTGTATGTCAGTTAATGTGCCAATATTTTCCATATCTGCAGTTTTGTTATGATCCCTCCTGGTAAATATCTTTAGTTGCTTACTTAAAACTCATTTTTCAATTTCTTACCTAGCACCAGGAGGCAGAGACAAGCAGATCTCTGTGAGTTCAAGGCCCATCTGCTCTACATAGCATATTCTATGCCAACTAGGGTAATTTAGTGAAACTGTCTAAGAAGTGTTTCATTCATTTGTGTATGTGTTCCCATGAATATTTGTGTATTTGTGTGTATGTGTTTGTGTATGTTTATTATGTGTATGTATTTTTATGTGTGCATAGTTGTATTTATGTGTGTGCATGCATTACTTTATTTATGTATGATTTTGTATGTACATATATCCATGTACATGTACATGACCTGCTTGTGGGTGCCCTCAGAGGCCAGCTGAGGATATCTGATCCATAAGAGCTAGAGTTATATTACAGATATTTTTGAACTGCCCAAGTTAGGTTCCCTCTTCCTCTGAAAGAACAGGAAGTAGCCATCATTTTAATCCTCAAAGTTCATTTCTATTTAGATGATGTCATTCCAAATTAGTTCAGAGAAATGAGGTGCTAGAGTCCAGACAAGGCATTGTCTTTCCTTTAAACCATTATGAGGATCTTGCCATTCTTTTTCTTTTCTTTTCTCTTCTTTTTTTTTCACCAGAGATGCTGTGAAATCTTTGAAAAGATAATAGCAGAAACCTGACAAGCAGGGGGCTGCAAAGACACCTCAGTGATGGAAAGTGCTTGGGGATCTGTCATGAAGATCTAAGTTTGGATGGCAGTACTTTCATTGTGTGGCTCACAGTACTTGTAACTCCAGCTGCAATGCATCAAATGTGCCCTCTTCTGATCTCCCAGGATACCTGCACACATATGTGGAGACACACACATATGTACACACACACACACACTAAAATTTTTAAAATGTAATTTCTTAAATTTATGGAAAAAAGTTTCGATTTTCTAATAAAAGAGAACATGCTACCTGCTGCCCTTTTCCCCCCGTGGTTGCTTTGTCTGACCTGTGATATTATGAACTGTAGTGGACATTTTGCAATGTAAGCTGGCATCATTAAGGCAAGGTGACAATAGGTGAATGGGCCCTGGTTGTCATGTCACATAGCTATCTTCACAGACTCAGCTGAGAGGCTTCCCTTTAAGTTGAGATCATATTATTTTCAGTTAGCCACACCCCTCCACAGACACAGTCCCCATCCCGTTTCACTGATAAAGATTTAAGGGCTCAACATTTGTGCTAGAGAAATAAATGCTGCTTATTTTTTTTGGTTGTTGTTGTTGTGGCATACTGTGTGGAAACATGTCATCCAGGTTCTTTGAGAATAAAGGAGGCTTTCTTAGCTTTTGCTCGGCTTGATTCAGAAGCTGAGGTGCCCAGTGGTCACTCACAGCCACCAAAGCCACCCCAAGCCAGTGGATTTCAAGTTTGTCATCTCTGCCCAAGAAAATGTTGACAAAGAGCAAGCACAAGGAACAGAAGTTTATTAAAGGAAAGTGAGATAAAATTCTTGAGAATAGGAGGGGCTCCAAAGGAGAAACGTCACTTTTGTCCTGTCTCATGGGTTTTTATGGCTCTTATTATGGAATTAGATTGAGAATTCTCACTTTTCTTTAATAAACTTCTGTTTTGTTGTTGTTGTTTTTTTTGTTTTTTGTTTTTTGGTTTTTTTTTACATCTCTAAATGTAGGCAGTCTTGTCGGGAAACAATCATTCTGGTAGGAGGTGTGCCTATGATGCTCACTAGGGACAAGATCTCAGAATTAAGGCATGCAGGGAAGTTCTTTTCCTTCAGTGGGAAAGACCTGGAACACAGAGATAGGCTTCGGTCTTTTGCAGATATTTTTCTAAGTATTTTTGTTGGGTTTGGATCCTGGTGTCAGTTGCAAGCTTCCCCTTCTCAAATAGAAGACGTGCTACCACTTTAATTTAACAGTAAATTAAAATCAGTTAAGAGCTCTTGGGATTTATGCAGAGAAAATCCCGGGGCAACAACACATCATCCCCTTCACAAACAAGTGTTGGCTGTCACATGTCTCTGTGCTCTACAGCATTCTAAGAAGATGGAGTTCTTGCATCTCACACTTGCTGGCTCAAAACTGGGACCCGAGGCCGGTACTGGCAGAGCCGGCAGCCTCTGTATGGCTCTCAGGATGAGTAAGCTGAAGGGAAGCTATTTTATCATATAGACATGCACAGCATTCCGCTTTTGCCTCTCCAACCCAGCCAGGCCAACACTGCTGATGGCCTTAAGCACAGTCTTCCTGAGTGCTTGCACATTTAGAGGCACCTAGAAAAGATTGGCGTGAGTGCCCTGTAATGAGGAGGGAATCGGGGCTGGCTCTGCCGCTGAGCCTCCTCAGAGGAATCATAATGACCTGGGCTCCAGAGCTCTTTGATGGTGCCTTTGCCCCTGAATGCTGTGGTGAGCTTTCTGCTCGGTCATTTCCTCTGCACTTGGGTAGCACAGCATGAAGCCTGCTATTAGAAGAAAGGTTTATTGCTGCCTTGCAAGCATTTATTGGGTAGTATCTAAAACATGGTGTCAAGTTATAGTAACGTGCTGTTCCGGGAAGCTTTTTGAGAACTTTAGTGTTTCTGAAAATGGTCCTTCGAGAATTCTTCAGTTTCAGAAATGAAAAGTAGTAAGTGTGTGTGTGAGTGTGTGTGTGTGTGTGTGTGTGTGTGTGTGTGTGTGTGGTGTATGTGTATGTCCATATATCCTGATTGTTTTGGTGGCGAGACACTGTTTTTCTCTTAATAGGAATCTTCATTCTTAGGATACTGATAGATTATTCTTTGAATTTTTAAGTAGTGCATCTCAGAGAAGATGCCCACTGTTGCATTTGCCTGTGTATACACTAAGCTACTGATGTATGATTAAATGCCCAGTTAGCCCATTTGTTACTCTCTTCACTGAGTGCAGGATTTTCTAGTCCACAAAGGTAGTTCACTGTAAACTCCATGAACACTTATTCCCTCCTAAATGAGCTCTGAGAGCGAAAAGACCTCACCTCCAATCCTATAACGGAAGTGCATACAGTGGTGTCTTACTGTGGCTGGGTTCTCTTTTCTTCCTTGTAGTATCTGAAGATGTCTTGGTGGGGGTGTGCATAAAACATGGCTCTCAGTTTAACAGATGATAATGAAGCAAAAGAGCAAGGGTACAAATGACCCCTCATCCACACACCTTCTTTTTATGCAAGGGTCTAATTTTGCCAATTGACAGAAAGTTGTATTTCCTGATTGGTTAATGAGGCACTGTGCTGAGTGAAATGGTAAAGGTGTGATATCCAGAAGAGTTCGCTGAGGTGAGGGTGGTGCCATCCTCATTCTTCTGTGAGCCTCCTCCTTCTGACTGGATCACTCACTCCTCTGTAGGTGAAAAGCCACACCCTAGCACCACCTCTCCACCTTCCTCCTCCCCCTGGCTCATTTGCTGCTCTTTCCACTTCCTGTCCATTCTCTCCTATGTGACCTACTTATCTACAGACTCCCGATTAGCTTGACATTTCAACCCAGCATTGAATTGATTTATGCTCTGTGTGTGTGTGTGTGTGTGTGTGTGTCCACCTTCTTTCTCCACAATTTTCTATAAAAACAGGGCATTGTTTTTTATTCTTATTCACAATCTAGAAGATAGCTGTCTAGTGATCCTTATCAGAAACAATCCATACTGCTACCTTCCTTGGCTTGGGGTTTGAGCTTCCAGAACTGCAAGAGAATAAACACATTTCCACATGTGCATAGTGTTTATGGTACTTTGCTATAGCAGCCAAGCTGACCGAGACCTTGTAAATGGAGTAGAAACTGAACTAAACAAGTCATCCTTACTATCTCTGACTACAGCAGATGCTCTGACTCAGTTCCCTGCCCTGGCCCATTGTTACACACAGTGATTGTGTTTCCAGCACACATGGATCCGCAGATCTCAATCCAGGTTATTCTCAATCGCTTTTCTTTGCTTTTAAAACACAAGCGGACTGTAAAGAACGCTTCATTCTCAACAGTGTGTGGCTATCAAAGGTTAATTTGGGGGAGTGAATCGAACCTTTCTGACCATCTCTTCACTCCCAGAACACTGTAACTGCCCCTTTCTTCCTTAAGGTTGGTTTCTTTCCCTTTTCCAGAATTAGGCGTGAGCAGCTGATTTAACTCCTTAGAAGACTTTGCACCCAGACTGCTTTCAGGAGCGCAGATGACAAAGAGCATGTCTTTCATCATTTTGTTTAGTTTTTTTGTCATTATTACGTCAAATAAAGGAGTTCATTTTGACATCTTTTTTATATCCACATAATGTTCTCTTTTCTTATTCAGCCTATTTGCCCTTTTCCTCCCCTCAAATAGCCTCTCTTCTGCTAACATGTATCTGTATAAATAGATAAATCTAAATTCACACATAAGAAAAGGCACTATTTCGGCACCCCAGTACCTTTTCTTGCTTACCTCTTCCGCCTTCCTTCATCATCTTCCTCTGGATCAGTGTTTTCTTTTTAATTTTTACCAGTTAATTCATACTATATAATAAAATGGCAACTACTTCTGTGAGCCTCTCATGTTGGGCCACAATAGAGTTTACCTTGGGCTGGCACTTTGGAACCTAAGACAATGGCTCTTTTCTAAACCATAATGGCCAAAATTTGCCATAGTAAACTTACTGATCCAAAATAGATTGACTGTCTCTAATATTTATGAAAGTTTTGAATATTTTAGATGTTAAGGCCTACCTCAGGGAAAGATAACTTTTCTAAAAAATGTATCAGTCATGGATAAAGAAACTGATTCAGCTTTCACACATGATATTGAAAACCAAATCAAAGCAAAATAATCAATTTTATTTATTTAAGAGTGTGAGAAATTTAGTTTTGTCTGGGATCCAGTTCAAGCGCCTCTGTTTAGCCCCTTGCAGAGCTAACTAAGCTGAACTCAAAGGAAAAACTTAAAGATGATTTTTATAGCAATGAGATCATTCTGTAAAATGTTGGCATTTCATATTTTCCAAACAGATACTTGGAAGAAACAGAACACAAGTCAAATTTAAAAGTTGACATTAATCCAATTCTCTGTTTTCC
Organism: Meriones unguiculatus; assembly: GCF_030254825.1. Lineage (NCBI taxonomy): Eukaryota > Metazoa > Chordata > Mammalia > Rodentia > Muridae > Meriones > Meriones unguiculatus. The sequence goes on from NC_083359.1 coordinate 104,781,793, forward strand.
TTCCCATTTTTTCTAACCAAGCTTTTTACTGCCAGCTTTTACTTTGCATAATAATATATGATGGATTGTCCAGGAAAAGCCCAGTGGGCACATTTCTCTTAAAAATCTGCATGTATGTGCAACAGGAGCTCAAGTTATAGGGCAGCATGCTTATGTCATCATGGAAGATTTTCCTTATTGTAGAACAATTGTCAAACACATTTGGCATTTTGTCAAGTACATAAATATGTGAGGCCACTGGTCATCCTAGGACTGAAAACACAAATCACTCTATTCTATTCGAATTCATCCTTACTTCTAAAAAAAAAAGAAAAGAAAAACAACACCAACTTAAGATATATATTCTACCAGCCACAGTACAACTGAAATGTGATTTACTGAGGCTGTGTGTTACAAAGTTTACTGCATGTTTATTTGCTCACAATCATACACAGGGGCTAACATATGAGCTTCAAATATTTTGCTTGTAGATCTTTTAAAGGAATTTAGGAAGACTATAAATTTCCTTACAATTTTCATTTAATATGTAAAATGCAATTATTTTAAATACTTGCCAAAGATGTAATTCTTTTTATAAATGTTATGATTCAAAATAATTCTACAAAATTGATCACAAAATATAAAAGACACTTGTATAAATAAATATGAAATTAAAAAAACAGTGCTTTATTGGGTAGGTGTGCCTTAATAAACTAAATGCATAGGAATATTCCTCCCCTGGTAAGTAAATCTTTGGATTGATGAATATAGGTAATTGTTAGAAGGAGCCAGCATTAATTAATCAATAGCACAAATAAGAGAACATTGGATCAATACAGTGTGGGGCTTTACAAGAATTATTGGTAGTTTTGTTAAAAGCACTATATATAGTTGAAGTGACGATGCGCTCTTAAAGTACAGAAAGCCTAGTAAGTCTATAGTACAGAGAAGCAGATCAAAAGATGGTGAAAGGGAGCAATTTATGGGAAAAAACCAATGAAAATTGTTTTTCTTAAAAATCTAAAAATCAGAAAAATCTCGTTTCTTTTATTTGAAAATTTATTTATTTGTAAAAAGTAATCATGAACCTTTTTATGTCTTCCTTATGAATATAAAAATATGCATTAGATATACAGATCAAGCCACAGAATGATTGAAGTATTTACCTAGTTCTTTAATTTTATTGAGACTGGAGAAAATAAAGAGAACATGTCTTTTGTAGCAGAATATAATTCCTTCCTGGGGTTTTTATGAATTTAAGTATTCTATTCCATAAATAAATACATAGGTAGATGACAGATGATAATGAGCAAATAATGGGTGGGAAAGTGAGCAGACTGACATAGAAGTGATGAATACAAGCATAAATGGATGAGTGGATAGATGTGTAGAAGAATGGCTGCACGGATGCATGGATGGAAGGATGGAAGGAAGGATGGATGCATAGAGGAAATTTATGCATTTAAGCCTCATTTTTTCTTTTTATGTTGCTTGGTTTTGTTTTTTATAGATCTATGATAAATTCTCCGTTCATTGGCTATGGAAAAGGGATATTTTATAAGTGCAAACAACATTTGGGTGTAGGTAGACAGAAGTTTAAAAACATGAAATATGAGTTGGTGAGGTGCCTCAGTGGGTAAAGGGTAAAGGTGCTTGCTGTCAAGCATGATAATCTAAATGGAATTTCTAGGACTCATATTGTGGAGATTGATGTCTGCAAGTTGTCCTGGCCTCTCCAAGTGCGCACGCGTGTGTGTGTGTGTGTGTGTGTGTGTGTGTGCGCGCACACACACACACACACACACACACACATACATTCACATCACAATAAATAAATAAATGAATAATAAACATAATTAAAAAACAACACCCATTAATGTTTCAGCCAATCTCTTTCACAATTTTAGGGTTATCTCCTCAGAGGAGGAAGTGTTACAGAAATAGCAAAGGCTTATTAAAGGAAAACTATTTTCTTATGGTTAAGGAAAGAGAATTTTCAGCCTGGGTGGAGACCTAACATTTGAGTTGGGCTGCTCAATCACAGGCTCTCAGAAAGACAAGACCAGCCATCAGTTTGTCAGATCAGCTTGCAGCCACGCTAAAGAGATGGGAGGAATAATTATCCCTCTAATGAGGTAATGCACTTTCCATAATTCCTGTGTATAGAGTAGAGGCCATGCAGCTTTGTGAGTCTGTCCACCTCTGTGACTTAGTCAGAAAGCATAGCGTTTTCTTTTCTTCTACCTCTGTCATAAGCAAGCTTTTCTTAACACTTTGCACTTTACTCTTTCTGAGGCTCTCCTCCCTCCTGTGTGGCTGCCTGTCTGCCTATGGCTGATCTCCACGCTGGCTTTGTTCAAACAGCATGGGTTTTTGTTCTTTTCTTTCTCTTCTCTGTCTTCTTCCCTCAGGCAGCTGCTGAGATTTATGCTTGCCTGCTTTGTTTTTGTTGTTTGTTTGTTTGCTTTTGGTTTGGTTTTGTTGCTGCTGTTGCTTAATGAAATTACACCCCAGCTTTGAAAAAACAAAACAAAATGTAAAACATTATCAATAGGATTTTTAAAAATAATATAGGAAAACACCTCAAGTTTAAAAGGCTTGTAGTTGCTTTTTACATTTGATGCTGATTATTTTGTTACCCAAGGATACAATACAACCAAAACCCATGAGCCTCATATCAGGTGTGTGAATCCTGATTCTGCTGTGAAGGACTGAATGGCAGTTGGGCTTCAAGGTAACCATTCACACAATAGGCACCTGGATCCTTGCCTGCCTTTTCCATCTGCATCTGTCTCCTTTGTCTTAGGCTTTGGGTCACATTCCTGGTTAACTCTGCACACAGGCATAGTGATCACTCAAGGAGTGTCTACAGCTGATACGTGACCTGCCTCAGTTCCCTTCAAGGCCAAAGGCACAAAATTAAGAATTCAGGCAAAGTCCTAATGCTTCTGTTTGCAGTTTCCTGTTCCAGCCCTTTAAACGGATGTCTATACATCTCCCGTCATTGCTCTATGCCTGCAGCCACCTTGGATTGCAGGCACAGTAGAGCTGCACAGACAGATCACCCCAGCATGGAGCCACACCCAGGCATCTCTGGAACTGGCTTATTCTCTTGCATCATGAGCTTCACTGGACCAACTTGCAGAGCCAGAGCAGAGATAGAGATGAAGCAAACCCTGCTTTGACTCAGACTGTATCTCTTCCTCAGGCCCTCAGTGTGAAGTTTCCAAACATTGAACACATTATTTGTTCTTTCCAATATGGGCACATTGTTCAAACTCCCTCTGTCTGATCTCCTCTGCTGCTTGTCCCTGCAGCTGGTGTTAGGAGAGTGGCGGGTCTGCTGGGGCAACCAGAGCTATGGACTGTGTAACTCACAGTTCCTTCCACACACTTGGCAAGACCCCTATGCTCCTGAGAAAGACTTCTACTGTTACATACTATTTTTTAATGTGAAGACTTTCATGGTTGAAAAAACAAAACAAAACAACAACAAATTTGGGAAGTGGAAAGGCTCCGTTGTTAAGAGTGCTTGCTGCTCATCCAGAGGACCTGAGTTAGGTTCCCAAAACTCATGGGTGCTTCGAAACTGCCTTCCCATGGGATCCAGCCTTCTTCTGGCTTCTTTGGGCACTGACTGCATGATACATATTCATAACACTCACATGCACCTATGCATAATATAAAAACCCTCTATCCTGTGTTGACTAGTTTTTCCAACTTGACAGAGCTAGCGCCATCAGAGAGAAGGGAGCATCAGCTGGAAAAATGCCCTCATGAGACTGGGCTGTAAGAAAATCTGTAGAGTGCTTTCTTAATTAGTGATCCATGGAAGAGGACCCAGCCCACTGTGGGTGGGGCTCCTCCTAAACAGGCATGTATAAGAAAGTAGGCCGAGACTTACTATGAGAGCAAGCCAGTAGGCAGCACAACTTCCTGGTTCTTGCATCACTTTCTGCCTCCAGGTTCCTGCTCTGACTTCCTTCAGTGATGTTCTATGCTGTGAAAGTGTAAGCCAAATAAACTCTTTTCTCCCCAATATCCTTCAGGTATTTACCACAACAATAGAAACCCTGAATGAGGCAGTCCTCAAAAATGCTATTAATTGATTGATTGATTGACCTGTGACTTGATCTCATCCAGTTGCTCAGGCTGTCCCTGAACTTGGGGTCCTAGCAGACACACACCACCACAGCCCTTCAAGCATCTCCTCATTGAGCAGGAAGGATTTGTACCCAGCAGATGCTGAGCTGTCCACTAGGGCAGGATGAGGAGGGCTGACAAGTACATACTCATTTGGAGCAGGTGTTTTCCATGCATTATTTCCATTAATCCTCCAATAAAGCTGGAAGAGTTGCTTCTTTTTCTTGTATATGAAAATTGGAGCTTAGGTGGCTAATGAAGATGACTCAATCAGAAGATGAAGGATTTATGATTCCAACCTGGTTGTGGTCCAAGTAAGAATGATCCTCACGGCTTCCCAGAAGGCAATGCCCTAAACCCACATGGGGACTCAGAAGGGTTTTGCTCAACTGAAGCAGGAAAATGGGAGATTAAAGCCAATGCGTACTACATGAAGAGGGCCTGTTTCAATGCTAAAAAAAAAAAGGAGGTATTTCATGAATACACACTATTTTAGAGTTCTGTGATATCTTATAGTTTTTTTTTTTTAATTTTGTACTTTCTTGGCAGCTAATTATATTGACTACTTGTTTATTAACATATTAGTTTCTATAGATTTTCTTTTTTAAATGTCTAACATTAGTTTTCACTGTTAAATTGAAATTTTTATATTTTTATTGCTGAAACTGTTAGCACTAGTTTTTAAACTCTATTTTATTTGCGGTTCCTTAAGCCTCTACCTTCCATGGGATTCCCCTCAGAACTCAGGGAATCCCATGGAAGAGGAGTTGGAAAGAGCATTAAGAGCCAGAGGGGATGGAGGACACCAAAGAACACGGCTCTTGGAATCAATTAAACAAGGTGCATATGAACTCACAGAGAATGAAGAAGCATACACAGGGCCTGCATGGGTCTGTGCCAGGTCATATGCATATATATTATAGCTTTCAGTTTAGTATTTTTATGGGACTTCTGAATGCGTCAACAAGTGGGTCTCTGATTCTTGTGCCTTCTCTTGGGCCCATTTCCTTTGCGGATTTGCCTTGTTCAACTTGGATGTGGAGGTTTTTGTTTTAACTTACTTTATTTTGTTATGTTTTGTTGTTATCTCTTAGAAGCCTGTTCTTTTCTAATGAGAGACAGAAAGGGAGTGGATCCAGATGGGAGGGGAGGTGGGAAGGAACTGGGAGAAGTAGAAGAGGGAGGGGAACTGTAATCAGAATATATTTTATGTGAAAATAATTTATTTTCAATAAAAGTGGAAAAATTTAAAACAAAAATGGAGGTACTTGTTCCAGCCCTGCCAAAAGTCACTGAAGCCAAGTTTATAAAGACAAGGTTCTTACACTGTTACCTGATATATAATCCCTCCTCTACAGTTAACTCTTAGTCCAAATCATGGGGTTATTGAAAAGGAAAACAATCCCCATAGCAATTTACTGTATTGACGCCTTTTTTTTTTTTTTTTTTTTTTTAGGAGGGGCATTTTTTTCTTTTTTCTTTCCCCACCTGCCTCTTCTCTTTCAGGAATCAGCTGTTACAACTTGCCCTCTTGTCGTGCAGCAGATTGTCTCTGGGCCAGGAAATTTTAAGTTCTTATCAATGTCCTGAAGATGGAATATAGGGTCACTGGACCCCATTTGGCTGTTCTCCTCACATTAATTAAACTTCTGGTTTTCACTCTTACTCGTCTTGTTGATTAGGATAGTGGCTGAGTCCAGCTTGTTAGGCTGGTATAATTTGCGCTTCTGGCCTAAAAGTCTAGTTACATAATAGTAGCAGAAAGAGGCAATTGACAGGAAGCATCGCGGGCTGAGGGCTAAGCCTGGAATGATGACCTCTGACTGTAATCTTAGTGCAGGGTAGGCTGACACACGGGCTCTCTGGGGCTTGCTTGCTAGTCAGTTGGTCTTGCACAATCAGTGAACTCCAGGTTCAATAATAGACCATCTAAAAAAAAGTTGGAGATTGATTGAGAAGACGCACAGTGCTGACTTCTGCCTCCCCATGTGCATGTTCACTACACACGCTAGTATATACGCGGGAACATGCATACATACATGCACACATACATACAGGCATGCATACATACATTCATACATACACACATACATGCATGCATACATACATTCAAACATACATACATACACACACACACACACCACCACCACTTGTAAAAGAAACTTGCAAAAGAAACAGGAGAGTTTTACAGAGAGAGGTTGAAGGCAGAACTAGCCAGAAAATGAGAAGGAGCCGGGAGATTAGAACAGATTGCTCAAGTTAATTTGAGGCCAATCAGAGCAATTGAGAGGTCGAGAGGAAAAACCAGACTGAATCAGTCAGCTGGGAGAGGAGTTTGAGCCAGAACAGCTGAGTTGAATCTCCCAGCCCAGAGATCAATAAGAAGAAGAAAGGGTGAGCTTATTAAGCAGTAATTCCCAGAGGCTGAAAGCATTCTTGGCCTATATTAGATTGTACGGAGGATAGAAGCTTCCAGGACTAGGCCTCGGTTAGCAGAAGGAAGAAAGCCTCTGAGACAACAATTGAAACAGGCTAATAAAAGTCCATTTTACAACCACCACCACATAAAGATATAATATGAAGCAGTGTGACTTCTGAATATCCTTTAACCTGTGGTGGTTGGTTTTAGGGTCAACTTGTAATCACCTGTGTAGGGAACCTCACCTTCTTGATTGCCTTAATTGATATGAGAAGACCGCCCTTCCCCTCTCCCTACAAAAAGTATACAGCACCTTCTGGTAGCATTCCAGATTTTAAAAAGGGCAGGGCAGAAGGAACACTGCTCCCCTTCTGCTCACTTGGCCTTCCTTTTGGCAGAGGAATCAGTTTTCTCTGTTGCTGCTGCTGCTGCTGCTGCTTCCTTTGCTGATGACAGAACCAGCATCCCCAGGCTTTCACCAGTGATTAAGGACCAGCTGCTCTGCAGGACCCTCCAGGGTTTGATGCCACAGTGGATCTGTTTCGACACTAGCCTCGTGGAGGAACTGCTGGGTTGGCAGCCTCTCTGGTATGAGGCAGCCACTGTGAAACTCCTGCAACTACTCGGGCATCCAGGCTCAAGGACCAAACAACTACCGGATGTTACTGTTTCACGGTAAGCTGATTTGATAAAGCCATTCTCTGTTTTTCCAGAGAACCTCGGCTAATACAACCTTCTCATCAATGTATTGTAGACAAAAATATTTGCCTGCATATTTTTTTAGGGCTACTGAGTACCGGGTAAGCAAAGCAAAACCAGTATAATGTGTTTTGAGACACACAGAAAAAGGCCAATCTTAGATAGTGTTTACTCCAGCATTTACTGGTAAAGAAACGAAAGACCCAAGAATGTAAAGTCAGTGAACACAATCGAATGTCAGAGTAGCCATGAATATAAGACTTGAGATCTTGTTGTTGTAGTATGGTTTTCAGTATAAACAAACCTGAGTTTCTACAGCAGAAAATGTTATTCCTTTGAAGAGGTACTGTTTTTATCACCTGTATTTGCCACTTAAATGGCTCGGGCAGCCTGGACAGCAAAGCCCAGTTGCATATGGACTGTTTGTTCTTTGCCATTTTATTGATTTGTATTGGGACGATTATTTTGATAAACAGGAGAATTTCTGAAAAACAAGAGTACCTAATCTCTAAAAAGTAAATTTGCTTAGGTGAAGACCTCATTCTTAGGACAGCTCCCTCATACCCCTTGCTGTTACTTCATTAGATGGACGTATCTGAGCCTCACCTTTCAGATCTGCTTTTGAAACTATTCCTTCCCTTGGTATAGTCAATGCCCAGGCAGAATGCACAGGTCAGTATCTTGTACGTGTTTCTTCCTTGTTAGTTTGTGTGTTATTATAGACATCTGTTCCAAAAACTGTTGGGGAGGAAGAAACCTTCTCCCTAGTAGAATTTAAATTCATGTTAAGGATTGATGTTGATAAGTATTGCTTCATAGAAATGGTAATTTGTTTGATGCGCTCTCAGCTTCTTCTACGGATTCCTTACAGGATCTTATATGGTTCGAAGAACAGGTCTTATTTAGTGATATCTTTCAGAAATATGGGTTTGATTTAGTAGGGTATATCCACGACTCTGGGAAACCTTAAATCCTTGTTACTGCATCCAGGCTCCATCTGATGACCATTCAAGAGAAGCCAATTGATCCAAAGTCAAGGTGATAGTAGAGAAAAGCCTCTTATAGTGAGCTAGCTGTCATGAATGTGATAAGCTATGGTCCCAGGGATGTCCTACTGGCATACTGGTTTAGAAGCCATTTACTTATAAAGCAGGTGATGGCAGAATGGCAGCGACCTTCTCACAGATGGAGGTTCATGGACAAATGTGAACATCTGCTCTTCATCACCTCCCCACAAGATGGCTTCAGTTCTGTAGAGCTGCAGAATAAAGATTACTACTTCCTGTGGCGATTCTTGGCACCAGCAGGTTTGCCCACACGCTGTTCCTTACACTTAACACAATGGACAAGAAGGAGGAGGTTGGCCAGCCAAGGTGCAGTCATGAAATAAAACATACTTTACCTTCCTTGTAAAAGGCTCAGAGTTAAGTGTATTTAAGTAGAGAATTAGGCATGAGATCCATTTCTGTGCCTGATGTTACACTGACTCTCCAGAGAAATACAAAATCCTAACCCTAATAACATCTGCACAGTATCTATAGTAATCTATCTAGGAGCTATAGATTATAACCTGCTTTTTACATTTAAGTTTTCGATTCATTCATTTACCTCTTTACACTTTAAAGATAATTTTTAACAGCTATGCACTTATTTGCCATGTCCAGGAATCAGAAGACTCGGGCAGACCTGGGTGTGGTGGCACATGCATACCCTTAGTTTCAACACTGGGGAGACAAAGTCAGGTGGATCTCTGTGAGTCCAGGCCAGCCTGGAAAGACCCTATGAAACAAACAAGGCAGAAAGTACTGTGGTAGTTGATGGGGAGTAGAGGATGGGGAGGGACTGACAAACGGACAGAAGGCTTCCTTTGAGGCTAAAAAAAAAGTGTTTTGAAATTAGATAGCTATCTAATCTATCTAGTGATAGTTGCATGATGCTAAATATGTAAAGGTCACTTTGAAAAGATGAATTTTATGGTATATTCTCTCTTCTTCCTTCTTCCTTTCCCTCCTCTCTTCCTTCTTCCTTCTCCCTCCCTCCCTCCCTCCCTCCCTCCCTCCCTCTCTCCCTCCTTTCTCCCTCCTTTCTCCCTCCTTTTTTTCCTTTCTTTCTCATTCTAGGTTTGGAAGCGGTGGGCTTCGCACATGCTAGACAAGTTCTCAACCACTGAGGAACATCCCAAGCCCTTTTATTTTAGTTGGGAATATTGAGATAAGGTCTTCTTACGAAATCCAGGCTGGTTTTGAAATTCCGATGCTTCAGCTTCCAAATTGGTTGATCACAGATGTCCACCCCCATATCCTGTTCTCCATCTCTGGTTCCATCTCCCTGTCTGTCTCTCCTTTCCCTATCTCTTAAACATTTTAGAAAAATATTTATTGTTTGTTTATATTTTGTGTACATAAATGTTGTGTTGGCAAGTTTTCATGCATGTGCCCTGTGTATGCCAGGTGCCTCGGAGGTCAGATGAGGCAGTCAGACCCCTTGGAACTGGAATTATAAGCAGGTGTGAGACACTGTGTGAGTGCTGGGAATGGAAGCTTCTCCGCAGGAGTGACAAGCATTCTCGACTGCTGGACAATCACTCCAGACACCTTTCTAAGTTATCTTTTAGTGAGTGAATGCATCCTAGCTCTGAGGACACAAAGATGGAAAACAACCTGCTCTCATGGAAGTTATAATCTGTCCTGCATATTTAGAGTTCATGGGTCTACTTGAAACTCAGTTTTTTCCTGGAGAAACTCACACCCACATAAACTGTATGCCTGAGACTGTAGATAATCCACAGAGAGGGTATTTTTCTACCAAAAACAACTCTTGAGGTTATAGAGCTTATGAGTCTCAGCCTCATGATTGGAAAAACAGTCTGGCACTGAAAGAACACATGCTATGGTTATCATTATTTCACGTAATTAACTAAAGTTCACAAGATTAAGCAACTCACTCAGAGGTGTATGGCCGGAACTGACAAATGCCCAAGGTAGAATAAACTCTTACTAGTTCTACTTTCACTTTTAAACTTAGAAAAAGTTCTACTTATTGTGGTATTTACACTTCTCCTGTGGACCAAATGAAGCAACGTAAGGGATGATGGGCTTATGCTGGCTCCTTGAGAAGATCCAGGCCGTCATGATGGGAAAGGCATGGCAGCGGGGATGTGCAGTCAGACAGCTGGGACAGGTGAATGCTGGCGGTCGTGCTTTTTTCTTTCCTTTTATGCAGCCAGCTAGTCCAGCCCATGGGAGGACGCAGGTCTCCCCACCTCAGTTAAACCTCTCTGGAAACAAGATGTGTCCCTTTGCTTCTGTTGGCTTATCTTGTCCAATTTCAATGTGATGGTTTTTGTTTCATCGTATTATATTTTATTCTGTTATATTTGAAAATGAATGAATGTGTGAAAGATGAAGAATGAAGGCATAGCCACTAGGGTAAAGGTTGACAACTAAGCAGTCATTTATACCCACTGGGAGAGGGAAAATCCGTTTTCTCTAGCGTGATGCTGGGTGTATCACCAGCTCCAGGGCAGGCCTCATGTTCAGGAGTAGTTGATCAATAAAAAATAGACATCACAGGTTTCTTGTGTGCTTTAATTTGGTTACAGCGTGTTTCTTTTTATTAGGGGTATTTTATTTTATCTTCTTGGTTTTGGAGGATTCTGTTGTTGTATTGGGGTTTTGTTTGCTTTTTGATAAAGAACTTAAAGTTGGGTAGTTAGAGAGGGACAGGGAGAGGATCTGGAAGGATTTGGGGGATTCGGAAGAATAAGATCAAAATATAATTAAAGGTAAAATAGTTTAAGTCATAAAAAGTATAATTAAAAAATATGTAAGCCCAAAGGTATATCTCGTAGGTGATTCTAGATTTAGTCAAATTCACTGTGAATTACCAATCACATTCATGTTATAATTCATTATATTGAAGTGGAAAATGAACCCTGTTTGCCTTGTCAATGCTCAACCATTATTTACATATCTTTAGTTATTCCCACAGGAATAGATGTCGGCTGCCTACTTGGATGTAGTCATATTCAACACACTTCATTTGCTTTTCCACTTAAACATTTTCCCATATTAACACACACATCGACTGCCTTCTCTGAAGTAAATGCACTGTACTCTGTTCAAACCAGCCCCTACTCGGCTTTCAAATCTAGGCTCTTTTTATTCCTCTAGAAATAGAAACACGCCCGTGTCTTTGTTCAGAAATAGTCATGTCCCACTCTTCTTTAGGCTCCCAATAGCTGAGACGAGCGCCTTGTGTCACTGTGTCCATAGCCCAGGCAGCTCTTCTAGTGGGCAGCAAATGATACCCACTGTCTACAGAGAGATGCTTCCCTACTTGGCTCACCTCCAGAGAGACAAGTTATAAGCACAGTAATACTGACATTTTTGTCTGTAGTGTCTGTTTTCCAAAATGTCTACTGTATTTGTAAAAGCAGTCTGGTAGCGTGTGGCAAAAAACAAATTTAGCCAGTTTAAGGGAAAAATAAAAATAAAAATTAATGCACTGGTTGAGAACCAGGTTCTGAGGAGGAAATGAGCTCCAGGCCTGAGTTCTCTCTAGAGAATTGTGCTAATGCAACTCGCATCAAACAACTTCTGCCTTTTTATTGGTTAACTCCAAAAGTTAATGTTCTTTGAGGGACACTTCCTATTATTTGATAATAAATTCTGAACTAACCAGTTTTGTTCAGAGGGTGGGGGTGCATCGTTTTAGTGTGGAATTTTCTGCTGGGACCTTGGATGAAGGTGCAGAATGGGGGAATCGGTTACTAGCAGAAGTAGGGCTGAGAGATGCAGAGAGCACATGCTCACTATTCTCCGCTTTCAGAGTAGAAGCGTGGGCATGGAGAGGCTGAGACTGCGCAAGACTGGCACACCAACCAAGATGGTGGCAGTACTCACCTCAGTTTTAATATTTTCATGTCCAATGCAGGAGATTTAAGATGGAATCACACACTTGGTGCTTACAGAGGGAGAAGAGCTCATCTAGAGAGAAATGGTGTGTGAAACTGAAACACAAAGTGTACGTGAGAAAGGGAGGGAGGGAGGAAGGAAGGAAGGAACGAAGGAACGAAGGAAGGAAGGAAAGATGAAAGGAAGGAAGGAAGAGTAGGGTGATGGGTGAGTGTGTGTTGGGGGTGTTGCTGGTAGCATTTGTGATCTTTGTTCTAAGATACATTCTCAGCTCTTTCGGTCTCTTACAAAGTCCACAATCCTGACGATAATTTTCTTCTTTCACTGTATGGTCTTGACCAGAAACCACTGTCCATTTCAGGAAGCCTCTCCTTTACCCACTCAAGAAATGTTTTTAAATACCTATTGGGTTCAGGCCATCCTATCATGTTCAGGACACAAATAACACAAATGAACAGAGTTGGTGTGCTCTGGAGTCTGTAACCTGAGAAATTAAAGATGTTAAGGGAGAGCGTAAAGCTGTTGTCTGTGGCTGCAGTAATGAGCCCTGCTGTGGGTTAGAGCTACCGAGGTGCAGGGGAGGAACGCCCACACTCTCTGATGAACTGCTGAGCATGGAAATGAAAAGTTCTACCTGTGGATGAACTAGAGACTGGCCAATGCTCCCTCCAAGTGGCAGCTACCAAACGCTTCTAGTTAATGAGCACAGGAAGTGGTTTTTCTCCCTGCTCATGCATTTTCACAGGCAATTTGTACAGCTGGGTTAACTAAAAAAGAGAAGTAAGGGTGGTATTATCATTTAACATGAAAGCAACGGGGCTGGAGATCTGGAGATGGTAGAACATGCATTTAGCATTTGGGAGGCCTTGGTTCAATCCTTGGCACCACAAATCAGACAACATGAACTGCAAATAGAATAATGACACAATCATGAAGAGTGGTGAACACATTTCTCGTCTTGTTACTAGTCAACCTTCCTGACTAGAAACCTCTAAGAACTTATTTGAAAATCAGAGGTTAAAGTAACATTTCAGTTGTTCGAGAAAACCTCACTTAGTAAAAACATTCTAACCTCAGGAGACTTCATAAGCCTTTATGTTAGCTAAACAGAAATCACAGAAAATGGAAGTTTGCCACATGGGATGTAGAAGAATTAGATAGAATTCATCATTAGGGACCCCAGCTTCAACTTGATTAATCAGCTAATCAAACATATTTAAGTTTTCTTATCAACTCAAAGCAGGGCCTTCCAGAGTCCAACATCTGTATAAACACTGTGGTTACAGGTGGGCGGAGACAGCATCTTCTCTGGGAGGCAGTCTTTTTTTGTTTTTTCCTCCTACATCTGATTTTTAACAGAGGAGAGGATTATGGTTTTAAATGCTAATTTGTATCGATAATTAGCTAGGTGAGTGTAGAGAGAAAGAGACAATGCGCAGGGCAGGAGTGTCTGCTAAGACCTCACAGCAGGAAGGAGTGCACAAGGTTGTTATATTTGGACAGAGGAATAGGAACAGGAAAAGGGACCAGCCACTGGAGAGGTTAGCAGAGGCATGACTATGCAGGGAACTTGGAAATTCATCACAAAACTCATCAAGAGGTTTAAAGCAAAAAAAAAAAAAAAAAAAAAGCTTGATTAGATTTGCATTTTACATACACAGACAGTTGTTAGAAGCCAGCTTTATTCATTTGCATGGGTCTGAATAAGCATTTGGAGATTTTTAAAATGGGAAAGGGTTTGAAAGGAATTTCAGAGGTAGAATTTAGTGAGTTGAAGATTAGTGTCTCTGCAGAGAGACAGCCATATTTGTAGGTTGTGCCACTCACTCTGGTTAGAGACGAGGGAGAGGAAAGGCTTGGGTGGGTGTGGAAGGCTTGGGTGCTTTGTCAGTTTTATTCACATTGAACCAGAAGCTCCTACATCTAAAACAAGAGGCGGACTGGCCACTCTCACTTCATCAGTCTGAAGAATGCTCACTTTCCCTTCAGAATATCAGGAAACACATAGGCAGACATATCAACCTGTGGCCTGCTGCACATAGAGCTTTGTACCAGAACTGTGCCAGAACTCGGGTCTGGTCCCCTGTAGGCACCATTGTTTCTTCTCTGTAACAAGCAGCCAGTCACCGTTTGGCAGTTCTAGCCAAGGGTCTGTCGGAGAGTCAGTGGACGAGTGTGGCACCCTAGGGGAACTGAAATGCCAAGTGACACCCTGGCAGACAAGCTTCAGACCTCCCCATTTCCATTTGAGCTGTGGAAGGAAGTCAACCCTGGAAGTTCTGTCATCTCCCTTCTCTGGCTCAGAAAACTACTCTGGGGTCCTCCTAGGCACTAGAGGACACCATTTGCGTGGGTGCTTGCAGAAATGTCTTTTAAGGGCTATCTGTAAAGTTAATGTTTTAAATGTTTTCTTTAGAACTCAATGCACTAGTCACACAATGCACTAGTGTTAGAAACACCAATGGGGAGAAAATAGAAGCAATTACAGTTGGCTTTGCCTGGAGGTCTTTTCCCAATTGTGTGTAATTTACTCAGGTTGGCAAATTACAGAATTTTTTTTTTGTTAGCAAATTACAGCATACAATTACCTTTTTAACTCTGTTTATTTTTGTTTCTTTGGCCTCTTGTTTCTTCAGAAATGAGAGAGAGAGAGAGAGAGAGAGAGAGAGAGAGAGAGAGAGAGAGAGATATTAAACAAAAGCATAAACAAAAGCAAAAAATGGAAGCTCGGATCTTTCCCTCCCTTGTCCTTCTCTGTCCACCACCAACACTTTCCCTGACTGCTTACCACATACAGACATCACATAAGTGGTGTACTTTTAGGATCCAAGAATCAGGACTCTTGCCCTCACAATGCCACAGAGCCTTCCTTTGAAAGTGAGGTATGCTGTCATTGGGTATTGCTCCCAAATTCCTCAAGGATTGGCCAACTCTAAGTTCCCTCAATCTGGCAAGTGTTCTGACAGTTTTTTGAATGGTCTTGAAACACAAACTCGGTCAGGTGTGGAGTTGGGGAGAGCTGAGGGAACGCAGGCTGGCTCTCCATCTCTTCCTCTGCTACTGAAACCTTACCTCAGCTGTACCTGTTTGGACAATGTGGCGACATCCCCAGGAAGCACAGACTCTGTGGCATTTTTGCTGCTGTTTGGTTGGCTTCTGTCTCTCCTCCTCTCTGAGGGAGAGTGGATGCTTGGGGCAGAATGAAGAGGGGCTTCTGCTTTCTTACCCAAATGGCTCGATTCTGCTCTGCAGCTGGGGTACTTAACGCCCTCCCACCAACCTCTCAGAGCTTGCATTTACTACGCTGAACCTTCACCCAGAGAATACTAGTGACTAAACAAAGTCACTGGTCAAGTTGAAACTTGAACCAAGATAAGAAGATAACCCAAGATAAGAAGGGTCTCATTTGGTCCTGCTGTGCAATCAAAACCGGCAAAGAGTTGTGTGGCGATTTGGATCTGGAGTGGACTCCCCCAGGGCCCTTCTATCAAAGGCTTGGTTCCTAGTTGAGCACCATGGGAAAGCATTAAGAGGTGGAACCATGCCCTTGAATTGTACTGCGGAGCCTGGTCTCCTCTTCCCCTCTGTCTCAGCCTTAATGAGGACAGGGTTTTACCTCGCCAGATGCTCCTTCATGTGAGGAGCACCATACGTAATTTATAAGATTATATATTTAATTTTCTCTGGTTTACAAGCCTGGAGAGTTGTTAGCTTATGGAAGTATCACAATAGCCTGTTGATTTTGTGGGTGTGTATTTCTTTGTTGAGTTTTTTTGCATCTGTTAGAACCAAGGTTTTCAATTTGATTTTCCCCATTCTTTGCGTGTATTTATTTTACATGACTCCTTCTTATGAGCTGTCTTCACTCAGGTCTGTATTTCTTGCTCCTCTTGGCAAGGGTGAAATTGACTGCCATAAGAGCTGTCATGATTGATGGCCATCCTGCTATTAATGGAAGGAGAAGTGTATGTCAACAGCATCCCTATGTCATTCAGAGAGCGCTATTAGGATAGCAAGTAGAGTATCTACCAATAATTAGTGAGACGAGGAGATGAGGAAAAGGAGAAAGAGGAAGTGATGTGTGAATGGAAAAGTGGTCATGTGGGTGGGAGGTTCGAGGAGTGGTTCATAAAACACTGTAGAGCAGTCATAGAGAAAGGATGGCCACCAGGCTCGCTCAGGTGGCATGCATGCTAAAACAAAACAACTGCACAGTTTAAGTACAAAAATGCAAATTTAAAAGATAAAAAAATAAGATTAGGACTCTTAGTGGTTAAGAGCACTGGCTGTTCTTGTAGAGACCTAGTTTCAATGTCCCATACCCACAGAGCAGTCCACAGTAGTTAGAAACCCCAGTTCTAGGAAACACAATGCCTCTGGCCTCCATATGCATACAGTGAATAGACAGACATATGGGTAAAACCTCCATACACATAAGATAAAAATAATATTATGACCTCAGTTAGTGTTCTTCCTGGTCAGTACGACATGATTTCTTCTTCCCTGTTTGACTTTTTTCTCAGTCCTTGCAAGGAGGTGAGGGGGTTATTAGTCTAAGTTATCCAAAAACATTGTCAGGATGTCCCTTTCGCTGGGAGGGATTTCCATATGGGAATCTTAGTTCCTGTTTCTGAGAAGCCCTTGACTGTCAATCATGACCTCATATCCTCATGTTTTAGGGACTGCTCTTTCTGCACATGGGCTTTTCAGTGGTGAGGACTACTGCTCCGTGTTTAGCTTTGGGACTCTTGAGTTCTCTTCCCAGCCTGACCTGTCTGGAGGATGGGCCAAGTTAGGCAGCATGTGTCCTGTCTTCTCCTGTAGCTTGTGGAGGCAGTGGCAAGGTGCTGCCTTTCCAGGTTATTAGTGCTAAGGTTTCCTTGGCAAAGCTCAGCGTCTGGCTCCCCTGATGCTCTATTGCCTGTTTCCACAGCCTCCCTTTCCTGGTTGTATGTAGCCATCTTTCCTTTCACAGTGTATCCAGCCCTGCTCTCATTTCTGCAGCCTATTCTGTCTTCTCAAGCATGAGGCTCTCCTGGAGCTCATGTGAATGAGAGAAACCCTCCTGGGCAGCTACCATTGACCTCAGCCTGGCACGAACAGTGTGTGGTGTGGCTGGATGCTGGCTGGCACCCATTCCTCACTGCTTTTTCATGGAGGAAAACGTGTCCGGGCTTAATTTCCTTTCTCTTGCTTCTTTCTCTTATAGGAACAGGACATGTCATTTCTTACTCTCTTTTTCTTTTACCAAACCAATGATAGGTGGTCTCTAATTTGTGATGTTACACAATTCATAGATAATAATTTCAAATCTGGCAAGAGCACCATCTTTCTCTAGTTGCCTTTGCCATGGAAGCTTCGTTAGCTGCCCCGTGGCACTCTAAACATCATTCTTTCTCTTGCTCCATCTGGTTTACTTTCTCTCCCTTTCCCATAAATTAATCACAGAAGCGTTTGGAATTGCTGGTAGAGATGAGGTTGGATGGTTTCATTTATAACCCGAGTCTTACTTCTCCACTGAGTTTTGGTTAGTTTTCAAGTAAAAGTTGTTCGTGTAAATTACAGGGGCTGTGCAGGGAGCACGTGGTGTGCAACAGGAGGGAACAGTTGGTGGGAAAGAGGAGGAGGGTGGAGGACAACCTCTGCGAGAGACCTTTCTACTGAAAACAAATGCTTTAGTTCTGACAGAAAAATGAATCATCTGTAAACAGAAATGACATCATAAATCACTTCTCTTTTTTCCTAACGTCCGAAGCCACAGGGTCTATCTATTCTAAATCAAGTTCACATGGAATATTCCACTGATACTGTGCCAGTGAGCAGCAGATAATCTAAGTACATTCATTTTGTCAGTAGGCTATATACTACGAAGATAACTGAGCCAGTCTGAGCAGCAATAGACTCTGGAGTTGCGCCATTCATAACTCTTTGTGCTTCTCTTATATGTCATGCCTGGGTCCTTAGGTCAGTTTCAACTCAATGTTATGGTGAAATACTGATTGTGTGTGTATGTTCACCGTGTGGGTGATAGGCATCTGCCGAGGATCAGGGAAAGCAATCAGGCAATTTGCCAGGAGCTCCTAAAGTTGACCTTCAGCAGTACACCGACACACTCAGACCAGGAAGTGCCATGATCAGCTCAACAGCCAACCTGTCACAATACTGCTCATTTCTCATTTATTACAATTCACCTTCAATCACTTATATTCATTCCATTTTCACAACTTTGAAAAACCACCTGAAGCTATCTGTGAATTTGATTCTATTCATATCTTGGAATGAAACACATTCAGTTTGAATTTTGGATTGAGGTTAAAGTGAAGATGTATCTCTTTAAGGATGATCAGATATACCCAAGTGGGAATGATTTATAATCTCTAGCTCTCCTTGGGGACAAAGTAGTAATTACATAGTTTTCTAACTCTGTGGAATCAAATAATGAGTTGTATCTTGTAGGCACCAATTCAGATAGTTCTAAATTTAATATATATTAAGTTATATACATATCTATGTACATTAGCTATTTCCCAATGTCTCTACAATGTTGTTAGATAGATGCAAGTATAATCTCTTCAAAGAGGGATGATATTGCTCTGAATTTGGAGGATATTCCATTTTGAAGGGTATTCTAAACCATTTTGTTTAGAGTTTTCACATGATTTCAAGAAAAGCCTACTTCTCCATGGTACTTTCTGTTTGTTTGTTTGTTTGTTTGGTTTGTAACTATGTGTAAATAAAGTTACAAAGTCATGTTTTAAAAATGAAAATGAATTGACTATATAGCTTACTGCCTGGTCAGGGTATTTAAGCAGTAGGTGGAATGAGAGAGTTGGTGTTTCTGTATTAATATTCTCTTTTGGAAATTCTTTTTATGTAGTGAGCACTTCCTTGCATGCATGTGTGTGAACTGTGTGTGTGTTATGCTTGCGGAGGCCAAGACAGGACATCAGAGCTCTTGGAAGCAATCTTAACTTTTGAACCATCTCTCCAACCCCACATTTTCTTCTTTTAACACAAAACAACTCTGTAAAGTTTTGGAAGAATTTGAAAAGCTCTCTACCAGGAGTTTGAGTGTCTAAGGACTGGCCAGCCAGAATGAGTCTTCCCAGTCTATTCATGCTGTGGATGATCCTTGTCTTCCCTTTGAAGAGAATGTATTCATATATATATTTAGGGTCTCCAGCCAGCCATGGTAGTCCTCAGACTTCCTTATTTTTTCTTGCCTGCTTCTGAGATCACAACCTATGGTCAACAAGCTCTTTAGCAGGAAAATAGTGTTCCCTCAAAACCCAAAGTTGGAACCAAAGTGATAGATCAGTAGTTAACACTGGCTGTTCTTCCAGGGGACTCCAGGTTCAACTTCACATACAACTACCTATAACTCCAATTTCAGTGGATCTGATGCCCTCTTCTGACCTCTGCAAGTACCAGTCACATACCTGTTACACAGACATATATACAGACAAAACACTCATACACTTTTTTTTTTTTTTGGAAAAAAAAAGAGCTAATCTTAGAAAACAAACAAGCAAACAAAACTGGCAAGGCCTACATTACTGGCTAAACTGGCAGAGGCTGGGTGTGTCCATATGTCCCAGGAAAAAGGAAGAGGTATTCCCAGCAGAGGTTGGTCCATACGGGCCCCACTGTAGATAAGGAATGGCCTATCTATGCCCTTTGGTTGGCCACCAGCTGTTAATGAGAACTCCACTGTGTTCTCTTCTCTATCTGGGGACTATTGCAAGTTCAGAGTCAGGGTCTAGTCATTCAGCCTTCCTTTGCATATTTATTATCAGCCAAGAGAGATGTGGGGCCTCATTACTATTTGAACGCATGTTACGTAGGATTCTATTCTCTTCCAATGCCTCACGGGTAGGAGGTGACTATTTATGTTCTGCCCTTGTTCCTTACTCTAACTCTAGGGTGACTACTGAGCAGAATTCACAGGTGAAGTCACCAGTGACCCGTTTTGGCTGGTGCTTACTTATTTGTTTATTTCCAAAAAGGAAAAAAAAAATCTGTCAGGAAGATGAAGAAACTTTCCTATTCTGTCCCCTAGTCTGAGTATCCAAGCCTACAGGCCAGACAGAGGATGGTTACAAAGGAAACGGCCTGATGTAGCTGACTATGGCCACGTGTCGGCTCTCTACACTTAGTTAATATTTCTTGCTCTCTGACTTCACCTCGCTCAGGTGTTTACCTATTGTATAGAGCAGCCCATTGGTGGCCCTGGACAAGACCACTCCAATAGCTGCCAATAACATTTTACCAGGACCCAGAACTTTCCTTTGCTTTCCTCGTGCCAATGGCAGGCTGATTAATTATGACAGGTGCCCTATGTACCCACAAGACAACACATTTATTGTAACATAAAGGCTTTTTAGCAAAATTGTATGCGAATATGAGAGAGAATATGCACACATACACGAATATAACTCCAAGATGTATTTTGGGTATCCTGTGTGTGTGTGTGTGTGTGTGTGTGTAGGACAGGGGTTGATTTCTAGTGTCAGTTCTCAGAAACTATCTACCTTTCTGTTTGGAGACAGGGTGTCTCACCAAGACCCAAAGCTTCCGAGTTACCCAGCATTCCAAGTGTCTGCCACCCAGGTTAGCATTTTTATGTGTTCTGGGGGTTAAATGCATGTCCTTGCACTACAAAGCCAAGGCTTTCCTCATAGTCATTTCTCCAGCCAAACACCTAAATATTTCTACTGCTTTTTGATTTCCCTAAAGTCACTGAAGAAGACATCCAGACTCTTCTATGATGCTTATGTAGGGAAGGATCATGCCTGTCAGGACCAAATTCTTGTTCCACTAATTACATGGCCATCAGGGAACTACTATGGCATCCATTTGGGTGTCTGCGTAGACTTCATTCTAGATAACCCATTCCAGTGGCATAGGTAGCCATGTCTCCGGGTGGTATTCCTTAAGCTCCAACACCACGCTGATGACACGAGGCAACAGCCTCCCTTGGGATGTTCTACACAGAAGACTGTACCCACAGGGCTGATGGGAGTTTGCCTTCCTCCTTTATAAAGAGGTGCTAAATATGACAACAACATCATAGATTTTTCAATAATATAGGCCACTTTTCTAGCCACATTGCGGTGCAGCCCTTAGCACCAATGCTCATGACCCCTTACTGCCAATGGCTTTTGGATGCCCACCATCCAATACCTGTTGGTTGGGCCTCCTCCAATCTTCTCATCACCACATTGTGACTGCTCTCTGAACCCTGTGAGTGCAGCCATTCTTTTATCTCTTCCAAGATCCTTTCAAAGCTAACAGCCAGTCTTTCCGGTGAGGGAATGCAGCACAATGTTCTAAAGGAAATGGCAGGTATGAGACAGTTTCTGATGTACACACCATGCTCTTCCTTCAGCTTAGTCTCAGATAACCAAATGCCTAAGCAAACAGAGAATAGGAATTTAAAGGACCCTCTCATTTTACCTACCACCTCCATCTCATCATCATCATCTATTTTTTTAAAAAAATAAGCACTACAATTTAAAATTTGAAAAACCAAAATAATTTAGGTCCCAGAATGCAGTCCTGCAACTTCTGAGAATAACTTTGACGGCATATGTCCTGAGAGCCAACAGAGACTTCACTGAGCCTGCCATGAGTATGGGTAAAGTTATAGCACCAAAAGGAGGAAGGCCATTTCCATTTGCAGTTAATCATAGCAGCGACTGCTCGAAGTCTTGCCAGAGGGCCACAGAATAAGCTGCTCAGTTTGCTTCCCATACTTCAGGCAGTGGCCATCTGGTTTGAGTTGCGAGAAGCCCCACAGCCTTGGGAGTCTCTGTCCCTCTTCCCTTTCCCCCACCCAGCCAAATATGAAAGATTATTCTTGTGTTATTGACCTGCTATGCTGCTCACAGAATGTGTAGCCA
This sequence comes from Meriones unguiculatus, assembly GCF_030254825.1. Taxonomy (NCBI): domain Eukaryota; kingdom Metazoa; phylum Chordata; class Mammalia; order Rodentia; family Muridae; genus Meriones; species Meriones unguiculatus. The sequence goes on from NC_083359.1 coordinate 104,803,851, forward strand.
CCAAGTTGGGTCAATGGTATTTCTGACAGCCAGAAGCTGGAAAAATAGTGAATTAGAAGTGCAAAGAAGTCACCATAATATTTGCTGCAGATGGACCTCTGTCATTTATGGGCAAATATTCTGACCAGGCTCCACGTGGAGGACACACATCCACACTGTGTTTGCTGGGATATTAAAATGAAATGTATCTATGCTGCTCATTGGCTTCCAAGTAGGAGTGGACATGGTTTGAATTAAGACTTTGTATTTCTCTCTGGCAGACCAGGGTTTAATGGTGGACAGCCTTCTCCTCAGTGAGGTGATTATTGGGCATGGGTTTGTCAAAAGTATTTACTGTATGCGTCCCAAATTCCAAAATTCTATTAGAGTTGTAATTCAAAGCATGTTACCCAGCCTCACCTTCTCCAACCTCCCTCAGTTCTTATAACTCAAGAGGTCTTCAGTGGACAAAAGGCCCTTGAATAAACAGTGGTCTCCACTCATCCATGGATTTGCTTTGTGTGGTTTCACTTACCTAAACACAAGAGGGAATTTCATAAGCTTTAAGGCAGGAGGTTTCTGGGCTGGTGCTGTAGCTCAGTTAGTCCAGTGTTTTCTTCACTTGGAAGAAGGCACAGGCTTGATCCTTAGCACCATGTAAGCCGGACATGACACTGCATAACTGTTAGCTAAGCACTTGGGAGAGAGAGGTAGGTAGATCAGAAATCCCACTCCATCTTCAGCTACATAGTGAGTTCAAGGCCAGCCTGGGCTACATAAATCTGTATCTAAAGAAAAAAAAAAAAGGAACAACAAAAACAAGAACCAGAAACTGAACAATTTACAAATTTTAAGTAACTTTTATGATAGATTGTCATTGTTCCTCTTGTTAATCCTTACTATGCCTAATTCATAAAATGACCTTATTGTGGCATTTATGCCTAGGAAAACACAGTCCTCTCAGCATTTGTCATTATTGGTGGCTTGGAGCACTAATGGGGACCATGAGAAGTGTTTCCTGTGGGGGGAAGGAATGGGGAGCATTGGTACTCTTCAGCACTCAGATTCACTCATTTCTGACTCATCTCTTTCTTTCTGTGGTGGTTTGAATAGGAATGGCCCCTTATAGGCTCACATGTCTGAAAGCTTAGTCATCAGGGAGTAGCACAATTAGGAGATGTGACCTTATGGGAGGAGGTGTGGCCTTGTGGGAGGAAGGGTGTCACTGGAGGTGGGCTTTGAGCAAATGCTCAAGCCAGGCCCAGTCTCTCTCTCTTTCCTGCTGTCTGCGGATCCAGATCCAGGTGTAGAAATCTCAGCTCCTTCCCCAGCACCATGTCTGCCTGCACGCTGCTAAGTTTCCCTGTCACGGCAATTATGAACTGAACTTCAGAACCTGTAAGCTAACCCCAATTAAATGCTTTCCCTTGTAAGAGTTGTCATGGTGTCTTCACAGTAATAGAGCTTTGACTAAGACACCTCCACCTCCTTATTTCCTTTCCTCCTGGTGCTTTCCTTCCCTCCACCTTCCTTTCATCCTCCTTTGTTCATTGTCCCTTCCCTCCTTCCCCTTTTATTCTTCTTTCCTCCCTTGTTCCTTCATATTTTCTGTTGCCCTACTTTTTCCCTTCCCTCATTTTGTCCTCCTGTTGTCTTCCATTTCTCCTCTTCCCTCCACTCCCCTCATTGTAGCCTTCCCCTTCATCTCCCATCATCTTCTCACTGTTTTCTTCATTTCTTCTCTCTGACAGGGTATTGTAGTACAGTTCAGAATTGTGTCAAACTTGCAGAGTCTTTCTGTCTCTGCCTTTCAAGTCCTAGGATTGCAGGCATGAACTATCACACAAACATAGAATTTTCTTTTTTTAAAGACAGATAATGTACCATTGTATGCATGTATCATTAGGTAATCCAGTCATCTCTTGGTGATTACATTTTGTTTTTAGTTAGCTATAATGAGTAATTCTACTAGGAACATGGCCATAGAAGTATTTCTTTTAAGGTCCTTTCCTTCCTATTTTTTAAGAATTTATTTTCATTGTTTTTAGCTATGTGTATGAGTCTGTGTGTGGGTATGCATATGCAAATGCTTGTGTCCTTGGAGGCTAGAAGTGTTGGGTCTATTGGGTTGTTCTTTGCCTCTCACTGTTTTGTCTCTAACATTTTCTTTTGTTATATACATCTCTTGCCATATCAGAACAAGACTCTTAAATTTGTCTGCTCCATTCCCTGTGCCATGTTCCCTCTAGATGAATTCAGATGAATAAGTATGTAGATAGCACTTGGGAGGCACTGGGTCCATGTGACGTGTGGATGTTTTACATTCTTCGTGGGTACTCCACGTGTGCTTCAGAATGCACCAGGAGAGGCTCCTGCATCAACATGGCTACATGATTAATGGATGCTGAGATGTAGTTTGGTAGAAACACAGCTGGAGAACACAAAGATTCAGCCTCACTTACCAACTTGATTTTAATGATCAAACAAGACAAATGTTTTAAGAAAAAAAAACCCCTAATATTCCTATTTTAAGAAACATGTGATTTGTAATCTGCAGGACTATAACCAATGTGATAGTTGAGAGGAAAATTGTGAAGATTTTTAAATACACACACACACACACACACACACACACACATATATATATCAGACACTATTAAGCATTCAGGATTTGACTCAATGCACTGTATTATTAAAAATTTGCAGGCAGAAATCTCTTCCTTTTTCCTTTTGGAGGTTTGTTTTAGTTTTATTTTTTTAGCTGTGTTCCAAAAGGAATTCCAAAATTTTTTGACAATTTTATCATTTCTGACTTAAGCCTGTTGCAAATCTCTTTGAAACAACTAGGCCCAAGGGTGGCTCCAGCAGCTGCCTGAATTCCACACGAATGTAAAAAGCCTCTTCCATTCAGCGAGCTACACTTTGCTGTAATAGGATCCAGATGCTTCAACCGTTCTGATTACCTTTTACAGCGTGAACAGAAGCGTGAGTGTGTGATGCTACAATGTAGCTAGATCCCAACTGTTGCTTTCTGAGGATAACATCTGAACATGAGTGGCCAAGACAGAAAATAACCAGGGACCCTGGCACTGGGAACGTTAGAGAATCAGAAGTAGATTAAGCCTCTGCAGAGTACAGCATCAACAGAAAGAGACCCGGGGTGGGGGTGGGGGAGTGAGACTGGGGTTGAGACCTCAGCATGCAGGAGTGAGGTTTGGCTGCCAGTGTGCTCTAAAGGGAACACTTCATCATGATGCCACACTGGGCCCCTGTAGCTCATTGCTCTGCCACCTGCTGACATGGTCTCTCAAGGGCTTCTTGCATTTCTTATAGTTTTTTGTTTATTTGTTTTGTGCCCTTCGCTTTCTTGTGGAAGAACTGTTCGCCCATGCCTTCATTTCTATGTTCAGCGCTGCTGTGCTTGTCCACCAATGTATCCCAACACCCAGTCAGTATAGACTGTATGGGGACGCTTCTTCATCCCCCAGAAGGAACGTCAGATGCTTAGATACAGAGGAATGGCTGGAGCATACAAACAGTCTGAGTAGTCAGCCAGTAAGACAAAGCCATGGCACTGCCTAGAAATATATATATATATATATATTTATAATATATATATATATATATATATATATATATATATATATATATATCAGCCTGAACATAGCAGGACCAGTTGCTTTGATAGGAGCAGGCATATTTTACTACATTTTGTATTTTCAGGCACTGTCACAAGGTATTTATTAGACATCTGTACTATGTGTGAAACTGTTTTTTCTATATCTGGAAATTGAGAGTTTTCATTATAGAGCTCAAGTGACAATTCCTAAGGAAGATCATAAAAGGGTCTATTTTAAACAGAGAGGTTTGTTTTTTAATTTTTTTAATTTTTTCCCCTGAGGTTCCAACTGCTTCACCTGGATACCCTTATTTGCAGAATGAGGAGATGATACGAGATCTTAAGTTTTCTGATCATAACACTACATGGTTCTAAAATCTTCACGTAAAGGCTCTCCTTCTGCACAGGAAGAAAGGTGTGGGCATACTTGCTTTTATAAATGTTTGCAGAGGTCCTCACCCCAGGATATGCTCTTAGCAGTTTGCCTGATGAGTTTGTGCTTAAATTTCTGCCAGATGGGCGGTCCTCCTGAATGACAGGAATCTTGTCTTCAGAAAACTTTGTTGGAAGTGCCATTATGCTACATGGGTGTGAAAGGTGGCCCAAACCAGGACCTTGGCTAATACATTTAGTGTAGGACTGGATTCCCTGAAAGAACGAGGAGCAGGGGAAGGGCATCCAAAGAGCTGTGTATCAGATACTCATTTTTTTGCTGTGAAGAAACCTGACCTGCTTATGATGGCTTTATTTTGGCTCACCATTCAAGGGTGCACATCATCATGGTGCAGAGTCATGATGTCTGGAGTTGGAGGGAGTTGGTCACATTGCTCCCATGCTCTAGGTGCGCAGAGATATGAATGTTTATGTGCAATCCGTGTTCTCGTGTTTATTCCTTCTAGGAGACAAGCTCATGGGATGGTCACACCCACAGTTAGGGTAAGTCTTCTCGACACAGTTAAATTCATCTAGATAGTCTCTCACCGTTTAACTGAAATGGGGGATCCTTCACTGTTTGCACAGAGGTTTGGTTCCTGGACTCTTCACCATCCTGTGAGGTTAATGATCCATACTAACCATCAATGTTAACATATATGAAAAGGCTATGGACCACGTAATGGGAAGACTCTTGACTCCTGACAATGACCTAAGAAGGACCCTGGCAAGTGGAATTCACAGACTTACTGTTATTGAGACATACACTGTGAGTTTAACAGCATCCACCTAGAAAGGTGGATGCTACACTTCTTGTTCAAGAGGCTGTACTTTGCATTTATTTGGATGCAGGTCCTCATGCCTGCACAATATCACTCTTACCTGCTGAAACATCTCCCTGGACCCCAAAATTGTTTTTTAAGATCACTCCCATTATAACACAAATTACACTCTGTCACATTGTATATGGTCTATCTTCATTTCTTTCAGATGCCTTAGTGCATCCATTTTTGTATCCTTTGTATCCATCTAGCAAGAGATGCTTGGTAGGCCTGGACTAGCTGCACAGAATCAAATAAATACAGATTTATTCAGACCTCCAGGCAATCAAAAACATTTAAGTTTTTACATCACAGAGTCTTTATTCACTAACATTCATGTAGTGGGCAAACATGTTTTACACAACTAGAATAAAGAGTGTGAGAGTTCTATTTTATTTTCCCCTTCATTTTAGACATAAAAAGACAGATGCTGATTGACAATTTATGAGTCTGAAGTAGGGGTTTTATTGTCTCTGGTCTGTTCTGTACATGTCTGAGTCTGTGACTTGGGAACATTCTATAAAAGAAACAAAAAGAAAATTCAAAAATATGGTGCCATTTTATTTGGTTCCATTATTAAGGCAATTTGTATGGCCACCCTTGTTCAAAGCCAAAGGCACTTGCTGAAATCCTTTAGGGGCTTAAGTAGGATCTGAAGAAAGAAGGAACATTCTCTGTTCTTTGCTGAAGAAGGTATTTGTGTGGTGCCAGGCTTGTGATCATGAAACAACTGCCACCTGAAATCTGCCTTTGTTTAAGTGATGCAGATAGTAAAGACTTAGACACATGATTAGTTCAGATCTGCTTTTCTTTCAGATACTTGAAAACGTTGTTCTTGGTGGTCACAATATAGTTGGTAGTGGCCTCTTCAATTGTCCTATCTGAATTTATTTTACATGTGGAGAGATGGCTTCATCATTTTTTTTTTTTTTTCAGAAATCCACCTTTCTCTCATAAGAAACTAGTGGCTGGTTTCACTCAGAAATCAGTAACTTCTTAAAGCACAGTAGTGTGTCCAGGTGGATACAGTAGTAACTGTTTCCTTCATCATCGGTCAGGGACGTCCTTATGCCTTAGACACAGAGAATAGGTTTTGGGGTGAAGAGCCAAGAAAGACTTCCTTTACTGTTAAATTAAAAGCAAAGCGTGGCAACAGGGATAAGCTACGACTCTGTAGATGGTGATAGTTATATGTGGATAAAGCTGAAGTACTGAAGATGAAGAGCAGGAAACTGAAAAGATCTGCACCTACAGTGCTGTCACCGGGTGCCGAAGACACTCTACATACGTGGCACACACGTTTTTATTCTGCGTCATGTGATGTCAAATTCATTATCCCTGATCTCAAGAAGGAAGACCAGAAAAGGAGACACATGTGCTTCCTCTACTCACTTATAAGTTAATCAGAACAAATCCACGTAAGAAATGACTAAAGAAAATTCATATACCCAAGACTTAGGTGGTGAGTTTCAACCACCTTGGTCTAACTAGCTGTTGTATTAGCTTGGTGGTGTCTGTGGCTTAAGCCTATGGAAATATTTTTCAATGACAAAAGTAAAACAGAGTGTCAAAAGTAAAGCAAGTATGAATGAAGTTCCCAAAGTTGAGAACTCTGCAAAAATATTTTTGTGGTCCTAAGCATATAGAACCAGCCTGAATTCTATGCTGAAGCTTGGGGCCAAATTGTGGGATGGCTAAAAAGTGACAAAGATAGTCATTGTCAACTATTTTGTATTTCAAACACAGTTACAACAGTTCAAGCTAAAAAAATTAAACTGAATTAAACTGTTTTTCTATATGGTGTTACTAAAGTCATCACCAACTGACAAGAAATGATTGTCTTATTTATTCATTTTTCTGGAAATAAAGTCTTTGATAAGCCTCAACAGTTACTGACCTAAAGAACTCTGAAGAGTATTAACGGCCCCAGCATACAAACTCTCTCTTTCTTCTATCATTTATGAGATTGGTTCACTCAAGCTGCTTCTCTCTCTGTGGTATGATTATCTTCCTGACCTAGTGACATGGGAGGGGGGGGCTGGCCACATGACTGATCTAGTTACCACGCAAGCAGAGCAGGAACTCTGTGGACCGACTGACCCCCAGTTGCAGCTTTAAAGCACCATGCTGATGCTTCCCTTTCGTCCTCACTCTCTTTTCTAGTTCATGAGGAGGCTACACACCAAATCGGAATCTCTTTCAACCGAGATTCCAGAACAGTGATATGATACAGGGGCAGAATCTGGGCCTTTGGTTACAGGTCACGTCAGCAAGAAACACGTTTTCATGGCGGTTATAAGTGTGGTTTGGGTGAGAAATGTCCTGACAGGTTTATGTATCTGAACACTTCTTTTCGTGTTGGTGGCACAGCTTGGGGATGGAACTTGAAGGAGGTGCAGCCCTTGCTGGGGGAAGTGTATCATTGTGGACAGGCTCCGAGAGTTTATGGCCCTGTCCTCCTTTTTCTCTGCTTCCTGTGTGGGGACGGAATGTGAACACTCAGCTTCCTGATGCCTAGGCCACCCTCACGGGCCTGTTGTCGTGTCTTCCCCACCATGACGGACAGACTGCAAGCCAAAATAAACTGTTTCAAACCCAAGTTGGCTTTTGTCAGGGGAGTTTTATAGAAGCAACAGAAGAGAAACAAAACACAGCCACTTAGGTTTGTCTTATTCCTATCTGACAAAACAATAATAAATGCAAATTTACATATATCAGAAATGTTCCTACTTTTTCAAACTATTCTCTTTTCTGTGACCACTTTTCAAATTATTTCTGTGTGTGTATGTGTATGTATGTGTGAGATAGATTCATCTGTGTGTGTGTAGGTGTGCATGTGATATGTTCATTTGTTGGTATACTCATCTGTGTGTGTGTGTGTGTGTGTGTGTGTGTGTGTGTGTGTGTGTGTGATATGTGCATTTGAGAGTATACCATCTATGTGGTAGAGTGTGGGAAGTCAGCCCTTAACTTTGGGATGTCTTCTGCCTTATTTTTCAAGACAGGATTTCTCAGTGAACCTGGAGCTTGTTGTTTGGACTAGTGTAGCTGGCCGCCAAGCCCCTGTGTCTGCTTGTGTTCTAGGTATGCTCTTCTATAGGTATGACTCTGCCCTGCCTGTGCTGTAGGCATGCTCTTTTGTCCCAGCTTTTACATGGGAACCAAGGAACCCAAGTTTAGGTCCTCATGCTTGTGCAGCAAGCACTTTGCCCATGGAGGCATCTCTCAGCTCCTTAAACTCATTTTAATATATATATATTTTTTGTCTCTTATAATGGGTAATTAGCTCACTAACCCCATTATCATTTATAATAATTTTACTTTTAGGAGATTTGCTTCTTGCTGATAGGCCAGTGAGCTGTACAGATAATTGTGTTTTTAGTCAAGTCCTGACTGAGTGTGAAATTAAGTTTGTAGATGAGTAGTTCACTCCTATTTATAATAATGTTATGTAGACTTGGCCTGAATCAAAAGATGTGGAGATGAATTGTTTTCAGTTGGAGGATTAATGAATCAGAATTGAGATAACGGCTGTTACTCCTAACTTAATATATAGCTCAAAGTTTTAAAATTAGCCCAGGTTGTTTTATAGTCAATATTCTAACCTCCAAGTAGTGAAGTTCAAAGTTACCATCATGAACGGTCTTAGCCTTGATAGTGAAGGTTTATGGCCTCAGTTAACTACCACGAGAATCTTTGAGATGCCATCAAGACAAAGCTAAGAACTCTCCAAGAGAAGGAAGAGAGTCTTAAGTTAAACTTTCACTGCTGTCCTGGGAGGCCTGGGCCCCAATCCCCACTTATCATGGTCACATCTGTGCTTCTGCCTCTCTTGTCCTTCTCTTATGACTAAACATGAAAGGAATTTTGATTTTGTGGAAGATTGTCAAAAGAAAAAGGAGAGTAGGGTCTGGCCTGGCACCATTCCCAGGTCTGAACTCTGTGGAGGTATCAAGAGAAGAACTGTTATTAATTGACATTGACAGCCAAATGAAATAAGTCAGCTCCTGGTGAGCCAAGACTGCTTATGCACACCCGATAGAACTCAGGTTTTCTTCTTTTCCCTTCAAGACTTGAGCTATTTCAATCTTTCCTTGAACCTCCACTAGAAAAGCCAAAGTGTATATCCAGCTTTCTTAATATCTCAGAAAAGTAAATTATCATGGGGAATACCAAATCATTACCAATCAAAGATTGTGAATCAGTTTTATTCATGGAGGCATTCAGATCATTAAAATGTGCCTGAATATCTCTTACTTGACTTCCTCCCATATTGTCTAGCTAAAATAGGATTCTAGTATTATTTTAAGACTCAGTCTGTTTCTAGAAAAATTATCGTAGACACTCAACTTTTTCGGGTCATTGCAGCATCTTGTACATGTCATCATGATACTTTTATTCTACCATTATCGTTCTGTCCTCAGTAGTTTTTTTTTTTTTTTTAAGATTTTATTTTGTTTATTACCTATACAATGCCTGCATCCCAGAAGAGGGCATCAGATCTCATTATAGATGGTTGTGAGTGACCAGGTGATTGCTGGGAATTTAACTCAGGACCTCAGGAGGGGCAGCCAATGCTCCTAACCTCTGAGCCATGTCTCCGCCCCACCTCTCGGTAGTTTTTAAACTTAGTATATATCAAAGTATGTCATGAACTGTGAAGAGCAAACATCCCTGAGACTAGTTCTGGTAACAGATGATAGGGCCATGGACTCTGTGGTTTTGAAGAGTATGAAGTGAATAGGATTTGTAGTAGACTTAGCAACGTCAGTTACTGTGGCTTTATAAAGGAAAGTGGTTCATTTGGCTCAGACTCATAGAGGCTGGAGATTTAAAATCAGGCTCATCTCATCAGACGTGTGGGCAGTGCTACAGCTTGATGGAAAAGGAGACAAAAAAGGGAGGATGTGCAGAAGATAGGAGCCATGAAAAGGTGGTCCAGGTTTATGATGCTCTGATGTTCCTGTGACAGTCCAGTCCTGTGAAGACCACACTGATTCCTGCTGGTAATGGCTCTACCACTTCTCAACACCATCACACTGAGGAACAACAGATAAATCACAGTCACACAGCTAGGGCATCAAATTAATGAGGCTTAGGGTGGTAACTGCCACTTAATGGCTGTTCCTTATCAGACAAGTAACTTTTTCACATCTAGCTTATTGCTTTGTCAAGGAAGGATAAGACTATAGTTGTTCAGCTGTGACGAGGAGTAAGCTAATGCGCAGAAAGTATCTGTGGGAGATGTCGAAGTTAGCCATCTTTTCAGGAGAGGCAGTGACTATTTCAAGTCATAGCAAAGAAGTCACATTGATTATTATGGTGTACTCCTGCACACCAGGAAAAAGCACCAGAAATCATTATAGATGGTTATGAGCCATCAAACGGTTGCTGGGAATTGAACTTGGGACCTCTGAGCCATCTCTCCAGCCCACAAAGTCACTTTTAAACAAACCTTGAAGGATCAATGGTTCTGTCGCAGCAGAAGTGTCCCAGAAGCAGGTAGCAAGGCTGCAGATCTCTGGGCAGCATGCATGAGAAGACAGGTAGGTAGACTTTGGACAAAAGAAGCTTGAATAAAAGACAGTGACAAAAGATGTTGTTGAAAAATAATCTAACTGGGGCTGGAGAAGAGCAGATCTAGTTCTCCACACTCACATGGTAGCTTGCAACCATTTGCAGCTGTAGTCCCAGGGATTGAACACCCTCTTCTGGCCTTCAAGGGCACCAGGCATGCAGGTATTACACAAACATGTCCACACAGAACACTCACATATGTAACACATTTTTTTTTCTTTTTTAAAAAATTAAAGTTGAAAAGCAATATAACACCAGCAATTTGGAGAGTGTCCGTCTGAAAGCTAAATTTTATTATCAGGTCGTGAAAAAAATTGTCCTATTTTAAGCATAAATGTTACATCAGAGTTGTACTTTGGGTGGCTCAAGGAGATCTCTGGAGAAGGGGGGGCGAGGGAAGGTAGCATTAGACTTAGGAACCTACTGTAACTGCTCAGGCATGAGATACAAAGGAAGAGGCTGGATAGACGATCACAAAACCATGTTGGCTTCCCCCTCACACTCTGCTGTTGAGTTCCACTGATTATAGCACCATTATGCATTGTTTTCAAGTTAAACTCTGTAGAGACTAACGAGCAAATATATAGCATATTAAATACATAAGCAAAATTAGGCAGCCGTACACTTTACTCAGCACTGTTGGGGAAGTGCATTACCTAAATAACTTGGTTTTTTTTAAGCTGCTCAAATTTCTTTTGTTTTTCCTCATTTTAAGACAGTAACTCATGTAGCCTAGGTGGCCTTAAAGTCTCTATGTGTCTGAGAATGACTTTGAACTTCTGATCCTCCTGCCTCTTAACTCCTTAGTGCTGGCATCATACATGTTCACTATCACACCTGATTTAAAGACTTAGGTATCTAACTGAACCCTTAATGCATGGAAGGAAAGCACCCTATCAACTGCACTGCATCCTCAGCTCCCAAATTTCATTTTGAACACAAACACTCTATAAGTATTATTTTGGTCATCTACATGTTTAGTTTAACATTTGCATAGTGAATGGGTATTAAGAGAACGTCATGAAAATGGTATGTTTGTGTGGCCTGTGGTGGCTGATGGAAACATCCATGGACTTGGAGTGAAAATATATAAACCGTTTCCTTCCTGTGTGACTTGGAAAGGTCATTTTACATCTGGGATGCAGCAGACAAGGCGATTTAAACAAAAGCCCTGAACTCGCCTCTTCGGCTATAGCGTTCTGTTAATCTATCAAAACAAGAGAAGAGGGAGAAATTTGGAGGGGATTAACACTTCCTTGCGGTATTCCCCTAGTATGTTCCTGGTTTTGGAAAACGAGCCAAGACGGAGGGACAAACCGTGTGTGCTTATCCATCTAAATGAAGGAGAGATTAAATATTTTAGGAGGGCATGGGCTTACTTCTCAGAAATATAAAATTTGACACTCAAAGGCCGGCTTTGCCAAAACAGAGTGCTTTTAAAATTGGAGGATCTTGCCAAGCTCAATACCTCTTAGATCCACTGTTCTCATAAATAATGCGAGTAGCAACTTCCCTTCAGTCACACCTTTCCCCTGGACTCCTTGCATGTTATCAGAAAAGCAGCTTTTCTGATTGCTGGGGAAAAGGGCTTAGTGAGAAAGCTCCTTGGACCTGTCTTGTACATATTTCATGAATATCCTGCTAAGGTGACTGTACAGAATCCCAAGATCTGGATTTGAAGGCAGGGGAGGTTATGTGTAGGAAATGTATTCTTACGTCCTCTGAACTTGTGCTGAAAATTAGCTCATGGTGGGCAGCAAACTTAAACAAGATGCACAGGCTTTCTAGTGAGTGGAGGTGTTCATATCAGTGTTTGGAAGGAAATGCTATGCTTAATATCACTCCCCAGTTAGGCTCTTGCAGTGAAAGAAATACCTGTGGGGTAAGTCATGCCACCAGGGACTGGGAAGAGATCCTAAAGACCCAGCCAACTCATTCTCACAAATTTCATCAGATGTCTGCTGTTTTAGAATAAAAAACTAGAAAACATGGGCAGCTCAGCAGTCTGACTTACAGGCGCTGAGGCTGACGGCTCTAAACTAAGCCTGTATAGTAGTCTCTGACAGATGGCCTCTGCTAGGAATCATACACATTTGTGTATACATTTATAAACCCTATATACATCATGAGCTAACTTGTTTTTAAGACAAATGTGCTCTTTGTTAAATATCTGTTGCTTCTGCAAAAAAAGAGTCTAAAAATATGAACTTTAGTGTATAAGGGATCTCCATGATTGGAGCATTTCTCTTCCCCTCTGTAATAAAGTTCTCATTTTGTATTTAACTATTTACTTCCTTTCTGTTGCTAATGCAGAAAGAATGATGCAAGGAAGCCTGCTCATGCTCTGATGATGGGTGTTGATGAAGAGAGCCCTCATATCTGGGATTAGGAGATGGCACAGCAGATAAGTGCTTGATACACAGTCATGGAGACTAGAGTTGAAATCCCCAGAGGCCATGTAAGATCTGGTCAAGAGTGATAGCTGCCTGTGACACAGACACTGGAGAGACGGGCAGGGGACCTCCAGGTCCAGCTGGATAGCTAGATGTCCTAGTTTTCCTTCTTATTGCTGTAATAAAATATCCTGGCAAAGCTACTTAGTGAGCAGTTTATTTTGGTTCACAGTTCCAGATTACAGACCATCAGAGGGGGGAAGTCACAGAAGCAGAGCCGAGGGAGCTGCCAAATCACACCCGTGATCAGGCAGGGAGAGCAAAGAACGCTGGCGTGGCTGTGCTCAGCTCCCTCTGTTCATCCAGTCCAGGGCCCTGCCTGTACCACCCACATTCAGAATGAGTCTCCCTGCCTCCCTTAACCCAGTCAAGACTCTCCCCCTGACAGACCCATGTAATCTAGGTGTATTCACGGAGACTCCCTTGAGGTGATTCTAGGTTGTCAAGTTGACAGCTGAAACATCACACCAGACTAGGCAAAACTGGCAAGCTCATCAAGAGACCCTGATTCAATAAATAAAGTGAAGAATGATCACAGAAGACACACCTGACCGCAACTTCAGACCTCCACATGGACACCCACACACTGGAGACAGAGGGAGGAGAGAGAGAGAGAGAGAGAGAGAGAGAGAGAACCACTCATGATGGCCACCATGGGTGCTTCCTTCTACAAACTAACTTTACCATTATTGTTTAGGATTAAAGGTATGAACCACCATGCCTGCACCTAAGCTTTTCTTTACCTGAAACTTGCTCTATTCCAGGCTGGCCTTGAACTCAGATCTGCTTGCCTCTTTCTCCTGGATTAAAGGCACATTTGTGTTCCAGCCGGATCACACAGACTGAGAAGATCTTTGGATGTGCTCTCTTGACAGAACAGCCATGTTCTGAATTAAAACCCTCTACACTGTCCCTAAATGACAAAAACAAAATTAATTGAGTAGTTAAGAAACCAAATATAATTGAGAGTTTTTCTATAAGATCTTTGTTGTAGTTGGAATAAGAAAAAGAACAAAAATAACTTGATCTTGTATTGCATGGAATTTAAATTCCCATATGGAGTTAGTGACTCTTCTCAGGATTAAGAGCTCTCATTACTAAGTATTAGGATAAACCTCAAAGTTCTATGAATCTGAAGAGGAAGGTGTTTCCAAGAAGAGGTGGCCCAAGCAAAAAATTCTGAACCAATGGGAAGGCGGGATTACCATGGTTTCATGATGGATGGGAGGATTTCCCTTTGTTCTAAAGGAAGGGCTTTAGCTAAGCTTAAAGACTGTAAGCCTGAGTGAGCCCTTCCAGTTTTGTACTTCCCCTGTTGCCCTGTAAGGCTCTTGCTGGCTACAGTCCATTCTCGAATAATGTTCTCTTGACACTTCTTAACGTGTGGAGAGGCAGGCTGGCAGTCCCAATGATTCTGCAGTGTTTTCCTTTGTGCTGGTTCAGGGAGGCCATGGAAGCACTAGCTGAGACCTTTAAGACCTTGGGCAAGCTCAACCGCAGACCCTCAGGGAGAGGAGGTGTCCACAGACCTCCCATTCCAGGCATGGTACAGCCGGATGTCACGCCCAGCTTCAGTCTAGTGGACTTTTTCTAATTAGTCTTTTTTTATGTGTCACTTGTGAGTCTGAAATAAAGCTGCCTTTGGCCACCGAGCCTTTGAAAGGCTGGTTTTCATCCCAGGTGTGTCAGGGAGCAGAAACTCAGGACTTGCATTTTTTTTTTCCTTTACAATCAGTTTATATTCCTTCAGTGACATTTTCATGACTTTTGTGTGTCTGTGGACGGTTTTTTTTTTTCCTCTGCTTAAGTACCTGGAATGTTGCTATGCCCCCGCCCCATGTTTATTTTGAGAAACTGGATCATTAAGTCCACATCCTGTATTTCAGAAAATGGCCTTCAAGTACAAAATGAGGTGAAAACTGCTATTTTTAAGAAGAAAGGAAAGCTTTGTGAAGGGCAGTACTGGGTAAATTTTGCAGCATTCCCTTCCCTTTCTCTATTGTTCGCAAGAAAATGGTTTGTCTGAGTTCCAAAGTAATAGTCGTTTAATGCTTTATAGAAGCTTGAGTCCAAATAAAGAGGCTGATGAAACTCTGGCGATGGTAGCAGGGGATAAATCCCTCACATAAGAAAACACAGTTTGCTTTGTGCTTCCTCCGAGAGTCTGGACTGCTGTGATCCTCACGGGCATCAGGGCTGCTGAGGTAAGCGCAGGGCTTTGAAGCGGTCCTGTGACACGGGCAGCACAATTGATTCTTAGCCAGAAACGCACAATGAGAATACGGAGCTCAGCAAATCTCGCGTTCAAAGCGTGAGGAGCTTGTCTGCTTTTTCACTTTCCTAATGAGGGAAGCATGTTTTCTCCAGGCGGGACAACTGTGTCCTTCCTTATTTTCTGAATCGCGGACTTGCTCCGCTTCTGAATAGTTTGCTACTGAAGCTCCAGGCCTCATCCATAAAATAGTCCCACCTCCTTCAGGGGCTTTGTGTGTCCCTCTGTGTCTGCTGGGATCTTCTTACTGTGTTCTGTGAGTGGCTGTTTCTGTGACAACCAGACTCAGAAGGAGGAAGTCCCAGATAATCTGTCGTTTCCCACAAAGCGTGTTTGAAGGACACATTCTCCATGGAGGTTTCTTGGGGAGCAGAAACACCCATGTATTTAAATACCCCTACGTTGTAGCTGCTTTGGAACAAAGGTGAATGGGATACCTTTGTGTCTGCAAACACCGTGGCTTATTTCTTTATTGTGTGTGTGTTGCTGATGTGTCCTGTATGTCATGGGTGTATCCCTAAGTCAGGTCTCAGTACTCAGGCGGGACTTAGGTGATTTTTAAAGGGTTTACATGCTACACACTCAGGCTTGGTTGTCCTTAACTTAACCATATTCTCCACTGGGAAATCCAAGCGGGATTGGGTTTCCTGCAAGGCAGAATTGATATGTAGAAGGTGGACAGGAGGATGATTAGGAAAAGCCATCAAGAATAGAAGTGCACCGAGGAAACTGGAGCAGCAGAGGTGGAGCTGTGAGGAGCTGATGACCTGGATCTCACTCGGCTACCGCGTCTGAAGAAAAGCTGTCTTCTATCAGTGGGAGAGCACCAGGAACTTATAGCTGCAAATCACCCAGCCCTGGAGGCAGGTAGTCTCCGGAAAGAAACCCAGCCTCAGATAAGGCAAGCTTTTGCACCCAAAACTGAACACTCATGAACACCTACACAAACACACACTGACAAACATATAAACACACACATATACAAAGAAACACACACAAGCAAACATAAAGACACCTATCCCACACACTCAAACACACACACATACCTCCCCCATAAACACACCTCCTACATAAATGGAAACACACACACACACAAATAACCCCACAAACAGCCCTTATAGATATCAGTCTCAACACACGTTCATTTTCAACACTGTTTGCAATGAGACATGTCGCCGTATCAATAAACCTCTCACACTAATGTCATTGAAATCGATTCCTTTGCTCTGTGTTTTCAACGACCCTTATACTCCCAGATAATCTGAGGAGATCATTTGGAAAATCTGAGGTTCATTAACTCAATCTATGATTTGGAAGGTGGACCCACACTGTCACATCTATGAAATGCGGCATCAGAAAACAGAGAGAGGAGAGAAACGTCCGAATTTACTATGGCAGATTTCCTAAATTCTCAATTTCCTGCAATTCCAATTGTCATGACTTGAAACTCTATCTCCTGGGCACACACAAGGCTCCAGGTCTGATTCCCAGTACCACAAAATAAAATTCATTTTGTCACTTGAAAATTCAAATTTTACCATTAGCCACAGAAGATAGCTTGTTTCTTGAAATGACAACTCCTCATTCAGCTCTGAGAAAGTGACTGCCAGCCTGGCATATATATGGCTCTGCCCCAGGAAAGATGGGTGTTTACAGGGAAGGGCTGCTGTTCTCACCACTCAGCCTTGCAATACTGTTTGTCTGCGCTCCCCATTTCGTCATAAGGAAGTGCAAAATGATGAGAACTCAGCAAGAAAGCAATCCAGCCTGAAGAGCATCATCTCCCCCGAGAAGACATGTGAGTTGCATATATGTACCCAGAAAAGTGAGAGGTTTGTTGATATAGCTACATGTTTCATTGCAAATAGTGTTGAAAATGAACACTGTGTCGAGACTGGGTTCTACATCTGTCTGTAAGGACTGTTAGGACACCACACCTTGTCTACCAGGAGGCTAGGGGAGGCTGCATTTTCTTCACACATTTCAACCCAAAGAGTCTGTGACAATAGATTGGAGGCAGCACAGAGGTGAGGATTTGGGGAAGTGTTTTATCTGGCAAGAATAAAGAGATGTCTAAAAAAATGAGGCAACAGCATTCTCATGAATTCATAGAAAGATCTAAATATATTTGTAAAAATTTAAGTTCTTCTAACCAGCAATGGG
Organism: Meriones unguiculatus; assembly: GCF_030254825.1. Lineage (NCBI taxonomy): Eukaryota > Metazoa > Chordata > Mammalia > Rodentia > Muridae > Meriones > Meriones unguiculatus. Next base: position 104,821,167 of record NC_083359.1, read on the forward strand.
CTTGTTATTTTAATCCCTACATCATTAACATATTTTAAGCTCTCAATTTTAATTCCTTACAGAGTGAGAAATGACATAATGAGCACAGAGCTTCTTATAGCTGTCAATAATTTTTAACAGTGTAAAGGAGAGCTATTGAAAGAAAGCTTGAATTCAAATATTTTAAGCATTTTGCTTGTATCATCTAATGAATTCTGACATATTTTCATTTTCATCAATTCAAAATATTTTTAGATTTTCCTCCTGCTTTCTCCCTTGTTGTGTGGTTATTTCGGGGCACACAGCTTAGCCTCCAAGTGTCCAAGGAGTTGGCAGATAGCTTTCTGGTTTTGATTTCTAATTTAATACCATTGTGGTCAGAAAACATACTCTGGTTTCAATCCTTTTAAATTTATAGAGACATATTTTATTGTGCACCAGATGGTCCACCTTGGTGAGTTTTCCATGTGGTCTTGTAAGAAGGTATATTTCCATTTGTAGTTTTGCCAAAGCCTCTTGAGTGATTCTTGTTATTTAAAATTCTTCTTTTCGATTTTATTTAAAATTTGTTTTATTTCAAGTGTGCGTGTGTGTGTGTGTGTGTGTGTGTGTGTGTGTGTACCCGTGAGCATGTGAGTGTGGTACCTACCGAGGCCAGAAGAAGCCATCAGATGCCCTGATTGTGAGCCACCGGCATATTTGCTGGCAGCTAAATCCGCTCCTCTACAGGAGCAGCACATGCTATCTCCAGCCCTTTCGTGTTTATTTTGTACATGGTGTGCGCGTGTGTAGTACTCGTGTGTGCGTGCAGGTGCACAGTACATCACGTGGACGCCAGACATCAACCTCCAGCGTTATGCCTCAGGTGTGGTCTACATTTTTTTTAATACAGGGCCTTTCTCTAGGAAGAGAAGCTTGTAGCCACCAGGTCAGGCTGGGACCGGGTCTCTGTCTGCCAGCTCTGGGATCACAGGTGTATTCCACCATGGCCAACTTTCTTGCATTGTTCTGGGGTTGGAGTAGGAGTCCTCAAGCATGTGTCGAAAGCATTTCATCCACTGAGCTATCTTCATGTTCCCGCATCCTACTTGTTTTGTTTTTAGTTTCTACTTTTTTTTTTCTCCTACTTTAGATATTTGTTTCCAATGTCTACTTCTATAATAACCAGTTTAATCAGGTCCCGATATTTCTTGTAGTTTAGCATATTTGCATTATAATGGATCACTTAATTCATTTATATTTAAGTAACCATAGGCCCAACTTGGTTAGATTTCTACCCTTCTCTTCATTATTTTCTATTATTATTATTTCTTGACATTACTTCATTATTTTAGTATTCACTTTTATGCCCTTTATTGGACCATTAGCTAACATATCTTTGCATGATTTTTACCTAATTTTTTGTTTGTTTTTAGTAGCTGTTTTGGGCTGGGTTGTCTAGGGCACTAGCCACTACCCACATTCCTTAGTTCTGTCCTGGGCTCACAGCCCCCACATGACTGGTACTCATTAAAACCCATGTGGCTATGGGCTACCACACCACAGAGTACAAAGGCATCTTTTCATGACTGCAGAAAGTTACTAAGAGAGCCCTGCACTGGGATTCACAGTACACACTTGCAGCTTACCATCATCTGTGTGACCACGGCACTACAATGTTGTCTTCAGTGTAAGAAGTTAAAACAACATTCGTCTGATTTCACACACATGCCCTTGTTACTTGTCTATACATTTCACTTATGCCTGTGTGTTGATCCAGTGTTTCATTACTGTCTTTATTTTATTTATCTTTTAATTTTTTAATAATTAATTCAATTTACATCTTGGTCATAGGCCCTTTCCTTCTCTCCTCCCAGTCCCACCCTCCCTTCTGCATCCCCTCTGCCCTATTCCTCAGAATAGGGGAGCCCTGCCTATCCAATACAACCCAGCTCATCTATTCACATGAGGACTGAGTTCATCTTCCTCCCCTGTGGCCTTGCAAGGAAGTCCCATCAAGGGGAAGTGATCAGAAAGCCGGCAACATAGTCTATGCCAGAGATATCTTCCACTCCCCTATGTTGGGCCCACATGAAGCCTAAAGATGTCCATTGGACTTATTTTCTTGGGGTCTATGCTGGTAGTATGTCTATCCTGTACTATATGACTAAAATCTGCTTATAAGTGAGTATATACCATGTGTGTCTTTCTGTTTCTGGGTTACCTCACTCAGGATGATCTTTTCTAGTTCCATCCATTTGTATGTAAATTTCAAGATTTCCTTGTTTTTAACGGCTGAGTACTATTCCATTGTGTAAATATACCACAGTTTATTCATCCATTCTTCTACTGAGGGGCATCTTTAGTTTTTGGCCATTAGGAATAAAGCTACTGTGAACATGGTTGAGCAAATGTCTGTGTTGTATGCTGGAGCATCTTTTGGGTGTATTCGAGTTGTACAGCTGGGTCTTGAGGTATGGCTATTCCCAATTTCCTAAGAAAGCGCCAGATTGACTTCCAAAGTGCTTGTACAAGTTTGCACTTTCACCAGCAGTGGAGGAGTGCTCCCTGTTCTCCACATTCTCACCAGCATGTGTTATCATTTGAGTTTTTTATCTTGTCCATTCTGACAGGTGTAAGAATCGCAGAGTCATTTTCATTTGTATTTCCCTGATGACTAAGGACTCTGAGCATTTCTTTACGTGCGTTCCACCATTTGAGATGCCTCTGTTGAGAACTCTCTGTTTAGTTCTGTATCCCATTGTTTTAGTTGGGTAATTCAGTTTGTTGATGTTTTATTTCTTGAACTCTTTATATACTTTAGATATTTACCTGATTGTCAGATGTAGGATTGGTGAAGATCTTTTCCCAATCTGTAAACTGCCATTTCATTCTATTGGTAGTAACCTCTTCTTTACAGACGCTTTTTCTGTTTCAAGAGGTCCTGTTTATTAATTGTAGATCTTAGAGCCTCAGCTATTGGTTTTGTACAGGAAGTTGTCTTCTGTGCTAGTGAGTTCAAGGTTCTTCCCCACTTTCTCTTGTAGCATACTTAGTGTTTGTGGTTTTATGTTAAGTTTTTTTTATAAACTTGGGCTTGAATTTTGTGCATGGTGATAAATATGGATCTATTTGCATTTTCCTACATATAGATATCCAATTAGACTAGCACCATTTGTTGAAGATGCTATCTGTTTTTTTCCATTGTATGGTTTTTGGCTCCTTTGTCAAAAGTCAGGTGTGCATTGGTGTGTAGGTTTATTTCTGGGTCTTTGATTCAATTCCATTGATCAAAAGCCTATTTCCATGTCAGTACCATGCAGTTTTTATTACTGTTGCTCTATAGTATAGCTCAAGGCTCAAGGTCAGGTGTGGAGATACCTCCAGAAGTTTTGTTACTGTATAAAATTGTTTTATCTATTCTTGTTTTATATATATATGTATATAAAGTTTAGAATTGTTCTTTCAAGGTTTGTGGAAAAAATTGTGTTAGTATTTTGATAGGGATTGCATTGAATCCTAGATTGCTTTTGGTAAGATGGCCCTTTTTACTATGTTAATCCTACCAATCCATGAGCATGGGCAATCTTTCCATCTTTTGGTATCTTCCATTTCTTTCTTCAGAGACTTGAAGTTCTTGTCATACAGGTCTTTAACTTCCTTGGTTAGAGTTACCCCTAGATACTTTTTATTACTTGTGGCTATTGTGAAGGATATGATTTCCTTATTTTCTTTCTCAGCCTGTTTGTCATTTGTATTTAGGAGGGCTACTGATGTTTTTGAATTAATCTTGTATCCAGCCACTTTGCTGAAGGAGTTTGTCAGTTGCAGGAGTTCTCTGGTGGAACTTTGGGAATCACTTTATGTATACTATCCTATCATCTGTGAATAGAGGTACTTTAACTTCTTCCTTTCCAATTTGTATCCCTTAGATCTATGTCAGTTGTCTTATTGCTCTAGCTAGAACTTCTAGTACTATATTGAAGAGATATATAGAAAGTGGACAACATTGTCTTGTCCCTGATTTTAATGGGATTGCTTTGTGTATTTCCATTTAGTTTGATGTTGGCTATTGGCTCGCTGTATATAGCCTTTATTAGGTTTAAGTATGGACCTTGTATCCCTGATCTCTTCAAGGCTTTTATCATGAAGGGGTATTGGATTTTGTCAAAGGCTTTTTCTACATCTAATAAGATGATCATGTGATTTTTTTTTCTTTCAGTTTTTTTTTCTTTTTTATATAGTGGATTACATTGATGGATTTTTATATGTTGAACCATCCCTGCATCCCTGGGGTGAGCTGCTAGATCATGATGGATAATGTGTTTGATGTGTTCTTGAATTCATTCTGCAAGTATCTAATTGAGTACTTTTGAATCAATGTTCATAATGGAGATTGGTCTGAACTTTTCTGTCTTTGTTGAGTCTTTGTGTGGTTTAGATATCAGGGTGACTGTAGCTTCATAGAACGAGTTTGGTAATGTTTCTTTTGTTTCTATTTTCTGGAATAGTTTGAGGACTATTGAAGTTAGCTCTTCTTTGAAAGTCTGGTAGAATTCTGTGACAAGACCATCTGGACCTGGGATTTTTTTAGTTGGGAGACTTTGATGGCTGCTTCTATTTCCTTAAACTGTTGACCTATTCTTGATTTAACTTTGGTAGGTGAAATATATTAAGAAAATTATCCATTTCCTTTAGATTTTCCAATTTTGTGGAATAGAGGCTTTTGAAGTAAGATCTAATGATTTTTTTTTATTTCTTCTGTGTTAGATTTTCTAATTTTGTGGAATAGAGGCTTTTGAAGTAAGGTCTAATGATTTTTTTTTTAAATTTCTTCTGTGTCTGTTGTTATGTCCCTCATTCTGTTTCTGATTTTGTTAATTTGGATACTGCCTCTCTGTCTTTTAGTTAGTTTAGCTAGTGGTTTGTCTATCTTCTTGATTTTCTCAAGGAATCAACTCTTGTTTTCTTGTATTGCTTTCTTTGTTTCTAATTTATTGCTTTCAGCTCTGAGTTTGATTATTTCCGGCCTTGTACTCCTCTTAGATGTTTTGACTACTTTTTTCCTAAAGCTTTCAGGTGATGTGCTAAGTTGTTAACATGGGATATCTTCAATTTCTTTATGAAGGCACTTAGTGCTGTGAACTTTTTTCTCAGCACTGCATTCATGATGTCCCATAAACTTGGGTAAATTGTGACCTCATTTTCATTGAATTATAGGAAGTCTTTTATTTGTTTCTTTATTTCTTCCCTCACCCAGTGATCATTGAGCAGAGCGTTGTTCAGTTTCCATCAGTGTGTAGGCTTTGGTTGTTTCTGTTGTTGAGGTCTAGCTTTAATCCATGGTCATCTGATAAAGAACAATGGGTTAATTCAATTTTCATATATTGGTTGGAATTTACTTTGTGACTTTATGGTCAATTTTGGAGAATGTTCCATGTGGGGCTGAGAAAAAAAAATTATATTGTTTTGTGTTTGGGTGAAAAGTTCTGTAGACATCTTTTAGGTCCATGTGACTCATGACCTCTCTTAGCTTCATTATTTCTCTATTCAGCTTCTGTCTTGTTGATCTGTCCATTGGTAAGAGTAGGGTTACAAAGCCTCCCATATTAATGTGTTGGGATCAATGTGTGACTTAAGCTTTAATAATGTTTCTTTTACAAAAGTAGTTGCCCTTGTATTTGGGGCATAGATGTTCAGGATTGTGGTGTCTTCTTGGCGGTTTTCTCTTTTGATGAGAATGATGTGTTCTTCCCCATCTCTTTTGATTAATTTTGGTTGAAAGTCTATTTTCTTAGATATTATGATGGTTACTCCAGCTTCCTTCTTGGGTCCATTTGTTTGGAACACCTTTTACCAGCCCTTTTCTCTGAGTTAGTGTCTACCTTTGTTGCTGAGGTATGTTTTTGAATGCTGGATGTTATAACAGAATGTTGGATCCTGTTTCCACAACCATTCTGTTAGCCTGTGTCTTTTTATTAGAGAGTTGAGTCCATTGATGTTGATAGATATTAGTGACCATTGATTGTTAGTTCCTTTTATTGTGGAGTTCATAGCATAGTATGTTTGTATGCTTGTTTTCTTTTTTCTTTTTTTTTTTTTTTTTTGCTGTTGTGAAGTTGTCTATACTCTGTCAGATTTTTTGGAGGGGTGTAAATGACCTCATTGCATTAAAGTTTTCCTTCTAGTATTTTCTGAAGGGCTGGTTTGGTGTATAGATACTGTTTAAATTTAGCTTTGTCGTGGAATATCTTGTTTTCTCCATCTATAGTGATTGAAAGTTTTGCAGGGTATAGTAGTCTGTGTTGTCATCTGTGGTCTCTTAGTGTCTGAATGAATGATATCTGCCTAGGCCCTTCTGACTACCTTTTTTTTTTCTGTTGAGAAGTCAGGTATGATTCTGATAGATCTACCTTTATATGTTACTTGGCTTTTTTTCCCTTGCTGCTTTTAATATTTTTTTTTGTTCTGTCGATTTAGTGTTTTGATTATTATGTGGGAGGAATTTATCTCTGGTTCAGTCTATTTGGAATGCTCTCAGACTCTTGTATGTTTAAAGACATCTCTTTCTTTAGATTGGGAAAATTTTCTTTTATAATTTTCATTCAAAATATTTTCTGGACCTTAGAGTCTGGAATCTTCTTTTTCATTGATTCCTATTATTCTTAGGTTTCATCTTTTCCTGGTGTCATTGATTTATTAGATGGTTTATGTCAGGAACTTTTCCATCTTAAAGTTTACTTTGAGAGATGTATTGATTTCTTCAATTGTATCTTCTTCAGTGCCTGAGATTCTCTCTTCCATCTCTTGTATTCTGTTGGTGATGCTTGCCCTGTGGTTCCTGATTTCTTCTCTTAAGTTTTCCATCTCTAGGGTTTTCTTGCTTTGTGCTTTCTTTATTGATTCTAATTCTGTTTTCAGGTCTTGAACAATTTAATTCATTTCCTTCACCTTTGTGATTGTGGTTTCTTGTCTGCCCTTGATGACCTCTACTTGTTTGCTTGTCTTTTCTTATATTTCTTTGAGAGATTTGTTCATTTCCTTTTTGTATGTCTCTAACAACTGCATAAGCATAGATATAAGGTCATTTTCCTGTGTTTCAGCTACATTAGAATATCCATTGTTTTTTGTGGGGGGTTTCTGGTGGAGACATGATGTCTTGATTTTTGTAGATTGTGTTTTTATGCTGGCCTTTAGCTATCTGTTGTCTGTAGCCTTTGCTGTTTCTTCCTTGATTCTGCACCTAAGAGTGGATCCACTCATCTCTTGTGTATGGAGTAATCTTCAGGATGATGAGAGAGGTTCAGGGGAACACAAATGGGTGCTGGTATTTTGGAAGGCAGGGCATAGGCACAGGTGCCTTAAAGGGCAGGGTGCAGGTGTGGGTGCCTTGAGGAGGGGGATATGGGCATGGGTGCCTTAAAGAATAAGGGTCATGGATGTGGGTGCCTTGAAGAAAAGGGGCCTGGACAAAGGTGCCTTGAAGGACAGGGGCAGCCTTGAAGGGTAGGGATGCTTGCTGGCACAGGTGCCTTAAAGAGCAAGGGGCACATTTTCCTTGAAGGGCAGGGACCCAGGTGCAGGTACCTTGAAGGCCCATGAGTGGACATCTCAAATGGTAGCTGAAGGGGCACAGCCACCTCAGGTGGAAGCTGCATGGTTGGGAGGTGTCTGCCTCAGGTGACAACTGTGGGGTTTCCAGTGCCTTAGCTGAGCTATGGCTTACAGGCCTGCCAAACAATGCATTCCTGAAACTCAGATTCACCTAAGCTCTGCCATCTTGGATCTGGGATCCTTATGATTTTATTTTCCACCTGGTCTCCACAAGAAAACCAGTGGAATCAAGGTTTGGAGGTTTAATTTTTCTAAGTTTATTTTATTTGCTTTATTTTTAAGTTAGCATGCAAAGTAATGAGCTTTATTGTGGCATTTTAATAATCTTATTCTTTAATATCTTATTCTTTCTCCCCCAATCTCCTGCTTCTTTTGGTTTCTTGCTGGCTCCCATCCTCTTCCAAGCAGCCCCCATTCTTTCTATCACATGTATTCCATTAACTTTCTTTCTCTCTCCCCTTTTAAAGGCCACTTTTTAAAACCCTTTTTATAGTCCTCTTTCTAGTTTGGTGACCATACCACAACACACACACACATACACACACACACGCACACATACACACAAATAAAAGTTAAAATCTAAGTATTTGTTTTTCTGAGGTGGGTTAATCTAGTTAATACAACCTATATTTTCCTTTCAAATATTATGATTTCACTGTTATGGCTGAATAAAACTGTAATATGTATGTGTGTGTGTGTGTGACACATATATCTGTCACATTTTCTTCATTCATTTGCTGATAGATACTGAGGCTAATTATTTTTCCCCCAATCTTGCAACCAGCGTAACAATAGGCATAGCTGCCAGCATCTGCTATGCCATTTTTAAAAATATTCTTAGCTCTTTCAATTCTTTCTGCGTCATTTGTTGTCTTCATTTGATTTTGAGGTATGTTGGTATCCATTGTTTTTGTTTTATGGTTCTTTAAGCTCACTGAGCTTCTAGTATCTGTGATTTATTGCTTGAGTCTAATTTGAATTCTTTGGTTATTATTTTTTTCAAATATTCTCCACTTTCCCTACACTCCCTTACTTCTAAGACTTGACATTATCCAATGGGATAGCAGTCCCCATTCATTGCTTTCTAGCTCCCACATTTCTGTTTCAGTTTGCATTGTTTCTAATGCCTTTTTGACAAATTTGCTGATCTTTTTTTCCTCAGCATCAAGTCTGCTATTCTATACATACAATAATTTTAAAATTTCATATGCTGAGCATTTTAGTTTCAGGATTTTTTTATACTTTCCATTTCTTCTTATTATAGTCATGTTTTCTCTTATACCCTTAAACCTACCCATAATATTCACTTCAAGCATTGTGTTTGTTAAAATTATTTTCCCTATCATATCCAGGTTGGCTTCTATTGAGCAATGCTTTTTGCTTGTGAGTAATTGTTTCTTATTTCTTCACATGGCTTAAACATTTGACTAGATTCTAGACCTAGAAATTTCTGTGTTAAGTGTATAAATTTTGTTTGACTCTATTACAGAGCAGAATTTTATTCTTTTACAAAGTAGTTATATCATTTGGGGTGTTAGACTTTTTCTTGTAACATTTATTCTAAAGCCCTTTCTGATGTGTCTTCCGTTGGCTTTTCAGTGTACTCTGGAAGTGTGTCTTTCCTCAAGAGCTCAGTGTTCAACATGGTTTCTCTGCCCTTGATGATCTAACACAAATGCTTCCCAAAGCTCTGTGAGATTAGAGATCACTGGGCTTCCAAGCCTTTCTTGTGTTTCGATGTCTGTTCTTCACCAGCATTTCTGAGTCTTTCTGTGTGTATGATGTTCATCAAACAAGTGCTGCAGGAGCTCTTCTGAGCTGTCCCTTCATGGTGGATGGCTATGTCACACACTGTTTTGCAGACACCAATAGCCTCAGGCTCTCTGAATGACAGCCTTTATCTCTGACTCTTTACCTGGAATCCCCCTCCCTGCTAGGATCAAGCAATTGCCCCCAGGAAATAGTGAATATATGATCTGATATAATATGATATATGATATGATTTGACATGACATGACATGATATATGATATTATTATACTATAGAGAGCCTTACATTCTTATTTTAATTGTTTTTCTTGATCCTTATTCTGTTCCTGTGTAGGCAGCTTGTCAACATTCTCCAGCTGCTGTCTGTTATCTTTAGTCTCCTTTTCTAGATGCTTACAGCAACAAAGATGGTTGGTCTGAGTCATTTCCCTAGGATTGTAATTAGAAGTCAGTATTGAGGCTGTATGATAGAAGGAAAAATTGAAGTTTTATGAACAAAAGAATGCTGTGGTATATATTGTATTTGAGAAATGACATGATCAGTGAAAAGCGGTGACATGATAGTACTTGACATTACTGTCAAAATTACAGAGGGATTATATGGTGGAAGGGAGGATTGAGAAAAACCATCTAGAAAGTGGTTAGCCAGGCATAGCATGGATGGAGTCTAACCTGGGCTAATGGTGATGACAAAGAACAAGTGGATATAGAGGAGAAAATGAGTTTTTTAATTATTTTTATTTTTATTAATTACAGTTTATTCACTTTGTATCCCCCTGTAGCTCCTTCCCTCCCAATCCTACTCTGCCTTCCTCTTCCCCACTTGTGCCCCTCCCCCAGTCCACTGATAGGGGAGGTCCTCCTCCCCTTCCCTCTGATCCTCGTCTATCAGGTCTCATCAGGAGTGGCTGCACTGTCTTTCCCTGTGGCCTGGTAAGGCTGTTCCCCCTTCAGGGGGAGGTGATCAAAGAGCAGGCTAATCAGTTCCTGTCAGAGACAGTTCTTGTCCCCATTACTATGGAACCCACTTTGACACTGAACTTCCATGGGCTACATCTGTGCAGGGATTCCAGGCCATCTCCACGAATGGTCCTTGGCTGGAATATCAGTCTCAGAAAAGAACCCTGTGCCCAGACTTTTTGGATCTGTTGCTCTCTTTGTGGCACTCCTGTCCTCTCCAGATCTTACTATCTCCCCCTTCTTTCATAAGATTCCCTGCACTCTGCTCAAAGTTTGGCTATGAGTCTCAGCATCTGCCTCGATACCTTGCAGGGTAGAGCCTTCCAGAGGCCCTCCATGGTGGGCTTCTGTCCTGTTCCCTGTTTTCTCCCTCCTCTGATGTCCATCCTCTTGGCCTTTCTGAATGGGGATAGAACATCTTAGCTAGAGTCCTCCTTCCTGATTAGCTTCCTTAGGTGTACAGATTTTAGTATGTTTATCCTATATTATATGTCTAATATCCTCTTATGAGTGAGTGTGCACTCTGTGTGCCTTTCTGCTTCTGGGGTACCTCACTCAGGATGATCTTTTCCAGTTCACACTATTTACCTGCAAATTTCATGATTTCCTTGTTTGTTTTTTTTTTTATCGCTGAGTAATGTTCCATTGTGTAGATGCACCACAATTTCTGTATCATTCTTCAACTGAGGGGCATCTGGGCTGTTTCCAGCTTCTGGCTGTTACAAATAAAGCTGCTACAAACACGGTTGAGCAGACGTTCTTGTTGTACACTTGAGCCTCTTTTGGGTATATGCCCAGGAGTGGTATGGCTGGATCTTGAGGAAGCACTATTCCTAATTGTCTGAGAAAGCGCCAGATTGATTTCCAGAGTGGTTGTACAAGTTTACATTCCCACCAGCAGTGGAGGAGGGTTCCCCTTTCTCCACAACCTCTCCAGCATGTGTTGACACCTGAGTTTTTTATCTTAGCCATTCTAATAGGTGTAAGGTGAAATCTCAGGGCCATTTTGATTTGCATTTCTCTGATGACTAAGGACATTGAACATTTCTTTAACTGTTTCTCTGCCATTCGATATTCCTATATTGAGAATTCTCTGTTTAGCTCTGTACCACATTTTTTAAATTGGATTACTTGATTTGTTGCTGCTTAACTTCTTGAGTTCTTTATATGCACTGGATATTAGCCCTCTGTCAGATATAGGGTTGGTAAAGATCCTTTCCCAAACTGTAGGCAGTCATTTTGTTTTGACGACAGTGCCCTTTGCTTTACAGAAGCTTTTCAGTTTCATGAGGTCCCATTTATTGATTGTTGCTCTTAGATACTTTGCTGTTGGTGTTTTGTTCAGGAAGCCCATGCCAATGAGTTCCAGGCTCTTCCCCACTTTTTCTTCTAACAGATTTAGTGTGTCTGGTTTTATATTGAGGTCTTTGATATACTTGGACTTTAGTTTTGTGCAGGGTGATAAGTATGGATCTATTTGCGTTTCTCTACATGTAGACAAGCAGTTAGACCAGCACCATTTGTTGAAAATGCTATCTTTTTTCCATTGTATGGTTTTGGCTCCTTTGTCAAAAATCAGGTGTTCATAAGTGTGTGGGTTTATTCCTTTGATCCACCATTCTGTTTCTATGCAAGTACCATGTGGTTTTTATTACTGTTGCTCTATAGTACAGCTTGAGATCAGGGATAGAGATATCTCCAGAAGATCTTTTATCATAGGAGGACTGTTTTAGCAACTCTGGGTTTCTTGTTATTCCATATGAAGTTGAGAATTTTTCTTTCCAGGTCTGTAAAGAATTGTGTTGGTAATTTGATGGGAATTGCATTGAATCTGTAGATTGCTTTTGGTAAGATGACCATTTTCACTGTGTTAATCCTGCCAAGCCATGAGCATGGGAGATCTTTCCATCTTCTGATACCTTCTTCCAATTCTTTCTTCAGAGTTGAAATTTTTTTTCATACAAGTCTTTGACTTCCTTGATTAGGGTCACACAGAGGTACTTTATGTCTTTTGTAGCTATTGTGAAGGATGTTGTTTCCCTAATTTCTTTCTCAGCCCTTTTGTCTTTTGTATACAGGAGGCCTACAGATTTTTTTGAGTTAATTTTGTATCCAGCCACTCCTACACTTTCAGCTGTAGGAGTTCCCTGGTGGAAGAACATGAGATTTTAGGGTTACTCTTCAACAGGAATTGGTCTGGGGAAGATTCACCTATTAAAATGTTCTTGGATGAGGGTTGGAGATGTGGTTCCTTGGTGGGAACTTTGGCAAGCATATGGGAGGCCTTGGGCTTGACCACAGTACTATAATTCAAAACAGGTTTGGGAGAAAAAATTAAAGGAAGGGAGAGTACTACCAATCAGGAAGCTTTTACTGAATGCCCACCATATTCTTTTTGCCCTTTGGAGGAATAATGCCAAAATAGTTCTGTGGGGGCAGTCTGGGAGATGGATCAGTTGGTTAAGTGTTTACTGAACCCAAGTTTATCAGGGCCCAAGTCCAATCTCTCTGAATCCGTATAAAAAGCCAGTTGTGACAGGGCCTGAGATCTAATGCTGGGGAGACAGAGAAAGCAGTCCTTGGAGCTCACTAGTCAACCAGCCTAGGCGAACCAGTCAGTTCCAGGTTTAAGTGAGAGACCCTGTCTTCAAAACTAAGAGCATGACTGAGGAAGAAAGCTGGCATTTACCTTTGGCTTAACACACACACATACACGCGCATGCACACATGCACACACACACACAAACACCATGACTCTTCCAAAAAATAACCTGATATATTATTGACTCAGTAAACACTTAACCAGTTCATCTATCACACAGACTTCTCCCACAAGGTTATTTTGGTATTATCAAAATTGAGATTATAATCTCAATTTACAAATGCTGAGACTGGTGCTCTAGGAGATTAAGAAAATGAGAACGGATCAGCCGGAATGACAGTCTTCAACCTCTGATCTGGTTGTCTACAGACCTCCAGTCTTTCATTCACTGTACCTCCGCTATTAAGGCCGATATAGGTCAGGAACCTTGTTTTCATCAATGAAGGGATAGCAGGAATGTTAGAATTGAAACTTTAAATGTTCCAAACTTGTGACATTAGAAGCGGAAGTTATGGAGAGCCGTAAATCACTGGCTGATTCTATCCAGTGAAGCTGGAAGTGACTCTGCTGTGTTTCCCAAAGTCTGGTCGGTGATAAATACTGTGGCTAGCCTCCTGCTACTAGATCCTGCTTCGTGGCTGACGGTGCGTTTATTAGTGATGTGTTTAAGATCTGCTCATTCAACTCCATAGCTAATTGTTTGACCTGTGCTCTACTGGGAGCTCTTAGGACATCAAGGCTGTCTTCTGTTTTGCTCTAAAACACTTTAGAATGCCTTTGGGAAATAAGAGAGAACACAGTCATGCTTTGCTATTTTGCCAAACTCAGCAACAACTTTTTGATGTGTTTATATGTCTCTTACATGAGCATTAGCCACCAAAAAAATGGATAGGCTAAGATGAGAGTAGCCAGCATGGGCATTCTGTGTGAAGCAACTGGCTTTGGCAGTTGTAACAGACTTTGCATCTTGAATACTACATGATCAAGAGTACTTGGCGACATTCTGTATGAAGATTGCCCCTGTGCCTTCAGGAATCTCTTTTTTTATTATGACTTTTCATTTCTTTGGTGTCACATGTATCTATGGATCAGATTGGATACTTTCATGCTAACCATTAGCTAGTAGTATGTCCCTTCAAGAAGAGTGTATTTGCAAATGAGAAGGTCATGAGAAAATATATATTACATATGTAAATCCATGTAGGAATCACATATATCTGGCCACGTGTGATCACTACAAATGCTCTCTGGCAACCAAGGTTGCTGGAGGAATTGGGGAAATGCACAGGTGGCAGCACAGAAGGATGACAAACAGCATTACAAAATCTGTACGGGCGGGTGAAGCCGGGAGACCCTCAGGCTTAATGTGGTCATGGGAAAGTTGAGAGAGGTCTCCTGCTCGCTCTCCTTCCTGTGACTGGTGAGCACAGTGCAGAGCCACACACGGCCCCTGACCCTCTGGGCTCTTCCCCTTCTTGGAGCCATTCTGCCAGAGTGAGTATCTGTAAAGCTTGCCAGCGGACGGGGCCAGCCTCACTGCACTCAGCCCGCTTAGCTGAGCCACAGATGTTATCCATATTCACCACAGTGTCCAAACCCTTGACAAATGTTACTGAGTTCCTTGGCTCCATAAAAATCATGTGTCATTGAGTTGCCTGGGTTAAGTGCATGCTACTTAGGAAAGCACTGCCCTTGTCCATTTGTTTGATGAGATGTTTACAGACCTCCAACATCTGCATATCAGTTGGAGCCTACCCTCCCTCTCCCATTGTTGCCTTCACTTGATCCTCTGAGATATTCACTCATGGCTTAACTGTATGCTTTTCTGTCTTTGGGCATTGCTTAACAGTTCCTTGACTCCCATGGAACACAGATACTCTTAACCCGTAGCGCAGAATGCTGGGAGCAGAAGGAGGAGGGGGTAGAGTTTCACACAGTTTTATTATTTCCTGCCCTTGGTCTTAATCCCAAAGGCTGAAGATTATTTCCAAATGTGCCCTGAAGCCAATCCCATCATTACATGGATATTAGGTCCTACAACTCAGCATTATGGCTTAGGCATCTTCGTGCCTCGTGAGACTGTGTGTGGGTTAAGTTTTGACATTGAAAAAGGAGAGAAGAGCAGCCCTGTAGCACTGATTGAAAACATGTACAGTGTGGCAGGGCATGCATGTAGAGTTCAGCCCAGGGCTTCGGCAATGTGAAGCGAAACTGTCAGCATCTGCTGCCAGCAAGAGAAATCATTTTAAAATTAGACACCTTTACCCAGCTCCTACCCAGCATCGTTTAGAAGCCATGCGTGATCACATCAATTAGTTTGAAGGCATGACGTTTCTATGTAAACATTCTGCTATGGAAAACAGGTTTTGACAACCAGTGACCCTCACTCAAACTCCCGCCAGAAGCCCTGCAGTGGTAAGGAATGTCAAAAGGCACCTGGGAAATGGATTGGCTGCCTCTAGTCATCTCTAAATAGATTCTAGTTATTATCTGAGCAGAGTGCAGGTAAAGGCATTTTCCAGGAGATAACATTTCTCCCTGTTATTTTTTTTAATTATAAAAGCACTAAACGTCCATAAGACACTTGAATAGAAGTGACAAGATGACTTAGATCACACATAGAGGCTTAAAGGCTATATGGGAGTTTAAATGATGTTGCTCAAAATACCTCATCTGTGCCACGTTGTTGCAGGACTCTACTATTCCCAGAATGCTTTACTGTTTCTATTGTCATATGACCATCTTGATTGCCACAAACCACACACATATGAATGATGCAACCCTTGCATACACAAGCTCACTTATTTCTATGTATGCACACACATAGCTGTATGTGCACATGGGAGTATGCAAATATGTCCAACACATACACATAGACCTTTATCTTCTCTGCCATCAAAGATGTCATTGTCGTACATGCTCAGTTGACTCGGTTTTGTGCTTCACTCCCTGGTTCACAGCTCTCTGGTAGCATCACCTCTTTGTATGGCCTATGCTGTATTTCCTTCCCTGTACCACCAATGCTGTAAAGCCAGGAATTACATCTTATGGTACTACCAACCTCTGGCTTATTTCTTTCCTAATTTTGATTTTATGTGTATGAATGCTGTACCTATAGGTATGTCTGTGCACTGCATGCATGCCTGGTGCCCTCAGCGGCCGGAAGGCCACTATATACCCTGCAAGTGGACTTACAGTGGTTGTGAGCTTGTCACCAAACTCTAGTCTAGTCTCTGAAAGAGCAGCAAGTACTCTTAACCACTGAGCCACCTCTCCAGCTGGCCCTTGCCTAGTTCTTAACACATAGTGGGTTTTCAGTAAGTGCTGGTCCACATGTTCTGAATTAATTCACAATCAGTCTAAAGAGGACTCCTCTGGAAGAATTTTAAGAGATGTAAGCAAAATGGTTAAAAAAAGGAGGGGGGAAGGTGGTGTTGTTTACATCAAAGATTTTTATGTATTCTGGGTTGGCCTCTTAAAGCAGGGAGTTCAAATTTCTGTCTTTGTACCATCTTGAGGAAATTGTTAATTCCATGTCAAGTTCAGTGTTGTTACTTACAAAGTAGAAATACTGATTTAATCTACCACATTCTTTTTCTGAGGCTAACGCTAATCTGTGTGAAGTACAGTGGTATTCGGAGACCTGAAATAAGGACAATTGGAGAGTGGCATCACACTTTGAGATGCACACTCCAGTGACAGAGGTGGATGAAATGTATGAACGAGGCCATGTCACCTGCCTATACCCTTCCCCTTACAGACAGAGCCTTGGAGGATAGCAGAAAGATTCAAGAAGATGTTGAATAAACATTTGACTACAGCTTGCTTTGCTGGGAGTGGCAATATATGCATACATTCAGATTCATGCAAATTCACATTCTTTCTGGGTGTTTGCATACTTGCAAGACATCTGGCTTCCATTCCCACACAGCAGTGTGGACTGTACAGTGGTCAAAACTGTCAATTTTACTCATTTTCTGGACTTTTGCCTTATTGACCTGGTTGGTAAAGCGTACCACCACTCAAGAAGGAACTAGAAAATTTAGACAATAGAAAGGAACCAAGGAAGGACAGAAAGAAGAAAGGAAGGATATGCAGGAAGGAAGAACAGAGGAGAAGGGAGAGAAGAAAGAGAAGAGAAAGTTCAGGCATATTCTTTCTTAAAAAAACTATCAGACCTGAAAGGAAAGCCATGTGTTGAAGTGACCCAGGGAAGCTGAGGAATCCATTGAATGACCTCCAGAGACTCCTTTCAGCACTAATGATCCATGCAGGAGATTTACAGACCCACACAGGCTGACCCCAACCAAGCCTTGGCTGGCTGCTTCCCTTCCACTTTGGCCAATGTTCTCACCTCATTCACAATGGCCACTCCCTCCCAACCTGTGCTCTTACATGGCCTGCCTGTATGCCTGGGCTGCTGCTGGTGGTCATCACTGGCCTAGGACCCAGAGGGTGTGTTCAGTACTTCAGAGGTGGGATTTTCTCCTCGCATACAGTGAGGCTGGGCCATGTTTTCAACATGTTCAGCCAAGTTTTCTTTCAGGATAGATTGCCCTGTGAAATGTGACTTCCCTCTGCTTGCTGACTAGGCCAGTTGAACAGTGGTCATCCTGAGATCACAGGAAGCACATGTTTGCTGTGAAGTCTCTTTGGGACCCACATGGCCCTCGGATGAGCAATAATCTCAGCTTCTTATTTTATTTTTTTCTTTTCCATGGGAATAAGAGTGTGTCTCTGCCAAATGACATGTTTTTTATGCCTGCCTTTTGGCTGCTCCTGGGAAGGATGCTTAAGGGTTTGGCCATTTTTGTTCAACTATGTGTTGAAGAGAACCTGGAGACTTTGTTGGGAAATAAGAAGGAGAAGGAGAAGAGAAGCGAAAAGAAGAAAGATAAGAAAATGTGTTTATTTTTTAAACATGTTTTTTACTTAATTGATTTACTGGTCATATTTAATGGACAAATTCTTTCTGGCAGAGTTGATTCCTTGAGAAGACATGTGAGAAGGGGGCATGGTAATGGATTCTTTGACTCATCCTAACCACACCTCTTACTTAGAAAAAAAAAATAAGTTATATTGTGGAGATATTTAGTGGATCACAGCATCTATTGGCAGCCAGATATTTTCTTGTTTCCCTCGTGAATAGAACTGAAAACAAAAACAGGCAGAAAGCTACAGGTGGGTATCTTTGTCTACTCTGGTAAGAGATGAAATGTGAAATCCTTCAAGGTTTCCAAATAGAACCCCAGAGGTGGGGAATATAAAAGGCCACTTCTCTGCAGATGCGGTTGTGGGAGAAGGGTAGGTCAAAGATGGCACTGAGAGCTAGTACCTGAGTAAAGTTTGTTTTGTGTTTTAAAGACATTCTAAATGCATATGACTTAATGGCCTTCATGGGGCATCTTGTCCCAAAATTGGAATGAGAGGCAGGAAAGGGAAAAGCAGCTTCCTGCCTGAAAACCAAGAAAGGGCACTTGAGATTTCATCCACTGTTAGAGCAAGGGGGTTGGTGCTTCCACTTTAAAAAGGAACATGAGTGGAAGATAGAAAGGATTATGAAACAGTGGAAGCATTGTCTGGCTTAAAGTTCGGGTTGGAGGGAGCGTTTGGTGAATGCTCCAAATCAATGACCAGGCGTTGGAAGCATGGAGTCCATGCTCAGCCGGAGTTCTCTTTTACAGTTCAGAATACATGCACTGTCTCTGAGATGCTCCCATGTCCTCCATGAATCCACATGTTCTAGTCCAATGAAGTCTTACATGAGAACTTGGAACTCAAATTTGCTTTGTTCGTTTATGTATTGTAGCTTGTTGTTTGAATCCTGAGAACATGTTATTTTCTTCAGAGGTGTTTGCAGTTGATTCCTAAGTGGGCAGGGAACACCTGCACACAACTGATGAGCTGCATGCCTGGGCAATAGCTTGCGTCTTCGGGTACCAGATACAGAGCCTAACCATTGACTGCAATATCACGCCATGGTCCTCCCATGAAGCATGCCATTGAAAATGAAATAAGTTTATTGATTCAATTCAGTAGGATTAACTTAAAATTTCCACTTTTATACTACACCAAGTTAATAGACTTTGTTTTCTGAACCATAAGTTGAGAGTTCCACGTTAATTATTTTACTTCTTGTTTTAATCTTTGAAACACCCATTTTTAGCTATTTAGAGATAGGAAAATGATTGGTTGACTCAGGTGCTTGATTTTGTATTCATACTTGACAATAATCTACTCATTAAAAACTTCATTGAGTTTTTTTTATATTTAACAAGCAGAATTGTCTTTATCTTCATAAAGTTTAAGTTCATATAAATTAAAATAGACTTCAAAAACTAGATCAAAATTGCAAGGTTAGGGCCAAAAAGTGAGGTGGATAAGATTTTCAAGCTAACAAGTTATTCCATCACTTTCGAGGAGTCTGACAAAAAGTATGGGTCTTTTGGATAGAAGATAAACCAATTTTATCACTTGCATCAATAACAGAAGCCAGCCTATTAGAACTTGCCCTTGCTGATTCATTAAGGCTAACAGTATGAGGCAAAGGTGCTGTGGCCATAAACATAGTTTTATTTTAATACCAGGTGTGGGATGTGGGACTGATTCAGATTGTCCACAGCAGCAAACTGTTTGCCTCATGTGGGCTCGGAGAGGAGCTCTTTGTCAGTTGCAGATAAATTAAATCTGAGGACTCTGGAGAGAGAGAATAAATGCCACAGCTCAGAGAGTGTGCAGTAGCTCCGAGAAAGAACGAGGCTGCTGGTGCTTTCCCCCTTCATCTCCTGTCGTTGTTGATGCAATGAGACAAGAAGTTGGAGATCTCCTGAAAGGAGGGTTGGACTGACTCCAAGAAACCCGACGATCCTAACCAGCAGAAACAGCTAAGAGAACTGTGTCCCTCTCCCCCTAACCCTTTCTCTCTCCTACTTGGTGTTTGGGTGTTAGAAGGGGTTGGGATGGAGTAGGTAGAAAGAGATAAAAGAAATGTAAACAAGAGAGTTTTTTGTTGTTGTTGTTTTAAGTACATCAACACAAAGGCAGCCAATTAGGGCTCCCAGAGTGTATCTAAGAGGTGTGGTTATTGCCTAACATGAAGGAAGAAGTAGCTTTGGTCCCCAGCTCCTGCATATGCAATGGGTTGTAATAGAAGAGAGATTTTCTGGGGCGGGGGTGATTACTATATTTCTAAAATGCTTTCTGTGTGACCAACCACAAGGACATAAATTCAAATCACCTCCATGTGTGTAAGAAGCCAGAAACAGTGGCACAACTATGTAATTCCAGTCTTGGGGAGATAGAGATAAGTATATCCCTGAAACTCACAGGCTAGCCAGCCTAGCTGAATTCATAAGCTTTAAGTTCTGTGAGAGACCCTGTCTAAGAAAGTAAAGTAGAATATGATTAAGATACCCAATGTAGATATTTGGCTTCTATGTGCATCTGTCAATACATGTATGCATATACATGTGCAAACGTGCACACACACTCATACAGAGAGAGAGAGAGAGAGAGAGAGAGAGAGAGAGAGAGAGAGAGACTCACACACACGTACAAAGATAGAGAGACACACACAGATGGAGACAGATACAGAGAGGGAGATCATCTTCATCTTCCTGGGCTGTTCTATGCATAAAGAGGGCCTGTAACAGTTAGTTCCCCTGCTTTCAAGGTATTACACACATGGGAGATACATGGAAAATTGTCTCCTAGCTATTGGTAGGTCCATGAAAATTGAAGGTGAGTCAATATTAGTATCCAGATGCAAAGACTCAGTCAAATTCAGAATTATCTCGATGTTACATACAAGCTGACTGAATTAAAAATGACAAGGAGTAATTTTTAAAAAATACACTGTAGGCATAAAACTTGTCGTAATAAGTCTATTGAAAATGCTGTTATTCTTCAACAGTCTGAGCTAACTTTACACCCTTGCTTCAAAAAGTTGGATTTATTAGAAAGACCTCAAATGTCCCTTACAAAGAAATTGTTCTGGACCAAATTTTAATCAGCTCTTTATTGAAATAGCTTCTCAATCTACATCATTCAAAAGTTGCTTTAAAATAAATGCAAAGTTCCTTTGTATTATAAATTCTACATAAATCAAAAGTAAACAGCGTACCATTCATAAGAACAGGTCCTAGAAAGTCCACCTCCTAGGAAAAAAAGGACTACTCTTTAACAGTGGTTCTTTGTGAAGTTTGTTTTTATTAGACATAAAATAATAAAAGAGCACTGGTTCAGAACAGAGGTACTGAAACAAAATAAAGCATACATTACCTTCTGTATGCTATTATCCAACAGTTTATCAAATTGGCCCAGTAATAAACTCTAAGCTATAGCTATAGATTTGGGTCTTTTCTGTAAGTGGAACCATGGTGAGGGCAGGATAAAGGTGTGAACACAGACTAAGAAGGGAGGAAAGTATGACCGACCAGCCTGGGGAGACTTTCTAAGTGTGTATGTGTGCTTAAGAAACATGTGCCCGGGATCAGCATCACATTAACATGGTCTTTAAAGTAATAGAATCTAGGAATGTGAGCTCAAAATATGAACTTTACACCCAGTAGGATTTGAGCCTCCACAGTGAAACATCTGTCATACAATATGATTGTTTATTATTAATGTGACAAAATGAAGGATGAGCACTAACCTGGGTCTGGAAAGCATGACCTGTGTACCAGGGGACTTTGGGTTTCAGAATTCACTGGCTATTCCCGTCTTTGATTTTTTTCTGTTCTAGTGGCAGATCAGATGGCCCAATGCCCATGAAACATGAGTGGATGGCACCTAACATTAGGATGGATGCTAACTAGTTGCAGCCTTAGGAGGTTGAAAAAAAAAAAACCTTTTTAGTAAGGCTTAGGAGATGGTTCAGGGGTTAAGCTGCTTTGGGTGTAGATATGAGGATATAAGCTCATTCCCCAGCACAAAGCTGGGTACAGTGGCATGTTCTTGTAATCCCAGCACTGGGGAAACAGAGACAGGAGGATCCGTTGGCCAGCCTCGGCCAAAAATGTTTCAGGCCAGTAAGACAAAAAATAGTGTCTCAAAAACCTAGGTGACTGGCCATAATGACACAAGCCTTTAATCTAGGCACTTAGGAGGCAGACAGATCTCTGTGAGCAGCAGGTTAGGCGGGGCTACACAGTGAGCTCCTATCTCAAAACAGGTAGAACCAACCAACCAACCAACCAATCAGAAGCCAAGGTGTCTAGCATTCCTGAGGAACATCAGTCAGGATCATCCTCTTGACGACATATGTGTACATGCGTCTCCATATGTACCTGCAAATACGTGCACGTATGCCTGCGCATGCAGAGTAGCACCTGCACACTCACACAGACACAGCTGCGTTAGCAGGTAGGAAGTGAGTTGTTCATCTTCCTCCCATCATAAAACCATGAGCTTATTAGTTGTAGAGATAAGATAACGGTGAAGGTGGAGAGAGCTGCGTTTTCATCACCGCTTCACTGACGCTCTTCCGGTCAGCACCGATCCTCCTTATGCATTCATTTCAGTTTGCTCATCCCTGGTTCATAACGTTACCCTGGGTGTACATAGGAGCCTAGACTTACGGTTATTCACAGTGATGGCTATTTTTAAGAAACTTGTGTCTCAAATTATCCAATAACAAGAAAGAATTTCTTTAGAATTCAGATGGAAGGGAAAAATCAAGAAGTTGCGTGGGAGGAACAATGAGAAGGAAATGGAGTGAACGTGGCTATAATCTTCACCGCTGCCCACTGTTATCCCACACTCTTAATTAGTTGGGTCTGTTCCTAACTCCCACTGAGGATAAATCCTTAAACTGCTATTGGTTTTGTGTAGTGATGGAGGAGCCATGTGGGTAGCTTACAGTGGTTTTAGTCCTCATTAAATCGAGAAGTGTCCTATATTGGCCTGCTGTGGCCTTCCAGCAACAATAGAGCTAATATGGCTTGTGCAGGGAGACTTGCCCTGAACTCCATTCACGATCACTTTGCTAGTGCATGCATCTACAGCTGTTAGCTGCAGAATACTCTGGGAAAGTCGTTAGAAGCCACACACTGTTCGGTGAATTAGATCAAATGTCCATAAGATAAATATTTGTGTACCATGTGTGTGTTTCACCCACCTATATAATATTTATAATAGATTAGATTTTACAGTATATACTTCTAAAAATCTTAGGGTCTTGAAGAAAGAAAGAAATGTGATAGCTGCGATTTCTTGCAATGGGAATGGAGAAACTGGTTAACAGCAGGGGTCATGGTCAGAGGAGATGAAGCCCCAGTCTGTGCCAATGCATGGCCCAACGATGCAGTGGAGCTTGGGGGGATTGTCAAGTTTTCCAAGCTAGCCTTACATACTTGAGCAATGCGAAGTGCTTCCTTTCTTCTAGTTCATTGTTCAATTCTGGTGCATTTTCAGGGAAATTTGATCCATATGTCTGTTTTGCACCAAATCATCAGTTTCCTAAGAGACTTCTCTGCACCAAGGTTGTCTAACAGGCCCATGGAGCCCTTTGCCGAGAATCCTGGACTTGAGACATATAGTTCCTGGTGCCAAACAGAAGTTTCCTGATCCCGGTGCTGAACGGAGAAGTAGCATCTTCACCTCGGTGAGCTATAGGTGGCATCAGCTGTTGACTTGAAAGGGAGAAGCAATAACTGGCTGTTGGTCACATAAATGGTAGATGCAGAAAGTTGAATTTTACCTTCTAGAAAGTTGTAGAAAGGGATTCAATTTCTTTTTAAAATATTTTAAACTTATTTTTATGTGTATGAGTGTTCTGCCTGTGAATATGTGCAAGTTTGTCTATATACCGTGTGTATGCAATGCCTGTGGAAGCCAAAAGAGAGAACCAAATGGAGTTAGATATGGGTGTGAGCCTCCATGGGAATCAACCCCCCGGGTCTTCTGGAAGAACAGACATTTCTCTTAAGTAATGAACCACCTTTTCATCCCCTGGCTTTAATTCTTGGTAGGTAATAGCACAGCTACACATTTTTTTTCTTCCTAGTTTTGCCCTTGCTTCTTGATTTAATCCTGTGAGCATGAAAAGGTATGCACATCCCCAAGGTATACTTGAAATAATGCATGCTCAGGGAAATCAAGATCCCCATGTCACATTGGGATCTCATGGCAGAAGAGAATCTGGAAATCAATCCTTAGCTATGTGTTTTGAATTCTTTGAATAAACAGTGATCCTCATGTCTTTTCATGTCATATAAAACCTAAGACAGTATCTTATTGGAATGGCTAACCTGGTGTATAGAATTTTCTGTGCGCGTAATTAAGGTTATTGTTAGTGGTAGGACTACACATGGTATGAATCTATTTTACAAATTCTTTGACTTGCAAATGGGGTCAGACATAATGCCAGGTTTTTATATAGAAATATTTAAATATTTGGTCTGATCTCATTAGGTCTAATTACTTCCAATCAGTCCACTTGCACATTTGCTACAAATATTTATTGCAAAGACTACTGATGATGCTTTATATTATTAAAATGATTGTCTTTGCTCATGCCTGTTTTACCACTACTGGGAAAGTTGAGACAGGAAAACTGTTGTAGGGTCAAGGCTAGCCTAGGCCATATACAGTGAATTCCAAGTAAGCTTGGGCTATAATATGGGAGAAATCTTATCTCAAAATACCCAAAATAAATTTTATGTTAATAATAGCATTAGACCTTTGTTGAGTTCAAACCATAATGAAAAACAATCGATTTTGTACCTTGCTGCCAAAGATTAATGAGAATATAGTATATATGGCTTTGGTTCTGTTGCTGTAGTTAATATTTCTCTTCAAATGTTATATACTAAATTTCCTATAAGTCATATTTTTCCAGATAAGCTAAAAGGTATTCAAAGGGTTATGTATGTAAAGATACAGCCATGCATCTAAAATTATCTATACTAAACTGATAAAAAGCTGAGCTCTGAGATGAGCTATTGGGTGGTCTATGAAGTTTCTCCCGGTGCTTTCACCTTCATAGCTACCTTAGCAATTAATTCAGCCGCTATCACTCTGCGAGTTATATAAAAGAAGTCACGTAGGACTGAAGACCTGAACCAGTGGGTGTGGCCGGGAGCACCATTAGAATAGACTGAAGGCCTTTGAGGTAAAAATGCACAGATACAGGCAGGGCTGAAAGTAGAACTGAAGGAAAACCATCACAATGAAAACACCTTGCTGTCTGATTCATTCCTGCTGGTCCGTGCAAACAGTTAATCAGTAAGAACGTTCCTTCAGTTCTCTGTTCATGTGAAGATGGAGCTTGGTCAACAAGGCCAGAGCACATTTATAAAAGTTTTCCATAGATGGAAAATATTTTGAGAAGTGGGATCAGATTGAGGGAGATGTCATGGTACAGAAGTGGTTTGCTACAAAATAAATTACAAATTGTCTTCTTTTGATCTTTTCAACAACCTTCCATGTTGCTTTTTACAAGCAAAGCCTGGGAGTCTAAATTAAAATATATATGAAAATAAAATATGTGATATTTGGAGACTGGCCTAGCTTGATTAACACAATTTACTTGTGTCATGCCTGCACATGACAAAAGAACATGACTGTTCTTTTCTTACAGATAAAAATTCCATTTCATATCACTGAACCCAGTGGTAAAACCTACTGCTAAAGATGCCACATGTATTAGCCACAGGGGAAGGAGATCTTCCTCCATTAAATCTGGAAAGAAACAGCGGAAGTTATGGAAGAAAATGAGGTGACAGGAGAAGCATCAGTTAGAAGAGTGGTGGGTGACCTGCCTTGATGGCCTTGAAGATATAAAACAAAGGCCACTACACCAGGAATTAAAGTGTTCTGCAGAAACTAAAATTTACATCTCAGTCCAATAAGCACAAGGTATCAAATCTTGTTCAGAGCTCCAAAGGGTCAGAAATGGGATATATCAATAGGGAGTGAGCCTTCATTATAAAAAAAAAAAAAATGAAATCATTTACTTATTTATGCTCACTCAGTGATTCACTGGATTTTTTTTTAACATGTATAGGTTTTGTGCCTCAGAATTAAATAACATTAGTTGGAAATAAAACCCCAACATTTCTTTAGCCCTTTCTTTTTCAAAGTGATATGGTGACAAGAAATATATCCTTCCTCTGCATGACCATTGCTGACTGGTACAGTTTGCATTTTGTCGAATGGTCCCTAAAGGCCCTCATGGTAGAGCTATAATTTGCAGGCACTTCTCAAAAGGTGACATCCTTAGGAGGTAAGAGTTAGTGGGAGGTCTTTAGGACATTGGGCATTTGCCCTTGAAGATGATTGTTGGATACTGGTCCCCTTCGATTTTTTTTTTTCTACAGGACAATGAGGTGGATGATTAGACTCCACTCCACATTCCTGCCATGAGGCAATACCACCTACCCCAAACCCGGGGCCAGTTATAAACAGCAACCTTTGATAACTGAGTCAAGGTTTTGTGTAGTTATGGCGGGTTGTTCATTGCTAGATGGAAAGCTGAGCTCAGTCCGCTTTGCACACGGCCTCCCTGGGCTGCTTGACTTTTGTCAACCTGGCAAAAACCTAGATACATCTGAAAAGAAGAAGCCACAAGGGTTCATAAAAAAAACATCTATATTTTGAGTTAAACCTTTGATCTAGAATCGACTATTAATTAGATAACTAATGTGAAAATAAGGGTTTCCTATTCGTAATACAGAACAAAATGATTCTATAGAGACAGAGCTCTGTTGTGAGTTGAAATATTTCATGTTGGTATAGGAACATTAAGCACACTATGTTCGTCATTTCACCCCCTTCTACAGGTTATGTCAACATGAAATTCACGAAAGTAATGCTGACAAAATATGAAATTAATTTTGTGTGGCTTATTAGATTTTGCCAAAACAGCAGTATTACCTTTAAAGTGGTTACTTAAAATGCAGCTATGTTCTATCTATGGAAAGTTTAATTTTTCTCTTGGGACCTGGTCCTTTTATTTTTCCTCTTATGTGATTAAAGTATGTCAAAACCCACGTGTTTTCGGGGCACTTTGTGCCTGAGATCTGTAAGAGCATTCCCAAGTAGGGCCCTACAACAAATTTTAACATTTATCTGCTGATCTTTGCTATATAAACAGCATCTAAATGCTTTTTATGATGAGAAGAAGGTCAAAAGTTACAATAATAAATCAGAGAGGATGCATATGAGGAGATTCCTAGAATGTTTTGCAAGAGTCAGTGGACCCACTTTGTCACAAATTGTATAGTTTCCTGTGACAATCAAAATCTTTGAAGCTCAAATTCTTATTGTATGTTGCTATTGCTGACAGAGAGAGACAAAATTGGACACCAGATTTTCCATCGACCAAGATTCCTTTTTCCAATTCCAGCTCAGCCATTACCAGACTTGGTCAGGGAAACATGAGTGGTATCGTACTTTGGACAATGAAGAGTCACTAAGCCTTCCAAAGAAAGTCATGTCACATCCCAGGGGAAATACACATTCAAAAGACGATAGAGAGCTGGCTTGGGGGATTGCTGTATATAGTCAAAAAGAAAGAGATTCATGGCTCATTTAATATACTTTTATTAAAAATACCTACTTTCTGGGATTATTGCTATCACTTTTGGGCTTCAGGGGGAACAAAAGGGTTGAAAAGAAAATCTTCAGAAATTCTGTCCCTTATGACATGAATTGTCATTGTTAAATGCTTAGTAAAAGTGAGGTCATTGTGATGACAATCCTGCTGTAATTTATGACTCAACAATCATCCTTTAAGAATATATATGTATATACATATATGAATATATATGCTGTGAGAATATATAAATTCATATATATATGTATATGCACATATATGTGTGTACATACACATATATATGTAAATATTATGTACATATACTCTCACAGCATGATTCATTACAATGACCACACTTTTACTAAGATATACATATATTTGAATGCTCCCTAAAGGCCCACATGGTAGAGATACAGTTCCCGGGATGGCACTACTGAAGAGGTGAGTCCTCTATATATGCCATGCATATCAGGACCTTTCGATCATATTCTTTTTATTTGTCACATGTCCTCATTATAAGGAATACCGCGAGTGCTCTAGAATATGGTGCTTTGGAATACAGACAAGCTCATTTGTGCCTGAACACACTATCACTACTTGTTGAATAACCATAGCCTCACAGGATGCAGAGATGGCAATGGCCGCTATTTTCCAGCTAGTCACTAGCTGACACGAACGTGAGTTCTTTTATTCAAATCTCAATTGCTATAATTCTCAGATCACACACGACACACCCCTTAGAGAACATAGCTGTGTATGTGGAAGTTACATATACACAGCGTCTGCAGTAAGTGAAGAGGCAAGCTGTTTCCAAGCGATCTGGGCGACAAAGCTGCAAGACAATAGGAACTCAGGCACCACAGTGAAGTAGAGTGAAGTGCCGGGATGATGCTGGAGAAAGTGAAGAGGCTGTGAGTCAGGCTCCTGGAAGTCACAGCTTTGGTAGTGAACTTGTGGACGTGAGCCCTGCTGCATGGCAAAGGGCTAAGGCCTGGTGCAGATGAAGGAAAGAGCAGATGGTGGGTAGCAGGTCCGGGTAGTGACCGGGAGGAGGGCAGTCAGTGATTCGGTGGGCTAAATCAACAGTAAGAACCGAGTCAAGCTGAAGCCCTGGGGTAGGCCAGTTCTCTCCTTGTTGGTCCTTGATGAACGTGCTGCGTGCTCATAGGGCAGGTTGCTGGAGCCATTGCCATTGTTGTTCCCCTCTTTATAGGGTCCAGGTGAGGAATTTACACTCCATTGCTAGTTTAGAGTATCTCTAAACTCTTGGGCTTTATTTCCCTGATATGATTTTAATATGTTTACAAGCTCTTACAATCACAATCCATCCTCATAAACCTGTAAAGTGACACATTTTCTGCTCCCAATAATAAATCATTCACTAGCCTGCGCTGCACAGACAGTGCCAGACCAATCATTCATGTGTTCATTTGGGTATAGAATGATCTTTTACCTGAAGAGTCAAAAACTACATCTAAAGTGGAATCCCTGGAGCAAAGTTCAGTCTGAAACAGCACATTTTAATACAGAAAGGAGTAGCTTAGAGCAGGACATAGTCTGCTCTCACCAACCAGGTAGAGGCAAACTCTCCACTGTCACGTGTCATTGTAATTTCCAGGTGACAGAATCAAGACCTATGAAGCAAATCTTGAACCACAGATAGAAAAATGGAGAACAAAAGAAAGATGAACAGAAAAATGTTTGCATTAATAATTTTAATCATACAACTCTACTTGAACCAAATATTTAAGTATAAATAAAGAGAATGAAGTAATGCTCATTAATGAATGAAAACATTAGGCAGAATATGCTTTGCATTTCCAGTCAGTCCCATGTAGTCAAATTTGGGAATGTAGAATGAAGACCATCAGAATACCTTTGATTATTGCGAACTGTGACATTAGTGTTAGCAACCGTATCTGACTATGGCTTCTCCCCTACACAGGATCGCCAGTGAATGAATTCAGAGGAGACACAGAACTTAGCATAGGACATAGAGAATAATGTGAGATAAGAAGGTGCCAAAACCAAAGGAACTGCTGTGGTCTAACAATGACCTTATCAAGTAGGAGGAAAAAGAATACAGACAGTGTGTGTTGAGGGAAAATGACTTTTTTTCCTATCACGCAGTCAAGAGGTAGGGCAAATGTTCTTAACTGCTGAGCCATCTCTCTAGTCTCCTCTTCTGCTTCTGATCTTGGTTCTCTTACTGGTTATTCTGTATGCATTCTCTGTTTATCTTTTTTCTGACTGTCTAGGGGATATAAAGCGGCGCGAAGCCTGAAAGATAGCCTGAGAGGACACACACTTAATGCAAGGCCTTGGGAGCCAGCGACTCTTAGATTTTATAGCATCTAAAACGCCGCTTTGCTATTGCTTCTCACTGATGGTATACATGAGGATCTCAGCTTAAGGTGAATGCCTAAGAGGTGGCTGAATCTTGTCTAAATATACCAGGCAAAGGAATTGTTGTGTTAACAAGGAGCTTGGGCTCCTGAGCTTAGCCTTGAGTCACAGGAAGGGCTGCAGACTGTGGGACGTACATGACCATGACATAACGATACAGAATTGGAGGGTACTTCTCTCCCTTCCTGGAGGTCAAACTGCATATGTCATTAACTGCCAATATTGGTCTTGGAAGAATTTTCAGCTTAGTTAAAGACAGAGCATGATTTCTATCTTTAACTTTTAATATCTCAACAACAACAAAAATGAATGGAACAGCAAAGTCATCACAAACTAACGAGTGAGAACTTCAAGTAAGCAGCATTAGATGAAGACATCAGGAAGCACTTGAAACTCCCCTATAAGGGGCAAAGGAGATAGCTCAGTTGCCCCTCACATTTGCTTACCAGCAGCACCACATTAAATACTGAGCATGCCGGTGTGTGCCTGTAATGGCAGTGCTAGAGAGGCAGAGGCTACTCGCTGGGGTTCACTGGCTAGGCAACCTGGCTTATCTGACAAATCCCAATCCCACTCAAAGATCCTTTCCTAGAAGATAAGATGGACAGCTCCCGAGGAATGTCATCCAAAGACACACCACACACACACACACACACACACACCAATTACATCATGTAATTGCTTCTTTCTATACCTATAAACTAAGCCAATCCCAATAGACATACCATTAGCATCACATCACTTCCCTATTTTCTGTGCTTTACAGCCTGGAAGGCCACACTAGATTAATCTGAAGAGATGGCAACCAGCACCGCTGGGGACCAGCACTTGTGGTGAGATAGAGGAGATTAACAGCACGTGCTGAGGAGGTGGCTGATCTCATCCATCTAGAGTTAAGCCAGAACATATTGTTTCTCACAGGGTAGGTGAGGTGAGAGGAGAAGTGATGAAGGAAGAAAATACACACATGGTTGCTTAATTGACTTGTCCTCATTTGTAAGCTATAAGCCACTGTCTTTATTCTTTGCATATGGTCTTGAACTCTCAGGGACTCTCAAAGGAACACAGCCATAAAAGTACAACAGTGTGACCCTACAGTACTATTTTCATGACAGTTAAACGGGCTATAATGCTCTTCAAGAGTCAAGAGAACAAGCCGCCATTTTTCTTTGCATGAAAATATTCAGAAAGTCAGAACTTGTATAGTTTAGACAGTGTCTCCACATTTCCTTTCCAGGAGTTCTGACAATGTAACAGAGTACAAAAAAGAAAAAAGAAGAGGGGCTGAGTGAGTCTATAAGAGAAATCTTGTAGTGCAAGTGTTTGTGGTTAACCGAGAAACACATTATGAGTCAAGCCTCTGAGAAGAGGCGAATAATTAAAGACGAATGCTATGACATAACCATTTACACACAGCAGAGAGATTTTAGATTAAATCTGGCCCGACCTGCTGCTCGGCAAGTGTTATCGTGGATTCTTGAGACGTATTCGTTTATTTACTTTCTAATTTGACCCATATGTTTTATTGAAAACAAAAATTTTTGTATTTCCCATAGGAAATAGCCTGAGTCCAGTATGCTTAACAAGGTTGGTGTATTTGGGAACAGATCTCCTGGGTGTGCTTATAAACCCCATGAATGACATGTCAGCTTGAAAACATCCAGTCTGCAACAAGCCAGGAGCTCTGCTCTGAGTACCTCTATGGAGGTGAATTCTCCCACTTTCGGGGTGGCTGCTATGTACGCATTTAGATAGCACAATAAAATATCAGATAAGGCAGCAATGTCACCATGATCATTAAAAGACATATTGACACTGACTCTTTCAGTTCACCACTTGTGTTGTTGTTGTTTTCAAGCAGGGTTTCTCTGTGTAGCCTTGGCTGTCCCAGACTCACTTTGTGCCTCCCTGAGTGCTGGAGTGTGCATCACCACACCCAGCTTCACCTCATAATTCTTTAACGTACCTGCACCTATACAAACACATAATATGCATGCACACTCTCACACATACAACACGTCACATACACACAAAAACATACACACCTGCATATATACACTCACACACATATGCACTTACATCTATGTATTCACACATATACATAGTCACATGCATATATATTCATGTGTACTCACACATACATGCACACACGTACACATACACTCTCACATGCATATATGGTCACACACACACACACATTCACACTTTTTGAAGATTCATCTCAAATTTTGGCTGTCGTCTCTATCAGCCAATGTCAAGAAACTAATTTTTTGGACCACAGGCAGATTCTAGCCTCTTTTCTTTTATAATCTTAACTCTGTAATGTAAAACATGCCAGAGTACTCCAGGATGGCTTCAAGGCGTTCTACATGCTATTAAATTTTAGCTGCTGGCTTTATTAAATGTAGGGTGTGGGGGCTGGGCAAGGATGACCAGGAGGGCCTGCAGCATGGGCTTTTGTT
This sequence comes from Meriones unguiculatus, assembly GCF_030254825.1. Classification (NCBI taxonomy): domain Eukaryota; kingdom Metazoa; phylum Chordata; class Mammalia; order Rodentia; family Muridae; genus Meriones; species Meriones unguiculatus. The sequence goes on from NC_083359.1 coordinate 104,853,474, forward strand.
CTTTCTATTTGAGTATAGGTGCAACTAATAAAAGAAGGCAGGCTTTCTGCAGCCTGAAGTAATAAACCATAGATGTTGTATAATGGCGCACTAGAACACTGCCTACCCAGATGCAAAGGGGAAATGATGCCAACACTCGTCGCTCCCAGAGAATGAAGCTTAGCGTCCAGGCCTCTAACCCACTGGGCATAGGTGAGGATAAGGAATTGGAAACTGGCCTTTACTTGTACCTCCTTTCTTACAGGGCATTTCTTTTCCAGGAGCAACCACCCAACCATGTTCTGTTCTCTTACAGGACAGAGAGTGGATGTAGGCTCGGGAGAGAGAATAGGGAAGAAACGTAGGCAGCTTCTCACCACGGGGCTCCAGAGTGGGAAGGTGTGAAGAAAAACATGTTTGGGCTCCACAATGAGGCAGGCTCAGGCACACTTGCGAGTGTGTGTGTGCCTGAGTGTGTGCATATTACTCTCCCCCAAACTGAAAATATTCTGGTAAATGTTGTTACACCAGAAAGTTTCCAGCCACTGCAAACACCCACTGTGCCCCTTGTCCTTCCTTTTCCTCTTCCACACTTCTCACCCTCTTCCCTCTTAGTAGTTCTCTCTCTCATCCTCTCTCTCATTTTTCTCTCTGTCTGTCTTGTGTCTTTCTCTCTTCTTTCCCTCTCTTTTGTCTCTCCTCCTTTCTCTTCCTTCCTTCCTTCCTTCTTCCTTCTCCCTCCCCCCTTTGTATTTGTATGTTTTGTGATAGGCTTTCACTAGACAGCCCTGGCTGGTCTGGAACTCTTTGTGTAGGGCAGAGTGTGGGATTAAAGAAGTTCACCACCAGGCCTGGCCTCTTTATTTATTTTTTTCCTTTCTGTCCCCTGCTCCTTCTCTCTGAGATATGCTCTCTCTGTAGTGTGCACTGTCCGGGAGCTCACAGTAATTCTCCTGCCTCATCTCCTCAAGTGCTAGGATTCAGATATGCACCCCTGTTGTTGAATATTAATATTTATTATTGATTTATCTTTTAGTTAAACAGTGGTTATTCCTAAACTAGCTGTCTACCCAAATCACCACACAGAGACTAGGATTTATTTAATTAACATAGAGCACAATGCTGGGCAATAGTTACTCCATTCAAAACTTCCAAGCCCGCATAGTTTCCCACCATTCAGATGTCCTACATTGTACTTTTTTTCAGTCATATCTTAGGTCTGGTTCATCTCTCCTCGTGGTTCCAAGTCCTCTAATGCAGATCTGTCCTCTCCCACTCTCCCACTCTCCCACTCCTCCCACTCTGTCCTTTCTCCTCCCCTCCAGACCAGGATGTCCTACCCTATCTGTCTCTTGCTCAGAATTGCCTGGTTATTTTTATTGACAATACAGAGAACAAACAGTGGCATGTTTACACAAACTGGAGACAGGTGATGCTTAGAATAAGCATCACAATGCAATGTCCAGATTGAAACCAGATAGTGTTGTAGAGAAATCAGCATTTGAGTGAACAAGTGTAAATTGTGTACATTCCACAAGAGCATTATACCAACACACCCCACGGCCAGCTCTACTGTACCCTTCTTCTAAGATTCTCACTGTTGCTTATGCTCATATTCCAGTTTCATTAAGATTTACCTTATATACTCTTGCGCTAACGCCACCTCTATGGGGTATATAGATTTACATTTTGTTTGTCATTAGAAAGCCCTAACCAAGGTTGAAAATTCAGGATAGCAGCTAGTCAAGAATATCATTACCCTGCACGTCAGGCAAGCTGGTCCACTCCTTCCAACAAGCCCCACTCTCTGGAACTCCAGTGGATGGGTACCTCCTGCTCATTTGCCTCAGTTTCCTTCTCCCTTACTTCTTCCTGAAGGTACTTATTTCATGAAGGGGCAATCCAGATCACCTTAGGAATCAGTGCCATTGCTTCCCCTCCATGCCAGGAGATCCATAAACTGGCTTCTCTTTCTGCCTTCCCTCCTCACAAGGCCTTCCTTCTAGTTCATCTGGGGCGACATTTTTTCAGTGCAACTGCAGTTCCAGATGGGAACTGGCTTTAATCCCTCTGCCCCTGCAGCTTCTGGAATGTGCAGATTGTGACCTTTCCCCCCAAAGCTGTCCCAGCTCCAGAAAGGCCAAGCAGTCAGTTCCCATAGTAGTTATTGCATTTATACACTAAACAGTCAAGCTAAGACTTGGACTGTTTAGCTAACTAATTGTGCATATGTATTGGGATTAATGAATAAAACATGGTCTGGATTTTTACAAATATCCTTAAATGCCAGAGCCTTGAATTTCACACCAGGAAACCAGATTCATGCAGAACTTTCCCATTTTAACACCCAGCATCAAAGGCAAAGGCGGTATTTACACCATTGTGGAGAAGGCCCCATGGCACCTGAAATGCAAGATAACTTCAGGGTTTTCTGCCTGTCTCTTGTGTCTAAGTTTAATCATTTAATGTGTAATTTGAGAACACACTGGCATACATAAAAGACCAGAAACAACAGAATTCTAAATAACTGGGACAGAAAACAAGCCAAAGGAGGAAAAAAAAAAACAACAAAAAACCAAAAACAAAACAAAAACAAAAACAAAAAACAAAAAACAACCCCCCCCCCAAAAAAAAACACACACACAAAACAGTGTGCAGGATCAAGGACCTTATGGTCGTCTTCTCTCAGAGCCTTAAGTGTAAAGATGATGTAGGGAAGGGCCTCAGCAGGCACTCAGCTCCCCTTTGCCTGACTTGTAGAAGGATTCTGGGAAGCTTGTAAGACATGAACATAGGCCTCAGGAAAGGAAAGATACAGTCCTTCAGTTATACTCTGGCATTCTGACCCCAGAAACACCAGGTGAGTTTTACATTTCATGCAGTTGGTTTCAAAGATAAATTTACTTTTCACTAATATACACAGTGTTCTTCTCTATACAGCCAGGTATAGTCATCAGACAGATGTCTGTAGCTCCTACATCCTTTTAAAAGCAGTCTGGATAAGCTTATCAACAAGTATCAGCCAAGGAGTCATGGGGGTAGTGGAGGGACTATTGGGCTTGTTTAAATGCCAAGAACACTTTAGGAAGTTTCTGAGGTGGCCTGCATGAGTTTTCCCAGTCACTGAGGTAAAGCTGGCCAAGATGGACTTCTCAAAATTGAGAGACAGTGAGGCGGCTCTAACGAGGGACAAAGCACAGTCAGGAAATGCCTTTTACCGGCATTACGTACATACATTACGAATACATTAGCCAAGTCCCCAATTTCCACAACTGACAAGCTAGGTGTGGTGAGCAGATAAAATCATCTCTACTGTGCCTCTGCTTTTGTAGCGTTGTGTGAAATCCAGGCTTAAAGGTGTGAATGATTTCTGAGGTCCCCATCGCGCCTTGTGGTTTGAGGACTAGTGCGCTGAGGTGGGATACAGCACCTGCATGCAGGAGTGGTTCCTTTCTGCCTCTTCACTCACAGAATTGCTTTCTCTTTCTCTCTCATCACTTTAAACGGTCCTTTTATTCAGGGTGAACTCCTAGAAGTGACCCCAGAACCAGTTCCTAGAACACGTTGATCAAGTCTGGGTCCTGCTGTAATGTCCTTAGTGTTTTGGTAGTCCTGTCTGCCATCTGCAGCTAATCAATGTCCTGAGTCAAGAGGCAAAAATGAAGCTCATTGTTTGTTTGGGCGGCTCACCCAGTGACCAAAATTCAATCAGTCAATCAACAAATAAATAAGTATTGGTTTCTTGCCCTACAGAGGAGACATGAAGGCTTATATCTGGACAATCACTGCTTTCTGTTTCCAGAAGCAATAATGAAATTAATGAAAAATGACACCAATCAAGAGGAAGAAGGGCCAGTGTGGCTTGAAGGTTTGGGTCACTCTAGAATCTACAGGCAAATTAGCTAAGAATCTGAGGGACACATAGTGGAATGTGGAGTCTGGGAAAGAAACGTCTGTAAATATCTAGCATGACCTCATGAAGAGTTACAGAAACTATAGCAGATATCTGCACTTTCCCCATTGCCTCTTATGTTATGTGCTGTATATGCTAAGTTTTCTCTCCCTTTGCTCCTTACTATCCAATACAAGGATTATGGCACTCTTGGAAGGTCAGTGTTCCCGTGGCAGTGTTTCTGGAAAAAGTCGCTGTTGCCAGGTGTTACATTGCTCAGAATAGGTTACATTGCTCAGAGATGCATATTGTGCCTTTGGCTTAGTGATGAAGACATTGTCAGTTGGGGCTTTGTATTATCCCTTTGGGAGAAGAGTATCTAGATTAGGTTCATTGAGGCAGAAGACCTCCCTTAACTGTATGTGACCCTCCGCCTTGGGCTGGGTCTTGAACTGAATAAGGAGGAGGCAGGGAGTGGGGAGCATGAACTTGCCTCATTCTCTGCTTTCCAGTGGGAGGGCAGTGTAAGCAGCTGTCTCACATTCCCGCTCCCCTGACTTCTATTCCCTGACAGACTATGTCTTCAATCCAAGAACAAAAATAAAACCTGTTCTCTCTTATGTTGCTTCTTGTCATGAGAAAAGTAACAAGACAATGACTTTTAAACTTGTTTCTAACTTATTTTAATTAGAATGATTAGAATTTAATTATTTAATGTTTCTAACTTACTTTCTCACCTTATTTTGGTAAAATTTACATTACTTGGTATTTGCTAAAACCACATCTTCAGGTGCAAACACATTTGAAGGGGGCGATGTAGATTCAAAGCTGTTCCTAACCAGTTCTCTGAGATGACGACGACTTTGTGACAGCGGTATCAGGATTAAACAGGTCACATGTGACCTGCAGGCTCCGAGTTCCTCATCTCTTTCCTCCCTAAGAACATTTGCCATTGGGAGTTTTATTGTGGTAAAGTCTGCTTAACTGCTGCTCGGTATCTTGGAAGTTCAATTATAACTCACCTCAAAGATTCTAAGTATGAAATATAATGGTATTCAATTGATTCATCTAGAGGCTAGGGCAATGACTCAGTCTAACTCCAAGAAACATCATCACGCTGTGCATTCATCTCTACACTGCTCATCATGGGAAACTGAGTATTTATAGCTAATAAACAGTAACTTCATAGTCTTCCTTCAATCACTGGTGACCTCCATTCTATTCACTCTGTCTTTATGATTTTGAAAACTCTGCTTGTAGCTAGCTTAGTTTTATCTTGCACCATGACCTTCAGGCTCATCATTGTTGCTTCTTTTTAAATACAGTTAAAACTATGCAGTTAAAACATATTTGCCTATCCACTTGTTTGCCAATGTTTATTTGGGTTGCTTCTGTTTTAAATATCATGGGTAATAAGCAACAATCTGTTTATAGAGCAAACCCTCAGACTTACACTCAATTGAACAAAAATCTGTTCCTTTGTAGAAGAATCAATAGTAAAGCTTCTCAGGTTGACAAAGAAAAAAACAACTTATTTAATGTGGTTAAAATTATCCTGGAACCATAGGCAGAAAGACACCACAGGAAAAGAACCAACCATAGGTGTTGTGAACACTGATACAAAAAACATCAGCAACTGAAGTCAGTGAACATTAAAATGATTGTGTCCCAGCAATGGGGTTTGTTCTTAAAATGCAAGGATGGTTTGACATATAAACATTGATCGGTGTAATATTCCTCAAAACAGACAAATGGAAAAATTAAACCCAAGATCATTTCAAACAATTCAGAAAAAAAGCAAAGCACTTGACAATACTTGGTACCCTTTCATGATAAAAACAGTAACTGTAACTTTGTTGTGTTGGTTTTATTGACTGGATCAAATAGTTAAGGTCAAAATTACTAAAAGCATTAACCCATAAAGTGTGATAGTTTTGAATCTTTATAGCTTTATTCTTGTGAGTACATGTAGCTTGTTGCAATTTTATTCCCACATTGGGCTTCTTTTACTGTTGGATATTTTCTTAAATTATTTATTCACATTAACTTTGAAATATTTTCTTCTGAAAAATATGACTATAAATTATTTCATCACCTGTTAAGGGACGTGATTATCCCTAAGTTTTTAAAGATAGAAAGTGTAACTTTTAATATGTTTATCCTTAAAATTTGGCTCTTTATCCATTTATCTCTGACATTTTGCCAATATCTGCAAATAATTTTACCATATTTGTAGTCACCAGAATTCCCTACAGTTCATATCTTGGAACTAGGTTTGGGTGAACCCAGCTGTCTTGGTTATTTGGTGAACATCTTGAACAATTTTTTAAACTCTGCTTGGGATTCAAGAAAAACCAAAGCATACTTTCATATTTTCATACTAAATTTTTTTTTCTCTTCAATTTTAAAATGATGTCTATTTTAAGGGAGATTTAATCCATATGTTACTAAATTCCTTACACTTACCTCATCAAAATTTGATTCTGTAAGAGCCATTTGATGTGCAAAAAGCCGTGGGGATTACTTTATGAGAGTTAAGAATTGGTTTTTTAATTTTGTTTTTTCTTCGAAATAGAAAGTCAAATTTTCTAGGTAAAGTTGAACTTGAGCGTTCTTTTTGCCAACTATATGATGCCTAATAAGACAAAGGGGCTGAATTTCACACGGAATTTTGACTTGTCAGTGTTTATGGCTGGTGGGGACTGGGATGTGCCCGAGTTGGTAGGGAGTATGCATTCCCATCGCCAATAAGCCGTGGATTCTTCCCTTAGCCATGCAGAAACTGGCTGTGCTCTCACAGCCTATAACCCAAGCAGGAAGAGCCATGGTTCAGGGTCATCATCAGCTATATGGGGAGCTTGAGGTCAACCAGGACTACATGAGACTGTCTCAAAACAAACAAACAAACAAATAAACAAACAAATTACTAGTAGCATCAATAATGCTTTCCTCTTTACTTGTATACTTCATCTCAACTGTTTTTAAGAAGTTGTGTTTACAGTAATACTGTCAAACTTTTATGGATAAAAAACATACTTAGTTTTAATCTGAATTTGATACTTCAAATAATTTTCAAGATGTATATGTTATATTTTTCCTTTATACTAGTATATGCTTGCTTAAATATTAAACTTCGAAAAACTAGCCCTCCCTCAGAGCAAACAGCCATGCTTGCATACACATAAAAATATAGTAACTATTCATGTTACTTTGATAACATTATTTTTCAAAGTTCCTGGTGAATCACTTGTCTCCATTATCTACACGGTTTGTTAGCACTGAGGACAGGAGGGCTTCTTTCCACGCCTCTCAAGTCAAATCTCTGCTTCAATGGGCAGTATGTTAGGTTAAGGCTGAAAACATGTCAGCAGATGCAACAAGAGTTGCCAAAACTAAAGTCAAAAGACACCATAAAAGTTTATGTTTGAATATGCATTTATTTGTAATGCTTTTCATTTTTTATTGAAGTATAATCAACAAAAAGTAAACATTTAGGGAACATGGTATCTGATGGTTAATGCATTTCAAAGGTAGTAATACAATCAAACTAATTTACATATACAGATACTTCAGATATACTTCTTTAGTGGATTTCAAGTTATAATTGCCGTTAATAATAATATGTGCACTATGGGTTTTTTAAGAATATTAATTCTGAAAGATCACAGAACACTAAAAACTCATATAATATTTCTCAAGTTTCTAGTATATACATATAACATTCAGATAACATTTCTCAAGTTTCTACTATATACAAGAAAATAGAAAAGTCAAATACTCCCAGTACCTGATCCAGCCTGATAATTAATTTCAACCTAATGCTCTCAAAGGTGTGCACACGAATCAAACCACAGGGTACCATTTTGTAGAGCAAGTGTCCACTGGACATCCAGAGCCTAAGACTTACATGCGTGTGCCTGCACCCAGGGTCTGCCCACATCACTACAGAAATAGCCTCATCATTCCTCAAAAATTAAATTTGTTGTTCATTTGCCTGTTTCTAATTTAAGTGAAAAGAGAAAAGGAGACACACAAACAGTTTGAAGAAGGGTGGAACTGATCTAAAGTAAGAAAGAAACTGCCACATTTACACAATGGAATATTACTCAACCATTAAAACAGAGAAACCATGAAATTTGCAGGCAAATTGATAGAATTAGTAAATATCTTCCTGAGTGAGGTAACACAGACCCAGAAAGACACACTTGGTATATACTCACTTATAAGCAGATTTTAGTTATATAGTACAAGATAGACATACTGCAATGCGCAGACCCCAAGAAGATAAGTCTGATGGGCATCTTAGTCTTCATGTGGGCTCACTAGTTAGAAGAGTAGGGGATATCTCTGACATGGACTATGTTACCTGCTTTTTGATCACTTCCCCCTGATGGGACTTCCCTACCAGGCTATACTGGAGGAAAAGGAACTCTCCTTGTGTGAATAGATAAGCTGGGGTGTCTGGGTAGGGGGGCTCCCCTATTCTGAGAAATAGGAGAGAGGGGACATAGGAAGGAGGATGGGACTGGGAGGAGAAGAGGGAGTGGGCCTATGACCAAAATGTAAATTGAATTAATTAATAAAAAAATAAACCAAAGGAGCACTCGGAGCTCTTGGCAAAACTTCAGCATGAAATTGCTCCATGCTGTTCACCTCCTCCCACTTTCAAATATATCCTGGTGCTTATGTGCCTTTTGACAGCCCTCATCCTGCCCTCCCTTGGAGTTCCAGAGCTCCCATCCTCAATAGCATCATTAACTGCCAATGGTGCTAAATTTGGGTGGGCACCAGAGTTGCCAGAACTCCAGCGACTCTCCTCTCTCACCACATCTATCCTCACTTTCTTTTAGAGCAGCCTAGTAAGTTCTCTGGAAGAGATAGGAATAAATTAACTTTCATAAAGTTCAAGGAAACATATTTTTTTTTCCGCTGTCTTTCCATGCTGTGACTAACCCAGGGGCCATGATCAGGCTCAGAAAGAAACAACTTGATCCAAACAAGTTGATAATGTCACTGAAACTGTCCAGAAAGTTTCTCTGGTTCACATATGCTATATAGTTATAAAATACATAAACACATAATATTTTAATCTATTGAATTCAAGGTATTATTGATAGAATGTATATATTTCATTTAGCAATCAAAAGTAATATTATTAAATATATTTTACCTATGTAATCAGTTCTATTTTCAATTGAGGGTGAGAGGAAGTATAGAAAAAAGAAACATGGAATTCATAGGTACAAATAAGACCCCAGGAAATGTCAACCATGAGTATATTCAAACTCTTACAATTGATATCTAACTTCCGGGTGGTAAAAAACTGATGCCCTTCTTCAACCACGAGTCAAGTTAAATTTACTTAAGCTTTTTTAGCTTATTTATATATATCTTAGCAAAAAATATCTAAAGCACCATTCTAGGTTCCAGATAAAAATGGATGGAAGAGAGGGAGCATGGAGAGAAATGAGGCTTGATATCAGACCTATGGAGAGTGAAGGCATGAAGAGAGAGGGCTTGCAGAGAAAAGAGAGATCTTGGGTTGGAACTTCTCTGTGATAAGCTGGAGACCTATGACAGGGTAGGCTCCTGGGAGGATATGAGGGTGACTCTGAGACTTCTAAAAACAGGGGTCATGAGTCTGAAGAGGCCACCCTCTATCTAGACATGACTCTTAAGAGAAGGAGGGGAACGCCAGCCCACCCACAAACACTTCAACCCAAAATTTACCCTGCCTCCAATATGTGCAGGGACAAAAATAAAGCTGAGATTGAAGGAATGTCCAACCAATGACTGGTCCAACTAGAGACTCACCTCATGGGAGACAGCCAATCCCTGACATGCTTATACTTGCAGACAGGAGCCTTGCATAGCTGTCCTCTGAGTGGCTCCACCCTACAGCCGATGGAAACAGATGTAGAGACCAACAGCCAAACATTAGACAAAACATGGGAAACCAGAGGGGGCAGGATCTCCACAAGAAACCAAGAGAGCCAACTTACTGGGTCCAAGAGGAGTCTGTGGAGACTGAACACCAACCAAGGACCATGAATGGACTAGACCTAGGTCCCCTACAGAGTTGTGGCCGATGAGAAGGTCGGTCCTCATATGAGGAATGGGGGCTGACTCTGACATGGACTCCTTTGTTCATTTTCCCCTCTACCTTTCCAGACCACAGGGGAAGAGGATACACTCTGTCCTGAAGCAACTTAATATGCTGGGTTGAGGGGAACTCCCCTTATCTGAGGAGTAGGGGAGGGAGCTGGGGGAAGCAGAGAGGAGAGGTGGGACCTGGAGGAAAGGAGAGAGGGGCTATGACCAGGATGTAAAATGAATAAATAAAAAAAAATTAAAAACATGGTGCCCATCTTTCAGAGGCTTTACTATACATTCAGAAAAACAAACTCATATTTAAATGATAAGAAAGGTGGGAGTAGCTGTGGAGATGGGAACAGCACTGTGATAGCCTGATGAATTTGAGATATGCCTGACTCCCGGTCTAAATTAGTGATGCTGGGGAAATTAAGGTGCCCAAGAATTTAAGAAAGAACGCAAACAGAAGCTTGGCAACGATTTCAGAAAAAATAAAAAATAAATAAAAAATCCGGGGTACATAGGTACAAATCTCAGCTTGGAGAAAGAAATAAGAACAGCTGATTGAACCTGGCTGGTATGGAGGTTAGCCATGATGTGGACAGCAGCCACATGGTAAGGAAGAGGGATTTAGAGAACGAAAGAAGCCTCAAGTGCCAGAGAAAGCACCCTTCAACTCTGACCAGGTTCTAGACAAGAAAACTTGCCTGACTCAGAAAGGAAGGTAGATCCCAGTAACCTCATGACAGATAGAGAGCAATGATACCAGAAGGCTGGAATTCTGGGAAGTAAAAGTACATTATTTAATCAATTATATTATTTATCAATTATAATTACATTCCCATCTCTTTAGCCAGGCTTACTAAATGCACCTTACTAAGGGGTGGATAGTCCATTCGCCAGGTGATTGGTTGGTCCAATTGGATCATCTCTTAGGGGAAGAGACAGTCTCTACCGAAAGGGAGATTCCATTTCTTTTGCTAGGTTGCAATGGCTTTTGTCTAGAAAGCACAGAGACCTGGGGAAAAATAAAATATTACTAATCTAAAAAAAGCTAATAATGTAGTGATAAAATGACTCCTAAAGACATTGAGCTATACTCATAGATTAGTGTCTTCTTCAGCCACCATCACAGAAGCTTCTTCCTGTAGCAGATGGGAACAAATACAGAGACCCCACAGCCAGACAATATGTAGAGAGTGAGGGACCTTGGAATACTCAGCCCTACCTGAATGGAATGTCTCCATCAAATCCTTCCTCTTAGGAACCAGGGAACTCTGGAAGAGGAAGCCAAAGGATGTTAGAACTATGTGGGAGGGAGGAAACCAAGAAAACAATGTCCTCCAAATTAACACGACCAGCAAACATATGAACGCACAGAGCTGTGTACCAAATGGGGTCCTAGAGCTGACAAGAAAAGTTGACATATGCCCCTATCCCTAACTCAAAAGCAATCTCCAATTGATAATCACTTGCAAATGAAAATTTAGTTCGCTCTAAGGGGTGTCTGACCAGGGAAACAAACTAAGCTCAAGGTCATGCTGCATACTTAGCAGTAGATAGCCAATAGAAGATGAACTCAGTGGCTTCTGTGGAGGTTCCTCATCTCATAATATCATACCAGGGCTCTCCTTTTTATTTATTTTGTTTTATTTTCTCTCTTTTTATCCTACAGGGGTTTTTGCATATACATTATAGTTTCAAGTTCTGTGTTTTTATGAGATTCCTAAATGTGTAAATGAGTGGGTTTCTTTCTTGTATATTCTTTTTAGCTCTTTTTCTTCTATTTGCTTTGGCTAACTTTGATGTGTTAATTTTCGTTTTATCATATATATTTATTACATTACATTGTATTATTGCCCATAGATGTCTGTCTGTTTCCTAATGAAAGACAGAAAGGGAGGAGATCTGGATGGAAGGGGAGGTGGAAAAGGGCTGGGAGGAGTAGAAGGAGGGGAAACTGTAATCAGGACATATTATGTGAAAAGAAATCCATTTTCAATACAAAAAAAAGGAGCTCTGTTAATTGAAAGAAAAGAATGATACTGAAGAATCTATGGGTTCTTATATTTTTGTTATCTTTTTTGAGAATGATTTGAAGTGGTGAAAGACATTCATTCACACATGAGAAATCATGAACTTACCTGCCTTTTGCATATCCTTGAACCAAGGTCAAGAAGCAAAATATGTGTGACAGAGTGTTATATTTTTTCTGGAATAAGGTTTATGGGTTCATATATGAAAAGAAAAGAGCATGATCTAAGTGGAACCAAAACCACTTGTATCTTTCCTTACATTCTGTCATTACAACCTGCTGATAGTCCAACACCTTTTTTTTCTCTGTAATTCTGATTTCTGAACATCTTGAGAGTTATAAAACCTGGTTATGATTCTGTGTTTTTTTTTATTCATAAAAATTTCAGATATTTAATCTATGAATTCAGTTTTTGTAGAAAAGTTACATTTTTTGTGACAAACTCAGTTTCTCGGTATTTTTTTCTTTATTAATTACACTTTATTCACTTTGTATCCCCCCTGTGGTTCTCTCCCTCTTCCCGCCCCAATCCCTCCCTTCCTCCACCCTCTGCATGCATGCCCCTCCCCAAGTCCACTGATAGGGGAGGACTTCTTTTCCTTCCTTCTGATCCTAGTCAATTACGTCTCATCAGCCTTGTCTTCTGTGGCCTGGTAATGCTGCTTCCCCTTCAGGGGGAGCTAATTAAAGAGCAGGCCAATCAGTTCATTTCAGAGACAGTCCCTGTTCTTATTACAATGGAACCCACTTGGATACTGAACTGCCATGGGCTACATCTGTGCAGGGGTCTTAGGTTATCTCCATGCATAGTCCTTGGTTGGAATATCAGTCTCAGGAAAGACCCCTGTGCTCAGATTTGTTGGTTCTGTTGCTCTCTTTGTGGAGTTCCTGTCCTCTCCAGATCTTATTGTTTCCTACTTCTCTCCTAAGATTCCCTGCATTCTGCCCAAAGGTTGCCCATAAGTCTCAGCATCTACATTGATAGTCTGCAGGGCAGAGCTTTTCAGAGGTCCTCTGTGTCAGGCTCCTGACTTGTTCCCTCTTTTCTCCTTCTTCTGATGTCCAGCCTCTTTGCCTTTCTGGATAGGAATTGAGCATTTTAGCAAGAGTCCTCCCTCTTGATTAGTTTCTTTAGGTGTACCTATTTTAGTAGGTTTATCCTATATTATATGTTTATATGAGTGAGTATATACCATGTGCATCTTTCTGCTTCTGGGATAGCTCACTCAGGATGATCTTTTCCAGATCCCACCATTTACCTGCAAATTTCATGATTTTCTTGGTTTTTATTTCTGAGTAATATTCCATTGTGTAGATATACCACAATTTGTGCATCCATTCCTCCACTGAGGGGCATCTGGGCTGTTTCCAGCTTCTGGTTATTACAAATAAGGCTGCTACAAACATGGTTGAGCAAATGTCCTTATTGTGTACTTGAGAATCTTTTGGATATATGCCTAGGAGTGGTATGGCTGGATCTTGAGGAAGCGCTATTCCTAGTTGTCTGAGAAAGCGCCAGATTGCTTTCCAGAGTGGTTGTACAAGTTTACGTTCCCACCAGCAGTGGAGGAGGGTTCCCCTTTCTCCACAACCTCTCCATCATGTGTTGTCTCTTGAGTTTTTGATCTTAGCCATTCTGATGGGTGTAAGGTGAAATCTTAGGGTCGTTTTGATTTGCATTTCCCTGACTGCTAATGAGGTTGAACATTTCTTTAAGTGTTTCTCTGCCATTCCATATTCCTCTGCTTAGAATTCTCTGTTTAGCTCTGTACCCCATTTTTTAATTGGATTCTGTGTATTTTTATATAGACTGGATCTTTAGCTTTTCCAACCACAACTGTAATTTTGTACTTTTTTCTTGTTGTTTTGCACTAATATGAATGCCCTGGGAGAAAAGGGTATTTAACCATTTCTATATCCCTGATCTTTTTATAATAACATGATCAGCAGGAGTTTATGTCATGTAATTAACACTGTGGGGTTTAATTGCTAATAAATTAATACTATTTAGTTATTCTTTGAAAGTCAACCCATTTGAACATATACAAGCAACTATAATGGGAAGATTTTTTAAAGAAGAAATACTTAATTATCCAAAATATAATTTCCATGACTAGCTTATTAAGCTCTCTAAAATCAGAAAAGTTCAGTAGAAAGACTTTCATAGGACCACAATAACTTCTTTTTCATTTTAGTCATTGATTAATTAATTTATAATTAGGTTGCAGACTGACTCTTCCAGAGCCTTGAGCGTGGGTGTTTACATAAAAGCTTCACCATCAATCCATTTTTCCTTCTTTTATAAATTTCTTTTCTCCCTGCCCATGAAGCTCCTGTAAAAATTAAAGAAAATTAAGTAGTTGGGGCTGGGGCGTCATGTTAAAAGAATCATTGTGTTTGTGAGATAATTCCCATAGGTAATAGTGCTTGTCAGTTTGGTGAGCTCTGGAAGCACCTAGGAGATAAGCCTGTGAGCAGCCTGTGAGGGATAATCTAGATTACATTAATTGAGGTGGGGAGAACCACACTGAATCCTGGCTGCGCCAGCATACACTGGGGTCCTAAAATGGATAAAATCTGCTGAATCTGGGCATTCATAGCATTCTGCTTCCTGAAGGTAGAAGCACCGAGACCCATCACATCCAACTCCTGGGCCCAAGGCCTCCCCCCGTGACGGACCACTGCACTGTAAGCCAGAGCAAACTTTTCCGTCCTCCCAGTAGCTTTATCTGTACTTATTGCAACAACGAAATGCTCCAAACGTTATATAAATGCTTCAAAAGACAACAACTGATGCTAGCTTTTCTTAATGTATTTACATATAAACCAGAAAAAATGCTTGACGGTCAGCTTCAAGGACGTTGAAGTTTCAGTAAAAGAGGTGGACAGTAACTGCCTGCTCTCTCGGCTCCACTCAGAACCGCTGATAAGTTTCGCGCCTGTGGTCGTAGTCTCTGTGATTTCCCGTCTAAGGCAGCTCAAGGAACAGGGACATTGTGCAGCGGGAAGAAAACCAAGTGTATAGCCAGACATTCCTGGACAGGAGCTCCGGCCACTGCACTGCCTAAGTCATGGGTTCTTGGTCGAGGCACCTCAGCTTTCTGCTTCTGACTTGTCCCGTCTGTCTGATGGGGCTGACCAATGGTCACACAGGCCTTCCAAAAATCCTGGTATGCATATTTTCTCCCTGCCACGCCTGACGGTCCGCCCAAAATACACTGAGTCTCTTTGAGCTGATTCCTTCTCACTTGTCGCCTTTTTAAACAATATTTTGAAAAACTGTTTTTGAGAAAATTATTTTTGAAGATGCATTAGATTCTATTTTATGTGTGAGTGTTTTGCCTCTGTGTGTGTGTGTGTGTACTACCAGAGCAGCTGCTGCCTGTGGAGGCCAGAAGAGGGCACTCGGTCCCTGGAAACTGTATGTAAGTCACTGCATGGGTGCTTCAAGCACAGAAGGCATTAACTGCTGAGCGCACGCTCCAGCCCCCTTACACAGTGTCTTTGACTGACAGACATCATGCATTTTTATGGGGCACAGTATTGTTTCTCCACATTTGTACATTTTGTAGCTATCAGATCAGGGTATTTAGGCTATCCATCATCTCATGCATCTATCATTTCTGTGTGATGAGAACATTCACAATCCTGCTTTTTAACCACCTGAAATTATGTAATACTGTTTAAGCTTATTTTGTGGTTTTCCAAAACCAAATGAATGTGATAATGCACACTACATATTACTAAGATGTAATAGCCTGTAATAGTGTCTGCTCACTCTTGTGCGTTGAGACTCTGATAGCCTCCCACTGGCTATCTGCTGAAACACTTTATGCTTTTACAAGGGTGAATCCAGAGTGCATTGAGTAATGCATAATAAAATTAGTTTTAGGGGAAAGGACCCAAGTTTAAAAGAGAAGGGGGGGGGGAGAGGGTCAGATAAGCAGAGTAAAATAGTCTCCAATGACTTCATTGTGAAGTAATGACTTCTACCAAGTAACTGCATTGTAGTTTTATCTTCCCAACCAAGGTTGTGTTAATGCTCTAAAATTAAGTCTCTTGTGAAAGTTATCTGGAATTTCTCAACAAGTTTTTAAAGGGGTTTTATTTTTTCACTGGAGGTCATGCCTCAAGAATTTGTAGGAATTCCGCCTGGAAAGTAATAATCAGTGGAAACTGGCACTCAAAACTAATTTATATTACTCCTCCAGATAAAAATTCCTTCCATCTTAGACCTGCATTTCAAAAAAAGATTATTATCACCCTGGAAAGAATACATCAGCTTAGAAGAAAGTGACCTCAAGGATGTGTTTCCTGCCTCTGTGCAAAGCCCGGGCTGCTGCCCCCTAGCACCCTTTAAAATCCTCTCTTCTGAAATGTGTTGTGGATACCCAATGCATGAAGTTGCCAGAGTATGTCTGAGTTTTCAAAATGATGCTCCATCATTTACTTGCCTCTAGAGTTCATGATGCATCCTGGGTGAAGACAGGAAGTGAGAATATGAGGAAGGAGATTTTTCATGTACCAATGTGTTTTTATTTCCTGAGTGTATAAGCAGCTTGGCTGTTCTCATCAGCTGTGGCCCTGTGTTCAAATGCAGGACACATTCATGAGGAAGATGTAGCATGGAGCAATTTGGCTACTTTTGATGGCAGACCTGAATTTGAATCTTCATTTCTTCTTTATCTAGCTCCCCACCATCTGTCGGTTATTTTACCTCTCTGGGTCTCAGTGTCCCCAACTCTAAAATGGTTGTCATTTCATTGACATCTGTAGTGATCCTGTGTCGATCACATGGCTCTGCATTTTCTTAGTACCAGGTAAATGTTTATTATGAAGACCACGAACAAACAAATACGATTTTCTTCTTCCTTCTCCATGCCTTCATGATGATTTCAGATCTGTCACCCCGATGTGTTGAAGGCTCTATAATACGCCCATTAATAAAAAGCACCAGGCTCCTCTGATAACTGAAAACAGAAGTCTCCAAACAGTATTCAATCAGTATCAATGAAAATCCACAACAGCTGTTTGCAAGTTAGGCTCAAGTTAGTGCAAGGAGCCCTTTTCACATTTCAAGATGAAGATATAGTTCCTAAGGAGGGCTGGGGCAGGGTTTTAGTCTGAGACACCTACCAGTCACAATCATGGTATCAAAACTGGCTCATCTTCTCTAACATCAGTTACTTGGTGGGTCACGCTCAGTGAGCTCAGCATGCTACAGAGCAAAATGGAATACTAGATGCATTCTAGCTACTAAGAACTCCACTATTCTCAGTGATCAACTCTCAGTAGCTGAGCTGAAATTTGCAAGCATCATAAATATAATTTCAACAGTTCCACAAAGCATCTCCTTGGGACAAGGTCCCTGCGAGTCCTGTGTGGTTTTTCAGTGGGTAGGTAATTATTTAAGAGTGGAGACAGAAGACAGATTTGTTTCCAATTGTGAGCTCACTCCTAAGGTCACAAGTGAAAACGAAAAGAGAAACAGAATCCAAAGTAAACATTTCTTTGGATTATAAAGCATTTCTCTGAGGGTGCCCAGGTTCATAAGAAGGAATTCTACTTCAAACAAGGAGAAATCTGACTCACTTTTCCGAGCTATTAGTGGCCATGTCTAGGGTCTGCCTGTTCACATCATTGATCCATTCCTCAACCTCAAATACATTTTCCAAAGACCCTGGCTTATGGAGCGCATGCCTGAGTCCGTCTGCCTTGCACTTCAGTTGCTCGAGAGAGGTGAAGAAACCATTGTAAAGTGTCTGTAGGAGCAGTCACTAACACGGTTGGCCAGAAATTTTCAGTGAGAGAGCCAAAAAGTTTCACTCGTTGTAACCTATGATGTCTTAGTAAATATTAACTAATGTTGGAAATATGCATCGATTTACTTCCCTAGGCTGTTTGAGCCTTTTAAATCATAATTTTTTTAAACAAAAAAAAATTTAAGAAAGACTTTTAAAGGGTGACTCATAGAGAAAGAGTGTTTGGTTAGCGTCTGTCCTCCCCGTCCACGCAACCCATCTCTACACTGATGTTTCTCTTCCAAGAGCCTGTCCCTTTCACATATATGCCTGGGTATTGGCCAATCCCCTCTGCAGGTATCTGCAAGGCCCTACAGCTCTCTCTGGGTAAAATGCTAGGCAAACAAAGCACTGGGCGCAGAGGGCTTTACCTTTCCTTCCCTGTGTCCCAGTCCTAACAAACTGTATGCGTCACTACCTTAGCGGCGGAAATTTAACCCTCTGCTGAGATGCGCAGCCTTTACGAAACTTGCAAGAATAAAAGCTGGGACATGACCCAGGAACCTGACTGCCCTCTTGGAGTCTTAGAAGTTAATATTTTAGTAAGATTATTCACTCACACATTTCCAAAATGTGAGGTGTTATTTTTTGACACCTTATAGGCACAAAACTACTTTGGAATTTAGAAAATCCTTACCATATATAAATTAATTTATCATTATAATATAGGTTATATTATATTAATGTCAATTATGTCACAAGTGAGAAAACAGAGGAAAAATATTCAAACAGAACATTTTACAGGAAAGCACACTCTACTGGATGTTGCCAGAAATGTGTAGCATGACAGGCATTCACTAGGAATGATGGGTATCAACTGTACGCTGGAAGATTGGGAGATATATCTTTTAAAAAAATGGTTCTGGCTTGCTAGGCTACAGAGGAGGACATTGCAGCCAGTCCTGATGAGACCTGATAAACAAGGATCAGATGGAAGGGGAGGAGGACCTCCCCTATCAGTGGACTTAGAGAGGGGGGCAGGAAGGAGATGAGGGAGGGAGGGTGGGATTGGGAGGGGCTGAAGGAGGGGCTACACATGGGATACAAAGTAAATAAATTGTAATTAAAATAAAAAAATAAAAAATAAATAAAAATTTAAAAGATGGCTCTGGAAGGTGACATTGCAAAGATCTTTAAAGTGACAGGGAAGGATTTTATGTTAGATTATATCAGCCAAGGTGTGTCATATGTGTAGAATGACATGTGGAACAATGGCAGTGTCAGCTCTAGCTTGTGAGGTAACTGGAGCAGGGAACAGAGTAATGGCAAAGAATCTCATAGAAAGTTTCTATCAGTCTCAAGCTCTGCAGTAAGATGCTGAGGAGAAGTTGAAAGAAAGGGGCACACTAATGTCTCGGAGAGTGAAAGAGGCATCATGGCGTGCCTTTGGTATTTTCTGTTTCTTCTATGCCTGTAAAATAAGCTAGGAGCATACACAAGCTTATAGGAATCACACAGAAGCTGGATAGATGGCCAGTGCAAGCTCCCAGGCTGTGTAACATGTCCCAGTTTGCTGCCCAGGGCTCAGGAAGACTGTGGATGGCATGCACTTCCTAGGAGCAGAGGAACCGTTCAGACCTCTCCATAGACTGTCTTTGCAAATAAGCTGCTTCACTTATGCTTTAACTAGCATTTGGCCTGGGACCTTGAAAAGGTCTTAGACTCTCCAAAAGAAATTGGTATGATGTAAATGGTGATTTAGAAAAAAAAAAAAAAATGGCCATCTGCAAATAGAATGGAACAGACGTGGGGCATTTTGTGGTTTAAAGAATCTGCAAGGATATTGACTACTAAGGTAATGGTCAGGGACTTGACTGCCTGGAGCCAAAGCTTTTTACTGAAGCCAAAGCCAAATAGTGCCAAATAGTGAGCAAAGGTCATTTAGTGGAGACCTAAAGCCAATTAGTGAAAGAGTTATCTAGGAGCCTAGGTCATTGTTGATAGATCTGTGAGGACATCCATTTGTTAGTCTTAGAACATCATGAGATATCTTAAGGAAACATCCTTATGGTATCTTGCAGGTACAATATTCAAGCCATGAAAGCACTCTTGTTATCTGCTGCAACAGTAAATTAACCTTCCCCCTTTCCTGCCTTCTCACACATTTATATAAGTTGGGTAAAAATTTCTAATAAATGAGGCTTTGATCAGACAAACTGACTTGCTGACTTGGCCTCCTTCTTCGTGTCTCTCTGTCCCACTGTTCATTTCCCCTCCCCCCCACTTTTAGGAACCCGTTGAACTCCCGCTGGATGGGACACTTGACAACTCTGATAAAGGTAGGTATTGTAGGTATCCTTCTATAGACATAGATATGAAGTCCACTGCTTCATGACAGTGAGGAGAGACATGGGCATTTGGGTTTAAGGTTTTATCCATCCTATCAAATGACTCAAGATTGACATCCTTCGTGGCATGAAACTTGATCAATCTTTTCTCATAAACTCTCCATTTCAGTGATCGCCTGAAGAACAGAGTGAGAAATAGCTAGGCTCCTTCCAGTGTCATCTAAAAGCTGCCCATCTTTCAGGAATCAGTGCACAGAATGCACAGAACTCAGAACTCTGTGACTGGCAACCCTTAGAGACTTGAAAAGACTTGAGGGACAGGATGGAGAAGGCATACTTCCAATAACGCAAGATGGACTTTCAGCGTCTTTTCCAGGGGCACCTTCTTTCTCTAGACTGGAAGTCATTATCATAGGTGCCATATTTGAAACACAAACTGTTTCAATCAGTATTAATTCCATTCTTAATGGATTATGTGTTAGCATTCCTAAGCCATTCCTTTCTGTACATGCTTGTGTACAGAATGTTTATTCGGGTGGATCAGTCATAATCAGTTACTAATCACTTGGTGAAATTAAGTAGGAAAGACATTATATAAAAACATCATTTTGTGTTTTGTAGTCAGTCTCCAAAGACAAGTTCTTTCTGGCTTTCTGCCATAGGAAACAAGATGTTTAATTTCAATGTGAATTTCCTGATTCTACATTTAAATAACTAACCAATTGTGACAGATGAGAAAAACAATGACTCCAATGGCATGACTGCACTAACCTGCCAACACTGTGAGACAGGACAGGAAAGAGAGTCTGTATTTTCAATGGTCAGCTGGGCATGCAAAACTTACAATTATACATTTAGATAATGTATTTCTTTTATTGTAACATTTTACATGGTATCAGAAATAATCCACTGCTTGGGGAAAATGGGTAAATCTTACATTTGTTTCTATATTTACTCTCTTTCCTACCATCCTTACTTTTTCCTAGCAGCCTCATATAGTTTGCTGAGGCTAAAATTTTAGCTGGTGAGGAGGTGGTTTGGGTCTTTCTGTCAGGAACATTGCCCTGTGAGTTGTCCCACTTTAGGTGACATTAAGGCACTGGTTTTTCAGTCTGAGAAAGAAATGGTCCAGGTATAATGAATCTGAAACTTTTGAGACTATTTAGGAGACCAGAGTTCTATGGCGGCAGAGCTGTTAAATAGGCCCCACACCAAAGGTCCATAAAATCATCTTAACAACACATTGACAGTCCATGCCTGGCTGTTGGGATCAGAGGTCATTGCAAAAGTCAGAAGCAGATTGGGAGTCTGGCTCCAGGAGATGCCTCTGATGCCCCACCTGCCAGCAAGAACAGTAACCCCTCCATGGGAACCCAGGAATCATTTACACCTTCTATCTCAACTCTCTAAATATAAAATGTTATTATATGTATGTTAGATTTATATTAGCATGTGTTAATTGCTATGATTTTTTTCATACATGTACTCAGTGTCCTGTGGTAGTTTTTAGTCACCCTGTGACTGAGGAGATGATTCAATCACATACGTGCCATGTGATCAAGAACAAGGTCCTCCTGCATTCTGGTGACCAGTGCAGATGTGAAGGTCTTCTCTGTTAATCCCAGCCCAGGGAAGACAGGCAAGCAGACTTCTGACAGTCATTGGCCAAATAGCCTCACCAAACTGGTAAGCTTCAGGGAGATACTCTGTCTCAAAATACAAAGAGAGAGAGCAATCAGCAAACACATCCTTGGGCCTCCAGAAGCACCAGCACACATATGTGTGTGTGCACCCACATAAACACGTCTGTAGCATAGTTTTTATCTATTTTAATTTGGATTCGTATACCTCTACCTCCCTCATCCTCTCCAATCCTTTCTGACATCTGACACCACATAGGAGAGAAAGAAGGTTTGTGGGGAGAGGGAGCTTGGTTCTTTTTGGCTATTTCCCACTGTTGAGGGTCATTGGGTTCCTTGGGGCAAGTCCAATCTTTATTTCAAGATATCTCTAATTTCTTCTTCTCATCAAATCACAACATTAGCAACCGGGAGCAGCAGCCTTCTTTCTCTGAGCACTCCGCCCTTCTCTCTGGGTTCTGGCATTTATACCCTCTCAGAGTTCCCAGAATTAAAATATCCACAGCCCCTCTCAGAGAAAATAGTCTGCTGCTGTGGACCATCTAAAGCAGCTCCATATCCCACACCTGGGATTAAAACAAAACATGTTACATAATGTAACTGAGTTTTTTAAGACACCAAAACTTCCACCACACGTGTCAAACTAATAAAGACATATGTCACATGAATATGCAAAAAGATAGAACACCTATGTGGTATGAAGTACATGGTACAGCAACATGGTGCCATCAGAATTGCCGCCTGACAAGTATGTAGCACTTCTAAAGTTGTCAGGGGATAGGCTAATGACAGAATCCAATTTGAAATCTAGGCAGACGCAGCTGGAAGAGAGTTCAGGAGATGGGGAAGGATGTGCTAGGGAAATGATGAGGGAGGAAGGGTCCCATTCCATTTTGCTTTGGGACTCTGGGAGGGAGCACTCAGCACATCACCAGGGTGCCAGCCAGAAAGGCTAGCACCAGCATTCAGGTAGTCAGGCTGCAGTGAGTGCTTGAGGGCTTCCTATCCATTGTGACTGGTTTCCAGGAAGGCAGGCAGGACACAGCTGTCTAATGTCCCGGAGGAGGATAAGACATTACTGAGAATCTCTAATTGCCACAGTGGAATCCACATGGTGTGCATGGAATTCAGAGAAGCTGCCTGACACTGAGACCTGTACTGGAGTCACCATGAGACCTCAGCGAGTTCACATCCCAGGAGAGGTTGACGTGGAGGACTTCCAGATCATGCTTAGCTCAGGTGTGATGTTCAGAGGGCAGCACAGAGGAAGTGGCAGGGCTTTGGGGATCCACGAATGGATCTCTTTCACATGGCCTACTCCACACACTCAGGTATGTTTTCTAGAAAGCAAATGTATTTATAGGTTCTTCGCACCTAGAGCTTATTTCAATTACCATATCCCTAATCCTGGAAACAAGTGTTCAGTTTTGATCTTTTTGTTCTCTTTGCTAATCCTGCCATGCATGAAGGGAAGAAGAGGGTGCTGGGGCAGTTAATTCTGTAACAGAAGAGCTAAGCTGCTGCTTCTGTGGTAGCATCGTGAATGAGCAATGCCATTCGCAGCCCTGCAGCTGGTTGCTTTAGTTTCTAATGTAGGTTTATAGGAGAAAGACTTGGCTTGACTTACAAAGTAGGTGGAGAGAATTAAGAGACTAGAAGGAAGCTCTTGGCCTGGAAGTATGATTGATGACATTGGTTGGTGAGATATGCATGATATCATATTATACCTTCAAGCTCACTGGGGTGAAGAGACCTGGGGAAGCCTAAATACTGACTAAGAGCAGATAATAAACTCTAACAACCTATAAAACATAGATCAGTCTATGCAGAACTTAGCAGACTGAGACAAAACCTGGACCCGAGATGGTTTGCTCTTCATTACATCAGGTACCAAACAGCAAAGCACACACAGCGAGTTTAATTACTTCCATTTTTGCTTTTTTTTTTGTTTTGAGAGACAGAGAGGGAGACAGAGACGAGAGACAGACAGACAGACAGACAGACAGACAGACAGACAGACACACACACACACACACACACACACACACACACACACACAGAATCCGCAAGTGCTGCAGCATGGGTGTAAAAGTGAGAGGACAGTGCTCAGGAATAGCCAGGCTCACAGAAAATGCTCGAATCCCCTGAGCTTCCCGTGGTTACTTTTTTCTGCTCCCACTCACCATTGTGTCAGCTAATACAGTGAGAATTGCCACTTAGCTTTAACTCTGTATGAAGTACTACTTTAGGCTCATGTTTGCTCAGGTGATTAACACCCCTGTGATAGAGGTGTCAGGAATTTCTGTTGCTACAGAGAAGAAAACTGAAAAAGTAACATCAGGCAGCTTCATAAGGTTTTATAGCCAGGAGTGGTAGATGTGAAGTTTGCCTCCAGGTTTTCTGCTTCCTATGGAGCCTGACTCCTTAACCCCACATTTTCATGGGTACAGCATATTCGAGAGATCTTTGTGAGGACCTGGCAGGTGGGTGCAGCTGGGTACACAGTCTATGGGACTGTGTACAGAATACAGCTGGCTCCTACAGCCCTGTTCGTGGGGAATGGGCCAGCTCTAGAATGAAACGCAGTGGGACTGTGAACAACAGCAAAAAAGATCCCAGCTAAACTCCATTCTTTTTATGATTTTGCTGCCTGAGATGATAAAACTGCACTAGAGCAATTGCATTGGCCATTGTAAGAATTCCACAGGAAAAGTGACTTACTGAGTAAAGTTCTTGCCTCAAGCATAAGGACTACTTGAATATGGCCTATCAGAATCCTGTTAAAAACCAACCAAACAAACAAACTGTGTGTGCTTATGCATGCAGAAAATCCCCATGGTAAAGAGACAGAGAAGGCAGGTCCTTGGAGCTCTTGGAGAGGCAGCCTAGCTGGACAACCCTAGGATAACGAGAGACCTTGTCACAAAGAGAAGAGGAGCTCAGGACAGATGGCTCAGCAGTTTAGAGAACAGCTACAGTGTAGGTGGCTAACAGCTGTCTGTAACTTAACTTCTCCCTCCTCTGACCTAGGCAGGCACCTACCCACGTGTAGTGCACCCCCATACCCATGAATCAAAACGAAAGTAAGTCTTAAAAAAGAAACAAAGTGATTGACTCCTGAAGAATGAAACCTGGGATTTTTTTTTTATCTCCAGATGTAAACACACATACACACACACCTATATACTATATATAGAGAGACTATACTATATATATAGTATATATATATATATATATATATATATATAGTATATATATATAGTATATAGTATATAGGTGTGTGTGTATGTGTTTATATATATATATATATATTACACAGACAGACAGATACATGTAAACCTATAGACATACACACATATTATCAAAAATGTACCTGATTTTCTCAAAGGATGATAATTTCAACCATTTTGTATTAGAAAAGTATAGCAAAGCTCCTGTGATATCCCTGACAGCTGAAGCTTTTCCCAGCCATGGGGTTATCAGGGCTTAGAAGATTTTTGGATCCACAGTATTGATCAGTTGATTGTATTTTTTCACTCAGTTAAGACCATGTTGATGAATCTTTTTTGCTGTTGTTCACAGTCCCACTGTGTTTCATTCTAGAGCTGGCCCATTCCCCACGAACAGGGCTGTAGGAGCCAGCTGTATTCTGTACACAGCCCCGTAGACTGTGTGCCCAGCTGCACCCACCTGCCAGGTCCTCATCAACATGTTGATGACGCACCTCTCATCATTTTTAAGGTAAGTTTGGTGCCTAGGGCCTGATATCAGATAGATTTGCTTGGATTTAAACCTGAGTTTGGTCCCTGAATGATGTCATTTGGGAATGTTTATTTAACTTCTTTCTTTCTGAAATGAGGCACACATGAGGGCTCAGCCATGCCAGGAGCAGGTAAACGGCAGATAGATAAAGCTGGAAGAAACTTTTCTCTTGAACCAAAGAACTGCAAAGAGACATAGGTGTGGAAAAGGCACTCTTGGGAAGGTTAATACAGATGTTATGGAATTAGAAAGATGGTGAGTTTGACAGTAAAAACAACGTGAATAGAATACAAAATAATATTTTGTCAGCACACATCCTCCTTTTTTCCCTGACTGCTTGTAGACTTTTACGTCTGTGGCCTATTATTTCCTTGTACTAATTCCCTTGTCATGTTTGTCCCCGGTTGGCTTGGACAGTCCTGCAGCACAAGAATATGACCTCTATTTTTGTTAAATGTCTGCCCAAAGTATCACCACAGAACCTGCTTCTTGTGACTGAAATGCATATGCCCAGTGTTTGACATCTGAGGATACAAAATGGTGCTTCCTCATTTGGGAACTGCACAGACATCACCCATTTGGTCTGGCCCCACCTCTCCTGTGCTTTCTCAGGAGCAGGAGGCGTGGCTGCTGGACTGAGTGCTGCTTAGGTTTTTACATGAAGCGCACACTGACTTTTGCCAGAGTTTCCTTTGTTCCCTCATTTGTCCTAACCTTGGGCAGTCAGACACACTTCTCATTCACACACCCTGAGGCCCCATGCCTCCAAACAAGTTAGGACAGCCAGAGCAGGCCAAGAGAGACTGGAGCACCGTGCAGAATAGCACCTCAGGAAGGAACGCGGTCTGGGTTCACCACCACATCCAGTAAGCTGTGTGTTTTCTGACTCAGTCCAAGCAGAGGGTTTAAATGAGAACATCCCTTGCGGCACTTTGTGACAATCGCCATCTTTGGAGGCACCAGCTCACTTCAAAGCTAATTCTATTAAGGTACTCATATGCTTGAGTAAATGTGTTTAAAACATTTAAATATTTAAGATTGTGTTTCAGAGCCTACTTGGGTTCATGGCAAAATTGAGAGGAAAACTCAGTGATGCCCTGGTCCTGCCCTTCCCCGGCCTCCATCCCCTGCCGCGTACGTAGTCTCCTCCAGTTGCTGACATCCCTTACCAGAGCGAGACCCCCGTTAACACTTATGCTCCTCCACTCACACGCCACTGCCAGTCCAGGCCTGCAAGGCGCCTTCTAGTTCACTCAAGACCATTCCTTTCCTACAGACAGGGGTAGATGTTCCAGGGGTAGATGTCTTCCTTCCTTACCTCCCCCAATCTAAATTCTCTTTTTTTAAAATTTTAGGTAGACTTTAATGATTTATATTAATAACTCCCAACTGTGAAGATCTTAAAAGACTATCTAAAAATACATTGTACTTATTGCTATACGAAAAGAATAAAGTTATTGTTATTATTATTATTTACAATTTATTTACTTTGTATCCCAGTTGTAGCCCACTCCCTCATCTCCTTCTGTTCCCATCCTCCCTTCCTCTTCCTCCCTTATCCCTCTTTCCTAGTCCTCTGATAGGGAGGTCCTCCTTCACTGCTCTCTTACCCTAACCTATTAGGTCTCATCAGGACTGTCTGGATCCTCTTCCTCTGTGGGCTGGCTAGGTCACCCCACCAGGGAGAAGTGATTAAGGAGCAGGCAACTGAGTTCATGTCAGAGACTGTGTCTTCTCCCCTTACTAGGGAACCCACATGTGCCCATGATATCAGACACTATTAATGCAACATCACACAGTGTGTATGAACCCATGATATTATACATCGTCTGTGTACCTGTTATATCACACAGTGTGATGTACCCATGATATGATATAGTTTGTATGTACCCATGATATCACATGTTGCATAGGTACCCATGATATCATGCAGAGCAAATGTATCCATGATATCACTCAATTCATACATACCTGTGTGATCACACAGTGTGTATGTATCTGTGCTGTCACACACTGGTTTTTCACTGTTGTATGTCTTCTGTGCTCAGCCTGTTAATCCTTTCCTCTATTTCATTTATTTTACTCGCTGTCTCTATATTTGGACCTCATAAAAATGGAGACTGCAGATTGCCTTCACTTAACATGTGCTTTAAAGTTTCTATATGGCTTTTTAAAAATTTTATTTGGAGAATAGATTTTAGTCTTCACCACCTGCCCCTCTCATCTCCCTCCTCCATCTCCTGAAACCTTTCTTCTCCACATGTCCATCCTGCTTTTGTGTCTTTTTTGGTATGTAACCCACTGAATTTAGTTAGAGTTTCTTTCCTGAGTGTTGGTGTGAGATGGGTGGCTCATTCCTGTTCAGTACTGAGTTCTATTCCATAAGTGGTTATGCCATACTTCATTTACTTATGTCTTGAACATTTCAAAATCTTACATGATCAAAACTATTAAGTTCATAAGAGTTCCTCTTTTACTGATTGTATTCTGAGAGTATATATAGTTTAAAAAAAAAGTGAAATCCAAAAGACTGCCAAATGTTATCCCACATCCCCACATCATCATATTTGGTGATACACATTTGTTTGTTTGTTTTATGCTGTACTAGGCATCTCAGAAGACAGGGTGTTGTGAAACAGCTTTCCTTCCCTATTTTCTGTCTGTCTGTCTGCACTGGTGAACATATTGTAACTTTTCCCAGTAGTCTCTGGGGATGAACTATACTGACTCATGGGTAGGATGAGGCAGCGGTGGAAGCCACTTTGAAAGTGTTCTGTCAGCTGATAAACTATTGGTTAGTAAGATGGAGGAGGGCAGGTCTGAACAGTGTGTTTTTGGAATGCCTCCTCATCTATGGCCCCATGTTTAAGACAAAGAGTGACACTGTGCTTAGATGGAAGAGGCCAGTTTCATCTCTAGAGGAATACTGAATGAAGAGACCAAATTTTGAAGCATGAAGCACAAAATTCAGAGTGCATCTGAGCACATGTGTGGTAGATGTTTTATGTGCTGTTCCAGGGGTAGATGTCTTCCTTCCTTACCTCCCCCAATCTAAATTCTCTTTTTTTAAAATTTTAGGTAGACTTTAATGATTTATATTAATAACTCCCAACTGTGAAGATCTTAAAAGACTATCTAAAAATACATTGTACTTATTGCTATACGAAAAGAATAAAGTTATTGTTATTATTATTATTTACAATTTATTTACTTTGTATCCCAGTTGTAGCCCACTCCCTCATCTCCTTCTGTTCCCATCCTCCCTTCCTCTTCCTCCCTTATCCCTCTTTCCTAGTCCTCTGATAGGGAGGTCCTCCTTCACTGCTCTCTTACCCTAACCTATTAGGTCTCATCAGGACTGTCTGGATCCTCTTCCTCTGTGGGCTGGCTAGGTCACCCCACCAGGGAGAAGTGATTAAGGAGCAGGCAACTGAGTTCATGTCAGAGACTGTGTCTTCTCCCCTTACTAGGGAACCCACATGGAGACTGAGCTGACTACAGGCTACATGTGAGCATGGGATCTAGGTCCTCTCTATGCATGATGTTTGGTTGATGCATCAGTCTCTGCAGTCTCCACTAGGCCCAGCGTTTTGGACTTTGTTGGTCTCCTGGTCTCCTTTTGGGGCTCCTGTACCCTCTGGGTCCTTCTCTATCCCCCATCTTCCACAAGACTCCCTGTGCTCTGTTCAAAGTTTGGCTGTGATTCTCTGCATCTGCTTCAATGCTCTGCTGGGTGGAGTCTTTTAGAGGACATTTGTGGTAAGCTCCCATCCTGTTCCCTCTCTTCTACTGCTTCTGATGTCTATCTTGTTTTTCCTTCTGATTGAGAATTAAACATTTTTCTCTAAGGTCCTCCTTGTTGTTTAGCTTCTTTAAGTCTGTAGATTTTAGTATGTTTATCCTAATTATATGGCAAATATCCACTTACAAGTGAGTATATACCACGTGTCTTTCTGCTCTGGGTTACCTCACTCTGGATGATCTTTTCTAGTTCCATCCATTTGCTTGCACCTCATGGATAGGTAGGATTAGCATAGTAAAAATGGCCATCTTACCAAAAGCAATCTACAGATTTAATGCAATTCCCATTAAAATACCAACACAATTCTTTACAGACCTTAAAAGAACAATTCTCAACTTCGTATGGAAAACCAAAAAATCCAGAAGAGCTAAAACAACCCTGCACAATAAAAGATCTTCTGGACGCATTTCCCTCCCTAATCTCAAGTTGTAGTACAGAGCAACAGTAACAAAAAGGCGTGGTACTGGTACTGGCAGAGAAGGAGACTAGAGGACCAACGGAATTGAATTGAAGACCCAGAAATAGACCAGGACTACTTATTTTTGACAATGAAGCCAAAACCATACACTAGAAAAAAGATAGCACCCCCAATATCAATTCTATTGTAGATTTAGTCAATGAAGAAGAGTGTGAATGGGAAAATGTGGAAGAAAGTGTGAAGAAGAGAGGTTAGTGTTGTCAACCTGACAGAATAAGTCACCTGGGAGACGGGTGTCTGGGCAAGCCTGTGGTGGACTATCTTGATGGCATTTGTAAAGGTAGGCACACCTGCCCACTGTGGGCAGCACAATTCCTTGGCTGGGATCCTGGGCTGTGTAAGTGGAGAGGGGGCACTCAACAGTGGCATGCACTCATCCTTCTCTGCTTTCTGGGGTTCAGATGTGATGCAGCCAGCAAGCCTCCTGCTCCTGCTGCCTGGCCCTCCCTGCTTGCTGCTGTGTCTTGTCCACCAATCCCTGGCTAGATCCCTCTGGAGCAGTAAGCCCAAATAAACCTTTTTTTTCCATCTTAACTTGTTTTTGTGAGGCTGTTTTATCATAACACTGAGAAAACAATTACAACAACAAAGCATGACAAAGCAGGGGTAATGAGCCATGAAAATACAGAATGAGTCACAGCCCTTGCTGTACAGAGGGGTTAAGACAGCAAAGGGCAGAAGCCACTTCCTTCCTGGGACTGAGAGCTGGCTGAGCAGGCAGTAAGGAGTTCACCGTATAGGTCCACATGTGAGGGGATGAATGCCACATGTCTTGTTCTGGCCGATAGGCAGAGACAGAGGTAGCCCACTCAGTTTTTTTCAGTGGGGAGGGGAGACTCCTGTTGAGCACAGAGCACAGTAGAGGGGACCCAGTGAAGCTCACATGAAATGTCTTTGAAACCAGGCCACCTCCAGCTTTGTTCTTCACGGTCCTTGCTGACCTCAGCGAGCCTGGGACGGTTCTCATTGCAGATTTATGATTGTTGTCAGATCACCCAAGCTGAAACGATGTGCTGTTTTTAAAGTGTAAACTGATCCTAATCACG
Source organism: Meriones unguiculatus (assembly GCF_030254825.1). NCBI lineage: Eukaryota > Metazoa > Chordata > Mammalia > Rodentia > Muridae > Meriones > Meriones unguiculatus. The sequence continues at coordinate 104,884,290 of NC_083359.1, forward strand.
TCTGAAATGTAGTGTTATTATCTTGTTAGAACATTCACATATTTTCTTGCAGGGCTGGGGACAGCTCACTGGCAGAGCACTTGCCTAACATGTTTGAGGTCTTGGGTTCCATCCCTAGTACTAAAAAAAGAAAAAAAAAATTCTGCCAATCATAAATAGTTCCTGTTATTTAGTGGTGATCTTGCTGGTCCCAAGAGCTCATTTGTCATTTCAAAGGGGGCCATTACCCAGCCTACTGCAGCGGCCACATGGCAATTTCCACTGCTTATTCCCCAGGGGCAGGCACATCAGCCCGTTGGCAAGTCACTGCTGGCTGCCAGACTCATTACCTTCAGCAACTTGGTCGAATGTGGTCCTTGTGGTCTTTACAGGGCACCATTCTGGTTATTTTGTGTGTTTGTTTGTCCATCTATCCACCTATGCATCTATCATCCTATCCATCCCTGCATCTATCCATTCATCTACCTACCTATTAGGTGAGGTGAAATTCGCATACGATGAAATTTCCATGAGAACCCACAGTTGACTGATAGACGACACCCTTACAGTGTTGTTCAACTACCATCTCTCAATAGCTTCAGAACACCTTCATCAGTCCCTAAAGGAGATCCCCACATTCCTAAGCAGCCACTACCCTGTTTCTCTCACCGTAGACCTTGGGCAATCTCAACTTGACTATCTTTTTAGGTTTGCTTACTTGAACTATTTTACAGGCATGGAATTGTATTTGTGTCCTTACCTACCTAGCTTTTTTTTTCTTTATTATATAATGTTTCTATGGCTCATTTCTATCATAAGGCAATCCATTCCCTTTTTGCGACTGAGAAATCTTTCATTGTGTAGCTATACCACATTCTGCTTATTTGTGTTCGAGTTTTCTGCCCATTGCATCGGGCATTATTCTCATGTCTTGCTAGGGACAAATCATCATAAAGCATTGCCATATTGTCATTCATTTCAGTGTGAGCCTTGAAGGCTGCTTTTAAGAAGTGGAATATTATAAAGCATCTCCCTCACCAAAGCAGTCTTTATTACTCCAGAGTGGCCAATTTTCCCTCAATTACTCTTGAATTTAGTCTTTTTTGATTCTGTGCATTCAAAGATGGAGGAGATAAGAAAACAACTTTATTTACAAAGGTTAATTTTTTTGAGGGTCTGCAAGAAGGCTCAGTGGGTAATTTGCTTGCTGTGTGTGCCTGGCAATCCGAGTTTGACTCCTAGAATCCATGCAAAGAGAGAAGGCAAGACGTGACTCCATAGAGTTTCCCTCTCACCTTCATACATGAGCCATGTAACATGAGTGACCCCCACCTATTATGTACACATACACACACATACACACACATATCACACCACACCAAACCAGCCATATACAAACTATAACAATAAATAAAAGTGTTTTGAAAGTTTGTTTCTTTAGGAAAAGCTCTACTGAAATCTTGTCATTATTTGTGTCAACTATGATTTGAGAAAGCATTTTGGCTAATTTTATACTAAACAGATTAAGTCTGAATTTCCTCTATAATTATTTTGTGGACAGTATAGCTCAGGGTTGATGGCATCACCTCCATTAATTTCCTGTAAGTGCTCACAGCGAGCCAGGTGCATCACCTGGCAGACAGAGTGGGAAACACAGAAGTACAAAGGGGAGGAAAAGATGTAGTCCCAGACTGTGCTCTTTGGTTCCACTTTCTGCTAACCTAGATCTTCTAAACTCTGAATGTTTCCAGGGAAAATTGTTTTATTTCTTGTCATTTCCTTGAGTCATTAAGAGCCTAAACTTTTATCTTCCCCGCTGCGTTTTCACATACTCTTCCAATTTTTAAAAGTAAATATATTGAAATTGTAGCAATTGTTTCCAGTTGTCTTTATCTTTATGAGCTAATAACTCTCATTTCTGTGACACAGAAAGGGAGGCTATGCACCAGGTTAGTTGTGTGCCAAAGGAATGGATGCTTTCTTTAGCACATGCCTTGAGTCAGAGTGCCGGACTCAGTCTGACCAGGCCAGCACAGTGAAGTCTACCTCAGCTGCCCTGACCGGTCCCTCAGAATTGGGGAAGTCCCGCTCTCTTGCTATTTACTATTTACATTTTACTAAATGTCAGCATCTAACTCCAGTACTTAGGTAGGGATTAATTTGAGTCAGCTTGTGACATATAGACCCTGTCTCCAATAAATAAATAGGTAGATAGATGATAGATAGATAGACAGACAGATAGATAGATAGATAGATAGATAGACAGATAGATAGATAGACAGACAGACAGACAGACAGACAGATAGATAGATAGATAGTTATTGTTTGTGGAGATAACTTAGTGGGTAGAAGTGGTTACTATACTCTATATTCAAACATAAGGGCATGTTTGAAAACCAGTACCTGTGATAATACAAAACAAAAAACAAAAACCAAAAGCAAGCAGGACTGTACATGCTCATAACACCAGCACTGGGAAGTGGAGATGGGTGGAGCCTGGGAGTTTGTGCACTGGCTAAGCAAAATGGAAAGCTTCAGCAAGAGGCCCTATCACAGGAGGATATGACTGAGAGACAGAGGAAGACACCTCCTCTGGCCTCTGTATATGTGTTCTAGTCACCATACACACACATACATAGACAAACACATATACATAGACATACACAGAGAGACACAAATATTGACACATACACACACACAGAGACACACAGACCTATGCACAGACACACAGATACACACATACACACAGAGACACATACACATATATGCAGATACAAATGCACACACACACACACACAGAGAGAGAGAGAGAGAGAGAGAGAGAGAGAGAGAGAGAGAGAGAGAGAAGACAAATTAGTAGTCAGGATTTGTTTACACTGAATCCTCAAAGCCATTCTCTGATATTTTCTCTAATAATCAAGTAATCCAGAATGTGAGAGTAAATTGTGTCCAATGGCTGTTCGTGGTTTGCTGTTAATGAAATGTAAACAACTCATACGCATTGTTCAGAACGTTCATATGCATTGTTCCTACCCTACGCATACGCATTGTCCAGAATGTGTAAGGCAGTTGAAAGAATGGAACTCCAGCAACAGAGACTGAAATGAGCCTTCCCCCCTTTCCTCCCAACCTCTGTGCATCTCCTAAGCAGTGATACAGAGCTTCAACTCTGGAACTGCAGGAACCAATCTGAACGAATGTCATGAAGACATTAGGGTTAGTGATGGTATAGTTTCCAATTCGAGTACTTTGCTGTTTTTAAGATACCTGTTATTTTAGGCATCAAAGAAGCCTCAAGTGATAGGTATTATCATTGTATTTACACATGCAGATGAGACTCAAGAACTTTGAAAGGTTTTAAAGCTCACATACTTCACTCTGAGGTAGGGAGTGATGGGAGCAGCATTCATCCATGAACTTTCAGAATGGGGACTTCCCTTGGGAAGCTGCTGTCTGCAGAGCGTGCGAATCTGCCACCCACCCGAGGAAGGACTCTGAGATGTTTGTTATATTTATAAGCAGAGTTCTAGTGATCTTTCTCTCCCATCAGAAGGTGCCTGCCTATCTGTAGTTTCTTCTCCTCCATTTCCTATTCCTTTCCTGAGTTATAGGCATGGCTATGACAACTTCAAAATCCTGCCATAGACTCCAAAAGAAAATGGATTCAGATTGACTTCATCTGAAAATCGTACAAATATTGTCAGGAAGAACAACAACAACAACAACAACAAAACAAAACACCCTCTCGGTCCCAGTCCTGTCCACATGGTTGAAAACACTTTTATGATAGGCCAGCTTTTCTACAATTAAACAAACATCTTATAAAGAAACTCAACTTGTCAAAACTGGCTTGTTAAATGACCTTGGAACCATTGTCTGGCTAACAAACTGGGTCTGCTCTTGGAGAGCAAGCTCCAGTTTTATGGGTCTTCCAGTGATCTCATTGTTATAATAAATGAGTACACCAGGTCTCCATCTCCATCAGGAACGTCCTACAGGCTGGTGCTCCAGATGACTCAGTGAACTCCAGGATCTCCCATCCCGAAAGGCAGGCATGTTGTGGATTTTCTTCACCCAGTGTCTTTAAAATTCTATGCCAAAGCAACACCACTCTGAGGTCACCTCCTGACTGGGGGATGGGTTTGCATCTCAGCTCACCTGAGCATCAGGTCTGTCATTTCCCCATGGGGCTCCTTCGATTCTCTCCCTCCTTACAGGAACATATTAAATGTAGAATGTGTATTGACCTGGAGCATCAGAACCTACCACCTGCCCTTCGGCCTGTTAGAGACTACCTGCTTCCATCCACACCCCCTTCCCCCACCATCCAGAATATTGCCTGGGTGCAATGATGTCATTGTATGATGTCCCCAGGATCACCTAACTTTTGGAAGAGAAGGTAAACACATCTAACCCTTCGTGGCCTTTTTGGAGTTTTCTAGGGAAAAGGCTGCCAGAGGTGCATGTGTGGTGCTGGGTTCCCAGAATGCCCCTGCCAGGTGTAGACCCTTCAGATGGTTTGTTATACCTAGGCTGGGACTTCTCATCCTAGGAAGTGATCTTGCTATCCTTTTGCCTCCACTTCCTGGAATATCTGACATTGTCTGGAGGCTTGATTTTTTTTAACTGAGGAGGCATAATTGGTTCTAGCAGACAGAAGCTATATCCCGAGAGACCCAGGAGAGTCCTACAACTGGGAGTTATCCAGCCACAGCTGTCACTGAGGAAGAGATTGACAAACCCAGGCCTAGCCTAAAGGTAGGCAGGCACAATGGGAGGATGCCACCTGTGTCTCCAATCTGTGCAGCACAACTAGAACTTTTTATGTGAAAAAGTGGAGTTCAATATTGAGAGTGATCCTAAGGAATGCCATTGAGTCTAGAGTGAGTAAGAACACTGACAAGACCTAGATTCCTGGGATGAAAGTCATCCTCGCCAGTTACGGGGTGCGTCAACTTGGACAAGAAATCCCTCTCTCTAGGGATTTTCTGATATGTATGGTATCCTGAATGATAGTGCCTACATAAAGAATCTGTGATAGCCAAATAACTGTATATAAGGCTTCCAATAAGATTGCTACACACTAAACAACTTCTCTTTCTTTCTTCTCTCTCTACTCTTTACCTCTCCCTTTCATCTCTCCTTACCATTTAACACGAGTAGGACAATCATGTGTCCTCAGACAGAAAAGTGCCTGGCTTCCCTAAGTCATACAGAGTGAGACCTGGTAGACATTTGGCTTATAGGAAAGAGCCATGGTTAGGTCACATTCTGGTGCCCTGATTCTCACATCATTAGGAAAAATGACTTACACAGTCTCCCAAGCCTCTCCTTGCTTATATGGACAATGGGGAGATTCATACTTGCTGAGGTCATAAAGGGCAATTCAATGATTAGACACCATCATACATGTAAAACAATTTGATCTGCCTTGGCATATAATGCATCATGTTGCACAGTTTATGTTTTCTATACTCTCACATTTTTTGTGAAACTTGATGACAAAAATTATCAATTTTCTTAAAAACAACTGAAAACGGTATTTGAAGTCTGAAGATTTTTCTATGTGCAGATACAGGCCAATGACATAAATTTCTGTTCAAAGCTTTGCTTGGACATTAAAAAGAATATATTACAATGTAAATTTTTTTTTGGTTTTAAAACATAGGGGCATCAGCAAAAATGTGTCCAATTTGTTAAATGACTTCATGTTAGAAGATATCAGAACATGTCCTTTGTGTAGTGCATCAGATAAAAAACTAAGACAAATCACTTTACAAAGGAGGAAGGTTTATTTGGTTTTGCAAATTCAGTTCATGATGTTTTGGGACCTATAACAAAGCAGTGAGTGCATTGCAGTGGTTACTCTCTCTAAAAGCTCTCCTCCTCTGGAAGTGAGGGAAAAGAAGAGACCGTGATCTCATAATACTTCCCTCTCTCAACACTAGGAAACTCCTACTGTGCCCTATACTTTTAAGGTTCCATTACCCTATTAGCACCACACCAGGGACCAAACAGAAGCCATTTGTAAATATTGAAGATCTACAACAGTGGTTCTCAACCTGTGGGTGACCCTTTGGAAACAGAGTGACACTTTCCTAGTGGTCAGATAACCTGCATATCAGATATTTACATTATGATTCATAACAATGGCAAAACTACAGTTATAAAGTCGCAATGGAAGTAAATTTTTGGTTGGGGGTCACCACAACATGAGAACAATATTAAAGGGTTGCAGCATCAGGAAGGTTGAAAACTACTAATCTAAACCCTAATAATGAGTAGGGGCCAAGAATTATTCCTTCCTTAGGAATAGTATCAGACACAGACAGTGTGGGCGGCTTCGGAGGGACTCTGCTCTTCAGCTTTTCAGCTGCAGGGCCCTGTGCAGCTCCTCACAAGATGGCAGCTGTCCATCCCTGTGACGTGTTTGTCACCTCACTCTGCCTTCGTCTGTCCCTGTGGAAGAAGAAAGACCCAGAGTTAGATAAACGAAATGATTTAAAAATCCATGGGATCTCTCTCCCCATACAAGCATGTTGTGTTTCCATTAGCCACCTCTCACCGACAATGAACAATAACAAAATCACCCACAAAAGTCATGGAACAGTCTCAGCCTCGGGTATAAGGACACGTTAATGTGAACAACTGGTGGACGCGTCTCAGCACCCTGAGCAGAGACACCGGGGAAAAGAAACAAGGCCCCTCATAAGAGCAGCCATTTCCGACTAGGCTCAGTGCAGGGTGGCTAGACTGTGCCTTACACTATGACCATGGCTTGCTGGTCTGCTGGGACTGGGAAAGTCTCTCCTCCGAGCACACCAGGGCTCTTTCCAAATATTAGGCCTTTGTTTGTTTTGTGTTGTGTTGTGTTGTGTTGAGACAGGGACTCACTATGTAGCCAGGACCTGTCTCAGGCTCTTGCTCCAAATGCTTCTTCAGCTTTCCACGTGCTAGAACTATAGGTATCAGCCTCCATGACTGGCGTTGGGTTTATTTTGGCTATCCTTCTTATTTCCACTGTGAAGAATCTTCCAGTTTGCCTGTTAATTCATCCAGGTTCATGTATGAACTGGGAAATAAATGAACTAGAACGTAAATGTGGGAGCCGTTGTGGTGTCACACATGCCTGGAACCAGTGTCCCATCACATGGATGTGATAAAAGTCATTCACCAGCAATCCTACCAGAGACATAAAACCTGCAATCCTGTGCTTTGTTATAATGAAGGCTGTTGTGTCCCACATGTGTGCTGCTAGGCATAGCCTTGACCATATTCTTCAGCCAAAGGATCTATGTGGGGGACATCTGGAAGTGGGGTAAAGTGAAATTCTCACCCAATATGCAAAGGTGATACCCACTCAAGGCAAACTTACTTGTCATTTCTCCAAGAGGCCTGAAACATAACTATTGTATAGCTACATATCATTGTATGTTTTTGAACATTAAACATGGCCCCACCCCAGGGCCAAGAAACTAAACCATGTGATTGAACCACAGTGACCTGAGTGACATCAAGACACTAGAATGGGTTTTGCTTAATTTATCCTTTGGCTGACTTGATTCTACGTCTTGGACAATGAGGGCTTTTATGAAGAAAATGCTTCATTTGTAGATTTATTTTTTTTAGGAGTCTGCAGAAAATGTAAAAATCGATTTCCTTTGCTTTTTTTTCCCCCTTTAATTCCAAACAATGCCATGTTCTGCTGCTACTGCCAGGACCAGGAAGGCAGTAATTTACCAGATGTGGCTGTGAGGCCTTTGCTTCCTACAGCGATGAATTAGCAACTCTTTCCCTGTCACAGAAAATTGTGACCGAAATAGTAGGAGACACAGTGGCAAGTCCAATTAGTGTGCTGTTTCTTCAAGAGGGAGCAGCTCAAAGATGAATGTGCTGAGCTGAGAGGCAAATTGAGGAGGAAATTACTGTATGTCAGAGGCCAGGTGGAGAGAGAGAAGGGAGGGCTGCACATAATACCTGATAATACTGCATATCATAAATATTTCAAGAATTACATTACCAATATTGTTGCAGATTGGCTAAGGAGGAAAATGGTATCTTTGCTCCAGTCCTCTGCAACATTTAAATTGGATCAAGAGGTTTTTTTTAAATTATAATTTTTATGTGTGTGTGTGGTATTGACAGAAGTCAAAAAACATCAACAGATCCCCTGGAGTTACAGGCGTTTATGGGCCATCCAACATGGGCCTTGGGAACCGAATTCAGCTCATCTAGATGAACGACAAGGGTTCTTAACTGATGAGCCATGTCTCATGACCCTGTGCTTCCAGGTAAAAGAGAAAAGCCAGGTTTTCCTCATCTCCATTGTTGGGTCTCCTTTGGCTTTTCTGCCCTGTCATTTCTGAGGATGCTGTAGGCTGCTTGTTCCTACCGTAGCCGTGAGTATCCCTTCTTTTGTGGATTTGGGTATATTGCTTGCAGAATATTGTTAGAATGGACTCTCCCACCCCACTTCACAGCATTTTTGTTGAAAACACTTTCTCTTTTCAAGATCTGGCTCAAATTGTACATCTAAGTTTCCATCCATTCCTTTTCACACCCCAAGAAACTACACACCTAATGCACAAAATCCACTAGAAAAAAAAATGTATCATCTTTGGTGACAGGAACAATCAACTCTGTGTGAGAAGGCAGAGCATCTGATAGACACAGTTCACACCACAGGCCCAGAGTGAGGGCTCAGACGCTGAGGCCACCAGGCTTGTCAGCTCACAAGTGCCCCGCCTCCCAGTTATTAGTCATTTAATTCTGTCCCGACAGTCAATTGAATCGTCCCGAACTGCTGTCTTCAGGTGCCTAAGAAAAACACAGTTAAATCCAAATCAACACACTTATATTTATTTACCCAGAGATTTGGTGGGGAAAATGAAATCACAAGGAGGGTTGTCACTCTAAATGAGGTGCATTGAAAAGCCTAACATCAAAAAGAGCGAGCTCGCAGCCCCCCATGACATCATAGGAGAGATACAAGGAAGATCTTATGTGGATCTAAACCGCTGCTTTATGGCAGTTGTATCAAATGAATTCAGCCACCTGTTAAAGACTTTATATATGTTTACCTTCTCGGGAAATGACTCAACTGTGCAGTTACCCAAAGTGAGCTCATGTGGGGAGAAGACGCACGTGAGGTTGAATTTAAGAATGTCCATGAGGTTATTTACGGAGATTTCACAACTGTCTTGGTACCTTTCACACTGAGGCCTCGCCATCCCATTCTTTGTCACAATCCTTGTGTGTGGTAACAGTAGCTGCTTTGGTATCTTTGTCTGTGAAAGCCACCTATTGCTGGCCATCAGATATGTTTTTGCTCTGGGAGTCTGGGCTACACTTTTGTGCTTTTCAGCACACAGCATGGTTTCTTAATAACGTTGAATGTTTTAGATAGTATGACAGCTGTCTTCTCATTGTTTCTTTTCTTCTGAGAATTCAAGTTACTGATACATTTTGTTTGGTTCCTTGTTTTCTTCTCTTTAAGTAGCCCAAACTTAAAATACCTTTCATGCTAGCCCTGTATGGCCACTGCTGGCTCTGTGAATGTGCTTTACATTTTTATTTATTATTATTATTATGATTATGTGTATATAGGTGTGTGTTTCTGTGTGTGTACCTGTGTGTATGTATGTGAGAGAGAGATAGAGAGGGAGAAAGAATGAGAGAGAGTGTGTGTTTGTGTTCAGGCATACATGTGTCATGGTACATGTGTGTAAATCAAAGGACAACCTTTGAAGGTCAGTTCTTTCCTTCTTCCTTTATGCGGGTGCCAAGGGCGGACTCAAGTTGGTAGGCTTGTGGGAAAGCGCATTTACTTATTGTAACATCTCACTGCCTTGTTTGTTTGGACTCACTGACCTGCTAAGTGGCTACTTTCCTCAGGGCAACCTGGGAGCACTCAGGAACAGTTACTTTGTAACACAGGATGAACTGAAGGTAATTTTCTTGAAGAAGGCCTAATTTGATGTCAGGAATGAGGAATGAGTTTTTAATATGGAGAAATGGAAAAAAATCAACAAGGCGATCCATTCCTAAAAATATAAGAGCATACACAATTTTAATATATAATATATAAATTTATTCCCATTTTTTTCAGCCTGACTTCCTAAGCATCATTCCTGTATCTCCATGACTTAGTAGCCAGCCAATGCCAGGCTTCAAGGCACTTCTTGTCTACCAAGATCCTGCATTGTTAGTGGATCCATTGTTAGTGGATCTGTGTCTGACTTGGGAAATGAACAGTTTCCAGGTGTGTCCAAGTTCTTATTTTCGGCTGGGCACCTTCAGGTGTCACTTGCACGAGTGCAGCTTCTCTTACCTAGAGGCACAAGGAGTACTTATTAAAGCCCCTGGGTGTGACAACATTCCCATGGCTTCTCTGATTAGTCCTCAGGTTTCCTCCTCACCCCGGGAGAGCATTTTTAGGGGAGCTTCACCTGTGGCACAAGTTAACCGTTCTTGGCCAGTCACCTTCAAGTACTTCTCAAAAGAAGTGGTCAGCTAGAAGGTCAGTGAGCCTGGACAAAAGTCTCAGGAGGAAAGAAAGGACTTGCTCTGGGGTTCATGACATGCTCAAGATGGACATGAGCTGATGGTTTCCTTGCTGCACCATCTTTTAATTGGCAATGCTTTTCAGTGCACAGCAAGAAAGTAATTTTCACAATAAACCATGATCCTAGATGGTCTACCTAGTTTAAAAACAGCACAGAAAATGACACAGAAGAAATGCCTTCAGGAGGGAGATATTTCACCTACTACGAAACAGGAGGCATAGATTAGGCGTCCCTCAGAAACTCTCCAGCCAACAGGGAAGGCCACACATTAGACACCACTTACGTTGTGCTTCCATTTTTATTTTTGTAAAATGCCATTCAAATCCACCCCGTAAGTGACCCCAGAACTGGACCAAGAGCACAGCACTGGACCAAGAGCACAACACTGGACAGCTCTCCTGTTGCTATTCTCTTTCCCTTCTCACGGTACTGCTCGGCACCTGTGGCTCAGGGAAGCATGTGCTTCGGAGCTGAATGGATGCCCCTCTGGCCACATCTGCCTAGAACTTCAAGGTGGTCTTAGGTAAGCTTTCTGCCACACATTCTGTCAGGAATGGCATAGCTCAGGATTTAGACGTATCTGGCATTCTGTCAGTCTTAAGCTCTTAAGCCCAGCCCAGTATAAAAACAAAACAAACAATCCCTCAAGTATAACCTTGCCACTTCTGGGAGATAATATTTTGGTTCTTGAAGATATCTAATTGCATTCTTATTTTTATCCATTGTTGAGTTAAAAAAATTCAACAAGAGTAGATTTATAAGATGATGCCATCTATACCAGAAGTTTTCTGCTTTTCCATAACATATTTATAATTTATGGTATGTTTATAGTCAACATGACTTATAAAAAATAAAAAATTCAGTTTATTGGTTTAAATCTCTGGGAATAAAAACTTTGAATGGAAGAAGCAAGATTTGTTCCAAACATCCATTAGGCTGATATATTTATAAAACAAAGTGAGTATGCCATTAGTTAGTACAGATCATTTGAGTTGGTTCTAAAACAGTGAGAACAATTTTAAATGGGGTGCTGTGTGAACGTTTGTTGGAGAGACATGAACAAACATCTCTTTGGTCCAGAGAGAGCACAGGGATAGACTGGGGGAATTACTCCACTCAGATTTGGCTCCCGGAAGCAATGGGTTCAGTCAGGGTTGCGTACAGGAACATGGGTGAGGGGTTATTTACAGGAGCAGAGGCAAACGTGCTCACAGCTACACCACTGAAGGAAATGTCTCTCTCTCCCAGCAACTATTAACTGCCTCTAGACCAATGTTTCTCAGCTTTTTTTCCTAATGCCACAGCCCTTTAGTACAGTTCCCCATGTTGTGGTGACCCACAACCATGGAATTGTTTTTCTTGCCACTTCATAACTGCAATTTTGCTACACTTATGAATTGTAATATAAATATTTTTGGAGATAGAGGTTTGACAAAGGGTCATGACCCATAGTTTGAGAACCACTGCTATAGATCCTCAGGGAGAGTGAGAAAGCTGTTGTGAGCTTTTCTCAGAACAATAATCTGTCCAAGTCCAGTGCTGAGCGTTCAAGAGGCCAATGGCTATGCCATGTCCACAGTGGGCACTAAAATATCCTTATCTAGTGAAGTACAATAATTATGTTTTTCGTTTCTCTGTGTTTATCTCTTCTGAATGAATAATGAATAACCGAGGTGGCTACTATTCGCCTAGGCTTGCATGACCACACTGTTTCCACTACCTGGGAAGTCTGTGAGCTGGATCATTTCAAAAGAATTAGTCACTATATAAGTTTTTTTTTTCCTGGCAGGCCTCCAGCCCATGTTTTGCTGATCTAAAGCATTTTCTTACTGAGTGGCAATAAAAACAAGTTTTAAATACATACCATATAAATAAAAGCTGTTGGCTCAGCCCCTGTGTCACCAGCTCCACTCCCTGACCCCTGCTGTCCAGTACCCCCAAAGAAATGTCTCAGTCTTGGCTCTGATGCTCTCCAGTTTCCAATGCTCTCGTCTCTGATGATCGTCTCTCCTTACTCAGCCTCTTCAGAAACCCCAACACATCACATCTTCCCTTCCCAGTAAGCCTTTGGAAGAGATGGTGTTCTATGGCTTGTCACATAGAGATGGTGACCACCTTGATGAGGATAATCACGAAAAGGATAGGTTTTAACTACAATGGAGAAAATTAGACTGTGGACTAAGAATGACTCCACTGCCAAGCAGACCCCAGGTTGACTCCTAAGTCTAGGAACAGGTAGGGACAAAGTTATGAATTCCACAGAGCCTTCTGCACCTAGCACAGTACCTCACAAAGGGAGACATGAATATTTGTCTGAAGTGTGACTGAATGAGATGGATAAGTGAGTAATGAATTACGGAGCCTCCTTTTGTGAGAAAGCAGCAATCTTCATGAACTAGCATAGAGTTTGGATAGAACTGCTGAATGGCACACCAGCATGACTGTGAGCCAAATCTATTTTATGAGGTTTATTATTGTGTGACCTTAGTTAAATTAAACATTAAAGTTTATTCTCTGCCAGATGATTCCCTCGTCTGTAGAATGGCAGTAAATACTGAGTAAAGGAGTAACTGAATGAGGGACTGGATTGATTGGAGGCCTTTAGAGCAACAATCAATGACTAAAACAAACAGTGTGGTAACACAAACCTTAAAGACATTATTTATCTCTCTTCCTGTGGGTACAGTTTCCTTTAACAAATAGGCACCTTTGCAACTTTTGGTTTGTTAAAGGCTAAACTTGCCAGGGCTTCACCTAGGAATGAATTACCATCTTGCTTGGGAGTAGATTGGGGTTGGCACAGGCTGCCAGGCTATTTTGTTGCTGTGACTGACTTTGGCTGTCTATTTAATGTTATTATCTCTGCGGGGCTATGTCCCAAATTTGTGTGGATGGGCACAGTTTCATCAAAATTAGATAAGTGGTCTATTGTGTGGGGTGGGGGAGCAGGGGTTAATGAGTGGTCTTGTTTGAAATGACTTTGTGTTCTTGCCATGTGGCATTCAGGACAACTCCATCTAGGATTTTATGAAGCATAAAAAGGGAATTTGTGCTCTGCGTTCAGAAGAAATGCCAGGAGTTATGAATGTTCCTAGGAAACAGCAATATAAAATATGGAGTTTCCTGGAACTTTGAAGTTTGTTTTCAGAGAATAGTCAGCTCAGCGTTTTCCAGTATTGACTAATTTCATCCATACATTCTTTGGGAACCTTCACACAACCACCACCATAAGCCATGTCCCACAGGCATCTTCCACATACCCCCCAAATGTATCTTAATTGCTTGAGATTCAGTGTACCCTCAAAATCTTCAAATTTTTGCCATTTACATAAGACACAATTTCACAGCTCTTGAGTCATGATTTAATATTTATTTGCCTATGATTCATCTTGACATAGGAGCTTGTATCATGCTGCTTATTTCACAGCTTTTATAGGACCTGAACTCCTAACATTAACGTAAGAAAGTGTACTAAGCCTTTATCACTTGAGTGTTTGGCTTTACCACATATAATAACCTGCTTCTTCTAATCCATGTGATCAAGAAAAGGAACACTGGCAGACTCACCCCACGCTGCTTCAGCCCTCCAGATACTCTCACTCTCCATCCTGGTTTGTCGGTGCTTCTCCTCAAGGAAGAGCACAAAAGAGTGAAAACAAACAAACAAAAAACCAAATGGAAATTTCAAATACAAAGACAACTGGCTTCCTGAGGGAGGAAAATATGGTTTAATACCCTTACCCTCAGTAATAACAGACTGTATTTTTGAAAGGACTGTTGTCAAAATAACGTTGGTGAGCTGCTGAAATCATAATTGGCACTACTGTTTTGGCCCTGTGACCAGTTTTACATCAGGGACTTATTTTCCACTTTTTCCCCTCCCAATCATTGCAATCATCTGCTCTGGTAGAGACTAAATTGAATGGCATGCACCATAAACCTGCTCCCCACTGCAGCTCACACCGGCATTGTAAACCGCAGGGAACAGTGGGGGGCATTGAAGTGGCTCACACTGACCTTTTAAACACCAAGGTGGGGAAAGAGCATCTCATGGCCAGGTTCCTCCAGAGTCCCCCACACAGGACTCCCGACTGCCCTAGCTCAGCTGATCGCTTATGTCAGCCGGGCAGCACGACACAGACACAAGGACAGTGGATCCAGCCTTGGCCCCATCCACAGACCCACAGGTGTGAGGCCATTCTGTGAGTGCCTTTGTGTTACATTGCCCACGTAGGTAAGCATGGGTTAGTTTCGCTGGACAAATCTAGGGAAAATAAATAAGGAAACTCACCAGGACTCCACCTAGCCATTCTTCAAAGACGCTAGAGGAGAAACACTTTTTCAACTGCCCAGAAAGTCTCTTGGCTGTACTGCCCCCCACCCCCGAAAACTGAAAGTAATAAGATGATGTAACTAATTACTCTGCCTAACTAACTGATGGTTTGAAAATTTAATTTCTCTTTCTTTTCCTGACATCATCACTAATAATAAAACCTAAGCTATTAAAACAGAGTTATGTTTTCATCAGAAATATGTGATACAGACCTGGATATAGAATTTTTATGAGCAGATCCTGACTCTGGAGATATTATACAGCAGTGATTCACAGATTTAATTGGTAAAATGCATGCCGTGCAGGCATGAGGACCTAAAGCTTGAATCTGCAGGACCCACGCAATCTGCTTGTAATGGTGGCATGTAGCTGAGGTCCCCAAAGCAGGGGTAAAGGAAAAGGGGAGCGAGACTGATAGATCCTTTGAGCTCAATGGCCAACCAGCCTAACTGAATCCATAAGCTTCGGGTTGAGTAAGAAACCCTGTCTCCAAAAAATACGGTGAAACCTGAGCAAAAGAGACACTAAACATCGAACTCTGGCCTCCAAACATATGAATACATACATGTACACACCCCTGCATATGTAAACAACTGTAATAACATATACATAGAAAACTGAATTAATTTGAGTGTTATTTATCATGCTATGGTAAGTTGATAGCCTGTGAATTGATTTAAATCATTCTTTTCTACATTTCTAAGTGGTTTACAGTCATTTATGATGTTTTCTTTGTGATCTAATTACTTATGACTCAAATTATTAACCAGTTAAAAAAGAAGTGACTTACCTTGCAGTTAATTTTCAGTGACTGTGACTCAGTGTGGGCTCCGATCTTCTCAAGTAGATATCATTGGGTGCAAGAACATGAAAGGTTTCACAGAAAGCATGGCTGCAGTGAATGGGGTTTTTTCTCATATTATTCTACTCTTCCGTGTCATTACTGGAAGTCTCCCCCAAAACACATGTGTGCTTTACCTTTTATTAAACTTGTTTTTTATAATTAAATTTATTTATCTTTAATTATTTCATTGTAGACTTGTTTGTTGCATATGCTATGACTGTCACTGTGAGATTTGTTATATCCTTCTCCTAATCAGTCCGTCCAGTCTTTCCTTTTATCCTAATATATTTACTGACAATCTTCTTTTAAGATCCATCTTATTTTTATGTATGGGAGCATATATACACATGAGTGTGGGTATTGGTGGAGGCCAGAAGAGGGCGCCAAAGCAACTGCAGCTGAAATTAACAGGCTGTTGTGAGCTGCCTGACATGGATGCTGGGAACTGAACTCCAATCTTCTGGGAGAGGACCAATAACTCCTAAACACTGAGCTATCTCTACAGTCTCTGAATTGCCACCTTTTGCATTTTTATCTTTTAATGGAGTTCTGCATCCATCATGTTAGTTAGTTTAAGAAAATTTCCAACGTTGCATAAAATGTTGTATTTATTTGCAGTCATGTTGCTTCCTTCCACCACCCCACCCCACCCAGCTCTAAGCAACCAATAATCAATTTTCTTTCTTTCTATTTTCCTATTTAACATAGTATATGGGGGAGGGGTGATGCAGCAGCTGGTTCCTTGTGGGTGATGTACTTCACGCACTATAATGGTTTGAAATTAATTCATGCTTCTATGTAGGAATTAAGATATTTCTTTTTATATTTTCAATCTTGTTTCATTGTGTGGACAAGTCCTCATTAATCAATTGATATGCAGGCTTTTCTTAGATTATATCACACATGTAAAATAAGTAACTCTTTAAATTCAGCAAATTTCTTTCTTTTTTTTTCTTTTTCCTTATTCCTTTATTTTTTATTTGTTTACCTTTATGAGCCAGAGTCTATGAATTCAAGTTGCCTTTGAATTCAATATTTGTCTCTGTCTGGCCCTGAACTCATGGTAATCCTACTGCCTCAGACTCTGTGCCTACCTACTCTTCCCTTAATAAAAAATTAGCCACTCTGGTGAATTATTAATATTAAGTTATTTCTTCTCTTTATTTTTTCTCTAAATATTTATTTTTTTATTGATATGTATGTGTATGTGTGCTTGCAGTGCCTAGTGGAGCCAGAAGCAGACATTGTATCCTGTGGATCTGGAGTTACAGGCTGTCCTTAGTCAACAGTGTTGGTGCTGGGAACCAACCTCAGGTCTTCTGCAAGAGCTATGCATGTTCTTTACCATTAACCCGTCTCTCCAGTCTTGTGGTTTATTTCTTGTTGATAAACTACCCTCCTGCTAGATTTCGTTGATGTATTCTCCAACTGTTGCATTTTTTTCCTTCTTGATATCACGAGACTTAAATGTTGCTTTACCCTTGGAATCTTCTGATTATGTAATCATTCATGTCTTTAAATTCAGTAATAGCTACAATGTAGCTTACGGCAGCACAACCATGGACCAACTAAAAAACTAAAAAATCTGGATGAATGTGATGTTGGTTCTGAACCATTGGGAGTCACTGGGGCAACATTATCTGAAAAATACCAAAATGGAATAGAGAAGGGGCAAGCAGAGAGGCCAGAGCAGTAATTGTGTCCACTTCCTTTATAAGTTGTTTCTTCATTTTTAAGCTTTCTCTCCCCTTCTCTCTCTTTCACACACACACACAAACACACTACTAGTTGATGAGTATTTGACTAGGATAAATTATCCCTCACCAAGCTACCTGCCAGAATCAAAAATTACAATTATCCAAAGCACTGAATCATTACACAAACCGTCTTGTATCATACCTGACATTTTGAGAAATAAGAGAGCAAAGAAAGATTCACAAGATGGAAAAGCAAGCTAGGAATGCTAAAGTAGTTGTAATTACAAGATAACAAAACAAAACAAAACAAAACAAAACCACTTTTATAGAACAGTGGAATTGTTGAAATCTAAAAATATCATGCAAAGAAAAGACAGACCTTATCTTTAAGAATAGATAGTGTTTGTTTAAAGTAAAATTAAAAGGTCAAAAAGATACATTACTTAAAAAATATTCCGAAAGAAACTGGGATGGACTTTTGAAAATCAACCATAGTAGATTTTCACAGCAAGATATATATATATACATTTCATGGTTTTGAACATGTGAGTTAAAAGTATATAGCATTTCTCGATAGCATCTGATACATGTAAAACAAATATTTAAAATATAAAATTAAAACCACAGAAATAAACATGCACAACACAAAAGAGTTTGTATCATTTTTAAAGTAAAATAAGCAAGTGACAAAAACAGAAAATATTTAGAACACCTCAAAAAGACAATGAAGAATTTGGATTACTGACAAACCAACAAAACAGCAAATTGTATATTTAAAACCAAAAGTCAATGAATTTTAAAGGCTTGAGTCATGGACTATGTTCTCTGATTACAGTTAAATAAAGGGAAATTACTAACAAGAAAGAGAGCTGGGAATCCCATAAATGTTGAAAACTAATCAGCAACTTATAGGTCAAAAATGATCATGATATAAATTAAAAATACTTAGAATTAAATAGCAATTGACTTCTCGCTACTTGTGTACATTGACTTCTGGCTACAAGTGAACAAGGCAGTGTACACTTGAAATTCCAGCACTCAGGAGGTTGAAGCAAGAAAATATGGAGCTCTTCTCTGGGTCCAAAGCAGCTGACCCTGAGTGCAGTGCTTAGCCTCGCATCCTGAGCGTATCATTTTAGCTTTTTATGGTATCCAACCATGCTTGGGGAGAATGTCCTGCTTCAATGGCTGTAAAGGCCTGAATGATCATGGCTGCATCACACTGTTGTGAGACTCTAATCTTGCATATATACCACAGGCAAACCAAGGAGACCAACACCAGAAGGCCTGCTAACACTCCCATGCCCGCCCATTCCTTCAGATGATTCATGGCTGCAGCAATCCATGTTGATAATCCTGTGGCTAGTCCTGCATCCACTCCGGTAGAATTTACTGTGACAATGGCCACTCTCAGCTGCTCCATCGTAGTATCGAATTCTCCAGTCCAATTACCTAAAATATAGCTCGACAATTGTTTAGACAGTCCCAATTTATTTCTAATATCAGAGATCAGACCTCTACTCTTGCCTGATGCGTCTAAAACAAAAAGGGGGAACTGTAGAGAGCTGCGGAATGCTATGCCTTAAAGATAGAGCTGGTTTCCGCCTTCCACCTTCCCGATGGTGAGTGCTCTCTGTCACGAACAACTCCACATTTGGCTAAGGCCGAGGATCTGGCTTGCTTCCATGTATGTGGACCTATCTGCATTGCCCCCGTGGCACGCCTGGGTTGGCTACCCAGAGGCTATTTAAGCTGTGGGCTGGCTTTCCCTGGGGTCCGAGGATTGTTCAATGTTCCTGAATAAACTGCATTGAAAAAAAAAAAAAAAGAAAATATGGAGCTTGAGAGAGCCTGGGCTCAACAAGTCCCAAGATGGACCAGGCTTCAGAATAAGAGTCTGTCTCAGACCAAAACATGAGAAAATTATAAACAATTTTATGTAAAAAAAATCTTAACTTTTAGACAAATACACATAATTTGTAAAAACACATTATTGCAACACTAATGCCAGAAACTCAAATAGTTACCTTCATGGCTTTAGTCAGTTACTATGTATTCTCCTGAGGAAGAAGCTCCAAGCTCAGGTGTCCCTGCTCACCATTTCTTCTCAGCATTTACACCAATAGAAAACACTCTGAGAGCAGATTCAAAAAGCAACAATTCCCAACTCACTCCATGACATGAAGCGTTGAGTGGATCTCCCACGGGAATGTGTTCATTGAGGAAAATGGCAGGCATGTTTACCTTACGCAAACAGATAAAAGTCCATAAAAGTCAGCAAAGGAAGCCCAGCCATGATGAAAGCATGAGCATATATCAGGATTGAACTGAGGGGGGGGGGTGTTAAATGTTATCATATTGAAAGAAAAGAGCAGAATCATAGTTTTTATGTTTGAATATTGATGTCTTTACAGAACTGCATTTTGATAGACATTTGACTCAACATTCATTTATGATAAGCACACTTATTCTGGATGTGCAGGCATCTCCCGTAGTCTAGAAAAGGAATCTACAAACATCTTCACCATGTTTAGAAGTGGTTTATTGAAAGAGCTCTTTTTGCTGTTTGGGACAGAGGTAGTTCACTCTTGTCATTGCTCTTCTACATTGTTCTTGAGGTCCTATTTAGAGCACTAAGATAAATTAAAAAAGAAAAAAAGAAAATAGAAGACAAAACTTGGAGAAGAAGAAAATTAAATAGTAATTTTGGTTTATGGTCAGACAACAAGCATTCTGAGGTGGACCTGGTAAGCACTCTGCAGAGCAAGCAAAATGATTTAATGATTGGGTGTGGTAATTCTCTCTTGGCGGGAAAGGCCTGAGGGCTGAAGCTTTGTCCATGACAAGAGGAGATTCAGGTTGTGATACCGAGTGAGTGAAGAAGCAGAGGGCACAGGGCTAACCTAGCCTGTAACCAGCAAGCCCCGCCGCAACAGTCCTACCTCTGCCTACAGTAGCCTTGTCCACAGGTCCCAGCCCCCCAGAAAGCATGGCCACCAGCTGGGGACGAACTGCTTAAACACAGGAACCATTCTTGGTGATTGTGACATTTCCTACAGAATCAGTTTAGGTAGAATGTAGATCTAAATATAAAAGCAATACACTTAATTTGAGGAAGTAAACATGAAAGTATCTTCTTTTTTTAGTTGAAAAGATTTAATATGTCTTATTCAGTGTATCATAAAAAGATTTTAAAAGGTTATCCTTTCTGAGAAAAAATATTCCTTAAACCTAGTTGGAATTATACAAAAAAGGAAAAACAAAATATTAAACTAATATTAAAATATAGTTTGCTTTCTTTATACCATAAATGCACAAGAGAGGACATGGAAGAATATATTTTTCTTTGATTTTGCAACAACAAATTTAAAGTTTTCTCTTTAAAAAATCTACAGCTAAACAAACAGAAATCCAGCAAAATCAGGTAAGAAACATAATGTCCAGATATCTATAAAAACATGAATAGATTCTTGGCTTCAGTAGCCAGGAGAAAATTCTAATTAAAGCCATGCACTATTCCCTAACTCTTTTTTTTTTTTTTTTTTTTTGCAGCTTTATTTGTTTTTTTTTTTTCTCTTTCAGACTTTTTATTTCTTTAGCTCTTACATTCATAACTCCAAGTATACTAATATTGCTGTTTTCTTTTCTTTTTTTTTTTTCCAATGCAGTTTATTCAGGAACATTGAACAATCCTCGGACCCCGGGGAAAGCCAGCCCATAGCTTAAATAGCCTCTGGGTAGCCAACCCAGGCGTGCCACGGGGGCAATGCAGATAGGTCCACATACATGGAAGCAAGCCAGATCCTCGGCCTTAGCCAAATGTGGAGTTGTTCGTGACAGAGAGCACTCACCATCGGGAAGGTGGAAGGCGGAAGCCAGCTCCATCTTTAAGGCATAGCATTCCGCAGCTCTCTACAGTTCCCCCTTTTTGTTTTAGACGCATCAGGCAAGAGTAGAGGTCTGATCTCTGATATTAGAAATAATCTTGAGGTGAGTATACCACCTCAAGAATAACTAAAGGGAAAAGGTAAACAAACAAACAAAACAGAGAAGACTAGAGAAATTGCTCACTGGATAATGTGTCTGCATGGCGAGCGTAAGGACCTGAATTCAGATCCCCGGGAGCCATGTGAACAGGCTTGGTGCCATGTGCCTCTGATTTCCAAAGCTGCGAGCCAGACAGAGGACCCCTCCAGCTCACTGGTCAGTCATTGGTGAGGTCCAGGTTCAAAGACAGACTCTGTCTTAAAAGTAAGTGAAGAGAGATAAAGGAAGTGATCTGATATGAGCCTCTGGCTTACACACGTGTGCAAACTTACACTCACCACACCCAAACAATTAGGTAAATAAAGAATAAACATTGTCAAGTGTGACAGAGACCATGAAGCAGCTGGTAGGGTCTTGAAGTTTTATGAGCATTGAGTGGGAGTGTAAGAGGTGCTCATGGGAGCACCACACACACACACACACAGACACATGCAACCAAATTCCTAGCCACTTAAGCTGCCATCCATCACGGGTGGCTTACATGATCGTATCTTCGCACTGAGGGAGATTTCAACAGGACTGAGCAATGTTTTGCTCTTGGAAACGCTCATAAGGTTGAGCAACAGAAGGAAGCCACAAATCATATGCTACCATTTTATCATAAAGACCGAATAGCCAAGAAAATATGCCACATGTTCTGTTATGTGTACCTGTTTGCACATACGGGTTATATTATTACAGTTTTTAAAGATTTCTTTTATCTTTCTTCATGTGTGTGTGCACGTGCCTGCGCGCACACGCACATGAGTGTACACCCATGTGTAGGTGCCTGGGGACACCAGCTGGGGGCTTCGAATCTTCTGCAGCTGGAGTCTGAGGTATTGTGAGGCACACCCGTGTGTGTCCTGAGAGCTGAGCTCCAGTCCTCTGCGAGAGCAGTGAGTGCTGCTCTCTGCTGAGCTGTCCCTCCAGCCTTACAGTCTATCTTTAGAGAAGAAAGACAATGACGGGAAGAAATATCCTCTCGATGGGATGGCAGGGAGGAATGGGGACGCTAAGTGAGCCTCGAGTCACTGGAACCATACAGTTTTCAGTTTCCCTGGGAGGCAGTGACACAGTGAAATACACAGCCACTACCGCAGGGAGATGGCGAGGGGTCGAGAGAGGCTCCTGGCAGATTACTAATATAAAAATGGTGAAATGATGTGAGTCAGATGTGAGATACTCTGGGCTGATGTTTTTTTAATTAGGTGAGTTATGTGTATCTTGTGTGTGTTAGTATTCCAAGTAGGCGTGTGTGTGTGTGTGTGTGTGTGTGTGTTTGTGTGCATGTATGTGTATATTTATATGTATTTATATGAGTGTATGTATGTGTACGTATATACATGTATATGTATGCATGTGTGTGTTCCTATGTGTATGTGTGTGTGTTTGGGTGAGCGAGTGTGAGTGCAGAGACATTCGATCTTCCTGGAGCTGCTCGTGGGCCATCACTATGAATGGCCTCGGGTCCTCTGCAAGAGCGGTGTGTGCTTTTAACTACTGAGCTATCTCTCTGGTCCCTAGGCTACTCTTTCAAGAAAGTCACATGAACACGCTTTATCTCTGGTTTTGAGAAGTTCTGTGTGTGTTAAGGCACAACTGGCGTGATTAGTTTTAGATCAGGTTTCTTTCCATGGTGTTTACCCATCATGCCTAATGAGGCCACAGTGATCACTGGGTATGCTCTGAGAAGGAAGTGTGCTGTGTTCTGATCACGCACTGTTCTTCAGTGTGGAGATGGCTGTTCACTTTCACACAGCCTCCCGCCCTAATGCAAACAGAGGAGTAGAACACTCCTATTGACGGCATCTCCTGGGCAGCTAAGCCACCCTCGCAATGGCTGAAAGAGCCATCCTGCAACCTGAAGACCTGCTCAGCATCCCCAGGACACTTTCAGCCACTCTGACAGTACATATCTCAGCATCCTTAAACCTTTGTGTCTTTCAGAAGTTTCAGAAGTTGATATCTTCTTTCTGGGGAATATAAGTTTTGAGTGTCAATAAAATTTGCAGCCTTCAACTGGCACCAGAGGCCTGAAGCTGTGTGCTTATTCTGACTCCGCTACCTGCCACTCAAACCAGGCAGCCAGTCGTGGCAAACAGACCCTCACGCGTAAGTCCATAAAGCAGGCCTCGTCACCGAGAGCACCAGGACGCAGGCTTTTATTGCGGAGTGATGTCTTTTTAAACAGCAGCACAGACCCAGTGCTGCGCTGCACTTGTGTGGACCTTGCTGACATCAAACGGCTTTTACTCCAGGCGCTTGACTCTGAGCTTCACCGTTTCGTATGTTAAGTGATTGGAAACTTGGGAAACATGAAGTAATACTTTTCTCTGATTTGGAAACTCTGAGTCTTTCACAATGAAACCTTAGATGCGTATTAAGAAAGGTATAGGGTTTTCTTTATAGATGCCTATCACTAGCCACGGTTACATAACTCTTTCAAGGCTAAAAAGAAATACCTAAAGCTGACTTCATGTTTTCATGATTTTTTTAACCCTCTCTTCCCCTTCCCCCTTGTATTTACCTACTACATTTTTGGTTGATTTCTTCTAAAAATCAAACCAGCGCCAAGGGCATGAGGCTTTAATAAAAGTCCCCTAATGTGGGTCATTTCATCTCTTGCCTTAAGAAAGAGCTCGCATGCCAGCAGCTGCTTGCTATCACGCCATGCTCTTGAGTAAACACGGTGCCTCCCTGAGCAGACGTTTCTGCCAGTGTTTAGAATTGTGTATATATTTGAACCCAGATGGTTCGGTTGAGCGCTGCTGGTTACCAGTCCCAGGGCAAACCACAGAGGCGTGCAGACTGGGGGAAGCAGGGTGTAGGTCTGGCCAGCAGCCCCACTCGGTTCCTGCTCCAGTAACTCTTGACTACGTTCTGAGCTGGACCCTGATGGAGAGACCTGTTGCTTTTGGATGTAAGAAGTATTCGGTGCCTGCTAGTGAACAGTGCAGTGGCCACCCAGCATGATCTTAAACCTGCACCATAAATTTCATATTTAGTTGTGAGTAAAGACTTAACCTTTCTCAAGGAATCATGGATTTCGCTTGACAGATGTTCCTTTACAAGTTTTCGCATCACACTGCTTTACTTTTACAAGTAAAGAAAGGCCCCCTTAGCTTTCATTTCTCCTTCATTCTTTAGCACGGGTAGAACGAGATGGAATGCAGTTTATTGACGGTGTCTGACGCACTAGAGGTTGCAAGACACCATGAAAAGGTGTGCTGGCTCAGCACGTCATACAAGCATCAACAGGACTGATGGATTGCTGTGCACCTGTTTTACCAGGCACGGTGTCAGGGACTTCTGTGTGCATCTAATTTAATACTCAAAATAGTTTTTCCAAATACATGGTCTTGTCGTTATTTTATCTTTGCACCTATACGTTTTTGGTGGATAAATGCGTGTTTGTGAGGAATTTCTGCATCCGGATTTAGGATGATCCAAACTCCAGTCTTCACACCTGCTCTTAAACACTTAACCTGTAGAACCCTCTTCCCAGAACTGTCTTCACTTTCAAAAAGAGACAACCAGATTCCAGAACCATGGCTCAGACACCTGCAGTCACGCTGTAGCTGAGCTAGAGTTCTAACTTTCTTGCTCTTCTCTTTAAGGGTCTGGCTGCTCCTCTGAATGTTCATCTACCTATGGACAGCACTAATTATGGTGGAGCCTTCTTTGAATGAGGTCTTATTATAAGGAGAAAGGTCTGTGGTCAGTTCCTCCTTGTTGGGGTATCAATGACTGATGCTTAAAAGCGCATCCACAGCTAAAGCCCTTCCTCCTTCATTCCCATGCAGATTCACTGGCACAATCAGACTCAGACAGAGAGGAACAATAACTTTACCCCACCCCTGGGCTAAAGTTAGTGAATGTTAGTGAAAGCACTCCCCAGTTGATCCCCCATGCACCTTTCTAAGTGGAGACCCTGGGCCAGCCTGTCCCCTGGATTATCCAGAACTCCGGATTCTTGTTCATGTTCCCAGTGTTTGAATTCTGCTCCTTTCAGTGCATGAGTTTTATTCAACTGGGAACCATAGAGCAAGGATTCACTTCTAGTGGGATAACCTGTTCTCCTTCGTGGAAGGGAAGGCTGGTCACCTGAGCTGCTCTGTTAATGCAAGTTCTGGAGAAGGCCAAAAGGCAGAGGGTAGGCAGATTCGATGGTAACATGCTCTAGAACTCTCATTTGAGTCATTATATAGAATATGACCTGAGTGTTGGCAAAGTTCCTCAGAGGCTTCCCCTCCCAACATGCAGAAGCCATAGCCCAATGCTCTACTTACCTTTACCTTTTAGAGTTTAGATTTTGTAGAAGGAGGTGGAATGGGTCAAACTTATACTAACTAAATTAATTACAGGCTTAATTCTATCCAAGGATGAAACAATGCACCACACAGCCATGCACAGCACAGAACTGCTGCTTATATGAGCAAAGGGGCTTCAGTTTTGAGTATGAAGGAAGTCATTTTCATCATCAAACCTTCAGGACATAATGAAAGGTCTCCTTGCTTTCTTGAATTTTAAATGTCATTAAGTATACATTCACAACCTGAAAATTAAGCTCTCTAACTTGGCCCTTGCGTTGAAGCCTGGGTTTCTTTAACAACTGTGGTACAGAATGGACGGCATACCTTAGAGCTGGCATTGCACAGGGTAAAATGCATTCTGCAACCTGTCAGAGCATTCAAATGCTTTTGAAGAAGCTTGATTTCTCCGTTTCCTCTGTAACTCTGAGTAATTCGACACATAACTCTAAAGAGCCAAAAAAGTCAAGGTGGGAAGGAAGGAAAGAAGGGCAGAGGGAGAACAGAGAGGGTAGTGGGAGAGAGGACAGCACAGGAAAGGAGGAAGAGGAAAATAAAGGACGAGCGAAGACTGTCACAGTTGTACAGTTGTGGGGATGCAATGCAGGCTCTTAGAGACACCCCCTACCCGACTCACACATTCCCCAAGTGTGCATCAGCTAGAGAATTTCCCTCTATATACCCCTGTCTGAGAAAGCTGTTGATACTTTCTGAGACCGGCATCTCCTATGGGGATTAAATCCACCAACCCACCGGAGGATCAGGAGGCAGAATTCCTTCACCACTTGGGTAGTCTCCTGATCTTAGACAGCATGGAATCTCAATATTAGGTTGGTGGTTCTTCCCAGGCCACTGTCCTCCATCAGATAAGCTCTACTGTTCTGTCCCTGTCTGGGTCTCTTTCAGTCTGTGTAACTTACCAGGAACCGTCTCTTCTTGTCTTACTGGGCGTCTTCCTTGAAAGCATAAACTGTAGCTGCAACCCTCACTTTCTCTAAGCTACTGTGGAGGTCACTTGATAACAATGCTCTGTCCTTAGGACCTGGCTTCCATTTGTGCCATGGACTCCATCAGTCACCACCACAGTCCCCACAGCAACTGTTTCTGGGACATGACTCCTGCCGATGGCTCTGTGCAGTTTGTTCACAAATATGTCTACTTTCTTCTGGTTTGGTTAATTGAACCTTAATTATAACTTCCTATTTGTTTAGGAAAATAAAACAATACATCTCCCCTTTCATCATTACGAAAAACAAGCAAACAAACAAGAATGGCTATGTCGTGATATAATTTTTTTGTCCCATTGCCATAGCTCTGACACCATCCCCTTTGCCTAATGTGCCAAAACAAAACAAAACAACAACACACAAATTATTTTCCTTCAGCATAAACACAGCAGTATTCCTTCACTTCCTTTCCTTCTTCTTGCCCTGGCTCCTTTGTCACAGTGCGACCAGCACATACAATCAGAAAGCACTGGCCTTCCTTCCTTCATTCTCTGATCTGTACAGATTCCTGACAGTTCATTTCCTTCTTGGCCTTTGGGCTTCCAAAATGTACTTAATGTTTTTCTTTTAACATTAATTCCCCAAAGCACACATTCCCATCAAAAGTTTTGGTGTTGCTTATAAATAAAATCTATCAGTCAGCTGTGGGTAGAGGTAGTGTCTGGCTCTCAGCAATCAGGAGCCATGATCAGAATTCATAAAATGGATACATATGGAGCCATCTTGATACCACATGTTTGAGAAGCAAAGATGTGCCAAAGTGCATGGATCCAAGATGCTGGCATTCCATCTCTCCAACTCTCTCCCATATGACTAGAGTCATGAGCAGGACTGAAGTGAGAGGCCAAGTTTGCAGATGCCTGGCTTGACACAACACGCATACACAAGAGCCTTCAATCGCAACTGGCTGCTTTTCTATAATGATCCCCTGCACAGACTTTGCAGATTGACCGAGAAAAACTCAACTGTAAATAAAACATGAAACATTTTAACTAGCTTCCTTCTTAATTGCTAGGGTATTTGTTTATCCTCAAACAATATGTGACTATCCAGATGTATCCTAAATATATATCAAAGTGTTGTAGTAGAACCTTTGCCTACCTGGTGTTCATCATATTCTCTCAGGGGGATCTGTCCATCACTAGTTCTGTATCCTTTTTCTTGGCTATGTATAATTTTCCTCTGATTCACATTTTAGTGCTAGCTTTCCACTACTTTTGCAACTGCCCAAGACAATGTGATTTTAGCAAGAAATGCCCTCTATTGGTTCACACTTTCAGAGCTTTTAGCCCACACTGATTTCCTCTGTTGCTTTGAAAATGTGGCAAGGGGACACACCATGTGATGAACATTGTGGTCGAGCAAAACCACTGTCTTAGTTGTGATAAGATATTATGACCCAGGAAACTTTCAGAGGAGAGAGTTGATTTGGGGTTTACAGTTTCAGAAGGTTAGTCCATGACCATCATAGTTCAGAAGCATGGCGGCAGGCAGGCATGGCTCCAGAGCAGCAGCTGAGAGCCCACACCTTGATACACAAACACCAGACAGGGAGAGGGGCCCTGGGAATGGTGTGAATTTTGAACCCTCAAACTTTGCCCCCAGTGGCACACCTCTTCTACCAGGACCACACATTCTAATCCTTGCCAAACACTTCCACCAACTGGAGACCAAGCATTCAAATATATGAGCCTACTATGCCACTCTTATTCAAACTACCATTACCATGAAAAGTGAAAAGGAGAAAGTCCAATGATCCCACTCAAAGGCACATTCTGAGTGATAAAAAGAGTATCAGCATGTTACAAAGATGATTCATTTTACTGTTTCTTCCAAGCACAGGTGGGAGATGAAGGCTTCAGTGCTGGGATGTAAGAAACACTCAGGTTTCAAGTTACAGCTACTCTAATAAATATTCTGATAGGAGTCACTGGAGTCAACTGTGTAGGTACATTATTTCCATCAACTACTATACATTGATGAAAGGCACAGGATAAACCCACTAACATCTCTCATTCAGCTGGGCAGTTGTGATGCACACCTCTAGAGCCAGCACTTGAGAGGCAGGGCAGGCAGATCTCTGTGAGTTCAAAGTCAGCCTGGTCTACAGAGCGAATTCTAGAATGACCAGAGCTATACAGAGAAACCCTGTCTGGAAAAACAAACAAAAACAAGAACTCAAAAATCTCCCACTCAGAAAAAGAAAGACGCACAGGCATTGCTGACCATGGAGATGGTGGTCTCTGGCGAGGTGGCGTTGGATTGCTGCCACCGTGGGAGGGTGGAAGTGTCCTCTGCCCGCCAGCATCTGTAGCTTGGAGAGAACGGCTTTGTCGTTTACTCTGCCCTTGCTTGCCAGTCAGTTCTTCCTTGTCTGTTTTTCTCCCAGGAGTCATTAGAGATGGAAATTAGACAGTGTGAAAACTTGTTCATGCAAAGGTAAAGGCTTATATGAATGGTTGAAGTCCATGCTTATAGCATCTGGGTCAACACAGAGAATTCAGGGGGTTTCTGAATCTCTGCTTTCCATCATATTTTGTGGCTAGAGCTGGCCAAGCTCTTTTGTAGACAGTTCTTTGCTTGTCTTTATTTTTTGCACCATCATTTAATGCCATTCTTGAATGTTTCAGTAATGACTGTTTTAGAACTACCTAGAATGATAGGTAAGCACTCCATCACAGACCTGGTGAGATTCAGTAAGGACTGATTTTTTTTTTCCACTCTGGCTTTATAATACATAAAAATATGAACTAGTTTTAAACCTCTTCTATTTAAGCAGTGTCAACTTTTAGACCCCCAGAATTAGCCAACTCAATAACAACCTCACCCTGGTGACCACACTCCTGAAAGGCAGCCAAGCAACAACTCACTTTATATCTAAAGATTGAGTTCTCTTCTTGATAATCTGCCCATTTGTGCTTCTTCAAACCCAAAATATACAAATCAGGTCACCATGGGCTCATATCGTCTCAAAGGCATGTCTCTCGTGATTAGCAATCAATTCAGGTTTTGCTACTTGGTTTATATATTGAGTGGATTAATCTTCTGCTGAATGCCTTCAGTCTCTTTATTGAGCTGAATGGTTTGTAAATGAATAAATTTCAAAACCCACCTTATTCTTTTGGGTTTAGAGCAGTTGGGTGTTAGTGCTCAGAATGGGAAAGGTTTTAGTCATTCCAGCCATATTAGTTTCTCTACATCTCATGCTCAACTTTGAGGCGAGTGCTGTATTATTTAGGCTTTTGTTTGCCATTGACTTTACCTGGTAAGAACTTTCTTGTCCATGATCAGATAATTGGACTTGTTGATTGAAACAACCAGTTCTCAAGTTCAGCAATGTCTGTTTCTCATTCACCATTCTCATCTCACCAGTGTGATGAAGGTCAGATGACTTCTATCTGTGTCTTTCATCTCTCTAACTCAAGTCTTCCTGATCCTTTTATCTTATGATTTCCTCATTGGGGACAACTCAAGGAAGTTGGAATGGCAGGAGAGACACCATGGAAGAATCCTGTGTGCTGTTTTAAGGGTCAAGATTAACCTGAGGATCATCTGATCCCATTTTCTACAGTGAAAGGAGGTAGCTTTCCTGTATGTCCAGGAAAATAAAGCAAAATGATAGACTTAGTAATATTTAGGAATTCTAACAATTCAGTGTGTGTGTGTGTGTGTGAGAGAGAGAGAGAGAGAGAGAGAAAGAAAGAGATTAAGTAATTCTTAATTAAAACAGTGGAGCAAGACAGTTCATCTGCTGAAATGCTTGGTTTGTATAACTTTGTTCTCTTCATTTAAAATTACGGCAAATTTTATTTTTACTTATTTTTGTCCTTGCTCTTATATTCATATTTACGTTTTAACAGTGTTGTCAATAGCCTGAAATGTAAGGGATCATTAACCTGTATGCAAACAGACTTAAGGATGTGTATATGTCCCGCCTTTATTCATATAGGCCACTACATAAGAGCTTTTCCTACATGATTACAATAAATCATTTTAGAATTGGGTAATGCCTTAAGCCTATTAATGCATGTTAGTTGCATTTTGAAGGTGTCTCCATTTAATTGAGAATTCTAAGTCATTTCAAAAATTTATTAAAAGTCATTATATTATATTCCTATTCCTTTTGGCTATTCATGCTGCAATTCACTAACTTCTATTACCATCATTAGGTGCAGAAAAATGTTTTAAAGCACAAGTGATTTTCCAATATTTCATCAGTTCTTATTTCCCAGTTGCATGGGAAGGCCCACACAGACACATGTTTGCAGCACAATGTATTATGAAATCAAGCTTATGTTTTTCTACGTCTTATGCTCACTGTCTCAGCCCTTCTGACTGCAGCCTTACTGTTTGGCAGGGTCTAGTGGTGGTGTGGGCATCGCCATGCCATCTTTACTTTGCCCTGATGACACTGCCTGCTCTTAAGAAACTTTCTGCAAATCCCTTGATTGCTTTCTGACATGTAGGCATAAGTAGGAGGAACTGAATGGATCCTTTATAATTACTGACTAAATGGCTATAGGGAAAGATTCAAATTTAGCATTGTTCTGAGCCTAAATGCAGAGAGAGAAAAACATCCTATGAAGTATTCAGGCAGCATACTTGAATGTCCTCCAAAACTTCCATTATCATCCTTACTTGTTGGGTGTTTATATTCTGCCACATTGAGTTTGGTTGTAAATTGGAATATGATATCTAAATATCACTTTAAGGTTAGAATTTATTATATGTAAACCATCATGTATGCCAGTAGAAAACACACACATATACACAGACACAAACACACACACACACACACACACACACACACACACACGCACACACACACATACACACACCACATACACATAGACTCACATGCATCTCTGACAAAATCTTCTGTGTGTGCTCCCAGTTCATGGTTCTCTCACTGCCACATTGGCCAGTCCCCTGAACTATTTGTATGCCTTTGGACTTTTCATCTCTTTAGAGAAAAAATGTCTGTACACCTATTTGTGAGCTTATTAAGCAGTAAACATCTGCTCAAGGGGTTGGTGGTATAGCTCAGTTGAAAGAGCAAGAGCCTGGAAGGTGCAAAGCTGTGTGTTCAATCCCCGATCCTGCAAAATGTACAATAAACAAACACAAACCTAGAATTTAACACTTGTCGGCAATTATGGCGGGTGCTGGAGCTACCTGTTGAGATAGCAGGTAGCAGCTAAGCCCATAATGGAGTTTTGCTCATGTGGCCTAGATTTGAGCTTGGGCTACATATTTAATTTATAACATTTGAATCCCTACTCTAAAAATAGCTATATCCTTCTAGGAACAGCGTTTGAACCATACCAGTGCAAAATTGACACCCCTTTGAATATTTCCTCAAGGTCATACATGTTGACAGTACATCTGCCATGGTCATTTCTTAAATTAAATGTCTCTGGTGGATTTCAGAGAGGAATTCACAACACATCAACCTAAGTAATAATTCTGAGGATGGTTTGTCTGCTTTTTATTGCTCTGATAAGCAGCATAACAAAAAAATCAGCTTCTATAGGAAGGGGCTTATTTGGCTTAAACACCACAACCCTAGGTGATGATAGAGGGAGGGCAGAGCAGGCACAAAAGTAGAAGCCTGGAAGTTCAGACTGTGGAGTGATGATGTCCATGGGCTTGCTCTTTAGACTCATCTTCAGCAGCTATTTTTCTCATACCTGTCAGGACCAACTGCCAAAGGGGCCACCAACCACAGTGAACTGGACCTTCCCATCAGTCATTGATCAACAAAATGCCCCATAGACTTGCCTATAGGCCATTCTGATGAAAGCATTGTTTCCTAGATGGTCCTAGCTCGTGCCAAGCTGGCAATAAGAAAGCCAGCATATTTCTCATGCTCCAGCAGTCTTACTTCATATTAACTTGTTTGTCTATTTATTCAGTCAGTTAACTTTGCTTGAAGGTAGAGCCTTTACAGCCATTGAAGCAGGACAGTCTCCCCAAGCATGGTTGGATACCATAAAAAGCTAAAATGATACGCTCAGGATGCGAGGCTAAGCACTGCACTCAGGGTCAGCCGCTTTGGACCCAGAGAAGAGCATGTCTGATTGCATGCGGGTTGATGCCCCAGGTCCCGCCTCTGAGAAAAAGGTATCGGACGGGTCTGATGCTCTTTGGGTGGATGACACCTAAACGAACATTGATACAAAGCCCCAATCTACTTCTAATGTCAGAGATCAGACCTCTACTCTTGCCTGATGCGTCTAAAACAAAAAGGGGGAACTGTAGAGAGCTGCGTAATGCCGCACCTTAAAGATGGAGCTGGTTTCCGCCTTCCACCTTCCCGATGGTGAGTGCTCTCTGTCACAAACAACTCCACATTTGGCTAAGGCTGAGGATCTGGCTTGCATCCGAGTATGTGGACCTATCTGCATCGCCCACGAGGCACGCTGGGGTTGGCTACCCAGAGGCTATTTAAGCTGTGGGCTGGCTTTCCCCAGGGTCAGATGATTGCTCAAGGTTCCTGAATAAACTGCATTGAGAAGAAAAAAAAAAAAAAAGGTAGAGTCTTACAATAGCAAAGGAGGGTCTTGAACTCACAACCTCATTCCCATGCCTCCATGCTGAACAAGGTAAGGGTGATTCCAAATGAGATGAGGTTTGAGCTGTTATTTTTGTGTGTTGGTATGAGTCAGGCATGCCCCACTTTATCATTCACTATTTGTTTTTCTCCCATAGTCTTAGCCCCGTGAGGCAGATAATATGTTATAAATCTGTAAAATAACTTGAAATCTTTCCTCAGAAGTTGAGTAGATAATTATTCTTGGGTATTAGCTACTAATTTGATTATCAGAGCCAACTCAGTTTAGTCATGGTACATGGAGCTCACTAAATATTGTTCAGATAAAGGAGAGGGCATTGGATGAAGGGACCACTGTCTGTCATTAACTGAGATGCAGGAAAAACCTGAGATTCTAAGTGTTTTGGAAATCATCTTTCCCACACTCTCATTTGAACTCGAGGAGATGGAGGCTGAGTTTTATTCTGTTTTCCCAAAACTTCATTGCTCAGCGGCAAGGTCCAGATGTCATATGTACATTCTTCCCATTCATTCATGTTCATACACTTAGGATTTTATTCATGCGGTGTCTACCAGCATCCTGTGAGTGCCAGGGACTGAGCTAGAAGCTGAGGACAAAGTGGAGGTGATGCTGTTCTACCACCACAGAGAGCACACTATGAGGTAGGAGCTGAACAGGCAGAGGTATTAATGAAGATGGGATTATAAACTAAGCCATGAAAGAGGACCTCTGAATCCTCGAGAAGGCCTAGGAGGCCAGCTAGGCCTTGGTACCCTCAAAAGCTTCTGCGAGGATGAGAAGTCTGAGCTGAAATTTAAAACAAACAAAAAGAGGTGAAAATCACACCAAGAAAGGAATGGGAACACCCCAACAAAAGCCAACAAATCAAGCTGAGGCAGGAGAGGGGAGACTTTGTGATGGAAGTGGACACAGTTACAAGATAGCAGCTCTGTTTGTCTAAAGCCAGCTCCTGACCACTGCTCTGAGGTCATGCCCTGTGCTGTCTGTCTAACATAGTAGCCTCAGGAGGGCATTACCAATTAAATGTGTTGACGAAATTGTTGGTAGCTGCTGAAAACATTTATTTCTTCCACACAGTCTTACTTTTTGCTAAGAGTCTCAGATTGGTCAACAGTGAAAAATGTCTTCTGTGGGGAAACAGGCAAGTCTTTGTTGCACTTGAAAACACCGAATGTTTAATGGTTTGTGTTTTAGTCTTCTAGTGATCTGTTTAGCAAATAGCTCACTCCACATTTTCTGAATGTCATGTGAAGTGTAGAGAACTTCCAAAGACTGTGAGTATTTATTGGTATAGGCTTGACTTTTTATGTTGTTTTAACCCATCATTTCCTATACTCAGAGTGCTTAGCTAGAATCTGTGAGTTAACAGCCCTGCTTTTTGTTTAGTGATTGCTGAGGAGCCATCAGCTTTAGGCAATATACTCTCAACATGAAACCTCATGTCCTTGTATATTCAGTTGGCTTTCTACTGCTTTTGAAACTGATACTGGGCATTTTAAACAATCACAAAAGGTAGAGGGCTTCTTGAGGCTTCTAAAAATAGATTGTCCCCACGTTTATCTAAATGAATAGACAGCTTCAGGGAAGCTCCACAAGGTTATCTGAAAGAAACTTGAGGTCTTGTTCAGACAAGTGTAAAAAGGGGGTCTTCCTCGCTTGCTTTAAGGCAGTAGCCAATGCTGTGATTACTAAGGAATGTGCCATGAAGCTTAAGGTCACACTGTAGAATAGAATCTGTTAAACAAAACCTGGCAACTATTGAGAGCTGCGACTTCCCTTCTCCCCGACTCCACAGGACGCATCGCACATCCAACAGCCCTTCACATTAAGAACCATCCCCCACCTGAAAGAATCTGGTGCTTCAAATGGATAGAATCCAGATACCCGTTGGTGGATGACTTCCACCATCCCTCGTGGTGGATAAACCATATAAAGAACATTTTCCTTATTTTTTTTTTAATGTCCATATGTTTGTTTGGCAGGAAATCAAGTTTCATTACATGCTCCTTTTTTTTTTTAACTGTATAACAATTTCATTTATTGGCCATTCACATATGAACTTTTTTTTTTATAGAAGAGCTGCTAATGCTGATTTAAGCTCATTATAATAAAAGCAATATTGCTGGCACTCCAAACAGTTGCTGGATCTGAGAACCATGCCTTTGTTGCCTTCTTCAATAAGGTAACAACACATTGTCAACCTCTTGTCTTGGCTCCTTACACAAATGTGAAAGGCACACATGAACTTTATCAAATGGTGAGGATTCCTACATAAAGAAAGGGAAGTGTACTTAATTCCCATATTGGCAATGAGAAATCTTTCTAATATAGATTGTACTTAAATTCAGAAACTCACATACATAATAAATGTATCTTCAAAACCTATAAGGAAGTAAGCAATGCTATCTATATGGCATACTTGTAAAATGGCAAATTTGGTTTCCCTACAACTCTGCAGAAACATTTTTCTCAGAACATATGCTAAAAGATTACATATCAAATACATCCTCTGAAGTATTCAAAGTCTGCCGATGTTGTATTAAATGCTGGAATAGTTTCCCACATTGATCTATAGGTAATTAGATTATGTTCCATAAACAACAGGCTGGATTCATAGACTCTCTTCAAATTCAGTGGGGTCTGGTAGCAATCAAAGATGCCTCAATATTAACTTTAGAAAGTTTATGCTTCAAGTGAAAGGGGTTTTCTGTTTCAAGAATGTCACCTCAGTGTTTCAAATGTTTACATTTTTGCTTACAGATGTAGCCATGAGCAAATACATGGGTTAGCATGGGATTTCACGGAACGGTTACTCCAGCCTCTGCGAAATGTCCTGTCAGCAATCTAAAACCATATGTTTGCAGTCAAGCCCAATAGCATCTAATTAATCTTTTCCTTGGAATATCACAGTCAAGTGAGTTACGACACATACAAGTGAAAGATCATGTGTTATCTAAAATACATGTCCCAAAACAGTGTGAAAACATGTTGTTTTTGAATCATTTTAAGTGACTATGGTTTTTGCTACATTCTTATATTCATAAAATACAGTGATAAAGAAACAAATAACCTTAAATGTCGAGAGTGAAGGTAAAACTGTCAATCTCCCCTCCAACTCCACATACATTATCCATTGTCTGTTTGCAGTCATAATTTCTTTCGGGGACCATTCTGTGAGCGTTCCTCAGTGATAAAAACAATGCAGACGTTGAATTCTGTGTCTTATAAAGAAACCCAAACTTTATTATTAATAATGATATGTTAGCACACTCCTTCTCCTAGGCTATGTTTTAGATACACAATAAACACATGTTTAAAAATTCAGCTTTACCTTAAAATAACCTTGATGTGTATGCCTTTGTGTATTTGTGTGTTTGGGGGACACATGTGTGTTCAAATGGTCTTGTGCATGTGGAGTCCAGAGGGCAACCTCAGCTGTTATTCCTGGGTGGAATTCACCTTGCCCTTTTAAGATGGGGCCTGTGTTTAGACTGGAGCTCACCAAGGAGGCGAGGCTGCTTAGCCAGGGAGCTTCAGGGATCTGCCTGGCTCTGCCTCCCAATCGCTCAGTCACCTGACTTATAAGCACAAGCCATGGCAGTTGAGCTTTATTTATTCATTTATTTGAATAGATGTTCTAGAGGGTTGAACTTGAGTGCTAGTACTCGCAAGGCAACCCATTTACTGACTGAGTCATCACTCCAGCCCCACTCCAACTAATCTCAAAAGTTAATATATTGCCTTCACGTAAAAGAGACTCCAGGGACAAAAACATTTACTGAGTTGGACTGAATAGGGCAATAGATGGTCCAGCTTTGAACTAGTGTAAACGCTTACACAAGCAGCCACAACCTTCCCAGCGTATGCTTTGTTGCCTCAGCCTCTCCTCGGGGATGCCCACCCCAGCTTCTCTTCATAAAGAGATCATCATTCCGGGGAAAGCATTTCTTCGCTCTTGGAAGTGGGGCACACTTGCTACATGCTATTTTACAAAGTATTAAAATAACACACAGCGTAAAGCTTAGCGTTTTCTCCATTTAGGGGAATAGTTCAGTAGCTGCACTTACATGTGTAGGGCTCACTTTTTCACACTGGGAAATTAGAACTAAGTATCTGTAATTTTTGCATAAGAACATCTCCCCAGAGCTCATGTGTCCCCACTACAACAATAGTATGACAGCTTTTGCAGGAAGTGACTGTGTCATGAGAGCTCTAATCTCACCGATCCACTGACAGATTTTATGGTTTAACTTCGTCGCCAACTCGCTGTGACTTAGAAGCACATATGAGACACACCTCTGCGTGTGTCTACACGGTGTTCCTCGAGAGGTTTCACTGGGGTGGGAAGAACCTGCTTGAATATGTGTGTCGCCATCCTAGGAGCTGCCGATGGAGACTGGAGAGAAGGGGGAAGAGCTGCTGAGCACTCCCACCATGCCTTCCTGACCGTGACAAACCAAAACCCCTCAAACCGTGACTGAAGTATCCCTCTCTTCCACTTAATTGCCTTTTGCCAGGTCCCAGGGGAGAGTAGTAAAATGTGTTCATAATTTAGTGGACTGTTGGGAGGCGGTGAAGACTTTAGGAGACAGGACTTAGAGGAAGTAAAATAACTGGGGGAATTCCCTCAGAGGGGATTTTTGCCTATACTTACTTCCTCTCCTTTTTCTCCTCCCCTCCCTTCTTCCTCTTTTTCTCTCCTCATTTACCTCTATTCTATGTTTTTGTCTCTGTCTCTCTGTACCCCTTCTCTCTCCTGTCTACCTTACCCTACCATTATATTATCTGTCCTATGAGTTTGGCTACTTTAGATGCCTCCTGTACTGGTTGTCTCTTTGTAACTCAATTCCTTCACTTATCAAAATAAATTTTTATCCATGTTGGTGCATGTGTCAGACTTTTCTTCCCGTTCAATGTTGAAAAATATGTATACATACCTAAAAATAATCACATTTTGATTTCTATTCATCTGCTGAATAGAGACTTGTGTCATGGTGAATGATGCTGCTATGGACATGTGTGTACAGACATGTCTCAGAGATTCTATTTTGAATTTACTCAGACATCTACCTGGAAGGCCCACCAGATCATAAGGCAGGTCTAGTTTCAGTTGTCTGCAGAACTGTCAGGCTGCTTTTTCTATCGTGACATTAGTTTGTACCCTGATCAACTGCTCTGCGACTTTGCAAGGTGTGTGCCATGGAGAACATGGGCAAATTGAGAACAATCTGAAAAGTTCTGAAAAGACGGAACGTTTAGTGAAAATATGATAGCTATATGCTCGACAGAAAGTAATTACACACTCAAATTACTAATTGTTTGATGTAGCCCTCATCCTCCTGCAGTACATACATAGCTGTCTATACGTGTTAAGGGAAGTGTGCCAGTCTTGCCCAGGCATGGCAGATAGTCCACAGAAAAAGTCGATGCAGACAAAACATCTGTCTGGCTCTTCTTCCCTAGAGATCACTCTGCCATATGTTTAAAAAAATATAAACAAATTATATATTACAACCTTGGGACTGTTGAAGAAAATTAGGACAGAAAGGCTTAATGGGCATTTTTCCTTTTATCATTAACTGATCACATCTGTCCCTAAAAACCTGTGGACATATAAACATACATGTATATATGCATAAAGTATAAATGCCTGTAATATGTGTATTACATTAACATGCTTATTTGTATGACTTATACATACTTTCAGGCTAATCTTTTGTTGATATAAAATACAAATGCTTTTAATTAAAGGAAGATTGACCAAAGATATGTCTTTTGGTATCTGTGCCTCCCTGCACTGGTTTAAGATTCACGCTCCTTGTCCCAGTGAACAGCCTTGGGAGCCTTGTGCCCTCCCCTACCAGATTTCAGTCTGCTCCTCATCTCCTCACCTGGATCTCGCCTCTGTGCATGCAGGCCATTCACTCACATGGCCCGCAACTTGTGGGAGACCGTTACAGGTCTTAAACAGATGATTTGCTTAAAACTCCAGGCATTGCGACAGACTGGCAAGAGGGACTCTCTAAAAGCAGGGTTATATTTCCTTCCAAATTCCCATACAGTGAGTTGCCATTGTCAGTCCTTTTATTAGCTATTTTCAAAGATTTATGTAATTACGTCCTGACAAATAGTTTTTTAAAGCCACTCAAAAGTGATTTCTGAATCACAGTGTGTCCCTAGGTAGGTGAGTCTGGCTTCTGGCTGTGTCCACCTACAGAATTCAGTTCTCCAGTGAGAACTTCAGTTTGTAAAAATACCTTCCGAACATCATTAAAAAGGCTATGCCCTAACTCATGGGCATTTAAACTAAGCAAATGTGCACTTACTAACATGTCAGGTTTCTGGGCAAACTGAGGCACAGAATAGCGTCAAAGGGGATGCAGTCAAAGGAATAGTGTCACATTTAGTGATGGAAGGATTTCGGCTAAACTTTAGTTTAATTACAGTTACTAGGGTCATGAAATTAAATCCATAAGTATTTTACTTGTATCTTACTTTTGGATATGATTAGAAGCATCATTAGTTAGGAGAATATAAGACTACTTGAACCAGTTTTCTTTTGCCTTTTCACCAAGTCAGTCAATGGCAATAGGGAAGTCTTAGGTGGTTAAGTAAGGGAGTGAGGGACTCTTGTCTTTCAATGAACTGTGTTTAAAAATGGACTGTGTACAAAATGGTTTAGGGTAGTCTATAAGGGAAAACTTGAAAGATCAGCTAGAGGCACAGATGAAGCTACAGACCAGAAGTAAAAGCCACAAAGCAGATTTTTCTGGACCAGTGAAACATGGCCTCTCCATGGCATTCCAGTGACTGAAAGTACTGATGCAATTCATGTATCTCAGCAACCACAAAATGTCCTCACATGTGATTTACCTTCATTTTTATTAATGCTTAAAGCTTGGCACCACAGGGTCCATGGTGCCTGTTCTGAAATGCACGGCTGGGTGCAGTGGGTTGATGAGAAAAATCCCCTGAAGGGTCAGGGATTTGAGCATGTAGGAGGCACTCTCTGGAGAGGGTTAGGACTTGTGGCCTTGCTGGGGGACCTACACCATCTGGAAGCAGGCTTTGAGAGTTATGGCAGCCCACTGGCAGTTTAACCTGTCTGCTTCAAGTTTGTAGTTGAAGATGTGATCTTTCAACTTCTGACCCTCGGGCCACGCCTCCCATTGCTGCCCGGCTGCCCTACCATGAATAAAATACCTAGAATACAATAAAGTCAAAAGATTGTTTCTTCCATCAGCCACCTTTGGTCATGGAGTTTTATCCCAGCAGCAGGAGAGAGACTGCTACAGTCGGTGTTTGCCTACACATATCCAACAACTTCAGCGTGTGCTTTCACTGTACAGGGTCATCTGCATCCTCCCCCTAGGGAGGGAGAGTGGAGTTACCCTGTTAACACCTGTAATCCCCTCTTCCTGTCTTTACCACATACACATTCTTCTCTCTTTCTACTCCACTCTCTCTCTCTTTCTACCATCACGACTTCGTTGGGACACAGCCGTGTTGTAAGTCAAGTTTGTTCTCAGTGACTGTTTATGTCACTGTCAATGTGTAAACTCTATGGAGACTTGCAATATGAAGCCTTTTAGGGTTAATGTTTTTCAACTGTACAGTTTGAACTCCTTATAATTAATAACCACCTGCAATCCTAGCATTAAGAAGACTCAAACAGGAAGATTAAGAGGCAGACCCTAGGTCAATCAAACAACAGTGTTACTTATTACTTAGTTTACTGGTTCTTTTATATGTACTGACCGTAAGTTCACGTCTACATCTCTCTCAGGTTGTGTTCATCATCTGGGTGTATGCTGGGTACATACTGGGGGATTCTCTCCACTCCTACTTAGAGAAGTAAGGAAGGAACATCTAGGAATGTTTGGTTTCTTTCGGTATTTTCTCAGAATCAAGACTTCTGGAGGAATATCAAGAGAATAGGAAAATTCCATTTCGCATATTGTCACCAGTTGTCGGATTGTTTGTTGTCTCTTCTCCAACAGGGAGTGAGTTCCATGCGAGTGCGAGTCATGTTTGTTTGTCGTGACTGGTGTCTTGAACACCTGCTGGGACCCCAGGCTCAGAACAGATGCTTAACAATACTTAGTATGGTAATTTCTTGAACTAAAATGTCTCATTATATTTATTCTTCCATCCACCACCAAAAATGAAATGGAAATGAATAACCCCATAACTTAATATATAGAGTGAACAATGAATATTGACTCAATTGTTTAACAATTGCTAAAACTAACTTTTAACCAGTTTTTAAGTAAATAATTTACAAATTATAAGTAATTACTAATAAACTATTAAAAGCAATTAGCTGTTAAATATTGTTGTACACAGCATTGTTCAAAATGTCATTACATTCATCTCAGAGTTGTCAACAACAGATCTGGACCAAAATTTGGAGTAATTCAATATTCACTCTGATTCATGATTACCTGTTAGTCACAAAACTTTCACATTAGCTTCAAACAGCATTTGATTGGTAGTAGCTACCCAGTGGGAGGTTAGACCCATCAGTATCCTTCAAGGAAAAGGTTTTGGCCGAGTATCAATGTTTACATGGAATCAGGTAGACGCAGAGTTGTGAGTTTTCTATTTGACTGTATAATGCTGCTCCACAAAAATAAAATATGA
This sequence comes from Meriones unguiculatus, assembly GCF_030254825.1. NCBI lineage: Eukaryota > Metazoa > Chordata > Mammalia > Rodentia > Muridae > Meriones > Meriones unguiculatus. The sequence goes on from NC_083359.1 coordinate 104,926,272, forward strand.
CCGAAAAATTAGGAATGTATCCCTAGTTCTTATGAAATAAAGGCTAAAGGACTATCAAGTACATCTAAAAGTTAGTCAACCTAGAAAGAAATGATAATGCTGGCCCTGTCCATGACTGCACGTGTAGTGTGTGCTAGTCACCATGCTGGCACCAAGAACTCTAATTCTTCCCTTGAATGCAGATTGACATGTAAAAGGTAAATACTGAACAAAGAAGAACTTACCATTTCTGCTCAAAGGAAGTGGGTAAGGGATTCTTGATATCTCTGTTTGAAACATACAAGTTTTTTTTTTTTTTTCTTGAAGTAAATGCTAGCATTCTAGTCAGAGAGCTGCAGGCAAAGCTGTGATATTTCATAGGAGAGAGGGAGGAAGGCTGGGAGAGAAGAGGAGAGTTACTGTGTGCATGTGCTGTGACGGGAGAAGCTGAAATGGGTAAGTTTTTCACTGAGAATATGAATGTTTTACCAAAAGCAGAACAGAATGGAAGCACAGAAGACTTGTGAAGTGCTGGCACAGGCTACTGACTTTGTAAAACAAGGGAAAGGAACCAGGGAGAGAACAGAGACAGAGGAACTACTGAATCCAGGACAAAAGAACCAAATAAAGGGACCAAATAAAGGTTTAGAGGTCACAAGAAAAGGATGTCTCAATGAACACTAAAATTGTCTGTCTTTTTAAAATTTATTCATTAAGCAAGTATCCTCTCTTCTCCTTCCCCATTCTTTCCCCTCTTTCTCTCCAAAGAAAGGGAGGCCTCCCATGGCTATCAGCCTGTCTTGGCATATCAAGTTGAGGCAGAACTAGGCATATCTTCTCTTATTGAGGCTGGACAAGGCAGCCCAGTTAGGGGAAAGGGATCCAAAGGCAGGCAACAGAGTCAGACAGTCCCTGCACAAGTTGTTAGGGGACCCACATGAGAACCAGGCTGCACATCTGTTGCATATGTGTAGGGGTGACACGAAGAAACACAAGAGAGGAGGAATTGTAGGGGTTAGAGAGATGTGATCATGTGGCGGCAGAGGCCCTGGAAACAAACAGAAAAGAGAAACAGGCTTAGGGGCTGTTCACTAAAGCAACAACTCCCGACTGTTTTGATTTAGACTCTACAGATACATTGGAGTTCAGAAATTAGAACTCCAAGAGAAATGATGAATAATCTTTAAGAATGCCTTTATATAAAAATATCCACCAGGACTGTAAAAAGGGATTGGACCTGCTGTGGAGGTCTGCACAGAGAGACCAGCCCAACTCATCTTACTGGCAAACCTGCAAAATTCATGGATCCCAAACACCATGACTATAAAATATCCAAAAAGGAAAGGAAATAGCTCCTGATGTAGAAATTCTTAATTTCATATGACTTTTAAACTATACTTTCCATTGTGGTAGGCAGCACAGCCAAAACAGCACTGCTCAGGGGAACTATGTACTGGTCTTGCATGTTCAGGACCGTGAGCATCCACTGTGCTTCTCTGTACCTCAAGTTTCCACATGTGTAAAACGATAATCTCTGAATTCCCTTCCAGCAATAAAATACTCCTGGCTTCTACGACAGAAGTATGACATTCTTCACCGGTTGCCCTAAAACACGCTTGACATTTCTTAGAATAATTAAGATGCTAAAACACTCATGTCAGCTACTATTTGAAATTAATAGATTTTCCATTTGCCATTTAAAATATTTATTTTTGACTTAGCTACAGGTTTATCCTCTTGAAAGTATTAAGGAGAGATGTTTGCTTGCTCCTGTCAGTTACAGCTTTCTTTGAAAGACTCTCAGCTTCCTCATCACATAATAGAGAGTGTGGAAGATACATACTGTCCAAGGGGGCTCCATCTCTGCTGAACACTTCCATCCAAAAGTTTCACTTTCAACAAGTCCTTTGGTGAAAGGAAGCATGAAGAAGCTTCTAGATGTAACAGTAGCTAAAACATCAACTGTATCTCTTTTCAGTTGGACTAGGAAAATGGGAGTTTGGTTGGGAAAAACTGAAGAAGAAAGCACAGTATTTTTTTAATGCTTTAGAATTTCATGTATGTAATGTGTTTGATCGAATACATGCCCCTTTCCTTCCCCTCTAGTTCCTTCCATACTCCCCCCCCAACATCATGTACTCTATGTTAAACTCATTGAATCCACTTAGTGCCGCCTGTGTGTACATCAGTGTAGAACCACCTCTGAGAGCATACATAACCTCTCAGGGGCTGTATCCCTGAAGAAACCTTCATTCCCAACAACCATCAATGGTTACGGTTATTTTTATTAGAACTGTGTTGATTTCTCTTAGTTTCACTTAGTCCAGCTATCACATAAATAATTCAGACTCTTATGTTTGTTTATAACAAGCTTCACAACAGAAGCAGTTATTAACTCTGTTCTTAACCCTCCAGGCTAATCTGGTCTCCTCGCAGTGTACATCCCAGGATAACTTGCACTTTGTAACTTTCCTGCTCAGCTCTCTCTCCCTGTGTTCCCTGTGGCTGAATCCCCTACTTCCTTTTCTCTAACTCCTCCTCTCCTGGCTGGAAGGAAGTCCAGCCCTATTCTCTCCCCTGCTGAGCTGGCTGTAGGCTGCTTTATGGACATAGCAGAGGACCTTGGGGAACAGAATTTATATAACATTTAAGACAAGAGGTTCTCAGAACAAGGTTTACAACCAGATATAGGGGACACAGTCAGCATTTGAATTACACAACAACCTTACCCTATAGTCAGTCTCTCCATCTAGAGGTGGAACTCTGTGAACGCCCTCCCCATTAGCGTTTGGATTTTTGCTGGCTTAGTCTTTTGAATGCATCCGTTTGCATGAATGTGAGTTCATGTGTACAATGGTCTTGCTATTTCTGGCAGATTCTCTTTCACTGCAGACCTCCACCACATCTGGCTCTTACAGTCTTTCCTCTTCTTTTCTAACATGATTCCTCAGCCTCATGGGACACTTATGATACACAAGTCCTGCTTAGAGCTGAGAACTCGACAGCTTCTTCTGCACACACTGGCCAGTTGAGGTTCTCCGCATTTATCACCATCGTATTAATTGTTTTCTGTTGCTGTAATAAAACACTATGACAAAAAGTGACTTATAGAAGATAAAGCGAATTTGTGCCTACCATTTCGAGGAATCAATGTCCATCAAGTTGGGAAAGAACAGCAACAGGCGGCAGACACAGCAGCAAGAATAGAAAGCTGAAAGCCTACATCCTCAAAATGGAGGCCGACCACAGTGGCCTGAGGCCTTTAATCCCAACGCCCGCTCCCAGTGAAGTACTTTCTCCAGAACTAAACCTCCACACACAGGCCACCAACTGGGAACCAAATGTTCAAATGCCTCAGACCAAGGCGGGGGTCTTATTCAAACCTCCACAACCATTTACTGCAAAAATAAACCAAAACAAAACAAACTGAAGAGGTTTCTCTGATAAGGGCTGAGAGATGCTCCAATCCAGGGAAATAAAAAAAAAAAAGAATTTAGGGAGCAGTTTAATACTGTGTCCATTTAGTAGATTGGTGAATGATATTAGGTTCTTTCCCTAGAGCCTGTGACAGAATAAGCCATGAGTTTGGGACCCAGTTAACAGTATCCAGCATGAGTTCCAATTTTTGGAACAGGCCTTAAAACCAACGAGAAATCAATTGGTTTCTATCATGACATTCATGCCGCTATTACACCAGTGAGCGTATCTTGCCAGGCCAGTTGTCACTGTGGTTTGCAGGTATCACATGCCATTTCTCCGGTGCCATCATAGAACCTTCCAGTACTCAGAAAGCTACTGAGTAGGGATGGGGCTTTATGCTAATACAAGTTTGAGTTTTCTATGTCCTGTGGCTCACTTACATGTTCTCTTCAGCAAATATGGTCTGGAGCATAATCAAGAGTGATAGTCATAATATACGATGTTTGTTGGGGGGCCCTCACTGACTAATAACTTGAAAAGGGATAGCCCATGTAAACCCCATGTATACATGTTTACATATGTGTAATATGCATATGTATGGACATGTATATGATTCTAGGAAGTTCTTCCAGTAGTATGTTTCTGTATGACTTTTTTCAAAGGCTTTTAAAAATAGTTATTCCACTCACACTCCCTACTCCAAACTGTCCTTTCTGCTCTCCCAATTGATTTCACCTTTCCTGTTTAATTTTTCCTTTCTTCCTTTGCAACACCTGCATTTTATTCCCTTGCCTTGAACTCTATTATGCCCACGCTACTTACCTAACTTCTGTGTGTACTCCAGTTTAAGCATGTTCACCTAAAAAGTCAAAGCTAGCATTCATATGAGAGAGAACATGTGGTTTTTGTCCTTCAGGTCTGGTTTGCTTTACTCAGGATGATTATTTTCAGCTCCATCCATTTACCTGTGATTTTCCTAGTTTCATGTTTCTTTAGAGCTGAATAATATGTTGTATACTGCCTTAATCACTTTTCTACTGCTGTGACAATACAGCCTGACGAAGGCAAACTATAAAACAGAGCATTTAATTATTAAAAACAAAGATTGTGACGAGAAAGCCTGGAGGCCCTGCAGGGGTTAATGAGAACCCCATGGAGAACTGTAGTGAGCTTGTTAACTAAGGCGTACAGTCTTATTGGAGTTGTGTGTGTGTGCATGCGTGTGTGTCTGTGTATATTATTTCTTCTGAATGAGGAGAAACCAGGGAGACGGCTATAGACTGAGACAAGGTCCAAACAGCCTTCTAACAGGTGCTCTGCTACTAACCCCCCAAGGAGAGAGACCCCAGCCTGCCCCACCCATGGGTCCACCCTTTAATCACTGGTATACCTATTTGACCTCAATAGGTCGCAGCTATTGTATGTAAGTCTCTATACAATTGTTACTTTAGGAGTTAAATCCCATGGTGATAGAGTAGTGATATTATAAAGGGCATGATGCAATCCAGTTATGGTTTGGCTGTGAATATCTTTCACAGGATCATGTGTTTGAGCACTTGGTCCCCAGCTGGTGGTGCTGTTTTGGGAGCCTCCTTTAGGAGGCAGAGCCCAGCTGGAGAAAATAAGTCACTGTAGGGAGGGTACTGAGGCTTATGTCCCAGCCCAGCCCAGCTGACTTTCTTATGTGATCTTTCTTCCTAATCTGCCCAGATGTGAGCAAGCAGCCCCATGCTCTTGTGTAGACAGCCAACAGCTCTTCCTCCCACCATGGAATCCCCTATTATCCTCCAACTGTGAGCCAAAACAAACCCTTCATCCTTTAAGTTGCTTCTTGTCAGGTCCAGCAATAAAACAAGTCCTCCATGCTTGTAGTCTTTGCCCCTTTTGTCACACAGCGAGGCATCTTTGTGGGCCAAGATTCATATCTTTGCAGACATTTAATCTGCCTGTGTCTTGATCTTAGACTCCCCAGTCTCTGTAACTATGAAAAGTAAATTCAGTTCTCTGTAAATTTCTCAGCCTAGAACACTTTGTTATATAGTAGAAATGGGTTAAAGGCATATGCCCAACACCTCACAGGGAGAGGCAAATCCACACTCCTTATTTTCTAGACCAGGCACGTCATGATGACAGCAGATGATGAGAGCAGAACGCACAATGTCCCCAAAGGAAGAAGTCCACAAACTGTGTGCCTCCTGTCACCTTGCATGCCAACCAGAGATCATGTAAAGATGGTACAAGGGCTTTACTTTGTCATATTATTGTTGAGCCTTGACTGATTCTGAGGAGCACTGGTCTTTTCAGAGAAAGTTTTGAAATGGACAGCCATGAGAAAGCACAAATGCTGTAACTAATTGTTTTAGGGTTTTGTTGCTGTGAAGAGACACCATGATCACAAAAAAAAAATCTTATAATGAAAATCATTGAATTGGGGCTAGCCTATAATTCAGAGGTTTAGTCTATTATTTATTATTTTCATGGTGGGAAGCATGGCAGCATGCAGGCAGACATGATGTTGGAGAGGGAGCTTCGAATTCAACATCCAGACTGACAGGAAGTTACTGAGACACACTTCCTCCAACAAGGCCACACCTACTCCAACAAGGCAATACCTCCTAATAGAGCCACTCCCTATGGGCCTATGGGGCCATTTTTATTCAAAACACCCACACCAAAGTCACCCTCTGCCAGGTTTAGAAGGGGGATGAGGTTGAGCCTCTGAAAGTGTAGGAGACTCCTCTCCCATCTTGAATAGTTCTTTTAAGCAGCTTCACCAAGCTCAGTTTGGAAATGGGATTTGCTTCCTGCATGGCGCTTCTTGGGCACTCTGCACTCCTGATCTATCTTTCTCCTTTCTCTGAACTTAGCTCTGAAGGAGAAAGAAGCCTGGGGACCACAAGGGGGCAGAAACAACCTGCATGTGTTAATATCTGAGGGGAAGCAGGGAAGGAAGGAAGAACATTTTTTTGTGGCTTGCTGGTTGCAGGTGTTTGTCCCATGGTTCCACAGGGTGAGAAGGCATGCTCATGTTTAACTGCCCGGGTTGAGGCAGGTTTCACAGTGGGGAAGAGAAGAGGGTATATCTCTGTTGACTTACTGCTGCTGTTCAGCTCCTACTACTAAAGCTAGAAACGCTACTGTTTTACAGGCCTCTCTTGAGAATGTATTTTAAGCAGCCCAAATGACATTCCTGATTGAGAAGAGCTAGGTACAGTGAGGCATTGAGACCTCTGTGTTTTCAGTTTCAGTGATCCCTTGGGTCACAAAACTCTGGGACTGAGAAGGTTGTCATCTAGTAAAGGGAGGTGGCTTCTACTCAGAGGTTTCCCGGAGTCTGGGCCCTGACTCCCTCAGGTAGAAGTTACCCCAACTTTAAAATGAAGCTATTTATTTACTGTTGAGGTTATGCTGAACCAGAACACAAGACCCCAGAAGAACGGGGACTCTATCCTATGGCTCCACTGGCAAGATCCAGCTAATATTCTATGACTGATGAGGAGAGAGGCATTCAAAGGGCCTGTTTATCAAAGGGAATTGATGAAAATCCACAAAAGGCCTTGACTTCCCCATCACCAACCCTTCTGAATAAAAAAAGCTATACTGTAATCACAAGAACATTGAGATTCCATCTCACCCAAGTAAGGATGGCTACCATCAAGAAAAGAAATGGTAACAAATGCTGGCAAGGATGTAAACACTCCTGGCTGGAATGTAAACTAGTGCAGTGACTATAGAAATCAATATGGAGACTCCTCAAGAAACTAATCACAGAACTACCATGTGCTCCAGCCATGCCATTCCTCCCTATAATCGCGAGGGAATCTAAATCATTACCAGAGAGAGCGGCATATCCATGCTTTCGGCAGCACTGTGTACAATAGTCAAGGAACGGGACCAGTGCAAAGCCCGGTTCCATGTCTTCATGCATAAAAGGCTATAGTGTATTATATAGGTGGACAAAGGAATATTATTTCTTTTCAGTAAAGTGATTTAAAAAAGTGGAGATCACATTAAGTATAATAAGCACTACATGCAAGAATAACCATCCTGGGTTCTCTTGTATGAAGAATGTGGGTTTCTAGATATACAAATGTAAGAGTGGAAGGGGACTATGTGGGGAAAGGAAAGATCCAGAGGGAAGGGACAGGGAGAACCAGAGAGGAGAATGAGGGTGGGAAAAGGACAAGTGTCACATTATCATGTGATTTCTCATATGTAGAACAGACACACTCAGACATGTGCACATACTTGCACATGTACACATACATACACATATGTAAATAAACTGAAAGCAGAAAGGACTATTTGAGGTGAATAAGTGGACCAGTGGGAAGAGGTACAGGGAGGTTTATGAGGAACTAACGTAAGCTAAGTATAATACACATGTGTGAAAACCATGAAAAGACCTATTATTTTATATGCTATTTTAAATACTTAAAAGATCTTTAAGTGTTTATAACAATTTATCAAAACACAATGTGCAGCTATTGATCTAAATTAACTCTACTTCTAATAAGATTATATTACTCTTTATGGAACTAGACATTTTAATAAGTTGGTAAGCCAGTAAATTATTTATTCATATTTTATTTGTCATAATTTGGCAGCAGATCACTTTTCACAAAGATAGTCTGGAAGCAGACTGGGGAGGGAAAACTGACTTTTCATAAATGTGGGGAAACTGTCCAGGGTAGGATTCTGTATCCCATCTCTGGCAGCAATAAAAAGGAAATCAAACAGTGCATTAAAACTACACAGTCACTAGGATGGGGAAAATGGAAGGATGATGAGGCACTGAGCATCAGGGGACACCACACTGCTGCCTGGGATGGAACACGGTAAAAACACTGAGAAGAGCGGGGCAGTGTCAGGAAATGCTACAATACATCACCCAGCCTCGCCACTGGCTGGCCAGATGTTTACACCTCATCACAGCCCTACCTAGGACAGCCCCACACAGGATGTGATCCACATTTGTGGTAAACAGATAAGCAAACTGCAGTATGTCCATTCCATGGCATCCATGTAGCCACAACATAGTTAACATTCATAACATGATGATTTTCATAATTCTATTTGTATAATATGGGGGTGCTGGCTGTTTCACCAAGCTTAGTTTTTGTGGGGATGAAATAGGAAAAAAAATCAAATGTAAGAAAAATGGTCAATATGCAGGTCAGGATTCATTCAGTCCACTCTGCCTGTCGCTCTCTTCCGGCAGCTTCCTGAGAACCCATGAAGTGAGTCTTTCCAGCTCACTTTTGTTCAGCTCATGGTAAACGTTTGGAAGACTGTGAAATGTGGTGTTCACTCCTAGAGATTTCAGTTTTGAGTTTGTCTCCTCGCCCCAAGAATGGAGAACTAGCTCATCTGCAGTGCCGTGACACTGAAACAGCTCAGGGAGCGTGCGGTCACCTTGCTGAAGATCCTAGAGGAAGGTGTGAGACAGTCCATTAGGCAATGCATCAGAGAAAGAGCCCTCCTAGTTGACTGCAGCCAGGGCACTGTATGCCAGGGGCAGGCCTCCGTGATGGCTGTGTGGCTGTGCATTCTGTATTCAGACCACTGAGGACGCAAAGGCCAGTAAAGCATTTCCTCAAGGAACTGAGTGAAATGCAAACACAGACCTCTTCGTGGAGAGAGGACAGGGAGAGGTGCAGAGCTGAGGCACAACAGAAGGGAAAAGCCGCTTTCTTAGGTTCTGTTCAACTTTTTGTCATAAAGCTGTAACTCCATCATGTAGCATCGTCGTAAGCTTGAATACTGCTGTACAGTATCAGCTTTATGATCGATTTTTGAATAGACTTATAATAAACAAGTCTGACGACAGTCTTCTACATTCTAGTTCTGTATAAGGGATTCATATAACACTAAACACAGCCTTCCTCTGTAACTGTCCTCTTCATAGGGTACTTGCTGAACATAGAGGGCTGCTGTCATCAACATGACTCATCTGCCCATGAATTGCAGGGACATTTAATCTGTATCAACGAGGTACCACATTTTATTGCTTAATTATCGAAGTTATTTTAGTTTCAATGTGTCTATGTTTTGTGTTATATTTGTTTGTTGTTTAAATCTGGAACTTACCTGGTAAACGGCAGATCCTTTATTCAGAAAACTTGAAAGAGCAAATACTCCTGCCACATCTAGGTGATTTCTATATGCTAAATGCATCGCCATGCAGCCTCCCATAGAAAATCCTCCTAAAGAAAGCAACACACATACTTATCAGAAAAAGAGGAATACACATACATGGTCACATGGTACTTCCGGATAAAACAGGTGACTACCAATCTTTCACAAACATTTTAAAAGCATCTAGAGATGGGAAGGAAATATACCCCTAAAAAGAACTTCAGTCTCTGTCTTAGGCATTGTTCTATCGATGAAGAGATATCATGTCCAGGGCAACTCTTATAAAAGAAAGCACTTAATTGCAGCTTGCTTACAGTTTCAGAGGGCTAGTCCTTTATCATCACGGTGGGGAGCATGGGGCCAGGTAGGCCAACATGATGCTGGAGATGCAGCTGACAGCTATACTCCGACTCTCAAGCAGACAGATGGGGGCGGGGGGTGGGGGTGAGGGGAATGTGCCGGGGCCTGGCGTAGGCATTTGAAGCCTCAATGCCTACCGCCAGTGATACACTCTGTCCAACAATGCCACACATCCTCAGACAAGCCACACCTCCTAATCCTTCTAACCCTTTGAAACAGTTTCTTGGTGACTAAACACTCAAATAGATGAGCCTGTGGGGGTGATTCTTATTCAAACCACCAATGCTCTTCAGATCACAGAACAAATCCTGCTGTGTGTAAATAATGGTAAGACATCAGTGGTAAAGAGATGCAATATAAAAAGAGCCAGATTTAAGAGAGAAATCACATGCATCAAGAAAAGTATTTATTGTAATTCAAATACAAGTCATGGTATAAATTTAACTGATTAAGCTTGGGTTTTATTGGCTCCTCTAGTCATGTTTCTGCTGTCAGATGTTTGGTGACCTCTCCGGTAGGAAGGATGAGTAAAAACATTGGTGAGATGGGTAATGCAGTTTTGGACTATGGTATTATTTTGCAAACTGACAAGTCAGAATAAAAGGAACTCACCTATGTGAGAAAAATCATCTATTCACTTAACAACTTTAAGTGCTCTGAGGACTGAAATAACTTGCCAGCCCTTGGTCCTTGGAGACAGAGTCTTGATATGTGGCCCAGGCTGTCCAGGAACTCATAACTCTCATTCCTCAGTCTTTAAGTGCAGAATACTGTGCTAGGGCTGGAACTGGGCAAATTTAGACACATGGAGATCCTGCTATTTAGGGGGCTCAGATGAGAAAACTTGCACATTACAGGTCAGGGGAAAAGCAGAGAGATGGTGATGTCACAGATGGCCAGTGCTCAGTGCTCCATGTGGTGGTTCTAGCTTTTAGTGGGAGTTGAAGGTATCTCATTTGTAGTCTATGAGAAATAAATAATGAAAGTAAACCACACATTTACAGTGTTTTAAATTAATTCTGGCACACAATTCGGTCTCATTTTCAGCCTAGTCTCTTACTTCACATAATAAAGTCCAATGTGAACCCTCCTCAAAGACCACTGGGTTTGTAAGATGCTCCCTCCGTTCATCAAGAAGACTGAGGCCTGAGGAAGCAGGTGGCCTACCTACCTACAGGTGTGTCCTTAATTGGAGGTATAAAGTGAAGACTTTTGGGATCGAGATCACTGTAACAGAGCTTACTTTCATCCTTTGATATTTATTCAGAGGCTCTCTTACTCTGGGGATGGCAGCTGCTATTAATTAGGGCCCACGATTCAATCACAGAAAAGAGAGCTAGTGGATTGCAGAGTTTAGATTTCTCCTAAAAGGCACAATTTGTAAATAATAACCATGCACAATAAGGATTATTATGCCTGTAATATTATTACTCCAGAAGGAAATGATGGGGGCTCACCAGAAGCACTGTAGTCTAGTGGTCTAGTGACTAGACCAATGTGACAAGAACCACCTTAAAAGAGGAAAGACCACCACCATCCCCAGACGCAAAGACCGCAAGGAAAGGTTCAGGAGCAGACTGGTGAAGGCGGAGGGGTGCAGACATCTCGAGAGGCTGAGCGTAGCTGAGCGAGTCTTCTCCAGATGTGGGCTGTGGCTATGTGTGTGCAATGATGTGCACCCTCCAAGTGCCTCCTGCCACATACAGCACCCCAACAGTTGAGCGAGCGGGTTTGCAGGGTGGGATCTCAGAGTCATTGTTTTCATGAGACTCCACTGCAGTTCTAGCTTCAGGCCTTCGTCTTCTGAAGTCTCCACACAGTAGCTAACATTGTGTGGGTGTGAAGCAAAATTCTCATTCTCATTTGCTGAAGACACATGAGTTCTCTCCACGTTGCAAACTCAGGAGGCAGAGGCAGTTCTTTCTCTAGTTGTCAGAAACTGGCTAAGTGCCATCTCTGCCCTCCTTTGCACCTCCACATTAGCTAGTTTGTCTTTAAACATCCAGCCTGGTATACTGCCTGGCACAGGACGGCAACTGAGTAATTAAGTCTGTACAACAGAATGCACATTTGCTGGTGCAGATTGCCAGCACATTGCCAGCATTGCCCTATATTGCCAGCACAAGGGAGATGGAGGCAGGAAGATCAGGAGTGCAAGGTCAACCCAGACCCTGTGTCTTAAACAACCCATCAATCCCAAATGCCTGTTAATTTGATATTTTAGAAATGGATATTTTAGCAACAATTTATAAGCTTCTCTTAAGATTTTGTGACTTAAAATTTGGACTAGAAAGGGGATTAGACGGAAGATATGAGAACCTTACTTCTAGTCTGACATATCCCGCCTGGATGTCTAAATTAATTTACTACCATCCAGGACTTAATTTCCAGGGAAATCACAGTTAGACTAGATGGTCCTATCAACTTCCATCGGATATCTGAAAAGCACTGTGTGATTGGTCAGTGCTAAAACTTGAACCTCAAAGGTTTTCCAGGTTTATATTTAGCATAAGGACATGAACCTATCAGAAAGCAGAACTGCAACATTCCTTCACCCTCAGGGGTTGATGCTGGGAATGCCCACTTCCAGCTCTTACCTTTTAGTTCTTTATTCCTTTATATAGAGTATAAAGGCAAACACATTGCTAACCATGAGCTATGCCTCTAAAGAGGTTTCTGTGGTGTGTGTGTGTGTGTGTGTATGTGTGTGTGTGTGTGTAAGAGAGGAAGAGGGAGGAAGAAACACACACACACAGAAACAGGAAGACACGGGGGGAGGGGAGGGAGAGAGAAAGAGAGGTGGAAAAAGTAGAAGCTGGAGGAAGTGTGGGGCTGAGGAGGAGCAAGATGAAGCAGGCCATGATACTGGCACTGCGATAATTCAAGCCATAGCTGGAGGTTTAACAGTTCCTCTGTAGCAAGGCAATATTCTTTCACAGAAGAAATCATAATAAATCATCCCAGAAACTGTTCCTAGCATTTAATTTCTTGCTGGAATTTATTAAGTGGATCTTTATTAAACATAAAACTCAAAAGCCAGACATTGTGCATGCGGCCGCTTCTGCTACTGACACTTTAATAAAGTCTTCAGTAAAGAGCATAACGACTTAGCATTTACTGGAGAAGAAAGGTCTCCCTATGCTTAGAACATGGCTGGGCACAGCAGGAGCTTCATAAATATTCACTGGATAAATGAAGTTAATGTAAACTGAAGTTTGAAAAAGATACTTCTGCAAGTAGGCAAATTTATCATCAGGAAATGTCATTTTCTGGCCAGTTAATTTGATATGATAATAAAGCTTTGAAAAAGTTATGTTTGGTTGAAGCTAGGAATGCTGGTGTTCACATAGAATCAAAGCACTCGGGAGGAGAAGGCAAAAGGCTGTGAATTTGAGGTCAAATTGAACAACAGAGCATCTCACAAGAAAGGAACTCGGGAGCGAATGATTGGTGTGCTCTGCCCTGAACAGTCCAATTTGTCTTCTTAAAAATATCTGAGGCTCAATCCCAGACCACTAGCAAAATCTCATCACATATGTGCAAAGTGCTCTTCTGCCATGAACTAGATGTTTGGGAATCACAGCTGTTGTGGGTAATTCAACAGTAAGATTTGGGGTTAAGTGCAAACATGACAGTGATTTAAGATGTTCCATCTGCTCTGGACATCGGGCTACACCAGGGCTACACCAGGGCCACATCGGGGCTACACCAGGGCCACACCGGGGCTACAATGGGGCTACACAGCTGTTCTCTTCTGAGAAACTCAAGAACTGGAATACATTTTCCCAAACATTGTTCATGGTCATTTCAAGGATAGCTAGTGTGATGGGAAAACTAAATTTTAAATTGTGTTTAATTTTAAATTGTTTTGATAGCTTAAATTTGAATTTAAAGAGTCGCAGTCACTGGGGGCAGCAGAACTTAAACAAAGGGCATCTAATGTACCAGAGAAAACAACTTTTCAAAATCCAATTCAGCTCAAGGATCAATTCATTAAAAGATCATCTTAAGGCTAAGATAAAAGTCATTAAAAATAAAGTATAAATCAAACAAACTAATAGGCCAAAAATGTTTTAAAGTGATTATAAAACCATAAAACTTTACATATTAAGCACCTTTGATATTTCATTTTTATTAAGAAATCTAATGACTTTGTGTGGCTTCACTGTCCTTGGATTAGACTAGCCTGAGAAAGGGGGGAAAAAGATGAAAAAAAATAAGAGAGAGGGTTGGGGTGAGGGGTAAGAGAAGAAGAAGAAAAAGAAAGAAAGAAAAAAAAACACATAAAGGTTTCCTATAAGCATTTAACCTTGTTTCTATACATCACAATGCAGAGAACATGAGCATATGGAAATGCTATTAAGATCTCATTTTAAGCCTCTAACCCATTTACAATCCTGTGAGGTAACCACAGCTCCCATTTGCTGGCTCTGACAACACTGTCACCTCTACCACGGGACACTGTGAAAAGGAACTTTGTATATTTTCCCTCAAAGAAGTAAACTGAACACAAAGGACCAGTTATTTGAGTCAATTTTCCATCTAGGAGTCTAAACTACTGCCCACAATATACCACTCAGTAAGTAAATAGAAAATAGTAAATTCATTGTAGGTAATGGTTATAGTGGGCATTTATAGTTGCTGGTGAAGTATTTAAAGTAATGAGAGGTAACAATTTAACATATACTTAAGATTAACTAGCTGAGTAAAACATGTTTAAAATAATAAACTAGACTTTATGAACTCTTTGTAAAAAAAAAAAAAAAAACAGAAACAATATATAAAAAAAAAAGTCTATACTGGGAAAATTAACATGTTCTATCTCAAAGCAAAATCCTAAGGACAAAAATACAAAGTTTGCCTTCAAGGGAATAGATGTTTTTAGATAATAAAACCCACCACCATCCCGAATTTCAGTCCCCCTCCTTCGTGTACGTGGTATGCTAGTACTCTTCCAACTGGACAGGAGTCTCAAAAGGTCTAGGATAGACAATGCATGGTTACCACGTTTATTTCTGCATCTCCTCTCTATAAAGCTTTCAAGTTAGAATATGTCTTCTCTTCTAAGGAAAAGTGTTAGGACAACAGTACCAACCAAGCTTTTGGAGGTGTGTTAAGGGTTGTTAAATGAATACTGGGTTGTTTTCAATTAGTAAAAATACATTTAATTGCCATTACATGTTAGCACCAGGCAGGAAATGAGGGTTCAGAAAATGGTGCTTCTCAGCTGTATCTGTGGACTTCAGATGACCCTCCATTTTACTTTTATTTTAAATCCTCTTATAATGTTAAAATATTAATACATGCCTATCCTGTAAAGATAAAATAAAAAAGGTCTATAGACAGAGCAAACAAAGAAAACCAATCCTGAAATTCTTAGTACCAGACCTAAATTTAGTAGCTTTCAACATTTTTTTTAAGTTGAACAAACTGTACATTGCACCCTTGCACCCTGCTTTATCTCCTGTGAATCCCTAATGTGAGAAATCTTTGCATGGGATTGCAAAACATGAAAGTTAATTTAAAATATGATAAAGACTTACTGAGTGCTTTCTATGTGTAGACAGTGAATTTATGGACATATAATATGCACTTTTATGAAAGAACATAATTATTTAACTGGGCCATTCATGATGAGTATACAGGACACCCATGTGACATAGGTGTGGTCCTATAAGCACTTGCTCCTCGCTACTGCAAAACTTGATCATGCATTCATGGTATCAAAATTCTGGTAAGAGTAAATTCTATACATCCTAGATCAAAGTTGAATCTAATTATATCAATACTTTCTCTTAACAAGTTATCACCACCTAGTGGCCACAAGTGTGTTCTGATTGTGGTAGAAGGTTCTTGACTAAATCAAGGGGCTTGGGTTCTAGGCTTCCCCCGTGTTACCCATAATCTCTAAACTTTAGCCCCTTCACAGGTGGAATGAAAACAATCATATCCTACTTTCCTTTCAGCAAGGCTCACAGGGGCTGAGCTACACATGGAAGAAAAGCTTATGAGCACTTTCCATAAAACAAGGCTGACATAGGATGGCTTTTTGCACTAAGCGTCCGCTAAAGGAACAGTATTCCATCATCTCTAGACTTTCCAAGCACAGTGGTGCACGCTGGAGCCTCCCACTCTCCATTCTGAGTTCTCTTCTTAAACAAAAGCATGCAAAAGTCCATGAAGTAAATCCAAGAGGTATGCACTGGCTATTAAATGTGTTTATGTTTTACTGATGGACACACAGAGTCAATGCGTAAAGAAGCCAGAAGGCAGGCCAATCTCAAATGTTGAATTTCCTCACAGGGCAGGATTTAGCTGTTTCTACTAGGGACATCTGGTCAACTTTCAGAAGTAACTGGAAACTTAATAATTGCATGCTTGTGTTTCTTCTATGTCTTATCAGAACCTTCATAGACTATATATAAATACTCAAAAACAAGCACACTGAACACTACCTTACATTCTTAATGCACCTACTGAGGATTCGTGAATGTCTCCAGAGACCACTCTTGCATTGACTTACCTGTGTAATAGCCGTGAACCCCTAGCAAAACTTTTACCTCATTCTTCCTTTACAGTGGAAGCTTACTAATGTTTTCTATTCAGAGAGCATGTGTATCCTTTGCATAAAACTTGGAAAGTGCATTTTTCACTGCTCATTCCACAGTGGGCTGTAATCTTCTTTGGAACCATTCATCTCCATTTTCTCAACATCTTGATGCCAGTTCCTTGCTTCACGGATCTCCTTATCTGGTTGTTTCCTTCCTGTTATCCCGGTGACCTGCGCATGTTGCTTGCACACCACGGCTGGCAGCCTTCAGGAATGAACATCCCATTCCAATACCTGTGCTATGTGTATATGCCAAATCTTGGAGTGCGTGCCAAGCTACTATTTCTGAAGAATGGATATCCCCCTCACTTTCTTCCACAAACAGGTTTCTCTCTCTTCATTGACCAAATTCTTTCCATGCTTTAAGATCAGCTGGAGGGTTATCTTACCTAAAAAGAAATTCCTAACCCTAATGCCTATTTGCTCTTTCCATACCACCAGCCCCACATCTTCCACTCATTTCTCCAACAATACTTCTTCGTTAGAATGCTTGACTTCGGTTCCTACCGCATTAGATTTTCTGGGAAATGTTACTACTCCAACATTTAAGTTTTATGAACAACCTACACATAAAAGTCAGTCTAAATACCATTCCAAAATAGGACGGACTCCCTAGAAGAGGTGGCAGTTACATACAATACAAAGAACTGTTTCTAACTAAGTTAACACAATAAAATAGCTCTAATCACAGTAACACACAGGGAAACCATGGCCTTTCCTCGCCTGCACAGCTCTGAAGCACTGTTCTTTACAAAGCTTCAAAGGTTGTAATAATAATCTCAGAGACACGGCCCCATTACACACATCATTTTATGGGTCAGAACTCCAGTCATTACTATACAAAAGAATAAGGAAACGATTTTGTACATGGTACTTCTCTTTTATTCCTTTTAAATCTAAGAGTTTTCCTACTTTGCAACTATTTGCTTTGATGACCTAACTTTCACTTTTCAATATGAAGTGTATGCATCACACACACACACACACACACACACACACACACACACACACACACACAACTGAATGCTTGTACCCTCTTGCATATTTAATAACAATACTTTGGAATCAAGGCACACATTCCTGATTGCCTACTAAATCCCCCTACCACAGCGTTACAAACAGCACTGAGATTTCAGCAGTTGATAAATACTCTAACAGATACATTAGAATAAAGCTAGCAGAAAAATATTTTGTAGTAATTTCTTTTAAGTTACCACTGAACAGTGAGAGTGGCAGAAGGCAGGGAAGTGTGCGTACTCCCGAGAGACAAGCAACATCTATAATGAAGAACAGTGAGCCATCTCAAGGGCTCTGAATGGTGGCACCATGCTAGGATGGCCACTTAGCCATCTGGTGGCCATAGGGGTGGGTGGGACAGTATATAATCTCAGCGAGAAAGCCTTGCCATTCAGCAAGAAATGCCAGATCCATCTCTACCTATAAAAACTTCACTGATGTTGGCATATCTGAACTCTACATGTAGGGACATTACCATTCATGGCACGGATCTCAAGGAGGGTGGTGCACCCACGAAGTGCTAAGTCTGGTCTTAGCAGACAGAAGTGTGTGTTTCCAGCTCCTGTTTTTCCCTGTGCTGTCTGCTATCAGTTGTGTGGTACCTTTTAGCTTGGATGGCTATGATCAAGAGGCCTCAGGTACAAGTGATTAAGAATCATCCCATGCCACATTTTATTTACATGAGAAAACTCAGCTAGATCAGTGATTGGGAAAGCCACAGCAAAGGCAGACGGGAGTACATGTTCTGTGCTTCCTTATGAGCAGCACTGTGCAGGAGGCAGCACACAGAGCCTAGGACCCAAAGTGGCTCACACAGCTCACTTTTTCATGTACACGTGATCAAGAAGCACACGGATTTCATGATACTCCACTGGGGAGCTGTTAATATTTTCTCTCACTTGTCAAACAGTGGACCAGGCACTCAATGAGGACAAATGGACGGGATCGTGTCTGCGCTTCTGATCTCTCTCAGGTTAGCAAAGCAGTTTCTCTGAAGTTACCGGCTCATGTTACAAATTCTAACAATGTACTTTTTCTTTCCCTGTGTTAGATTTTCATAAGTGGCTGTATTCTACAAATGCTGTTATTCCTTCATTATAAACTTCGAATTTTATAAATGTATATATGCAACTCTTAAAAAAACAATTTTTCCTTTCTCATAAATTACATGGAGTACTGATGAAATACTAATTTGACCACAAACTGTCTTATACTTATATACAAATTAACTTTTTAATAAATTTCTCTTGGTGCTTTAGAAAATAATTTTAAAAATCCTCTATGTGAAAAAAAAAACTTAATTCCAGGTAAACCAAATACTAAATGTAAAAATAAATTATAGAAAAAATAAAATTAATTTGAATGTTCATCTAAGTTGTAGAGAACAAAAGGCATATAAATATATATAAATATATATACATATATATATGTACACACACATATATATGTTATGAAAGGAATAAGCTAATAAATTTTGTTAGGAAAAAGCCTTTTGTGTTAAACTAAAGCAGAATTGAAATAAATTATAATTCAAATTAAAATTAGTTGCTAATACTTACTTGTGGGAAAAAACCACTCAAGACTGGACACTTAAGTACAGATGTAGCAGGAGTTTCAGTGCAGGTGGTAGGTCATCTATTGGCATAATTCTTTTGTGAAGGGGTTTTGACAAATATTTTGAACTTTTTAAATATTCAGGTTTAATGTAAGAACTATGGCCTTTAAATTTGTTTCTAACATTGGGCTTTAAATGCAGTAGACCTAGATTCCACATGTTCCTTGGTTCCCTGCCTTAACTAACGCCCCTGTTGTCAAGGCACTAGAAGATGGCAGAAATAGAGCATTGGGCCCGAAGAACTGTGGGAAGGGTCAGGCAAGAGATAAGCAGGCTGGTGTGAGCATCTGATATGACAAGTTCTTCAGCTGATGGCCCACCAAGTGGCCCAGGGCATTTTTCACGGTTTTTACTTCCAAAGACTCTGTGGTCTTATCTGACAACAAATTCCCATCTTAATATTTTCCTACTGCTATCTCCTGGGGTTTCACTACCTAATACTGACAAATTCAAGGCCTGGTTTCCCATGCCTAACTTAAAATAAATATATATTACCATTTTATTCTGCATGTATGGGTGCTTTGCCTACATATCTGTCTATTACCACATGTATGTCTGGTGCCCATGCAACTGGAGCTACAGATGGTTGTGCCTACCATGTGGATGCTGGGAACTAAGCGTAGGTCCTCAGGAAAAGCAGCCAGTGATCTTTTAACCAATGAGCCAACTCTCTAGCTCTATCCCTAGCTTGTCAACCTTTAGACAGATTGTTCCCTCAAGCACAGAATAGTACTAACAGCATCTATTAGGAGTGAAGAATGAGCCAAGGCTTTATGTGTCATTTCTCTACCAAATAGTTTTATTATTTCCACTTTACAGATATTTATAGAAATTACAGGTTGGTCTAGCCAGGTCAGAGACGTCTGGGTCATCACTACCCAACTATACCACTTCAGATTCTTACCTCGGCAAAATACTTCCCAGTCGGGGAGCTAACTTTGTTATGGTGTCAGAGACTAAAGCAGTAAGTGTGGCCTTTTCCACTTTGAATTTACTGTCTCATCCCCTATGCCTGGACTGCTACAGTGTAATAGTTAAATTTTAACAATTCACACACCTCAGTCTCACTGCCATCTTCCTCTGGTCCTCATCTAACGTCCCCAAGTGCACATGACCTTTTGTCCCTCTAAATTCCTACAATTATGCTGACTCAAATCTCCACTTTGCTCACAAGTCATCTATTTCATACAGGTTTGCTTCCCATGTACTAGGTGCTAGGGTGTGATGAGTGCTCAGGGGCAGGGGTGGAGATGATATATGACCACTCCCTCTGTACAGCTAGGTGATACCATGCTAGGGTGCTCAGCATAGCCCAGCACGATCACTTCCCTTTTTGAGTTACTTATGGGAAGAAACATGTGATACAGAGCTTACATCACTTAACTGTCTGTCCCTTTAGGTATCTAGAATATTTCCTGCCACAATGGTAGGGACTTAGAAGGACTAAGCTGGTGACCAAATGGTGCAAGCAGTGGTATCTCTCTGCTGTTTCATAAGGTCGCAGGTTGAGCTGTGTCTCCTACCCCTATGCTCTTCCCAGGGCTCCCAACACTGTTCTAAGTTTTTCTTTACTGCAGCTACACTCAGAGCCAAGCACAGGCGAGGAGACTGAATGGTGGGGTGATGCTGGGCTGAGTGCGACACCAGTTCTCAGCAGACTGAAGTAGAAAGCAAAGGCAAAAAGTAGAATGGATCCCATCTCGTGTAGTACGCGACCTTGGTAATTCACTGAACAGCTCAGTCCTTTAAGGAGTGCCAAGGAGTTTTACAGTACTGAAAATGTTCTTTAATCCAGTCTCTACAAGATTTCTGAGTATATTTTGATGCTATTTGGCACATGGTGGAGATATTTAATTTATATTATAATTTCATCACTAAATACAGCTGTTACAAGTTTGTATAACGTACAACCAAAACATTCTGCACTGCTGACATTCTAGTATGCATCTCATCTTGCATTTGTATATAGTAGAGAAATAGAAATTTTGCTCGTTTATATATTTGATGATTTCAGACAAAGAAGTATTCAATACAGAGTTTACATAAAGCTTTAAATGCCCTTGAGAACAGTCTCACTATGACTAACACAAGGTTATCAATGTTTCAGTCTTGTGACACCCACTTGAAAGACGTTATGCTTATGAATTTGACAGCACACGCTCACCGTATACCCTATTCCCAGTATGGTAAGAACAATTTAATCTTATATTCATAGGACCCCAGCTACATGAAAGAAAAGTATTTTTTTTAATTGCAATAGGTAACTTCAGTTAAGAATTAATGTAGAAAATATTTATTATTTTAATAAGATGGCAAAGTATCTTGCACACGGTGCTACAACCTACAGCTGATCACTTGAGAGGAGAACGCAGGAGCAGTGGGAGGCAGAGGTACTCTTGGCTATACAGCAATGCCTTGTCTAAAACAAATAAACAAGCCAAAAGAGGGTTCTTATTCCAAACGAAAATCAATGAAAGTTTCATGAGCTGTTGTTTATGACTCTAATACTGGTGAAATCAGCACATGTAGCTTGTCCAAAACTGTGAATGGGTGAAGCCATATTCACGTACTTGTAAACAATGTTACAAATACAACTCAAAAGACGGGATTAGACCAAAGTGCAATACATTACCAATGCTATAAAGTCCTCACCTATTAATATCCTGCTCTTCGGAATGCCGTTTCTTACTTCATCATCAATCAATCCAGTGAGCACTTGACACATTCTATCAATTGATTCAAGGTGTTCTGGGCAGTCGTTAGATATTTTAAATCTGTCAAACCACACATTGGAGAATTCTCCCTTCATAGGAGTATATGGCCTGTTTAAAACAAAGAAAACAACAACAAGAAAAGAGTGATATTAAAACAGTTGCCTTAATTTCTAAAAAGTTAGTTTACTATTTATTTTGCTGATTTTTATACTAAAGAATTTGTATAGAGAAAGCCACATACATACTACATTAGCTTTCTTATATTTGTTCCATTAACTTTTCCCAGAGGTGGCTTGCCATCTTAACTGTCTAACGGTTATATTTATTTACTGGGGGAGGTGTGCCATGGGCTATGAGTATGTCAGAGCAGTCTGCAGGTGTCCATTCTCTCCTTCCACCATGAGGATTCCAGGCATGAATCATGGGTCTTCAGTCATGGTGACAAGTGCCCTTACCCTCTGCGCCATCTCACGAGCCGGTAACTACTTATTTTTAGGAAGTAGGGCAATTATGCTGCTATGAATCTTAGCCCATTCATGGACACTAATGCTTCACAATGAATTTCCGGTTCTACACACATACCTGTGTACCTTCCAAATATTTGTAAACCAATTACAATGTGGTTAAAGGTTTCAGGTCTAAATTCTTTGTTAGCAGAGGCTAAAAAGGGGAGTGGGTGGGTGAAATGAAGACAATTTTGGAAAGATGTTTTGTGGAAATTACAAAAAGGTGCAGGGGGCATTTCTGCTAAAGCATTGAGAAAGAAGGCCTGAACAGGATTAGGGACAGGGAGTTTGACAAGAGGTGTTACCCACTGCTTGACAAACTCTCATTTTCTTACTTACCAGCAAAATGCATGGTTTGCTTTATATGCAAAATTGCCACAAATGAGCTAGCCAGCAACAAAAGACCCACCATGATTGAAAGGCATCTCAACTAATCACAGAGACTCTCAAATTGATTGCTGGATCTCATCCCTACCTCCTCTACTTTCCTTCTCAGACTCAGCTGCACTCTCACATTCCAAGCCACATATGTAAAAGCACGAGAGATGCAGCTTAGAAAGCAACAGGTGGGAACAGAGACACCAGCCAGACCTGACCCACTTCTAGCTCTTCTCTGAAAACACAAGGGAAAGCGCAGCATGCCCAACGGCCTCCCCAGTTTCTGCAAGGCACCAACCAGTGCTGAGGAACAGGCACAAGCCACCACTTCTTCCTGCTGATGACACCACAGCAAACAAAGGGACATTCAATCTGGAAGCCTGGCTGTATTTAAAACTTTTCCTGGAAAAGCTGGAAGAACCCAGAAGCAAGGAAGGTGCCCTGACTTGAATGTAACAGAAGCACCTTGCAGCTACCTTCTGCTTGTTGACAGAACCATGCAATGAATGCTGTTTTGGAATGAGCCTGCAAGTGTTCTAAGGCAGGTGATGGATATTCCTGGAGTGCAAAAACACCAAAATTTCCCTGCCTTGTATATATATATATATATAAATGTTAACAATACAGTGATGTGTTACTGTATGTTACTAAGTACATACATATTAGCTCAGTTCTATATATGCTACTTTGGTTTCTGAGGTAATAAATCTGACTTAATTTTTGCTCATCTCTTCACCCTTCCCCTTACAAGGCTCTTTCTCAACATATACTGAAACATAACCTTTCAGTATTGTTTCTCTCTTTCAAAGCTGGATAATGCATTTTGCTTCTCATACATCCACAGCCTTCTCCACATCACCTCACAGAAATCCATCGAAACAGGGCTCCCCTACCTGCCTCTCCATTAGCGAATGCTGTCCATTCACAGTTCCATCCTAGTTACTGGGCATATTGGCCCCTCTCCCATTTTCCTGCCACCCTACTAGTCCTCTTCCCTATGAATCAAATAATTATATAAATAAATACTTTATGCTCAGAGATGAAGCTACTTGACAACTGATTCACCTATTTCCCCCAATGATCACTTACTTAGTACCTAGATGCTGGCCCTGCGGACAGGGTGATATTAAACGTGTGTATTTAATATAGAGGTACTTTTTAGGTAGTGGGACTAATATTCCTATGCAAAAGAGACCAAGAATCACATTGCTGTACCGGAAGGTGCAGTTTTTACCTTAATACCTGTTTTAAAGTTGCCTCAATAAAGGTGGTAAAAATACACCATTCTACTATTGGTTCTAGTGGAGGTACCAGGTAAGAACATATTCTCACTGGAGGGTATCCACTGTAGTATAAAATCAACTTCGTTGGTTTAACATAGAAAGCTGTGCTCAGTTTGAACTTAGAAGGTCAAATGCTTTGACACTGCAACCAGCATCTTAAGATCTCCTGGGGCATTCCCTTCCCTGAGAAGATATCCTCTGAGACCCTTTTAGACAATTTAGGGTGTGCCCATCAGTACTGATTAATCTGTCTATTCTAAACCATCACATCAGTGGAAGCAGGATTGATACCTATTTTTTTTCTAGCAGGGTTGAAGTTTTTCTCATTAATTCAGAAGAGCACTTGGATATTATTGGCAAAGACTTGCCTTCTGTTTTCAAGTGTGTTTTTCCCTAAATGTATTTTGCATATTCATATGTATTTAAAGTATCCTTTATTATTTTATAGTTCAAGCAGGATATGATTATATCGTTATAAAGTGTTCTTTTTAATCAGATAAAAGAATTCACAATGGGAGCATTTGAAATATCTTCATTGAAAAGTTTACATTCTGGCTTTCCATTAAGTTCTTTTTCTGAGTACACTGGTTCTTATACAGAGAAAGACTTATCCAACATAATATTATCTCAGTGGTCTTCTGTGACTTGTGTTTCCGTTTTCTCTTTTCAATGCTTAAATTGGGGAAAACTTTTTCATATGTGGTTTGACTCAAGAACAAATTCATTTTATCTAATATGGACAGGTAAATGTGTAGAGAGGGAAGGAAGAAGGGAAGGGAAAGACGAAAGGAAGGAGGCACCATTCTTAGACACGAGAACCTTCCCTACTAAGGCACATTCCACATACAGTGAACGCACTTCTTGTTTAATCTGCTAGAAAAGTACTGATTCTGTATTATGCTCGAGAATATCAAGAAAACCATTGCTCAAATAACTTTCAGCATTCTGTGCCTTCGTAAGGACAGACTCCCCCATTGATTTATGCACTTATCAGTGGGTATTTCCTGCCCTCCTCTGACCAGCATCACACTGGATGTCATTCTCACTACGTGAAGCGTCACTGTTGTTTATTCAGTCAAGAAGTCATTTGAAACATTTAGAAAAGTTTGAAACACTCCTAAAAAATTCTCTTTAAAAGTCTGTCAGGATTTTTTAGTTAATATGTATGATTATCTGAGGTTGATGTTTAGAGAGAAGACCTTGGGAGGACGGCAGACTTCTGTGCAGGGAGTCCTCCCACCTTGGATGAGGCTTCTCTCCCATTGCTCTCCACCCTCAGGTGCAGTGGGAAAGACGGAAGTCCACAGTGGCTCAACTCAGTGCTTTCACCCCGCTAAGCCTCCTGACCCCAGGGGCTGCTTGGCTCAAGGGAGACAGCTCAGGCACAAGCAGAAGGCAAACAGCATCCTCCCAGAGATCTTCTCGAGGTTAACTCTCAACTGCAAAAGAAGGCAGGTGCTCTGCTCTCCATGGTCATGTACCATCAAGTCCCAAGTTCAGACTGCACAGAGACCACAGTGAAGCCTAGCTCTGGAATGGACACACAACCCTCACTCTGAAGGTCCAATAAGACTGTCAACCTCTGCAGTTCCTTTGACTTCCCGCTCCATTTTCCTCTTCTGGTTCTCTAACTGTTTATTTGTCTGTCTAAGCACTTAAAGAAGGATGATATCATAGGCTAAAATGTGAATCATTCTGGGAACTTGGCCATTAATGGGAAAAAAATCATACTCTCTTAACTCTTTTTCCCTTTGACAATGCCTTACTTAATTAATCTAGATCGATGCTCCACCGACCTAGAGCCCAATGTAAATCCCAATGTATTCATCTGGAGGTTTTCAGTCTCTCATTTCTTTAAGAAAAAAAAAATTAATTTTTTTTTGTTCAAAAAGAATCATTAAGATACTTTAATGGGATAAAAGAGTCTTTAGAACGTTTTTTTGCTAAGCAAACAATCAAGAGTACATAAATCTCCAAAGATGTTAAAATAACCTTTAAATAAAGCATAAAAGATTGTTTTTAAACAGCTAAAAGGCCTGGCACATGTGTTATATTCATTCACTTTCTTCCTCAAATAAATCACTTTATTAGCTTGTATAAAACAGCTCAGACATTACTACAATAAACAAATATGTTGAGCAAAGAACATCTGTGTGGCTCCTAAATCAATCAATCAATCAATCCATTACACACTGGTAAAGTATTAGCCTAGGATAAATGTCCAAAGGTGTTTTTGTTTGGTTGGTTGGTTTGCTTTTGTTTTTTGTTTTCTTTTTACAAAAAGGCATTCAGCTGAATACCCAGTTTTGTTTTGATCTGTGTTTCCCTAAAATTATAAAAACCAAAAGATTTTTTGAAGCCTTTAAGATAGCAATCTGGCTCTAGTCTCTCTTGGTCCTGGTTTCAGAATTTTCCCAGCATGCTGTAGGGTGGAATCACACTGGACCAGCTCATTAGTGACTCTGGAGCATTTCATCTGATCTCCCTCTTCCTGCTGTGCTCTCCCATCATTCTATGTGCTGAAATCCCACTGATTATTTAGGTGTCAACTGAAATGTCATCTTCTCAAGGGGACCCCTTTGACTCCTCAGTGTTGCTTTTATTCTGCAACAGACTCCATCTCATTTCTTTAACGGTCTTCATAGCTTAGATTTCATCTTTATTTGAAATTGTAATTGCTTGCTTTATATTCAGCCTGCACATGAGCAACTGACCTCTGGCCTCCACGTGTACTTGTATACAGATGCATGTGCATACCCCTTATATGTGTGTATTCCCCACGTGAACACGTAAAAATACAAGTGAATAAAATAAGTATCTAAACTGACTTGACAGTACACATTTTCTGAAAGTACTGAGCACCCATTTTAAGTGAGAAAATGTGTAATCAGCATATAGAGGCACAAACAAGCCTGATGAGTTTTAGAATTTTTCAAATCACCAAGAGAATTTATATCATAAAAATTACAAATGGTCTATAAAACATTGTTATTTTTAATGGTAATTCTGTTATTAAATCCAAACTAAGAAAACCTGTGGTTGTAAACACAGTTAAAATATGCCACAAAAAAAATATTTATTGGGTACTTCCAATTAAAGAGACCAAATTAACATAATGAAAAAGTACTATTCTGTTTCTCCATTTTAATTAACACAGAAAATTATTGTTGAGTTCTATTTAATATACTCCTGCTTAGACAATTTATAGTACAGGAGAAGGAGCAGTTACAAACAAAAGGGTAATTCACAATTTAGTGAAAATACAATGCTGTACCATAGGGACTGCCCTGAACAAGCATAGTACACCACTGTCCCCTCCAAGTTTTGTGGCATTTATGACTATGAAAAACAAAACTCTAAACTTGCTTGAAGGCATTCTCAACATAATGTAGATGAGAATCATAAAAGAGAAGGAAAAAAGGCACCTATGAAATTTGAAGTTCTAAAATTCAGTTATTGCACTAAATATTTACTCAAAGATAGGGAAAGGTCTGTGATTTATATTGAACCTTACCATAATCAGGGGGAAAAAGACATAAAATTAAATTGAAACATTAAAAAGTTTAAATAGTGCAAAAAGTGAGAAAGATAGAATATAGAAGAAAAAACAGACTTACATTCAAAACTATAAATCGAATGTTACATTAAATGTAAATGGCTAAACAAATGATTTAAAAGACAGAAACTGTCAGATGAGTTAAAGACATAAACAAAGGCAAACACATGTTGTCCACTGTAACAAACACACTTTACATACAATTGACAGACAGGCTGAAGATGAAAAGGTTGGAGGCCTGCTATGGAACACTAGGCAAAGTAACATAAAGTGATGAAAATTCGTAAAACAAGTATAGGAAAGCTGCTGTGCAGTGCATTAATTATTATAGAAACCACACATCTGGGTGTTATCAGAATTTAAGAGTGATCATTTTGTAAGAAAAGGGTAGTTATTAAAGGGCTTCCCTCATGACTCCTAGATCCACTTAAAAATAATTATCAAGCATGTATAAATACTAACTGCCACCTTGGACTATACTGGTATTTTTTAAAAGCTATACATGAAACTACACATGAAGAGTCACCATAATAGACGTTACATAAAACCGTAAAACCCCAATGAGAAGCCAAAGACTGGGATTGTAGAGGATATTTTATTTGCTAGCAATGAAATAAAATTAGAAATCAGCAACTGTAAGACAACGCAACAGCCCTCAATGCATGAAAATTACTAACAGAGTTCTAGATAGGTTTAGAAGGTCCAGTAAACTTTTTTTTCCAATCAGAAAAGTAACTACACAAGCCCTTTCCACACTCTGATTGACATTTGCTGAGAGGCTAAGGCCTACCCTCTTTCCTTACATCCTGGTTGGCTTCAGTGTCACAGTGCAGAGACTACAGGAGAGCCCCAGCTAATCTCCAGCATCAACTGCCAGCAACATGAGTAAGCCTTTAGATGAGGGATCCAGTCCCCAGCAGACAAATCAGGAGCCACACCCAACCTTCAAGCTTTCCAAGGAGAAGCCCCAAAAACAACAGAATGGAGCTGAGTCACCACTATTGTGCCCTTTCTGAATTCCTAACTCACAAAATTTGTGACCATAATAGAAGTGTTGCTTGGGCGTGATTTGCTGCATAAGAATTATATATGGAACATGAAAGTGATAGAAAATCTTCCAACATAAATAAAACAGAAAAAAAAGCATGGTGAGATTTGGCTAGAGTAGTGATAAAAATTATTGCTCTGATATAAATAGTAGGGAAAAAGAAAATGGGCAGATATAAATGAAACAGAAAATCCAAAGTGAGAGAAAATGGTGCTGGATGCTGTGGAGAAGACCTGTAATCCCAGCACTCATGAGAGAGAGAGAGAGGAAGAATGACTGTGAGTTCTAAGGCAAACAAAAAATAGTAATAAGTTAATAATAATAATATAAAATATTATCAGAGTCGAAATAAAATACATGAGCAGAAATTTAAACATTAAAAATAAGTATCATGAAATCAGAGACAAATTGCACCAGAGACACAAATCACTGACACTGACTTGAAAATACATAGAAAGTCTGACAACCTGGATTCGACAAAAGAAAAACGCATTGCCACAACTCACACAGAACTTCTGATCCAGGTGAGTTCTCTAAGTGCTCTCAAACATCCAACGAAAATGTAAACACTATTAAATTCTTAGAATCATGGCTCTAAAGTCTTTCTTTTTTCTTTTTTTGTTTTGTTTCTCAAGACAGGGTTTCCCGTGTAGGGTTGGCTGTCCAGGCTTGCCTCAGACTCACAGAGATCCACCTGCCTCTGCCTCTGCCGAGATTACAGGCATGAGCCACCACACCTGGTTGTCTTTCTTATCATTTAATCACATACATTTACAATTGGCATAAAACTCAAAATTTCCAGTTTCCACAGAAATGTTAGCATTCCCTTCCAACTTCACCTAACCTAGAAACCAATTATGAACAAGCTCTTCTGAGACTTCACTTTACAGCTCACACAGGTGTCTGTGTGTGCTACCAAGCCTCTAAGCTTGGTTGTATTAAAATAATAACCATTTTGTATCCTCTACTTGCACTGTCATTTTTGTTCTGGACCTGTCCACATTCTATCAACTAGTGAAATAAGTTCTTATTGGTGAATATAAGAAGTGTCTTGAAATCCTGGTTCATTTTCTTGTTAAAACAGGTTGACAGAAAGATGAAAGTCAAGAGCACATCATGAAATATCAGGTTTGGTTGCATGACACAAGACAATAATTGTTTATGCAAAAAAAGTTTGAAAAAAGATTATGTGGATGCTTATTTAATACTCACAGAAAGCAGTGACCTCAAAACTGTTTTACTCCCATCATTATGAACTGAATTAAATGCAGCTATACGTTTCCCCTCTGCATATTAAGTAAGCCGTTCCTCATCTCTACCCTAGTTTACTGATTCAAAGAAGCTAACAGTATTTAAAATCCTTTAAAATTCAGAAAATATGATAAAACTTTTCCAGGGATTATGAACCAGGGTTTAACTAAATTATCAGAAAGATTATCTTGGCACAAGGTATTACATTTGCTTTTGGGGTGTGTGAGGTGGAGAGAGGGCATCTGAAGGATGAGACCGCACAGGCCAGAGTGTGAGCTGGAGCGTGGCCAGTTAGAGCAGCAGATCACAGGGCTTGCCTGGGAAAGCTTGGTGAACAAGCAAATTTCAAAGTAAAGCAAGCCTTTTTACAGGTGGGAGTTGGAGTCCCTAATTTAAAATATCTTAAATAGAGTTAAAGTTAAAAAACATCCCGCTGGCACATACATCCATTTTATGCCATGGAGTTACACTTCGAGGTGAAATTAAGCGTTGCATACCTGGAGGGAGCCGTTGGATAAATAATCTTTATGTGCTGGAATGTTAAGTCTTGGTTTAGCACCTGCTTGATCCACTGTCTCATCCCTTGGCCAGAATGACCTGACAAATTACAAAACCCACAGTCAGATGGATAATCATCTTCACAACACAGTGCATTTGAAAGAAGTCTGTACCTCTCAGGTCACTCGAGGGCTGGAAGAGAGAGTATGAGAAACAGTTGTTTGGATAGCTGAAGTAGCTGACCAATCGCAAAATCTTTATTATTACACATGTGAATATTTATCACTCAGAAGACCATCATTAAGCTTGAATTTCAGTTTTGCTCATTTATAATAGATATAATAAATTCTTCCGGAGAGTTCTTTGTAGTTGTTATTTAACGTCATTCACTTCTCATCTTACATTTAAAAAAAAAATTCCAATGTGATTTACAGCATTGTAGCTGGCATGGCCTAATATGATCTTCGTGGTAAAAACAAGTCTTCAAGGATGGGGTAAGGCCAAAGTGGTCGTAACCCACATCTTGAGAAACACTGACTTATCATACATATTAAAGCCTGTTTTTCAGCAAGATAAGAATGGGAACAGGGGCTATGTCTGACATATATTCTGTTGCCCCCTCTTGGATCACTTCCCCCTGATGGGGGGCGGGTATCCTTCTCAGGCCACAAAGGAAGAGGATCCAGTCAGTCTCAATGAGACTTGATAGCCTGGGGTCACACTGTAGGGGAGGAGGGCTCCCCCTTTCTGAGGGCTAGGGGAGGGAAATGGAGTAGAAGAGGGAGGGGGTTACAATCAAGATGTAAAGTGAATAAATTATAAAAATAAATTTAAATTAAAAAAAGATGGGGTAAGGCATTTGTTCTACTTCAAATGCAATTGTGAAGAAATAGGTTGTTTTTTTATAATATTTATTTATTTATTTATTATGCAGTTACAGTATCCTGCCTGCATGTGTGCCTGTAGTCCAGAAAGAGGGCACCAGATCACAGTATAGATGGCTGTGAGCCACCATGTGGTTGCTGGGAATTGAACTCAGGACCTTTGGAAAACTAGCCAGTACTCTTCACCTCCGAGCCATCTCTCCAGGCCAGGAAATCAGGTTTTAAGTGTGTTAACATATATAAATAACCTAACATCATAATTTATAATATTCAAGGTATACAATCTACCAAAACTTTAGTTTAAGGCTTAATGTATGTTTGTTGGCATGGAGACAGGGAAGGAAGCTAAGTGTGCCTTATCTACTGGAGAGAGGAAGGTGGACGAAGAGGCAGAGAGTGGAATGGCTACTGGATAAGGGTGCCGCTTCATAGGGTTTCTTGTAACTTCAGCAAGATCCGACTCAGAAATGAACACATTATAAAGGGAGAAAGCCACTAAGACATACACACCGAAAGGCTTTCATGAGCCTTAAAGGTCAGTATGGAACACAGACATTGACTTAGGAAACAGCAAGTCTGACGGACCCCACTGAAGGCAGACACTTCTTAGGGAGTAGCATAACCCAGTGAGGCAGGCAAACATGACGACCACTTACTTAACACCTGGAAAGCTACATTCTTTTTTCCTGCGTTTTAGAAGCGGGAAAAGATTCAAGTACACGTGGTGGCATATTCCCATATACTTTAGACCAGATGCTAAGGCTTTTTAGATCATTTTTCTTTACGAAATGAGACCTGTTTTTTACTTTTCAGCCTCAGGGATGGGGGAACAGTGGCAACTGAATGTTAGAAAACAGTAATCATCCATCCAGTCACGGAGTCCAGTTTCTTAAAAAGCTTGCACCCACTCTACACTAAAAGAATCAAGGAAAAATTAAAATGACAAAAATTTCAGTACCTATTTCAAAACCACGGTAAAACTACGTGATTATTTTGTTTATATTTGGATTACCCAGAAGCCAAATACTTCCTGTTCCTGTAACACAAACACATGCTTAAGTCCAGTGTACAATTGTTACCTTCCAACCTGGAAGGCCAAGGCCTTATTCTAGTCTGTTTTCTGTGGCCGTGAGAAAGCACTGACCTAGACCAACTTGGGAGGAAAGGGTTTATTTCAAGTGACTCTTCTAGCTAACAGTCCATCACCGAGGGAAGCCAGGGCATAGCTGATATTGACTTGTCCCTGTAGCTCACACTCAACCAGCTTTTTTATACAACCCAGAATGACCTGCCCCAGCGTAGCAATGGCCACAGCAGGATGGACCTTCCTAGATCAATCAACAATCAGAGCATTCACCACAGACATGGCCAGGGCCAAATGTGAAGTGGCCATTTCTCAGTTGAGACTCTCCTCTCAGGTGACTCCTGGATCAAGAGGACAATAAAACAAAACAAAACAAAACAACAACAAAAAAAACTACAGGACAGTGCTATGCCTAAAAGCTTTTTATATATCAATGGAGTTTGATTATGTAATAATAATACACCTGCACATATGGAAGAATTATTCAGATCATTTTTTTTCCAATGCACAAAGGCAAGGCAAGTTTATACACACACACAGATGTAAATCACACACCGAATGGATGACTCTGATTTCAGACATGCACTATAGGTTATTAAAATGTCAGTAATTTGAAGCTGAAAAATAGAAAGCATTAAGCAAAGTGGTGGTGAGGGAGAACTAATCCTAGTTCTAAAGACACCAAATTAATTATAAGAAATTACTATGTGGGAATTCTGGATGCTCCTCACGGAATGCTCTTGGGTCCTGACTAGCCTCTTACTGAGCTAATGCTGTAAGTCATAGGTGGAGTCTTTCCGTTTACTCTATTTCCAACATGCTACCTCATGGTTCCCTCTTCCTCCCACCTGGAATATTAATTCTACGTCAGACATTTGGGTTCAGACCCCAGCTTTCCACGACTCACAACAACAAGCAAACTTTTCTAGTCTTGTTTTCAAAATGAAAAGAGAATCTCGCAGCGTTGCTGGGAACAGGCTCTTTCCAATTCCTTCAGTGTTCTGGTTGCCATTCCCTTTAAGCCTACACATGTGACAGCTCAAACAGTGTTCTCGAAAAACTCTGACAAGCCCTTCAGTCGCAGATGCCTTGCTAATGTCCAACCACATTTTTTTTTCCTTTCCTTACTATTCACTTGGCAGGAGCTCACGCACCATCTTGTGATCTCCTGTCCACTGCTGACTCAAATTAATTGAATTGTTTTTGTTTTTAAATTTAGGTAGGCCCCCTGAGGACACCGGCTGGATCTCATTTCTTTTAAATAATAAATAAATAAGTAAAAAAGAAAAAAAATTTTTTTTCTGTTTCCTGGGAACTTACCCTGAGCCAGCCAAGCACTGTTGATGCAAGGATTAAAACAAGCTTTTCCTAGTCTTTCTCTAGGGCGCTCTCTATATGGAGCTGACTTGGTACTTACCTTAGAGATTTCATGACACAGGGCAAAGGGGAAACCTGGGAAAAGGAATGTCAAAAGGGACAGGTGGAAAGTGCTTGGAGCCCTAGTGGGGGCAAGCAGAAAGAACAGAGGCTGTAAATATGACCCAAGACTCTCTCTGACACGGGGAAGGCAAACAAAGGCTTATCACCCGCTATAGAGGTCGGGGGTCTATGGCAGATCACTGGTGGTCGACCCTGAAAACAGTGGTTGATCCATGCGCCTGGAGACTTACATGGCTATGGCAGTGTGCCTGAACTTGGGGTGGGGTAAGGACTGCCCTGAGGACCCTGCGGGGGTGGAAAGGTCAAGGACACCAGCAGAGGAAGCAAGATGATGACAGTGGCTGCAGAAAGAGGCGGCAGCCTCCTCCTGATGCTGGGCACGGGCGGCCGCGAGCACTAGAGAGCTCTGGGGGAACGGAGGAGGTGCTTCCCCAGCTCTAGCAAGGAGGAACAAGACCCCGAGAGTGCAAAGCACCTGAGCCGTGCAGGAAGATCAGCGAGGCGCTGTGTTTCCCGGCTGGGGACACCACGCAGCGCTGCAGGTGCACCATGCCGGGTGCAGCAGCCATGGCGGAGCAGAGACGCTAGGGCGCGTGGCCACGCCCCTCAACGCAGCGGGGCGGTGCACGCAAGCACCCTGCGCCGGCATGGGTTTGAGCATGCGCTGGCGAAGGTGCTCCATCCCCCTAAACCTGACTGGAGTGGGAGGCTATTGATTTCTGCTGGGAAATGCAATCCCTTGGGACAGGCTCCTCTATTGTAATGACTGAGAACAGAGTTCTGTCTCGAGAATTTGCTGCAGGTTTTAAAGTGCAATTCTAAATACCTTTAAATTTTAACAGATATAATCATATTTCATATAACCATCCACGTTGAGACTTACACCAGGTGATCATAGCTTTTTGCATACAGGGTGAGCCAGCCATGTAATAACTTCTTTTTCTGTGTCTTTGTTTTTCTTCTTCTAATAGTTAACAGACAGATCTAATTTAACGATCTAGGACTTCACATTCCTTGGCATGGCTGTTACCAAAAATGTGGGCAGTGATTGGTGGGCAGGAGTACAAGCTGGGGGTTGTTGTGCATGGCTGATGGGAGCAACAAGTGCTGTGAAAATAAGTGTGGGATTACATGACCCACAACTTCAACTTCTGGATACATCCCTCCCTAGAGACAGGAAATCGGGGACTGGGGAAGGGCTCCCACACCAATACCCACACTTGTATTCACAGTCCGCAAAGGATGAGTACACCAGAGAGTACTCGTCACGACTAACAAGGATGGAGTTCTGGTTTGTGTACAAAATAGGTTAGCTTTGAAAACACTGTGATGGTTAAATGAGCCAGATAGAAAGGGAGAAACGCGCTGACTAGAATGAACAAAGGTAGAAAAGACAGGCAGTAGAAGCAGGTTTTCCTTACCAGGTTGACCACGATGGGGTGGGGTGTGATCCCTGCAAAGCTCCTGTCTAGGGTTCTGACATCTGTCTGGAAATGTACAGTGCTTGTTATCTGAAATTGTTGAGGTATTTAATGCCATGGAATTGTACCTGTAAAAATGGTCACAATAGTAAATTTTTTTTTTTTTCAATGCAGTTTATTCAGGAACATTGAACAATCCTCGGACCCCGGGGAAAGCCAGCCCACAGCTTAAATAGCCTCTGGGTAGCCAACCCAGGCGTGCCACGGGGGCAATGCAGATAGGTCCACATACATGGAAGCAAGCCAGATCCTCGGCCTTAGCCAAATGTGGAGTTGTTCGTGACAGAGAGCACTCACCATCGGGAAGGTGGAAGGCAGAAACCAGCTCCATCTTTAAGGCATAGCATTCCGCAGCTCTCTACAGTCCCCCCTTTTTGTTTTAGACGCATCAGGCAAGAGTAGAGGTCTGATCTCTGATATTAGAAATAAATTGGGACTTTGTATAGATGTTCATTTAGGTGTCATCCACCCAAAGAGCATCAGACCCGTCCAATACCTTTTTCTCAGAGGCGGGACCTGGAGCATCAACCCGCATGCAATCAGACATGCTCTTCTCTGGGTCCAAAGCGGCTGACCCTGAGTGCAGTGCTTAGCCTCGCATCCTGAGCGTATCATTTTAGCTTTTTATGGTATCCAACCATGCTTGGGGAGAATGTCCTGCTTCAATGGCTGTAAAGGCCTGAATGATCATGGCTGCATCATACTGTTGTGAGACTCTAATCTTGCATATATACCACAGGCAAACCAAGGAGACCAACACCAGAAGGCCTGCTAACACTCCCATGCCCACCCATTCCTTCAGATGATTCATGGCTGCAGCAATCCATGTTGATAATCCTGTGGCTAGTCCTACGTCCACTCTGGTAGAATTTACTGTGACAATGGCCACTCTCAGCTGCTCCATCGTAGTATCGAATTCTCCAGTCCAATTACCTAAAATATAGCTCAACAATTGTTTAGACAGATTTGCAGCACAGGAAAAATTCTCATGTTGTATGCTAGTGACACAAAGTCCAGCATACTTTCATTGACAGCCAGGTTGAGCGATTTGCCATAGGGTATCAATTTGCTCCTGCAAGAGGTCAATCCTCTGATTGAACACCATCAAGCTTCCTTTTAGTTGAGCATTAATTCCTTTATGTACAACTAAGGCATGAGCTACATTGGCTAAATGATTATTCAGGGTCTGAGTAGTCTGCCCAGTATGACTCATGGCTAATGCCCTGGTGGTAGCTCCAACAGCCGTCAATGAGATGGTAGTAACAATGGTGGCTGTAGTTCCAAGATCCCTTTTCTGTCTGAAGGGAGTCATAGCGTGAGGAGCATCAATGGGCACAGGCACCCAGTGAGGCATGCGAGTAACCAGGGCATACCTAAATTTACTAGCATTCCAGCATTGGGCAAAAAAGCAAGTATCATTACCACAATTACTTGGCTCTATCTGGCTAATAATGAATAAAAATGGGGGATATAGACAAACAGGTGTGGGCTTATAGGAAATATTATGAGAAGCCTTAACCCCTCGTTGGAACATCCTGCGTCAGTTCTAGAACTAGCAGTGGTGGTGTCCGAGGTCTGAGTAGGTTCATGGTTTCACCAAAGTCTAGTGATATACAAAATGATGAGTTTATGTCTTGCATAAATATGAAGCATAAAGAAAATTTAGTAATACAACTGCAGTCCAACAAGTGACTCTTCACGCAAAATTAAATAAAACAACCCTGGGGGAGTTCATGTCACTAAATTACATGGTACTATCTATCATATTTAGGTAATTACAAATTGTATCTTTTTTTTTTTTTTTTACTAGCTAGATTAAAAAGAACCCCCCCATTTTCTGTATACCATAGATCTGCTGCTGGGAGTACTGAGAGTGAAGTCTTTGGTTCAGGACAGGGCCAGTTCTGCTCTGACAGCTGGTTGGAAGAGCACTGCTGTCCCTAGACCCTGCCCTCCTTTTAGAAGCTCTAGAGAGCACTCAAGAGCCAGTTAAGAAGAGAGCAGTCTGCCGCTCCTAGAGCTCCATCTACTCCTGCAGAGCCTTGCCGTGATCTACCTTGTAACTTTGAGGCAAACAGTCAAGAGCAGAATTATTTAGTAGATATCATTATTATCATCATCATCTCTATTATTATTATTATCTGTATTCTGGCTAATAAGCAGGCTGTGTGCATAGTCTTTACAAGGTGATGAACCATTCAGAAGTAAGTTCCTATAACTCAAATTTGGCTACCTCTTCCTGGCAACTTAGCCCCCTGGCTAAATAACTTTTCTCAAGATAATCCATCCAGTCTCTGGTAGAGCCTGAGCTCATATGAATCACACTGGGGCTCAGGTTCTTAATTATTCATTACCCACAGTCACACACTGGCCCACACAAACAAGCCCAGGAAATACCCTAACTATCCTAGTTAGTTTTTATTGTCAACATGACAAGCCAGAGAGTCACCTGGGAAAAGAGCAATTCATTTGAGGAATTGTTGGCTTGTGAGCATGTCTGTAGGTGGTCTTGATTGCTACTTGGTATAGGAGGGCCCAGAAAATGGTGTGTGGCACAGTCACCTAGGAAGCTGATTCTGGGATGCATGCATAAGGGAGTATGCTGCTACACAGCATACCTTCATGGTTTCTACTTCAGTTCCTGTTTGAGTCCCTGCCCTGACGTCCTTGAGGCTGGACCAAACCCCTGCTTCTCTGACCTGCTTTTGGTTGGAGTTTTTTGTCACAGCAAGCGATAGGAAAGAGGAAGACCAGCTGTGCTACTATTTTTTTTGAACATTTATTTAGCTTTCCTCAGATGTCTTGGTAGTAGTTCCTGCTCTCTTTCTCCAAGTGGATAAATATCAGTCACAACAGGTAGGTGGATTCCTACCTGCAGGCTAGGAATCCTGGAACTTGACCCTTTCTGGAGTCACAATCACTATTGTGTTGAGCCAGATTCTTCTGGATCTTTCCATGATTTGAATAGGGAGCTGTTGTTGCTGTCCCTTTCATCTTTAGTTATGGCACAAGCAGAGGGTTTATATTCCTATATTTAGAGATGCCATCTGGTAGGCACACTATCGATGCTTTGTTTCTTTCATGCCCTGTCATACTTCGAAATGTAATTAGGTTTTAGGCTGTCTGGCTGCCTCTTTTATGACAGATCTGCCGCTCTGTTCCATAGGGGCTGAGAATATTCCCAGAGGCTCTGTATTCCAACATTCTCTCACTCTTTCTGTACCTTCTCCTCTCTTGGTTGCTGCTCAGGTGCTTTTAACCAGTCTGTCCACCCACACCTCATACATCCATTTTTGATAACATCATTTCTAGACCAAAAGAGAAAGCAAAATCAAAGAAAAAAAAAAAACAAAGGAAAAAAACCCACTCCTCCATTTCTCAAAAATGTCATGCCTATTGAGACAAAAAAAAAAAAAAAAAACATACAAGGTCAAGCTGGGCATGGTGGCACCCATCTTTAATCCCCCAGGACAGCCTGTCTACAGAGTGAGTTCCAGGACAGCCAAGACTATAGAGTGATACCTTGCCCCCACTATACCACCACCTCCGTACAAAAAAAAAAAGCTAAGTTACAGTTTAGTTTCTTGTGCCATGTTAAGAAAATCTTTAATGTGTATGTGTTATCTTTACAGAACATGTGAATGTCCAGCCCTTGAAGTGCATCATTGGATGTTTGTTTTTATTTTATGTGTATTGGTGTTTTTCCTGTGTATACATCTGTCTGAGAGCATCAGATCTCCTGGAATTGGTGCTACAGATAGTTGTGAGATGCTGTGTGGGCACTGGGAATTGAACCTAGGGCCTCTGGAGGAGCAGCTAGTGCCACTTCCCACCAAGCCATCACTCTAGCCTCATATCTGCTGTTTTAGACTGTCCCAGTTACATGAAATCCTGTCAATCAGCATTCTTCTCATTTATGAACCTGAATTTGGCTTCTCTATTGGTTTGGATTTTTAATTAGTTATTATTTTTTACTTATTATTATTATTGTGTGCACATATGTGAATAACATGTGGGTGGGCATGCTTCAGTACACATGTGGAGGTCAGAGAACAACTTTGTGTAATGAGTTCGTTCCTTCCATTTATATGTGGGCTTCAGGCTTGCACAGTAAGTGCCTTAGTTGGCTCAGCCAGCTTGCTAACCTGGTTGTTATTTATCTACTGTCGCATTTTGCAAAAACACAAACATATGTAATAACTATATACTTCACTGTAAGCCTCAGACTTGGGTGACAATACATTTTATAAATTGGCAAAGGATGTCCCCTTTATACATGTATGAAAGAAGCTCTCTAACAATCGCTCTCCAATCCAGAGGAAGACTGGGCAGTAAATACTAACCATACACTCTTCCCTTGAGGAAAGGAATCTCATCCTATAAATCCCTGCGGTGAGGAGAAGCCAAAGCATCCTAGAAATCAAATAGAAGAATGAGGAGGAGGAGAAAAGGAAGAAGAAAGAGAAGGAAAAATAGGAAAGAAATTTCACTGTCAGAACAGTGCAGACTTCCACACTGTGCCTTATTTGTTTATTAACATTGTTTAAATCCATAAATATTAAAATGCTGTAGCAGGAATAAGGATTTCTAGTCCCTTGCCGGGATGACAGCTATGTGCCATTAGATAGGACACACTGGACATTCTCCAGCTACATGATAAGATGATAAGGCAACCAGGCTTGACAACCTTGCCAACTGAATGATTTTAGAACCGCAAAAAACTCACATTTTCATCCATTTCCACTAATCCCATGGTGGTGTCTAAAAGTTTAAATGAAGACTATAGAATTAATGGCCAGTCTGAAGGCAGTCTTTGCTGTTTATTTTATTCTACCATGGACTATTTTCAGGCGTGTGTGTGTGTGTGTGTGTGTGTGTGTGTTGTATTGTTGACTCCTACACAATAGTCTATGTGAAGATATGACAGTAGATATCCTGGTCTCATAATTCTATCTTTAGATAATGAAATTTGGAAGTTGTTATTGATTCTTACTGTGACGGCAAATCAGAACCATTGTTCTTTCTGACTATGTTTTAAACAATTTGCTTTTTTGCAAAATTGTGTAATGTCAGTTTTTAGAAGCAGGTAGATATTCTTGGGCCAGTGAGACAGCTAAGTGTGTGAAAGTGCTTGCTGTCCAGACACTGACTTTTGTTTGATCCCTGGAACAAACAAGGTGGCGAAAGTGGGGGTGGCCAATGGGCTGCCACAAGTTATCCTTTGAATCCTACCTGTGATTCTGGATATACTCACCCACACCCGCAAAGACAAACTAATCAATGTAATAAATTATATTTTTTAAAAAAGAGCAAGTGTCTTTGTGTAGATTGAAAATGAGTGTAAGGCTGTATTCTAAAAGAGCCTTTGAGAGCTGTGCAGGCATTCACATCTGTGTACGCAATAACCAAAGTCTGGAGGAAACCAAAAGTCTGCAGACGGAGACACGGAAATCAGAACGGGGTGTCACTTAACTTTTAAAAAGGAAGTAAGCCTTGTCACATTCACTAGAAGACAGGTTACGCTGCGTGACGCCTTCTCTCGGGCGTTGAAGTGTAAAATTCGTAGAGCACACAGAGGCCCTCCAAGTCCAAGCGCAGAATCGAGAGCTACGCAGCCTCCCATGGGGAAGCCTCCTTTTAGGAGGACAGGATAGCGCCCCCAAAGTCCAACGTCATAAGACTCACTAACTATGGTATAGCACGAATTTTATTCATTTCCTTCTGTGACTTTCCTACATGCAAACACTGCTTTTTCGTCTTGCTACTGCTAGCATCTGAAAAATATATATATATATATATTTTAAATATATGTATATACAGATATAGATATATATATGTATATATACAACTTTAAAATATATATATATATATATATATATTAAAGTCTTACAGAATTACATTTTAAAAATAAGTCTTTGTAATCCCTCTGCTTCTAGGGACTGATGCCAGTTGTCCAAGCACTCTTTGGGAACTGGGCCCTGCTGCTCTCCCCTGTTGTATTTTCAACCCTGTGTCCCATGTCCTGTCCTTCCCTCCCCTCCCCCCCCACACTTCCCCACTCTTCTTGCTGTGCTGTACCCTAACAGCGGGCCAGATATTATGCTCTGCCTCCTGCCCTCTTCTCCATCTCACCCTGCCAGCTGGCTGGCACCTTAACATAAAACCAGGTACACTAAATCCAATAGAAGAGAAAGTGGGGAAGAGCCTTGAACTCATGGGCATAGGAGACAACTTATTGAACAGAACACCAACAGCTCAGGCCCTAAGATCAACAATTAATAAAACTGAATAAATTAATAAAGCTTTTCATGAAACTGAAAAGCTTCTGTAAGGCAAAGGGCACTGTCAATAGGACAAAATGGCAGCTAGAGGAATGGGAAAAGATCTTCACCAACATGACATCTGACAGAGGGCTAATATCCAAAACATAAAGAACTCAAGAAATTAGACACCAACAAACCAAATAACCCAATTAAAAATGCAACCACTCCTGATGAGACCTGATAGACTGGGGTCAGATAGAAGGGGAGGAGGACCTTCCCTATCAGAGGCCTGGGGGAGGGGCATGGGAAGAGAAGAGGGAGGGAGGATGGGATTGGGAGGGGATGAGGAAGGGGGCTACAGATCCCAGCTGTACAAAGTGAATAAGCTGATACAAAGTGAATAAACTGTAATTAATAAAACAATAAGTAAAATGTTTAAAAATGGGGTAGAGAGCTAAACAGAGAATTCTCAACAGACGAATCTAATGGCTGAGAAGCACTTAAAGAAATGTTCAATGTCCTTAGTTATCAGAAAAATGCAAGTCAAAACGACCCTGAAATTCTATTTTACAGTGTTCAGGATGGCTATGATAAAAACCTCAAGCGACAGCACATACTGGCGAGGTTGTGGAGAAAGTGAAACGCTCCTCTCTTGCTACTGGGAGTACAAACTTGTACAACCACTTTGGAAATAAATATGGTAAACTAAGCTTGGCCCATGAGGGCTCACAGAGCCTGAACCACCAACCAAAGAGCGTGCATGGACTGGTCCTAGACCCCCTGAATATGTGTAGCAGATGCGCAGCTTAATCTTCATGTGGCTCCCCCAACAACCGGAGTGGCCCCTCCCTGACCCTGAGACTTCCCTTCGGATCCTGCTTCCCTAACCAGGCTACCTCGTCTGGCTTCAGTGGGAGAAGAGGAGCCTCGTTCTGCAATGACTTAATGTGCCTGGGCGGGTTGGTACCCATGGAGGATATTCCCCTTCTCTTAGGAGGAGAGAGGAGAATGGGGGGTGGGGAGAGACTGGCTGGAGAGAAGGGAGTTGCAATCAAGGTGTAAAGTGAACAAATAAATGAGTTAAAATAAAAAAGAAAGTTGATAAAAAATAAAAGAAACCCTACTGAAATAGTAAATAACACCACCAACTTTATAAGCAGACTGATAATCAAAATATAGGAAGCATGAACAATGAAGACAATAAAAAAAAAAGAGCCGGTTGGAAACAACTGAAGCTAAGGGCTAAAGCTACTATAAAGTCTCCATGTTGTTTTTCGGAGCTGGGGCAGACAAAGAAAGTCCATACAAGTTTAAGATAGAGTTACAAAAAAAAATCAATTGTGTGCTAATAGCATTATAATGTGAAGAGTCATTGTAATGTTTCAATAGTAAAATACATAAAAATACAAAAGTTCACTGTGGTAAATAACATTACACGCCCATAGTTCATAGCACATATACACATGTGCATGAATGTGAGTATGCTTTAAAATGATTCCATGTGAATGTAATTGTTACAGTACTTGGCTAATTCCTTCTCAAGTAGTAAAGTTAATAAATGTAGAATTTTTAAACTTTGAAAGCAAAATAAAATAAAAATTAGTTTTGTGACTATTTAAAAGAAACACCATAAAACAACAAAAACACCCAGACGACCCTTCATCAATTAGCAGAGACTATAAGAATTTGACTTTCTATCTAAATCAGTGGTTCTAAACCTTCCTAATGCTGTGACCCTTTAATGCAGTTTCTCTTGCTGTTGTGACCCCCCAACCATAAAATTATTTTCATTGCTACTTCCTGACCAGTAATAAGTGGTAATTTTACTTCTCTTTGAATCTGTATTTTCCTGTGGTTTTAGGTGTCACCTGTGAAAGTGTCCTTAGACCCCCAAAGAGGTCACAACCCACAGGTTGAGATCCACTGCTCCAGATCATAGGCACAGATTCTGCAACTGCAAAATGCATAAATGATTAAAGGACAAATTATAACCAGTTTTTCTTCATCTAGTTGTTTCTTCTCTATACAAAAGAAAAAGTGTGCACTTCATAGCTTTAATGCTAGCTTTCCTGCGCAGGAAGGTGCCTTATTCACACAGGTGTTTCACATTACATAGGTGGTGTGAACAGCAGAAAGGACTTTCCATGGTTATTGAAATGATCATATATGCTAAGAATTGTCATGCTGCTCTTGTCAGTGGCCGGTCCTGCCAGCTGCATGGCTAACATCTGGAGGTCATGTGAGGTAATCCCCACCAGCAATTTGCTGCTGTACTGAGCAGACACACTGAGAGGGTCAATTCTGTGTCTCCTCCAACACTCCCCGCTTACAATCTCAGCATCGCCTTTAAGTCATTCATTAAGCCACTGAAAAGATCAAAGCGTAAATAAATATGTCCTTTGTCATCAAACAAACCTCTAGAGGACATAGAAATTCACAGCAATAAAATCCCTCTCCACTTTTCATCCACCCAGGGCAGAGTTTTCAGGTTGGTCCTGGATGCAAACACAGACATGTCTTTTATTCTTATAGTCAGTGCTTTGTGATAAAGCACAAATTTGTCTCTCAGAGTGCCATTTGGGAGACTTGTTCATCTGAGTATGGGAAAAAAACCCATAGAGTGTTATAGAAAACCCCCAGCTCTTCTCTGCAGTCACCATCTCTCAGCTGTACTTCGCAGATCTCTCTAGCATTTCGGGTAGAATCAATTGAAGATGTTTCCCTGGGAATTTCTTTAACACAGAGTTTGCTAATGATGGCATGCTTTTCACTCTGTTCTTTTAATCATATGTACAGATTCTGTGGTATTTCAAAGATGACTGTGACTGAAAGAAAAAAAAAAGTAGTGGTTACAGAATAGGCCTAGCTATTTTCTTTCCCAATAAATAGGAGACCCATGACATAAATACTGTGGAAATCAATGTGGAAGCACCTCAAAGACTAAAAAAGGAACTGCTAGGGCCAGCAAAATGAACCATTGGGTAAAGATTCTTGTCACCAAAGCTGGTGACCTGACTTTAATCCCAGGAGCCTCAGGGTAGCAGGAGAGAACGGATGCCTGCCCATTGTTCTCCGACCTCCACAACCAAGTCATGGCATAAATGCCACACATGTACATACATGCAGGTATACACACACTGGCATAAACACACAATCAACAAACGATAATAAAAATAAAGAGCCACTGGGTTGTCAAACAGTACAACTGCTGAGAATATATACCCAAATGAATCAAAGTCTGTATGCACATAAAGAAATTCCTGCATACCCGTATTTGTCGCAACAACCAAATTGTAACATCCGTGTAGGTGCCCATGAATAGATGTATGCATACTTTGGCATATGTACTCAATGG
The DNA here is from genome assembly GCF_030254825.1 of Meriones unguiculatus. NCBI lineage: Eukaryota > Metazoa > Chordata > Mammalia > Rodentia > Muridae > Meriones > Meriones unguiculatus. Next base: position 104,971,152 of record NC_083359.1, read on the forward strand.
AATATTGAGACACAAAGAGGAACTAAATCATGTGGCTTATAGGAAACTAGATAGAGCTAGAGAGTTCACCCTGTCAAGAGAAATAAAATAAATTCAGAGAGACAAGTATCATATGTTTTCTTTTATAGAGAGAGCACAGAAAAAAAAAAAAAGACATGAACACTGAGGGAGGCTATTAGGGAAGAAAAGGGAACTGGGGGTGTGGGCCAGGAAGGTGAGACAGAAATCGGGGAGGTAATATGATCAGAGTGTATTTTACACATGGATAGAAACAATCTGAGAGAACCTAGTATTTCGTACATTTACTACATACTGATTTTTTCTAAAGCAGGAAAAAAACCCAGTTCTTCCTCTTTTAAATAATGACCCCTATTGGGGATAAGTAGGTTGCTCTGTGTGGTCAAAGACTGTGATGATCATGGAAATTATCGAATCTGAAGACAGGACTGTAGCCTGGGTCTCTGGCCTTGCTCTCAGAGGACACTATTGCACTATTGCTTTTAATTACTGTCCTTTTTCTTCTTCTTTTTTTTAAATTTCTGGTTGACTGACTCTCTTCCTTACGGATGTCCCCACATTGCCCGCTGTGAAATTGCTGACTGACAATTTTCTAACTGTGACTAGCTCAAGTGCCAAAAATTATTAACTCATTAACCATTCCTCCCAGCAGGAAGTTGGGCTTCAGTGTTAGTGTTCTAGAAAGGATGTGGAAGCTGGTAAATGGATTTCCTGTTGTCTGTCAATTATTTTGCATTTCCATTGTGTAACTAACCTCAGTTATCATCCTTAGATTGTTAAACTTAAATCAAGTTGGTTAAGCTGTTAGCAGAATGGGTTGCTTCCCCATTTTGTCCTGTGTTCTATGTTGAGCTATAATTGACACACAAGCACTGTTAAAGAACTTGTATTCATTTAAAAAATTTTTATAGTGTATAAAAACATAAGGGAGAGTGACTCTCCACTGGGGACCTGGTCATGTGGAGCTGGATGGCCCCGCACAGCCACGTGCAGCTGAGCAGCACTAGTTGGACTTGGAGATGTGATGCCGTTCGGCAGATGTTGGGGTTAGTGGTATTAGAAGGAGATGGAGGGGGTAATGTGGACGGATACAATCAGAATACATTGTATAAATATATTAATAAGAATTGGTGGATAAACTGCTATAAATAGGAAAAGAAAGAAGATGAATGATGAGAAAAGGGGAAATTTTTCTTAATATTTGGAACCTATTACAGACACCAAAATTCTCATTTTCTACCATTTTTAGGCTAGTTTAGGGAACATTAAAAATATGATAGTAATGAGAACAGATTTGTTCCTGAGAGGCAGCCACAATTTTCAGGACTTGTATCTATATTTGTTGGAGAAAGTGTACCAGTAATGCATGTTATTAAATTAGAGAGCAGTAACAAAAAAACAAAAAAATTATGGTGTCACACAGTTCATGTCATTGTCATCTTTGATTGTACACTCAGATACCTTTGGAAATTTAAAAAAGGGTCACTTTGCAGAGGCTTCTTCATATAGTTTGGCATCTTCAAAGCTATGACAACTAGAAATGTGTTTTAGAAGCATGCCCAGGATGGAGCAGGAATCCGTATGCATTATTTGGACTCCCCAAATGGCCTTCCCCCTAAACGCTGGTCATATCTTTCAGTTTTTCCATTACACATTTCCATAGTAAGTATTATTGTTATGGTACAATGAATAGTTGGTAATATATTGCTTGAATCCATTGATAACTTTATCCAGTCAATTAAAATAAAATATGTGCTATTCCAATGCATGGCGTAATGTACAGCTGGTGAGAGACAGACTCTGGTCCTTATGGAATTTATACTCAACAGGGGGGAAAGTGGTAAGAAAAACAGCATGGTGTGAATACTAAGTACTAAATGAGGGTACAGGGCAAGTTTTAGAGTTTCAAGGGGAAACAATTTGTTTATAGCCATGTAAAATCAAAGAGGACCCTGGTACAATAGACAGCACAGGGTTTCTCTCTGACAAATCAGTGTGTTCAGTAATACACTCTGCTGCCTGTCTTTCCCTCTTTTCCTTATTCGGGCATTGTCTCATTTCATCCCAAGCCCAAGAATAAGGTAATTTCCTCTCTGACTAATTGTTGAGATCTTGATATGATACTGTGACAGTTCTCTTGGATTTCTTAGACATTGGTGGATCTTGTAAACTTGTCATAGAAGTAGGATGACTGAACGTTCAATGGCTGACTTATGAGTGTAAAGGAGAGATTGACCATCAGCTAGGAATCATGCCAGCCAAGGAAGACAGAGGGTCCTGATTGTACAGCTTCATGTCCGTTAAGGACCATCCTTAGCACAGTTCTTTGGGTGTGAGTGTTGAGAAGCTGAAGTTGATGATCCTTCCACACTTGGGTGCTGATATTCAGATAATTAGAGAAAGTTCAATCACCTTGTGGAAGGGACAGTCCTACTTCTCCACAGATAAATCGACCTTTGTGCAGTGTTTCCAACAACTTTCCTAGAAAAGACCCTCTGGAGGTTCAAAGAGCAGCCCAAAGTGTTTTCACTTTATAAAGGCCCTGGCACTTCTGATTGCTTACACCAGTCCACGAGATGAAAAGCTGCAGCTCTCTGTGCCTCCTAAGTCTACTACCATGGAGCCTCCTCCTCACGGCATCTAAGTCCTGCTGTTTGTTTGTAAGGATGGGGTGAGTTAACAGGACACTTTTGCCAGTGATGTGGTGAAGAGGCATCTTCACTTTTCAACGCTGATTAGCTCAGCTCCCCAGCTGTGTAGCACCACGCCCTGGAGTGAGATCGAGATGGAGCATGGAGACAAGTTTATATTGGCTTAAATTTATAGCTTTTATTTGGGAAGGCTTTTTAAATTACATTTCGATGCTGTGACTTTCTGTGGCAGCCTGTATAACATGGAACCGTAACTCAAGGGAATGGTCATTGGTGTTTGGCTCCTTTAAGGAAATGTTAACAGCTAAGCGATGAGAGGAAAACCAAAGCAGGAAGTGAATTAACTAATTCTTTAATGAGTGAGTTCACTGACTCCAATTCCTGAAAAATATATCTATGGGGACCTTGCCTGCAAAAATATGTTCAGAGTTGTAAGCCAATAGATAAAAATGCAATAGACTTAAACTCCACTTAGCTTTTGACACCCTTATCTGCATAATAGCTTCAAAACTCCATGTCAGTTTTCAAACACAAAGAGCAAGTTCAGAAGGACAAAACTAGGTTGACGTCAGAGGTCTGATCTATCCAGAAAGAAAGTAGTTAAACAATTACCATGGTGTAGGACCTTTCAGTAGCTGGTGACAAGTTAACCATTGTAAGATAGAAATGTGATCCTTGGCTGCTTCTCTGTCTCATGCACACCCTACCATGTGAGAAACAAGGAGGAGGATCTTAAAACATTTGTTCATCTTGAGTGAGGCAGGAAGGCAGTCAGGAGACACTGTGGATATTTGTGTCTTGTGAAAGGCTTATTGATCATTGCGGCGTCGGGTTTTCTGTCATCCACCTATCACCGTGGATGGGTAGAGTGGAAGAGGAGGTTCTGGAACAAGGCTTACAAAAGATGCCAGCTCCTCACAGCAGCAGTAGGAGGAATTCAGCTCTGTGTCAAGACTTAAGCTCATGCTGGCCGGGATAGCCAGGAAGCACCTTCCAGTCTGTCAGAATGAACTGGTTGTCTTGATTGCTTGTTTGCACATGCACAGTGCACACTAGCAGTTAGAAATCTTCAAAGTTCCTCCTGAAAATCCAGGGTCCTATTCAATTAGGTGAATTGTTTCAATTGTGATAATCATAATCTTTGTCTAGAACAGCAGTTCGCAACCTTCCTAATGCTGTGACCCTTTAATACAGTTCCTCATGCTCTGATGACCTACAACCATAAAATTATTTTTCTTGCTACTTCACAGCTGTAATTTTGCCGCTGCTATGAATCATTATGTAAACGCCTGATATGCAGCCCCTATGAAAGGGCAGTGACATACAGGTTGGGAACCTGGTAAAGTGAAAGACAAGACACAAGTTGGTTCAGCAGGTATTCTCACAAGCACCATCAATTTTAAGGCCAAACGAGAAGACTATCCTTTATAAATAAATGTAGAATGTTTAGTAACGCTTACAGAAGTGCGGGTTCTATCTCCTAGCCTGGCTGGGAGGTATAAGAAAGGATAACCACAGGAACAGTGGCTGGCCTAGGGCCCTGAGATATAGCTGTAGATTTGTGTTTGAGCAGGAGACTGAATCTGGAGAGATCAGATAAAGGCTCACAGGTAGCACCTAGGCTTAATGCAAATAAATAAAGGCTACTTCACAACTAAAAGCCATGTGGGCCAAAGTCATACATGATCTCCTTAACCAGTCTCTACATCCAGACCATGCTTGACGGGACAGAAAAGACAGGCTAGCATTTGAAAATCTCTTTAAAATAAGGCTGGTTTTGTTTTTGTTTTTAACATGGGAGTGACATGGTCATACACCTAATGAGTTAGCTTAGACAAAATAAACATATATTTAAGAGCAATATGTGGGGTATTAAAAGAGACTATGAGGAGAGACTCATTAGAACTCTGTTTCAGTACACCAGAGCAAGAAACAGAGAGAGCAGATGGAAAAGATGGAGGAGGGATGGACCCGGTGCACTTTTTGGGAAAACTTAGGAAAGAGTTCTAAAAGCCTGTTCAAAGTGTTCTGGTAGGGAATTATTACATTGGTGATAGAAATAAAGTATAGGAGTCATTAATCTCATCTGAAGGGAAGTCCTAGGAAGAAAACCTGCTCCCACAGGTAGTCACAGGAGTAGGAAGACCGGGAAGTTGGGATGTCATGAAAGCAGACAGCTGTCTTGAGATGGAAGAAACAGGTAGGTGCCATAAGTTGGGGAAATGGAGCCATTGGACTTGGGAGCTGGAAGCAAGGTGACAAAGCAAGCTTTGGGAAGTGGATTCAGGATAGCAGTCACACTGCAGCCCTAGCTTAAAGCTCTGAGTGAACAAGTATACTTAGCGAGTACAATCAAGGCTTCAATACATGTAAAGTCAAGAAAGTGATGGGACTGCCCTGTTAGTTAACTTCTCACATTGTTGTGACAAAATACTCTGCAGGAAGCAAAGATAATAAACAACAGGTTTATTTCAGCTCACATTTTGAGGGCACATTCTGCCAAGAGAAAAATCATGGTGGTAAGAGCTTGAGAGAGCATTGCAGTCAGATAGAATGAAGAGCAATGCTGTGGTCATCTAGCTTCCTCTTTTTATTCCCTCTTTTCATTCCATCTAGGATCCAAGTCCAGGGAATGATGTCATTTGCTTTTAGAGTGGATCGTTAGTCCTAAAGTTCTCCATCATGCATACCTCCATCAAGATTAATTCCTCACAAGTATGCCTAGACACTAACATATTCAAAATAAGCCCTGGGAGATGGGTTTGAGACTTGTCTCCTAGGTGACTCCAGATCTTGTCCAGGTCATAATAAGCACTAACCATGGCTGAGGGAAATGGATATTTAAAAATATTTCAACAAATAAACTAAGGAAGTTCAAGGAGTAGAGAGAAATGAAACAATGACAAGCAAGAACTCAAAAGTTATGGAGAGGAAGTGATGGAGAAGCTGAGAAAGCAGCATGCTTCTCCTAAGACTAACAAGGTACATGTAGGTCCCAGCCCTCATATTTATGATACAAGCAGTCAAGAGGCAGCATCAGAAGGATCTCAGATCCATGTTGAGCCTGGGGGGAGTTTGAGACCAGTTTAGGCTATATAAGTCCCTATTTAGAGATATCCATCTATCATCTAATCTATCTATCTATCTATCTATCTATCTATCTATCTATCTATCTATCTATCTGTCTGTCTGTCTGTCTATCTATCTATCTATCATATATCTATCAATTTGGCTGTCTATCTCTCTATCTCTCGATCTATCTATCTATCTATCTTCATCATCATTATCATCATATCTCTATCAACTGTCTAGGAATGGAAGGAATAGAAATCAGGCTGGTGACTTAAGAAAAATCTATAAAGGATTGAAGGAAAACAGCTGAGAGATGGAACTGTTAGTGCTTAACCTTGGGTGTAGCTAGAAACTGCAATGAGGCTAATCTACATTGTCCTCAAATTTATAATGGGAAAAAAAAGAAACAGGAAAAGTGTAGGATTTGGTGTTCCTGCATTAGAGACTGTAAATGTAAATGTAGAGAAGGGTCGAAGGGCTTGCTTTAGATGGGTAAGAGTATCGTCACTGTGCTGGACATTCTACACGAGGAAAGATTTAAGTAAAAAAAAATGGCAAATATGTTGGGTAAATGATGAAGAGCTAAGGCTGGACACCTGTAACCAACACTCGGAGAAGACAGTCTCTACAGTTCACTGGCCAGCGGCTCCAGCCATCAGTAAACTCCTGGTTCAGTGAGGAACCATGTCTCAAAACATAAGCTGGGGAAATCATTGAGGGAGGCATCATCTGAGGTTGACCCCCCTTCTCACTCTCTCTCACATACAATCACACCTGCCCACACACATGCACATACATGCACACTATGCACACACATACTATTCACACACTACTAACACAGAACATATACATTCACACACACATGTAGACTACAAATACAGTACACATATACACACTACACATACATGTACACACTACACACACACCACACACACACACATAACACACACCACACCTACAAAAAGGAGAGTTGCAGAGATTTCACAAGACAGCAGCTAATGATCTTTTGACTGAGGACTGTGAAGAAAGGGGAGGAGAGGACCAAGGATGGAGTGGCTCCTCCCTGGTGCTGCTTGTTTGTGTTCTGGAGGGGGAAACATGTTTCATAGGAAGTCGTAGGATGTGAAAAGCACATAATCAGTGTGTCTGGCGTGTTTTCCTTTACAAAACTGACTTGTTGGAAGGCCTATGGCTGTTGAGAGAGCATGCGGAGGACAGAGGTTGGGGGTTCATTTGGCCCATTGAGGGGGTGGCCTCTGGTGAGTGGTGAATGACGGCTGTGTCCCAGCTGAGAACTTTCAAGGGAGGAGAATATGAAAAGCCCGAGTAGTCACACCTGGAGTTTCCTTCAGGCACGTCCACACGTGGGTAGTGGGCACCGTGCTGAGAACACTATCTTGGATTTAAAAACATCATTTCTAATAAGGCATAGTTCTTCTTCCTAATCAGTTAGGAAGGTTCTCTGTGTTTCATCCAGGAGAAAATACTCAGAAGGGCATGAATGGACCTGGTTACACGTTTTAATGAGTTGATGATTCCTTGGGTTGTGGGGAGATGTGGAGTATTAGATGTTTTAAATGACATTCACTGTGCAGTGGATTTACAACTGGACCAGATAGATCAGCAGTAACTAAGAATAGGAAAGCCAATGTCTGAAATAGATATTTCCTGGAAGAAGTAGGAAAGACTTTTGTGATATTTTTTTTCCTAAAATATTTCCTTTATTTTAATGGAACTAGAATGTAACCACTAAGAACATGTTGCTTCGTAGTTGTATGGAAGTGTGCTGTGGGGAGGAGTGCTATGTTTTAAGTCAACGTTGCTCTTATTATTAGGTGATCTTGGATCCAAAGCAAGACTGGATGCTGGGCAGCTACAGCTGGTGTTTTCCTTGTGTGGCTTGTGGTTCACGCCAGGTTTTCTCATGTGGAGTGCAACCTACATGTTTTACTTCGTCTCTGTAAGGGGATCTCTGAATCTTAAGTGTGTTGAAAAGCCCCCGAGGGCTCCTCTTTATTCTGTATGGAGTAAGCAGTCTTGTGATGCTTTCATTTCTTTGAGGTGCCTTAAGACATGATCCACGGAGATGCCACAGTTGCTTAGAGAGGCAAAAGTGTTCATTCACAGTCCTAGAGACCAGGAGTCTGAAAGACTCTATGTACACATCTGTGCTAGCTCTTCACACAGGCTGTGATGCTACCAGAATGATATGATACGTACATCTGAGCAGTGCCTGTGTCTGTATTTGCAGCATATTCTTCTCTGTAGCCTCTGTAGCTCTAGCTCCTCCATGTCTCTATGCTCAATCCATCCCTTTTCTCTTAGGAGGACTGAAGTCATCTGATGTAGCAGCTTCTCTAAATTCTTGATCATTTCCACTTGAGATACCCAGTCTGACTCCATCAGGAAAGACACTGTTTCTATCCAAATGGTGACTAGCATTCAGGTGTTTAGGGTCAAGGCATCCATTTGGAAGGAAGGGGCAGTGTTCAACTCAAAACAAGTGGTAATAAGATGTCTGAGACAAGAATTATTTTAGTTTGAAAACTGTCAGGCAGACCAGCTGTAAAGGGAAGGGCCTGCTAGAGAGAGGGGCCAAAAAATGTGAAGGCCTCAGGATGTAACACAGGAAGTGGTCTGGCAGGGCAGCCCTCCCTCAGGATCTGTGTGTCCCAGAGAGGATTTACCGGATGAACTTGCGGCAAGCTCCTTGGCCTTGTGCATGTCTCCACGGTCTCCTGACTTTTTGATAAATGGGAACGAATAAGCAAGCCCCACCCTGAAGGCTAAAGCATAACTTTTCATACTCTAGACTGGACCAAAGAAAGGACACAATGAATGTTCAACTTTCCACTCAAATACTGTCATTCACTAGCCAACATGTGAACATCAACTAACACTAGTCTCAGATGAATGCATTTGCTCACTGAACCTTGCACATGCCCGTGAAACCAGCAGGTACACTGGGATTTGGACCCTTGTAGAAAATAATGCAGTTCAAGTTTCCTGTGGCTTCCTTAGTGGATCAAGTATTTTGTGAACATCTGTTTGGTTCCAGGCTCTGCCTAGGAAGTCACTAAACCAGAAAACAGGGAAGGTCTTGCTGATCACTGGTTCATTGGTCATGACCAAGCTGCACACTTGATTATTCCTATTCTTCCCAAGGAAATTTGGTTGAATATGCTTCTCTCAATTTTTTATTTGTTTCTGTGTGTGTGCATGCATGCTCACATGCAAACTTATCACAGTACACTGTGGAGGTCAGTAGACAACTCATAGGACTTAGTTCTTTTCCTTCAACCACCTGGGTCCCACAGAAAGAATTCAGGTCATTAGCCTTGGCAGCAAGTACCGCTCCCCACCGATTCTTAATCCCAGTCAGAAGAATGATTCTTATTAATATACTAATATATTTGTACAGGGTTTATTATTTGTAGTCCTCTTCATTCTGTCTTTGAAACTCTCTTCAATTTATTCCTCATGGTTCTAGGCTATAAAACCAGTTTAGGAAAATTAAGCAATTAATTTAAACCCAGGGCAGCCAGCCTGTGGATTCAAGTTTAAGCTTTCTGTCATATATTACTTGTTTTATTTAATAATGAAAAGGGGAAACCTTTGGTGGGTACATACTAATTGTATCTCAGACTAAAGCAGTATGAAAAATTAAGCTAACCATACTGTGCAATGGAGAGCAGGCTGGGTTCAGAGCCAGAGAACTGGCATTTTAGCCTCTGCTCCCTGATTTGAGCTGGGAAAAGATGTTCGTGATTTTGGAAAGTCAACTGACAGTTCATGGAGTGGATCTGAACTCTTGAAGCTCACGTGCTTTGTTTCAAATGAAGGGGTTCTGAGCTGTAACACACAAATCCTCCTGTCACTTGGTAAGATTTTATTTTCTGGAAATCAGCCGATTCTGGCTCATGGAGCAAATGTGTTTGCATAACGTGCTGGTTGCCATGTGTTTGGGAGATGTTCCCGTATGCCATTGTTGACACAACAGTGATGGAGCTTTTAAATGTTGAGACTATGAAAATGTAATGTGATTGGACTTGGACAGGGGCCTGAAACAGACCACACATTGTATTTATTTTGCTGCCAACCAGGTCAAACAATTTTGCTTGGAGAGCTTTGAACCTTCTTGATAGGAATACTTTACATTTCATTTTAAATATATGCTGAGTTGTGCTGAAATATTCATCTTGAGAACCTGATTTTAGTTCATATTTTTCTCAAAGACCTTTCACTTTTGTCAATTTCATTTTATGGATTTATTTTGGAAAACAATTCATCCTATCTAGTTGGGGGAAAGAGACTTGGTTAAAGCTTGCCTTGAAGATTTGTCAGGACTCAGTTTGTCCCTCAGAGCAGTGTTGTATTTTATAACCTCCCCTGTGTAATCATCAGATCTCCTGGCTAGGATCTGCTTTGTCCCCTTTCCTCTTGCTCAATTGCACACTCCTTCCTCATGTCTTCCTGGCCCTAATCCTCAGGGATTAGCCTGCTGCATGGCATGAAACAGGCATCCAGAATGTGAGAAGATGCGAAGTATGTGCTCCATGGCATTCACACTGGCTCCAAACTCCCTTCTCAACTGCTCCATTCTCTTGGTCACACAGACAGGAACTGCTCATTTCTCACTGAGACCAAGCAGATTGTGAAACACATGTGGCATGTCCTATGTAGTGATAATTACGTGTCCCCACTATGGCTATTATGTAAGTTGGGTTTCTGTCACTATTACAAAAGTCTCAGTTCACTATTTTGAGAAAGAGATTTAGTTTGGCTCATGGTTTTAGAGGTTTCAGCCCATGGTTTGTTGGCTTATTTTTTTGGGAGATGTAATGAAGCATCTCATTGCCTGAAAGCAAAACAACCAAAGCACAATAAAGGATAAAATTGCAAGAGGAAGATACTGGATCCCCATTGTCCTTCGAAGGCTTCCTAGCCACTCACCTACAGACTTCCACTGAGGCCATACTTCTCAAAAGCTCCACAATACCTCAACAGCATCTCAAAAGGACTATCTCTGGAAGATGGAACTCCAGGAGACAGAGTAGACTCTGATGTGAGAAAAATGAGTGAATGGATCTCAGTCCTTGTTCCAAGAAGAGGAAGGAAAGCACCTCTTAGTGGAGATCCTGGTAAGCCAGCTGCACCTGGCTGCCTTTCTAGCCCAAGCCCCAGAGAGTGAGTTGCTCCATTGTCTAAGATATCTCAAAATCCTGCCTTCGGGCTCCCCAGGATGACACAGTATAGAGCACGATTTTCGTTTTGCTTGACTTCTGATAACTCTCACATAACCTGATTCCACATTCAGATGTATAAGACATCCCTAGTTTTTTTTTATTTTTTTATTTTTAGATAATTTTATACATTCACTTGTATCCTAGCTGTAGCCCACTCCCTCTTTCCCTCCCAATCCTCCCCTCCCTCCCTCATCTCCTCCCTGCCCCCTTCCGAGTCCACTGAGAGGGGTGTCCTCCTCTCCTTCTCTCTGGCCCTAGTTTATCAGGTATCTTCAGGATGGTTGCAATGTCCTTATCTGTGGCCTAGCAAGGCTGCTTCCCCCTCAGAAGGGAGGGGAAGCTCATGAGTTCATGTCAGAAACAGTCCCTGTCCCCCTCACTAGGGAACCCACTTGGTTACTGAGCTACCATGGGCCACATCTGAGCAGGGGTTGTAGGTTATATCCATGCATGGTCCTTGGTTGGATAAACAGTCTCATAGAAGACACCTGTGCTCCGATATATTTGGACCTTGTGGGGCTCCCTGTCCCCTCTAGGATATACTAATTCTTCCTTTCTTCATATGATTCCCTACACTCTGCTGAAGGCTTGGTTATGGGTCTCAGCATCTGCTTTGATACACTGCTCAGTAGAGTCTTTCAGGTGCCTTCTGTGGTAGGCTACTGTCCTGTTACTTGTTTTCTCCTATTTCCAATGTCCATCCCCTTTGTCTTTCTAGATCAGGATTGATCATCTTACCCCTGGACCTCTTTCTTGTTTATCTTCCTTAGTTGTACATATTTTAGTATGTTTATCCTATCTTATAAGTGAGTATATACCATGTGTGTCTTTCTGCTTTTGGGATACCTCACTCAGGATGATTTTTTCTAGATCCCACCATTTGCCTGCAAATTCATGATTTCCTTGTTTTTAATTGCTGAGTAGTATTCCATTGTGTAAAAGTACCACAATTTCTGTATCCATTCCTCTGTTGATGGACATCTGGGTTGTTTCCAGCATTCCTAGTTCTGAGACTCCAGTTGACCACAGTGAAGATGAAGACAGTTGACATTTCTCACAAATTATAATTTTTCTTCTAGGTTGCACATGAAATTCTCAATTTGCCTCATGAATCTTCAAATCCAAATCCCAGAACACTTCAAATTCTGTTGACTTACACCAAAACATCAAATTTCCTGAGTGACAGTTTGTGCATAGATTTACCAGGGATGCTAGCTCTGAGAGGCACCATTATGATTACAGAGTAGTTGAGCACCGGTGAGCAATGGATGTTCAGGAAAAGTATGTCATTCATTTCTCAGAAATCTTTTTCTTTTTTAATGTCAGCATAAGAATAATTTTCTCCTTTGACTTGCCAGAGAGCTTCCTTTTATTTTTTTTTTATCATGTCTATGTGCATGGTCTGTGTGTGTGTGTGTGTGTGTGTGTGTGTGTGTGTGTGTGTGTGTGTTTTGCAGGTCTGAGTGTGTGCCTGTGGAGATCCAATGCTAGCATCAAGCGTCTTCCTCGATTTCTCTCCACCTTAATCACTGAGGTCTCTCAGGTGAACCTTCAGAGGTGATTGATATGGCTTGTCTAGATGAAAGGGTTGCTGCAGGGTTCCTCACTCTCGCTTTTCCAGTGTGCCAGGATTTGCCGGTGTGTGGACAACCACACTTCCCTGTAGACTTAACTCCAGTTTCACTTACTGCTTGTACAGCAAGCTCTTTAAGCACAGAACTTTCTCTCTAAACCCAGAGCCTCGTTCTCCATTGTTTCGCTGCAGGCAGTTTAGCTTCTTCGCCATCTGGAAATAGAACCACATTGCTCAGATTTTAATCTTGGCCCTTCCACTTACTAATTGGGTAGCCATGAGTGAGCTAATTACCCTTCTTAAGCTTCAGTTTCTTTACCTATAAAATGGACCAAATAATAGTACCTAAAATCTAGAGATTAGTAGGAATGTTAAATAAACGATATCATTATAAATCTATGATGGCAGCTAATATTAGTTGTTATTTGTAGTTAGTCCCTAATTGCCCACTGCTATTGAAAAGCTTCTACTATCAAATTCCCATATATATGTGGAGTTGAGGATACAAACAGTGTTCTAAACAGAATTCAGAAGCAAAGGGAAAGTGTTAGTCTCACGGATCTCTCGGTATACTTATTAATGGCATTTGAAAGATTTTAAAGATTGAATGAGTCCAGACAGTTTCTATTGAACAACAATGAAAATCCATGGGTGACACAAACAATGTGCAGAACCCTTTATGAAAAGGAATATCTCAATTTGGGTTAGCTACTGCTCAGCTTTGCTACTGATTCACTTCCTCATTTCTGTCTTTGTATGTGTTTGGAGACTGTGATAAATTCTACTTCAACATTAGAGTACCTAAAAAAAAAAAAATCAAATGCTGCCTCTCTTTATCAAAACACCCAAAACACTGGAAAAGACACAAACATCTCCTGATTTCCTAAAAATGAATGACACTCTACTCTTTGAACTAAGTGATGGTATTATGGTCCAGAATATGATTAGTTGTGTGGATTTAAGAACCAGCATGCTGAATTTATGGTGGATACTGTCAAACATAACTTAAGAAAAAGTATGCCATTATAAGAAATATATCTTAAGGGACTGGGGGGATAGCTCCATCAATAAAGCGCTGGCCCTGCAAACAAGAAGACCTGAATTAGAATCCCTGAACACTTAACAAAGCCAGCGTGATCATCTGCTAGTAATTCCAGGACTGGGGGAGGGACAGGAAGGACCCTGAGGCTCACTGGCCAGTCCTGATAGCCTATTTGATAAGTTCCCAGGTAGTAAGAGACCACCACATGTGCACCCATGCACACACACGCGTGCACACACACACACACACACACACACACACACACACACACACATGCAAACACACACCAATACAAACATGCACTCAAAGAGAGAAAAATAATAATAAAAGAAGTGAGATCTTACATAAGTTATAACACCTAAAACATTTCCTATAGGAGAAGTATGAAGATATAACTAAGCAGAGCTTAGAAGAAAATCCAACAGGTTGGACTCTCACAGGCTAACTATTTTTTACTTCATTATCTACAGCTGAGGCTATGTTTGCATCCAATTCATTACATTAGAGCTCTTCCTTTCCTCATTGAATTCAATATTTTCCCCCAAATATCACCAACCCGGAAAATCCTGAGATGTCTGGAACCTGCATCCTTGTCCTTTACAGTAAACTGGTTGCTGTTCCTGGGGTCTCATTGAAGAGCTACAACTCAGGAGTTAAGCACCTCCTGCAATTGCAGAGGGCTGAAGAGGAACCTTAGTTTCCTAGACCCAAGTGAGGCAGCTCAAAGCCACGAGTAACTCCAGGTTACCTGATGCCCTCTTCTGGCCCTGAAATTGCAATTATTAATGAGCACACATAAGAATCTACCTGGCATTCTTGTGGTGGGCTTCAGGCAAGGTCTATTTTGATCTTGATATAAAAAAAGTAGATCTGGAAATACAGCTTAGGGGTAGAGTGCCTGCCCAGTATACACAAAGCCCTGGGCTTAGTTCCCAGAACTTCAATAAAAGAAAAAAGAAAGCAAATCAGAGACCAAATTAAGTTTCTGCAACAGGAAGCAGCTGAGTGGTGAGAGGTCTGGTCCCAACTCCATGGTGACAAGTCTAGGACAGGCCTGGGGGTGGGCTGCGAACATGCTCTGATCCTAAAGCGAAACAGATAACAACCAAAAGGTTTCTGACACTGTCCTCCTACTATTGTATGTTATGTGTAAAATGTCTACCTGTACAATGAAATATTTTAATCGTATTATACAATATATCTTTAAAGTAATTTATTTTTGAGACACAGCTAAAAACAGTAACTTACCAACTTGCTTAAACTCTCTTCTCACCACTTTGGAGTGGGGCCTCACAGAATCTTATTTTAATAGGAATGATTTGTGGAGACAGGGAAATAAAAGTCCTTAATGATTATAAGTGGAGGGCAATATACTTCTATCCCTGGTGCCTTATTTTCCGCAACACCTTGGGCCAGGAATGTTTACTAAATGAGGTACTCAGGCCCCATTCCTGCAGTTTCCTTCACTGGAATCACTCACATAGCCCCCTTAGCCCCTTAAAATTTCCACTCTATTTTGATACAAAGAAATGATCGATTGAGACCTTCATTTGTGAAACTCAAAAGGTAGATTTTATGCTTTGGATTGAAAAGTGGTGTTTACTCTTTCTTCTCTGTGTAGCCACACATAGCTGGTTCATCTTTCTTTAATCCCTGGGAGAGTTGATGAAAGAGAATGTCTCCCTCCTATAGCATTTCCTTTGGATTATTCTCATTCAGTCTAGTAATCCTCTGTTTTTACATTTCCTTTACAGAAATTACATACAGAGCTAAACCAGAAGATTTTTACCTCTGATTTGCAGTGGGAAGCAGAAGGAAAGGAATGCTTTCAGACCCCAGATCTTGTTTCCAAAGGTTTTCTCAGAAGCAACAGTGAGGGATTAAAGTTTGATCGTGGAGCAGGTAGTGGGACTGGACAGGGAACAAAGCAGATGCCAGTCTAAGCAGATTATCCTTAGTGTTCACAGAGTACAGGGCTCTTTGTCAATACAAACCAGAGGAAAACTGAGATCTACAACCCATGAGGAAGATACAGAAACAGGAGTGAGTGTTAATTGCCCAAACACCAAGGTGCCAGCCATTTAATGAGGAGAGTAAAGCTTTGCAAAATGATAGACAGCAGAGAACAAACAGCCGGTGTTCATCTTGTCAGGCCATTAAACACCCAGACCTGGATCTTAGCGCATGTTCCGCTAAGCTGACAGAGAAAGGAAGTAGATCAGCCCCAAGCTATATCAAAGATGTGGAGTCAGACGAGAATAATCAGCCTGTAAAAACAGCCATTAAATAATTTTCTACTCATTCGAACAGACACCAGAGAAAGCCAGGTAGTAATTTTTGTCTCTGTCCCCTTCTCTCTGCACACACAAACAGACTGTAGTGGGTAGGGCGTGAACAAGATTTCCAAACTGATTTGCTTAATTCCCTTCATTGCTGAGCAAGCTCACAGCAGGTGCAGCATTTATTTCAGAGTACAAAAACAAACAGAGCTGATGGGGTGTCATTGATCTGGGAGCCCACAAGCCCTGTGCCATCAAAGACTTACTTATAGTCTCTAAAACGAAAGTGGCAAGAGCAGAGTAAACCATCAAAAAAATTCCTCCCAGCTGCGAGATCTGGAGCAAGGCATGGCCAAGGGCAAAGTGTGCCCAACCTGGCTAAGAGCTTTCTTGCTCTTGATGGGATTTGAGTATTAAACGAAGACCCAGGATTTCTGGGTTCATGTTCCAGTTGTTTACCAACTAAAATGAAAGAGCCCACAAAAAGTGTTCATGAAGTTTTTGTGCTTCACATTATTCGCCCCAAACATGTTGATGAGTTAAGTATAAATGAATCCGAAACATATGGTTCACATTTCTGTGGAAATCCTCAGGGCGTATTAAGGGAATTAAAGGGAAATGTGTTAGGCCAAACATATTTAAGAATTTTTACAAAACCCAAATCCAGCAAAATATTTTAACATTTTCTGGTGAGCCTGTCCCAGTTTATTCTTCTGTAACAGTGTGTTTGCTCAGTTTCCTTAGTTTTTCATTTTTATGTGATGTGTAGAGCCCAGATCATTGAAACGTATTACAACAAGGTTACGAATCTGGATCTTTAATCTCAAGTAATCAAATTCATCACAGAGTAATTCAAATATACTTAAAACCTTAGGGAATTTGGACCAATTACAAAGAAGCTAAATTTTGAAATGTTGAGGTTGAAGTTATTCAGTACATTGAATTTAAATCATTTTAAGCGAACATATTCTTTGGATTCATTTATCATTATTTAGTTTTGTTTAAGGCACTTTCCTTACATGCCTAGGGTTCAGGCTGATTTAAAAATAAATAAACTATGTGGATCGTGACTTCACGGAACATGCCCTTGCATTAAGTTGTTATAAAATTGGATGCATGTTACACTTTTACCACAGTTTAATTACATGTGGTACTGTAGATTACTTTTCAGAGTTCGTTTTCTGAGGTAGGGAAGAATCTATTAAAACCATAGAAATGATGTAATTCACCCAATTAGTATTCATGTAACAGTATATTTCAGAAGATCATCACTTTCACTCTAAAGATATTTGGACATTATCTTCCATGTGATTTCTTCATGCAGCATTTCTTCTAGCTGTCCTCCATGGGGAAGAGATGGGTGGATTAATTAGGCTTTGTTTGCCTTCCGTAAATTAGGGCTTCCTGGTGACTATTTCTGATTTTGCTAGAGGTCATAAGGGAAATGTACAGTGAAGAACTAGGGTATAGCTCACACTTACTTAGTATGCATAGGAGCCTGAATTATCCCCAACACCACCCAAAAACCTGGGGACTCTGGAGATGACCCGTATGTAATGTACTAACTGAACAATCATGAGGACTTGAGTTTGGATCCCCAAGATCCATATAATTGCTGGGTAATAATGATGCTCCCCTGTAATCCCAGATCTCAGAGTAGGAGAAGATGGATGCCAGGGGCTAAAATGGAAATCCCAAGCTCAGTGTGAGATTCAAAAACTAAGATGGAGAGATAAATCCTATCCCTGACAGGCCACGAACTTAGCATATAAAAGTAAGCAGCCTTTCTATGTACAAATGTCAAACACACTGGGAAACAAATCAGGTAAACGATTCCATTCACCATAGTCTAAAATAGGTATATATGTCTAAATCTAACAAAGCTTGCTGAAAGACTATAATGAATTGAGGAGGACTCTAGAAGATGAAAGCATGCTCACAGATTTAAAGAATTAATACTATGAAAATGACCACAAGCAAATGTAATTTATAGATTCAATGTAATCCTACTCAAAAATTTTATCACATTCTTCACAGAAATAGTAAACAGTATCTTAAATCCTAAATTCTAAAATTCATATTATGGAAGTACAAAAGACCCGGGTCAGACAATCCTATCCTGAGCAAGAAGAAAAATGATAGGTTACTACACCAGATCTGAAGCCATGTTACAGAGCGACATTTTGGGGAGGGTGAGAAGTGTTGTGTTGATTAGTTCATTTTTTCACATGTAGCTATCCAACTTCCTCTTGACCATTTGCTGATGACACCACTCTTTCTCTACTGTGTATTTTTGGCATTTTTAAAAACAGGAAAAAAAAAACAGGTGGCTATAGTTACATAGACTTATTCTGAGTCTTCTTTTCCATTCCATTGATCTTTAAGTCTGTTTTTTTGTTCTGTGCCATGTTGATTTTATGACTATGTCTCTGTAGCATAATTTGTATAACATACATGGTTCTGTCTTAGGCAATGTTCCTCTTACTCAAGAATGCTTTTTCCACTTGGGATTTTTTTGTGTTTCTGTGTGTATTTTTAAGTTTTTAATTCTGAGACTGCTAAAGGCAAAAGCAGAAAGCATGCCACAGTCATAGGTAGACATAAAGACTTTTGGAATAGAATTCTGGTTGCTCAGGAAATATGGCCAACAATTGACAAAGTGGTGCATTATGAAATTAAAAGGGGTTGGTATAGCAAAGGGAATAGTCAACTTCATGATGAGGCAGTCTACAGGATGGAAGAAAGTCTTCAGTAGCTCTTTGTCTGACAGAGATTATACAAAGAACCCAAAGCCCAAGCATCAAGAAAACAAATAAATACCTCAAAAGAAATAGTCTATGGTACCAAACAAAGAGTTCTAAACAGAAGTACAAAGAGTTCTCAACAGAAGTAAAAGCAGCTACTGAACATTTTTAAAGTGCTCACCATCCTTAGCCACCATGGAAAAACAAATTAAACTTACTTTGAGATTCCAACTCATCCAGGAAGACTTCATTTATAGAGTCGTTTCCATTTGGGTTTTTCATCTATATTTAGTTTTGGTTGACCTCGCTCACATTCTTATTCTTCCTCTGCTCTTCATTTCTGTCTACCTTTAGACCTCTTCTTCCTCAGTATCCCCCTTTCTACTTTCACATTAGGAGTGTTTTCCTATCCTCTCCCTTTAGACTTCTCCCACGGACACACATATCTCGGGTGCCCTCTTGCTATGATGTGAGCAAAGGAGGAGGACTGTTTGTGTAAACATAGTGGACCAGCAGAAGTTCACAGGGAGGTTGAGAGATCAGTGAAGGGCAAATGTGGTCAGAGTGCATTTTATACACTCATGGTATTGTCAACACTTAATAATGGTTAAAAAGATAAAACACATCCGCTGTAGACTTGTGGCCTTCACATGAGCATGCACTGCTGTACACACATGCACATGAACATGCCCCCACACATAGACACATGTATAGATGCATACACTGAGTGGATATATAGTGAGGAGAGGGTAATTAACTCTTTATTTGTCCCCCAATGTTCATGTAAAATCACCCAGAACTTCAGGTTATGCAAAGATGAAAAGGCAAAAAAATGCACCCCTCAAGTTTAAAAAACAGTACATTATTACTAAACGATTCTCACCATGCTATACTTCCAATTTAAACACATGTAAGTTTCTTGTATTTGACTCTACACAAAAATACAATGGTCCAGCAAAGATAAATTTTCTTCTTATCTCATATTTTATTTTTCAAAGGCAGCGTCTTAGACTGATGATACCCACCAACCAAGGGCTTATGATAGAGACAGCTTCAGGATTTGAGTCCCTTTGTGTGTGTGTGTGTGTGTGTGTGTGTGTGTGTGTGTGTGTGTGTGTGTTTGTGTGTGTGAATTCAGAGACAGAATGGACCTGGGACCTTTCTCTAGAAGAAAACCAAGGCATGGGCAGACTTCTGCTGAAGGCTCCACTATAAGCAAGGACCACCGCAAGCATGGAGAGTACTGTGATAATGGGCCTAGAAGGTGGGACCAAAGATTGACCCAAATATTATTATACTCCAGCTTTACAGTCCATGGGGTTTACTGTATTAGGTTAAGGACTTGCTTTGAACTTCGAATTTGTCCCTGTTTGTCTTTCCCTTTCTCCCCTTTGGAATGGGAACATTAATCCTATGCTTGCTGTCACCACCCTATTTCCAAGTCACATGATTTGTTTCATGTCACAGGCTCAGAGCTGAAGATAAATTGTGTCTTAGATGAATCATGCCTCTTGTATTATTCATGTCTAATTGAGGTGATAAATGAATGGGAATCTGGAATCAAAATTAGGGTTGAAATGAGTTAAAGCTATTGTGATGGAATGGATGCATTTTGTGCATAAAAAACATTTGAGTTTTAGTAGCCCATTTAGTAGGCCAAAGTGCTTAGTCTTAGGAGGGATTCAAAGAATGTGTGTCTGTATTCTACCCAGATTCATGAGTGGGCTTGGGCTATAACTCTAATGTGATAGGGTTAGAGGTTTGGAATAGAAAGGATGTAATATAACAAAAAAAGACCCCAGAGAGCCTTTTCCTTGTCTTTCCATCAAGTTTAGATATGAGAAGACCCTATGAACCACCAAGTAGACCCCTGTCAGGCAACAGATCTTCACAATACACTACCTAGTTCACAGTATTTTGTTAAAGCAGGACAAGGATCTGTCCATAGTTGGAATCTAGGCAAACTGGTGATCATAGAAGTACATGGCCTGTTTGGCTCATCTTTCTGGAGAGAGGATAGTGCCATGAAAACCACATTGTTTGGACCAGTAGCTTAAGGATGTACTAGGTAGCTGGGGACCAGCCAAAGCCTGGGGCCACCTCTGTAGAGTGACTGGGTGGAGCCCTTCAGCTCCCAGTCTGTAGAGAGACTGGGACGAGAGGTTGGATTCTTTGTTTATTTGTTCTTTTTCATTATTTCTTGTAGACAACTGTGGAGTATGTAAGTGGTGCTGTGGAGAGGCACATGGGTGAAAGTTTCTGTGCATTGGTAACGAGGAACTTTCCAAAGGCAGAACTAACTCAGATTCTGATTTTTATGCCCAGATTGATCAGCACCAGAGATGTGGTTAGTGAGAAGAGCAAGCCCAAGAGTTCCCACTTAGAGGCCACACTGCTCTTGGGAGAAGTGGCAGGAAGGGTAGCAATGGTGAGAAAAAGTCTTTGGAATAGAGTGAGGACCCAAATTGAGATATCACATCCAACATCTTTCTTTCAAAACCAAGGTCCAGTTTCATTCCAGGAAGCATCAGTGAGTTAAACAGGAGTGCTGTGTTGGCAGACTTTCAGGGAGTGATGGGAAGTGAGATTTAAATTTGCTAAATCTCAATATCAACTGTCTAGATCGTTTAATACTGGGCACCAGCTATGCGCCAGAACATTAACCATTATGTGTTCTCAGATGAGATTTCAAAGCATGTCAACTGTTTAACTAAGAATATAATCTCATTTCTAGGAAAAAAAATTTATAAAGCTCTTAGCATTTTTAAACATGATAACTGACAGATTTTAAAATGACAGAGCCTAATATATTGATACTTAATCTATTTTAGTAATCTGTCTTCATTGTGGTATTAACTGTAGTTCTCACTGACCAGATTGGCACCTTCCTTCCAGTAAGACATGAGTTCATTTTTGACATGGGCTTAGGTTTCTTCTTTCTCTGTTCATCAGGTGTGACTACAAGATTTAACATTTGTTTTAATGGTGTGGTATACGTTTTATTGTGTAACTTGTTGCTATTTTACTACAATATCTTAAACTATACATTTCAGTTCCTTATGATATAGTTAATGAAACCTAAAGAAGAAACTTGGTTGTAATAAGATTAGTATTACAGAAGTTGTACACACACACATGCACACACACACTCATACATACAGACATACCTTGTGTGTGTCTACACTAAAGAAAGTAACTAGAAGACTGCCAGCTCTCTCCTTAACACTGTTTTCATCCTTTTGATTTTTAAATTCTTCCTACTTTAGAAGAATAACGTTTACTTCTGCTTTGAATTTCTACTAACCAAGGCTGGCATAAGAGGTCTAAAAAAAGCTTAAATCTTAACTAATTTTGTTTTTATTTTCCCTAAAACATGTGGAATATGTTTGCTCTATTGTTTTAAAGGGTTGTCTTGTTGATCATTTTAAATGATCCCTTCAGCTGCATCAGAAGGGTTCAGATACTGTGCCACATTAGACATCATTCTCATAAGATGCTGGAAAGGCCTGGGGGTGGGGCTTTTCTTAACAGTTGCCAGCCACCTCAGCATTTACTTCTGTCACACAACTGTCAGACCTTTCTCGCATTCTCCAGAAGCAGATGCCCAGGGCTGGCTTCTCACCTTCTCCAGGACCTAACAATTACTGGGTGATGAGAGCTATGATTCTTGTCTTTTCCCACAATACTTATATAAATCACCCCAATTCTCCTTAGAATTTAGTGAGCAGAATAGCTTCTGCCCTTGCTCCTTTGTTCTGAGAACATGCAAGCTTCCCTTGGGGTTTAGTCCTTCTGCCCATTGCTAAAGCCAAAAGTCCTTACCCTGTTTCAGCTCACTTCCACAGTTGGTACCCCAAGTCCTCTGTACCAGGTGCTTTTATATTTTGGAGGCTTTCTGCTCATAAAGGTTTTATAGCTCAGTTTCAACTCTAGCATCGCACCCCGTTCCTGGTTGGTTTAAATTTGAAACAGTTTTGATTGCTAGGTATTTAGCAGTTTTAAGAAAACGCTTCATCTTCTAATGGAAGCTTCCCAGAAACTGTCAGAAAACTGAGTCAGGGTCCCCTGCATTTTCTCAGTCACCCCAATGAATGACTCTGACTTAGTTGTGTTATGTACAGATTTTTTTCTTTTTAAATACCTTTTACTTACCATTGACAGTTTCACATATGAATCCACTGTGCCCTGCTCCTATCCAACTCCCAGCGGTTTTCCACTTCCATCAGACATCCACATGTACTCCTCCATGTGAACCTACTGAATCTAGTCAGGGCTGCCTACCACAACGCTGAGTGCGTGAACCGGCTTCAGCTACGGCTATGTGCACAAGAGCAAGCCAGTAAGAACAGTGGACATTTCGGAGTGTTCCTCCCATCCTCTGCTCTCACATTCTTTCCCCATCCCCTTCCTTGGTGTTTCCTTAGCCTTGGTGGGTGGGGTTGGTGATACAGATGTTCAGTTTAGGGCTAAGAATCCAGCAGCAATCTATTCGAGCCCTATTGACTGGTTATGCTAGCATTCACTGCAGCCGACCAAGAAAAAAAGTCTCTCTGGCCAAAGTCGAGGGAAATACTAAGCTATAGCTATAAACATATATTTAGCAGGAAGTTTGACATCATGTCTGGTTTCCCACCTAGGGCCTATGATCTTACTAGCCACAGACTCTTGATAAAAAAAATTACCATATATAGATTCCTTCCTATGAAGCAGGCCTCAGATCCAAAATTAAATTGGTTGGTTCCCTCTGGCCCAGCATAGCCTTCATGCCAGTATTGCATGAGTGAATACATCTTGCTGGGGAGGTCAATGTTGTATCAGTCAGGGATGGCTGAAGGGGTATCATGGATGACTTCTCTCACCCATGGCCTCCATAGCACTTTCTGGCTCTATGGAAAGCTAGCGAGCACATAGGAAGTTTTCAAGTCAGGTATAACTTGATTTCTCCATGTCTTGCAACCAATGTATGTTGTGACTTTATCAATAAGGTCTCACCATCTATGGTGGGTAGCCAATAACACCAGCAATAGCACGTGTTGCTTTGGATATCTGTGCCTTGCAACCCATCCTTGACTCATAGAGAAGTACCCACCTCCGGCAATGAGATTTTCATTTAATAACCTAGGTCTTCTGATGAAAGCCTTGTCCACCAATGTAGTATACCTATGTTCAAACCTTTTTAAAGATAAACCATATTTTTTAAATTAACATGCCACGTAGTGGGTTTCCATAAGTGTTTTTCATACAGCCTTAGCTTTGGTTATCTACCCCCACTGTCTCCTCTATCCACACTCCCCAACTCAGTCCTCACCTCACCTTTAATCATCAATAGTCCCCCAATCTGCCTTTACATCATGAGTGTTTTACCCTCCCCTTCCCCCTTAAAGCCCATCATGCCACCCCCAACCCTGGGTGCTGCCTTGTAGGCTCTTTCTTGCTCTGTGACCTCTATGGTCATTCCAACCTTATTTTAAAAGTGAAGTAAAGTATATTTCTCTTTTCAATTGTGGTTCTTGGGGAAAGTTATGGAATATTTAGGAAGTGGAGTCTCATTGGAGGAAATATCACTGGAGGCAGGATTTGAGAGTCTATATCCTCTCCTACTTCCAGGTAGCTCTTACTACTTCCTATATGTCTCACTAAAGCATGGTCTCTTGGTTTCCTGTTTTGGCTGCCTGCTGCCATACTTCCCCTGACATTTTGGAGTCTCTTTCTTATACCTGAAACACAAATTAATGAATTTTCTTCCGTAAGTCGCCTTGCTCACACATTGCAACAACAGAAAGCAAACGAGGACACACTGCAACATGTTTCTCACAGCACCTCCATTCATGATGTCTCTGAGTATACAGTGCATGACTCGTGTAACCTGTTCCTTTCCCCTTGATGCAGTTAGCTACTGAGATACTTATTCATTCTCTTACCCGCAGGAACAGATGTTTCCTTTCTTAGTTCAGTCTTATCTGTCTGGTTATCATTATTTGTCTTCTGGAGGTTTATTTTCTTCCTTTCGGTCCTTTCTAGCGCCAAGGAATCAGACTCACAGAAAATTGGCAAAGCCTTTCCCTTTGTTCGGAAAGGCTTTTCCCAGGTTCCAAAAGGCCAGGCCTTCCTATGTCTGAGTACAAGGATTTATGAAGAGCTGACCAGTGTGTACGAAAATGAGCATCTGCATCTTTCTCCTGCTTGATGCCTGCCTGAGCCTGTTCCCCTATAAAGAGCTCCCCCTGGGGCTAATCAACCCCCTCCCTGTGCTGTATGTAATCAATGCACGGAGGCTCCTGGCTGTAGCCATCGGTGGTATAGCTCTGTCACAGCGCGCACAGTCCACCTGTCCCCAGGTTTTCTGTGACCATATGTCTGCCATTTCTTTACTGTCCATCCTTCCTTCATCCTATCCTCTCACATTTCCAGACTCACAGAGTGCAGGATGAAGAACTCTCTGCTACCACCCTCCAGTGTCTTTATATGTCTCATTCCCTCCTTTCTACACACTAATATTTCCTATGGGTGAACACATAGCTTGAAAATGATACACATCATTGATACTCATATAGTCGTTCGATAAAGACTTACCGAGCATGAAATTAAAGCTGCACCCTGATCCATGAGGCATGCAGATATCCAGGTCCTCAATCCCTATCTGAATTGAATTTAAAGTCTAATGGAAGTTTCAGTCAAATTAGCAAAAGGTATCTTTAACCGGAGGAACAGTGTATTCAAGTAAGGGTTAAGAAAGAGTTCCAGGAGGAGGTGGTGCCTGCCAGAAGCTTGAAAGAGGAAATAACATGATCAAGAGAAAACGTGGAGCAGAGACTGTTCTGGGTAGAGTTTATAGCAGACTCAAGGGCCTAAGAAAACCACAGCATGTGTGTTGGACCCAGAAAGGTCAGTGTGAAGGTGAGGGCAGCATGAGGGGTGAAATGATGATTGGGTATTTCTCCAACCGGCTCCTACTGCTCACATCTTTTTTAGTATCTGAAATGTTTTTTGTTTTTCACATTTTCTCACTTTGAGTATTTTTCCTGGATCACTTGGCCTGTCTGGCAAGCATGGTTTGCAAACATCTTACTGTGTGACACTACAGAGCACAAACCTGAAGCTGACTTTTAGTGAGAGGCGGCCATTGCTCTCTTTCATTAGAAAAATGACATAAACCTCAGATGCATGTATTTTCTGTGTCAAAACTCCTTGCTGTGATGAGCAAAACCTCAGCTATGGTCTCTAGAGGCAGGGCTGGGTGTTTCTGGCCAGAATGCATGAGAGCAAGGCATTAAAGTAGAGACAAGAACTGAGTCAAAATTAAGAGTCATATGAGGGTTCAACCTTAAAGGGTAAGATAGGAATATCTAGGAATAAAACACTTAAATATGAGACCCATGAGTCTTAAACTAGAACAGGGGATTTGGATAAAAGAATGGGGGTGGTTTCTGGATCCACTCCATGCTATGCCGAAGTTGCCCTAGGGATGTGTTTTATAGGGCACAGATGGTCTGAGCTGGGAGTGAGGGAAGAGCTGTTAAGGGTTAAGCTAGTTACTGAAGAGTTTTCAGTCTTTTGGGGGTAAGAGCAAAATATTCCAATGCAGTCGGAGAAGCTCCACGTCCAAGGCATGTGCCAAGTGGCAGGAAGCTTTAGGGCTTTAATGAAGGCTCCATAGAAATGGTGTTTGGAAGATGCTAGGAGATGAATGGTGGGATAAAGGTCTATCTTATGAACATCAAGTAACATAGATGAGAGTAAATGAATAAAGAACTTCATATTAGATCAAAGAGGAATAGCATCTCGGGATACCGCTCAGTAGGCAGAGTCCTTGAGGACCATGCACAAAAGCCCCGGGAACTTTGAACACCAATACCATGTGAACTAGCCATGGTTGTTTGCACACACCTACAATCCCAGCACTCAGGATGCAGAGGGAAAAGAATCAGAAGGCCAAGGTCATTTTCTGAATGCATAGTGAGTTTGAGGTCAGTTTGGGCTGTAAGATATTCTGCCTCACACTCAAACGGGGGGGGGGGGGTATAATAGATAACTATCATGTAGAAATGTAACCCGTATGATGCATAGAAAGAGCACATTAAGACCTTGTAAACTTGTAGCCATCCTGCCACACATAGAGGTAAGACTGGGGACATTGACCAGCATATTCAGGGTACATGTAGATCATGGAATACTATATAGATTTACACCAGCAGGCTAAAGAGTGAAGAAGCCAGAAATGGTTGTCTTGGGTTAGCTAGTTGTGTTAGCAGAGTCTCTGAAATATCAAAGATGGGTCAGATTTCTGGCCAACGGTAAAGATCCAGCCTTATGGTGCTTGTTAGAACTAGATAAAATGCTACAGTTGGGCTCTGTAGAGTATGCTGACTTTCAGACCAATGATAGAGTCTTAGTGGTAGAAGTAGCAGAGAAATAAGAAACTGAATGAATCCCTGGCATAATGATGGAGATTTAACACATAAAATTTTCAGAGGTCACTAAGAAAGACTAGTTTTGGTGGCTGTGTACATGTTGAGGGCAAATCCATTGCAATAAAAATATTCAAAAGTTCATGGCCAAAGGTTCCTTGAGCAAGTTTTGGTCCAGACCCAGATTAGCAGGGATCAATGGATCGCAGCTAATGTCCTGCTATATTAGGCCCTACCCAAACTCTGCTACACTACTCACCACTCAGTTCTAATAGTCTGGGTACAGTGCCCATACCCAAATTAGTAATTTACATCCAAGAGTGCCTAATAGCCTCCAGGTATGACAAGGTGAACCCATGTATAGTTTTTGTGGCAAAAAGAAAAATGTAAGGGAAATAGGAAAATGAAAGGAACTAGGGAGTGTGAAAGATTCAAAGACTGCACATTCAGGGTTATGAATACTGTTCTCTGCCTCAAGCAGTAAGGTTGTGATTCCGGGATGGCACCTGATTGCAAAGTCACAAGACAAACTGCTTCCCTTAGGCTGAGTCCTCAGTGCTCTTATTGTGATGTGATGATCCTTTTTCCCTGATGTATCACTTACTAGCTTTATGCCACCAAGAATAACTTCAGGCTCCGATTTTTTCCCTGAATCATAAATAATCATAAATAATAATCATAAAGAATCCATTTCCAAGTTTGGTAGGATTGACTGCCTCTTGAAATTACTACTTTAAGATGTGCCTACAGTAAAAATGTCACAACCACAAACAACTTATGGAAGAAATAGCTTATTTGGGCTTATTGTTCCTAAAGAACAGTCCATAATGGTGGAGGAGGCATGACTTCAGATGCATGGGACAGAAAATGAGAGATCACATCTTTATCCACACTCATGAAAGAGAAGGTGAACTACAAGTGGGATGAGATATTAAACTCAAATCCTCACCCCAGTGAAATGCTTCCTCCAGCAAAGCTTCACCTCCTAAAGTCTCCATAGCTTCAAAAACGGTGCCACCAACTGGAAACATTGAGCTCAAATATGTGAGCCTGTAGGAGACATTCACACCACCACAGGGTTTTGTAAGCCAGTGACACCCAGAGAAGGATTGGAATGGAGTCATGTAGAAAGAAGCTAATACATATTATCCCTGGTCTGTCTGAGTAGATCAATTCAGAGCTGTTTCTGTACATTTCTGAAGTGGCTCCTTTGTTTTTGTGTAAGCATCCACGTTCTGAGTTGACTGGTTGGGAGTGAGATTCTGGGCATTATTCCAGGAGCAAAGCCAATTCTGTGTACTCATCTCCAGTGAGCGGCCTGGATATCCCAAAGAAACCCTTCCCTCATCCAGCAGATTCAGTGCTCTCTGTTGTCACTGGGAAGAAGAGCATGCCTGGTCACAGTCCTTACTGGATCTAAGATTCTAGTAGCTACTATGAGCTGAGAGAACAGAAATTGTGTAATAGCAAGAGCCTGGGTGTGACAGGAAACACTTTTTAGAAAGGAAAGTGGGCTTCCTTTCTAGTTTGGATTCAAATTGAATTCATTCAATATTATGGAGTCTCCAGGATAATTTAGTCACCTGAATGTATGTTTCTTTTATATATTTTAAATAAAGTAGCATCCTAATGTGACTTAGAAGATGGATACTGAAGAAATTTTATCATAGTTATATCCTAACACTAGTCTCTTTTAAAATACACAACCAGTAGTTTAAATATTCAGAACTATACTATCTTATCCCAACCAACTGTGGAAAGCCTTTTCTTATCAGAATAATAAGAAAAAATTATCTGAGGAGCTCTACAACAATTTACAGTCTCTTCCATTTAGTTTAACAATTTACAAAAAAATTACGTTTTCTTCCATTTAGTTTAACCTTTATGAAGTGCTTATTCTATGTCTCAGCTATTGTATGAGGCCCCTCACCCAACGTAAAACAAAATGAAATAAATAGAACATAGCAAATATTATGACTTTTATCTTAAAGAAATTCTCTGTTCATTCCAATGTGCAGCCAAGTTAAAAGTCAAGGTTCTTAGATCCTAGAAATGATATCTAGGAGAACTCAGGAGATGGACAAAGTAGGTATCCCAACTTCTAATCATCCATCCATCCATTCATGCATCCATCCACCAATCTGTTCATCCATCCATCAATTTGTCCATCCATCCATACATCCGTGTCCATCATCAATCTATCCATCAGTCTATCCATCATTCTTCTGTCCATCCATCAATCCATTCATCCATACATCTTTCCATACATACATACATCTGTCCATCCATCATCAAACAAGTAATTCATTCAGTTTATTGTTTAGTGGAGTAACAAAGCTAAATCAAATAAAAGATAAAATTATAATGAAAAGTATCTTTTTTTGCATTTTCAGAACACAAGCAATGCCAATGATTTGATCTAATTTGATTTTCTCAGTAGCACTGGGTGACATGAATGAAAACTAGAGGGGCTGTTTTTCAGGAAACTGATAGAGAGGTCGTTCTGAGTGTGAGGGAGTTCTGCTACCGAGATTTCACTCTGCAGATTCGGCTCTTTTCCAGTAGCTGTTCTTATTCTTGGGAGAAGTCAAGAAATGCAAAATTCCTTGGACTTAAGTCAAAAAAAAAAAAAAAAAAAAAAAACCAGGAGAGACATCTGGAAAAAAGGAATGATGCAAGGCTGTATACTTGGGTGGAGGTCAAAGGAAAGGCAGGGGATTCAGTGGCCAAAAAGCAAGCAAAAGGGGTTGATGGGCCGTGCTACCATGACTCCGCAATAACAGTGAGCACTTGGGAAAATCAGCAGGTCATGTTGAAAACAACACATTCTGAGAAATGATGACAGATCCATTGATTTGCAACTTGGATGGAGACTGCAAAAAGGAACAAAGGAGGCTGCTGCAAGGAAATGCTGTGCAGAAAGAAACTTTGTGAAATGCACACTCAGGCCTGGCTTATCTGAGGGCATGCTCTGCCTTAAAAATAAACAAAAAGATCTGAAACCCTGCTGTCAGTTGCGTGCACTTTGCACAAATCATTTAAACTTTGTGTTTATGAGTAAAGAGGTACTTTTGCTCAATAGGGTATAGTTTAGCTTTGTTTTATAAAGCTTGTTTGTGTCATAAAGTAATCAGGCTCCTTAAAAAAAAAAATGAGGCTGCAGAGTCATGCTCCATCATTCATCCAGGCAGAACCCAAATTAAAATCAGAAACATATGTTAGGGGGAGGAGCCATTACCACTCATTTAACTGTTCCCTCTTGTGGATTTCTATGGAGAGGAATGCAATATTAAAATTGATACAAGCATACATCTCAGGAAAACATAATCGCCGATAGTAAAATATAATTATTTTCTCTAAGGTTTTCCTGCAGCTATTTTAACAAGATGATAATGGAAGCTAGGAACCCCCTTCTTTTCTGTGGAAGTTAGTTAAGACGAATTGTGCCTATAAAACTGCTTCCCTAGCCCTGCCTGTGCATCCCCTGTCTGCAAGCTCACGAGGAAGCTGAGCCATACACAGAGGCTGGTGTCTCACGGCAGCTTAGCTACCATTTTCTTTTTCGGAATTTAATATTCAGTTCAATAATTTTGCCTATGTCTGTGCACCTCCTTGTCTAAATGTGTACCAAGCGCAGGGGGGTACTTTCAGAGAGTAGAGGAGGGTGTTGGAACCCTGCAGCTGGAGTGACAGGCATCTGTGAGCCATCATGTGGCTGGGACCAAACTCTGGCCCTCTACAACTACTACACCATCTCTTCAGCCCCCAAATCATATCTTAATGACTGTTTATCTAGAGAAGTTTTCAGTTTTTACTTGGTAAGTGTCTATTTTCTTTGGTGAAAGTAGTTGTAGATTGTTATATATTTGGGGTACAAATTCTTTGTCCTATACTTTATTTTCAAATATTTTCTCCTAGAGAATGGCTTGTCTTTTTACACACTAATGCTCTTTGGGAAATATAAATTCCGAGTTTTGCTATGTCCACATTACTTTCCTTTTATGGATCAAGCTGATAGTGCCACAGTTAGGAGATCTGCTGTAGACTGGTCCTCACAGGACCTGTTGAGGATCAGTACGTTTGGGTTGCCAGAGAAGGATGAAGAGTCGGCTGATTTGCAGTGCAACTAAGCTAAAATGGCACGAAAAGAAACAATGGTCTCTATTATATAAATTTTCAGGAGCACTGAGGATTCAATGTACGGCAACAGTAACATCTGTGGCTGTCCATTAGGAATTTCTAAGGTATTTTAGCCAAATGCCAATGCCTGGGATCTATCCTGATATAAACTAAAGCATAATGTCCTGGAACGGGCCATAGAGAGTAGAATTTTTTAATTTCTCTGGGAAAGGTCATAAACTTAACAAGAATTGAGAATCATCAAATGGAGGCATAAGGGGAACATTTTATGCTCACATCAGGCATTTTCCAGCCCAGTTTTGAGCTTATTTGTATCTGCTTTTGAACCAGCCATCACAGCTCAACATGCTTCTAGAGAAGCTCATGGCTTCTCTGCAGTGGGGAATAAATAGAGGAACGTTCTGTTCTTTAAGCATGCTGTGCAAGCCCCCCAAAAGGCCCTCTCGGGTGAGTCGGAGTTGTGATGCCTGGAGAAAGTCGCAATTCTGTCAGATTGAGAGACTGTGAAGCGCTGAGGTTCCCCCCCAGGAGGACTGTGGGAGCAGAGAGAGTGCGCATCTGCAGATAAAGTTTAAGTGGCTCTAAAAATCAACAACAGGGATGAGTGCTGAGAATCTTTCACTTCCCAAACCAGCCTGTAAAGGCCTGGGGAGAGGGGGAGGTGGGGGAGGAGTATCTACTGTGCAGACACCAGGGCAGAACCACAGGAAGCACACTTAGGAAAGTAGGACACAATTAACAGGAAAAGGCATCCAATAGCTGGCGGCCTGTAGAAGTGAAGCTCTTCACACCAGCTAGCAACAACTTTTAAAAACCAGCTTAAGAAAGCTCAATGACTCCCTGTACTCTGCCAAAGGTTTGGTCATGAGTCTTTGCTTTGAAAACACTGCTAGTTAGAGTCTTTCAGATGGGCTCAGTAGACTCCTGTCATAGGTTCAATGCACATCCCAGTACAGGGAATCATAAGAAAGAAGGGGAGTTAGTCTGATGGGAAAGGATAGGAGCTCTACAAGGATCAAATATATCTGGGCACAGGGTCTTTTCTGAGACTGACATTCAACCAAGGACCATGTATGGATATAACCTAGAACCTCCACTCAGATGTAGCCTGTGGTAGCTCAGTAACCAATTGGTTTCCCAAAGTGAGGGGAACAAGGACTATTTCTAACAGGAACTCAATGACTGGCTCTTTGGCCTCCCCACCCCCGAAGGGAGGAGCAGTCCTGTTAGGCCACAGAGGAGGGCTTTGCAGCCAGTCCTGAAAACAGGATCAGATGAATGGGGAGGAGGTCCCCCCTATCAGTGGACTTGGAAAGGGGCACGGTGGAGATGAGGGAGGGAGGGAGGGACTGGGAGGGAATGAGGGATCGGGACATGGCTGGGATACAGAGTTAATAAAATGTAACTGATAAAAAAAATAAAAAATTAAAATAAAAAAAAAAAAGAAAGCTCAATGACGGACAGCTGTGTCAGGCAGCTAACAGGGGAAATGACAATACAAAGACACCGGGCCTGTACGGGAAGAACTGAGGGAATCCAGGAGCTGGACAGTGTAATCTCTGAACTGAGCACAACAGAAAACTCGGAACGGTGACGGTGACTTCACTGTGCTTCATTAGCTAGCTGTTGCACCACTGTGCCAGAATCCCAGAGTAAAGCAACGTAAGCCAGAAAGGATTCCTGGGATGCGCTTGAACAGAACATCATGCGGGAGGAGTGCGCAGAAGCCAGGCGGCTCTATGTCAAGGGGACCAGGAAGCAGAGATGAGTGCTCCTGGCTGAGTTAGCTCTCTCCTCTGCCTCTTCATTCCTCGGCCTCCAGCGATGGTACCATCCATTTCAGAGCAGGGTCCCCGGCCCACCCTCCCCCTGCCCTGCCCAATTAACTGTTTATGGAAATGCATTCACGGAAACACCAGAGTCATGTCTCCTTGTCCCTTGGGTGAGTCAAAATCCAGTCAAATTATCAACGAAGGTCAGCTCTCAAAGAAGCAAAGAGGAAAATATCTATTCAAATGGAAAAGAGTCAATATGCATTATGAAAACTTTAGAAGGAAGAGAGAAAAAAATGCATTATTTAAAGAAATAATATCTTCCAGCTTCCTTAAATTTGGAAAAACAATGAATGTATAGATTCAAATTGTCAAAAAATAAAGGAGGAGTAATAGAATGAACCTAAAAAAATAGACAGTGGGAAACATTGCAATCAAATTTCAAAAGTCAAAGACAACAATTTTAAAAGAATTGAGACGAAGTGATGTACTACATACAATGACACCTCAGCTGATATTCTCAAAGGATGCTCCAGCCTTGTGCCCCAGAAAATAATGCTACAGTAAACACAAAGACATGCGGATGGATGGTAGGGGTAGGACTTAGGCCATGTAAGATGTTACAAGCCAAGAATCCCAGCACTGGGGAGTCTGAGAAGGGAGGATAGTGAGCCTGAGGCCAGCCTGGGCTACGGAGTGAGTTCAAGGCCTGCTTGACCCTATCTTAAAACAAGCACAGATGAACAATCTCAACTATCAGCTAAGAGCACTATACTCAGAAATGTCTTTAAAAAGATGAAGTTAGAAGAGGTTATTCCTACTAGCCCCACATTATAAGTAAAGCGAATTAATGAAATTCATCAAGTTAGAAATAATGACATTAAGTAACAACACAGATGCAGGATTCACCATTAAAATCAATATAAAGGCAAAAAATAGGACACTATAATACACAAGCTTAGTCTGTTAACTACTTTTAATTTTAGTAGAAAAGCATAATAAAAGAAGCATTAACAATTTCAAATATGACAAGCTAATGATATGCATATTAACATATGCAAATTGAATCATCTCCAGAAAAGAAAGAAGAGCAGAAAAAGAATACAGTTCTTGGGTGTGAGTAATATTAAATTACTTGATTAAACATCAAGAGGATGCCATGAGGCTCCTGAGATGGCTGAGCAGTTAAGAAAGAGTGCTACACTTACCTAAACATAGTGAAGGCAATGCACAGCAAGCCTACAGCCAACATCAAACTAAATGGAGAGAAACTCAAACCAATCCCACTGAAATCAGGCACAACGTAAGGCTGCCCACTCTCATCCCACTAGATGTCCTAGCTAGAACAATAAGAAAATTAAAGGAGATCAGAGGGATTCAAATCAGAAAGGAAGAAGTCAAAGTATCACTATTTGCAGATGATATAATAGTATACCTGAGTGACCGCACAAATTCTACCAGGGAACTCCTACAGCTGATAAACACCTTCAGCAAAGTGGCTGGAGAAAAAATTAACTAAAAAAAAAAAAAAGTAGTTCTCCTGTATACAAAAGACAAATGGGCTGAGAAAGAAATTAGGGAAACAACACCCTTCATGTAGCCACAAAAGACATAAAGTACCTTGGTGTGACTCTAACCAAGCAAGTGAAAGACTTGTATGAAAAAAACTTCAAGTCTCTGAAGAAAGAAATAGAAGAAGATATCAGAAGATGGAAAGCTCTCCCATCCTAAGGCTTGGCAGAATTAACATAGTAAAAATGGCCATCTTACCAAAAGCAATCCACAGATTTTGATTCAATTCAATTTCCATCAAATTACCAGCACAATTCTTTACAGAGCTTGAAAGAAAAATTCTCAACTTCATATAGAACAACAAGAAACCCAGAATAGCTCAAACAACCCTCTACAATAAAAGATCTTCTGGAGGTATTTTCTTCCCTGATCCCAAGCTGTGCTGTAGAGCAACAGTGATAAACACTGCATGGTATTGGCATAGAAACAAACTGGTGGATCAATGGAATCGAATAGAAAACCCAGAAATAATCCCACACACCTAGGGAAACTTAATTTGTTTACAAAGATGCCCAAACCATACAATGGTAAAAAGATAGCATCTTCAACAAATGATGTTGTTCTAACTGGATATCTAGATGTAGAAAATGCAAATAGATCCATACTTACCACCCTGTACAAAACTCAACTCTGAATGGATCGAAGATCTCCAACATAAAGCCAGACACACTAAACCTGTTAGAAGAAAAAGTGGGAAGAGCCTTGAACTCATTGGCACAGTAGGCAACTTCCTGAACAGAACACCAACAGCACAGACTCTAAGATTAACAATCAATAAATGGTACCTTATGAAAATGAAAAACTTCTGTAAAGCAAAGGACACTCATCAGCACAAAACAACAGCCTACAGACTGGGAAAGGATCTTCATCAACCCTATATCTGACAGAGGGCTAGCATCCAGAATATATAAAGAACTAAAGAAGATAAAAAGAAAAAAAATCAAGTAATCCAATTAAAAAATGGGGTACAGAGCTAAACAGAATTCTCTGTACAGGAATATAGAATGACAGAGAAACTCTTAAAGATATGTTCAATGTCCTTAGTCATCAGGGAAATACAAATCAAAACTAGCCTGAGATTTCATCTTAGAACCATCAAAATGGCTAAGATCAAAAACTCAAGTGACAACACATGCTGGAGAGGATATGGAGAAAGGGGAACCCTCTTCCACTGCTGGTGGGAATATAAACTTGTACAACCACTTTGGAGATCAATCTAGTACTTTCTCAGACAATTAGGAATAGTGCTACCTCAAGATCCAGCTATACCACTCCTAGGCATATATTCAAAAGATTCTCAAGTAATCAACAAGGACATTTGCTCTGCCATGTTCAAAGCAGTCCTATTCATAATAGCCAGTATCTGGAAATAACCCAGATGTCCCTCAAGGAAGAAGTGGATACAGAAATTGTGGTACATTTACACAATGGAATACTACTCAGCAATTAAAAACAAGGAAAACATGAAATTTGCAGGCAAATGGTCAGAATGAGAAAAGATCATACTAAGTGAGGTATTCCAGAAGCAGAATGACACACATAGTATATACTCACTTATAAGTGGATAGACATATAATATAGGATATACCTACAAAAAATCTGTACACCTAAAGAAGCTGAGCTAGAAGGAGGACTCTGAGTAAGATGATTAATCTTCACTCAGCTAGGCAAATGGGACAGACATTGGAAGAAGGAGAAAACAGAAAACAGGACAGGAGCCTACCACAGAGGGCCTCTAAAAGACTACCCAGCAGTGTATCAAAGCAGATACTGAGACTCATAGCCAAACTTTGGGCAGAGTGCAGGGAATCTTAGGAAAGAAGGGGAAGACAGTAAGACCTGAAGAGGAGAGGAGCTCCACAAGGAGAGCAACAGAACCAAAATATCTAGGCCCAGGGGTCTTTTCTGAGACTGATACTCCAACCAAGGTCCATTCATGGATATAACCTAGAACCCCTGCTCAGATGTAGCCCATGGCAGCTCAGTCTCCAAGTGGATGCCCTAGTAATGGGAACAGGGACATGAACTCTGTGGCTAGCTCTTTGAGTGCCTCCCTCTGATGGGAGAGCAGCTTTGCCAGGCCACAGAGGAGGACAATGCAGCCAGTTCTGATGAGACCTGATAAGCTAGGCTCAGATGGAAGAGAAGGAGGGCCTCTCTTATCTGTGGGCTTGGAGAGGGGCATGGGAGAAGAAAAGTGAGGGAGGGTGGGATTGGGAGGGAATGAGGGAGGGGGCTACAGCTGGGACACAAAGTGAGTAAACTGTAATTAATATAAAAATAAAATTTTAATTAAAAATCCTTTTGTGGCTATTTGCATTTTTGAGTTAGCTACTGATAATATTCTTTAGGAAAGTATTGACTAAAAGACAATGTTTGCCATGCTCGCCTCCTTTCTAAAGAGAACTTCTAGTACTTTCCCATACTGCATGGTGTCCCGATTATAGACACACCTGTTCCATAGGTGTGCCTACTGCTACGGAACCATAGCAGTGCTGTCATGTATCAAATTATATCTCACACATTATTTTATCCGTATAGATAATTAAATTACTTGGCTTGTTTGGTGTGTAGGACTCACTAATTTTTAAAAATATAAATGAACTCAGAATTTAAGTTAAAGTGGAATTTAGTGTGTGTGATTATGTTTATAGAACTGTTTCATTCAGTTTCCAGGACTCATTTGTAAGAATGAACTGTAGTTGTGTTCTCTGTATGGTTCAGGGATCAAATACAGGCTGGTCTCAGACAGCGAACTGGGAACAGCTCATGTTTTCCTAAACTGAGAGGAGCTAAGGCATACTAGGCTATTCCAGGAAAACAAGCTGAGTAATCTCAGCGTGGTATTAACTCCGAGGAGCATTTTAACACCCAATTCAAGTCCTCCATATACCTGTGGTTTCTTGGTTTCATCAACTAGAGTCTTGAATCAGTTTGATAAGATCTTATGAGGAATGTATTTCTTTACAAGTAAAATGTCCAATTTATTGAAATGACATTGCTGATCTTTATTACATTGTGAGTGTCTGCATGTGTGTGTGTGCATGTATGTATGTCATGGCCTGCATATGGAGGTAAGACAGTTTGCAGGGGTTGCTTCTCTCTCTCCATCATATAGACTGAACTCAAGTTCTCAGACTGCACGGCAAGAATCTTTACTCAATGAGCCATCTCTCGGGTGTATATTACTGATTTGTGTTATTTCATAAATCTTTATTGTATTTGTGATACGTGTATATACATACATATCATCTTCTAATATGTATGTAGTGTGTATGAATGTTTGCTTGTGTCAGGATGTGCATGTACATGTGCTACATGTGGAAGCCTCAGGCTGATATCAGGAATATTTTGATTGTCTGTTCTTTCATCTTATTTTGGTGTTACCCAACCAAATACAGAGCTGAATGATACGGCTGATCTTCCTAGCCAGCTTGCTTCTGCTCTCTGAAGCTGAAATTACAGGGAGGCTGCCACACCAACCAGAATTTACTTGGGGATCCCAATTCTAGTCTCTGTATTGGTGTGTGCAAGTGAGTGCAGGGCCTGGGGAGGCCAAAAGAGGGCGACAGAGCCTCTGGAACTGGGACTACAGGAGGTTATGAGCCCTTAATATTTATATATTTGCCAGAAACTAAACTCCCGTTGTTTGCAAGCTCTCCCAACCCTTCAGCCTTTCTATAGCCTCTCATTCTTTTCTGATTTGCAGGAATTATCAAAAGTACAACAGATTCTCTGCTGGTCTACAGAACTCCAGGAATCCATATTTACATTTGCACAGCATAAGGGTCTAGGCTTCCAGGCTGCCTCACAAGATTTTCTTGGAGAGTTAGAGATTTTCACCAACCAACACGTAGGGCCTGAAAGGCCGGGACCTAGTCAGCAAGTATCTAATGGTGGGGCTGACAACATGGCCCTGTGGGTAAAGCTCTGGCTGCGCAAGCCTGGAGCTCACACAAAGATCCCCAATGCAGTGCAATCCCAGCTCTTCCATGATGAGACAGGAGGCCAAGACCAGAAGTTGCCGGCCAGCCTGAATTATACAGCATAGCTGAAACACGAGAGACCCTTCCTCCGCAAGGTGGGAAAGCATGGATTCCTGGAAAGCTGTCTTCTGGCCTCCACACACACAAATTGCATACGTAATACTAATATAATAATTAATTTTTTTAAAAATCCACCAACAGCATTTGAATCTCAGTGTCCCAGCACACCACATGCTACCTACGTCGCTTGGTCTCTGCCAGAGGGCCATTCCCTGCTCATTCTTTACTGATATCTGGCCAGGGCACCGCGTTTCTGTTTAGCTTAGACCAAATCTATCCCTGTTGCTAAAGACACAGACCTGCCAAGTGTAAAAGACAGAGGCTACTTTTCATTTCATTTCACTTACAAGCCTCTTCTCTGTGGACATTATTTATCATTCCCATTTAACAATTTTTTTAAATGGGGTTTTAAGCATCGAAGCCATTTGCCTAACACAGTCCAGCTTGTAAATGGTGGAATCAGAATTCAAGGCAGCTCTGTGTGCTTCCCAAGCCACTAATAATTCACCTTTTCATATATTCAACTGTTTTTTTTTTTTTTTTTTTTTTTTTTTGAGACAGGGTCTTTCTCTGTAGCCATGTCTGGCCTAGAATGTGCTATGTAGACCAGGCTGGCTTTGAACTCAGAGTTCCACTTGCCTCTGCCTTCCAAAGGCTAGAATTAAAGGTGTACACTTCCACTCCCTGTCTCCCACAGGCGATTTTAAAGCTTTCCTCCTCACTCAGATGTCCTCTGAGCTGACAGGTTAAATGTCAATTGCCACTGCAGTTAGGGAGTACTGAGAGTCAAAATCAAGATGCCACAAACTGTCATGCCTTTTTGCATTTTAACTGGAGACAAAAGTGCTTCCGCAGGCTTCTGAGCTGGTGTGTACTGTGAGATGGATGTGGAAGCTCATGGCCTCTGGTTCACCCCTCCCCCAGCTCCACAGCTTTGGCACATGTGCTTTGGCGGCACGATCTTGCCATCACACAGAAAGGCAGGAGATTTGACACACTTCATCATCTCTAGGGTCTAACAGAGGGGTTCTTTGAGGTCATGGGCTGCTTTTCCTACTGAAGTCTTACTGAGTCCGTGTGCTCAGGCTCATTAAGGAACTCCGGCAAACTCGGCTGAGTAAGGGGATAAAAGGCTGAACTCACAGCCAGCAGGACTTGGTAACGCACATGCACAGTTCTCAGGATCTAGGTGACAGTCGTCTTACTTAAATCACCTAATTAATTTTTCGTAGCCCTGTATAAATATAATAAAGTAGCTCTAGAAATGAAAGATGTTTTCAGGTTAAATTTGACTCCGCTGAACTTACAGGGGCAGAGTTATGTTATGCTTCACTTTACGTGGTTTTTACAGAAAGTGGTTTTAAAGGCAAAAATCCTTAAAAGATTGAATTTGCGTCTGCCCCATTTTTCTTAATTACAACCACGAGAAGCCCCCTGCTTTCAGAATCTCTTCATCTGGCTTGGAAAACCTTGGCTCTTTTGTTGACACAAGAAGTTTATTCTACCAATAATGTGTGGGCATGCTTGTAGCTCTTAACTCATTAGGTTTCAAGTCACACCTAACCCACGCGAAGCGTTTCTTGTTCCACTTTTCCAGCTAGCGGAGGACTCCATTGCCTTAAGTGGTACATTCATTCAGAGGGGAAAGAGCTGCGAGGGCGACGAGACAGAAGGTAGATGTGTACCGACGGGAGCTTATCCCCTCTCCTCGCTCTTTGTAAACTTGATTGTGTATCCGTGGTTCAGGTTCTGTGGGAAGAAATCACACAGCTTTCACGAATGGCAGACAGGTGTGTAAATCAAGTTAAACTCTTCTCTGTCACCAAGGATTTGTTTCCTGAGAGCAGGAGAATGAGAACATAGAATTAAGAGAGAGGCGTTAATTTTAGCTGTCACAATTGAGTTGAATTATTCCGGCAGGCAGACTAGTGTTTTCCGAGTGGCTGGAAGGCTGTAACAATAGGACATACAATGAACATGTGTTGTAGAATCAGACGATGTCTTGCAGGAGTGACCAGAAAAGACCCACTGGGGCTGAAAGGCAAGAAGGTCTCATTCCAACGACTCCTGTTGCTATTCATCTAGTGACAAATTGGAAGGCGTGTCTATCATGCTGCTTACTTGTCCCAAAATGTAGAAAGGGACAACAGAAGGACAAAGAGTGGAGTGTGGGAAAGAGCGGTCTAAAGTCACCTTCCTTGTAATTTTTAGAAATTGGAATTTGTCCAATAAATGCATGAAAAACATATTCAACATCCTTAACCTCAGAGAAAGCTACACTGAGATTCTATTGCACACCAGACAGGATGGCTACTGACAAGTGACAACAAATGCTGGAAAGAATATGGACACTCACAGTGAGAAGGTCAATTGTGGTAAATTATGGAAATCAGCATGGAGATTGCTCAAGAAAAAAAAAAAAAAAACTTACTGTGTGATCCAACGGTACCACTCCTGGGTGAAAACCTGAAGGAATGTGAGTCGGCACACCACACACAGTCACCTTTACATGCATGTTTACTGCAGCACTTTTTCCAACCACCAAGACATAGAATCATGTAGGTACCCATCAGCAGATGAATGGAATAAGAAAAAGAGATTCTGTATACAGAATACAGTTTTATTCAGCTACAAAGAGGAATGGCATAAACATATTTTCTTTCTTGTGTGATCTAGAAATTTCAAAGAATTACTAGTTTTTATTTTATATGTATGTGTGAGCACCTAAATGTACGTATGTGTGCCATTATGTGTAAGTTCACACGAAGGCCAAAAGAGAGTGTCAGATCCTCCAGAACTGGAGTTACACACAGTGGTCAGCGTCTGTGTGGGTTCTAGATTTGGGCCAGACCTTCTGCAGGAGCAGCCAGGGATGTTAACCCTGAACCATTTCTCCAGATTCCCAGAGATTAACTTTTAAAAACACAAAAAAGGAAAAGGGCCTAGTTGGGAAGAAGAAAGCTACTAGCAGGCAGAGCAATGGGTCAGGCCTAGCAAAACACACTACACACACACATGAAAATCCATGATACACATTGTTTTGCATGTCGAAAATGTGCAACCTTTTCCTTAATATGTTCTTTGAAAAGAATGAGGTATCACCGATGACCTGCAGCTTGGGTGCTATCCCACCCTGGTTTACACTCAGCAGGTGCAATGACAGGCTGGTTCTTCATCTAATGTCAAACAAGCTAGGCAAGGAGTGGCAACGGTATACAGAAAGAGACGAAGGAAAAAAAACCAGAAAGGCCACGTTGCTCCCTGTCTTGGTTCATCCTTCAGGATGAATATAGTGATGTGTTATATTGTATAAAAATGCTAGGAACTAACACTTCTAAATGAACAAAGTTGGGCCTATGTCTCCAAATTCTAAAACTCCTTGATTACAGTTGGAAAAAATAATTACCAAAATGTCAATCTTCTCTCATATTTTATTTTATTTCTTTATCAAATACTATTTATTTAAAGTTATTCTTTCCTAATTAATGTTAAATGAAAGGAATTTACTTTTTGTTAACAAGAGGTTTAGAAATCCCTTTGTCCCTTGATCTGTTGCTCATTAATATTTAGGTCTTTGTATTTTGGGAGTACAGCTGGGATTTCAACAGCATTTTAAAAAATAATTTACTTATTTTTATTTTATGTGTATTGGTTTTTTTCTTGCATGCACGTCTGTGTGAGGGTGTCAGACACTAGAGTTAGAGATTGTTGTGAGCTGCCGTGGGGGCTGCAAATTGAGCCCTGGTCTTCTGGAAGAACAGTTGGTGCTCCTAACCACTGAGCCATCTCTCCAGCCCTCAATAGTGTTTTTATCTAATAGACATAACTCATATCTGAGCTCTGTGTTAAGGCTTGAGAATGTGCCTATGAGGAGACAGGCATTCTTAACGCTCCACCTGAAGCTTCCAGAATGTTTAGCCTTTCACTTTATGTGCTGTTCCGAGATGGCATGGGCTCACTCACAGGGACCCTTGCACTAATATTTTCTCCTGTAAATAGCCTACAGGATGGGCGAGATCACATCAACTGAGAGACTAATGTCCAGAGTGTGTGAAGAATCACTGTATGTCCACAATAGAAAGAGGAACAACTCAATTAAATACGGGCAAAGGTTCTAAGTAACTGCTCTGAGGAAAACCAAACATCTTCCGGAATGGAGGGCACAAGGCAGGGATGTTTGCTGGTGTGTAACCGATGGCAGCTGTCACACAGGGTGAGGCACTGGAGTATTTGGCTCTAGCAGCTGCACATCACAGGGACTGGGCTAAGTCCCCCCTTTTCTTTGATCTGCATTTTTTTTCTATTTACTGCCCACTAACTGTTTAGTTTACCACAAACACTAATTAATAGTGAAGCTATCTTAAAACACTACAATTTGAATATTTCCCTGACTGCACTGTACTTTTTTCAGAGATATACTTTATTGCATATGTTGAAACAGCTTAATTCTGCAAATACTAAAAATATATATGGTTTGTCTGAAGCACAGCAAATAACTGGTTTTCTGCTGACTTGCTACTTCTTACATGTTATGCCATCAGACAGATCAACAGATTTAGGGCCAGATAGGCTCCATCCTGGTTCTTACGAACTCCAAGAGAGCGTGAAAGAATGTAACAATTCGTGAATCTTTATTTTAGATTAAATAAATAAGGCAGGAAATGTACCTCACAGGATTCTAATAAAAATTAAATTAGACAAAGTACATGGAAGTCCTTTGTGAAATGGGCAGGCATTCACTCCTCAGGATTATCCAGATGTTTACTGGGCTCCACTGACTTGCCTGCGCATGTGTATTTTATAAACATCTTGCATTTTAGTGACACCAGTTCCCAAAGCCAAAAGGATATGGAAGTCCCATGACAGAAAATTAAACAGCCTAAGTTGGATTCCCCCATCCCAGCGTCATGCTGTGATTCTCAAAATGATTTTTAGGGGAAATGCCAGAAACAGATCCATAAACTGCCCAGGAGACATACTATAAACACAAATGACACCAGGCTTATGTCAGGGCAGGTGATCAAAACACGAGAGAAGCTGCGGGTGGAAAACTCTGCAAATCCAGATGGTCTCCATCTAAGGAACAGTATCCATGGGAGATGAGTGACTCGGAGAAGCTGGGGCGGACATTTGTGAGTCTTCTCTGAAGACTGACACTGCACAGGTGCTGGCTCTGGCTGCAACACCACACCTGTCTTTGTAATAAGGCTTGCGGAGATGTTCTTCTCTCCTCAGAACTTTGTGACAGGGATTGCTTCTGTGGCTTCCAGAGCATGGAGAGGGAAATCCTAGAATCTGGTGGTCAGATGAATGTGAGTGAGGGAACGGGCTAGAACAGAACAAAGAAGCCCTCATTGCCCTTTATAAATGAATACGTTGCATCACTGTTTCCAGTTCTATTAAAGCAATCTTTGTTGAAATGTGGCTCTCAAAGGTACTATTTACAAATCTCCTACTATGAATGAGACAATATTCAAAACACACAGAAAAGCACACACACACATATGTGAATAAATAAAACAGACTCACTATATATGAAGAATTTGCTTTAAGGGATAGAAAGACATTTCTACATAAAGTGCATCTAGTATCAGATTCGTGGCATAAACACATTAGTTGAGCACAAAGGAAGTGATGTTGTGGTGCAACTGTGGGAGGCTTCACAGGATGAATGTCCTGTAGTAGCTTAGTGGGTTTTTATAGAATAAGGAGAGAAAGAACAGTTCAGATAGTGTAGGTTGAGTAACTGTGCATACACGTGAAGGTTTATGACAATTTATTCATTCTCAAATAGTCAGGAATTAACAAGGGGTCTGGGCTGGCTGGGTAATGAAACATATTCATATGGCTGTGTAGATGGCTATAAAAATCAGAGATAAAATCAATTACAGGAAAGAAGGTGGGCAGGAAAGGCAGGAGTCTTTGTGGGATACCCTTGAAATGATGGGAAAGAAACTGGGAGGAGATGGGGAACATGGCAGGAATGTGAACATAACCCTAGTAAAATTAAGGATTAAGGATGGAAAGAGGGAGACCTGTAATGGGCATTGAAAACCCCAGCTGTGGGTGGAAGCTGAAAGCAGAAGGTAAACGGCAGTTTATCTCTGGAGCTGGAGCGTAACTCAGTGGTAGACATGAAAGTGACTGACTGAGTGGACAATGATGCCATTAACTAAACGAGGACCCAAATATGGGCAGGCACTTTAAGATGAGAAGGAAGATTTTAAATGAGCTTTCCATGTGTGCCTTGTATGTGAAATACATTCAAGGAGGCCACTGGAAGTTGAAAGGGCCCAAGTCTTTGCCTGAAATCAGCAAATTCCAAGCACAGAATGCACATGAAGGACATCATGGAGGACCACATGTG
Source organism: Meriones unguiculatus (assembly GCF_030254825.1). Lineage (NCBI taxonomy): Eukaryota > Metazoa > Chordata > Mammalia > Rodentia > Muridae > Meriones > Meriones unguiculatus. The sequence continues at coordinate 105,016,082 of NC_083359.1, forward strand.
ACATCATGGAAGACCACGTGTGACATGACATGCTACAGATGGAAAGGCTCTAAATCAAGCCACACACAGTTCAATACCATGCAGGCTAATACCCTCATGACAAACATGTTTTCCCATCAGTCTTGAAGGCAAGCGTGCTTTAGAATCTGTGCTGACAAAGCTGACTCTGACAAAGCTCCTCTCCTCTCTTCTCCCCAAGCCTCATCTGTGTCACATGCTGCAAGGGCCTTGGGAAAGCACAGAGAAAGGCCAGCATGCTTAGGCATGTTACAATCTCACCTTCTGCCCGTGTCCTCTCACTAACAGTCCCCCTCACACCACCCTTAGGACACGGGCATGCGCTGCCCACTACAAGATTATATCCAGAAGGGACCCAAATCAGGAAGCAAATTCAACCAGAAATATTTGAATAACTAATTCAGAGGCCCTGGGTATTGACCAGCACAGGCTCCAGGTAGGCATGCTCTAGGCTCTGGACAGGTAACTAACCTCTGGATGAAGTGAGGAACAGGACATACGGGGGGGGGGGAAGCTTGATATCCATAAAATTCTTCTCTTTCCCTAATCTAAAAGTGCTACCGAGAAAACGTTCCTGGAGAAGCTGATTTGAGAGTCACATATATCTGTGGGTAAATGAAATAAAGAACCTGTCTTAATTAGGGTTTCTATTGTTGTGAAAAGATACCATGATTACAGAAACTCTTGTAAAGGAAAATATTTAATTGGGACTGTCTTATAATTCAGAGGTTTAGTCCATTATCACCATGGATGGGAAACAATGATGGCATGCAGGCAGACATGGCACTGCAGAGGTAACTGAGAGTTCTACATCTGGATCCACAGACAGCAGAGAGGATGAGCCAACTGGGCCTGGCTTGAGCGTCTGAAGCCTCAAAGCCCGCCCCCAGTGACACACTTCCTCCAACAAGGCTGTGCTTCCTAATAGTGCCACTCTCTCTGAGCCTCTGGGGGCCATTTTTCATTCAAAACATCATAGAACCTACCAAGGAATCAGAGAAGGCAGTAATGCCTACAGTGTAGAATAAGGTGATGCAGAAACAAAAAAAAATGTACCTGGGGAGGAAAAAAGAAAGGCAGAAAATGCAACACACCATTCAATACATTTGTTAAAAGCAGAAGACAACCAGAGGAAGGGTCATAATTAAGGAAAGTTTAAGGTTTTGAAAGAAGGATAGAGAATCAGATTTTCTTGTTGAAATATCTCGTTGCATTTTTGAATACTGCCTCCCCACATGAGAGCGGAGTGTTAAAAACAGAGCGTCATTTCAGACAGGGAAATTAACTAGTGATTAAATGTCAGTTTGTAAACATGACAAGTATAAAAAGACAAATGAAGCCAGAAAGATGGATTTATTTTTCTACACAAAATGCAGCTGTGCTGACTACCACTGGTGTCAACGTTAACAGTTTCTAAGAAGATGCAGCTTGTGATTTTCCAGCAAATGCCTAGAGTGGACTTTCTGAGCGCTATTTTATCCAATGGCACATATGAACCATGCTATGCCGTAAGCCTGATGACATGATTTCAGACTCTCACACGCATGCAGTGGTGACGGTTCTTGGCCCTAATGCAACAACACCATGGAAAAAATGAAGATGGGGAAACCCAGAAATCACTGGTTTACAAGCTTGTCTTATGCAGTGGCAAAGAGACTGAAGACAGAAAAAGGAAGACCAATCAGTTCCCAGTTGTCCTCTGACCTCTATTGTACATGGGGTCGGAGACCACCCATCTGAGGATGTTAGCTTATTCTGCTCCCCCAAGTCTTTGTCAAGCAGGATAGCTTACTCTCACCATCAGGCTTTAATTTCTTCGTTGTTCTTATAAAACTTAGGGTTTTTGTACCCTAAAGTGCTGGAAAACAGAGCTTTTTTCAAGAAGTGTCTTTCTGGGAAAGGTAAGGAAGGTGAACCTCCCCTCCTCCCCTGACATGGGTGCTCTTCTCTCCTCTTCCCCTTCTATCCAAAGGCACCATGGCTCTACTCTGCACAGTTGGAAAATATTTGAGCTAGATAATCTCCAAGATGCAGTCCAAACACACCCTCCTCTAAGGCAGGTATCACTTTGGCCCTGGAGTGTATCTTGAGTGGGTCTTTGAAGCTAGACCTTGTGTTTGGATTAGTGGTAGGAAGAGGGAAGATATTTAAGACAGGAAGAGAGGCATAATAAAAGACATAGTGAGAGCAATAATCCCAGTTTCCTTGGCAGAGGATGTATGGAATAATAAAGAACTCTTTCTGACTAAACTCTATGGACTGCAAGGTAGAGCTATGGGAATAAAATTTTAGTACAGGGCTCTTGCTTTTCCTATGAGACAAGTGTTTTTCCTGGAGACTTCACATAACTTAAAAAGCAAATAATTCAAAACAAATTTTTCCAAAGGGAGGGAATTCATTTTTGGAACTCTTAAATTTACAGTTATTTTAGTGTATATTTGCTTTGAAGTTACTTTTTTGTGTTTCCTTGATTAGTTTGCTGTAGGGATCTTTCCAACATGAATATTGGTAGCTGGTTGCTTTCCTGCATGCTGTATTGTCTCATGGACTCCAAAATGGTTATTTGGAGTGTGTGTCTCATTGTAGCTGCAGCACCATGCAACAGATTGATCTGTCACTGTGGAATTGTGTGAAAAATAAGATGAGACATGATAATAGCGGTGTTTGCTTGGGTTGTAATGCCAAAAAGTGTCTCTTCCAGAAACTCAGCTGTTGACAAAGGAGGGTCTGTGTTTCATTCTGCTAGTGCTTTCAGGGGAGCAGTTCACTCCCTTGTCAAAGTATGCTGTTTTGAAGAATTTAATAAATTGGATTTCTCTCATTTGTTCAAATTAGGGGTGAACATTTCTTTCTTTCTTTCTTTCTTTCTTTCTTTCTTTCTTTCTTTCTTTCTTTCTTTTTATTCACTTTACATCCCAACAATAACCCCCTTCCTCCTCTTCTCCTGGTCCTGCCTTCCCTCTCTTTCCCTCATCTCCCTCCCCTACTCCTCAGAAAAGGGGAGTCCCCCACAACCTACCCAAGCACATCAAGTCACATCAGACTGAGCACATCCTTTTCCACTGAGGCCAGGCAAGGCAACCCAGACAGGGGGATGTGATCAGAATGTGGCAACAGAGTCTATGTCAGAGACAAACACTGCTCCACTTACTAGGGAACCCACATAAAGAGTATGCTGTCCATTGGCACATCTGTGTAGAGGGCCTAGGTCCAGTCCATGCATGGACTTTGGTTGGTACTTCAATCTCTGTAAGCACCCCCCCAGAGCCCCAAAACCTCTGTTGGTCTTCTTGTAGAGTTCTTGTACCCTCTGGGTGGGTCCTTCCTTCCTCCTCTACCCCTCCACTTTTCCACAATGCTCCCCATGCTCCACCTAATGTTTGGCTGTGGGTCTCAACATCTGGCATGAACACATCTTTAACCCCACAGTTTCAAGTCATTCCTAGACTCATTTCTGCATATTACTGGGTTGAAGATGAGGAATGGGTCTTACAAGTCTTTGTAACATTCAAGACATCTTAGCTTTGTACTTTTCAAGAAATATAGCATTTGCTAAATGGAATTGACTATTTCATTGGATAGCTTGTGCTAAGAGGGGTAGGATTAGATTGGAATTTCATAATTTAGGTGCTCAGGATCCATTTGCATACTAAACACAAAAGAGATATTCACTAAATATTGCTGATTTCTTCAGGGTGATGGTCTTTGTTAGCCTTACCAGTCTTTGTGAAGCATGCATCATATAAACTATAAAGATTAAATATGCAGTGAGGTTAGGAAAGAGGTGAATCTTGCAGAAGGAACATGGCCTAATACTCAAAGATCTAATGCTCAGTGACGCTGGGCTGACAAATTGAGAAGAATGCATGGAGTCATGGATGCATACAGCCAAGAAGAGAGGTGAACCACAGAATCAATCAGAGCACATACGGCAAGCTAAAGCCTGCTGAGTCTCACAGCTCCATGATGTGGTGCCAAGAGTCCAGGTGAAGAGCAGAAAACTCCAATCAGTCATCAGAATGATTCAGAGTATCCAGATGTGCACCGTCATCAGCGCTATCACCAGCAAGTCTGTGGGGGTCAGGCGGATGTCAGTCTTTCCACACTCTCCCCTCAAACCTTTATATCCAGCTGAGGCTATCCTGAAGTAAAGGCTTAAATGGCAGTAGGTCATGAATGAGCTCTGTGTGTTGGGCTTCCAGTGACAGCAGAGAGAATACTCCTTTCTGCCAGAGAGGCCTTGAGAGCAGTTCGGGAGCCTCAACTCGTTAGAGTCTGGAAAGATCAGCAGATCTTCCGCATCAGAAATGACTAAACCATTCATTTTCAAGAATAAATCTTACCCTGTTCTTTTAGTCCAATGATCAGAAACAAAACCAAAACAAAAGAAAAACATGGAATGGGTTTTACCCAGTAATATAAAGGTCTCAAAAATACAGGAAGGCAGCTATAAATGAATGGGATGATTTGGAATGGTTCCATGTAGACCTGTAATGTGACACTTAAAAGTAAGTCTTAAGATCAAGCATAGGACAAAATGGTCATACCAGCAAGAATGAGGCCACCCACAGAGCCTTCTTTTAGAAACCTGATTTCTTTTTTAGCATTTTTTCTAAGGCCACAGGCTGTGACTTACATGTCCCTTCTAACATGCAAGAGACCGTTTGTTTGGCAAAATATGCATCTTGAATAAAGAGTAGGAGAAAGGGCAAAGACCCTTAGCTTTTGCTTTGGCCGCTAGGACACCATTCACCAGAACTTATTTTTCAGGTCAGAATTTAGAATCCCAAGCCAAGCTATGTAACAGGCAGTTTATAAGGAATACAGATTGAGTTTCTAGACTCGGCTCAGCAAGGCTGGAGAGGATGTGTGAATGAATCAGAGAAAAAGCTGAAGTTAAGACCACTGAATGTAGAGTTCAAATGGCTTTGGCTACAGAATTGCTTAGAGCTATGGGGATCAGAAAGTTATCACAAGTGACCTCTTTCCTAGGGTCCTCCTTGTTGTTTAGCTTCTTTAGGTCTATAGATTTTAGTATGTTTATCCTATATTATACAGCTAATATCCACTTATAAGCGAGTATATGCCATGTATGTCTTTTTGCGTCAGGGTTACCTCACTCAGGATGATCTTTTCTAGTTCCCACCATTTGACTGCAAATTTCATGATTTCCTTTTTTTTTTTTTTAATTGCTGAGTAGTATTCCATTGTGTAAATGTACCACACTTTCTGTATCTAGTTCTCAGCTGATCCTGATTCTGGCTATTACTAGTAAAGTTGCTATGAACGTAGTTGAGCAAATGTCCTTATTGAATGGTGGGGCATTTTTGGGTATATGCCTAGGAGTGGTATAGCTGGATCTTGAGGTAGCACTATTCCTAGTTTTCTGAGAAAGCACCAGAGGTTGAAATCTCACTCAGAAGAGCAAACAGGTCAGACATCAGAAACTGGAAACAAAACAGAAAATAAGACAGGAGCCTTCCACAGGGAACCTCTGAAAGACTCTATTCATCATGGTATCAAAGGAGATATTGAGACTCATAGCCAAACTTTGGGCAGAGTGCAGGACACCTTATGGAAGAAGAAGGTGATAGAAAGACCTCGAGGGGACAGGAACTCCACAAGGAGAACAAAGAGCCAAAATACCTGAGCCCATGGGCCCTGCAGAGACTGATACTCCAACTAAGGACCATGCATGGAGAGGACCTAGACCCCCTGATCAGAGGGAGCCCATAGGTGGCTCAGTTTCCAAGTGGGTTTCCTAATAAGGGGAGCATAGGCTATCTCTGTCATGGACTCAGTGGCTGGCTGATCACCTCCCACTATGGGGAGGGTGCAGCCTTGCCAGACCACAGAGGAAGATGATGCAGCCAGCTGTGATGAGACCTGATAGTCTAGGGTCAGATAGAAGAGGAGGAGGTCCTCCCCTGCCAGGGGACTAGGGAAAGGGCATAGGGGGAGAAGAGGGAAGGTAGATGGGACTGGGAGGAGACAAGGGAGTGGGCTGCAGTGCAGATACAAAGTGAATAAATTGTAATTATTTGATTGATTGATTAATTGATTTTTAAAAAGAAAGTTAACACAAGAAAGAGGTTGCCTAGGAATGTCTAGGACTTCAATTATTATATGGCTCTCCTATTTTTATTCTTTTCTGCCTCCCTCTGTCACAGGGGAAGGGAACATAAAACCAACATCCTGTCCTGATGGGGCTAACATTCCAGAGATGATTCAGGCAGCATACTCCCCCAAACCAAAGAGACACATGCATCGTGTGCGTGTGCACGTGTATTCAGTCCCTTGTATTTTTGTGTGTGATTGCAAGGGCATGAATGCTGCAGTGCCTTTGTGGAGGTCAAAGGACAAACATTAGGGTTCAGATCCTCCCTGTCCTTGTTCTTTGGGATAGGGTCTTTGTTGATCACACCTGTGGGTGCCAGGCTCGCTCCTCTACTCGCCTGCAGGGTTTCTCCTGTCCTCCCTTTCCCTCTCACTGTATTGCAGCCACAGCACTGACAGTACAGAGATGAGCTTCTGTACTTCGTCTACGTGGGTTCAGGGCCCCTGCTTCTGCTGCTTTACCCAGTGATCCACCTCTCCACCTGCAGTGCATCTCGTTTTTATAAATTCTTCAGGAGGAATCGAGGGGTCGTAGGGAAGGCAGAGTCTCGGCGCATGCTCCCAGAAAAGTGATGGTTATTTTAGGAAACAATAAGGTCATTGGTGGATATGATCCTGCTGTTGTCTGGAGAATCTTTCAGGTACCCTATAGCTAATATGAGCTTCCAAGTATGAAAGGTAGAATTGTGGACACAGAAAATAAGGCAGTTTGATGGTGGGTACCCCAAAAGTGATAGAAGTAATAGGTTCCAGTTTTTCATTGAGCAGTGACTTTCTAGATCTGAATATCTCTTGTAAGAGAGGAGAGCAAAACCCCCAGACACTAATAAAAAGGAAAAGATTTATTACCTCCATTAATATATCTTGCACATCAGTATTGAACTACCATCCTTGTCTGCCTAAGTATGCGCAATTATACATGCTAATCAAGAATTCTAAACATGATATTTATGAAGAGAGACCTGTTAAATATTTTGATTTGATAGTCACATGTTGTGAATATGTATTGTCTTATTATATGGTATCCCATAAACATATACAATTAAAATAGTAATTTAAAAATCTGTGAACTTGAAACAAACTAACCATAATCAATTTGGGGTGGGTCAGAAATCAATTCTATTTTGACTCATAGTTGGAAGAAATGCTATATTTTTTAAACTTTGGTCCAAACAGGTGGAGACATGAGAATGGCAAGCTGGTATGTTAAAAAAAATATTTTTTATTTTTAATTGAAAATATAATTTGCATATTATGAAATTGGCCCATTACACGTCAGTGGTTTTTATATGCTTATAAAACTGTACAGTTATCACCAGCATTTCATCCAAAAAGGTTTTTTTTATCTCAAAAATTAGATCCTTATCTGTCAATAAACCCCAGTCCACTGTGGTCCTGCCCCTCATGATTACTTTTTGTGAGGCTGTGTGTCTGTATGTCCCACATAATGCCTGTGACTATAATCATACGTTATTAGGACTTCTGTGTGTGGGCTCTTTTCCTTAACACCATGTTTTCAAAGTCATCCATGGTGTAGACAATTCACTACTTAATTTTGTCTTTCTTGCCTTCTGAGTGCAACCATGCTAGCAAGTATGACCTGATGTGATGGATTGGGGGGGGGGTTGTTTTCCATTTTGTTGAGGTGGGGTCAGTGTCTCATATAAACACAGCCTGATCTCATTATTTAGCCAAGGTTGGCCCTGGGCATCTTCTCCTCCTGCCGCTACTCCCTGAGTTCTGAGATTACGCCACCACATCTGGTCTGCATTTTCTTAATGAATAATGATGTTGTAGGTGTTTTCATGCATTTGATGGCCATTTGTGTTTCTTCTCTGAGGAAGTCTACAGAAATCCTTTGCTATTTTTGAATTGGGCTATCACCTTTTTCTCAATATATCATAAAATTTATTGGTATGTTCTGGTTTTAAGCACTCATTAGAAACTTGATCTGCTTTGAATGATATCAACATTTATAGTTTCAGGTACTGAATTCCTTTCATTTGTTGGTTATGCTGTGGAGTGTACCAGGACCTCAGGCACTCCCAGCCAGCAGTTATCATTTGTTGTTATAACTATTGTTTTGATTATTGTTTGGACTTTTATATGCACCAGGTTGGCCTTGAACTCACAATCCTTGTACCTCAGTCTCCTGAGAACTGAGATAAGAGGTATGCCTCACCAAACCTGGCAGCTACTATGTTTGAATGAGTGTTCAGGCTGGAAGACCCTTTGGCCTGGTAGTGCATAACACTGGCAATCCATCTGGACCAGCTGAGGCTGGATTGGTTCATTCTTAGCCTGAAATAAATAACATTCCTATTTCTCCTATCGTCGCTGTCCTAAACTGCTCAAAAAGACCAAAGGCACTGGAAACAGCCATAGTTAAATATCAAGGGAGACACTCATTAGTTCATAGGGCGGCTGAGGAAGTAAGGCAGACCATGGAAGAGTAAAGGAGGAGGAAAGGCGAGCAGAGTTGAGTCTGCCTAGTGGTGAAAACAAACAATGTTCTATTCATAACTTTACCTAGAATCTGGCTTTGGCCTGTCTTTGCACATAAATTGGATGTTATTCAGCATTTCATTCAGTGGCTTCCTTCTATTCCAGAGTAAAATACATGGTGTTGTGATCCTACTGGGTAAATTCTTTTATACAGAGAGATGTAAGGTCATAATTTGCATAACTCATGAACAAAAGCTTTATTTCTATAAGGACAGAGAGCTAATGAACCTTCCTTTCATGTTTTCTCATTACAGACTGATAGGGGAGAGTGCGCCGATTCAAAGACTCAAAGTTAAACCTAGTAAGCACACACTCTGATACTGATATGCTAATGACAATCTGTTTGAAGTATCCCAGAAGAAAAGAGGTGGAGGAGTGACAGGATTAGAGATTTAAGTCTCTGGAGTGTCTGTCCTGTGAAAGCTCTCTGTAAAACTAATCTGTGTCCTCTCTATCCCTAGCCAATCAGATCAGACATAATCTCAGTTTGCTTAAGGATACTGTAACTGGTAGCTAACTTGATGATGGAAGGTAAGTCTCCCCACAGAGAGGAACTCAAAACCAGTGGAGACTGTTAGAGGCAACTTCCCTCTAGACTGTACTGTTGAGACATTTTAAAACAGGTTCTGCCCCGGTGTGGAGAACAGGCTCTGCCCTGCTCCAGTTACTACTCCGTGCTGTGCAAAACAATGGTCTGTGTCCTGCCCCAAGACACACCATTTTGCCAGCAGTTTGTCACTCCAAACTGGAGGTAGAGGGTGAGTGTGTGCTTCGCTCCGTGTACACGATCGGCACCATGTGTCCGGCACCCCCCAGGAAGCACCACTGATACAGGACTGACCCCTAGAAGGAGAGAGCGTACAACCATGTGTTATTAAAGTACACTGAGATTTTATAAGCTTGCCAGACTATTTAAATCCTATCAGGAAAGCACCCACCTCCTTACCTGGAACGCATAATCCTGCAATCAATGGCGGCGACTCAGCTGACCTGTGTGTGCTTTAAAGGGCAGAGAACATCCAGCTTGCTTTGTCTCCGCCGGTGACATGGCCTGTTTGAACTGTCCTGTCTGTCCACCATTTGTCCCGTGTGGACCCTCTGTCCATCTGTCTACCCTTTCATTCGTCTGGACCAGTCCTGGCTATTACCGCTATAGCCTTACCTCATTTTTGTTGTTCACTCCACTTTAAGACACAGCTCGGGTCTGGCCCTGTGTTTGGTTCTGCACTGTTCCTGCCAGCAGATATCACAGAGTTCACTATCTTCTCATACAGCCTTCTCTGCATCCCTACTCACCATCAGTAGGTTTCTTTGAAGCTGCTTGAATTCTGCTGTGGTGGCCATGTATAACCCAACATAAATGTGCGTGTATATAGTATAGATACATTTACTGTGTGATTTGTAATGTGTGATCTGAGGGAGTAGTTAAGATTAGAAAAGAAGAATCTATTTCTTCGGCCAGCTATCAGGAGAAATTGGGACTACTTGACAAATGGTTGACAATAAAACCAGCATAGCTTGTGAACTGATTGCTGTTTAATGAAGTCTGGCTTTGCAGAAAGATACAAATGTGCCTATGTTTACAACCCAGTGTGCTGACTTCACCCAGAACTCTCTTGTTCAGAGACTGTGATGAAGCTATATTGACTTTGTAAAACAGATAAAGAAACTGGAGTGAGAAAAACAAGATAGTGACTCCACACAGCCAGGGACCGAGATGTTCCCTGGAGTCTTTTCGAGTGATAACGACCCATAGCCAAGTTCACTCATCCAAGATGAACAAGTGATTGGCCAATTGATTTTTTAAAAATGATCTTTGGCACTCAGCAAAATTAATCTGGAAGACATACGGCATGATCCTGTGGCCAGAGTCAGAATTGGAAGGTGTTTCCTTCCAGGTCGTTGGCGATCTAGCTTAAGAGCCCCTGGTGGCTGGGGGTTTGTCCTCTCTCTCTGTCCTGTGCTCAGCTTAGCATTCCTCTGGCTCTCTCTGAATCAGCGAATACTATCTGCCTTTACAACTGAGAGAAATTTGTCATTTTGAGATTGGTAATATGTCAGTGGCTCTACGTCCTACCTACAGCACACGCTAGCCATGGGGAGTAGAGGGAGCAGGCTTATCTCAGCATTCATAAGCGTAGGGAGCAGCCTCGTCCCTCCCCCTGCCAAGGGCTGCCCAGAGATGAGAGCTGCCTGGCTATTTATTGGACGTTAACTTTCAATCATTTGCAAGGCACAATAATGCCTTCTTCTCTCGGTTATTTATTTATTTATGTCGGCATTACAGTACTTCATTATTGCCACAGGGGGAACCGTTGGCTTAATTTCGCTTTGGAGACACTGCTGCTGAAGTTATTAAGCTAATGATTTATGCCCCGTGTGACGGGGCAATCTCCCATGCTTGGAGAGGTCGCTATGTTTTGTTTACTGTTTATAACTAGCAGCCGTTATGCCACCAGAGGCCCCTGCCAGCTCACGGCATTTATTTATCCCTGTGGATCTTTAGATACACTGGTTAATATAGAGAACATTTGAATGGTTTAGTATTTGTAAAAATCCCATAAGCTGTGAATTAGACCACTGTGCCCTGGCTTACAGGAGAAAGGGCTTGGTGAGAATGAACAATGAGTAGCAAACCCCACGGACTTTCCTATTTGCTTCTGCTTTTATCAAAATGGAAAGTCTGAGTGCTTTTCAGGAATACGGGGCTGTGACTCCATCATCAGTTTTGGGCTATGAGATCACCAGGTTTTCCCCTTGGGTGCCGCACATTTTACCATATTAAGGAACCAATTTGCTTAGAGAAATGCTGCCCCTGTTTAAAAGCTAAGTTTGATGGCTGGCAGGACTCTCCCATTTAGCCCTGGGGCCAGGCTCAGTGAATGAAGCCTTTACAACCAGCCTGTGTGTTTTTTGTTTTTGTTCTGAAGTGCTTTTTGTAACCAAAGACTTCTCAGGGCAGATGAGCCACTCACTGGCAGAGAAAGAACCAGCTTGGGAATGTTGATCTGTTTAACATGCCAACATGTTTCTGTGTTGGGAGGGACCAGGCAGCCTCTAGCTAAAGCTGTAAGACAGATTGCTTGCTGGGTACTAGAACTCACTAATTAAGCCAGACTAAATGGTTGATAAGCCCCAAGCATCTACCTTTCTCTGTCTCCTCTGGGCTATGAATGACACCATACCTGACTTCTCCTTGGAGACTAGGGATCTGAACTCAGGTCCTCATACTCGCCTGGCAAGTGCTTTACCCCTTGAGCTAGCACCCTTGCCCCTTGCAACAGTCTTGTGCAAGTGTAGTTATGCCTCTATACTGTTCCCACTCTGAGAAGAAAGAAAGCCTCACTGTTCTTGTGAACAGCTGCAGACCAATCTGGATACCTGCAATTCTGTCCTGGGCTTGCTTCAGTCAGATCTTCCTAGAGGCTCCTGGCTGCTCAGCCCCACTTCCCTTTGCTTTGACTTCAAAATGGTTCTTTCTCTCACTTTCTTCCTTGAATAGCTTCACATCTCTGTCCCTTAATCATCCAGTTCTGCCGGGTCACAGAGCCTCTTTTCTCTGTGGTCTGATGTGATCCAGTCAAACAATGAGTGCTTACCCCTGTGACCTCATGCAACTCACATCAAAAAATAAAATAAAAAATAACAAAGGGAACAAGACAAGGGTTGTTTTTGACAACAGGTCTAGATATGAGAATAAAAGTCCTCAATAGCTATGATGCATGTGGAAAATTCAACCAAAAAAAAAAAAAAAAAAAAAAAAAAAAAAAAAAAAGCAGGGATTGAGTAAGTTAGTTTGTAAATAGAGAGTCAAGGCCAGTCTCTAAGGATGGGAACAAATCCGTTCCCATGTTTTAGTGTTATAATTTGAACATCTGTATACAACTTTAGTTCCAGAGAGTCCCTTGACACCATGTCTTCTATAACAAACACAGCCAGACACAAAAGAGGAAAATATATATAGTTAAAACGCGAAACAAAGAGTAACATCAGCTGTTCCAATCCTTCTCATAACTTTTTTTCTTCACACAGATGCAATCCTCGGGCATAATTAATATTTGCACTATTGTAACACGTGGAATATGGAAAACATCTTATTCAGACAGCATTTTTCACTAGAAATTCTAGTCCAGTTTGCCAGTTTTCATCCATGTGTGTTTTCCTTTAGTCTTATAATTACACCCCTCTCCTTCTAAGAACATAAAATTAAAACAACAAATTCTGGTGTAAATTATTGCCATTAATGAATTCAATACTGGAATTGTACCTCTGTTTTAGAAAATCTGTACTGCTTACCTCAGACAGCTGGCTTTTAAAATTCAAATTGTAGCTAAATAAAACACATACACACATTCTCTCTCTCTCTCTCTTGTTCTCTCTCTATATGGATACACATATACACACACACACAAATCAAGACAAAAGCAAGCAAATGAAAGAAACCTCTGACGTTATAATGGACACGTTTGTGTATTCAGTTCTTCTCATCTTGGGAACCACAAAAGACAAGACATTCTCTAATATTTTGTTATTTAAAACAATTTTTAAATTATTTGATCTTATCCTACCCCTCTTCTAGGTCCTTCCAGATTACTTGGTACCCACCCAACTTGAGATTCAAGTCTTAAACGGAGAGCTCGTGGGTGAGGTCCTCCCCATGGATCAGACCTAAGTGGTTGGAAAATCCCCAAGGAGCTGTGATTTCCCACAACTAGCGGAAGCCGCATCATGAAGCTGGATAGCTTATATCAGCAACTAAAACCTCCTTCATCCCAAGAATTTGGTAGCACAACCTCAGCTCTTCTCTTCACAGGCAACAGCCACACTGAGCCCTTCAACGAGTTCCGCAAAGGTGTTTTAAAAAGGTGTTTAGTAATTTTATATTTTTAGGCAAGGAGTTAATATGAGAGACAAAATTATTTGCACAACTGTTCAACTGAGCCTTGTTACCTGTGAATGTTTTTTTTCCATTGTTATTTTAGCAAAGTAGATTTAACTTTAAACAATCAATTCTTTCTTACACATGTATTTGGTAGATTATTATTCGTAATCACATAAAAAAGTGCCATAACAATTCCCTCATGTCTTGTTTTTCTGCTTCTATTAAACATCATAAATACTTAGAAAACAGCATAGAGTTGTTCCCATCATTCAATGTTAGTCCACTGAACCCTACAGTTTTGCATGAATCACAATGACTGTACTTTGAGCTTTTTACTATAATATGAGGGCTAGGACTAAGCTACATAGGGTGCTGTTATAATACATAAATGGCTTTGTGAATGTGGTATTAAAACTGTTAATTGAATAGTTTCATGAAATAAACCTTGTGACAGATACCAGTTCTCAAAACATTTTGGTCTTGGACACGAGAAACACTTTTCCCATTCAGAGTTGCCTGGGCAATTCCTTTACTTGGTCTCCTCGTCCCAAAGAAGTTTGTAGCGTTGCTTGTAAGAATAGCATCCCTGTGACATATCTGTCAATGTCTTCCCTCCAAAACCTCAGGACCAAGATCACCTGCTGCCTCATCATTACAGATTCTGGCCTCAGAGTCACATCTCTTGATAACTGATTTGTTAAGTTTCAAAATACAGGTTGGAGACTTGTGAGTGGACAAGGAGGGCATTTGCATTATTTGATGTTGGCTATAGGCTTGCTGTATATTGGTTTTACTGTTTAGGTATGTGCCTTGTATCCCTGATCTCTCCAAAATGATAAGCATGAATAGGTGTTGAATTTTGTCAAATGCTTTTTGGCATATAAGGAGATGATCGTGTGTGTGTGTGTGTGTGTGTGTGTGTGTGTGTTTCTTTTAGTTTCTTTATATGGTGGATTACATTGATGTATTTTTGTATATTGAACCATCCCTGCATGCCTGGGATGAAGCCTACTTGGTTGTGGTGGATGATATATTTAATGTGTTCTTGGATTCAATTTGTGAGTATTTTATTGAGAACTTTTGGGTTAATATTCATAAGTAAGATTGGTCTAAATTTCTCTTTCTTTGTGGAATCTTTGTGTGCTTTAGGTATCAACATGACTATGGGCTCATAGATTGAGTTTGGTTATGATCCTTCTTTTTCTCTTAGTGGCAGGCTCTCCTATCACCTCCTGCTCCCCACCCCCGGCAGAGTGCAGCCTTACCAGGTCACAGCCAGCCTTGATGAGACCTCATAAACTAGGGTCAGATAGAAGGGAAGGAGGTCCTCCTCTATCAGGGGACTAGAAAAAGGGCATAGGGGGAGAAGAGAGAAGGTAGGTGAGACTGGGAGGAGACAAGGGAGTGGGCTGCAGTGGGGATACAAAGTGAATAAATTGTAATAAATAAATATATATATATATACAATTAAAAAGAGAAAACATTAAATTGTACATATTTTATCTGCATGTGTATATGGCTGTTTGTCTCTAAGCAGAAGAGGCATCAGGCAACCTGCAAATGGAAGCTCAGGTGATTGGAAGCCATCTCATGGGGGCTAAAGAGGAAACTACAGTCTTGTAGAAGAACAGCCAGTGTTCTTCCCCAGTGAGCCAGTTTTCCAGCCCTAGTTCAAAATATTCTTAGAGAAATTTTGAAATAACATTAAACATAAAGTTTACGACAGCACGCTCATCTTTTCCCTCATTATAACTAGACATCTCTGTGAAGCGACTCTATAATAATTCTTATAAAAGGAAAATTTTACTCAGACAAATATTGATCAGTGAGGTGGCACTGGGTGGCAAGGAAGGCTCCCTAAAAAATGTAAGTATCATTTTGTGTAGCATTGCTTTTTTTATTTGAACCTTAGATGACATGTTAAGTGTCTTAGTTAGGGTTACAATGACTGTGATAAAACACCATGACCAAAAGCAACATGGGGAGAAAGATGTTAATTTCATCTTACATTTTATAAGCCCGTCACTGAGGGAAGCCAGGACAGGAACTCGAGCAGAGCAGGACCCTGGACGCAGGAGCCATTGCGGAGGCCGTGGAGGGTGCTGCATTCTAGCTTGCTCCCCATGGCTCTCTCGGCCTGCTTCCTTACAGCACCCAGAACCACCAAGCCAGGGCCGTCTCACCCACAGCAGGCCGGACCCTCCCCCATCAATAACTAACTAAGAAAATGCCCTAGAGGGTTGTCTGCCTGCAGCCTGATCTTATGGAGGCATTTTCCCATCTCTCATTAAGACAGCAAACTTCACTAGCTCTTATTAAGAGATTGAAACAGAACTGTTGTCTTTAATCTCTTTATGAAAGAGTCCTGAGCCATTTGGATTGGTGATAATGATAACCATGTTAGACAATATGACAGTAGTGAACTACAAACTCTTAGTGGCTTCATTTAGATGTGCTTGTGAGTGTGTAGTGACACCATCATTTGATGGAGCCATCAGGGCTCCCTCTATTCCTCCCCACCTCTTTCCCTTTCTCTAAGGAAACTTCCCATTTCCTGTGTTCTCATGGAAGTTTAGTCTCTTTGGTCATCTATTATCAGTTGCACAGAGTTTCTAAACTTAAAATCAAATCATTTTCTGGGTGTTGTGGTGCACATCTAGAAACCCAGCACCCAGAAGTAAGGGAACAGTGAAATTGCCACACATTCGAGGGAAGTCTACATTACACAAACCAGTTACAGACCCACTAGACCATCTATGCAGAGACCTTTTCACAAAAATAATAAAGATTAAAAAGGAACAAAAACAAAACAGACAGAGAGGAAGAGGAGGGAAGGGAGAGAAGAGGGGGAGAAAGAGTAAAGGAAGAAAAAAAAAAATAAAGAAACCAAGCCATTGAAATGCTCACTTTAAAACCACTAACTCTCCTATAAGAAGCGATGGCTGTTTCTCTCCTTAGAGGACATCTAATGTATAATTAAGGCTTCCTATTACTTTGGCTTCCACTTCTTCTGAGACAATGTATTTCCCGTCAATGCTTCATATGGTCAAGTGGAATAATAATAAACACTGCTTTCCTATGGAAATTCAATTTTCTGCCTTCGCCCTGGCTCTTTTGAGTCTGCTCTGTGACTTGAGCAGGGCTTCGCATGTCTCGCCTTGCCCAAAGCTCAGTGTTTACATTTCTCCTGTAGCATCCCACTACATCATGTTTAAACGTAAACAACTGAGATTTGTTTCCCTCTCTTGGAATGTCTAAATAGCAGCTCTGCATATTAGAATCTTAAAGATGTGTCATGGCAGCTGCAAATAACTTTGAGAGAGATGCCTGTGCAGCCAAGATCACATTTCATCTTTGTGCTGGCCAACAGTGCTTGCTGGCTGGCTCCGGTTCAGTCTTCGTTTTGCAAACCAACTTCCTGCAGCATGAGAATAGATATTTTTTCTGGGCCAAATATTCCAAAGTGGACACCAGTTGAGGAGTTGAGGACTTCTAGTGTTTTCCAGCTCTCCGGCTTTTAGACATATGAGCATCAAAAAAATGCCAAAGTGTGAGTATTCTTGCCAAACATTTAGGCTTTAGACAGAAAAGTCAAGCGCCTCAGTTGAAGCATGTGGTACCAGAAGCAAATTGTCGTTAGGGGACCAGCGCTGCCAGGCTGGGTCAGCGCATACCATCCGCTGCAGCGCCAGCCTCTTGCAGGTCTGCTTTACACAAGAATGGACACTTCCTCCCCTGTGCGAAGGGGACTAGCTTCCTCTACAGTGGAGTGAGGAAGCTAAGCTGGTGAAGAGCCTGCAGGAGGGAAGCCAGGCTTTACATTTTCTCCTTTTGTTCTTTCTTTGGGTAGCATGCCTTCCTTCCCTCTGTGTCTGGAAACTTGCTTTCCCCACTTTTTCCCACTGCAGCTTCTTTCTGACCACTTTGCCCAACAGAGAGAAAAAAAAAAAAAAAGGCTGTTTGGAATCCCATGTAAATGACCTGGCTTTGCTAGTTTGGTCCACAGCATGGCTTTCTGGAAGCACACTCAGCTGACAAAAGCAAGGTGTTTTCTTATGACAGCTCATGTTTGGGCCTTGCACGGCACACTAGTTGTGTATAGTTAAAGACTTGGAGGTGTCTTATCCAGCTCATCGTCTTTGCCTCGCATGGCTCTTCTTCTCAAAGGGAAAGAGAATGGGTCTGATAATCACCGTCCTATCCAATATCAGGAAAAAGTCAACGGGCCACACCCTGACATTGGAAGTTGGCAAGGCAGTCCATAGAAAAGATAACGGAGTTCTGGCTCTGGTGAACATGACTGAGACAGAAAGAGTGGTGTGCAATGCAGCTGTGCATGCAGACGTGGTTGGTGGGGGCTCTCTGATGTTCCACATAGGGAGTTACAAGAGAAGATGAATCTAAGAAAACATCTTTTTTTTTCTTTTCTTTCTTTTTTTTCTTTTTTGTCCTGGAAAACTTAGTATACAGGAGAGCCACAGGCTCAGTGTCCAGTGTGGCAATACTAGGAGGTAGTGGGACCTTAGAAGATAGGAGAAAGTTAGGCATTGTGGGTATGGCCTTGGTGAATTTCAGACTCCTGTATCCTCTCCTTTCTTTTGCTTTGTGGCCATTTTGCTGATTCCTCTGTTCTTTACCATAAGTCTGAAACCACAGGCCCAACTCATTAGAAACAAGACTGCCAAGACATTGAACTTTTTGTCTTTAGAGGCAGAGTATCTCCGGTATTCTGTCACAGTAATGGGAAAAGAGGTTAAAGTCACTGGGGAGTTATGTTAGACATATAACTTTCAGGATATTTAGTAATTATCAATGTCTAGAATGAATCTAGAAGGGCAGTGACGGGTAAACTTCTAGATCTGGCAATTTATAATGATTTTAGTTTCAGGAGAGACAAGGGAAGGTTCTAAGTGTTTTCATGGCTACCAGAAAGTAACAATACCAGAAGAAATGTGGTTTATATTTTGTCCAGGGATTGCCTCACCTTTCAGCAATTCTCCTTCTTTGTTGGCAAACTTGGTAATTGCACCAGAATATGAGGGCCGGAACACTTTCTGTTCAGGGCTGTGCCCCATCTCTGTTTACAAAGAAGATCCCCATCTTGGTTGGCATTATCTTGAGTCTGAAATGCTCATAGGTCACTAAAGTAGAGACATCAGGCAGGATCCATTGACAGCTCATTTATGAGTGACAGTGTGTTGATAACTTGGCTCCTGAGGATTGACAATACACAAAGAGAGAAGAAAAGTAAGTCGCTGCCCTTTTGCCTGCAGCGACTTCCCTCTGGAAGGCTTATAGTCACTCACACCCAAACCTCCTTCAGGTCATTGTTTCCAGGCAACCTGACTTACATCACGTGCTCCTCCAGAGCTTTCTCTGTCTCTCTACTTCCTCCTCCTTAATATTCCTTAGCTCCATATGACATCTGATCAATTTTAGTGCTATTTGTTGGACACATCTGTTTATTCCTGAAAGAAGGTTTCTCCCAAGAGAGCAAGATTGTGTTTTCCCCCTACTTCTTTCATTGTCTTAAATTCAGTACCTATAACTATCAGGCATACAAAAATGCACAGCACAGGTATACTGTGTGAATGGAAATCTTGAGAAGTGCAAAACAATGGTGGGATTGTTATGGCTTGGGTGTGAAATGTCCCCCACTGGCCCATATGTTTGAATGCTTGGTCTCCAGATAGTGGTGCTATTGTATGGCCTTGAGGAGGAGGGACCTAGCCAGAGGAAGGGCTCACTGTGACAATAGGAGCAGGTTAGGAGAATCATTGTGTAGCCCGTTACCTAAGTTGCTGCTGCTTCCTTTGCCAGGGAGACATGAAATATCCCAGCAAGTGAGAAACAATTTCATAGTGCCGTGGACCACCTGCCTCCCATCTGCCTACCCCACCTAGCTCCTCCATGACGGATTGAAGTTGTAAGACCAAACAAAATTCCTCCCTCCTTTAGCTGCCAGGTGTTTGCTAAGAGTTATGACAAAAATAAGTAACACAGGGTGTTCAGAGTAAGCAGAAATCATAGGAGACATGGAGCTGGAGTGGCCAGCACAGAGCATCAAAAGGCTGCAAGTCTAAATGAAGGAGAAAGACTGATGGCTGCCAAGGAGGATTAGGGGAAACAAATGGTGCAGATGAAAGCAAGACCCAGCACCAGCAGGGCACCGCAGCTCGGAATGCTAGGCTTCCTTTAGATAAGAAGACACAATCTTTCAGATAAGAACTGTAATTGCAGCTGGATAATAACACTGGCTTTTAATTTGGATGGGGGCAGACACCGAGCCTCCAGACTTCTTTTCATAAGGAATTTTGTGGAGTCAAGGTTTTCACAATGGAGGCAGGAAGTAAGGAAAGGTGACTGTTCTCATGAGATTGTCAGAGTTGGATCGTACACTAAAGAAGCCTGAATGGTTCTGATACAATTCTGATACTTATCTGACCTTTGGGGGTGGCTAGTTAAACCAAACCGAGTACAATATACCATCTGGCAATGCGCTCCATAATGAAAAGCCAAACTTTTTTTTTTTTTTTCGGAATTCTCGTGTTTGCAATGAACAATGCTTTGAGACAGAGACGCTGCAGACGCTTCCCACCATGGCTGCATACGTCAGAGCTGAAATCAGGTGGTCACCGCAGTCAGGGAGTTAACAGGTAGACGACCCCGTACTTTTAAAAGTATTACTTATAGTATTAGCAAAATGGAAGTTTAAGTTATTGTGTGTGTGTGTGCATATATATATATATACAGATACAGATATACATCACATATATATTCATGTGTGTACTTATGTGTGTGTATGCCTGTGCATGTGGGGGGGCATTTTTGTGTGTGTGCGTGTGTGTGCATGCACGAGTGTGTGCCTGTATGCGTGTGTGCATGTGTATGTGTGTGTAGGCAGGCCAGAGGTTGACATCAGGTACTTTTCTCGGTTGCTGTCCACTGCATGCATTGAGGCCAGGTCTCTCGCTGAACAGTAAGCTCACTAATTTGGCTCATCTAGCTCGTCAGCTTGCCTGTGGAGCCCTTGTTTCCACCTCCACCAAGCTGACTTACAGGTGAGCTGGAGAGTGTTTTGGGTGCTAAGACCCTGGACTCTGAACCCTGGGCCCCACACTGGTGCAGCAAGGGCTTCATCCATCGAGCCATCTTCCCAGCCCAAAACTTGGACTCTTAAAAGCCTTAAACACAGAAAATTAATTTCTCCAAGTCAATAGAAGTTCATCATACAAAACAATAGAACATTATTGATTTATGGATTTAAGTGATGTGTGCCCTTGATCCACACCAGAAACAAGGCCAGTGCTACAGACTATTGTAAATCATGTGTTGTACTGAATCTCAGTTTGATACCAGAGAGCAAAAATCTCCTTCCATGCTTATATAATGTTCTCTGACACTCCTGCATGCAAAAGCTACTAGCAGATAACGTACATTCTGGGAAGAGACCCCATAGAAAGCAGGCTTAGACACACAGCATAATCTTAAAGCAGTGTTCGCAAAGCTAGATTCTGTAAAATGTGAAATGTGTCATTACAGCTCAGTTCCCCTTTAAACTGATGGGCATTCAGTATGAAGTCAGAATATGGAAATCCCTACTATCTTCCAGCTCCTCTCTGGGTCTCATAACCAACAGTGCTCATGAGGAACACTTGAAACTGAACCCTGGGATTACTCTGAAGACTGTGAAATGTTCAACTTTCCATTGATTATTCAGGCATCAGACCCCGAGAGCAGCACTGCCCCATCTTGATTTGAAATAAGCACGGATTTATGTCTGGAGAGACCCCACTGAGGTCTCAAGACTCCTGCAACCTAAGACAAAGATCTGTGTTAGGGACACATGGTTAGCAATAGACAACGAGGCTGAGAGTGAGAGAGGGAGACAAGCAGGAGGTGGGAGGTAGAGTGGTGAGCTGGGCAAGGCAGCGCTCAGAAGTGCAGGCCAGGAGGCTTTGACTCTCTGCAGCTCATCTGCAGGACTCCCTGATCACCCAGATTTGCACGCCCTGGTCCTTTCTCTCAGGCTAGCTCTCTTTGCTCCCTGTAGGTCCCGCAGGAAAGGGCTGCCAGTCTTCTCTGTCAGCTGGATCCTTTCTTATGTCAATCTCAATCTCACCGTCTCTTTCTCTCCACTCTCTACTTGTTCTGTCACAAAATGTTCCCTGATGAGTCTCTGACCTCTCAGGTAGGAGCATGATCCTGAGAGATAGTTTCTTCCAAATATGATTGTATTTTCTTTCCCAAGATCCCCGAATTTTTATGTAAGGATTAAATATTTGTTAACTTTGATTTTCAGTTTAAATTAAAACTTAGTTTTAGCTATCACCTAAAAAAGTGTCCATATTTGGGGGGTGCTGTGAGATGTTTTGGTGTGTAGGTAATGTTTAATGTTTAAGGTGCAGTGTCAGAGTAAGCATCTCTCTGGTTTTAGACAGTTCTTTATGGTAAGTATAATAGGAACTGCTTGTCCTAGCTTTTTGAGCCACACTATGTTCTGACCTTATTTACAGCCATATAATCATGATTCCGTTAATAAAACTTAACTAAGTTCTCTCACTGTAGCTTACTACCTATTGATTAACCTGACTCCATTCCTCTTATTATAAAAAGATTTTTAGAATCGTGGTTCTCAAAAGCCTGGCATCTCAGGAAATTCTGTGGTGGACTGGTAGAACCACTCAGGCTCTGGGCAGGCATGCTTCTTTTTACCAACTGAACGGCTGAAGTGAGTCACAGTCAGGCTGTGAGCAGTCACAGACTTGCCAGCGTTCAACCTCATCCCTTCTCTAGTGAGCTTTCCATGCCAGTGGACCTCCATGAAAGGGACATCACAGAAATGTTAAGAAAAGCTACAGGAAAGAAGAGAGTTGCAAAGGAGAAAGACAAGAATGGTAGGGACACGTCTAATTAGGGGCCTTTCTGTAGGCTCCCTTTCTAGTACTTACTCGGAAGTGAGGCTTAAACTCTGTGGGAACTTCAGGGCTTCCATAAAGGGATTGAGGGCATGTCAGATAATTAATTGGTAAGCTTTTGTGTTGAGGTTTTAGAGCAGCTTTGAGGGATGACGAGTAGGTTACCCTCTGCCCTGCCCAATGGGTAGTGATACAGCTGTGTTCAAGCACAGCTCTCTGATTTTCCCACGTAGCTATGAGCATCCAGGATTAAGAAGGAGTGTGTCACAAACCGAGTGTCAGTGGACAGTGATGCACAGGGCTAGGCAAAGCCCTGAGCATCTTCCTTTTCCTCAGTCACTAAAACCATCCTGATGGTCCTGCTTTCTGACACCAGAGTAGGGCGCCAGGCAAGAAACTCCGTGAGTCATTATAGGTGACGTGTGAAAGCAACTGCGCCATTCATTGCCCAGTCCCTTCCTTCAGTCTCCTACAGTCTATCCCGCGCTCCTGCCAGTATCTGCAAGCCAGGGTCCAAGGACCAGGTAATAAAACTCGGTAGTTATAAACCTTGAAGAGATGAATAGGGATCAGATAAAGGAGAACTAATAATTTAGGAAATAGTTGAAATAGCTGGGCTAAAAAGCTAGGTGCTTGATATTTGGATTAAATAACTAAATAACTCAAGTCATCTTTCAATTCAGCTCTAGAGCATTCTCAGACAGACATCCTGAGTTCTCACTCTCTTCTAGTTGTATAATTGCCTCTCTAGTGCTCACGTGTGTTGTTCTAGTTCTTAATGTTTGAGGGTTTTTGGTTGTTGTTCTGTTTTGTCTCTTGTCAGGTATACATTCTTGACCCTCTGTCAAACAATTTTACGTCTATCTTTTAATTTATTAGTATGTTACTAATAAATGGCCAGGATTTCTATTAATGTTGTTTTAAATACTTTTTACCTAAACTTACTGTTTTTGTCTAATTGTTCTATAAATAAATAGTTAAAGATCATTCAAATAATGTCACTTTTCCCACATTGTTGTTTCCTGTGTGTGTACACACAAACACACACAAACAGACTCTACACACACACACACACAGACACATTCATAGACACACTTGATTTTTACATTTTAAAATCATCTACCATATTTCCATGATGGAAAATAATTAAGAATTAAGAATTAGGAGCTAGCTTCAGATAAACATGGTGTTTGTCTTTATTTTTATTTAATTTATATATAATTATATCATTTCCCCTCTTCCTCTTTTTCCTCCTTCATTCCCATGTCATTCCCACCCCATTTTCCTCCCAAAATCATGGCCTCCTTGTCTTTAGCCATTGTTGTTATATGTACACTTAAATATATGTATATAATTCATAAATATATGAATTGACTGCTGAGTCGATTCAGTGTTGCCTGCATGGATCCTAGGGCTGACTGTTTGGTATTAGAAAACCAGTCAAGGGGTTCATGGCTGTGAGAGACTAATTCTGTCTATCAGTCGTTGTTAATTGCTTGTAGCTCTTCCTCTAGGGATGTGGCCCCTTGAAATTTTCCCACTCAAATTGTGGTATCAACTGTTGTTGTATTTGTTTAGGTAGCCATGTTGTTTAGAAGACACAATCTCACAGCAGGTTTCCTGGTCTTTTGGCTCCTGCAATCTTTCTGTCTCCTCTTCTGAGATGTTTCCTAAGTCTTGGGTTTAGGAATTGTGTTGTGGATGTATTAATTAGGGATGGGCCTCTCAAAATCAGTTGAGCTCTGCATTAGGACTAGTTGTGGCTTTATGTAATGGATTTTATCTGTTGCAAAAAGAAGCCAGTTTGGTGAGGGCAATGCCTGCCATTATCTTCAGGCATCAGGATACATAGAGTGCAATTGGGACTTCTACTCCTTTAGAAGAGTGACAATGGTAGGTACTCTTCTTGGGTCTGTGACCCCCTCCAGCCACAGGCAGCTGACCAGATGTGCAGTACCAGGCATGCTTTCCCTTCTATTTCGCAGGCCTGAAATCCAATTAGACAGGTGTTGGCTACCACCAAGATGAAGTACCATCATTTCCTCATCCTGGATACCTTTCCAGTCCAGGCACTGTAGCATTCTATAGGCTTTTCAGCTTGGGTAGGATTGCTCCTTTCCCATGGCACCTGGGATAGTTCTTGATACTCCAAGAGCCACTCCTTAGAGAGGAGGCTTCTGGGTCAGTTCCAGCTTGATTCCTCTAAGTCCTATATCAAAGTTCATCACTCATCAGCAACGGGATCTTACCTTCAAATTCTGGGGACAACCAAGGGAAAAGTCAGTAACCTATGCTGTTTATTTGAGGGTAGGTTCTCTTGGACTCCCCTGACTAAGCAACTCAAGAGGAGGTTTCTCCTGCATGGTATGGAGATTTTGTTAGGTATTTCATGATTCTTAGGGGTAGGTTTTTTTTTTTTCTAGGCTGCTACAACAACAGTTCATAACAGAACCGCAAAGTATTAGTCATTATGTGAACCCATGATTTTTTTCTAGATTATAAATCTATAGATTGGCTTATATTACTTCTTCTGCATTGGGTTGTAGGTTTATTCATAAGTCTGCTCCATGGTCATTCTTGGCCTAGGGACTCTTCTTACCAGGAAATCATGTGAGTGGTCATGGTTGAGGAATGTGAGAGCCACAAAGACATACACACACACCTCATACTATTTCTGCGTGAGACATATAGGCCCACCTGCATCACATGTGGAGCTGTCTATCAGGGGGGGTCAGAAGACAACAATGGATGTTTTTTGAGGACTGATATAGCCCACTACAAAAATTTCCCTGTACACTTCCCCACCACCACCATGCTTGCCTAACTACTACTTTTTCCACTGTCATGACCTCTTATTATTATCGTTGGACTAATGTTACATTTGCAAGACCCGTATTGTTTATAGTCTTCCGTCAGTTCTCATGATCTTGCCACCTAGTGTGCTTTGGGCACATTCTCTTCTGTACTTGTCATATCTACAACCAGGAAGTTAATTAATTTTCATTTTCTTGTTTTTCTGCTTAGTCCTCTCCCCAGAGCAATGGGGCTGGAACCCAATACCTTGCAGATGAGAAGAAAGTATCTTAGCCCTGTGCTACAGTCCTAGCCTATTCAATTTTTATTTTAAGCCAGAATCCCTCTAAATCTCCCTGTTCTAGAACTCACTATGTAGCCCAGATAGGCCTTCCATTGGCAGTCCCTCTACTCTAAGAGTTCTTGGGTAGCTGGAATTGCAATCATGTGCCCATAATGCCCAACGTTTCTACATGTTTTTAAGTTATGAAACAGTTTTGCACTCTCTACCAGCACTCTGTGTTTCCTCGCCATTATTCTTCCCATGGAATCCCACTGTTGTCTGACTGTTTCAAGGTCAGCTGGCTGCCTGCCACCTGTCCAGGCCCACAGCTGTCCTCTTGGGCCTCCGTCCCCTGGGAATTCCTTTCTTCTTCTCTACTGTTGGACCGCTCAGTCTCCAAGTCCATGAATTCCTCCTCTTTGTTTACTTCCTCACTTTAATAAATAACATTTTCCGGGGGAATTCCTTTAAAAATTTGCAATGGAGATACTTTTTAAGACTCTGACTGTTTAAAAATATCATTTATTGTTTATAATTTTAATTAAAATACAATTGCATCATTTTTCTTCTTCCCTTCCTTCTCTCCAACCCTTTCCATGCACGTCTCCTCCTCCTTGCTCTTTCTCAAATTCAGCCTCTATTTCTTTACTTGTTTAATTTCTTAAATTCTTTAACATGTGCATCTATATTGCTCAGTTTATATATATATGTATGTGTGTGTATATATACTACCTGCTCAGTCCTTATAATGTTTCTTGTATGTATATGATTTCAGGCCAAACCACTTGGTATTGGAAAACCAGTTGGGGGTGCTTCCCTGGGGAAAGCTATTTCTCCCATGCTTGGCACCCCTTAGCTGCCTGTCGTTCTTTGTCTATGGCTGGAGCGCCTTGAGATCTCCCCCACCCATGTTAGCTTGTCGATTGGTGTTACCCTTCTTCATACCATTCCCTTACTACCACACTTAACTTTTAGTTGAATCAGGTCTGAGTTTCTGGGGACCCTTTTCCTTTAAGACTTAAGAAAAGAATTGATAAATCATCATTAATTTTTTGCTAGCTTTAACAAAAAAATATTTTAAACCAAATCCCTGTTTTGTGAGCTGTTTTACACAGTTCTGTACAAAATCCCCTTTCTGTTCCGATATACTGAAAAGTCTTCTCTCTGAGTGAAACTTCGTTTGAAAATCCTTTTTCTGGACTCTGGATTGTGTCTAGGACTTATTTCTCACTTTTCCAAAACTCTGAGCAGTTTCTGTTTATCTAGTTGTTGGACTCTGGTCACAACTCTCAACTCTCCCCCTTGACTTGCCATGTTTGTCTTTTCATTCTGTTTTCTGTGAATAGATTACCTGCATTGTCCCTCTGTTTTAAGATTTGACTTTTTAGAAAAAAAATTTTTGTCAGGTTTTACTTTCTGAAAGGCATTTAAAGTTTGTTCTCTGAGTATTCATTTTTATCATAATCTTTAATTGTGGTGACTACAATTTATATCTTTAGCTACATAAAAATGGGCATAATATTTACCTTTAATATATTTTCTTTTTAAAGATTGAAATATAATGTATATACCATAACAAGTACATAATCCAATGATTTTTAAATTATATTTAAAGGTTACACAAACAGCAGCTACAAAGAAACCCTGAGCCATTAATAGCCATTCCTTATTTTTTTTCCTAAGTCTTGGTAATAATCTCTGTCTGTATGGAGTTTCTTGACACTGGTATTTCATAGCAATAAAACAATACAACAACGACTTTGGTTTACCTACTTTCACCTATTACAGCATGTTCAAGGACAGTCTTGGTAGTTGCAGGTATCAATGCTGCATCTCTCTTCGGTGATGGAGTGGCTGCAGCAGCCTCGTTTACCTGTTCATCCACAGTGGACCAGTGAACTGTCCCTCTCCCTGCTGAAAGTAATGGTGCTACCCAAGTTCATTTACAAGCTACTGTGCTAGTGCACGTGTTGAATTCCTTGGAGTTTACATCTATCTATGCGAGGAATTTCAAGACCATGTGATAAATCTACATTTTGCTTTTTGAAGAATTGCCAGACTCTTCTGTGTTCTGTGAAAAGGCCAGATTATACCAGGTTTACTGTAACAGGAGCATAAGAATTCTAAGTTCTGCACAGAGATCATCCACATTTGCTATATCCCTTCTCTTGCAGTATGGCTGTCATATCATTGGATGCAAAATGTAAATGACTGACTTAATTTTCATTTTTCTAACTTCTAATGGCCGAGGGAACCTTCTCAAATGACCAGTTCTACATGTACTTGGAGAAATGTCTATTTAGATTAATTTTCCGATTTTAAGACAAATTAGTCTCTTCTATAGTTGAACAACATAAAACATTTTGGTATATTCTAATATCAATCCCCATTCAGTTGCATGGTTTGTAAATATTTTCTTTCATTCACTGGCATTTTCCATCTCTTTAGATAATGACTTGAAAACACAGTTTTCCATTTGAAGTTTGCTTTTTATTCTCTTTTATTGCTATGTTTTTGTGCCATATCTCTTGAATTTTTGCCAAGCTTAATGCTATGAAGATTTTCCCTATTGTGTTTTATAGGTATCTTTATTCCATGTAAAATTCTCATCTATTTTAAATTAAGTTTTATATAGTGTGTTACCTGTCTGCATTCATTCCTTAAATTCATGTATATACTGTTGTTCCTATACTATTTGTAAATTATTTTTCCAATATACGATTTTAGCACTATCATAAAAATACTTATATGAGATGATGGTTAATATTGGTTGTCAACTTGGCAAGACTTAGGTTCATGAAAGAGGCCAGTCCCTGGGCATACCAATGATGAGCATTTTCTCGTAATCAGGTTATCCTGGCTGAGAAGACCGAGAGCTATCATCCCATTGGCTTGCATCCTGGAATACACAGGGGAAAAGCTAACACAGCAGGAGCTTCCCATCACCGTCCACTTCTTTATTGTGGGTACAGTACACCTAGCTGCCACCCAGTCTTGCTGTCTTGCTACAGTATCGCGTCTTGAACGGTAAGCAGAGCAAATCCTGCCTCTTAGGTTGCCTTTGTCAGGTATGTGGTCACAGCCATGAGAAAAATAAATAATACAGAAAATTGGTCCCAAGAAGTAGGGCCATTGAGATAAACTTGACCTTGTAGTTCCTAGGGACTTAAAACTGATTTACAGGAGAATGGAGGAAGAATTTGCAGCTCCAGGATAATAATAAAAAAAAAAAAAATTGAGAGTGTGTGATAAACAGCAGTTGTCAGATCGACTGAGTTCAGAAACCAATTTTAGGTACTTTCTTGAGACTTTTCTCTTCCATTTGAATTGGTTAACGAGCCCACATGTAAATTTAATTGGTCCCTGAAATGCTTTGGAACCTCTTGTAGGTAGACAGAAACTAAGACCCTGTGGGAAGAGCAGATGCCAGGTAAAGAAACACCGCCATCAGATTGGCCTGTGGTCCTGTTTTAGGAGACTTTTCTTGATGCCAATTGATGTAGGAGGGCCCAGACCTCCTGTCCCCATGGGTGGTGCTGTCAGGGTGGTGGGGGTGGGGTGGGGATGGGCTGGGGTTGTATAAGAAAGATAGAAAGGTAGCCATATAAAATCCCAGGGTAAGCTAGTGATCAGCTTTCTTCCAGGGCCTCTGCTATAGTTCCTGCCATGCTGGAGTTCTTGCTGTGCCTTGCCTTCTCTCACTGATGAACTGTAACCTGTAAGATGGAATAAACCCTTTCTCCCCAACTTACTTCTGGTTATAGTTTTATCACAGCAACAAAGAAGCAAGCTAGAGCATTCATTTTCTAAAAGAAAAAAAAATTCATAGGAATGAATTTGATTTCAATTTTAGATAAGAAAATACTTAAGTTTTATTGAATTTCATCTTTTCCTGTTGGCAAAAGTAGTGAATGTAAAATATGCTTGTAGTTCATGTGTTCTGTGTTCTTACGAAAGTATGTGAATCATCACTGCAAGTCTACAATTTGGAGCAAACATGAATTTGAATTTGTAAATTTAAATAAATGTGGAGCCATGTGAGGCTTGTGTCAGGAAGGATAAGGAAAGCTGAACACCTGCACTCTTGTGTATGTCGCGCTTTTCAGTCCCTCCAATTCTGGAATCCTTTATGTTCCATGATGACATACAATATACAGATTCAGCTCCGGTCTTAGTCATCTGCTCCCGTTTGCTGTATCAAATGGGTAGGCTAAGGAAATATTTCAGTAATACTGGATGAATAGCTGCCAACAATCTATTCCAGGTTATGTGCAAAATAAACAGTGACTGGAATGAAAACTCGGTAAGGGAACTTTTAATCTCATAACTATGACTTTCTGATAAGAATAGGAAATGAAATTAAGTTACAAGGCTGTTAGTGAGCTCTGGCTTTGTTTCAGCATAGGGTTTTTGCTGTGTATTTTTTTAGCATGATAAAGTCACAGAAATAAAATTCAAGGTTATTCCAATTTGGGCTCAGACATTAGGATAACTGCTTGTGGAGTGACAAACAGATTAGCTGCAAAGAGAGGCAGCTGGTGTCAAGCCCTTTCTACTAAGAAGAGGAGCCAGTGGATGGATTTGACATTGGGTGACATGGTGACATAGCAACTAGATTTTAGAACATTCTACATAGTTCCTCTTCATATTTTGTGCAACATAACTTTTTTATCTCCCTGTCGTTTCTTAGTTTATCTGTGTCTTTGCTGTTTATAGCATAGTGTTTGGAACTTTTGCTAATGTCTTCCTGCAAAAGACTTAATGACACTGTCAAATGTATAAGTGTTTGTGTGTGTGGTGTGTGTATGTGCATATGTGTCTACATTCTTATATTTGAGTGAGCCATGGTCTGTGCTACTGTGCTCATATGAGGGTCAGAGAATCAACTTGGGTGTCTGTTTCTCATCTTCCACTTTGTTTGAGACAAGGTCTTTTTGTTGTTGTTGTTTTCCCACTGTGTACAGGAGGCTAACAGGCTAGTAAGCATCTAGGAATTCTCTTGCTTTCACCTCCCATCTCTTGCTATCAGACCTGGGACTAAATATGCAAACTACTAAGTGTAGCTTCATAAAGGTTCTGTGGTTTCAATTGGAGGCAATAGCAAGCACTTCTATCCATCAAACCAGAGTGTATTTGAAAATAGTAAAATGTGCAGAAGGTGTCTATTCTCTATGTATATCTTACATTTTCAAAATTGGTTGTATTTCTTCCTTCAGTTGAGCACAGATCATTCATTCCTACCAACATATCTATTGACTCTGTTGTCAGTGTCCCATGTTGACTCTGTTAGTCTCTCATCTTGTAAATTCCTGGGTTTCACTGGGGTTTCAGTACTCTAGTCAGAAATGGTTTTCATAAATAGGAATAAAATGCTAAAACGTGATGATTTTATTCCCAAGCTTTTATTCTAAGTATATACATTTATTTTGTCTATTGAAATGCATGCCACTGTATTTGTCTCAGCTATTTTCCTACGGCTGTGACAAAACACCCCGACAATCGCAACATAAGGGTTTACGGTGTCTCACACTGCAGAGTGATGGCGTCCATTATGGTGGGAAAATCAAAGCATCAGGCATGTAGGGCATGGTGGCAGGAGCAGGTGGAGAAGGCTGGTCACATTGCCTGCATACTCAGGAATCAGAGAAAAATCAATGCTACCTAGGGCTCATATCACTTTCTCCATTTTATGCAGTCCAGGATTCCTGACCAGGGAATTGTCTCACCTTCAATAAAGATGGGTCTTCCATGTCAGTTAATATAAGACAATTCCCCAGAGGCAAATCTGTCTCCTGAGAGATTTTAGATTCTCTTGATTATAAATTTTAACCATCACAATTACATATTTCAGGATTAAAAATAGAGTCCAATCCACTTCATGTAGGTCAGAGATGTTTGTCCTTGCACAGGTCTCTGAGCTTATGAACTATAGAGTCAAACATTTATCATGATGCTCTCATGTTGATGTAAGTTTCTAATGAGTGCTGATGGAAAGTCAGGAAAATATATGCTGTAATGAAGAGTGGCTTCAGTACTGGAAACCTAGTCTAGATGGGACTAGAAAAAGAAATGAGTATACCACTTGTATATTCTGTAGTAGGGTACATGTTTTCCTCCTGGATACAAGATCCTGGAATAATGACTCCTATTTTGCTTCTCTGTTGCTGTGATAAAACATCATGAGCCAAAGAAACTTGGGGAGGAAAGGGTGTGCCTCATCTTATACTCCCAGATAACAGTTCAACACCGAGAGAAGTCAAAACAGAGACTCAAGGCAGGAGAATAGAAGCAGGAACCTAGAGGACCATGCAGGAACTCTACTTACTGGATTGATTCCACTGTCTCTTCCTGCTTTCTGCTACAACCCAGGGATACCTACACAGGGTGGCATCTCTCTCAGATAGCTGGCTCTCATACACAAGTGACGTAGGGGAGTGGACGCATGGTTCATTCTGATTGATAGTCTCTTCACTTTGCATCATGTAAACTGAGGTTTTGAAGTCACATTGTGCCCTAACACTAAACATCCGTGACTTTTTTGTAATGGGTTTAACAAGAACTTCTTCCACAACCCCACATATACCCTAAGCAGCAACAAAATAAATCTCTAGTACATATGAAATATCATCTAAACCCTAAAATATTATGTACTGTATGAAAAGCTTAAATTCGTACTTTAAAAATTATAGCAGAAAATGAAAGTTCTACTCAAGAGAAAATGATGAATTATTGTCTACACATTATGAATAGATTTCAAAGTACAAAAGGGGTGGTGGCACCTGTTATTGTTGTTTTAGATATTAATTTTGTCTCCAGTTTATTTATAATGCTGTAATTTGGAAAATGTTTGAAACTAGCTAGTTACCAATACTTCAAAACTCATCCATAACTGTTTATGACTTAACATTTCCTTGACAAAACCCTCCTCTTAGTGATTTAAATAAAATAAAATATTTGATATCTTCAAATAAATAAATATTTAAATATTTTAAATTAAATTTTTTGATTTCTCTTTGTCTGAGCTTTTTGCTTCGTGATTGATAAGTGAAACAAAGAATATACCCCCCCATCCACACACAGACACACACACACACACACACACACACACACCAATCCAAAGGCTCCCAAATGAGCTCAAAGTACGAGAAAGCAGCTATTTGGGGATTACATAAGAAGAGCAGCTGACTAGACTCCCACCGTGACCATGGACACTGGGTGATTGCAAAAACACCCCACAGATACTGCAGTTTCAAAGTCAGCTTATTTAAGGAACACAGTCAACTTCCTCATTCTGCCCCTGATGAACATCCCTCCCGCCTTCCCTGTTCACTAAGCTGACTTAGTAGGTAGTTTTCCCACTTGGTGATCAGAATTTCAATACCTGAGTTGAGAGTTTTTATGAGAAGGAAAGTGTGCCGTGGCATCTCGCTGATGCTGGATGTGTGTTTGTTTCCCAAACTGATTTGACGTGGCCTTATTTTTTCCTCATAACTGACTTTAACCCTAAATTCTTGGCTTCAGAAAGATGTTGCTGTAGTTTCTCTGCATTGCCTAAGTCGTTGGCATCGTCATCTTTGCTCATAGTACTTTGACAATGGAGTTACACCCTTCTGATTTTGTGGCTATGATAACTAAGACCCAAAGTTGCCTGTTCAAAGTCACTTCTCTTCATATCCCTTCTCACCACCCAGAGAGGACAACCAGTCAGCTCCTAATTGCTCAGTCTAGAATGGACAGAGAGAGTGTCCTCACATGACCTGCATGGGCTGTGGTGGTGTCAAGAAGCAGACTAGAAGAACACAGCATTGATCCCTCAACATGTGAACTTACAGTCTTCCTAGCTGGACAAAAACATCTGTGACACTCTTCAGAACTTAAGAAAAAAAATAAAGTCCTCAAAATCAACTTCCCAGAAGCCCCAAAGAGCCTCCCTCAAAATTTCCACTAAAATTCCTAGGCAGGGAAAATATGAAAATTCCTCCACATCAAAAACTCTTGGACTGATCACGAAACCAGTTTTAGATACGAAAGAAATGTTTGCCACCCATAAAACTTTCCTGCCACTTCTCTAAGAACATGCTAATACCCGGGTGTGACAAAATATGAATTTCTAATCTCAATCATGAAACAAACAGCAGAGAGCTTATGTCCACTTTTATAAAGGTGTCCCTGTGAGTGCTTATAAATATTACCTACATCTTTATTTACTAACATCCCTTT
Organism: Meriones unguiculatus; assembly: GCF_030254825.1. Lineage (NCBI taxonomy): Eukaryota > Metazoa > Chordata > Mammalia > Rodentia > Muridae > Meriones > Meriones unguiculatus. The sequence goes on from NC_083359.1 coordinate 105,049,818, forward strand.
GCCAAGAATCAGAGTAGATACTCTACAAATAAAGCTCCAACCAACTACTAGGCATGGTGGCACATGCATATAATCCCAGCACTTGGGGAGACAGAGGCAGGATGATCCCCTGGGAGTCCAAGGCCAGCCTGGTCTACCAATCGAGTCTAGGACAGCCAAGGCTACACAGAGAAATCCTGTCTCAAAAAAAAAATACAAAACATACAAAAGAAAACAAAACAAAAACAAACCTCAAACCAAGGAACAAATAAACAAGTAAATAAATATCTCCAACTTCACATAATAGAGAAGAGCTTGGCAAACCAACTCTGTGCATAATAATGACAAAATGTGTGTGGGTGTTTGGGGGAGGGGATCAGGTAGACAAATCAAAACCCACTCTAGGGACGAGAGTAGTAAAAAAGTCAGACACTTAAAGGTCGAGAGTCGTTCTGTATCCATCATTAATCAATTTCCCGGCAGGCATACTTTCAGTCTTGGCTGTGTTTGATGTCTAGACCAACAGCAGCAACAACAAAAGCAGTGTTAGTGGTGGGACACGGAGTTAACACCTGTCATCTCAGCACTCAGGAAGCAGGAGGATCATGCTGCTAATTGGGCTAAGCAGCAAGACCATGTCCAACAAACAAACCAAACAACAATAATGAAAGAAAGAAGGAGAGAGAAAGAGAGAAGGAAAGAGAGGGAGGAAGGGGAGGAAGGAGAGAGGAAAGAAAAGGATGTATTATTTTTACTGGCTAATAAGCCAGAGGTTCTGACAGGTACTTCTAGAGTGTTTGGAAATGGAGGAAAGCCTTCCCTCCAAAAATGGGATCTAGCCTGGGATCTAGCCTGTGTACTGTCATGTCTAACAACACATATTATCTGTCCATGTGAGTGAGTTCTATGCATCATAACTGGATAGGCATCAACATCAGAATCTTTAGTTCACAGGGCCATTTGAAAGCTCATTTAACTGTATTTTCTCTAAAAATAAACAAGTCTAGATTCAAATATCAGCGCTTCACCTAAGAACATATGTGAGGGTACACATATGTCTATAATACATGTGCTGTCTTACATGTATCCCAAAGGGAACAGATTCCATGCTTAAATAGGACCACTTGAGAATAGGAAACAATTCACTTTGACAGCCCTACTGATATGATGTCTGCCCTCCTCATTGCGATCATCTGGGGTTTGTAATTCCTTCGTATTTTATAGAAGAGTGACAGCGCTGTGTGAGATGAAGCCCTACAGTTTTCTCATGTTGCATTTATAAGCCTCATAGAATTTTTCCATATGGATGACTAATGCGGAGGGATTTTCCCCCTGTGTTGCTATCATCCCTGATGTGGATTATTAATATGTGTTTTTATTTATACTCCATTACCTTTAAAAAAGCGTCACGGATGAGCAAGACCCAGCTGCGCTTGGTCTCATCAAGTGTCTTTCTCCAACTATTTTTCAACTATTTTTCTAGCATATTCTCCAACATGTTTCCATGAATGTGTTCTCTCTATTTATAATCCCTTGTGTATTTAAGGGAAATGTAATCCTTATGTTTCTTTTTCATTTATACTTTACTCATCAAAATGTTTTGTAAGGCAGTTTCAATGTCCATGGAGATTTTTATTACTGATTTTCTAAGAAACACAGAGTTCTGCTTTGCCAATCACAGAGGGAGAGAATAACAAACAAGATCAAAGACTGAAGTTTGGGTCAAAACATGAAACCAACAATGCTTGAGCCCATTCTAAAACTTGGCAGGTCTACACTGAATCGCTGGGAGACCATCTTCTTTTGCTAAGTCCAACTAGAAGCATTTTTATTGGTGAAACGGTCCTTATGAGCTTAGATCTCAGTTTTAACTTTCTTTTATCTCTCTATGGACTATGGCATACATAGTTTTTCATAAAATACAAAATACAGTATGTGGTGCTTTGAGTAAGAATGGTTGGTCCCTAGTTCATGGAACTGTTTGGGAAGGACTACGAGGCATGCCTTGTAGCAGGTGTGTCACGGGGAGTAGCCGCTGAGGTTTCAAAAGTTCACGCGAATCCTAGTTAGCTCTCTGCCTTGTGCTTATGGGCCAGATGTAAGTTCTCAGCTCCTGCTCCACTGCCGTGTCTGCCTGAATGCTACTCTGCCCCTTACCATCATGATCACGGACTTTAACCCTCTGAAACTGTAAGCTCCAAATAAAAGCTTTGTCCTGTAAATTTCTTTGGTTTGGGTGGAAAAGTTCCTGAAACCTAGGTGTGTGGAGATGGCTCAGGCTGTAAAGCACTTGTTGCACAAGTGTTGATAACGGAGATTCTTGTCTACACACCCATGTAAATCCATCTGGTGGCCTCTCATCCCTGTGCTCAACAAATAGACAGGGGATTCTGGAGTCTAACCAGACTAGGCCCATCGGATATGTTGAGCAGAGGGTTCAACATCTAAGGCTAATGTGATCTAAGAGTCTGTCTGAGGCCAGTGGTCCTCTGCCCTGGGTGAGTCGCTCAATTGGATAAAGGTGCTTGTAGTACGATCTGAGTTCCAGCGATGAGGAATGCAGGGCTCCCTTCCACAACCAATCTGCACCTTTCTGATAATTTCCTCCTCTGTGCGTCTTTTCAACACACATTAAATACAGAAGAGCACAAGGTTCTGTTATGACATTTCCACTCTGGTATGTTTTGATAACATTCTGCCCCTCTGTAACAGTTTTTGTGTTTAGGTAAATGTGGCCAGGTCACCAAAGAATCATTTTGCCATGTGATCCACATTCTAACCATCCCCTAAACCACCACTGAAGCCATTCAGGAAATCTCATTTTGCCCATTTGGAAATGGTCAAAGTCCAAGTAAAAAGATACTCATCCTGATGAGACTTCAAAAATTAATCCGCATGTGAGGTGCGCCTGTCTGGGAGAGGTTAGATAGGTGCACAGCTCATGGGGGACTTTGTGTTTGAGGAATAATCTTAAAATCACAAATATATAATGAAGGGGAGAATGGGATGGAAGGAAGAAGAAAAGAAAGAGAAAGAAAAAAGAAATAGGAAAGAAGCAAAGGAAAAAAGGTTTTTTTTTTCTATGAAGGAATATCTAAAATGTTGATTATTCTCTAATAAAAGCTACCTTTTAAAACAAATACTTTGAGATAGGGATTCTCATGTCTCAGGCTAGCCTTCAACTTGCTAAGTAGCCAAGGATGATCATTAGTTCCTGATCCCTGCCTCTATTTCTGAAATGCTGGGATTACAGCCATGGACCACCACATCCGGCTTGAGATGGACTGCTCTTAACCATCATGTTTGCTGGTGAGGAAACCAAGGTTCCAGAAGGTTGAGCAACTGACTGAAAGGCAGGTGTGGAGGAAGAGTCAGAGCAAAGTCTGACTCCAGAGCCTCCAGAGCCTCAGAGGACCCACCACCATTCCCTAACCATCCACAAACTACATACCACGTGTCCAATACTAAATTCTGTGCATACAGGAAAAAGAAGAAGACACATTTTTAATAGAGGATACATCTCTATGGCAAGATTATTTAAAAACTGTTTTCTACTTCCTATATATATTTTTTTTTCAAAATTCTGAGATAACTAGGCACTCATTTTTAAAAGGGAGAAAGGTATTCTCCTAATTTAGATTCTTGTGCAACTCTTATCTCCACCTGCTCATCCCTACACTTCAGGGCAGAGAGGGAGTTCTTCCATTTATTTGGCTAGAACTAAACGTAGCTGCTGAGGGATTGCAGGGCTGGGGGGACAGAGGGAGCAGGCAGACTTCCGAGGGCTCCTGTTTTGTCGTTTTGGATTAATTTCTCTTTCCCCATGAGACCTGGTGTCTTTCCGATAGGCCAGCTGACTCTAACAGAAAAGCCAACTAATCAGTTAGACGTAGACACAGTTACAGTAACGAGGTATGATTAGCATCTAAGGCACGTTTTCCTCCTGCATGGGAGATGCCAATTAGTATTAAGGAATCAGCATGGGTGTGAGGCAACCAGGCCTCTAGCTTTCCCAGATCTGAGAATGACTTAATTTTGTCTGAGACATTTTCCCTCTTATTTCCTTTGATTGTTTTATTTGCCCCATCTTGTAATAAAATCTTTGAATATAATCAAAGTGCCTGCTGATGTTCTTTAGAATACAGACAAACAGTAGAATAAACTGTTTGATGTTTATACCAATGTCTGGAGGCTGAAAACCTAGAGCATGGTTTTGGGTGTACTATGAAGTCAAACCTGTGTCCTTCTCTTGTGCAAGCTGAGTCACCAGCTGATTTTTTACATCCTAACTGAAGGAAAGAAAAGGGCAACATTTGCCAGAATCTGTTGCAATGCCTTATTCTTGGTGTGGGTTATAAATTATATAAATGGTTGCAAAGTAATTGGCACTTTGACAAAAAGCCTTTGAAAGGCTTATACTATTTAAATAAAAATAAATGCATTTCTAGAAGTATTTCCTAAGATAATAATGATAGACTGGCAAAAATTCAGTTACTGAGCACAAAGTTATACACAAAATAAACTGTACCATTGGAGACCTGTCACCAAGTTAGGAGGATTCCTGCTGGATCACCACAGTAACCTAAGAACTGAGTATGGGGCCAGTGAGCTGGTAGACGCTCAAGAAATATTTGTTGCATGACTAAAAAAAAAGTGGAATGAGATCAACATAAAGCGTTTTATTTGAAATCATGTAAGAGCAATTCTAAAATTACATGAAGGAATATAGCATAAGTTTGCTTATACAGTATATCAAGTATACTTAAAATTGAATATGCTTGAGTAATTTGCTCTTGAGCATCCAGAATGGTATGGAATGAATTGGCAATTATAAATAGCTTTGAGGAGCAGGGGTACAGTGTGGAGCAGAAAAGATGAGCTTGCTTTCAACACATAGTTGCTCTGTGTTGTTGGCACTTGAGCCATACATATTCACTTTAGTTTAAAGAAGAAACTAAAGGGTATGTGTATTTTCTCTATGTGTAGTGTCAGAATATTAAAATCCTAACTTTCCTAATTTTTTCATAGAGCATTGTTATAGTAAGAAATATAAAATGTTTTAAAAGCATGTATATATGACAATAAGTAATATAAAATGTCTTTAAGAGATATGATAAATTGAGGCAAACGTTTTTATTGCCGTCTCCAATCTCCATCCTGTCCTCATATTTCTTTATGGTTTAAGGCTTGTGTTTTAAATTAATGATACCATTGTGACCAGGCAGACATGCTAACATGATATTTCAGTTTTAAGCCAGTTATCTCTCAGCAAGGATGGTCTTCCCTCTTTTGCACTATTCTTTATTTTTGCTTTTTACTGTAGCCAAACTTGGTCTATAACTCACAATGTTATCCAGGCTGCTCCCCTTGCCTCAGCTCCACAAATGTTGGGATTATGGGCTTGAGCCACCACATACAGCTTCTTTATTACACTTAATTAATGTAAAGAGCACCTAGCCAGACTTCTATTCCAGATGTCACAGGCTTCATCTTTGCCCTTAGATCTTTTTCCACTGCCTGGTTCTGACCTTACCTCTGGGTTACCATCTGGCCTCACACCAAGGTTCCTACCAGATGCTGCTTCAGCCTTCACTAACCTTTTTCTGGACCTCTAAATATGTTCTTTCTTTTATACAAAATGACACTTGTTCAAGTGTTGAAGAAATCACCCTTCGGAGCCTATGCTTTCTTTTTACAGTCCTCTCGTACCTGTATGTTAGGGAACACAATATACTCACACGTAATACACATTCTGTCCTCATTCTCATGCAATTTTCTTTTCATCTTGTGATGCCTGGAGACATGTGTGAGTTTAGTCAGAAGCTCTCCAAGATTATGAAATAAATCAACAGAGATGTGGATGATGGCAGAGGAAATGGAAGGCAGAGGAAGGACCCTGACATAAAGATGTTGGGTTTTTCTAGACAAGAAGTTAACATAATTGAAACAGATGAAATAGGATCTTCTTAAAGTATTTAAGTATATAAAGGAACTACAAATATTTATAAAATTGGAAAGTGTCTGTAAATTCCTGGTAAAATTAATGAAAAGAATCTGTATGCTATTTGGGTCAAAATATAAGACAGTATGAAGAAACAAAAAAAAAAGTCAGTCTGGCTTTTAATTTAAATTAATTACAGATTTTGAGTTGGAAATTATATGATATGCATAGTATCTTTATAACCATTTAGTCTTTTGTGTGCGAGAGCAGTAGAAAAATACCGAATGTATGGAATAGGTTCATAAAATGCATCGTTTGTGAACGTTTAAAAGATTTTCTGAAGATGCTGTCTATGTTACATACGTGGGGCAAAAAAGAAGGATCAAAACGAGGAAACAGCTGATAGATTACCTAATGACAGGGTGCAGGTTCCAAACATAGTGAGGAGGACAACTTGAGACTCCGCATCACACGTGGCTGAACTCTGAAAACAAATCTGTGGGGAAGTACACAGCATGTGATGGCTTTCATGTATCTGCATAAAGATTAAAGCAAGTTGATTTAATTGTATGCCATTTAACTTATTATGGACGCAAACCAATGGCTTTATATAATTATTCACATAATGGGAGATTTTTCTCTTTGGTTAAGTGTTTTTTCTGTACTTCCAGCCCAAATAAACATTATAAAATACTACAACTGCCTGTTTGTGGATGAAGACTGTGCTGTTTATCAGCTCCCATACTCCCCGGCCCTACAACCAAAGTGTGGTTTCCAAGTTCTCATGCATTCTAAGTCTCCGTGTGACTGGTTCTCAGCAATGAAATGAGTCAAAGTGACACACAACAAACACTAATACCTACAAGGACAAAGGGAAGACACCAAAGCCTCATAACGGTCATTTGCTTTTGAGTTTTATTCTCCTGAGTTATTTTCTTGGATTCCAGAGTTGCTCTTGTTAGTATGAATTTAAATGCAGATGTCTCATATATGGTAATGAACTACATTGCTCTTACATCAGCTCCATTGCTCCATGCTTGAGCTTCTTGTCGTGTTTTCCCCATTCTTCAGAGGTCTTATCACAGTAATAGGCAGGTGGTAGGCGTACAGTAATTGATGCTTATTTATCTTATAATTGTGAGTATGGAAAATTTATAATTTCTGGATCAGGGTATCAAAACAATAGATTCTAATCTCCTAAAAGATGCCAGATTTTCACTTCTTAAAGGGGAATGATTCATCTGACATACATTAGAAAACACACCTGTGGCTTAAGAGATACAGGATGGAACAAAACAAAGTTCCAACTGATAGGAAACTTACATTTGGTGGGAAGACAGAGGGCAACAAGTAAGCATGCAGCATTTGAGGAAGCGATAATTTCTGGAAAAAAACAAATACAGCAGAGCTAGACATAGGAGCGGCCCGGGAGAGAGGGGGGATGTATGTTAGGCAGACATAATATCTCAGCAGATAGAGAAGAAAGATGGCTTATTCCATGTCAGTAGAAGAATGCTTGGACAGAATGATCAGCCCAAGTAAAGTCCTGAGGCGAGAAGGAGCTCAGAGCATTGAAGGGATTGTAGGATGGCTTCAGGCACGCACTACGAAGAAAATGGAAATGATCTAGAAAGACAATGATGTGTGGACTGCACAGAAATATTTGGACCAGATATTCAGACTTTAGATCTATGCCAAACTTCATTTTATTGAGACACACAAAAATCCTGAAAGATGGTGGTATTCTGTTGTTGTTTCAGATGGATGGCAAGAAACTAGGAGAATTTAAATAACTACAAACTAGAAAACAGGGGCAGAAGTCAAGACAATATCCTAAATTTGATTGACTGAAAACTCCTTCCTGCAGATGGCTGTGTGATCTTTTAGTGTGTTCGGGGTACACTGTACCTCAGACATTTGGGGTGGATGGCCAGGAAGCCTCTCTGCCTGAAGCACTGTCCAATACCCGAAATTGCTTCTCTCTCTTGAACGGAAATCAACAAGAAGGCTGGTGACATCTTCCCAGGTGTCCAACGCACCTAAGTTTCTTACGCTTCTGTGGCTTGTAGAGGAATTTTAGTGCAGCAACATGGCTTCTTTGGCAACAGATCACATCCAAAGACCTAGATCTGTGTTATCCAGACATGCCCTTAATATACACCTTTAATCCCTCTGACTGGAATAGAGGCATACTCTTAGTAGACATCTTTAATCTCAAACAATAGCATCTAATTGAGGGACAGACAAGGCAATGAATCAAAGAAAGATTTGACAGAATGTGTCAGAAAAAGATGTGGCCAATGAGAGAGACAGACAGAGAAAGAGAGAGAGAGAGAGAGACGGGCTTCTCAAGAGCAGCACATGGAGAGCGTAAGACAGTACAGAGGAGGAGAGTACAATACAGTACAGGAATGCGGGAAAGTTCATGGAGGCAATACAGAAGAGTTCAGTTGGGTACAATTTAGTCAGTACAGTTTGGTGTAGTTGAATGCAGTTCAGTCTGTTCAGAGGTAGTTTTTCCAAGCAGGGAGAAGCCAGTTTGAATCAGTCATCTTGGAGAGGAGTTTTTAGCCAGAACAGCTAAGTTGAACCAGCCATCCAGAGTCCAGAAAAAAGATAGAAAAGAAAAAGTGAGTTGATTCAGAAGTAAGTCTTGGAGGCTGAAAACATTCTAAACCTAGGTTAGCAGATGGAAGCTGAAAGCTGAAGCCTTCAAGGTCTGGGCTTGCAGAAGATTACGTTGCACAGAGGCTAGAAGCTTCCATGCCTAAGCCTAGGGATAGATAGAAATGCTCTGTGCTCAGCCCAAGCTATGTATTCATAAAGCTTGGTTATGGCTCACATCTCATCCCCTCTTCTGAGGAAATAAAGACAGCATTTTTAGTTACTGGAGAAGATTGGAATAAAATATATATATATACCCTTTAGATGTTTTACATGACTTTTGCTGCTATCATAGATATATTAGCTATGTCTGGAATTGTAGCAGGTTTCTCCTGGAGCTAAGGCCTGCCACAATCACATTTACATCTAAATGGATCCTGGCCCCTTTGTCTATAGTGTTTTCTTCTTGCTGAGTTAACAGAGGTTCAGGAATGAATGACAGCTGATATTCAACAGACAGTTACTAGCAAATGAAGGCTCTGCAGTGTTCAGGCGGTCTGTAAGACTGGGCTTCTTTCTGTCAGCACTACAGGTGAACGGTGGTTAGGAAGAGCAGATGTCCCCTGGTTCTTTATGTCGGTTGTGCAGTGACTAAGAACCCATCAGGGCAGGGAAATGAATCCAGAGCCTCAAACTTGCTTGGCAAATGTTCTGCCACTGAGCTACGCCCACATCTCTATAGATTTGTTTTGACTGTATATCAGTGAGGAGCTGTTAGCCACATCCACATTATATTGATGCAAGGGAGCAGGCCATAAAAAACTTTTTAAATTCTCTATTGCTTTTAAGTGTGTGTGTGTGTGTGTGTGTGTGTGTGTGTGTCTGTAGGTGTGTATAACTGGATGCAATTATCTAAAGAGTCCACTGGCACTGGAGCCCCTAGAGCTGGAGTTACAAGCAGTTGTGATTTGCCTTCATGTGTGTTGAAAACCAAACTCAGGTCCTCTGCAAGAGCAGTATTTACACTTAACCATTCAGCCATCTCTCTCTAGCTCCCTGAAGAACATATTCTTTAAGTGAGATTCACAGATTTCTCAAATTTAAGAAATGTTGATTTAAAGTTCAGATCACCAGTTATTTTTGTTAGAAAAATTCTCAAGCTGTCAACCTGAAAATGTCTATTCGTTGAACTTTGTTTAAAAAAAGTATATGTATATATAATTGTTCGCACAATGAAACAAAAAGGATGTACCATTTCTCTGTTACATGTTAAATTACATAGGAAATGCTTGTGATCATTTCAAAAAATGAAAAAAGATTCTGTGTATGTTTTGTTTAGTAACTTGGCATCTGGATTGATAGTTCAAAATTTATATCCAAATAAAATTTCCATAATATTAGTTTTGTAGAAAACAGACAAATAAACAAGTCACAGACACAGATACTTTGTTAACATCAGGGCTGTAGCTCCAATGGACAGCTAAGCAGATTAAGTAAGATCTTATTCTCATTTACCTCCAAGGATGTCCTATGCAGTGTTCCTTATGATGGTGGTAGTTAGAAACAATTCATTTTTTTCCATTACACTATAAATAGAACAAATAATAAGCATACATTTTACTTTCTGAAGGATATTATAGATACACTTTTATCTACTTGGGGAAATGCCCACCATGCACCATTTCATAATAAGACTCAGGAACACTCACACACACACACACCCACGCACACACACACAGAGTTTAACCTGTGATGGTTATACAGTTGTCAGTTTGACAGATCTAGAATCACTAGGGGGATGAGCCTCTAGGCGTGACTGGGGAATTATCTTGATTGCATGAATGGGTGTGGAAGACCCACCACTGTGGGTGGTACCATTCTGTGGGTAGATGCTGGACTGGACAAGTGGGCAAAGGGAACTAAGTGGCAGCATGCATTCATTGCCCTCTTCTTCTTACTCACAGAAGGAGTGTGATCAGCTGCTTCAAGCTCCTGGTGCCTTGGCGTTCCTGTCATACCATGAACTGTGACCCTAGATAGCCCCTTTCTTCCTTATGTCACTTTTGTCAGAGTGCTACAGTGATGGAAAAAGAAACTGAAATACGGTCCTGGTTCATATAGTGTGTGTTTATGAGTGCCGGGAGAAAAAGTAAGTGTAGAGAAACATAACCCAAGAAAGCCCTTACCAGAGACTGCGAGTAAGCCTCTTGGGGCTGTGGGCTTGGGACACTCGTATTTTCTCCTCCTGGTTTAACCATGCCTCGTTCATATTGATCAGGACTGGCTTTTCAGTTTAATAACATTAAATGTAAGAATGTGGTTTCTCTAAGAACACTGCAAAATAGCTGTATCATTTCAGAAAAAGTCACCAGGGAGAACAGCCGGCAGCTGCTTTTGAAAGAACCGAGAAAGGGTGAGCCTCCAGGTGGTTCTCAGACTTTGATAATCCTTTGAAAAACACGACTAACACCAAAAGTGCTCATTGGAGGTATCAGAGTGGGCACTGAAAAACCACACCTGGAAATAACTCACTTAAACACTCAAGTATGGATTTTTAAAAAATATTTTACAGTTTAGAGATGTAATTCCCTTATTTTACCCTAAATAGAATCAGCAGGAACTACTACAGTCGGATTGCAATTTCCTAGTAAGAACGTGAAGGTACATTGAAGGAATGGGGAGAATAAAAGTGGACCAATTGCTTCCTCCCAACTTGTGGTTACAAAGAGAAACATCCTGATTGTTCCTGTACATCATCATTTGGAGAAGTAAAACTAGCTCTGTAGATCCCAAACAGTAATTATTTATATCATTTCCTCAATTACTCCTGCAGAAATATTAGAGAGAATAGAAAATTCCAAAATAGAAGACAAAACATTTGCGTTTCTCTCACCTGCCATGAAAAATGGAAATTGATATTTTAATGACCGGGGTGGGCCGTTTTCTTCCCAAACAGAGTTAAAGTATGTGGATATGGTCAACACACCATTTTCTGAACTCTTTTTCATTTAAAACACATTCCGAAGGAAATATATTCTTCTGCATCTGAGAATCCGAAAGCTGTGACTTTCCAGTAAGTCTTCAGTTAGCTCAGTTTTAGGTTCGTGCAGAGTATTTTGGTTCTTTCTCCTTTAAAAAAATGTTTTTTAAATAATACTGAGAGGAACAAAAAACTTTAAACTCTACTTCAATTTCTTTTCATAAGGGAAATTCCAGTGTCAAGGTCACTGGGTTGTTGAAAATAGCTAAAACGTATTCCAGCAAAGGACCATTTTTGTTATGCTCCTGGAAAACCACGCCTGCTCACATACCCTTGTTGGATGCAGTGAGTCCTGATAGTGAAAGCAACAGAGCTCAAGTCAGATTTAATTACCCCCCCCCCCACTCCGAACTTGGTCTTCAGACCCTAGAGGAGACAGGAGAGCAAGAGTGTCTCATCACCCATCACAGGAGCGAACGAAACAGCACAAAGGGAACCATTCTTCCCACCTCAGTCTGGCAGATGGCAGAGGTCGAGTTTGACAGTTACCAGAGCTGACAACTCCTTCGTGATGCAGTTTCAGCAGGAAAAAAAGGGACACCGGCCAGGGACTGAGAGGGATGCTGATTCCTGTGCATTCTGGCAGAGCCGTTTCCTGCAGAGCATTAGCCGTCCTGGGGAATGCTGTCCAGTAAGCTGGGAAGAAGGACAGAGTTCTGGAAAACATTTAATTGCTACCCAAGCATTTCTGGAAGGGCTTGAAGACCCTAGCAGGGAGAAACATCTCCTTGCATAGGAGATGAAGGAATTACTAATAGCAGAGTGCAGGAAAAGCCATTTTATAGAGGGAAATTGATGTAGGATTCTGTGATTCAAGCTTTCAGTGTGTTAGGCCAGACTAAACTGTAAATTACACATACTTTCTTACCAGAAATGGGACTACTTTTATCCTTATTTCTTTGATTAAAAGTTGATTAACAGGAAAATAAATGTTCTTTTGTCCCCTGTTCTAGCTGAGCCCACATTAAGGGTGCTTTCTTTCATCTCTCTCTCTTTTGTGTGACGATAGAAACAGGCACATGTATGCACATGTGTGTGCAGGCCGGAGGTCCCCATCAGGTGTTTTCCCTAATTTCTCTTCACTTTTTTTTTTAATAGCCTCTTGTTGAACCTAGAGCTCACTGATTTGGCTAAACTGGCTAGCCAGCAAGCCCTGGGGAACCTCCTGTCTCTGCCACCCCTCACAGTTGGATTATAAGCACCCAGATTTTTATGTAGGTTCTGGGATCAAACACAGTTCCTTGTAGTCAGCTCTTCACTTCCCATCTCCTGTGCACACACAGGAAGAACACTTCACGGCACATAGCTCATTGGACACACAGATGCCAGGTTCAAATCTTGCCTCTGTAGCTTATGTCACAGGAGCGGGGTCCCTTTGGGGTGCTCTACCCTCACTCAACACTATTTTATATGTCTCTGCTTCCAGTGCTCTGCCAGTAGACCTAAAGTCCCAGAGAGCTAGTCCTGCTTTCCTCAGCCCTGACCTGCTTGCAACATGGAAGCATGTACTGTGGAGCCAGCAGGGTGCAGGGGTGCCTGTCCTCCCTTAATCTCGCCATCTTCAAGAACTCATTCTGGTGTTAACCTCTGCCAGTGTGCTAGCCAAAAATGAAAGTCATTGTGTGATGCTGGTGATGTGAACTCATATCAACTCGGATGCTTGTTTGTCTTTGGAATTTGATGCTTTGTGTAGCCTTTGCCTATTTTTTTCAAGAAAGTACTCCTCTTTTTTCCTGTCGATATTTAAAATATTTAAAATATTTATTAAGAACATTAACCCTTTGTCTGCCATCTATGTTTCAAATATTCCATCCTTGGTTTATTATTTACAGTTCTTTCAATAGGAGGGAACTTTAACTCTTACCCCTCAACTATATGAATGCTTTTCTGTATATGTATATATATATATATATATATATATATATATATATATATATATAGCTTTATCCTCTTAAACCCTTTCTCTGATATACACGAGTTCCATTCTCATGTGTATAAAGCTTAATTTTAAAAAATGAATCTAAATCTCTGTATTCAACAAACATAGTGTCAATGACTTTTATTATTTTTGTCTCAAGTAATTTGATTTATAAACTTAAATCTCCCTTCTTTGTTTCCTTCTTTCCTTCCTGTCTGTTTGCCTCTCTGTCTCTTTTGGAAACACACTCTCATTTATACCAGGTTGGTCTAGAACTTATGTAGCCAAGGATGACCGTAAACTCCTGAGTGTTAGGATCCTTGGCATGGGCACCACACCTGGCTGTATGCAGTACTGGGGACTGAACCCAAGGCATCTTACATGATAGGTAAGCACTCTAGCAACTGAGCTACACCTCCAGCCCTGACTTTCAATACTTCAAAGCTTGCTAATATTCAGATAAGCACTTGATTTCCCTTTCTCTCTTTTATTCTTTCTTCAATTTCTTTTGGGAGTAAAACCTCACTGAATAATTCACACTGTCCTTGAACTCATGACAATCCTACTTCAGCCTCCTGTATCCTAGGACTGCAGGAACCACAGCTCTGATTCTAGAAGGCCACCTTATTGGTCTCTCCTTTAAAGAGGAACAGTTCCACAAACTGTTGCTCAGACCCAGATGACGTTCTCTTTCCATGGAACCACTTTAAGAAGGCCTCGATTTGCTGAGATTTGCCTCTCATAGTTTCATCTGAGACAGGAGTTTTGCTCTGAGATATATGGAACCTAAACTTGTGTTAAAAACTGCTGGATGCCCTCTCCTTCCGCACAAAGCTGTACTCACAGAGGCACAGAAGCCGCTTACCCAGTCGTCCTCATCCGGAGTCCCCTCTTGTCCCAGCCCTGTTCCTCTTAATCTGTGTGCCAATAGTCTCCACTGCTCCTCCCCCTATCTGAAGAAACCTTCTGGTATCCACTGTGACAAAGAGTGGAAAGAGATGGCAGGAATGTTTTCCTTCTGTAAGGCTGGGGAGCTGTAGACACGGTGCCATGGAACGGTTCCTAGTAAGAGAAGTAGATATGTGTGTTGAGTCTTCTGAATTTACAGTAAGCACAGTACAGCTTGTGTTTTATTTTGTCTATAGCCAAACCATTGAATAATTGATATTTTTATGAAAGTCTTTTTCTTCTCTTTTTATGTACCTGTGTATATGCGTATGTGTATATACACTTATATACACATGTGTGTAAGCACAAGTGTGTGCACAAGTGTGTACACACACACACACACACACACACACACACACACACACTAGCATGCACCAGCAGAGAAGCTCTAACTGTGTCTGTAATTAAATAGCATTTGTCTTGGGCCTTCCTTTTGGTCCTAACCTTCCACTAGTTGATGCCTACCTAACTGCCAGGGAGCTGCTTTAAGCAACTTAAAATGTTTTCAGCACTGGTTGGTGGCTGTCACTGCAGTTAGCTTTGCTCTGTACTCCATCAGTGAATGTAGAATCACCTCCACTCATGGTTTGAGGCGACCACTTAAATCTTTTGACAATAGCACTCCATTCTATTTTCTGAAGGGGGTGTTTTGTCCCCAAGATACTTTTAAATCTCCCTCTGGTAATTGTCAACTGCTCTGCTGTCCTGAGGTTTGTTCAACCTTAGAGAGTTTTCCTATCTGTGGGCAGATACTGTTTGAATATTCATCCTAATTTATCTTTATTCATTTACTTAAATTTTATTATTCGTATGTGTGTCATTACATGTACCACCCTGTATGTGTGTGAAGGTCTGGGAATCACCTGTGGGAGTTGTTTCTCTCCTTTTACCCCGTGGATTCTAGGGATTGAACTCAGTTCATCAGGCATGGTAGCAAGCACCCTCACCTACTGAGTCATCTTGCTGGCCCTAGTCATCTTAAATTAGACAATCCCAAAGGAAGAGCACTCAGATGCTAATTCAGCAGAACACTAGCCAGGTGTGAGGGACGTTAGCTCTGATTCTGGTTATGATGCTTCTGAACATTGAGAGTGTCAGCTGCAATTTCTGCTATAGTTGCTTCATGTGTACAAGGAGAAAAAAGCACTTGGCTTTCGCATGTCAGGGGCTTGCTCTGAGAATCTTATGTGCCAAAATGCTTTTGCATACAACAAAACACCTTGGGCAAACCTTGGGGAGGATTTTCTCTTTAGGAGACCTAGGTATCTGCGTACCACAGGGAGCTTTTCATGGAAACCCCCTACCATTCTGTTGTTCTGTTTAGAGAAGCACGATTTATGGTAACACAGATACGTACCTGGGATGTGGGTTCGCTGCTTTGTCCGCATGATGAGCACAGGCTCCAGGCTTCAGACACTTCCACATGCTGAACTGCATCCTAGCTTCAAGTGCTGAGAGGCTTCTGGAAGAGACCCAACAGCCAAAGAGGAGTGCACTTGGCCTTTGTGTAATTTCAGCCCAAACAGTGTGGGGAGATTGTTATGGGGTTCCATCTCTCAGTCTTTCATCATGGGAAGCTCTCCTGGGCATGGAAAGTTTGGAACGTCTTCAAATTTTAGAGAGACAACCCCTAGTGTTGAACACTGGGAAGCATCTTCTGACCAGAAGGGAACTCAGATCTTATTTCCTGTTTATTTTCTGTTTGTGTGGCTTTTTACTCGGAATAAATAAGCAAAAAGCACAGTTTCAGTAAAGTGGTTTCCAGATCCCAGGACTCACTCCTCCTTTGCTTCCCAGTGTGATGGTAGATCATAGAGAGGGGTGTGGATCCAAGTGGGTTTGGCAGAGATAATCGACAGCCATGCCAACATGGTTTCCATGGTATAGTAAGTGCAGTGTGAAGACTCGTCAGGGGAGAGAAGAGCAGATCCTGGGTGCACTGTGGTTCCCTTTAACATCAGTAAATCACAGCTGCACAGTTGCCTTAGCCACCAGGGCGAGGATTTGTACATGTGCACAGTGCTCTCTAAAACCAGACAAGCCAGGGATGTCATAGAAAGATGAGGGGAAGCAGAACAATAATCTTCAAGCAGGTCACAGCCAACTGTGAGTGCTCATGCTTGGATCTTAAACATCAGCCAGACTCATGGGTGTGCTCTTAGGAGGTAGAACTTGGGGGAGATGTGACACAGTGTGTCGGGCTATTGTGGTAGGACTGGGGGAGGTGACCTACAAAATGGTGGGGCTTGTATTCTGAAGACGGTCCTTCAAAGGGGATGGGAGGGCCTCACTGTCTTCCTTCTCTCTTAATTTCCTGGTCATGCATTTGCCACATCAGGTCTCTCACCATGACCCACGACATTGGGACCCACAACACAAGCCTAGAATCAGTGGGTCAAAAACTTCAGACACCTCTGAGCCGTATAGATTAAACTTTTCCTCCATCTAAGTTGGCTAACTCAGGTTTTTGTTACAGCTGTAAAACCTAAAAGCCATGAAACCATCTCTTTGTCACACCATGTGGTGACATTTTCTATGTTATAAGAACTGACACACAGAAACTGGGAAAGAAAATAAATGAATGAAAAGAACTTACAGTCCTGGGGGAATTTAGAGGCCACTGCATGAAAAGTGAACAGGAAGTCCTCAACCATCTTCCACCTACAGTCTATTTATTGTGAGTTTTCAAGATGCCCACTGTGGCTAGCCACGTGTCTCTGTACAACACAACCATTCCTTATGCTGTTTATCATCTTTTAAAAAGAAAATAAGTTGGTTTGCCTGTGGTATATATGCAAGATTAGAGTCTCACAACAGTGTGATGCAGCCATGATCATTCAGGCCTTTACAGCCATTGAAGCAGGACATTCTCCCCAAGCATGGTTGGATACCATAAAAAGCTAAAATGATACGCTCAGGATGCGAGGCTAAGCACTGCACTCAGGGTCAGCCGCTTTGGACCCAGAGAAGAGCATGTCTGATTGCATGCGGGTTGATGCCCCAGGTCCTGCCTCTGAGAAAAAGGTATCGGACGGGTCTGATGCTCTTTGGGTGGATGACACCTAAATGAACATCTGTACAAAGTCCCAATTTATTTCTAATATCAGAGATCAGACCTCTACTCTTGCCTGATGCGTCTAAAACAAAAAGGGGGAACTGTAGAGAGCTGCGGAATGCTATGCCTTAAAGATGGAGCTGGTTTCCGCCTTCCACCTTCCCGATGGTGAGTGCTCTCTGTCACGAACAACTCCACATTTGGCTAAGGCCGAGGATCTGGCTTGCTTCCATGTATGTGGACCTATCTGCATTGCCCCCGTGGCACGCCTGGGTTGGCTACCCAGAGGCTATTTAAGCTGTGGGCTGGCTTTCCCCGGGGTCCGAGGATTGTTCAATGTTCCTGAATAAACTGCATTGGAAAAAAAAAAAAAAAAAAAAAGAAAATAAGATAAAAGTTTTTGTTTTTTTTTTGGAAAAAAAGAACTGTTACAGTTTGAATACGTATCTTCTCAAGTGGAATACTTGGTTTCCACGTGGTGGCACCATTTTTGAAAGCTCTGAAAACCTCAGGAAGTGGTACATGCTTGGAGAAAGTATGTTACGTGAATCACATGCCCCTTGTCCTTAGCCTCTCCCCACATTCATCCCATTTGGCCCAAGTGGTGGGGGAAGCAGGAGTAGAGATACTTAGCCAATAATGTGCACAGAGAAATGATGCAATTACAGTTGACTGTGATCCTGGAAAAAAAAAAAGGTACATCTGAGGAAAGAGGAAATTGGTAACTCAATTTTATAGGACAATATTTTGAAGACAACAACAAAAACCTCTGTAAAGGGCCAAAGTTAGATCATAATTATTTTTGGCTTTGCAGGCCATGAGCGTTCTCTGTTGAGAATACCGTATTCTTCCTTGTAGTACACAAGTATCAGAAGGCATATTTAAGTAAATGAGTGTGGCTTCTTAGTAAAACTTTACTTACAAATATAGGCCACGGGCCAGATTTGGCTCAGAGGCTATAATTCATTAACTCCTACTATGGGTTGCTATGCATATGCATAATGTTTTATGTTTGTCATAAACAAGTCAGCAGATACTAATTAGGGCCTGTTGTGTGCTGCTTTAGACACAGAAATGAGTTAAGGTTCAGTTTTAGGTACAAGCTTTGTTTCCTAGTAAGCAAGCAAATTCCCTGTTTAGAAACTCTTCATCAATATGTCACTGTTTCGTCATTGTCCCTTCCTTCCCAGTGCAATGACTTCCATGCTTCCTCTGACAGCTGCTATACAACAGGGCCAGAAAATGGTAGATTTCACCCTGGAGCAGATGCAGATTCATAGTTAAGGCACCCACTAGGCCTTATTTAACCTTCAAAATCCTTGGTTCTTGCTTTGAAATGAGATGATGCTGGCCCAGAGAGGTTAAGTCACATCCCCAGGGAATTCTAAAGTAGTCAGTGATGGAGCTTGGGTGGAAACAAGACCACAAGAATGTCATCTCTAATGTCCTACACAACAGAATTTCCTTGAGCACAAGAGATAAGAGACATCTCAGACCTTACAAGTTGCTGGGTGGAGGGCCGTTTGGCCAAGGCCACTTTTTGGGTGGGTGCTTGTTTTGTTGTGGATTGCTTTGTCTTAACACTAACTTTGCGGCTGTGTGCTGGAAAGGACATCACATTCTTCATTCTTTTTTCATTACTTGAGAATTGCTGCAACCATTATGCAAAACCAATAAAAGGAAATGTTTTAAAAATGTCATTTGGCAGGAAATGCCCTGCCCGAGAGCAGCACGGGTCTCTGGGGACAACAATATGCATTTTGTAAAAATTTCTTAAACAACAATTTATGGTTTCTAGAAAACAAAACAGGAAATTGAATTAAAAGGAGAAACATATTTAAATAATACTTAAGTGATGATGTATCCAAGCAGATTCTAAAAACTCCAGAGTAAGGCCAGGTTGTCTCCAGAAATGCATCGACTGTGGCTGAGGGAGTATAGAAACAAAACAATGAGTGTTCCTTACCTGATGTCGCCTCACAACTTGTGAATAGATGAAAACTAACTACTATTGTCCTTTGTAGTAGGTCACTGGCATCTCTTTGAAGCCAACAATAGGCTGTGACTTTGATCTTGACACTGAATTTTGGTGCCCATCTCTGGGATGACTTTGGCACAAGCCTAATAGCAAGCTTTTTTTTTTCTGTGCTCAATCCCTCTTGAAGAGTAAGGACTTTTTTAAAAAAAAAAAATCCATAATAAGAAAATAGGTTTTCTATCAGAGAAAAGACAAAGTCATTTGGTACAATTACTGTGCGCACATAATAATCTCTTTCAGTGTATTTATTTAGAAGTGCTTATGAGAGAAAAGAGATCTGTACCTAGAATCAATATACAGCTGAAATCTGCTTTTATCTACTTGAGTTGTATTTCCCAATGTTTTTAAATAGCAGATGGTAGAAGAGGAAAACAGTGGAGACTTTTTTAAATACTGAATCTTTGAGGTTTCTAAAGCCCACGTGACTCACCCTCACTCCACCTCCTCCCTCTGTGCCTCCAGCTTGTGAATCAGAGTGGAAGCTCTTAGCTACTGCTCCAGCACCTTGCCTGCCTTCCCGCTGCCAGGCTCCCTCCATGATGACCTTGTATTCACCCTCTGAAATGGTGAGCTCCCAACATACGTGTGTGTGTGTGTGTGTGCATAGATATATATGTACACACACATATATACATACATGCACCTTCTGTCTTGGATTTAGTGTTTCTTCACAGCAATAGTAAAGTAACTAAAATAGTATCCATAGTCTGTGTCACATAGGCCATGGTGTTTAAAAAAAATCAGCTAAAGGGATCCAGAAGGTGAGGACAGAAATTAGCAAGACCTGACTTGTTTTTACAAAGGTTTTTCAGGGGATTATTTGCAACATGCATAGAGTTGGTGACTCTCATTGACTAATAGGGAGCAGCCTGAGTAATACTGCGTGACCTAAGTCAATGAGACCTTATAATTCTGTCCTTGCAGGCTAAGAACCCAGGCTCCATCTTGCTGGAAACATACTGCCTTGATGACAGTGACCATGGCACTGTAGAGATATCAATGAAGCCACAGTAGTTTGTAAAGCACCACTGAATCAAGCTGCTAGACCACAGAGACATTATAAGAGACCCCATGAAATATAAGCCAAGAACCTTCCCAGCTGAGCCCAGCCCAGATGAAGGAGCCATTATGATTGGGGATAGTTTTTATGTTTTATGCAATAGCAGACAGCTGATACCTTAGAGCTCTTGAAAGTGGAATCCTTTCATCTATCACATCATGGCTGTGACCCAATCTAGACAATGTAGTCATAAGAAACCAAGGAGAGACGCCCACTTGAAAATCCTCTTATAAGTGGGCAACACATCTATTGCGCCAGGTCCTTCGAGCATAACCAGCAGGGGTATTGGGATTTTCTTCTACTGAGAGCCAAATGACACATTTGTAAGTCAACCTATAATTCAAGGGTTTTTTTTCCCGAAGACTGAGCACATGTGTTTAATTAACCTTTTGTTTTGTATTGCTCCATGATACATTTAGTAAGAAGAAATCTATTGATAGTGTATTTCTTTGTAATTTGATTTACAACACAAACAGTTCCATGATAATAAAACTTGAACTTGAGGCCTGGCCATTAAAGTAAAAACAAAATAAGGAGAAAGTCTATAAATATACAATAATAATAATAATAATGAGGATGTCTGCAGGAGAAAGAGAAGAGAAGGCTGGATTTATTATCTGAAAGAATCACAATGATGTATTGACTGGGAAGAGGGAGGTCATGAACAATTATGTATGTGCAGAAAGGGTGAGGGCTGTGTCCTGAGAGGAGGAAAGGAGGGTTCACATTGCTAGTGGTTTACAGGCTTTTTCAGATGCTTAAGAGCAGAAGAAAATCAGTGATAAAAGTGTTTTAAATGTGATAGTAAATATACCATAGTGCTATATCATTGGCCGTTCATACTATGTCAGTTTAGCCACGGTCTTAATGATGAAAGAACTAGCACTGTGACTTTTTAAATCAGTAAACTGATGTTTGGGGAAGGTTGGTCAGCTTTGTACAGTCACAGAGGTATGAAAGGACTGGTTGAGGCCTGATTTCCAGGCTGTCTGACCTCAGAGAACCTTCACTGAAACACACTGCTGGATTGTTCTGTCATTAAGAATTGAAATATGATAGGAGACACCAGGAAGAAAACAGCCAGGGAGCTACAACATGAAGCCACCAGTGAGCAGCAGGACACTTGAACTTCAGGGTCATCTTGAAGTTGAAGCTGCCACCGTGCCACCTAAAGGCTCCCAGATAAAAACGTCACTTGTTCCACAGAGGGAGCTAATACTCTCTAGTCTTATTTCTTCCCCTCTGTAACACTGGGGGGGAGGGGAGAGACTTTGGTTGAAAAATCTTTTTTCCTCCTTTTCAATCGAAAACAGTATTATTTTCAAGTCAGATTTGCCATTGTGTGGAAATGTGTTTTGTTCATTGTGTTGACTGTAATCAAGATTGAAACTAATTCAAAAATCTGTCCTAGGGATATTTGTTGACGAGTGCCAAACAGACATGAATTCCCTAAAAATTCGTGACTACGGTCAGCTACTCTTTCTAGTTCAAGTGAATTCTTAAGACCGCATACGACAAAGTAGAGAAAATTAACACCCTTCATAAATCGTCACCAGGAAGAAACCCTGTTAGGCTGTATATAGTTCATTCTATTTGAGGCTGAACAGTGAGGACCTGGGTGTGTCCTAAAGCCCCTGGAAGACAGACCACAGAAACAGGAAGTAAACACAGCGGCGATACAGACGTCAAATGTCATGCGCTGAGCAGAGAGGGCTTGTGAACTCCGTTTACCCCACACCGAAGAAAGCTGGCACATCAAGACGCCGTAGAGATTGTAAATAGCGGTGGGGTTAGGGGAGCTAGAAGATGGTTTCGCCTATGAGATACTTTTTAAATTGATATTGCCCACAAAAATGGAAAAGGCCCCAATTAAAAAGCAATCAGCTGCTAATTGAAACACTCATGCCCCGACCCGAAGCGCATGTCTGCTGCAGCAGATCCTAAGATAGGAAACGGTCAGGATGTACACTATTAATTAACCGGTTAAGGGCACCCCTCAAGCATGCCGCTGACATTTGCTATCCTTTCTTCTCTTTGTAAGTTTTAATTGCTTCATTGGGACAAGTACTGACACTAGGGTTCGGAACAAAGGACACACTTCAACTGGGGCAGGTTCAGCCCCTGGCGTCAAGTCACGAAAGAACATCTGCAAGACCGGAATGAACCAAACTGCTTCTACCATTGCTGGGACCACTTCAGTTTGTCTCCATAAAATGACATCACAAAGGGATCTTTCAGGACCAGGTGTGCTTAGCACCATGCCTGTGGAGGACTGGCCAATGCTGCTAAACTTCCCGCTTACTGGCACAGCTGGTTTTTAGATTATTAATTTTATTCTCTTTTTTTTTTTTTTCCCCTTCACTTTGAGTGATCTTTGGTCAGTGCTTGACATGTTCATTTCAGAAAGTCATTTATGGGAAAACCCTTTCTCCTGTCCTGTTCTGTTGGGTGACATTTGAATAAGAAAGGCAGCAGGCAGTGTCTCTTCTGGGTGAAGGGACACAAGACAGGATAGAGAGGAAATACAAGGTTGTACGCTCCCTCCTGCATGGGCCCTGAGGTGCAGAGGGCACCATTACCCAGAGGGCACCACAACCCAGGCATCCCTGGGTTGTGATTTAACATGATCAAGTTTGCCTGGGGCGGGAGGAGAGGGACAGTGTTCCAAACACCCAACTCTGTGTTTTATAAACTTGAATCCTCTGCACTGCTGGGCACAAAATTATTGACTGACATGCTAAAACTATTAAACATGTATTTTGCAAATTCTGAAAGGAGGAGGATAAAACTCTCTGAAAAAAATGAGCGATGCTGAGAGGTTGTAATGCGGCTGACATGGGGACCTGATCCAGCTCTGCTCTTCTGTGGATTGCTATTAGCTTACGCTTTAAATCTCTGCTGGCCATGTATCTCACAGTGTTCTTCCAAATGCAATCATTTCTCTTTTATCTGATCTCCTACAGTCTCTCTGTTTTATCAATATCTGACAGCAATTCCCAAAGATCCAATATAGTCCACTGTAATATCCTCATGTGTACTCTCTTCTGCCTTTGAAATCCAATACCTCAGCAATGAAATAATTTATTGTGCTTTGTTTGGGCTTTTATTTTTTGCATGTGTTTTGATACTATCCTTTTGAAAGGGATTGTTTAGAAATTTAAACCAACTGTTAGAGTTATGAAAGCAAGATTAAGAATTTCTCTTTCTCCTAAAATCCCTCCTAAGCCTTCATTGCTTAGTGTAGCAAATGTCACATAGTCCCTGGGTCTGGTAATGATGGGAAAATGGAGATGAATATGTCTTGGGGTCACAGCTGGTGGATGAAGCCATAGAGAGGACCCAGTGAGCCAGGAAGAAATGGTCAATGGCAGTCCTGTTTTCCTCAAAAACTCCAAGATGATATGGTTGTCAGAACCTGGAGATTTGTATTTCAGCATGTTTGACCTTTTGGTGGAGATGGCTGGGATCCCATGGTGGGTCCACATTATGGGTCCTGCATTTCTATTCTTGACTCCTGAAAACTGCCTTTTATAAGCACTATCTGGGAATGGCTTTATGGGCACACCATAAAGACATGGTCTTAGATGTGCATTGTGAAATTAAAAGGCAAAACTGGTTCCAAGGAAGCTGTTGGCAGAGAACTGTGGCCTTGATGGGTGGGAAAATATGCATTTCAATCAAAGGGAAAGAGGCAGATATGGAAAGCAAGCTGAGCACTCTGATGAAAACCTCCACAGCCAATAGGCCCACACCTCGCCAGTGCTGCCCTTTCCCAGGCTTCTGACCTTGCCACTCTCTGACCACCTCTGTTCTTTACTGTTTAAAAACTGTGTGTCCTGGCTGTGCCACACATTTGAGGCAAGAGTGAAAAAAGTTGTTGCTTTCTTGCTAGCCTGTGAAAGTGTAGTTTTTGCCAGGGCTGTGATGGCGTTCCTCTTCACTCTTCTTCATTTTCCTTCCTCCTACTCCTCTTCCTTTTCTCCCTCCCTGCCCTTTTTTTCTCCCTCCTTCTCTTCCTCCCCCTCCTCTTCCTTCTCTTTTTATTTCTCCTCCTCCTTTTCTTTCTCCTCTTCCTTCTACTCTTCTCTGATCCCCTCTTCTTCTTCCTCCTCTTCTCCCTCCACCATCTTCTCCCTCCTCTCTCCTTCTCTTCTTCATGCTCTTCCTTCTTTTTTTTTTCAAACATAAGTATATTTCTGGCATGATAGATTATGGCATGCAACTAAAACTTAATATGAATAAATCAACTGTGTTTCTTAGGTGGCATCTAAAAAATCTTTATTTCTTATTGTTCTGCTCAGGGAAGAAATACTGGCCACTGCTTGCCACATGCACCCACCAGAGTGGACAGACTAAGGGATATCCAGGCAAACTTTCATTCTTCTTTAAGACAAAGGAGTATAGGTGAAGCTGATAGGACAAAACGCAGTGAGGGTGGGGGAACCTTGGTGGGCCCGTGCCAAGTGGTGCCCCTGAGAAATTATATCTTGCAACTGACCTAATGTAAGAGTTTTACTGGTCGGGAGAGCAAACGGCCTTCTTGGAGTGCAGACATGTGGGAGAGATAAAGGCAGATCGGGAGACAGGAAGAAGGAATGGGAGAGAACAAGAGCCAGAGAAGGCGGGAGGGGGGTGAGATGAGAGAGAGAGACCTGGGGTGGCTGGAAGCCCTTTATGCACGGCACACCTGGCACACCTCATGGTAACAAGTGATGTAATAAGCCGCCGCTAGGTCCCTGAGAGAAGACTGCTGGGAGTGCCTGCGTGCTGACAGAAGCCATTTCTGTCTACACTATGTAAGCAAGGCCACGTTCACTCTTCCAGCAGAAGTTTGAGTGTTTTGGAGCTACGATGGAGAAGAAACTGGTGAGGAACTGCTTTTGTGAAACTATTCACGTTTTCAACGTTTGGTCGTTTATTATTGTTGATCCACCAGTGAATTATTTGATAGTGTTGGTTAAGCTTGAGTGGCGGGTCAGGGTATTCTAGCAAATTAGCTGTTAAAGAACAAGACTTGTTGCTAACGTTTTTTTTTAATTTTAAAGTGGTTTTGATGGAAATAGAATTATGTTACTTTCCCACTCTCTTTCCCCTCAGCTACCCATACTCAAAGGCCTCCCCCATGTCTCCCCACTCTCGAGTTGAAAGCTTCTTTTTCTCTTCCATGATTGTCACACGCACACACACACACACAGCCCACTGAGTCTGTTTCTGTTGATGGTGTGTGTATGGCGTCGGTGTTGGCCATGCTACAGTGGGCAGCCAGTAAGAGGTCTGATCCCTGGGAAAGACTAAGATTTCTTCCCCCAGTGGCCATTAGTTGCCTGTACTTCCTTGTCTAGGAGTGGGACTCTGACAGTTTCACACTGTCCGGGTTACATGCATCAATATTGCCCTTGTTCGCACTTTGTTTATGCGGCCATATTCAAGGGAAACTGTCTCACGTAAGAGTTCCTGGTGTTCTGTCCTTTACAATCTTTCCTTCCCCTCTTTGAGACGTTCCCTGAGCTGTAGATGCACTATGATACAGGTCTGTATCACTCATTTCGTGGAGCTGTTTTCTGGGAGGGTCTCCATCTGCTGTAGAGAGAGGCTTCCTTGCTGGGAGGTGGCAGCTACGCTCATCCGGGGACCATGACATAGGCAGTTTTCTTTTCTAACGCTTGAGGAAGGCTCGGGATAGGAGGGGTGATTGACATCCAAGAAGTCAGGGCACTCAATGAGACATTCTACCAGAGTGGGCCGGCGCTGCCGCTCCACAGAATTTAGGTGGTCAGACTTCTGTGTTTTCAATTTGTAGCCATGTGCATTTCCTCTAGACCTGTCATTTTAAAACCTGATACTAACTGGATACGAACTCTCCCTTCGCACACGCTCACCTGCTCTTTACAAAAGTTACGTTATGAACACTAGTTGTTTCTCTGCATCAAATTTAATTCATTCTCAGATCCAAACTGCCAGTTTAAACATTGTAATGTTCCAGATGGGTGCTATAGTAATTACTTTATTAGCGGCTCAAAGTAAAACTCTTAATTTCCACACACTAGCGTTTAGCTGCTGCCATAAAGGCTCTTCTTCACGGGTGCATGTAACAAAAGAGCAGACAGGGCAGCCTAAGGGAGGGAAGGTTTATAGATTCACGGTTTCGGAGAACCTCCCGTCTGCTGTGCGCAGGAGGCCTGGGATGAAGACACCTCACACGGCAATTTACCAGGACCCACAGTACGCGGGATTATAACCAGCGGTAGATGGGACTCCCTTCTGCCAGCCAAGCCCTATTCCTAAAGGCTCCATGGCTTTCAATGTGGTGCCCGCCCTACACTGGACACCAAGTATTCCAGCATGAGCCTGCAGGGGGCGCTTCAGATTCAAACCATCGCATGGTTGTCCTCTGGCAGGCTGGATCCACCAGGTTAGCTTTGCTATGTGGGTCCAAGTATAAGCTAGCATAATTTAGACATGGGATAGATGGATGCAGCCAGGACTGAGCAGAGTAACCAACGGAACAGATGCTAGTGCGAGTCTGATGGCAATCCTTAAAGATAAGCTATGGTGAAGGTGCAGTTTTCTAGAAAGAACGCACCAGGATTAAGGTGGCTGTTTACAGTTTGTCAGGGAACCGTTGGGAGTGCTTCTGGAGGGCGCGTCCATGAACCACGTGTTCCCCTTATGGCAGTGTTCACCGCTCAGCGCTGAACTCGCCTCTGTGGCAATGTCTCCCAGCGGACCGCTAACAACGAAGAGAAAGTAAATGCAGGCAACAGACATTTATGCAGCAGTCACTGCGTGCTCGGCACTGGGGTGGACGGTAGAGATGACACGGTGAGTTCCGTCCTCGTGGAAACCACGTTCAGCTGTGGAAACAAAGTTCTTGTCTTGGAACTGGTTCACAGGTGATTCCAACCAAATGTCACCTTGCCGTTCTGTTCATCTCTACAGCAGTTTTGTGGCTTTTTTTAACGTCAGCAGAGAAGGGAACAAATGGGATTTTGTGATTACCATCGTCAGAGGCTAGCTGGAAGTTAACTGGAAGTTAAAGGGTCTCTCTACTACTAAGAAGAGATTTAATATAATTAGATACGTTTTGTATGCTTTCTTCAGCCGAAGCATTGCTTGATTTTAAGGATTTGCACTGAGCTCGGCACCTGCACTGCTGGAAGTCCCCCACAAATTCCTGGTATCCCTCACGTCACGAAGACATCAGTCAAACCGTTTGCGGAAGCTGGGGTGAGAGGAGGGTCCCTGACTTCCACCAGGAGGACCGAGCATCTCCCACAGGCCCCAGGATGGAGACACGAAAGTCTTTCCTGACAGTGTTGTGTTTAGTAGTCACGTTCTTGAATATTCCGTCTCCTCACTGTTGTATCCGGGCTCCTGAGAAAGCAGACTCAAAAGGGGTTTGTTTGTTTGTTTGGTTGATTGGTTTGTTTTTGTTTCTTCTGATAAATAACAGAATTAATTTTTGTTCAACATGGAGCAACGTAACTTTCTCTCCTTAAGCGTTTTTGATAAGGTTAAAAAAAAAAAAGTCTAGGCCAGAAAATGTGTTTCCTCCAATAAGGACTATACATAACTGAACAATTAAGCCCTGGACATGAGTCAGGGCACCTCAGATCTGTAGTGTGGGAGACCTTGCCTGAGGAGAAGCAACAGACATAGCTCCTAAATCCAGAAAGGGAATTTACAAAAGGCCAAAGGCCGGCTTGGTGACCCAGGGAGCTTCGCTGGGGTTCCTCACAGGAACAGTGACGACCTGCAGTCTGCAGCGTGAATGAGTGAGCTATGCCTCGGGAGAGCTGCACGCCCGGATCGCTCCGCCTGGCTTACAGGCAGCTCACCAAGGCTGAGGAATTGCCTCTCAGTTAACTCAGAGTCTCTTCTGCTTCTGGAAAACCCAGGAGATGCCCTGTGAACCTGGCAAGTTACAGCTTTGGGAGACCTAGGCCGTTTGTTTTTCTCCTGAGGAGCTCCGCCCTCCCTCCTGGAAGGATTGCTTCATTTCAGAGGAAAGTGCAGTACACCAGGTTTCTACACTGAATAGGAAGGACTGGGCTGATGGTCGGTTTTCATCTCTCTGCTTTCCGCTCTGCCTGCAGTGCGGCCAGCTGCTGTGGAGTCTGTTACACCTCTGTGCCCTCAGACTGTGAACCACAACCAACCCCTCCTTTCAGAGGCTCCAGGGGGAGAAGGGGCTCTCGCATGGCAAGCATGGCTCTGGCAGACCTTGCCCCTCTCTCCTACTCCCTCTGCCTTGCTAAAAAGGGTTAAATTACTTTCCTGAAGCTAGCCCCAAGATCTATTCCCTTTTAGGGCCACTTCCTGCTCCTGAGGCTGACTACCAAGGTCCAGCTCTCAAAGTATTAAAGTTCGGAGATCGAACCCCCCCGCTTTGGTTCATCTAATTAACATGCCCAATTAAAGTTAAACACCTCATCCTAACACAGGCTTCCTCTTTTACCTCTATAAACCAACATTTGCCTATGGACCACATCTGTCTCTTCTCTATCTAGAGGCAGTCCTTTGCTCCTCTCTCCCCTCAGACAAACAGCCCTTCCTCCTCTCCTTTGTTCCCATTGTCCCCTTCTCCATCATCCTCTGTCTCCTAGTCCCTGTCTCTTATTCCCTGCCCTTTGTCCCTCCTGGGAAAATAAATGTCCTTTGTGCTGAGAGCTTGGTTTGGGGCGTTTTCTCGCAGCAATGGGAAAAGTACTAGTTAGTGCGCCGCCCGGCTTTCTCTCAGGCTGTTCTCAGTGACCAGGGAGTCGCTGTGTTGGTGGCAGTATCTGGCGTGCACCAGTCAGAATGGTTTGTTGTTGTTTTGTTTTGTTTTGTTTTAGCTCCTCCTTTCTTCCATCAGGTTTGAACACACACTGCTGAGCTCACGAGACCATACCCACTCTTGCATAACTCTCAAAGAATAATTAATTAATCAAGGAAGAGGGGAAATTTTTATCTTACTGATCCCATAGATTGAGGGCAGAAGAGATTTCTTTTCTTGTGGATGCTTCTGTACCCAGAAGGACCTCTACGGCCTGTTCTTGCAATAGTGAACCACAGAGCAGGAATGACAATCAGCCGAAGATGGTGGGGTACTAGGAATAAGAGACAAAAAGCTTGGGGTAGATTTAAAAAAATTAGAGATGTGAGCTGAATGGAACAAAGCTTCCCTGTGCGTTAAATTAGAAGATATTTAAGAAGGAAGAATTACATTAACGAATTCTCAAGCCTTCCTTAAGGAAAAACAGGGGCTGCTGTGGGGAGTAGGCCTGTAGTCCAAGGATATCTTGACTATACAGTGAGTTCAAGGTCATCCTGGGCACTGACTTAGGGAGCTTGTCCCAATTTTTTTTTTAAGGGGAAAAAGAGATTTATTTTTTTAAGGGGTCACTGGTAGAGTATCTCCCTGGCATGTACATTATCATGGTTTCAGTCCCTAACACTGATAAAAATTATATAGGTAATATAATATATATATTATATGCAATATAACTGTATATATATTATATATAATTGTAGATGATACATGTATAATTATACATATAATTTTATCAGTGTTAGGAACTGAAAAAGGACTGAATATAATACATATCTTATTTTTGAAAAATTACTATAGTCCTTTACATGTTTTGAGAATTGTGTTATAAGTTAAAATGCATGACTCCATTTCAACAATTTCACATGGTTTTAGACTTTGTTTTATCTTGTAATGGTTTGAATATCTGAGCCACAGGTGGACTCAACCTTCACTTCCAAAGATAAGAATAAAATGAAGAAATTGTAAGTGGGAGGGGCTCAGTTAATTTTATGGAATGTTAAATAAATCAAAGATTAAAAGCTATTTCTTGTGTACTCTGTTCTGGGACACTAAGTAAAAGAAACCAAAGTCCTGCACATTATTTTTTTTTTTTTAAAAGGATTATATAAAGGTAAAGAGAAACAGTCAACATCTTAAAATGTGACAAAAT